>NW_026126563.1:11190000-12475833 GCF_943737965.1 Phodopus roborovskii
TAGTTGTTAGTACCAACTCTCAGATCACATGTTACTCCTCAGAGAGGGAAAGATTACCAGGCAGCTAAGAAGGATCCAACCCTTCTGAGTTCAGAGTGCCTGGGGCTCAGAGCTGTTCAGGCTCAGAGATGTCAGGTGTGGGTCCCCATGACAGGCCTTTTCCAAGGAGAAACTGCACTCAAGCTAGACCCAAAGACAGGAGCCCTTAGCTGTGGTAATCCACCTGAACAACTTCAAGCTAGACCCAAAGACAGGAGCCCTTAGCTGTGGTAATCCACCTGAACAACTTGGGATGAGTGGGTAGGTGACTCATCAGAGTCCTGCGTACATTGCAGTCTTCAGGAGTTCCAGTCCATCCTTTTACATTCTCAGGTGAGGGGGTGGTGGTACATGTGGATAATTGACAAGCTCCTGCTGCTTGATGTTTCCAATGTTGATTTAATACAGTTCTGTGTGGTTCTGGATGGGCACAAACTAATCGTTTTAGTCTGTACTTCTTGATGTTTAGCAAGTGGTGGTTATTTATTCGTGTAAACAAGTTATGGAGTCATTCTGTCTTGTCACTCATCCCCAAAATGGAGTAACTCAAGTCAGGGTTGTTGCTTTATAAGATGGAGTCATTGTAGGCTGGGCACAGCCTGAAGGAATGCTGCCATTTCCTAGGGCCCAGCCAGTTCTCAAAGGCAAGGAAGCCGCCCCTTGTGCTGAGAGTTGGTGGTGCCTGAAGCACAGGTGACAATCCCCCACCTGTGATGTTCTTGGCTTGTGCCAGCTCTGCAGACCCACAGTTCACAGTCAGCTGACACCACTGCCCTGTGTCATCCCCACCATGGGCCAGAAACAGCATTGGGAAGATGTGTCCTCCTAGGAGAGACACCCAGGAACCATCCCTTCTCCTTTCTATCTGTTTAGACCCAGCTAGAGTCCAGGTCCTTTTGGATAGGTCTGTGTCAGTAAGGTACAGACAGGGCTGTGACTTCTAGGCCCGTGTCGAGCCCTAGAAGAGGAAGCCTTGAGCAGCCTGTTCTCAGCAAGAGGGTGCATACAACGAAGGTGGAGTTGAAGCTAACACACTCCAGCAGGTTGCCCTCCCCGGCCTTCAGGGTCCTTGTCAGTTGCAGAATTAAATACCTGTAACTTAGTGTTAGTGTTCAAGCATCTGTACTGGCCTGCCCTTGGGGTCCTGACAGGATACGCCCTCAGCTGCAGCCACTAAGAGCATCACCTGTGCACATTCACTATGTTCCCTTTTAAAGGGCCCTGCCCACCTTTGCGCTCTCTCTCTCTCTCTCTCTCTCTCTCTCTCTCTCTCTCTCTCTCTCTCTCTCTGTCCCTCTCCTCTTTCCTGCTGCTCCTGTCCTCAGAGGCTGGTCCCCCCTCCCCTTTCCTTTTTTTATGATCCCTTTCCCTAATTTAAAAAACAAAACAACAACAACAAAAAAAACAAAAACAAAAAACTCTGCTCATGGTGTCTCCTCTCTCTCTCTCTCTTTTTCTGGAACACTGCTTTTCTTAAGTTATAACACTTAGTAGGTTTGCTAATAACAAACTTCCTCCCTCTGTGTCGTTCCTTGTCTGAGGGATACCCCACCTCTGCAAAGTGAAGACAGTGAAAGATCTTCTTGGTAAGAAGAACCCAAGTGAAGGAAGTCAATAGAGTAAGTCTCAGGGTCTTTGCACATGCTCCCTCAGTCAGCCTGCCTGCTCTCTGGACATGCCAATCTCTGTGTAGCTTTCTGTTCCTCAGAAGGGTCCTGGCTATTGGCTACACTCAGTCACACCCCAGTTGGCTACCTGTCACTGTCCTCTGTCTACCATCTTTCTCTTCATAGCCCCCACAGTATTTGGTGTCACCTTAGGATTTCTTTGTTAATCTGTTTGCTTTTTACCACCGTGGGAACTCTAGAAGCAGGAAATGTATCTATTCATAGCTGTGTCCCCAGTGTGCTTGACAGGCAGTAGGTACAGGCTAAATACTCACTGAAGAAAATAACGAAACAACAAGTCTAGACTGAGCGGACAGAAACAATGATCAGCCTTTCAAGAAGGAATCCAAGGAAGCGTCTCAGAAAAGAGGGCAGAACCTTGAAGAGGCAACGAGAAGCATGTCAGACTGCCTGCAAGCCGTTCTTAGAAATGAGCCCAGACCTCGGAGAAGAGAAAGATGAAACTCAGAAGTACACTGTGCCCGCTGTCAGGGACCTGGGGCAAAGAGCCCTCAGCCCAGCTGTCTGTATTCAGACCTACATCTGGCTCCGTTTAGCTGGGAGATTTAATTCATCTGCCCAAAGTCAGGAGGTTCCCATGAGCCAGGATCACCAGGAGAGAACGGAGGGGGCAACCAAACTTTCGGGAGTCTTCCGGTAGGAACCCTTCCCCAGGGAGTATTTAGTAACCCCCTGCTGTAGGTCAGCTGGACTCGGGCACCACCCTGTACCTCAGGCTCAGGAGGTCCCCTTGGAGGCCAGGGATGAAGGAGGGTAAACCAGGGAGGGTGGAAGGATGGCACAGCCGGGAGAGGACAAACACAGACAACCTGAGAAGCCTTGTAGCTCTCACCAATCCCATAGAATCTCAGCTATGGAGCCTTTGCCCACTTTCAATGCATGGGGAGCCACATTCCCAATTTTCAATTTTCAAGTAGCCACAGTTAAAGCCCCCCAAAGCGGGGCAGGTTAAATTTTATATTATCAGTGGTATCCAAATAAGTATAATTTCAACATAATGTAATCAACGGTAAAAAAAAAAAAAAAAGTTACCAGCTGGGAGATGGT
Organism: Phodopus roborovskii; assembly: GCF_943737965.1. Taxonomy (NCBI): domain Eukaryota; kingdom Metazoa; phylum Chordata; class Mammalia; order Rodentia; family Cricetidae; genus Phodopus; species Phodopus roborovskii. The sequence goes on from NW_026126563.1 coordinate 11,192,775, forward strand.
GGTGGTGGTGGCCGTGGCACACGCCTCTAATCCCAGCACTTGGGAGGCAGAGGCAGGCTGATCCTCAGGGAGTTTGAGGCCAGCCTGGTCCACAAAGTGAGTTCCAGGACAGCGAGGGTGGTTCCACAGAGAAACCCTGTCCCTGAAAACCAAAAAAGTTACCCATGAATTTTTTTGTTGTTGTTGTCGTCTTTTTCTTTTCTGAGACAGAGCCTTGCTCTGTAGCCCAGGCTAGCTTCAAGCTCTCTATGCTCCTGCCTCAGCTTGAGTGCCGAGATTACTCCAGCCATCAATAGTTTGGATATTCTTTGTGTGGGTGTGAACTAAGTCTGGAATCTATGGAGCAGGCAAGGCTCAGTTTGAGCCAAACTGAGTGCTCAGACCACATGTGGCTGGTGGCTACAGTCCTGGCTGGTCCAGGTATGGGGCTAGCTAGCTCTGGGAATCAGCAAGCTCTTGGACCAGTTTTGGATGCTGAACATCACAGAAGTATACTGCTTACAGCTTTCACACTTCCCTCTCTCTGGGCACCTAGCGGAAGAGAGGAGCAGCAAGAGCTGAACCCCAAGGCTCACAGCCAGCTCCTGGTATAGAGGGCATGGATGGGGGTTCTGCAAAAAAGCAACCCTCCAACCCCTGATAGACAGTGTGGGAAGAGAGCCCTGACTGGGGTGACTCTTCATGAGAGGGCTCAGAGCAGAACGCACAGTGGAGGTCAGTACCAGCAGCCGCCGGTGGCTCCCTACTATGGAGAAGGCACAATTGGCCCATTCTTTCCCTGCCCGCTTGACACTTAGGGCAACCATTTCTATAATTAAGACCTTCTCCCTTAAAACATGGAAGTATTTGCTGGATCTGATCCCCCAGGGTTGAAAGCTAGACTTAGGAAGTACAAACACTCGGTGGAAATGCAAACACACGCGCAGTAACTACTTATCCTTGAATCGAGGCTGAAAACAACTGGCCCAGAGACCAGAGCTGTAGGTATAATTCCCCTTTTTGGCTCACTGTACTTCTTCACCGAGAGGGAGATATGACCATTCCTCGGGGCTGGGGACAGGAAAGGAAGGAACTGTGTGCTGTTTGGAGTCTGGGCTGGCCTGCGTTCTGCTTGGTTTGGAAATGGTAGTCAGAGGAGAGTTTGAGGTGTGGGGAAGGGCAGAGAGGATGCGGTTTGGGCAAGGGGAGCCCAGAGGCTTCCCTGGGCTTGGCCCAGTGCCATGGGAAGTCTCAGAAACTCTGCTGGCCACACTGAAGAGCCTTGCCTGGCTGGAGCTGAGGGTGTGGCCAAGGGTTAGCTGACTGGAAAGCAATTAGATGAGGTGCGGCTGGGAAATACCTGGAATCCCAGGGCTGGAGTCAAGACTTGCTTGGCTAACCCTATAAGCAGGAGGCCTGGGGGGGGTGGTGCCTGGGGAATAATGGTGGCCTCTCACTGATGGGAAGAAGTGGGTTATAATGTAGGAGACCAGGGGGAGCCCTCGGTACTCTGAAAGGGAAGTCTTTTCCCACGAAGATCACTGCCAAATGCCTCGTCCACCTGTTCATACTCCTGCTCAGCCCCATGGATTTTCGTGTCATAGCCACATGGTCTTAGAGGGCATGGGGTATGAAGTGACCTTTCCAGGGGCGTGCCCACTGGGCAAGGAGGTGTGAGAAAAGCCGATGCCCACGAAGGAATAGGGAGGCCAGCTGTTTGAAAGGGGTAGGGAAGGTCATTAGCCCTGCTACCCAGAAAACCCCGCATGAATTATTAAAAGCCTAGCTGCCTGAATCATGTCCTCCGGGCAGGGCAGGGGACTTCCACCCGAGGCCCCTACTCTTGAAGTGAAATTTCACGTTTACTTATAGGCATCATGGATGGCCATGTGCAGAAGGCTAAGGGTCGCTCAGCCCAGAGCAGGGCTCCCTTGGCTTCAAAAGGCTTCTTTGTGCTGGTTCATTTTTCCTCCGCTCCTCCTCTCCTCTCTTCTCCTTCCCACAGATCAGCCTACCAACAGAACATATAGAACAGCAGAACCATATAGTAAACATTCTAGGCTTTGAGGGCCAACGGGCAAAGTCAAGTCCAACCATATCCAACAAGCAACTACTGTCCTTGTGGCTCAGGAGCAGCTGGGACTGTGGCTGTGCCTCATGTGACACTGAAATCTGCATTGTGTGTAATTTGTATGTGATCGCAGCATCTTCTTGTGAAAGAAGGCGGCTTTAAGCTTCTCCCCTACTATTTAGAAATATAAAAACAGTTCTCAGCTCATGGACTGTGAGAAACAAGGCTTGGCCAGATCCGCTTGGAGGCTGTAGTTTACCGACCCTGATCTAGATCTGTGGTTTTTCAACTGGGAAATCCCCATGCAGAAATTTTTACTACATATTAAAGTGAGAATTACTGTCATCGGGAGAATTTACAGGTTCCCAGGCATGCAGATGCTGTAGCAAAAGGACCTCATCCTGGTACCATAGTCCAGTCCAGCCTCCACCCTTGCTTTGTAGATGGCAACACTAAGGCCCCGGTGACAGGAATGTCATGTGAGCCAGGGCAGTGACTCCTCCTTCCCAGGAATGCAGAACTAGATTTTTTTTTTTTTTAAAGCTTTTTTAAAGTTTCTAGGTACTCTCAGAGATCTGCCCTGCCAGCTAACACTGCCCAAAGCTCAATCTGAGACACGGGAAGTGCGTGTGTGTCCCCAGAGTCCCAGTATGGCTCTAATGAGTCATTTCCCACTAGCAGAGCTGGGTACACTGATCTGTCTTCATGAGAAACTCTGGCCAGCTGTGGGGATCTGCGGGGCAGAACCCAGCGGTAGCTGAAATCGCCCTCTGAGAGGGGGGCAATAGAATGAAAAATCCCACATCAGATCGTTAGACTAAGGGGGTTTAAAGATCCTACCCTGTTGGTGTTGTCTGGGGCCTCTGGCAAGTCCCATTTCCTCAGTAAAGTGGGGGAAGCCCTTAGAGCTGCCTAGCTCTCGCAGGAATGAGAAATCCAACCTGCCAAGTGTCCGAGACACCGTAGAGAACATTCTTGGTCATCCTGGCTTATCTCTTAACCATTCCATTGTCCATGAGGCCCATGCCCTTCCTGATGAGATAGGAGTCATCCCTGTATTGACGACCCTATGGAGCTCACCCTCCATGTCCCTGCAGCCTTTCCACAGATGATTTAGTGTGAGAAAGTGTTAAAGCCACACACTCGGTACTCTAGTGCCGGCCCTCAGGTTCTGCGAACCCACTGAGTTTGGATGTGAACACCTGTGAGTCTGTGTGTGTACATCTTTCTGGGAGAGGTAGCTAGTGTCCATCAATCTTCAGAGGGTTCAGTGTTGCCAAGAAAGTCACACGCGGGGCTGAGTGGTGTCGCTTAGTGATAGAGCACCTGTTTCACATGTGCGACACCTGGCTTCCATTCCGGCATGAAAAAAAAAACCATAGCGAGCTGAGAGGCTCTGGCTCCATGCCCTTCCTGCCATGTGTCCTTGGGCACATTAGAGATGTCTCATTCAGATCCGAATTTCTGTCATCAGAAACACCTTCCTCGCCCCCACCAATTCCCAGAACCTGATGATGCTCCAGGAAGAGCCTCAGGAGAGTGGCCCAGAACAGGTGTGGCTGGGAAAGTGCAGCCAGGCAACAGAGTAGACACCGAAGCCCCTAGTACCCCTGTACTGCCCCGGGTTCAATATAGAGCTGGGGTTTCCAAATGCAGGGCCAGGCTCCAGCCTCAGCAGGCAGCAGTACCTAGGGGTCAGGCTCCCTAGAGCCAGTCTGGCTCCATTTCTTGACCTGGAATTCCCTTTATGGAAATACACCCAAACACTTAGGATTCAGGCACATTCTCGCATGTGTTACATTTAAGTAAAAAGCCTTCTCAAAGATGTCCGACTGAGAAAAGCTAAAAAGATGTTATGAAATCGCCCCTTTGCAGACTCCCTTGGTAATTTGGTTACCAAGTTAGCACAGAGCTGGAGAAAGTCATTTCTACATAAACGCAAATAATAGTGTAAGAATTTAAAATAATCCTACAGCCGGATTTAAGTGTCTGTCTTCCCATCCCAAGCTGCTATCTAAGAGTGCTTGCATAGCCTCAGCTGGCTTAGATTCTCTTAGGAGCCCACAGACTGACCAGACTGCCTGGCAGCTCCAGGGGGCATGCCTGTGTCCGCCTCATTTGGGTAGTCTGTCCACAAGGGCCATGGTCCCAACTCCAGAGTGACCAGACCTCCTCATCTCCTCCCAGGGTCCCCTCTGATGAGCCTGTCTTATCTCATGTCATATGCACCCCGCTGTGGTGGTTTCTTCACATCAGTGAGTTCAAGGGAGGAACCTGCCCTTATTCCCACATCCCCCTCCAGCAACCCTTAGACTGCTCTGCTCTGCAGAGCAGTCTCCTTACAAGCTATCTCCCTGGGTGGCTTCTGCCCACCACGCCAACAGCTTGTTGGACCTGTTAAGTCCAACATGTGTGTTAAACATCTATTATCTGGAAATCCATAGTACTCTAAATTCCTAGACTTTTTTTATAACTCCATGAAACCACAGGCGGAAAATTCCATACTATGAAATTTTTTTTTTCCCGTGCACCAAATTATTTTAAATGCTATATGGAATTATCTTTAGGCTGTACATCTATATGGTATATATGAAACATAAATAAACTGTGTGTTTAGACTTGGGTCTCATCCCCAAGATAACCCAGGGATATGAAATATTCAAAAATTGGAAGAAGGAGAAGAAGAACAAAACTCAGACCCAAAATACGATTGATCCCAGGCATTTTGGATAAAGGATAGTTACTTGTATTTACCAATGCCACAGGACTGTTTTGGCTTCAGCTCAACTGTCATAGCTGAAAGCAGCTATAGATGATGCATTTAGATGATATCATTGTTGTTCTTGTTTTGAGACCCACTACATAGCCTAGGCTGAACTTGAACTAGCAACCCTCCTGCTTCACCCTCCTTAGAGCTGACGACAGACGGGTGCCACCATGCCTGCCTTATGAATAAAAATGTAAATGAATGAGCATGACTTATCCCAGCACAATTTTTTATGGGCACTGAAAATTGAATTCCGTGTCATTTTTACAGTACAGCCAAATGCATTTTCCTCAGCCATTTAAAAACCTGAAAGCCAGGCTGGAGAGGTGGCTCAGCGATTAAGAGCAGTGGCTGCTCTTTCAAAGGACCCACCGTGTTCAGTTCCCAGCACCCACATGGCAGCTCACAACTGTCTGTAATTCTAGTTCCAGGGTATCTGACACCTTCACATAGATACACATTTGGGAAAGACACCAAGGCTCATTAAAAAAAAATGAAAGAAAAGAAAAACATTTGAAAAAATGTGAAAGCCATTCTTATCTCTGTAGACAAATGCCCATATGAACACAGAAGGGCATGGGTGTGCTGGACCTTACTCCATGTACAGCTGCAGGTCTCAGCTATGAATATTTGGCAAGATCTAGATATATTTTGCGGTGTCACTATTAAGGGTTTCTGGTGATATATGGTGGAGAAGTTGAGATGCTATAGAGTGTTCTGTTCTGCACAAGAAGCTGCTACAACAGTGAATTACATGACACAAATATCAGGCACCTACTGCTGAGTGCCCCTGGTCTAAATGACCATAGGTTAGGACCCTGGAGTTTCCTTTATGGTGAGGACTTTCCTTGCCTCTCCACCAGGACCCCTCCTGGGCTCCATGCTCCTATGGCCCAGCCAGATCCTCTGTCCAGACCGCTTGAGTGGTGGTCCATGTAGCCCCTGCCCATGGATTTTGCTCAGGCTAGGCGGGATTCCTCCCTCCTGGTCCTAGAGGACTCTTACTCCCCAGCCTCCTGCCAACATGGAGATGTGTCTCCCTGAAGCTACTGTCCTTCCTGGTCACTTCTGGAGCACAGGTGTAGGCAAGCAGAGTGTGTACACACTCGTGGGTGCACCCTTAGACAGGCTCACAAAGCGTAGGTCACCTCCTCAGAGCCACAGGGACACAGTACAGTATGGGAGAGTTGACCAGAGACTTGACTATGGCCCAGGGTGGGCAGCCATAGCTGCAGCGGTTCGGGAGGTAGCATCCCAGGAGCTATTCAGGATCAATACCTCCCTCAGACTAACCACACAAACCCCAGACCTGTGCTTCCAGATCCGTGGGTCTACCTCCCCAACCCTGCGTCCTAACCTGTCCACAGACCCCTCTGACAGCTAATGCCTAATGGACCTACCTCCTGCTCCCCAAGTCGGCATCTCTCGCTCAGAGCTGTCTCTGCTTCTCACCCTGTCCCATCCTGAACCTGCCAGGTCCCAGGGACTGTAGACAACTTTTTGCAATTGTCTTTATTTAACCTGGTCACTTTGTTCTCTCTCTATGGCTCAGCTAGGCCTCTGTACCTTCCGCCTGAATTACTAACCAGTGTGCTAACCACACTTCCCTCCTCCTCCCCCCATCCTGTTTCCATCCCCTCTGCCAAAATTGTAGACCACTGGAGGGAAGCCCCCTGCCTAGAACACTCTCTTTATCCTTTCCCACTCTTCCCCTGCTATCCCCAGAAAGCTGTCTCCCCAGGGAAGACTTGCCTGAGCCTCCTCCCCCACATAGGTGCGCAGAGCTCTGCCTGCCCCCTCACCGGCACCCTGTGATGTCCACGTGGTGATGAGTGGTGGGCTGCCACTGGTTGAGCTGAGCTCGCTGTGCACCAGCTATGTTCCAACTGGTCCATGTGGAGTGTCAGTCTGCGTCCCTGCAGCAGCCCACCCAGGAAGAGAGTATTGCTATGCCCACATTACAGTTTATAAAGCTGAGGCCCAAAGGCATGACCACTTAGTTACACAGTCTAAGTGAGTGCTGAGTGAGGATCAGAATCAATCTTCCTTTATAGCCTGCATTCCAGACACCCAGCTCCTAGGCTCTGGGCTTCTATATTAGATGGATAGATGGATGATGGATGAATGGGTGGATGGATGGATGGATGATGGATGGATGGATGGATGGATACATAAATGGGTAGATGGATGAGGAGGTAGGTGGGTGGATGTGTGGATAGATTAATGAATGAGTAGGTTGATAGCTGGGTGGGTAGATGGATGGGTGGGTCGGAGGATGAATGGATGGATGGATGGATGGTTAGGTGGATGGATGGGTATGTGGGTGGATGGACAGACGGGTGGATGGATGGGTGGATAATGGATACTTTCCCTCCTGTGAAGAAGTTGAAGGCAGGATCTACCATACTCTAAGCCCCTTGGTCACCAAGGGGCCCTTTGGAGTAGCACTGCCTCTGACAGTCCAAGCTTTCTTTCAGACCCAGTCTTCTAGTCTTCCAAGAGGACCAGGTAGGCACAAACCCAGCATGCACAATGTGAAGAAATCCAGCCTTTGCAGATACCAGGCTAGGAGAAACCAAATCGTTGCCTCCAGGAACATGAATAGTGAGCCCCTGGCAAAGGACATTAGAGGAGGCATTTAGGAAGACTTCATGGAACAGGGGAAGAGGGAGACGAGGAGGAAGAGAAGGAGAGAGGAGGGGTGGGAGGAGCCTCGGGAGGTTGGTCTCGATGAAAGGAGGTGTGCCCAGCCGAGGGAATGACAGTCAGAAGCTGGAGGCAGGTGAGGACAGGACAGCTCCAGAGGCTGTGAACAGATGAGCTTGGCTAGAAAGAGCTCTGGAAGAGGAGGGAGGAGAAGGCAGGCCCTGATGGAAGCAGGCCAGGTGACAGAAATGCCAAGCTAAGTACTTCATCTCCTGGAGACGCGGTCAGATGAACACAGAAAGGCGGCATGGAGAAAAGGGATATTGACTTGAGGACTATTCATCCGAAAAGATCGTCCCAACTGTGATAGTGCCGCCCGCCCCATTATTAAACTTCTACCCTGCTAAGGGTAAGGCTCTAAAGCCAAACACATTTCCAGGTGCCAATTAAATTCTCTTATCTCCAGGTCTCTGGGACTTGGCAGAGTACTCGCCGCACCCCTTCTGAGGTCCCCAAGTGGCCCCAGGCCCTTTTCTCGGCCCAGGCCTGTCTGCCCTTCTGCTGGGTGCCTGCCACCCTGAGCACAATGCTAATTACGCCTTTAGCGCAGCCCTATTATTCTCACAATATTAACAGAGCTTACCTGTCCCAGGCCCGGCTGTTCTGCTCACCGAGGAGCCAGCCGAGTTCTGTCACCCAAGGGACAGCCCTCGCTCAGTCTGGCTTGTGCAGTGTGGTTTCCTCCACCACACCTGCTGCATCACCGGAGAGCACACCCTGATAGCTATGGGCATTTATGGTTTGGGGTTCTTGTTATTTGAGACAGAGTTTCTCTGTGTGGCCCTGGCTATCTTGAAGCTTGCAGTGTACACCAGGCTGACCTCCAACTCACAGAGATCTGCCTGCCTCTGTCTCTCCAGGACTTTTTTTTTTTTTTAATTTTATTTCTTAATGCTTATTCTTAAATGCAGCAAGCTAATACAATTTAAAAAAAAGTTTTGTTTTGTTTTTGGTTTGGTTTTCCTTTCCAAATGGCATGCCCCATAGCAGATGAATGGGTCAGCATGTGACAACTGTCCCTCATGGTCCTTGTTGGTCACCTTCGTACCCCACTCCCGTAGAATCTGAGATGGGTTGTCACTGCTACCATTGGAAGGTCAGATTGCAGTGTATTGATGCAGGCTGGCCACAAAGAGTCTAAAAAGCGTCTTCCTGGTGGATTCAGGGAAAGGTGGGTGGAACAGCCTACCAGATTATCTGGGGCCTCCATCTATAAGTTAGGGCCCCTAGGCATTGGGAGCCGCTTCCTCTACGGCAAGTGGGTGGCCCCTCTTTGCTGCAGGCTCCTCGGGTTTAAGATAGGAGATGTCTCCACTCTATTGAGGTCACCTCCCTGGCATCTCTAGTGATTAAATCTATTTGTCTGGTGTTGTGAAAGGGAACGTCATGCTCCCCAAGGAGGCATGCTGTCTCTGAGCTGCTGCATGAGGAGAAGAGGGACGTGAGAAGGGAGAGGCCTGGCAGGCGGTGTGACCTGGCTAGTGCCCTTGCAGCCAGCCTAGTGACTCTGAGTGGCTAGATAGCCGATAGCCACCCCTGGGAAGCTCACTCCATAAGAGGAAAGGACAGTTTCGCAAGTGACGCTGGACCTGGTTAGCTGCCCATCGGGCCCTGGCACGGCGCTGGGCCTGTTAGGAAATCAGGAAGACACTGCGTCTCCAGGGCCGGCGCCGATTCTCACTTGCCCCAGCCCTGCTCACCTCAGGCCCTGGCTAAAGAGCCAGCCTGGCAGCTGGGCAGGTGGCTGGATGCCCTCTGTCACAGGCCTGGTGCCCAGGAAGCCACAGCTACAGCTTGGAAATTGTTGCTCTTCTGGGTCCCACTGGTAAGGCGGGGGGCTGTCAGTGGCCATAGCAGAAGGACTGTGTGACGTTTAGGGAAGAGTTCCAGACTTGTTTCCTCCAGCCACAGGCTGAGCTGCGGCACCGTCTTGTCCTTTCCTGTCTAGTAGGGACTCCTCTGTACAAAAGAAAACCCCACCCAAGATACCCAACTCCCTCCCGCCCCTCACTTGAAAGGGAAGGGTTTGCCTCTGGTTCAGTAACTACCTCATTATCATCAGCCAGAGCCATGAAGACACACAAAGCTAATTCTTGCTTTATTTTATTTGTTTTATGGAGACAGGGTTTCTCTCTGTGGCTTTGGAGCCTTTCCTGGCGCTCACTCTGCATAGACCAGGCTGGCCTTGAACTCACAGAGATCCACCTGGCTGTGCCTCCCGAGTACTGGGATTAAAGGTGTGCAGAGGGGTGTGGGGGCTGCTTCTGAAGCCTCTTGGGCTGTCACTCAAATGAGATGTTTCTCAGAGGAGACTTGGCCATGGGATAGGGCCTAGGTCAATAATGAGAAGAGTCTGCGGCCATTGGGGTGGGCTGGAGATGTCAGTAAGTGGGCCCGTGAATGAAGACAGGCACGGTACAGCCTCCACTCACTTGGGGATGAAGCCTGTGAGGTGGGCAAGCCTTTCTGAGAATTTTTCCCCTTTCATAGGCTGTGGAAAAACAGCAGCATAGAATAGTGTGAGGCCCCCAGAAATCTACGACCACCAGCTCAAGGGCCTTTACCGTGTGCGAACACCAAGAGCACTTCCAGGCTTGCAGCTCTCCCATGCATCAGGTCCTACTTCAGATCAGGCAGTCAGACTTGCTGCTGGGGATGCTCCTTGGAGGCGGGACTGGCCTGCTTGACTTCTTCAAGGTCTTATTCCAACCCAGCAGCCACTCATTCTACAGGCGAGTTGCTATGGGAACTATAACCTTGAATTTCCTGGCTCTGGGGCTGTGAAAATCACAACCTGAACCTTCCGTTGATGTGGGTTTTTCGATTAATTTCCTGTTTGATTGTTTACTTTAGAAAGCGGAAAATGCCTTTCCAGCAGCTAGGTCCCTTTACCCAGAGGCCGTCACACCCTCCCTGCAAAGCCAGCAAGGTCAAGACCAGGCCTTGGGTGGGTGGAGGTGGGGGAGGCCTGGGCCAGGGCAGGGAAGAGGCCCAGCTAGAGGCAGAGGGCAGACTGGCCCCCTCCACTGTCCTGCTTTTCTCCTTGTTCTTCCCAGGGTCCCAGCATGGTGGGACAGACCCAGGAGTTCCCACTTTGGCCCTGGCTGGGGAGTCTGGCCACCCACCCAGAGCCCCAGGCCTGGCCCCCAGCCAGCCGTAACCCTCCCTGACTCAGAACTATTAGGTGCTGAGTCAGACCCAAGCTGCAGTTATTCCGTTCCTTCCAAGGGTAATGGGAGGGGTGACAGTCAGCGATGGCCCCTGTGCCTGGCTCCCTAGGCTGTGCTGCTGCACAGGCAGCTGAGAGAATGTCTCCTTTGTCGTCTTTATTTGCTGCTGCAGAGAGCAGTGTGCGCCAGTTGCCCTGACTGCATCCCAGTCTCTCTGTTCCTTGTATGGAGACGGGGTGGGAGGGGTGGGGGTGGCCGGCACCTCGGGTGAGGCCCAGGATACAGGTATCCTCCTCCTCCTCTCCAATGGTAAGCACCCCATGATAGAAATGGAACACTGGCGGCCCCAAGCCTCCCTCCCCATCAGCAGCCTCGGAGAGAGGCAGGAGCTCTCGCTCAGCCCCATTTGATTAAGGGAGACTCCGAACCTAGGGAAGAAATAGAATCACCTTTCTCCGTGGCCCTGTGAAACTCTATCCAAAGCAGGGCCACCTGGAGAAGGGAATGTCCCTGCCACCAAGGCTCCCAAACGAGAGAGGTACGAGCTGAGAGCATCCTCAGCAAACCAGGTGTGCAGGCACGGCCTCTCCCTGGCCTCTCCTTTTCAGCCTAATCCTGTGCAGCTCACTGGGTGGCAGTAGTTATCTTCCAAGCCAGACTACTCCCAGGTTCAAATCCCATTTTCCTACCTTCTGGGTTCCCCAGGGGAAGTTATCTTGCTTCTAGCCTGTTTCTCCCTTCTAGCGTGAGAGGTTAGGTTGTGTGTAGCTGGGCTGGGAGGGATTTACAATGCACACAGGACACCCCAAAGCAAGCATTGAAAATGCGGAGCAGGTTACAGGTGAGGAGTCCAGAGACGCAGAGTGACACTCAAGAGCCCCCCCCCCCAAGGGTTAAGCCCCAGAGCTACCTCCCTGTCTCCTGTTCACACTTGAAGTGAAATGGGTTGGTGCTGGGGTAACTCAAAACAGAAAAGACAAGCAGTTTCCAGAAAGGACTGGGAAGGGAACCTGGGGGTGGGGTGGGGTGGGGGGGACGACACACTGGCTGCAGACATGGCTGGTGTTCCCCCAAACGTCCTGGAAATTCACAGCTACAGGGATTCTGATCTGAAATCCCTCCTATCCAGGACACTGACCGGAGTTTGGCCCCCAAGAGGAGCCACTGGAGCTGTGGCCCCTGGCTCTGGTGTCTACAGAAGGATTCAGTGTCTGCTCAGGGCTCCAGATTACATTTCCACTCCCTGGAGCCAACTGTGGGATGAAGCACTACCCCCATGTGACATTTAGTGTGGCCACTTTGTAGGGGAGGTTTGCAAGCTCGGCAAGAAGGAAACTAATTATTCCCACTGGGCGCCTGGTCCACAGCTAGGGTGTCTGCTCGCCTCCATCAGAAGGCTGGCAGCCAGACCTCGGGCACAGGCTTGCACTGGATGCCAGGGCAGAAGCAGGCACTTCCTTGACATGTGACCCTGGTCACCCTACCAAGACTCCCTGTTAGAGTAACAGACAGTGATTTAGGGGAAATTTCCCTCTTGGGGGATATCTGAAGTGCAGGCCGCACAGACTGGTAACGCTAAGAAACGAACATGTGGCATGCTTTACCCCAGGGTGAGCACCATGAGCATCTACATAGGCACCGGCACAGCCCCTGCCTCCATCTCCAAGAGATCCCTTCTCGTATCCAAGGCTGACCCACATACTTGATCATCCTCTCCCCGAACTGTCCGATCTAATCCAGTCAGAAATTTTTAAACAGGCTATACAGATCCCCCTGCCCCCACACACATTCCTGTCAACCCAACACTACTCTCTTTCTCTTGATAGCCTCCTTTTCTCTTCCATAGACAGGGTCTGAAGGAGAACAAGAGAAACTGGAGAGAGGGGGAGGAAGACACAGATGGAGGGTAAAAAGAAAGCAAAGCTATATTCTTTCTAGGTGTACTTTGGGCCTCCCTGCCATTCCCCAGGCCCAATCCCCAGCTTACACCTGCATCTATCACACACCAATGTCGTCATAGTAGAGCTTACCCTCTCTTTCCTAATCTCTAAGTCCAGGTCATTGTTCATCGTATTTGACCTCTGCAACCATTTGACCCGATGACCTGTACTTCCTGGAAATCTTGGCTTCCATGACGCTACTTCCTCTTCTTCCCCTACGGTCCCTCCTCTCTTCTCCTCTAGCCGAAGCAGACTCCAAGGTTAGAGCCCTCTTCTTCTCGTCATAGCCCATGTGTTTCCCAGGTCTCCTCACTCACACCGCTGGCTGGCCTGGCCGATCCTGGGTACTGAGCCGGGTAGCCATTCCCCACTAGTCACCTTCCAAGACCATCCCTAAGGACCATGAATTCAGCATTCCTAACACTGAGCTCTTTAGTTCCTACCTTCCCGTACCGTTGGTGGCATTGCCCTTTGAGCCTGGGAGCAGCCAGCTTCTATGTGCCTCCCCCACTATAAATCTCTTCTCTCTCGCATTGACATGATCATCGCTTTATGCCTGCCTCAATCTAAGACACCACAATGTCACGTGACAGCCTCTTACAGGACTCTGAGGTTCTAGTTTAGTCTCTGTGCAAGAAAGGAACTTTGTTAAATGCAAATGTCATCTGCTAGTCCCCCATTTAAAATCTTTCACGGTCTCTCCAGAACTTTGAGATTAAAAAAAAAAAAAAAAAAAAAAAAAAAAATCAAACTTCGTAGTGTGGCAGCTAGAGCTCGTCAGTATGTGGCCATGGCCTTTTTTGTCATGCTACATCCCATACCCCCAGTGCTCTGTGTTTTAGGTGCATTAGTGAATGCATTAGTGAATGCAGCTTGCTCACAGTCTTAGCTTGTGTATAATCTTCTTTGCAAAATCCCTAGAATATTCTCCACTACCACCATTCACCCCATGATCTAATCCCATATGCCTGGCAGAAGTCTCTCTGGTTTTCTCTACTAAGTTAGAAGTCTTATCATTATCATGGTGTTTACACTGTGTTTAGTTAGCATATAGTGAACGTTCCTTAAATGTTGGTGTAGGTGGATACTTGCATGGAGGGATGGATGCATGGATGGATGGATGAGTGGGTGGGTGGATGGATGGGTAGATAGGTGAATTGATGGATGGGGGAATTGATGGATGGGTGTATGGAGGGGCAGGTGGGTCAATGTGTAGATAGAAGGGTGGGTGAATGGCTAGGTAGGGATGAGTGGGTAAATGGATGAATGGGTAAGTCAATGGATGAAAGGACTGTGTATTGATGAATAAACAGATGTCACTGGTGCAATCAAAGAGCAGGCAAAATCAATTGAATCTTGCAAAAGCCCAGGTTGGGTCTTGTCACCAGTCAGCAGAATTAAGAATTATGAGTTCCAGCTTTCAGACTGCAAATGACCTAGTCTGGGAGAAGGATGCTGACCCAGGACTCTGAGCTCTGTCTAGCTCTGATCAGACTCGCTGTCTGTCTGTCTGGCTTATGCAAGCTATTTAACTACTGAGGCTCGGTTTCTCTGTCTATTAAGTAGAGATAATAATGCCTGTGGCCTTTACCTGTCTCCACAAGAGTGTCACGAGAGTACAACGTGTGTTGGGATCTGCAGGGAAGATATGTGTTTATAAAGATATAAATGTAATCATACTAATAACACCTTGTGTTTGAACCGGGCTCTGCACTTTTCAAAGCTCTTGCCTGTACATTATCTCAGTTGACGCTCGAAACAGCGAGGCAGATATTATCCCCGTTCTCGAGTAAGGAAACCGAGGCACGGGCATGATTAAGTGGCATGCCCCGGGTGACTCTTGGCTTGTGGCAGATCTTGACTCCCAGGCTGCTGCACATTTTTGATGATAGCTTTTCTCGGATGGATTATCTGTCTCCCTGAACAGAGAGAGCCAGATGTAATTGACCCTCTTCTTGATGACTCAAGGTCATTACCATGAGTATCGGTTCCTGTGTTGTCTTTTGGACTTGGCTGTGATGCAGGTTCAGAGCCAGCAGAGGCATAGGATGGACAGGCTCTGCGGACTGAAAGGCACCCCCTACAGTGCAGGTGGCTGTGTGAAGAGCCCCCTCTAACCTCCCATGTGCTGGGGCTGTGTCTTCTTGTCCTCTCTCTGTCTCTCTCTGTCTCTCTCTCTCTTTCCACTGTCGGGAGGTGGGCGTCCCCCACCCCACCCCACCCCTCTTAGCCTTTGATCTCTTTTTTAATCTTTCTGGCCTTCAACTTCTTCCACGCTTTGATTTCGTCCTTACAAGCCTTGGCCCTTCCATATACACAGCCAATCAGGGCATTCTGATGGGCTCCGGTCCCTAGCAAGGCAGCCACTGTACTCTATAAACTTCTTCATCCTGTACCTCCCTTGCTTCCCCCAGCCCACCCAGAACCAGTGCTACTGACAGCAGGGTCAGGGCCAACGCTGGCTGTAGGAGGCAGCAGGGTCTGTTCTCCAAGATTGCAGGATGTGCCTGAGGAGCTCTGGGTGGTCAGGAAGGGCTGGCCAGCAGGCCTCAGGTTGACACCCTAACTAGCCAGACAGAAAGCTGTGGTCTCCTTGCTCACCCCTGTCAGCCCCATCGGGGCAGCCTCACAACCCCTTCGGTCAGAACTTTCTTCCTCTCCCTGCCGGCATCCCAACAGCTAGCCTGGTTCCATCCTGGGCATGCCTTGGGCAGCATGCCCATGCCCCATGGCCCTTCCCTGGGGACTCAGGGATGCTCTTTCTCTAGTTGCTGTCAGGCTTCCCACAGCCTGGCTGAGCACCTCAGCTTCTTCTCCCTGAGGGAGGATGTGATGGGTGTGCCCACAACAAGGCTCCGGCAGAGACAATAGCACAGGAATGCATTCGCTTCCTAACAAACACTGTGTGGGCTCGCACAATTGCCTTGGATTCTCGTCCAAGAAACACATTTCACGGTGCAAGGGTGCGGGCGGCTTGCCTGCCCCAGCCCGCCTACATCCCTCTCCATGCCAGAGACTTGGATGAAGGGTAGCCTCTTCCCCACCCAGACCTTCACCCAGAGACTGGACCACCTCCGCTGGTGCAGCCCTTCTTTCTAAACGTGGTGGCTCAGGACAGTCCATTCTCCCGGCGAGCCCTGCTCTGGTCACTGTCTTTTTTAACCATTTCTTTGTTGTGAAAAAATATACATGATATTAACATTTTAAGTATACTTTTACAGTATTAAGCCCAGTCATATCGTTCTGTAATCATCCCTACAAGCTACAGCCTTTGTATTTCCCCCATTGAAAACCGGTCTGTGTTGAGTAGTTAAGTCCCTGTCCCGCATCCCAGTCCCTGTTAGCTAGCTACCTGCTTTCTGCCTCTATGAGTTAGATTGTTCTCAGGACCCCGTGCTGTACTTGCCCTTCTGCCAGGCTACTTTCGTCTCGCAGTGTCTTGAAGGTTCACTGAAGTGATGGCACGTGGCACAACTTCCTTTAGAGCCTTTGTAGACACAGATCGTTTGTTTACCCTCTTCCCCAGTGATGGACACTTGGATTTCTCTGCTTTTATAAGTATTTTGTCTATTCAGGTGGCCACTCCTTTTTGAGACTAATCTTTGAGTTCAAGCAACTCTCTCCTGAAAACTCCCAAGTAGAATACGTATAAATAAGAGAAGTATTCTTCTCCTCAACATACAAACAGGATTCTCTTATCCAAAACCTAGCTGCCCCTCTGGGGACCTAGACTTGGAGAAATGGGACACGGAACAGGAGATGTGGGCCAAGGTGGAAGGGTGCCTGTACTTGGAAGGGTGTCTGTAATCCCCACTAAGGGAAGGAATGTCCAGGACTGGATGCTAGGGAGCCACAGATGGATCGGCATCGGTATACGCAAAGGGTTTCCAGTGAAGCAAGCAGCCGTCACCGAATGAGGTGGGCGAGCCTGTTGTTACCACAAAAAGCAGCAAGTGGGAACTTCCCGACTATCTAAAGTCCAGCAAGCCACCCTCAGAGGCCAAAGGGGGTTGGGGGTCGAAGGAGCTCTTTCTGCAGTCATCACTAAAGGATCTAGGCATCCATGTTTAGCAGGTAGCAGCATCAAGAAGCCTGTCTACATCTCAGGGGTGAGCAGGTCAGAGGTCGATGTCAGGTGTCTTCTTCCTTATTTCCTGAAGCAAGTTCTTTAAGTGAACTTGAAGCTCACTAATTAAGCTACACAAGTAGGCCATTGAACCCCAGCTTCTGTCTCTGCCTCCCCAGGGCTGAGGTGACAAGTGTGCCCAATCAAACTTGGCCTTTTTACATAGGTTCTGGGGATCCAACTCAGGTCCTCAGGCTTGCAAGGCAAGGGCTTACCAACCGAGCCATCTGCCACGCCTCTCCCTCATGTACTCTGTACTGTGTGGCCACAGTGAGGACAAGAGGAAGAGAGACACAGCCCTCGGTAACTTCCTTGGGAAAGCCCAGCAGGCCTGTGCAACAGAGCCTATCAGACAATGTGGTTTCTGGCTTAGCACAGACTTTCCCAATAGCCGAGTAAGAGATAAGGTTGGAAGAAAGCACCCTCCCACAGTCTACTTGGGAGGGACACAGGCCCTGCCAGGATAGAAGTGATACTGTGGTCTGTAGGGAGCCCAGAACATAATGCAGGTCACATAGAATAGAGGAATAAAGGAAGGAATAGGGACAGACAGCAGAGCCTCACCCTGTCACAGAAGGCCAAAGGCAGGCGAGCAGGCCCTGGGCGGTAGAAGAAACGAGAAGGAGCTGTTGGCTCAGGGGTCAAAGCACTCTGCAGACAGGCCTTGAAGCTTCGTGAGGCGCACCCTGCAGCAGAACCAGAGGTGGGGAAGGCCACTTTCCAGGGTTAGAGACAGCATGTTTCAAGTTGCCGTTGCTTCTCAGGCCCTGGCTCTTCGAGGCATTTCCTGTAACATTACCTCACTTGTCACCAAACCTGCCATACTCTTGTGGGGAGATACTGCAGGCCCAAAGAAGCTGTTATCAGGACCAGACATGACCCAGGCACACACCTGTATGTCCTGTGAGACGCCTATCGCTGCCACAATAGCCTTCACGTGAGGCATCGCGAGCCCGCCTTGCCTCTAGACCCCAGTTTCTCCTCCTCCTCCCTTCACAGTGGCCAACAGCCCCACAAACATTCAGACTCCCCAGGTTTCTCCCCTAGAAACCTCATTTCCTGCCTTCCTTGAAATTCCTGCAGCATTTTACTTACTTATAGTAATTTCTTTTTATTTTGTTTTGTTTGAGACAGGGTTCCTCAGCTGTCCCGGAACTCTCTCTCTATAGATCAGGTTGGCCTTGAACTCAAAGAGATCCACCTGCCCCTGTCTCCTGAGTGCTGGGGTTAAAGGTGTGAGCCGCCACCACCTGGCTGTAATTTCTACAGCAATTTGATTTCCAGCTTTCGTTTGTTTCGAGGTAGACTCTCACTGTGTAGCCCAAACTGGCCTTAGACTCCGCACTCCTTTGCCACAGCGAGTGCTACTATCACAGGTGTGCATCACCATAGCCGGTTGTAGCTTTCCACCATGTCCTTCCTGACGAGGGAGGTGTGTGAGATGTGCCATGACCGCCCCTCACCGTTAGCGTCCCAAGGCTGGCGTCGCTCTGTCCTGAAGGCAGAGGCCCTTGTTTGCCTCCCACTGGTACTGCCAGCTGGAATGGCTCTCTTCCTGCCTCCCAAAGACTCTTGGTTGTCTTTGGTTTTTCCAGACAGGGTTTCTCATTAGCTATAGAGCCAGTCCTGGAGTCCTGGGACTCGCTCTGTAGACCAGGCTGGCCTCAAACTCACAGAGATCCGCCTGCCTCTGCCTCCCCGAGTGCTGGGATTAAAGTCATGTGCCACCACCGCCCGGCTCCACAGACTCTTATTGGCAAATATTTTCTGTTTACTTAGCACCTGTGTCAGGGGCTGGGGACAATGGTGGACACATTAAAGGCCCCGAGCTTATTGAGCTTCATTTCTGATGGAGGAAGAAGATGCCGATGTCAGTGGGAGTAGATAGAGGCGATCAGTTACACACCGGGCTGTCATGTGTGGGCGGGGCCTGAGTAGGGTAAGACAGTGAGGTCTGTGGTTATGGGGCAGCCTGGAGTCTCCAGGGACAAGAATACAGAGAGCAGACCTGGAACTGAGATATGTGTGAGGCATGCAGTTATAGACTGAAAATGCCGAATGTGAGTCACATGTAGCGTCCGCACTGGGGAGGCTGAGGCAGGAGCATGACCGGTTTGAGACCACCCTGCGAATATAGTATGAAACCCTGTCTCAAAGGGAAAAAAGTCAAGACGTGGTGGTGTACACCTCTGATCCCAAAACTTAGGCCGTAGAGCCAGGGGTATCAGGAAATGTATGTCAACTCAGTTATGTAGTAAGTTCAAGGCCAGCTTGGGCTACGTGAGCTTCTTTCTCAAAATAAAAATAAAAAAAAAATTTTTTTTTTTTAATGGTAAATTTTATGTTAGCTGAGTTGTGTCTCGGTTTCTGAAGAGAGGCGCTGAGTGGACAGGTTGGATAGGTAGAGGAGAACGTGGTGGGGTGTGGTCAAGGAAGCCTAGCCATGGCCTTGGTTAAAAAGCACTCCTTGGTGATGAGTCACAGCTGGTGGCTTTGAGCCTGCAGTGTGGTACCAATAGTGAAGAGAGTTTGATGGCCGAACTCCCTCCCATAGCCAGGCCCTGGCTCCTGACCCAGTGGAGAGCTTGGGCATGAGCAGTGTCAAAGCTGGGTCAGATATGAGCAGGACAGGGGCCTGCCTGGCGGCTAGCCATGGCGCTCGGCCTGACTCTTCTCTGCCCTCTTCTCTGTAGCTCCTGCAGTCTCAAGACGTGAAGGAAGACGCTGTCCTCTGCTGCTCCATGGAGGTGAGCTGTGGGCGGGCTCAGATGGTCTAACCTCAGTTTCATGCACCTTCGGGCCTCACAGTCGGGGAAATCAGAATCACTTGTTTACCAGTAGAGCAGCCCACTGGTCCAGGATGTCTGTAGAGCTAGGCACGGATTGTTCCCTAGAGGAATCAACACAGGCTGGCACTGTCCACTTCCCTGTCCCAAGACCTCCTGCTGTTTGGATCAGGCATGCCACACTAATGACTTCAAGAGGTTGCTGGTGACCTGCTGCCCCCAAAGATCTCCCTTCACTTCCATGGCATGTAATTAGGAGAAGGTGCCAAATGCTTGATTGAATCTCCTGCAGTGGCTTAGTCTCTTGGAAGACTCCTGATCTCAAGATGCAGCCACTGACCACTGAAACTTCTGGAATCTTCCTTCCAAGGCTGGCTGGGTGCTGGGGCAGATCCTTGCCTTCTACAAATAGCCCAGAGTCACTCTGAGAGGCACACATAGAAAGGAACCTTCTAGCATGAGGACCCAGTCTGTGCATGCCAGTGAGCATATTATATGTTCAGGAAGTCTGTCCGGGTTGCACAGGCCATTCCCAGGAGCTTTGTGCCAAGAGCCTTGGTTGGATGGGATGGTCATGAAGTTTATGTGTTGGGTTCCAGCTGGGCACTTGCATGGTGCTTGGGGAGATTGGACAGAAAGATAGGACAAGGTCCATTCCTTTAGATGGCTTCAAGGCTGGGGAATGTATGGGAAGAGTGTGCTGATAGAGTATATGTCCATGGAAATCAAGGGAGGGAGTCAGGATGGGTCACAGAGGTCAGGAAAGGCTTTGTGGGAAATGGGGCCTAGAAAAGCAGGTAGGACAAGGTCAGGGACCTGCCAGAAGTCAAAGATGAGCGCTTCTCCTGGCCAGGCCTCTCTCCTCCCTCTCTCAAGATCTCCTGACTGGCCATATACTTCAGTTCATATCTCTCTCCTACCTATTATCACAAATGTGGGCAGAGGCCAGTTTTGTAGCTAGAGATAGGTTTGGAGTTAGAAAGGAGACCACATGTCCCCTCCCGTCCCACACAGACACACATAGGTAAGGATCACTAATCTTTCTAGAGAAATTCCTGGCGAATGGAAATGACCACGAGGTACCTAATCACCCGAGGGAGCAGACCACGGGGTCAAGCGAGGGGCTAAGTGCAGTCAGGGAAGGCTTCCTGTAGGAGGGGAGGATCTGGGGTAAAGACACAAGAGGTGAGTTCCTCGTGAGTTGATGTCAGGCCTGGGCAGCAGGCAATATCCTGGCTCCCGACATTCCTGCTGGCAGATGGTTGTTAAATTTAGCATCTCCCCATTGGCTATTCCTGCCTGGATCTGCATGTCCCTAGGACAATCCAGATCTTTTTGGTCCTTGCCTTCAGCCTACCTAGCCAAGGATGGGGGGGGGGGCATATAATGGGGTCCAAGTCCCATCCTGACCACACTTTTCACCCACAGCTACAAAGCACAGGCCGGCTTCTGGAGGAGCAGCTTCCAGAGATGATGACGGAGCTCCTAGCCAGCGCTCGAGATAAGATGCTATGCCCCTCAGAGTCCATGCTAACCCGGTCCCTGCTGCTGGAGGTCATCGAGCTCCATGCCAACAGCTGGAACCCTCTGACGCCCCCCATCACACAGTACTACAACAGGACCATCCAGAAACTGACAGCCTGACAGCCAGAGGGGCCTGGCAGGCAGCCGGTGGGCAGCTGGGGCCCTGGTGCACAGGGCCAGATGGACAGGGGAAAGGACAGGGGTGGCCCTGGCGGGAAAAAGAAATGGGCAAGGAGGCAGGCAGCAACAGTGGCCAGCCTGGAACCAGCCAAGGAGGGGGTCGCATCCCTCAGAAGAGCTCCCCGTGCAGCTCCCCAGCCTGAGCAGTCTCTTTGTCCTGATGGTCACCCGCCCGCCCCCTGCCCTCGATGGCCTCAGCTCTCTAGTCCTCCCCACCCCCCTGCCTTCCAGCCCATCCCCCGTAGAGCTTTATAGGAGGAATCTCTGCCACTCCTCACTGTCTCCAGCTGCCGCTCAGCCTCCCACACCTCTGGCCACCGCTTGGGTCAGCCAGCACTGCTGAAGGCTGAAAAGTGGGTCGAGACTCTCTCTTTGTTCCCACGTGCTGTCAGCCGCTGTCGCCAACTGGCAGCAGGCAACGTGTAGCAGATGTCTGGGAGGACAAAGGCAGGCACCGTCCCCACCAGCCGCCCATAATTGACAGCCTTTGTCAGCCCAAGTGGAGCTGGGACAAGGCTTCTCTCTCTCTCTCTCTCTCTCTCTCTCTCTCTCTCTCTCTCTCTCTCTCTCTCTCTCTCTCTCTCTTCTCTCTCACCTTCAAGCTTCACCCTCCTAACTTTAGTTCCTCCCCGCCCCAGCCTCCAGCCCCAGGGTGTGCTGCTCCCTTGGGCAGAGAAACTTGCGCCCTTTTATTTTGTTTTATTTTTTTTCCAAAAGTCGATGCTTTGAGGTCTCTCAGTGAAAAACTCCCTCATTGTGATCGACCTGTCGCCCCCTCAAGGACCCCCTGACTAGTGGGGGGATCAAACCCTGCCCCCTGTGGAAACAATCTAGCCACAAACAGCTTGCCAGTAGCCAACTAGTAATTGGAAACTTCTGCCCCAATGGGGGTCTCCACTGGAACCCTGTGTCCCTGGGCCCCTGTCCTGCAGTGCCTCTGTTCTTGTCCACTGCTAGCTTCCAAAGGGCTGATACTGTCCCTCTGGACTGCCTTAGGACCCGCCCTGGCCTGTGTTATGGCAAACAGGGCCAGAGACGAAGCTGGCAAATTAAAACCAAATGCAAGTCTTATTCCAAGCAACTGCTGGAGGAAGAGCCCATTGCGGGCTTCATGGGTCTTGGAGCCTCATTCATGGACTCTGTCCTTGCTCTCATGCCAGACAAGACCTAGAACAGCATCCCAGGCTGTTGGGGGAGGGGAAAGCCTTGGGTCATGACTGGGGCAGTTTGGTAGGTGACCAGGCCTGCAGCCAGATGGAGTTCTTCAGGCTAGAAACAAAGCTAGGTTTTCTTGAAAGGCTTTGGTCCCTGGGAGCAACTGCTTCTATAATGGCTAGAGAGGATGTGGCTAAGTCCAAGAGGCTGGTCTCCCTGTGGTGACTGGTGACTGCTCTGCCTCAGCTCTGGGAAGTGGGAACCCACATTGTGACGATCCCCCAGAACGTGTGTCCAAGCCCAGTGGCTTCTCATTTGGCTCCTTTTACTGGGATTGGTCATGTGCTACGCCATGCCGGAGGCTCTTGAGCAATGGTTCTCAACCTGTGGGTCGAAACCCCTTTGAGGGTTGAATGACCCTTTCACAGGAGTCACGCATCAGATATTTACATTGCAATTCATAACAGTAGAAAACTTACAGTTATGAAGTAGCAACAAGAATAATGTTATGATCGGGGCCACCCCAGCACGACGAACTGTGTTAAAGGATCGCAGGGTTAGGAAGTTGGGAACCACTGCTCTTGAGGTTTCTTGTTCAAGTCAGCCTGGCTAGCACGAAAGTGAGGCAGGTTTCTCTTGATTGTCTCAAGTCTAGAAGAGCAGAAAGGGAAGGGGGAGGGAGGGTTCCCCAGTTCTTTCTGCCTGTCTGCAACGGAAACCTTCTGATCCCAAGACGGGGGCTCAGAAGGACCTGCTGGGAAGAAGGTACAGAGGTCAATGGCCACCCCAGCGTTGATCTCTTTCCTGTCCCTCTCCTCCTCCCTGCCTTTCTTTTCTCTGCTTCTTGGCTGCCTTGTCTCCCATTCCAGCCCTTAGGCTGAGCCTGGAGCCCAGAGACACTAGCAGCCCCACAGGTGGTGTTGAGGGAAGAGCGGGCAGATGGGATGCCCAGAGGAGACGCCAGGGAAATCATGCTCTTGTAGAGTAGGGCAGCCTAGGTCCTCGGACACCTGCTCCCTGCAGTTTCTCAGAGCTACGAGAGTGCTAGCGTGGGCCTGCTTCCCAGGTGTCTATAGGGTGCGGGGCAGGGTGTGTGTGTGTGACTGGGTGTGAGGGAGTGTGTGGTGGGTGGGTGTGAGTGTGTGTGTGGGAGAGTGGGGGGTATGGGTGTGTATGAGTGTGGGGGGGGGTTGAGCGTGTGTGCACACAGACACACATGGACATAAGCATCTGCTAAGAATGAAGCAAGACCATGATGAAGAAAGAGGCTGGAGGTGGGGTTTCAAGTCACAGGAGTGGGGAGGTCTGCCAGGCTCCTCATTGGGGTCACAGAGCAGGCTGTGTAGAGGCAGAGACTGCGGCTCTGTGGGTACCGCAGACCTAATGCAGCTCCTTCTTAATGGCCTATTGCGGGCCTTGCCTCAAGAGCAGCCCCTTCTAGAGCCTTGAGGACCAGTATGAAGATGCAAGATATAAATATGTATACATATATAAATATATTTTTAATTACATGTTGTGTCCCGGTGGCTCCAGACTTACCGTTTGCCTGGTTGCTTGAAAGCATTTCCTGATCCATCCTGATAGGACATTCTAGCTGTTTGTTCGTTCATTTTAAATCTCTGCTACTTTTTCAGTCATGGAAAGAAAACTTTTTTCCCTTCTTATTAATTTATAAAGGAACAACAAACAGTAAAGCCTAAAATCTCCAAGTCTGAGTAGCTTCCTGTGGGAGACCACTCAGGCAGGAAGTGGGGGAGACGCTGATACCCACAGACCCCTGACCTCTCCCCAGGCCAGAGCCCCTCTGCCGCCAGAAGGACAGCTTATCGAAGCCCACCTCTGAATGAACGAACAGGAGGCAAAGCTAGATGTCTGGCTGGCCTCACTCAGGCTTGTCATGTCCTATCTGGCCACGATGATCTGATATTGAGCCCTTTCAGGCTCCCCTGCCTATCAGGATGAGCTGGTCATTGTTTTCCTCTCCAGTGTCCTGCTTGTCACTGTCCTCCTCATGAACTGGCCATATTGCCTAAGCTCTGGGACCACATAGCTCCTGCAGGGCTCCCAACCTCCCCCGAACATGGCCAGGAGCCTCACCATCAACCATGGGGAACATGTGTCCCCCAAACCATTTTCATTCATACATCCTTCCTTATCCAGTCTGTAAACCTTCCACGTTTGGGGATCATCTTGTTCATCTGTGTAAATGTAAATGTTGACCCAGTTGGTATTTATTCTAATTTTTATTGTATTTTATTTTATTTTGTCTGAAGGGTGGGGGGTGGGAAGTATGCCCCTGGCTGCACCCAGGGCGGCTGCAGGGACAGAGAGAGCCCATACAGCCCAGGAACCAGGAAAAGCCGCTCCTTTGGGGCCACTCCAGATGGCAGCCTCTGGATAGCCACATCCTAGGCTGCTAATCTGGCCTCCGAAGCCAGCCAGTGTCCCTTGCCCCAGACACTCAGGCCTGCACATGGCGTGATGTCCCTCAGCTGCCCGGCACTGTGTTGGGAAACCTGGTTGGGTCTTTGAAGAGGTGGGTGGGAGGGCATAGGACTCTCCCCTGCTCAGGACACTTTGCACCATTAGATCTGGCGCCTCGCCTGAACCAGCCGGGGGCCTGACAACAGGAGCTACCTCCCTGGAGCAGGCTCTGGAGCTTCCCGCCAAAGCTATGGGCCAATCCTGCTCGCGCCATCCCCTCCCCTCCACCTGTGTGTCCCGCTTCCCAGCTGAACCCAAACTACAAGTGGGTTTAAAAAAAAAAAAAATAAATGATACCAAAAAGCACAATTGTCCCGAGTCACCCTTCTCGGTGTTGAGCATTGTTGGCAATGGTTGTCTTTCCCCCAAGCCTTTGTGGCTCAGCTTGTACAGACAGCGGTCTCAAAAGAGCCAGACCATGAGATGCTGAGGACACTCCTCACTGTCCGGCTGCCATGCAGGGCAGGGGCATACTCTACGGTCTGAAGGGGTTGGGAAAGGGCTCATGAAAGATAATGTCAATAAAGGAACGGGACTTCTGTATCTAAAAGTGAGGCTCTGAGGCTGAGGCAGGGTGGTGGAATTTCCTGAAGAAAGTGGCCTTTGTGATGGCTTCAGTTGACTGCAAATGTAACCAGCCCCGAGACCTGCCCCATCCCAGGAAATGTCCCCATAGCATTTGGCAATGACTTTTTGTAAGAAGCAGGAGACTCAGCCAGGCCTGGTGGCACATACCTTTAATCCCAGCACTCAAGAGACAGAGGCAGGTGGATCTCTGTGAGTTCAAGGCCAGCCTGGCCTACAGAGTGAGTTCCAGCACAGCCAGGCCTACACAGAGAAACTCTGTCTCAAAAACAAAAGTAATAAAGGGAGAAGAAGCCTGAGACTCTGGCAAAGTCAGCAGCAAATAGTTGTCCTGTCCAGTCCCAGGCAGTCAAGAGTGTCATACAAATCCTAAATGAGCCCTGTGAGGCATTTCCTGTGATACCATGCCCTCATTTTACAGTTTCTTCCATGGAGAAGCATAGGAACACTCTTTATAACTTCTCCTTGTGGAGCATCTTCTTCTTCATCCTTCCCTAGGCAAGCCCAGAGCAGCTTGGGTACTTGGAGAGGACATGTTGAGATTCAGCCATTGCTCAAGGCTGAGTCAATACCTCTATGCCACCGCCTGGGGATGAGCAAACACACAACTGGGGTGGAAGAAAATTATTTCATTAAGTGACTGAGATCTTTGCCGAGCCAGTTTACAGAACTGTGAAGGAGAGGGAGCAGAGAGGAGAGGTCAGAGAGAAAAATGTTGGGAGGTCACTCTCAGAGAGAAAAGGGGGTCCACACCCGAGACTCCGACCAGACGATCCTGGGCACCAGCGATGCTGAGGAGTGTGTAGGCTACAGGGTCCCGTGGCACCTGTCACCCAAATAAATGCTTCCGCCCTGCTTTTCATTCCCGGCTCTGCCCATGTGTGTCCTCCGTTGTGTAAACAGCGGGTTATATCGGTCCTAGCTCTGTAGAAAGGCAATAGAAGAGGTCTTTTCGAATGAATCATCTAAAACACTCACACCACATTAAGACAAGGAACGCAGACACAGAAGGGAACTATGCCGGACAGGGAGAAGGGGGCTCTGCCTTGGGTGAACGCTCTCAGTTGGGCCAGCGAGGCAGACAAGTGGTGTGGATTTGACTTGCTTGGATTTTTAAGATGTTTAGTGTGTGTGTGTGTGTGTGTTGCTTGCATGGTATATGGACCACGTGTGTTTATAGTACCTACAAAGGTCAGAAGAAGGAAGGCGTCAGCTCTTCTGGAACTGGAGTTGTGAATGTGAGCCACCATATAGGAGTGGGAGCAGAACCATGATCCTCTGCAAGAGCAACAAGTGCTCTTAACGGCTAAGCATCTCTCCAGCCCTTTTGTGTGTGTGTGTGTGTGTGTGTGTGTGTACATGTGTGTCTTATGTCTGTATCTGGTTCTGTGTGTCTGTATGTGTTCATGTGTGTACCTGTATGTGTGCATGTTTGTGTGTGTGTGTATGTGTGTGTGTCTGGTTTATGTGTGTCTGGTATGTGTGTGTATGTGTGTGTGTGGTATGTGTGTGTATGTGTGGGGGGGTATGTGTGTGTATGTGTGTATGTGGTATGTGTGTGTATGTGTGTGTATGTGTGTGTGTGTGTCTGGTATGTGTCTGTGTGTGTATGAGTGTGTCTGTGTGTGTGTGTGAGAGTGTGTGTGTCTGGTATGTCTGTGTGTGTGTGTCTGGTATGTCTGTGTGTGTGAGTGTGTATGTGTGTGTGAGTGTGTATGTGTGTGTTTGGTATGTCTGTGTGTGTGTATGTGTGTGTGTGGTATGTGTGTATATGTTTGTGTGTGTATGTGTGTGTGTGTGTGTCTGGTGTGTGTGTGTGTGTGAGTGTGTGTGTATGTGTGTGTGTGTCTGGTGTGTGTGTGTGTGTGTGAGTGTGCTGATTTCAGGGCTATGTTAGCAGAAAGATACATATACCAATATTTATTAAAACATTTTCTTTAACCTAAGAGTTTTCATTCTGATTTTAAAAGAAACAGTGCTGTAGGCCCCATTGAGGGAACCTATCATCATCCATTTGAGTTACTATAACAAAGCACCGTAGAAATGGGAAGCTTATGAACAACAGAAGTTTAATTCTGGCCGTTCGGAGGCAGACTCATGTGCGGCCCCTTCTGGTTGCAGACTACCAACTTCTGAAAGCGCCCACACAGGCCAGGAGGAGGCTTTTGCAAGGACACTAACTCCATTCGTAAGGCAATTATTGACACAACTGCCCCCCAAAAGATACCACACTAGGGGTTAGAATTCCACAATGAATTTGAGGCTAGGCCTTCAGTTCATAGCAGCACACTACTAAGCCTGAGGGTACATCGGCCCTGTGTAGGTAGATTCCCTGAACTAGGAGCCCTGCCTTTCCCGGCTGCCCATTGGTTTTAGGGTCACTTAGGACAAGAAGAAGGTTAAGAGGACAGCTCACAGTAGCCACATGAGGAAGCCAGTGTCCCCACACATGGTTCTCCATCCCCATCAATCTCCATTTACTGAGCACTCCTGTATCCCAGGTATGGTCCTAAGCACTCGAGGAATTCATAGGAGCACCCGGACTCTGGGATGATTTGGCTCTGAGGGACAGATGACTATAGCCAAGATCCCACAGCTGCCCCAAATGCATAGAGGGTTCTGTGTGTGATGAACTCAGCCACCAAAATCCTGCCTCTGAGACACAGGGCTTTCAAATTGCTTTCACCTGCCAGGCGGCAGAGGGTCCCAGACCACAGCCACCCTCCCACAGTCCTGGCCCAGTTGCTGGGAGTCCTAGTGCAAGCACAATGGTGTATCTGTGATAGAGAATCAGTGGCGGACTCAGGGCCTCTGCTGACACTACCGGGCTTGCCCAGCCTCATTCCCAGGGAGAAAAACAGCCCCTCTCCACCAGGTGACAAGCCAGGGGGAGTCGCAGCCTGCATGAGAGGAAAACCAGCTAGAGAACGGAGAACCAACTCCCACAATTACACTTCCCCTTCCAACCCAAGTATTGCTGGAGCGGCTGGCAGCAGAACTTTATACAGGCGCTCATGCGCTCGCACACAGGACCCTGAACTTGGACTTGCTTCGGATGAGCCAACCGTGGCAAGAGCCACAGCAGACACTCAACACCTACAGTTTCCACTCGGGCCACACAAGTGTCAGTCCTCCTACTCACCAATGTGATCTGGAGCCGCTTCGGGGGAAATGTGGTGAGGTCTTCCTGCCTCTGCCTCCTGAGTGCTGGGGTTACAGGTGTGCACCACCAAGCCTGGCTTCCGGCTTCCGCATTTCTTTGTTAAATGTAACACTGTGCATGCAGAGGGTTTCAGAAGACCATCCCTCTAAGATGAGTTGAAAGGGACCCTGTGGGATCCACTCTGCCTGTTCTTCAAGTTCTGGAGCATCGTCCCCAAGAACCAGCCCTGCTCAGTGGGAGGCATCATGCCCAAGGTTCTAGAAACCTCTTTTAGTCCTTATCCCTCACTTCCTGATACAAGACAGCCAGCCCACCCTAGACCCTCAGCTCCCAGGGCACAGCAAGGACCCTGGTCAGGGCTCTTGGCTCCTCTGGGTGACCCAACAGAACACACAGGGCCACCAAGTAACTCCAAGGTGAACACGATGGGTGACTGAGAGGCGCAGGGCCCAGTCAGGGACAGGCACGTACTCAGTGCAATCTCAGCCTAGAGGATCAGAGAAGAGCCATGCTGAAGAGGTTGGCGAGGGACAGGAAGGGTGTCACTCCAGGCAGGGAAGAGAGATACTAGGGGTTTTCGTGGGTAACTTCTGCCTTGGGATTCCAGGTAACAAGCAGGCTGAGAGCCCCAGTCTGTGTCCCAGGTTTCACTATAGGTGTTCCCAAGGCTGTGGACGGATAGCAGAGTTGCTCCTGTGTTAGCCCAGAAGAGACCCCAAATCCAGAGATATGAACCTTCCCGGAGCATAAAGGGGCAATTAAAAGGGAGAGAGGTGGGGAGAAGCATCGGGTAGCTAGTTAACTCTCCAAGGAAGACTGGGAAGAAAGATGACCCGGGAATCTGTGGGTGTGAGCCCTCTCCTTCCCAGGCGCCCGCTACTGTCCCCTGGAGGTGATCATGTGACTAACAGAACTCTTTAAACTATGAAGCCTCTTTTTGTTGTTGTTGTTTTTTTTTTTTGATTAGAATACCTCCTTGGGGGTCATCTGCATCCTGACTTTCTGATACTGCATGTCTCACCCTTTCTTGGTGGCCAGGGACCATTTCCAAAACACTAATTAATACAGGGTTAGTTAGCCGCAGAGATTATCAAGGTATGCCCTGCCTGCTCTGCTTGCTTAATTACTGGATCTGTTTTACACGTCTCCTGCCTCCCCTCCCATCCTAAGGCTCTCATTATCGCTGTCATTGTTGTGGCCTGAGAAACTACGCCATGGGACTTCTCAGAACCTTCGTCAACGAGCACACAGGCCCTCAGAAAGGGCCGGGAGCATTCTTACAAAGGCCACGAGCTTTGCAGCATAGATGGACATTTTTGTCATAGTGATGGCTGTTTGAAACAAGGTCTCCCTCTGTAGCCCGCGCTGCTCTTGAATTCCAGGTTTTGCTGTCTTAGCTTGCCTAGTGCTGGGAATACAGACCAATGCCACCACACCCTGCTCTATGAACGGATGGTGTTTTAACAGCTAATCCATCCTCTTAGAAACATTTTTGCCTGGTTTCTGATCCCTGATAAGTTCCCAAAATGTTGGGTCCACTCAGAATTGGAGTCATATGACTATAGTGTGACTAGGAAGGCCACGAGGCTGGTGAGTGGGCCGGCCACACTTAAGACTCACAGGCCTGCCGTGGACGAGGACCAGCAAATCAAGATGAATCTTAGGCTTGCTGACTGGAGCAACAAACAGCCTCATGGTCACACTGTCTGTCTCCTCATCAGAGCATAAGCAAGAGAGCCCTTAGGGTCCCTGGGATGCACGCAAAGAGCACCGGGTTGTCAACCAGCGAAGGGAATCTAACCCTGGCTCCCCGCAGCCAGTTAATTGTTTGTTAGAGCAATGCTTCCTTTGGTCTGTTTGGGGTTCTTGTTTGTTTTGTTTTGTTTTTGCTTGTTTGCCTGCCTGCCTGCCTGCTTGCTGGCTTGCCTGCAGACATAATCTTGCTATGCAGCCCAAGTTGGCCTCAAATTTGAGGTCCATCTGCCTCCTGCCTCCTGGAATTGCAGGCTTGGGTCATCACGCTGGGTGAGTGTTTCTGGATACATTCCAGTTCCCCAAACATCAAAGGAAGTTAGAGTGCTGTTGCTCTTCAAGCCCCTTCTGAGACCCTTTAGACACCTCTGTTAATGGGGGGGGGAGGGGGGGTTAGGAAGAGATGTTCTACCCAAATCACTTTGGCCCCCACATCCTCTCAAACCCCACCTGACCTCCCTTGCCACACCCCCTCACTGCATCTGGTTTGTACTTACACGGAACCACCTAGAAAGGCTTTGAAATTTCAAGTTAGTTACCAAAGATTCTCCAGCCCTGTAGCAAGAGGACTGCTAATAAAGTCAGCCTACGAAAGCAGCGTGCTTCCCAGAGTAAAGGCTCTCAGATACCTCTTGATCTACTGGCCCCACTCAGAAAGATACACGAGGTATGCTAGGAAGGATCAACGACACGGCCCCAGAGGGACCGGAATCTGGCTAGTGTCACCTCTGGCACCCTCACATGTCCTGGGCTATTTACCCTCCCTGTCTCCTATTTCCCTGTCTTCCTCGCCTGCGTTCTGTCTCTGGCTACATGCTAACATGCCTGTGACAAGCATCTGAAGGTTTCCCCTAAGAGAGCCCAGGGAAGGAAGGGCCAAGATGGGACCCACCGAGGACATTGGGCAGCATGTCCTTGTCCTCCACCTCACCAGCTGGACAGGCTGCCCAGCACAGCACCGATCCTCACCTGCCTGTGGCCCCTCCTCATTCTGGGAGTGCGGAGAGGAAACCCCCCACCCCAGTCTGCTGGCTAAAGCCTGGGACCCTCCTCTGCCAGGACTCCACCAGGCTGGGCCCAGCTTGGCTGCCCGCCTGGGCTGCTGTATCGATTCTTTTGGCTCCTTTTTGCTGGGGATATCAATCTAGCGGGTTCCCGGGATGGCTGTGTTTTAACCTCTCACCCTGGTCTAGACTCTGTCGGCTCCTGCTGTCCCTCAGCCAGAAGGAGACGGAGGCCCCGGGCCTCTTGGGCAGGCTCTGGAGCCAGCGGATTTCCAGGAACCGAAGCTGGGATCGCCTGGCGGCTCTGCAGCCCGCCAACCTGCCTCTCTCCAAACGGGCCGGTGAATTATTAAAGATGCAATTTCCTCTCATCTTTCCAGTAAAATTGCTCCCCGTACCGTGCATTGCTGCCTTCCTGTCACTGGCCAGCTGGGGTCTTGGCAGAACTGTCATTCACCCCAGAGTAGAGCACAGAGAACTGGGAGCCTAAGAACTTAGGTGCCTACTGTTTCACGACACCGGAGAAGGAAGTTCAGAGAGGCTCAGCAACCAGTCCGCAGTAGCTCAGCAGAGCTGGGCTGTGACCCTGTGTTCTAAACTGGGCTCCCTCTCTCCTGGTACCAGCGAAGCCTGGAGAGTCCCCGCTGGGGACTCCTGGCACATGCGCCCCGGTGAGAGTTGGGTCAAGTTCCCTGTGTATCGATCATGTCTCCGAGTGTGATTTACGGTCTTTGCTTGTTATTTACCACCAGGCCCCCCACCGCAGCCGCTTAGCTAGGTAAAGCCGTCATTGCTGGTGCCCTCTCATCAGTATTTATTGTTTTGGGGGGGCTGGGAACAGCAGTCCTATGTATGTTCCCTGTGATTACATGGCTATGCTCCCAGGAACTTCTTAAAGCCGGGTTCTGGCAAGCCTTCCCTAGATACCCATTCCCTGGGGATCCCCAAGACAGGTCTAAATGCTTTACTCCTTTTCAGCCAATGCCACAGGTATTGGAAGGGTGTGGGGGTCTCAGAAGGTCTCAGAAGGGTGTGTTGGTGTCTGCAGAGACAGCGCTGCTGTGCCCGGCTCTGAGCCTACAGTCTGAAAGCTCCAAACACCCTTGGCCCCTAGGTCACAGCCTGCCCAAGCACCAGTTCTCCTAACTCAAGCAGGCCGAACCCAAAGGGGTCTTTGAGGTCACAACTTGGCCTCAGTCCCCTGCCTCAAGCCCACCCCCCAGTGGAGAGCAGATCCCAAGCTCCTCCATATCGGAATAGGAAACCACCATCACAGAGGAAGGAGCCTCAGCTGAGAAAACTCCTCCATGAGATCCAGCTTGTTGGCAAGCCTGTAGGACATTTTCTCAATTAGTGATCAGTGGGGGAGAGTCCCGCCCAATGTGGGCGGGGCCATCCCTGGGCGGGTGGTCCTGGGTTCTATCAGAAAGCACGCTGAGCAAGCAAGCCAGTAAGCAGCGCCCCTCCATGGCCTCTGCATCAGCTCCTGCCTCCAGGTTCCTGTCCTGTTTGAGCTCCTGCTCTGACTTCCTTCAGTGATGAACAGTGATGTTGAAGTGAAAGACAAATAAACCCTTTCCTCCCCAACTTGTTTTGCTCATGGTGTTTCATCACAGCAATAGTGACCCTAACTAGGGCAGGTGGGGTTTGGCTCTGGGCCAGTTTATTGGTCCGGCCCAGGCTTGTTCCTGCTGGATCCACCCTGGCTGCTCCGGACTCCCATCACTAGCTTCATAGTTTTGGCCTTTTTCTTTCCCACAAACCTTCCTGGCTCCACATCAGCCTCTCATGGGGGAAGCCTCTGAGGACTCCCCGTGCTTGAGCAACTGGTCCTCCATAAGGGGTAGTGTGGTGCTGTGGTTAGGGCTGTAGCCCTCATAGGCCAAACAGGCCACTTCAGGCAAATGGACAAACTTCTCTGTGCCTTTCCAGCCTCATCTGCAAAGGAGTGCTCATTTCTTAGCAGCCATGCCATGAAATGGACGCTGTGGATGTAAAAGGAGCCACCTCCACATTCAGCTCTAGAAAATGAAAACACATCTATGATGTAGACAGAAGTTTCTGTCCATCCTGGTCCCGCAGCCGTTTAGTCCCAAATAAACACCCAGAGGCTTATATTAATTCTAAACTGTTTGGCTGATGGCTCAGACTTCTTATTGGCTGGTTCTGTCTTAATTATTAGCCCATTTCAATTAATCTGTGTATCGCCACATGGTCTTGGCTTACCTGTGATGCCCTGGTCTCTTGCTTCCTTGGCAGCTACAAGGCATCTCCCTTGACTCCGCCTACTACCTTACTTTATTCCTGTTTGGATTTCCTGCCTGGCTAAATCCTGCCTGTCCTTTGGCCAAAACAGTTTTATCCATCAACCGATAAGAGAAACATATATTCACACCATACAGAAGGACATCCCCCATCAATATGATGGCAGAAAATGGGTCAGTGGTCACTTGGGGGCGGGACAAGCAGCAGGCAGCATGAGAGTCAAAAAGAGACCTTTAATCCCAGCACTCCAGAGGCAGAGGCAGGGGCAGGGGCCGAGGTTAGTGGATCTCTGAGTTGGAAGCCATCCTGGTCTACAGAACAAGTTCCAGGACAGCTAGGACTACACAGAGAAACTCTGTCTCAAAAAACCAAAGAGGAGAAGGAGGAAGAGAAAGAGGAGGAGAAGGAAAAAGAACAGATTTGTTCAAGAGTCTGGAGAGATGGCTCAGCACGTAAGAGCACTGGCTGCTCTTCTAGAGGACCTGGGTTCAATTCCCAGCACCCACATGGCAGTTCACAACTGTCTGTAACTCTAGTTCCAGGGGATCTGACACCTTTATACCAATGTGCATAAAGTGAAATAAATGATTTTAAAAAGAATAGATTTGTTCATGTTCTTAATTGTAGTGATGGTTTTAAAGGATTTCCATGTGCCAAAGCACATCCTATTGTATTATTTGTTTTTCCTTTTATTAGCATTGTACAAAGTAATAGGTTTCCAGCTAGGAATATGGCTCAACAAGTAAAGGACACTTGCTGTACAAGTACGAGGCTCTGAGTTCAAATCCCCAGAAGCCATGGGGGAGACTGGGCATGGGACACATGTGCCTGCAATCCCAGTGCTGTGGGGGAGGGGACAGGAGGGTCACTGAGATTTTCCATCTGCTGGCCTAGCTCCAGGTTCAGTGAGAATCCCTGTCCCAAGAGAATTAGGCAGACAGAGAGACAGAGCAGGACACCTGCTACCCGCCTCCTGCCTTCACACACAGGCATGACCCCCCCAACATACACACAAATAGGTCTCGTTGTGTATCTTTATACATTGTGTTCTTGAAATGTGTGCAGTCTATTGCGTGCCCACTCTATCTCAAAAGCCCAGTCCTATGTGAATAAGATGTGCTGTGGGACCATTGCTTACAGTCCCTGCTCCACCCCTCCTGCTCCGCCTCCTCGCCTGAGCTTGAGCTCCCTGGGGTTCCCAAAAGCTTCCAGGGGGCCGATGCTGTGTCTTGTTAGCCACAGGTGTGCCTGTCACCAGACTCTGGTGTTTCTTCAGGAGAGTTACTAAACAGCCACTGTCTCCGCCTGGCTGCATTCCCAATCCTCACAGCTGCCCATTTCCAGTAACCAAAGGGTTAAAGCCAGGCCAGCAAGCGTCTCTGGTGGGTTGGTCCTGCATGTTAAATGCTTTGAACATCAGGGAGTTATAAACTACTTCCATCCATGCCCTGGCCACAATTGTCTGAGTAACCTTAGCTAAGTGGCAAAGTCTAAGGTCCAAAGTCCCAGTGTCTAGTTACGTATGTCACTGTCTCTGGGACCACAACTGGGGAAACTCAGCCCCAGAGGATGTTAGAGATTCTCAGAGATGCTTCCAGGAACAGCTCTCTGCTACCCTCCCCCAGAAGCCATAGTGGAGCAGGACAACACTTAGCATGGTGTTGGGGGGCTTACAATGCATACCTAGGCAGAGGCTGTCTTGGCTTTGGTTGTCTATTTTCTCCTCCTTGAAATGCTCAAAAGTCTTGAGGAGAGAGGGGCAGGGAAGAACATTTTACGGAACAGAGAGGCCTGACCTGTCATAAGCTGGCCTGGGGGCAGGAGTGTGTGGCGATATAGTCTAGACCAGGCTCCTCCTGGTTCCTGCTTTTTCTCAAAACACCTAGTCTGCCTTGAGGATGGAGTCTTCGTTCTGTCCTCTGTGATATGTCCCCTCTTCCTGGCTCTGGCAACACCTCCCCTCAAAATCAACACCAATGCTAAAGCTGTCCTTGACCCTTCCTCAGGGCCCTGGAACAAGAGTGTCCTACCTTCCTGGGAATTTTCCACAAGGGGGTAGAACCCATAGTTACATCCTTGGTAGTAGCTTCAGCCTGGGTCCATCATAATGAATGAAGCCAGCAAGATCTATGATGCCCTGTATAGGAAATGAATGAACTTGTCAGGGCTGGCCATCATGGCTGACCGTCGGGGCTGACCATCAGGGCTGACCATCAGGGCTGGCCACTAGAAAACAGTACTGAGAATACCTAAGCCAAGAAGCTGCCAGACATCTCAGAATCCTGAGACAGCCACAGAGTCAGGCTCCAGATCTGCAGGAGTTCCTAGGTCAGGCAGGAATGGGTTTAAGCATCTAAAAGGACAAGGGGAAAAAATGTGTGAAGGGGAATTCTGTGTGTGAGAGAGAATTCTGTGTGAGAATTCTCTGTGTGAGAGAGAATTCTGTGTGTGAGGGAGAATTCTCTGTGTGAGGGAGCATTCTGTGAGGGAGAATTCTGTGTGTGAGAGAGAATTCTGTGTGAGAATTCTCTGTGTGAGAGAGAATTCTGTGTGTGAGAGAGAATTCTGTGTGTGAGAGAGAATTCTGTGTGAGAATTCTCTGTGTGAGAGAGAATTCTGTGTGTGAGGGAGAATTCTCTGTGTGAGGGAGCATTCTGTGAGGGAGAATTCTGTGTGTGAGAGAGAATTCTGTGTGAGAATTCTCTGTGTGAGAGAGAATTCTGTGTGTGAGGGAGAATTCTGTGTGTGAGAGAGAATTCTGTGTGAGAATTCTCTGTGTGAGAGAGAATTCTGTGTGTGAGGGAGAATTCTGTGTGTGAGGGAGAATTCTGTGTGAGGGAGCATTCTATGAAGGAGAATTCTCTGTGTGAGGGAGCATTCTGTGAGGGAGAATTCTGTGTGTGAGAGAGAATTCTGTATGATAATTCTGTGTGTGAGAGAGAATTCTGTGTGAGAATTCTGTGTTTGAGAGAGAATTCTGTGTGTGAGAGAGAATTCTGTGTGAGAATTCTCTGTGTGAGAGAGAATTCTGTGTGTGAGGGAGAATTCTGTGTGAGGGAGCATTCTATGAAGGAGAATTCTGTGTGAGGGAGCATTCTATGAAGGAGAATTCTCTGTGTGAGGGAGCATTCTGTGAGGGAGAATTCTGTGTGTGAGAGAGAATTCTGTATGATAATTCTGTGTGTGAGAGAGAATTCTGTGTGAGAATTCTGTGTTTGAGAGAGAATTCTGTGTGTGAGAGAGAATTCTGTGTGAGAATTCTCTGTGTGAGAGAGAATTCTGTGTGTGAGGGAGAATTCTGTGTGAGGGAGCATTCTATGAAGGAGAATTCTGTGTGAGGGAGCATTCTATGAAGGAGAATTCTCTGTGTGAGGGAGCATTCTGTGAGGGAGAATTCTATGTGTGAGAGAGAATTCTGTATGATAATTCTGTGTGTGAGAGAGAATTCTGTGTGAGAATTCTCTGTGTGAGAGAGAATTCTGTGTGTGAGGGAGAATTCTGTGTGTGAGAGAGAATTCTGTGAGGGAAAATTCTGTGTGTGAGAGAGAATTCTGTGTGTGAGGGAGAATTCTTTGTGTGTGAGACAAGAGGAATAGTTGTTTGAGGGTGTGTCTAAGAAGCAAAGATAACAGAGAATTTTATGGGAGAGAAATGGTAAGCTCACGAAAGCAATGTTCATGAACTTTGAACTTTGGAACAGTGTTCATGAACCAATGTCCCTTGCTGCTGGTCTGTTTTGGGAGGTGTTCATGCTGGCTCTGAACTGTCAGAGCCTCTCCCGCAGTCTCCAGACCCTCTACCTGGGGTATGCTGTGCAGGAGAAGGTCCCCAGAACTTCTCACCTTGTGGAGGACTTGTGGCTCCTTTCGCTTGTCCGTCGCCTCCCACATGCTCCCCTGCCACCCCCAGGCCTTGCTTAGTGGTCTCAGAAGCAGGAGACTCACAAATGTGACACTCCTGTTAGCAGCTGAGAGGGCCACCAGAAAGCCCTCTGGTGAGGGACAGCCACCTCAGCATTGAAGATCTGTGGAGAACTCCTTGGAGCACTCTGGGCACTGCCCCATGACGAGTCCTGTCTCCAGTGCCCCCAGCAATCAGTGAACTTGTGTGTGGCAGGGCAAGGCTGATGAACAGTCAGCGATGCACATAGTCAGGGCTTTGGACCTTTTGAGGGTCTCAGAGCTCTTTGAGAAACTGAGGAAAGCATATGCGCCCCTTTTCTAAAGAAACATTTCCACACTTACAGATCTCTCCTCTAATCTTAGAAGCTTCCTGAGTTCATCCCTCGGCTCACTGTGGATCTCCAGACCCCGGACCAATGCCACAGAGCTGCTGGTACCAAGGTAGCCTGAAATTGCCTGCAAGTCCCCATCCCCCACCCCAGATGATCCAGACCTCAGTTTATTGAAAACAAGATAGAAGTGTTTGTGCCTATAATCTCAGGAAGCAGACAGACAGGATGATGGAGGGCTAGAGGCCAGCCTGGGCTACATGGTGAGACTGTCTGCAGATAGGTAGATAGTAAATAGAAGATTGATAGATATAATAGATTATAGTTATAGATGACAGTAGATGATAGTAGATAGAAGATAGATAGACAGACAGACAGACAGACCCCCACAAGGAATCGCCAAGGCACTTGCCTAACATGCACAAGGAAGACTCTTGGATAGATTCTGTAGCACCAAAAGAGAGACTAAGTAGCCTGAGGAATGAATGCCTCCCCTCCCTGCCTGCAAGGTGCTGATGATGGTGGTGCCAAACTGGGTTCCTAGTGAACCCCTTGTAGTCTGACCTTCAGCCATAAGCAACTCTGGGACCTGAGACTGTGTTTAATCAATGTTGCTATTGCATGCGTCCCGTGAGACACACATTCCGTTAACCATGGGTATATGACAAGTGCAGGGAATGGACACATAGACATGTTCTCTGTCCTCGTGTTGTCAGAATACTAACAAGAAAACAAATACGTGTGTGCGTTTCTGTGAGGTAGACAGAGTCTAACAAATCCCCTAAGACTGGTTTCTGCACACGTACAGGTAGGTCATTTCGTCTTTGCTTCTGTTCCTGTGAGAAATGAGACAAACTTTGCTAAGCACATAGCACACAACGGATGTAGCTCTGACCACTGAGAACAGCAGAAAGGAAGGAAGGAAGCCCCAGGCCTGGCCTCTCCACACTGTCAGAGGTTTTGCAAAACCTGAGTGCTACTAAGCTGACCCACCTGGCACTTGAACCTGGAGGGGAAATCGGTCTACAAGCACCCGCCAAGCAGTGGGCATCATTTAAACAGCAGTCAAGCTTAGATGATGGGCAAGGAGAGCACAGGGTAGGAGGAGGCTTCAGTCAGGGCTGAGGGTGATACCCTGGATGATCAAACAGAAGCAAAAAGCTAAAAAGAGAGAGGAAGAAAGAAAGAGGAAAGAAGGAAAGAGAGAGAGCAAAAAGAAAGAAATGAAAGAACAAAAGAAAGAAGGGAGGGAGGGAGGAAGGAAGGAAGGAAGGAAGAAAAAAGAAAGAAAACTAGGAGAAAGAATCCTTCAAATATATTCAAAGAAAAAAAGGAAGAGGATTAGATGTTTAAGGTAATCTTTGGCTACCTAGTAAGTTTGAGGCCAGCCTGAGCTGTGTGAAACACTATCCTGAAAACAAAATACAAATTAGAAATAGAGCATCCTTCACAAAGATTTCTCATGTTGAATTCAAGTGAGCTGACCTCCCTCTTCCTCCCTTCCAGAAGAAATAAGAGGAGTAAACCTCTGCATCTTCTAGGATGTCAACTGTGTCTATGACTTTTCCATGTCAGTAAAATATACCAGGTCAACAAGGCAACAAGACCATATGAGTGAAACCAGAAAGCAAATAAATAAATAAATAGCAACAGATATTTGATGCTTGGCATATCCAGATATTGGTATATAAAACAATAGACTTTAAAATAATTGTGAGTCATACTTAAAAGGATATAGAAGGTAGAAGGTAGATAATTTTAAAAGATCTGGAAACCAGCCAGGCATGGTGGTGTACATGCCTTTAATCCCAGCACTTAGGAGGCAGAGGCAAGCAGAGCTGTGAGTTCAAGTTTCCCTAGTCTACAGAGAAAATTTCATGGCAGCCAGGGATACACAGAGAGACTTTGTCTTTAAAAAAAAAAAAAAAAAAAAAAAAAAAATATATATATATATATATATATATATATATATATATATACACACATACATATCTGGAAGCCTTCAAAGTTATCAAATGCAGAAATGAAAACATAATCATAATAAATGAGTAAGTTATTCAGCAAATTAGATGACGCTAAGTGGGGATTAGGAAACTGGAAAGCAAGGTAATATAAAATATAAAGTACTGAAAAGCAGTGAAAAATACGGACATAAATGTATAGTCACATTAGAAACCCCCCTAAACTTACCCTGTACAGCCCTTATAGCATAATGTGGAGACAGAGATTCTGTCCTGCCTGGTCCCACAGCTGTTTAGTCCCAAATAAACACACCGAGACTTATGTTAATTATAAACTGTTTTGGTGATGGCTCAGGCTCCTTATTGGCTAACTCTCTCCTAACTATTAACCCATTCCTATTAAACTATGTGCTCCCACGTGGCCTTATCTTACTGGAGAGTGCCTCGACCTCACCTCTTGCTCTCTCAGCTGCTACATGGCCTCTCTCCCCTGACTCATGTCTACGTTCCGCTTCCCAGCATTCTCCTAGCCCCTACCTATACTTCCTGCCTGGCTACATCCTGCTTGTTCGTTGGCCAAAACAGCGTTATCCATCAACCGAATAAGAGAAACACACATTCACAGCATACAGAAGGGCACCCCATCGATAACGTGTGTATCCTATACATAATGATGAACCCTATATAATAAAGAGCACGTTGTACTTATGGCATTGTATGACGTAAAAGCTAAAGAGCCCAGGAGTTTCAGGTATTAAATATGCTACTGTTACAGCTTCATGGAGAATCAGACAGGGCAAGAGAATGGGCTGTAGACTATCGCTTGGCAGACTCCTGCACCTGCCTCCTGGGCTAAACCATGGGCTTCTCTGAACCAGTTCTGTCATCTTTAAGAAAGAAAAAAAGAAATGGTACAGTGTCGTCATATGGATTCAGCAGGTGTGTGTTCCAGATCCGAGGCACTGCTTAAAGGATGTGAGGGGTCAAGGGTCAGACTCAAGAGGAACGGTCTCTACTCGTCTCCCCATCGCACAAGTGTCTCTGCTCTCACCTTGTCAGAGCCAAGACCTCTCCCCTCCCTTCCCCCTGCGATGTTGTGCTACTCTTCCTGGGAAGACACAAACAAACATCTTTTCACCCGTTAGGGCGCCGGAAAACAGACCAAAGAAACATCACACCCAGGTCTAGCCTGGTGAACTTTTATTAATTTATAGGGTTACTTAAAGCATGTATGGTTCAAAGGAAGCTGAATCACAACAAACAGCAGGCGTGATGACTTCAGTTCTGCAAGACAAAGCGGAGCTCTGGTTCTTACAGGTCTCTAGAAGGGGGGGGGGTCCTATTATCTGGCCTACATGCTAGAAGTCACAGAGCAGGAAGACTCTAGATACAATTCAAGGTTGTCTTAAGCCTGGGCTTTGCTCACAGCTGCAAAGGGGAGGGAGGGGACTCAGAATTGCAAGGTTATAGCAGCTCTCTGTAGCTGACCTTGAGAGACCGGCAGAGCTGATTTGGGGGAGCAAAGGAAGGCCAGCTAGAAGATCTAACACCCATATCTTGCTTCCGCTATTTAAAATAACGTCTACAGAGCCTTCCATATCGCTGTCACCGTAAGTTTGGATCTAGAAGCAGCGATCCTCAGAGTTAGGGTTACGAAGTGAAATGTTTCCCACCGGCTCCTATTTCGAATACTTGGCCCCCACTTGTCGGCACTATTTTGGGAGGTTTTGGAGATTTGGGAAGATGAGAGGGCCTCTCTGAAGGAAGTGGGTCTCTAGGGGTGTGTCCTGGGGAAACAGTATCTCTGAGCATTTCCTTTGGCTCTCTCCACTTCCTGGCCCACCAGCATGTGGACTCAGCTACTCCACCATGCCTTCCCCTGCCATGATAGACTGCACCCTTTGAAACTATGAGTCAAATCAATCTTCCCTTGGTTAAAACGCCCAAGCCAGGTGATTCCGATCCTGCAATGGAAAAGTAACTATTGAAAAGAGGCATCCTCCGTGGAATGTTTTCTTCGCCTTCGCCCTAGTGTTGCCAGCAAAGGTCTGAGGAAGACCAAGACCCATTCTTGTGGATTTGGGAAGTGATCTACAGAAGCAAACACAGAACTCACCTGGGTTGCTAAGTATACCTAGGACAGATATAAAGGGTGGAGAGGACTATTTTGCAGGAGAGGGCTGCTAAGGTCTCCCTCTTTGGTAAGGAAACAGGCAAAGCTCTCAAGAAGAGGGTAAGAGCCATGAGGGTGTGTGTGTGTGTGTGTGTGTGTGTGTGTGTGTGTGTGTGTAGGAGAGGGTAGTAAGAGCCATGAGGGTGTGTGTGTGTGTGTGTGTGTGTGTGTGTGTGTGTGTGTGTGTGTAGGAGAGGGTAGTAAGAGCCATGAGGGTGTGTGTGTCTGTCTGTGTGTGTCTGGGTGTGTGTGTGGTGTGTATGTCTCTGTGTGTGTGTATGTCTGTGTCCAAGGCTTTTGTACTGAATACATATGATATTAATTTTTAACTTATGAGTATCAGGCAAGAAGCCAGATGTTGGGGAACTCTTTTGTAAACCCAGCACTCAGGAAGCAGGAGGATCCAGAGTCCAAGGTCAGCCTGGCCT
Organism: Phodopus roborovskii; assembly: GCF_943737965.1. NCBI lineage: Eukaryota > Metazoa > Chordata > Mammalia > Rodentia > Cricetidae > Phodopus > Phodopus roborovskii. The sequence goes on from NW_026126563.1 coordinate 11,235,225, forward strand.
ATATACCCAGAGTGTGTCTCAAAGACAAACAACAACAACGCCGTGATCAATATACCTAACTCTTTCTAACACAATCACTAAGGCAGTGAGTAGGTGTTTGATAGGCATCTTCTACCTTATGCCAGGGGCTATGATGGTAACTGTCACTTCCATATTAGGGAGAGGGCCATGATGCTATTGACGGAGCCTGCATCCCAAGGAACAGAGGAGAGTGGCCAGAAAAGCAGCCGACAGAGGTAAGGAGCGGGCAGAGAGGGAGCAAGGCCTGTGAGGCAGTTTCCCAGATAGCTGAGGCTCTGCAAGGAGCAATGGGACAAGGCGCTGGAAACGGCCGGCCGTAGAAGCAAACATGGTGTATGCCCCTCCTCGTTCTGAGCTAACTGTGGGTGAAGAGCTCTGCCTCGCCGGCCTGACTCCAGGAAAAGCAAAGTCTTCAGGAAGCACCAGCCCCACGAGGGTTGAGCCACAAGTCCTTAGAGGTCACCTAGGAACAAAGAGGAGTTTGTGTATCGCCCCACGATAGACTTGGGGGATCTGCCCTAGAATGTGGAACTCTGGTAACCCGTCCTCCCAAGCTGAGGCCATCCGTGCTCACGGGGCCTCCAACGCAGCCCATGCTAAGCGGCCGTCATGTCTCTGACATTCTCCCTTCCCAGGCGTTCCATTGTGTTTTAACTCAGCGCTGTACTTGTTAAAAGAGTACATTTAGCTTTAATTCGAAGAAGCAGCAGGGTTTGGTCAGGGAGGATGAGGCGGACCTGGGGTGCCATGGCAACCTCAGTCTGTCAGGACAAGACCGGGAAGATGCTGACCCTGGACACCTTTGCTTCTTCCTCTCCTGCTTCCGCCTTCCCTTGCCACCCTGATCGTCATCAGGACCGAAGGCATGACGGACGAGACGAGAGAGCAGACAAGCGGGACCCCAGGGCTGCCAGTTCCTCTCCGGCTTCATGGGAAATGGGTGGAGTGGCCAACAATGCATTCTCAGAGATGGGAGTCGGGAAGCTGTCTCAAGGCTGCCCCTTTATGTGTCCTAAAGACTGGACTTGGATAAGAGCAGAGTTCAGGGTCTCCTATAGCAGGTTCTCAGCCTTCCTAATGCTGTGGCCCTTTAATACAGTTCCTCGTGTGGTGCTGACCCCCAGCCACGAAATTATTTCTTTGCTACTTCATAAGTGTAATTTTACTACTGTTATGAATCGTACTGTAAATATCTGATATGTGACCCCCCCAAAGGGGCCACAACCCATAGATTGATAACCATTGTCCAAGAACACCCCCCCCCTCAGATTACAGAGCTGTAGAGGAAAGACTTGGAGAGAGAGCACCAAGGAATACCGTGACACCTCTGTGTCCTTTCCTCGCAGATATTTCAGAAGCAAAAAGGAAACCAAAGGCCCCTGTGTTCCCTGCTGGGCTGGCATTATCCTCCAATGTCCCCACAAAGACTCAGCATTGCCCCACAAGGCACTGGGAAGGGTCAGAGACTGTGGGGAGTGAGGCCTGGGCTTGAGATGAGCGCACTATGAAGAGAGGTTGGCTACACATGCCCTATGTAAAACGAGAGAAAGACTATAGCCCAGGGCCTGCCCCGCCCTGCCCTTGGCACCCTAAGGGCTACGTCCTGTCTGTAGCAAGCACATAGTAACACCCACCTTGGAGGAGTTCTGTGAGATGTGGAGACAGACAGCATGGTCACTGGCCTTAGCCTGAAGTCTTCACTTTCTACCCAATTTCTGTTTTGTTCTCTCCTCAGCCTGTCAAGCTCTGGCTGGGTACCATGCCCTGGGTTACTGAGAGGGAGCCATCCTCCTGGCAAGTGTAACGCCAATCCAGGCCTGGGAGCCCCACCAAGTGCATGCTGGGCCAGTGTCCACTCATGGAGCTGCCATTACCAACAGACACGGCACACTACCAATGGTGTTCTGAGGGGTGTGCGGCTCCATACAGATCTGGGTGCCTGAGGCCTAGGGCTGCTTCCTCTGCTACATCCACTTTATCAATGATGCCCAGAGGCTCAGACTTGTTCCTGTCTTGTTCCAAAGACCTTCCTGTCATCACCATCACAAACATAATCATAGGCATGCTACCTCCCTTTGACGCCAGAGTATGGTGTGTGGACTAGAACCTTGCCACTCTCCAGGTGAGATCAAGAAGGTCCGTGATCTGAGACAGATCCATAGGAGCTAGACTTCCTAACTGGCATCTTGAGGCAGGGTAGAAGCTAGGAGACTAGAGTCCAGATCATCCCCTCCTTCAGCAGCAGTGGGCAGAGAAGTGCACAGAGATGAATGGCCAAGGCTAAGGGTGTCATGCTGAAGCTTCACCAGAAGCTGGCTGAAGGGCAGATAGAGGCAGGCAGTCTATGAGCAGACCTGGCTTCAGAGCCTCCCTCTGAGGCCCAGATAGGGCACCTAACTCCACCGGCTGCAGCTGCCTTATTTATGATGTTAGCTCTAATCTTTTACTTCATGTTGGATCTAAGCCGTTTGCAAAGGTTAAATAAGAGTCGAGAGAGATGGCTTAGCAGTTAAGAGCATTGTCTGTTTTTTCCAGAGGACCCAGGCTCAATTCCCAGCTCCCACATGGGGGAACTGCAACTGTCTGTTAACTCTAGTTTCAGGCTAGAACGCCCTCTTCTGGCTCCTGTGGGTACTACATGCATGGGGTACACACAATACATGCAGGCAGAACACCCATACACATTTTTAAAAATCAACTAAGATTAAATAACATCATGAACAGGAAACATTTTGTGTTAGATCTGGTGTAGTCAATAGAGGATATGCTAGCCAGGCGTTGGTTTAACACATCTTTAATCCCAGCACTCGGCAGGCAGAAGCAGGCAGATCTCTGTGAGTTCGAGGCCAGTCTGGCCTACAGAGTGAGTTCCAGGACAGCCTCCAACACAATACAGAGACCCCTGTCTTGAAAAACAAAAACAAACAAACAAACAAAAAATAGAGGACATGCTATGAAGCTGGGGGCCAGCCAACCCTTGGGGGACCTGGAGACAGGAACAGGCTAGCTGTGTCCATTGAGGGTGATGAGGACACGCTGGGAAGACTATTGTTCTAGAAAGCCCCTTTCCTCTGTTCCTCTTGGGCTGGGGCTCTGAAAAGGCTGCTGTCTGTTTGGGAACATCCCATGGCCACACCTCCCAGGCAGACTTCGGTGAGAGGCGCACAGAGACACCCATCTGCACACCTAGCACCAAGCCAGTGCCCAGCAAGGGGGCAGGCCTGAGATTACAGGCAAGCGCACCACCCCATCCGCACACACACACTGGGGAAGGTGCCAGCCTGGTCCCAGTAGAGGGGAAGAACACACTTCCCTGCAGTTCTGCCGGCCCGCGCCGTGTCCCAGCTTGTTGACCGGGTGATGGCATAATTACAGTTTCAATCACAGATTAATAATAAGTCGTTTTTGCAAACGAGGAGGCAGGTCTGCACTGGAAAGGGCCCCAAAGGGCCCGTCACCTCTGCTATCTGAGGCTGCTGGCCTCTGTTTGATGTTTTCTTTTTTCCCCTGAGCTTTTTCTAAGGACTCTATAACAACCACTACCACCCCAGTAATAACACCTTGGCCTGCCTGTGTGTACATGTGTGTGCGTGTAAGAGCTACCTACCTGTGCCCAGCGAGATATGGTTGAGTGCACACGTGTGCTACTTTGTGTGCGTTTGATGTGCCACGTGCATGTGTGACAGCAGTACCAAGGAACCCCTCACAGAGAAGTTACACTATATGAGCACACTCCGCTACCACCGCCAGAGGACTGTGCTAGAAGACTGGGGGGTGGGGGGGAGTTCAGAGGAAGCTTGTGAGACACCACCACCACCACCACCAGTGTGGCAAAGACCCAGCTCTAAGGTGGGGCTGAGAAGCTGCCTGCACGGCCCTGCTCCCAGTGGGGCCAGGTGAGAAGTTGATATTAATAAGCACTGGAGTGTGTTCAGCTTCCAGATTCTCTTCCCGTCTTCTCTGTCCTTCTCGGAGCCTTGTTCACGCCTCATCACCCGAGGGGAGGTAGTAGGCCTCATTAGTCTCCCTGACCTCAAGTGGAAATCGGGACCATGAGGAAGGGGACCTGCTTGGGAGATACATATTCTGGATGACAAAAGTCACTGTGATTAGATCCCCCGCCCCCCATGTTCCCAAACGCCACGCCCTGCGTCACCTCACGCAGGCATCTAACAACCCTGCGCCTTCCCTTTGGCTGCCTGGTCCCAAGGTTCTGGGGCAGGCAGGGTTCAACAGTCCCAAACCCTTCAAAGACAAAGGGATTCCTGGGCTCTAGGGCACTGCCATGTGACTTTGTTGACTGGGCGTCAGAGTGGCCAGATCTGCATTCCAGTGCCACTCTGGACCAGTCACACCCATTTTGCCTGAACCCGGCTTCTCACAGGACCATTCTTCACCAAGCCTGTTAGTGATTCTTTTTCCTTTCCTTTTCTTTTTTTCCTTTCTTTTTTCCCTTTTCTTCCTTCCTTCCTTCCTTCCTTCCTTCCTTCCTTTTCTTTTTTTTTTTTTTAACAACGCTGTGAGTGTGGCCCCACCCAGAAAACCCCAGGAGGAGGCTAGGAGCCAAGATGGAGGTAAGGAGGAAGGGTTCATGGGTTTGGCTTCCTGCCAGGTCCTGCCTGACCCTGCCTGCCCCTACTGCCTGCTCTGCCCCCAAGGGTTCCTGGTTACCCGGTGTCTGGAGGGCAGGCCCATCCTCCCTCCAGAGCTGAGAGGCTGCCACGCTGCTCCCCCAGCTGAGCTGTCTGACTGCCATACAGTTCAAAGTGATTGGAGACAACCTCTAATTACGTGCAGGTGGAGCATCCCTTGGAGGCGGGGTATGAGTCAGGGCCAGGGCCCTGTCTGAGCCCCTCAGAGCCTCTGCTCCTGCCGTGGAGTGGAGCTCTAGGGGGGAGCAGGAACCTCGGCTGGGCCCTGCCTGAAGGAACCCCACCAAGAACCCCATCCTGGGGAGGCCTGTATGAGTCTCTTAGTGCGTGTGTCTAAGCTAACACTAACAGTCCTTTATAAACTGATCTAAAACCATCATCCTTCACAACACACCATCCTTCTTTAGAGCGCACCTCTAACCTCTAGCTCAATGCCATTCTCTCTCCTATCTAGCTAAGGTTGGAAGCTTTTAAGCCACTGTTCATATTCTCTCTCTCTCTCTCTCTCTCTCTCTCTCTCTCTCTCTCTCTCTCTGGTGTACCAAGTGATGCTTGGTGCACAGGAAGCCCTTAGTGAGTGTTTGCCCAATGACCAAATTCATGAGCCACTGGGCACACAGGTGCCAGGCCCTTGGGTCCTTTCTTCTGATCCCATGAGAAAAGTTCTGAAAGGAATGAGCTAATGAGCTTCCCGCTGACAGAAGACAGAGCCTCTGGAAGCTGGAGGGATGTCTAGGCCTCCTGCTTCCCATGTCTTCGGGCATCTTAATTCATCCCAGTGTACTCAGTGGCCCAAACCCAAAAGCCACACTCTGGTTAGCAGATCCAATGACAGCCAAGAGTCGGTCAGGACACTGAAGGGATTTTGTTTTTTATTTTTCCTTTTGATCTGCGGCCTAGGACATGCTAGACATAGCTCTATCATTGAGCCATGCCCAGCTCCCACAGATGACATTTTTAAAATTTGATTTTTAATTACATGTGCACACTGGGGGTAGGGCACATGAGTGTGGCCCTTGGAGGCCATATACCCCTAAATGGGGATGCTGGGTATCCAGATCCTCTGAAAGAGCTCCATATGCTCTTGGTAGCCAAGCCACATCTCCAGCCCATTGATGACATTTTTTAAGAACAGACGGTCTCACTGGGTAGTGGTGGCACACACCTTTAATCTCAGCACTTGGGAGGTCAAAGTCTACTGGTCTACAAAACAAGTTCCAGGACAGGCTCCTAAGCTACACGACGGAGCAACCCTGTCTTGAAAAACAAACAAACAAACAAAACAAAACAATATGGAACATGCTGTCTGTCTTTGCTTTTGTCCCTGTGGTAATCATAGCTAACTTGCTGCCTCTGGGCAGGTGCTGCTCTACATATACTAAATGCCTGAACGCCTGTCAATCAGGGACCACTTAATGGTAATATGTGGAGATGTGTTGGTTCTCACAATTGCAGCTAGGGTTACTGGAGATGGCAATAAACAAAAACTGCACAGAACTGTCCTCACTGAAAAGGGTCATCCAACTACAAACTCCCACCTGAGTTGAAGGTTTGGCCATCCATCACTGAGAAAGGCAAGGCCCAAAGAAATGGAATCATTTTGCTGACATCACATGCCTAAATGACAGATGGTGTTCACCCCAGCAGTCTGGGCCATGGTTCGCGATCTGGCTACCAAATTCTTTAGCATCACCTTGAGACATCCCATTTCATCCCTGTAGCCAGACTGCTCCTTGAGGGCCTCTAGTCTGCCTACCCATGGCACTAAAGCCTTCCAGTCACAAAGAAGAGTGTCCTACCAGGAAGGGTTAACCACAGTCACTGTCCTGATACCTACGGACTCACCGACCTCCCTTCCCAGAACTTGACTTCAGCTCTAGGCACAATGCTTGTGCATGGCACATACAGGGTCCTGAATGGAGGACCAAAGGCCATCACAGCTCCTCAGCATCCTCACGCCTCCTGCACCTCACCAGGCCTGCACTGAGTGCATCCTGTCCTAGGCCACCCCTGGGTGGCTTGGCCTGTGACATGAGGGTGGTGGGAGAAGAAAGGAACCCTGGAGAAGGAAGAGGGATGCACAGGCTGGCATTGATTGTCTGGAGCCCTGGGCCCCTGATTGGCCAGGCCAACAGCAACTGTCCTGCTTGTGAAACAGTTGCTCAGGGTAAGAGGCCCAGGCTGAAGCAGTAACAGGAAAGAGACAGTTGCCGACTGTTTCTCTGGTTCCCCATCTTCAGATGGACAGGGTCTTGCGCAATCCCAGTCCTAAAAGACCCCGTTGCCCCTACTTGCCTTCTAAAGAGGCATGGGAAGGGGGGAAAGACCGTGAGAAGAGGGACGCAGAGACAGCGTGGGGCCTCCAGAGGCCATGACGCTAAGGAGCTGGGGAGCAAAGCTGCGCCCTTCAGACTCCTTAGCAGGGAGCACACGGAGTCCTCCACTCCCTTGGCCCTCCAGCTAGCCCTGGGGCCTCCTAAAGGTGCCCCCTCCCCCACCCCCACTCCCACCCCGCCCTGAAAGCAGCTTCCTCATCCTCCCTGGAGTCCGTGCTTTGGCTGCGGCCTCTGATACAACCAGAATGGGCAGGTGGATTCCCCATGCGAAAGGTCAGTTCCTTCAGCCAGCTCTGCAGTCCTTCCCTAACTCTGAAGGGCTCTTCTGCCTCTGCAGGGTACCCTCCTCTGCCCTGCTTCCAGGAAGGGGAAGAGACAAGAAAAGCCAGAGGCCAAACCCACTGGCCTACTTTCCATTCACAATCTCACCAGTCCTCAAAACTTGGTCATTGCTATCTCCCTGCACCCGCCCTCAACACCATAAGCACTTGTTGAAAGCGGAATAGACAAATCCAAAAGTGGAATGTATCTTTAAAAAATTGATAATAGCATCAAAGAAGAACAAACTGCTTCAAAATTTAACAAGAGAAAAACATGCAACACTTACGCTCTAAGAATAGAAAACATTGAAAAAAAGTGAAGGAAAAAAAAATCTAAATCATTAGCGAAGCAGCCATCGCTCAGGGTGGAGGACACTTGACATCTTAAAGATGAAGGTGTCCCCAAACTGACCTATTGATTCAGTGGGGTCGAAGTCAAAATTCCCGCAGACTTCTGTGTGTCAGTGGGTAGATATGTGGTGCATGGGTGGGTGTGTGGATGTGTGTGCGGGATGGGTACACAGATGTGTGGATGAAGAGATAGCTGGGTGGGTGACAGATGGGAGAGTGGGTACGTGGACGTGTGGGTGGTAGGTGGGTAGGTGGGTATGTAGATGTGTGGGTAAGTGGGGGAGTGGGTATGTAGGTGGGTGGAGAGATGACGAGGTGGCTAAGGGTATGGATAGGTGGGTGGATGGGTGGATGGGTAGGTAGGTGTGTGGGTGAACATGTGGGTATGTAGGTGAGTAGATGTGGGACAGTAGGTGTGTATGTGGGCAGGTATGTGGGTGGTGTGAAGACATAGGCGTATGTATGGGTCCATGGCTCGAGAGTGGGGTTCTGGACAAACTGTAAATGGGCATGTCCAAGGCCATTAGTATGGCTTCCCCCCACTCCCAGGCCCTTTCATGTCCCTGTTTTCAAATGCGCCACCTCATCTCCTGAGATGGTGCCAACTACATGGTTCTGGTCTCTGCAACCATCAGAGCCTTCAGACCAGTCCTTCAAGAAGCCCCTCAGCTCATCTATTGCCTGGTATCAACAGACATCCCATGCTACCGCCAGTCAGCCAGAAAGATGCTCTTGAGCCAGACCCAGCGCTGCGGAAGAGTGAAGCGCTCTCTACCTCTGCCTTAGCAGGGCCAGTCAGTGACGGCCACTGGGTGAAGTTACAGCTATGGCTGCTCAGGTAGGAGTCCTAGCTTCTCCCTTGGCAGAGAGAGAGGACTGGTGAACCATGGCTGGGAACACCAGTCCCAAGTCTCAGCAGAGCCAGCTCGCCGGACACCATCAGGCCCAGCTAGAGGAGACTGGGCCTGGGCCTAAGCCTAGAGTCAGACTGGGGTGAGCTGCAGGAAGACCGAGCAAGCTGGATGTAATGTGGGCACCTCCCTCCCCTCCCAAGCCCAGGCCAACCAGCCCCCAGGCAGGCTGGAGGCTGTTTTCCTTGGCTGGGGTCCAGGGCTGCCCCGCCAGTGAGTAATGCGTGAGGACCGCTGGCTCCAGTTCAAGGGAAATGGGTTGGAGACGGGGCCTCCTTGGCCTTCACGGGGCTCAGTTGAGGGGGGCTTTCCAGAAGGTGGCTGCCAGCTGCCTCAAGGTCCTACCTTCTCCTCTCCTTCCTCATCCCCCGGTCCTGGTCCTTTCTCACTCCCCTTTTTTGCTCTGCTCCACAAAGGCCAAGGAAAGATTAACTGAGTTTTTGGAAGATGAGGGGGGGGGGGGGGGAAGGGATGGGCATGGCCCAGGACGCAAGGAGAAATATGATACAGGGACCTCAGCCCCCACCTCACACCCACTGACACAGCCGGGTCTCCAGGGTCCCATCAACCACAGTTTGTTCACACGCACTTGTGGAGAGCACACATGCACAATCAGAGAGGCAAAGCGGCTCAGGGGTGGGAAAAGGAGGCCCCAGAGTCCTGGTGCTATACCAGTACTAGAGAGCGTCTATCATCTTCCTGCCCACAGTAGTTATCTTGGGGATGCAGAGCCTTGGGGACCAGGATTTACCCAAGCCCATAATGGGTCAACGGCAGAAGAATAAGAAAGAAACGAAGCTGCTCTCAACAGTGGCCTGTCTTTGGAAGGAGCATAGTGCACATGGTGGATACTTTTGCCGAGGACGGTTTTAGTCCAGGCTGGGTCCTGAAATAGTCCCAGAGGCAGAAGTAACTACCATTCTGCCCATGCAGAGTGGCCTGAGGTACAAACGTCCTCCGCACCAGGGGAAATGGCTTTCGAGCAGCCTTATCCAGTACCCTAGCCCACCCCCAACTCGATCCTGGTCCTCCCAGTCATAAAATGACAGAAGAAAAAGTCAGGATCCTAGGAAGGCACAGAAGGGAGTTAGAAAGTGTCTCCATTTCAAAGGTGACTGCCAAGTCACACCTCAGAGCTGGCCTCTAAAGAAACATACTGACCAGTCACAGAGCCCCAAGTGGCTCTTCTCTTCCCACTGACATCAGCAGTGGGCACTAAGCACTGGACTCTGCTGCTATTCTGTGGCCCCTGCTGTCCCCTAGAAGCAGGGTGTTGCCCACAACTCCAAGGATTCTCCTGCAGGATGTTTCCGTTGCCAGATCCTGACTCCAAAATGGCAGGGGCATCGGATGGGCCAGGTGCTGGCCACTGACATGCTGGAAAAGCAGGACTCTGACCCATGCCCTTTCCAGAAAACCCAACTAAGGAGAGTTCCCCAGGCCAAGCCCAGGTGACAGTACACAGATTGACAAATAACGCACACGCTGTGGATTGCATCCTGGCCCACCCTGAAACCCTCACTGCTTCCGATTTTCTCTCAGACTAGAGTAAACGAATATACAATGTGTGCTGAGCGGTGGTGGCACACGCCTTTGAGCCCAGCACTCAGGAGGCAGAGGCAAGCGGATCTCTGAGTTCGAGGCCAGCCTGGTCTACAGAGCGAGTTCCAGGACAGCCAGGGCTACACAAAGAAACCTTGTCTCCAAAAAACAAAAAGCAAACAAATATACAATGTGTACCACGTGTCCTCTCATTAGTTGGCGACTCCTACCCCAGGGCATGGGTAAGGCAGTGACCCTCACATGGTTCTTCTCCTTGAGCAGTAGAGAATGAGGCACAGGACCAAAGTGAGGTGCCCGAAGGCTCAGCCAGCTGGTGGCTGCCTCTGCTACCTGGCTCCTCTCTGTCATTTGCATCAGCCAATGAAAAGAGACAGATTTGGTAAGACAATGGGGCAATGCATTGTGGGAGGAAGGCTAGGAGTGAAAGTAAGGCAGATACAAAGTCACTCAGACCATGACCGTGAAGTTACTGCTCAGCGGTAGAGCAGGGCACAAAAAAAATTACCCTCCGAGGCTGGAGGTTAAGAGACTCGGTTGCTCTTCCAAAGGACCCAGGTTCGATTCCCAGCACCCATTTGGTGGCTCACAACCATCTACAACTCCAGTTCGAGGACCTGATAGCCTCCTCTGGCCTCCATGGGCACAGCATGCGTGTGGCGCACACATATACATGAAGGCAAACATTCATACACATAAAACAAATGGTAGTAATTTAAGTCACACTCCAGTATCATGTTATAACAAATGTTCACTCAGCAAGTTTCCTGTGCGCCCCTGGCATGCGGATGAAACATAAGAATGACTGCAGAAAGAAATGAATTCCCTTTCTCAGTGATAGCTGGGACTGGAGTGAGATGCTGTCCATTTGGAGGAGGGCTTAGGAATCTTCCTCCTTCTCCTTTGTGAAGGAGGATCTGGGGGATTGGATCTGGGGATCCAATCCAGCCAGAGCCTTGCATGCACTCTGTCGCTGCATCCGCAGCCTCTTGCCTAATTTTTAAATAGTGAATAAAAATAAAATAAATAATAAATAACCCACCTATTTCCAGCATCCCCCAAATACTAGGTTAAACAACTCTATAAGTTTGGTTGCATGTGTAGTTATTCACCTGCTCAGACACTCTGGAGGCCACCACATCCTCTCTGTACCCCAGGGTCCCATAGTCCTCAGATGAGCACATGACAAGCAAAATTCAAAACACACCAAAAGTGTATGTGTGGAGGGCGGTGCTGCTGTGGGATGGGCTTCCTGGGTATCTGTGGTCCTCCAGTGTTAGGTGCCGGTGCCGGGGTGTGGCTACCAGCTGGAACACCTGGTGTTTCCAGGGAAGTGACATGGGGAAGCAGATTTTGTCACAGGTAAGCACTCACCGCCCATTAGCGGCTGACAGCTGTAGCAGTTGTCATCACTGCCCCTGTGTCTGTCCTTGTAGCTCCTGGGACTCGGAAGCCGTCGGTTTCTCACAGAGCTGTGCACCCACAAGGATGTCTGTCAGCGGCCTGCGAAGTCATGTGAACTGTCAACAGCCCTGCTCCGCCTCCTCTTCCTTTTCTTCCCTCCTCCCCCACCCAGCTGCAGGCGGCCTACCTCACTAACAAGGCTCCTAGCCCTACGCAGAAAGCCCAGGGTCAGCGCCCTCTTGCTGACAACACAGGCGGGCCCCAGGGCCCAGGGAGTCTCAACACACGCAGCCCCACATCGAAGGTTGTCTCTCGAGTGCAGATGACGAGGAGCAGGGAGAGAAAGAAAAGAGCAAGCCTAGCAAAACGAGATTCTTTTGGAGGGGATTGGATGACACTGACATTTTTATTTTTGTTCTTTTCCATTTCCGGTGTGTGTGTGTGTGTGTGTGTGTGCACGCGTGCGTGAGAGTTTAAGCACATGTACTTGGGTGTATGTGGAGACATGATGTTGATGTCAGGAATCATCCTTAATCACTTTCCTACCACATTCATTGAGTCAGGGTCTCTCAGTCAAACTCAGAGTTTGCCCATGTGGCTGGTCTTGAGTGGTCCGTTTGCCCTGGGGATCCACGGCTCCACGGTCTGAGGGCTAGAACTACAAACAGGGCCAGCACATCCATCCAGTATGTATGTGGTTCTGAAGATCCAGCTCCTTGCGCTTGCACACGGCAAAGGTCTCCAGTACTAACAATCTCCCTAGCCGATCTGTCCCATTGCTTAAAGAAAGACAAACTGTGGGGCGGTGGTGGCGCACACCTTTAGACCCAGCACTGGGGGGGGGGGGGGTCAGAGGCAGGTGGATCTCTATGAGTTCAAGGCCAGCCTGGTCTATGGAGCGAGTTCGAGGACAGGCTCCAAAGCTACACAAAGAAATCGCGCCTCAAAAAACCAAAATGAAGAAAAGACAAACTAAATTATAACATGTCTGTAGAAAAGTACCCAAATCACTTTTGCCAGCTGCACCAGATGTGACCAACCCCAGACAAAGGAACAGAACCCCAGCAGCCGAAACTGCTCTCTTGTCCCCTTCCTTACATCTAACACCAAAACTTAGTTTCTCCTGGTTTTGAAGTGGTTATAAATGAGGCAATCTCCATGTGAGGCTCTTGTTTTTTTCCTGTATTGGACACAGCTCGGGAAACGCGGGGCATCACGCACACTAGGCAAGCTTTCGGCCAGTGACCTGCCACAGCCCCTGCTTGGCGTGTAGCTTCTTTAACACAGCACCGAGACCGTCAGAACCGGTGACTATCATCACGGTCCCCTCATCCCTGTCGCTCCTGGTGAGCACTGTAAAACAACTGCTGTCCTTTCGATGGGAATTCAAGTCACTCCATTGTAGAGTTATTTGAAATAATGTTGCTATGAAGATACTTTCACGTGTCTTTAAAAATATATATATGGGAATGCATTTCAGATGCCAGTATTACTAGCTTTGGCAAAGCCTGCCAAATGTTTTCCAAAAGTGGTTAAGCCAATGTCTTTGCCCACCACTATCACAAGAGAGTGCCCAGCCCACACTGTCACTCCAACTCAATACAAAGTGGCATTCATTATCTTTTAAATGAAATACTGGCATCTCTCAAGTTCAGCTCCAAGTACTAGACAAGTATGAAAATGAATGACCTGAAAACATGTCCAGGATGTGTTATTAGGGGACATAAGCAGGTTGCAGGCCAGTGCAACTCCACTTGTAAAAATCATGTCTGTGCAGATTCATTAGCTCAGGCCAAATTCAGAAAGCCAGTGTTTGGGGGGTCTCTAGTCCTGTCCCCTCTGGAGAGAGGTGGATAATAATAATATTATTATTACTGTTTAAGACAGAGCCTTAACCCAGGCTGTCTTAGAACTCTAGACCCTCCTGAGTGCAGGGTTTACAGACATTGGTATCAGTCCTGGCTTATTTTTTTCACTATTTTCAATATAAAAAATGGGTAAGTAGCGTGAAATTCTCCATTTCCCTCACATGCCACTCCATTACCTAAGGCCAGCAGCCTGCCCCAGCCCTTATTCCCAGCATTCATCCTCGCTCTGGAATTACCCTGGGCAAGCCCTCTGGGACAAGTCTCCTGGGCACTGTAATTTCCCTGGCCGCAGTGTGTCATTAGACTCGGTGCTGATGACATGACACCTGTGTGAAGCAAAGATTACAGCCCCTGCTAGGACAGGATGGGACACACTGGGCATGGAGCAGCCCTCTCCACAGCGGCCTCCCCGCCTGTAGGCACTGGCATCTCCAGCCTCTGGCTAGGGCTCAAGACCTACAGCAAGGCTTGGAATGCAACAGGCTATCTCTCCCTGTGAGTATCTCATGAGCTTCTCCAATCCTCATCTGTAAAATGGGCTAGTGACAGCAAGTCCCTTAAGGACCACACAACATTGCTTGCAGAATCTCTTATCCACACTGCTCTGTAAATACAAGCTGTTTGTTTGTTTGTTTTCATTACTACTGTGTGTAGTGTGTGTGTCCGTGATGTGCATATATATGTGCAGGGCAGAGGAGGACAAATTTCCAGAGTCAGTTCTCTCGTTCTACCTCTATGGGGGCTCTAGGATCAAATTTGAGCGTCAGGATTGCATAGTGGCCTAGTTAGGGCCACTATTGCTGTGACGAAACACCATGACCAAAGCAACTTGGGGAGGAAAGGGTTGATTTGGTTTATAATTCTGCATCACTGTTCATCACTGAAGGAAGTCAGGACAGGAACTCAAACAGGGCAGGAACCCAGAGGCAGGAACTGATGCAGAGGCCATGGAGTGGAGCTGCTTACTGGATTGCTCCTCATGGATTGCTCAGCCTGCTTTCTTATAGAACCTGGGAACAGCAGCCCAGGGATGGCCCCACCCATAACTGTCTGTGCCCTCTCCTACAGCCCAATCTTATGAAGGCATTTCCTTTCCTTTCCTTTCCTTTCTTTTTTTTCAGAGCTTCTCTGTATTGCTTTGAAGCCTGTCCTGGAACTGGCTCCGTAGACCAGGCTGGCCTCGAACTCACAAAGATCGCCTGCCTCTGCCTCCCAGTGAGGGGTTAAAGGCGTGTGCCACCAATGCCTGGTTTGGAGGTATTTTCTTAATTGAGGCTCCCTCCTCTCATACAACTCTAACGTGTCGAACTGACATAAAATCTATCCAGCACAATGGCACCTTGTCAGCTTCACTGTAAAGCCACAATCTTCCCTCTCTTGTTGGTCCCCAAGACCACACATTAGTATAAACATCACAGTTTAGACTCAAAAAGTCCCAGAGTCTTACAAATCCAAACCCTGCATGCACATGGCAAACACGCTTAACCACTGAGCCATCTTGTCAGCCCCTTGGCTGTTCCTATTGTGACTCTCCTGGCGTCTGTGGTTATTATTACCACCCCCCAGAGGGGGGCTTTTCTTTCACCTTTTGGGAAGAAAATAACAAGCACACCCTCTTTGTTCTCATTAAGTATCTAAAAGTAAGCAGAAGACACCCACTGTTCTGGAGAAATTTGGCTAGAATGTGAATGCATCCCCCACCCCCACCCTGAAAATTAATCCCTGAAAGTGGATTCATCCAAGCAGAATGTGCAGTGTCTATCGACTATGTGCTGGGGACCACTGTAGATACCAGGGAGCAAAGTCCCTACAGCCATGGAGCTTACACTAGTGTAAGCAGCCAAACCAACAAGTAATAAACAGACAAAAGTACAGACAGTGCAGACACATTTGATGTCAATACTGGGAAGCAAAATCTACCAAGATAAGACAGGAAGAGGGGCTGAGACACCTGCTGACAGTTTTAATCACTGTGCTCATCAGGGTCAGAGCACCGCTCATACTTGCCTGGGAAAGGCCCACAGAAGAGAGACTGCCAAATCTCCGACCACCGCTCAGGGTAGCACTCAGAAACAAGGAAGCACCCTCCATGTGTATGGTAACCCTTCCTCCAAAGCTTCCAAAACAGCAGCAGCAGCAGCAGCCTCGGGTCCATCTTGAGGTTCTGGTGTTCACAAAGGATGCCGAGGCTGGAGTGTGTGTCACCCAGAAAGGCTGGCGTGAACTCACAAGAGGCTCCTGGCTGAGTCTTTGTGGGTCTGATAGCCACTACCTAGATCCCAAAGTGGGCTCGGCCTGGCCCCACAGAGGCAGTGTGCACTCCCCTACCTTTCCTCGCCCCTCCCCATCACTAAATCATCCCTGAACTAATCAAAGAGCTTGCACTGGTCCGAACTCACCAGAAACCTCCTCCAGCGGCCACTTTGTGTTCAGTAGATTAATTGCGGCTGGGGGAGGGGAAGGGATCCATTTTTAGAAAATCATTACTTTCAGAAAGAGAGGGGGCCACTTCTGGCGGAGGGGAAAGTGCTGAGCTAGCAGTTTGGGCCTGCTGCTCCAGCGCCAGGAAACCGGGCCTGTGCTGTGCAGGCAGCTCTCTGTGCAGCCTGCATCCATACTGCCTGAAGCCAGGCCACCCTGGCTTTCAAGCCATGGCTTCTGTGGGCCTTGCTTCTTGCCTGCCTGCCCTATGTTTGATGGCATCCTAAACAGAAGGGGTCTCCCCGGCTGGATCACCATCCCGGTATCGACCATCCCGGGGGCTGTTTCCCACCCCCCCCCCCTGGGGGGGGCCCCCGCCCGGGGGGGAAAGGGCCCCCCCTCAATAGATTTAACCGAATGAAAACTGTAAATCAACATTAGCAACCCCGCATGGCTGGGCCAGCTCTTTGCGTGTATTTTTCTCAATAGTCTGTGTCGAGACACCCCGTGAGGCAGGTAGAATGTACATTTTGTTTCAGAAATGGTCAAAAGTGTTGGGTGACTCAAGCCAGTGCGTGCTCAAAGCCAGCTGCGCTCCATTCCTACGTCTGCAACTGTGAGGCCTCTCTGTCACCACTGTGCCTGGAAGGCCATCAGCCTTAGCTACAAGATGTGTAGGGAAGGGTGGGCTGGGGCAGACCACTGACCTTCTGAAGAATAGGCTCTTTCTGGGTCAGGAAAGTCGGCCAGCATCCTCTGTGGTATGATGGCGTGATCTCAGGAGAGTCCTCGGTGTAAGCAAACATTGCAAAATCCTGGGCGCTGGGTTTAGCAGTCAGGCAAATGGGTTCCGTCCTTTCAAGCCAGAATTTATTTACGGAAATATACACCTGCCTTGGTCAACCCAGAAATTAGACAGCATGTAAGTCAGACCTAAACTTCCCAGTGGGGGACTCTCAAGAAATTGCCTGATGTCTGGTGGGGTTGATGATGGTGTGTAGCTCCAGAGAGCTTCACAGAGCAGTATGGAGTGAAATATCAGGACACTTGCCTGGCAAAGTCAGAATCCGACCGAGCAGCCTTATTCTCAGGCTCCACTGAGGCTAACAAGACTCTGCCGTGCTCCCCACCTCCAAGCCAGCACATGCTTTCAAGTGAGGCCAAGAAGACAGGACACTGACATCTGTGACAGATGCCAACAGCCCAGCCCTGGACACACAGATTGTGGGTGGCATCCTCCACAGTGAAGTCTTAGCTTCCACCTAATGCCAGACTTCTTGAGAGCCTCCCTGGCCAGGCAGCCACCCCTCTAGCATCCAGCTTCCTTCTAGAAGCCAGTTCCTGCTTCCCCAATCCAGGGGAGCTCTGCTCCCACAGCAAGGCCAGCAGAAGTTTATTATAGGACTCTAGCCACACAGGATTAGATCCTGTAAACACCTCATCGTGTAACCCTTTGGTCTCCCAACACCTCCCTCCTTACAGGGTCCCAGGGGAAACTATACGGTAAATACCCTACTTCAGTGGTCCACAACCTTCCTAATGCTGCAACCCATTTAGTAGTTCCTCATGTCGTGGTGACCCCAACCATCACTTCATTGCTACTTCAGAACTAATTTTGCTGTTATGAATCATAATGTATCCGATATGCAGGGTATGTTATGCCCCCTCCATAGGGGTCATGACCCATGGGTTGAGAACCAACCACTGCCCTACTTGGTTAACACCACACCTGGCACCCACCAAAGCCTTCAGCAATTAAGGTGGAGAGGGTGACCCATGCGACCGTTTAGAGTATTTGTTGCCCTCACAGAGGTCCTACGTTCAAGCTACCTCTAACTCCAGTTCTAGAGGAATCTAAGACCCTCTTTTTACTTCCTTGGACATGGCACATGCACGTGCTTTACACACGTATATGCGGAATGTAACCTAAAATATGGACAAAATCTCCACTCAGCTTATGCAAGTGAAATACTTCAGACGGATCTCACAGCAAGAGCCCTGGGATGAGCTGGACCACAGGGCCGAGAACCTGTCACAAAGACCCCAGCAGACAGTCTAAAGTGAAGCTTGGATTTAATCATTACTTGAGAGGGAAGGAGGTTGGCGACTTCATCCCTCCGACCACTGTGGGACACTTATCCTCTGTCACTTCCTGGGCCCCCAGTCCCCAGGAAATCTCTTGGAATCCATTTTGGCAAAATCCCCTCCCCAGAGAAAGATGCACTAGCTCAGCAGGGTTCTTGAGGATGTTCCTGCCACCAACCCCACCTTCCCGATGACACACCCATTCTCCTCAACTCCACCAACTTCCAAACACTCCGCACAGGGCTCCTTCCTTTTCCCAGCACAATGAGGAAACCTGCAGGCGGCCTCACCAAACAAAAGGGTGCTCATAAGGCAGGTGGCCTCCAGATTCCCTGGCACATTCACTGATTGTCTCCACTGGTAAACTTCCCAGCCTCCCTCCAAGCAAAAGAAAGAGCAGCTGAACAACACAGGATGAAGTATACATTTTAAAAATTGTTTAATGGAACATAAACTCCTTTAGAAAAACATTCAGCCAGGTGATAACACCCATAGAAAAGAACACCAATCTTGTGTTTATCTTTTTTAATTTGGCATGTTATTTGCATTTATATTAAAGCAAAGTGCATCTTTTCTTATTTTTCTTGTTTATACACATTGCACAATACATAAATAATGATGCTTATAAAACGTCTTTATATTTACAAGTAATAATATATTTATATATAACATAAAATACATTTTTCTTTAATAAATCTCAGCTTTTTTTTTTAAGGAGTCCTTTCTCTCTCGAAGCACTACAATGCTAAATTTCCAATGAGAAGGGTTCTCTTGTTCATTTAAACCTTTGTAGTTAGAAAAATAGCTTATGTTAAAGTCTAAACATGCTCATTGAGCTAAGAACAGTGTCAAAGTATCATACGAGTGTATGAGCTGAGAGAAGAGCTGGGGACCAGCCTAGGATGGTACCTTCGCCACGACAGGCCACACCCTTCGTGGTGGGAAGGCGGCCATGAGCAGTTCCCTCCCCGGGATGCCCCTCCCTGGTCTACAGAGCTCAACACGCACCCTGGGCATGGGGGTGCAGAGCTGACTCTCCACATGTGGGAGAGCCTGATGAAAAACCACAGCAGGGGGACCAGCTGAAGGGCCCGAGGGTCCTGGGTTAGCAATACTGTGACAGGGCTGTCCCTGCAGCCCTTGGGAAGCCCATCTCAAGAGAGAGATCCTGGAGCAGATGGCCAAAAAAACGACAGACGTGACAATGGTAGCTAGCGGGTGACAGGGGAGAAAACAATTGGTTCTGGTTCAGCCTCTAGCAGGCTGGCTTCTCAGAAGCCTGTGGATAGGCCCGCGTCCTAAAGGGGGGGGGGGCGGGGCAGGGGCTTCAGCAGGCCGGGGCAAAGTCTGGCAGCTGCTGGGACACCTGCTGCCCAGTCTGCCCAGGTACTGCCTCTGCCCCACTGAGCATGTCCAAAGGGCTGGAGAGACACACAGCTTGAAACCGCAGACTCTCAGCTGGGGACATCCATAAGGAACACAGAAAGCATTTCCCCATCTGCCGCTCACACACACCCCTACACACTTGAACATCCACTCCTGACGATGCAGATGAAAGGGAAGGCAGTACCCACTTTCATATACCGTATTTGGCAGTGCTGACTTTTGCTTCCCGTTTTCATATCAGGGTATCCTGTCAACCACACCCACCACCTTAAAAAAAAACCCAAAACAAAAAATTCATCATAAGCCATTTCTCAAACAAGACAAACAAAACACAAATAAGAACGACGAGAAGGGAGAAAAAAAAACAAAAACAAAAAAAAACAAAACAAAACAACCAACAATGGTAACAACAAAACCGACCAAAGAGTTTGCATGAGAAGCAAGCACTCGGGAGGGAAAGGTTAGCAGCAAGTAGTTTGAATGGTGGCCTGCTCGGCTCACGATCCGTCCTGTCCTCTTCTCCCCACACCACTACCGGCTGTTGAAGATGACCTCCAGCCAGCACGGGCAGCTGCTGATGAACTGGCGGGTGTAGCACTGGCCCCAGCCCTTCACGAAGCTAATCTGCACGGTGAAGCCCGTCCACGGCTGCTGCATGAACTCATGGTCGTTGGGCCGCTGCAGGCTGTATGCTTTCTCGTAGTCGAAAGCCTTGATGGAGAAGCCAGGAAAAACCTTATGCACCAACAGCGTCCTGGAGTCCGGGTTGTCCAGTGTGGCGGACTTGATGAAGATGGGGTAGCTGCTCCGGTTGTACACCCACACGCCATCCACCTCCCTCGTCAGCTGGATGCCACAGCCAATCTTGCTCCGCACTTTCTGTACCAGCTGACTCTTGTTGTCCGAATTGAGCTGTCCCAGGCAAAAGCCATTCCCCTGAGGTAGATCATAGAAGATATCCAGGGAGGGCTCTTGGACACAGTAGAGCCTCCCCACTCTCGTCTTCTCCTCCCAGTATGCCACCACGCACCAGTGTGACCGATCCCCAGGTTCCAGAAGAAGTTGGGAATCTAGAAAACAAAATGGCAGACATAGTTGGCGGCGGTGACCAGGTTCTTCTCCTTCCTGAAGTCAAGAAGCGCGCATGCGCGCACGCGCGCTCCCCATAGCCAGCACAAAACAAAAGAGGGAGTAAGGATAAGCCTAGACTCCAGTCTTCGATGCTAATAGGGGGGAAGACATCTTAATCCACCTTTAAGCCCAGGGCTCATTGCTGTTACTCGCCTTGTTCTTCCATCCAACCAGGAAGCACAGCACCAGCACCTGTGCCCACCCATCCCTCCCTGAGAAGCAGTTACGGAAACCCTTGATAATTTGGTTTTGCTATGTTGGTCTGGAAAAGGCCTCAGAAACAGCCTAGCATTACAACTGCTTCCGAGGGAGGGAACCAGAGACAGCTCTAGTCTCCCCCCCCCCCCCGTGTCCTGGATGATGGAAGTTGGCCTAACTGGCTGGTGTGACCCAGGCAAAGCCGGGTGGCCTGTACCCTCTGCAGCTAGCTAGTAACCCAATTCTCACACCAGTGCCTTGTTCGTAAGGGAGCATGAGCCAGTAAAAACAAGGATGATGCAGGTGGCTTCGAGGTTTAAAAAGAAAAAAGCAAAACAAAAAACCATCTCCCTGACAGAAACCACCTCTGTGTGTGTGTGTGTGTGTGTGTGTGTGTGTGTGTGTGTGTGTGTGTGTCAGCAGCAGCCTGTCCAAAAGTTAGCTTTAGTTCAAATGTCAACCAAAAAGTGGACCACCGCCAGCCCACCTTCCCCAGGGTTGCCCCCCACGGCTCACACTGCCCCTTACGGCATATTCTACCCGCCCCTTCCCTGACTTGCAAGTCCTCCCTGGCACAGCCCACAACAGCCTGGAAGCCTGGGGAGAAGGTGGTGAGGTGATTTTCCTAAAGGAGGGCTATGTAGAAGTCCCTTCCCCCTTCCACGGGCACTCTACTGCGTCCCTTAACTCTAGCCAAGAGAACAGGCCTCAGACTGAGGACATAAATCTCCCCAGCCCCGCCAGGCTGCAGGAACGAAGGCTGTGGTTTTGTGGCTGCAGGGTGGAGACCGGAAGTCTTTGTATTTGTTAACCGAAATGGGGAAAGGCAAGAGATGAAGGCGCAGGGGTGAAGACACCCGGGACAGAACTGGGCGCCTCCCGCCCCTCTCCTCCTCCACTAGGTTCTGTCGGTTTGATGGGCCCTGAAGATGGACCACTGTAGGGGTGTGTGCCCTTGAGGCCTTTGTTTCTGGGCTCAGAGTGACGAGGGCTGTCCCCACGCAGGGGTAGGACCAAGAAGACTCAGCCTTGCTGGTAACCCAGGGCAGCTTGGTACATCAATCCATTCCAACTTTTACAGGCATGTTAGGACCTGGGATCCAGTCAGCACCATTGTGGTTTCTTTTTTTTTTTTTTTTAAAGCAGCAGTCGCTTTCGGATGAAACATCCCATGAGTGAATTCAGACATTTGTACAGACTGATAGCCACAAGGTAGACAGACAGACAGACAGACAGACAGACAGACACACACACACAGAGCAGCTGTCCCCAACTACAGACACCCCCACACACTGGCCTCCCCAGCCCATACCCAGTTAACACACAAGGGAATGCCGAGATGGGGGAGTGGTGGATTCCTCTCCTGGAATCCCGACCCCACCAAAAGTCAACACCACAAACGTGCACTGTCCCCTGGCCCCACTGCCACGAATGCCCACCAAGTATACAAGACTGCGCGTTTGCCTGCACACACACTAGAAAATAGGAAAAACAAGAGAGGGACGAGGGCTCTGCACAGAGGGTGACTCACCCGCCACTGACTTGTCTCTGCAAAGTGTCCATCAACCGCTAATCAACGTGTGAGCACTGGCAAGCTCTGAACTTTACTGCAGAGGGAGCCCAGCTCTGAAAGTCACACCAAGGACCCCTAAGGCCCAATGAGGTCAAGACACCTCTAGCCGCAAGAGTGCGCCCAAAGTGCCCCAACTTGGGACAAGACGACTCCGGGAGTGCTTTAAAGAAAAAATTCTCGGAGGGGCCTCCCCCCCCCAAAGGCTTTGTTTCATGCAGTGCAGCCCCAATGAAACCTGGCACCAGACAGTGTGGGTAGGGGGGAGGGGAATAAATGAAGGGAAGGGAAGGGAGGAGGAGCCTGGGATCAAGTTGCTCCCCATGCCAGGCCAGCCAGCCTGTCAGCAAGGGGTGGGGGTCCTGTCTGGCCAGCAAGCCTCTGGGGCAGAGCAAACTGGGAGAGGCTGGGGCCTGAGGCCTGTGGGGGAGGGTCCTCTTCATCTGCACAGTCTACCCAGCACTTTGCTGCCAGACAACCCCAGGAAAATTCCCTTTGCTGTCGAGGTTAATGGCCCAGCCCAGATAAATGGCAGCGTGGGTGTCCCCCTCAATGCACCACAGGGAGACCCCTACATGCTCCTCCCAGTCTCCAGTCCCACACAGGGCAGCCCTACACTTCCCCTTGCTCCTGCCTAGACTATATCAGAGCACAGGCCAGCAAAGCCCTCATGCACATCCCAACGCTGAGACCACACCTCCAGAACTAGAGCGGCATCTTACAGTGCTGGTACCCACACGACCACCTTGGCCTGGACACTGGCTGGTTCCGCTCACTCGTGAGAAATCAACATCATCCTCCTAGGAACAGCTACCTGAATTGGGCCCAGGTCTCCGAGTTTCCAGGACACATGGATGGGGCCTTAGAAGTCTTGGTTACCACAAGATGAGGGGGGAGGGAACAGGAAACCAACTCTGGCCTCACTGCTCATATTCCCAACACAAACCCACTCAGGCTCGTCAAGCTATCCCAGCTTTATAACCTTTCCGGTGTTTTCAACTTTTCCTCCCCAGAAAACTGTACAGGGGCTTGTTTTTTTTTTTTTTTTTTTAAATGCATGCATTCATTCTAAAGCATCCAAAAGAAAAGCTGCATTGTAAAAAGCCCACTAATCAGATGCCTGCTCACAATTTTTTATTACAGCTGAGGGAATTTTTGGAGCAATACCAGAAAAATGCTGAATCTGCCTAAAATTCCATTAAGGTGTTTGCCCCTCCCCTCCCACATTTTCCTCAGTGCATAAAATCTTCCCTTTAAGGAGATGGGAGGAGGGGCTGAGGGGAGAATTTTACAGTGTCTGTGCATAGCTGAGCGAGGACAGCTACAAACCCTGGTCACCAGTGAACACAGACTAGATACTCGTGAATGACTCTCATACTTTAGGCCTCCATAGTACATGGTGACTAGACCTCAAGGCCGAAATGTATAGGGCTGGGCTAAGTACTGATGGAGGACTTCTTTAATCCCAACACACTCAGGAGGTAGAGACAGGCAGGGCTCTGTGAGTTCAAGGCCAGCCTGGTCTACAGAGCCAAGGCTACACAGGTTTCAAAACCATCTCAAAAAATGTGTGTGTGTGTGTGTGTGTGTGTGTGTGTGTGTGTGTGTGTGTGTGTGTGTGTGTGTGTGTTGAGATGGTCCACTAGGTATTGGTGCTGGCAACCAAGTTTGAAGCCTGGAAACCCAGTTGTCCCCTGACTTCCACACGAACAACACAGCACATTTCTGTGCCCCACAAAATAGATAAATACAGCAAGTAAACAAAACTTAATGCAAAGAGGAAAGGCAAAGTTTGGGGCCCCCAGCTCAGAGCCAAACATCAAACTATGAGGTCGCCCAGAAACATCAATGGGACCCTCCTATCAGACACCCCCAACAGTGGTGTCCCACACAGAACAGGCACTGATGAGGGGTGGGGGCAGGGGGTCCTGGAATTCAGACCTTTAGTGACAGAAACAAGCCTGACTCAGAATGGACAGAGCCACAGGAACTGGTATTCGCTGCCAAGACATGGGGTGGCTGGAGTTGCTGCTGATGGCAGAGGAGGGGTCTCACCCACTATCACCTGTCTGCGACACTTGGATTATAAAGTGGTATTTCTCTGCCAAAACCCAAGGGTATGATGGCCTGTGAATGCCTCCTGCTTGGTCAATCCAAACAGGAAGGGTACCTAAGGAGCAACATTGCTCCCAAAGGCCCTTCCATGCAGGTCAGGGGCAAAGAAAGGGCAGACAAGTACACACAAAGCCCAGGAACACAAACACTGACTACTACACCCTACCCGCCACAGGTCAAGGGTCCTCCCTCCTCAGGACCGGGCACAACCAGCAGCTGTCTCAAAGCTTGCTCCTCCCCATTTAAAGAGCTGGCCTTTCTGAGTTCACTCCAGCCATTCCAGGACCATGGATAAACACAAGAGGGTCCAACACTCAACCTAGGCTTGTCCTACATCGTTACAAACATGATCAAAACCCACGGCCAATAGGGAAAGCTATTGGCTTGAAGCTGCCGTGCTTGCAAGCTACTTGAGAGAGTGGTCAGAGGGTGTTTTGGAATCTCCTTCAAAGGGCAGGGTACTCAATCAGATCCCTGGTCCAATCGGCTAAATCCCTAAACCCAACTTTTCTTAGCAGCCCTCCATGGCCCACCCCTACCCCCAACCCTGCATCACGGCACATTCCAACTCTGGTGGGTTATTATCAGATTCATCCTAAAAGGCGGTCTCCTTGTACTACTATGAGAACTTGATTCAAAAGTGATGGTGGGTAGCCTATCATGTGCCATGCTGTGCACACCCAACAGTCTCAAGTATTACTAGAAGGGGCCGCCCCTCAGTTGTTTCTTTCTTGTCGCTCAGCATCTTTAGAAAAAGCTGAGCCCCCATGAAAAGGCCTCTTACTGGCTGCCCAGCTACTTCTAGCACCTACCCCAGCTTGGAGCCCTGCAAGTTCTCTCTATCCACCCTCCTGCAAACCACCCCAAGCTTCCAGACAGTCTGATAGTCTAGAAAGGTCCTTACAGACAAATGATGAATAATGACTACTAGTTCTGAGATGCACTGCCCACTGGTCACACCCAACGCCCTGCTATCCATGCCTGTAGCCCCCAGCCAGAGGGTCCCTCCTCAGAGCACTGCTAACTATCAGAGGAGAGAACCGAGGGAAGGCAAGGCAGAAGAGGGGAAGCCACACAAATCAGAAGCTCCTGTCTGTCTCGCCAGTGGGGCTGATGCGGCTTCCTGTGGCCCTGTGTTCAGCCATGCAAATTATAACATGTACCCGGCTGCTGCTGCTGCTGTCTGAGGAGACAGGCTCTGCCCAGCTCTGAGGCTCAGAGGAAGGGTGGGGACTCCCAACCCAGCCAACTCCATTCATAATATTTACAGTAAATGGCCTCTCTGGCTGCTGCTGAGTGTACATCTAGCCTAATTAACTCTCCAGTTTGCCTACCAGCCTCTTCCCTTCCCCCTCCATGAGGTATGACCAAGTTCCTACCATGACCCCCAGAATAACTCAGCCATCTCCTGACAGAGGGCTTTTGTAATTAATGGAGTGCCCAGGTCTGCATAGGATTACCTCTTGGATAGACCTGGTGGACCCCAGAAAACAGAAGTGGGTCAATCATGTGACAAAGTCTGTATCTCTGCCAAAACGTGCCCCTCAACCACCAACCTGCCAGTCTGGAGTACCCCTAAGTTCCAGATTCAACTGTGAAGAGCCACCACTGGCTGCGGATAGGTGTACAGCCAAGGATCTAGCAGAAAGAACCATCAGGGTCCTCCTTGCTTCCGTTACTCATCACTGTAGTAAGTACCAGGCTGAATGCTACAAGTTCAGCAAGAACCCTCTTATGCAGTATGCCATACAGTTACAGAACAAAACCCACCAGAATGAAACCCATCACTTTGTATGCTTTTACAACCTTGTTTCTAATATAAATGGATACATTGAGTCAGTCTTCCAAAAGGACAAAAGGTCTCAGACACACAGAACACGAAAACATCTTGCCTGCTTTTGCCCTAGACCACACTTTGAAAAAAGCCCTAAGGCCACACAGCCCCCAGTCCCCAGGCGTTGCCCTATCCCAACTCCTCACTCAGGTTTCTCTAGAGGGTAAGAAAGCCTTCAGATGACAGAAAAATACAGAGAAACAAGAGTCCTTTTCATCCCTCTCCTCCCCAGGTCCCCTTGTTCCATAACGATTATGGAAACTGTTGGATGGGAAGGCATTTTGAACATTTACGGCATTCTAGCCAATAAATTCCAGCGCAGGATCTGACCCTCCCTCTCCACCAGCAGGCTCTGTCCCCTGCTCCCTCCCAACCTTCATTCCTCTTTGCTTTACAACCCCGGACGGACGGAGGGACTGAGGCGGGCTGGTCAGGCCAGGGCTGCACTGTACTTACCAGGGAAACCAGAAAGACAGCCTGGAGACAGTGTGCAGACTGCAAAAGTTAATCATTTCTTCTGTCTGCCTCTGTAATCTAATCTCCCCAGCTTGGACACACTCACTGCTCAGCCATCCCAGCCTTTCACCCCCAAAGCACCCAGGACCTGCTAGACCCAAGCTGCCCTGCCTGCCCTCCAGCACCGCCCCTCCAGTACAGGAGGCCAAGGGAATGGAAGGCCCCCAGAGTCCTCTTCCAGGCAAACTGTCGCCACAAGGACCCGGAGTCTACCACGCATGGCTGCCTGCCCTTCTGTAGAGTGGCCCAAATTCTGAGTATTTTCTGGCCTCACGTAACACAGGTTCCAATCTGGCCAGTACATCTGCAGTGCCCTGCCCCTCCCCCCAACCCCATGTCCCAGGTGATGTGGTAATTTTGTTAAGTATACCTTAGCACAGAAGGAAAAAGGTAAGCAGACAGAGTGGAGTGCTCGCTTTGTGTGGAGGACCCTGGATTGGATCCTAGCACAGGAGGGGAAGGAAATCCCCACTCTCCAAAGCATGTAGCCTGCCCCCACTGAAATGTATCCAAATGCCAGTGTGCACATATGCATTTCTTTCTGGGCTGAGGGTCCTCTGCTTTCACTGATACTTAGGAGAGCTTGCAAACCAAGACACATGAAGAACCATTATCTTATTTTAGAAAAGCAGCTGGTGACTCCCTACACACCGGGTGCCCCAAATTCAAGGGACAAAGCTTCACAGATCTTAGAAGGGGTATTGGTGACCAAGCCTATCCCCTTATTTTACAAAAGAGAAAACTGAGATCCGCAACATAACAATGTGTGGCCACGCTCCCCGCTAAGCCAGTCTCTAGATCCTACAGGAAAGAGAGAGCCTCCTCCTGGAGCCACAAATGCATGGAGAAGGGGGGGGCAATCATGGGATTTCAGACTCAGGAAATACTCCCCAAAAGTAGAGATGGAGCCCATCTCTAAGAAACAGGCACACACCCAGAGCAGGGAGAACTTTTCCTTTCCCTCTTGATTAACGAGGGGAGGGCCAGTTCTGTCTGACAGGCAGCCTGCCAAGGGGCTGACAAGAGTCCCCACACGCCACAGCAGAGCTCAAACAGCTCAGATGGCCCTAACTTTTCCTAGGGACTGAGTTAGAGGCGATGATCAAAACTCCCCACCCCCCCCAAAAAAAAAGTGCAGTCAGGCAAATCTGCTACAGACCATCTTTATCTTGGCACCCATTTCTGTCTGTTAAGCAAAGGTCCCAGATTTGCAAATAAAAAGACTATAGAGAAGCAAACCAACCCAAGAGCCACCATCAGCAGTCACAGGCCTGGTTACCTGGGTGCCTTTTGGCTAAGGGACGGAAGCTCCCAGCTCCACAAGGTGAAATTGGAGTTGAGACTATTTCTTCCCTCTTTCCTTTGGAGCAAACTCCAAATCAAACAAGCTCTCCAGCCACCCCTCCCCATAGGGGAGGGGGAGAGGGAAGGGCAAGCACCAGAGAAGCAACCAAGTTAATTCAATTAACAGGTCTTCAGAGCTCTGCAGATACCTCAGGTGATGTGATCCCCAGGGAACCCACAGGTCAAGATGGGCGTAGAAATGAAACACCTTGGTAAATGCTGTCATAGATTACTGTGAGCAAACAACTCCAGGTCAATCATGGCCTCCCTCACAAGGGGTTAGGCCTTGGAAGTAATCTCAGGCTCTGGAAATATCCACCTCTCCTCTAGTTGTCAAAATATTGAATGTTGTCTAACCCTGCACACAACCACCCACCCCAAGGGTCTCACTAAGAACCTGGCTCCCTGGATATTTCTAGCAGCCTGTGGCCCCGGGGTACTAGCAGGGGTCTGCAGGATGACTTAGCATCGAGCCTTTAATCGCTGCTGCTATCAGACAGCAGGCACCGCGGGTTGAAACCAGACCTCTATATTTATCTACAAACTTTGTTGTGGTTCAGTTCTCAACAGAAGCAATGGCAGGGTTGGTGACTGGAAAAAATCTTCCTTGCCCATCTCTCCCAGATAGCCACCCACCCCAGCACCTCTGCTGGCAGGCCAACTACATAAGAAGCTGGCCCCCACACTACGCAGGGCCTGGTACACGCTAACGTCTCAGGAAATATCTGATAAACAACTGAGCCACTCAACTTCACACACCTGGGAGGCAGAAACATAAGGGAACCCACCTGGCACCAGGTGAGGACCCCGTGCCTCCCCAGGGCCAGCCAGAAGGGCCATGGCTTGTCTTGGATCCTGTGCAGGTAGGAAGAGACTCCCCTGCTCTGGGCTGAACGGATGCCCAGCCAGTGGCGGCACAGGCTGAGAGGCGTTCCAAGGTAGGCGCCGGCTGGGCAACCTCTGCGGGTACACCACCTGCCCACAGCACTCTGCTTTGGCGTCCTGCTCTGTTTGGACAAGTTACCCTCAGCAAGTGTTCAACAATGCTTTTACACACCCCAGGGCTCT
Organism: Phodopus roborovskii; assembly: GCF_943737965.1. Classification (NCBI taxonomy): domain Eukaryota; kingdom Metazoa; phylum Chordata; class Mammalia; order Rodentia; family Cricetidae; genus Phodopus; species Phodopus roborovskii. The sequence continues at coordinate 11,264,316 of NW_026126563.1, forward strand.
TGTTGTGTTATGAAAACAAAACAAAGCACGCTAAGGGGAAAAGCTGGGAGGGTGGGGGCGAGAGGGAGTGCAGAGCAGTCTGCGCAGTTTCCCTTTCTGGCCATCATCCCTCCCGCTCTGGGGAGCACTGTCTCACCCAAGCACCAGAGCATCAAAGAGAGGACTCAGATCCCCAGGGATGAATACATGGATGCTGTATCTCGTCTACCCCTCCTTTGAGGGATGCTTCCTGATGCACTGACAGCCACATGACCTACTTATACAGCTGTGAAAGGGACAGTAAAGTAAGAAGGGCATACTGACAACACCGAGGTCCAAACTGCCAGATTCCTCTCCCAAAAGGCAACTGTGGTATTTGAAAAGACTATGGATTGGAGTAAATTCCTACCTACCCTTAAAAAAAAAAAAAAATAATAATCTTTTTGCAAGTTAAAACTGAGCTAATGACACTGGGTGGGGCCCAGTGCTCAGGATGCCGAAGCCAAACCAAAATTAGTTCCCAGCCAAGAGCTGCTTGGCCTCACCATTTGGGGAAGGAAGCTGAAAAAGTCATGAAAGATTCTTCAGTACACCGGGAAATAAGGCTGCAGTTAACATTTCAACTGAAGGTGACCCTTCTGGTAAAATATTTTTTTAAAAATAATAAAAATAACATGAAGTTCTCAAACAGCCTCTTTCTTGAAGAAAATGTCTAAAAGTCCTCAAGGGAACAGAAGGGAAGAAGGGGCAAAAGGGGCCGGCAGCGAGCGCCAGACCGTTCCCTCAGCCACACCGCTTTTCATGAACTTTTTTCTCTGGGGTTCTTCTAAAACGAGAGGTGATGCAATTTCCTGTCTTGTCCCGATATTTCCTGTTAGCTGACAAGGTGAAAGTTATCGCTGTTTTAAATGACTGTCCCACACTCCATCAAAAGCCACCTTCCCCTGCCCAGTTCCTAACTTTACGACACGGTCAGTCGCCGTTAAAGCACCAGATAGTATTGTTTTCCTACACCTTTAGGAGCAGACAGGCATTTCTGCTCCAGTGGCAGCTTCCTCCAGGAACTGGGCCAAGGGCTGGGATCCCCAAGGTGACCTCATGGGGGGAAGCAGGAGGGCTAAGGGGAGGCAATACCCTCCTCCTAGCAACGCGAGTAAAGTGGAGTAACTGCAATCAAGTGAACGCAGCTCTCTTGGTGTGTTAACCACTAAATTGAGGACTGTGCCTCAGCAGTTAATAATATCTTCCCTCTGAAAATAGCCCGAAGAGGAAGCCTCCGTGTGACAGTAGGCAGGCAGCCAGATGCTGGGCCATTCAATCCTCCCCGATGCTAGGACCAGTGGTGATCTCCCAGAGGCTGCACTTACAGTATCCTCTCTCAGGCTCCCAAAAAGGGGCACCCGCCTTCCCCGAAACACAGGAGGGATGTCCCATGACAGGGGGGGGGGGCTCCAGTAGGCTTTAAAGGGTCTAGGGTCACTAGGCTTTGGAAGTTAGCCTCTCTGGCTGTGTCACTACACTGGGCAGGGCCCCAGGGCATGACTTCTGGGGAGAATGTGCACTTCCCCTAACCCCTTCCCAGACAGAAAGGTCAGGATTGGGGAACAAACAAAAAGAAATTTCCTACTTAAGGTTTCTCCAACTTGCATGGAAATGGGAAGGTTGAAAACTCAACACTGAGCAGGGTGTGGTGGCAAACACCACACCTTTAGTCCCACCACTCAGGAGGTAGAGGCAGGCGAGTCTCCTGAGTTCAAGGCCAGACTAGACTACAGAGAGCGAGTCCCAGGACAGCCAGGGCCACACAGAGAAGAAACCCTGTCCCAAACAAACAAAAAATGAACAGAGAGCGCAACACTGAGACGCACCTGACTGTTCGCTGCCAGGTGGATGGCTCCAAGAGGCCTGTTCCCAGGCCACCAGTGGACCTGTAGTCCCGGAGATCTCCTCTAGGTGCTATGGTAACCAGTATAACCCATCCACAGATACAGCATGTGAGAAATCTCACTAGTCACTGCTCTTCAGGAACAGGAAAATACTAATTCACATTTGTGAAAACTGTGGTAAAATCCAGGTAGCATGAAATGCACCATTAGTGACACTGGGTACACGAACTATATAAATCACTACCCCAAAAGGAAACAGTCCTATGAGGCACTTTTGCAACCATAACACACAAGAGGAAGACGACATACAATACAGGCAATCAACATTGTCCCCAAATGTTTCTACCATCAAGCAAAAATGTTTATTAAGAAAAAGAAAAAAAAAAACAAGATGTTGGAGAGACAGACAGCTCAGCACCAGCGATTACTGGCTACTATTGCAGAGGACCTGGGTTCAGTTCCCAGCACCCACATGGCAGCTTGCAACTGTTAACTCCAGTCCTAGGGGACCTGAAGTCTTCTAACCTTCTCCCGCACCAAGTACACGTGTGGTGCACAGAGATACAAGCAGGCCAAACACTCATTCACATAATAAATCAATCTAAGGAGAAGGTTTCGAAGCAAAAAGTTCATACTCAAAGGTTATGAATGTGGGAGCAAGTCCAGGAACTAGCTTTACACTTAAAATACAAACTACCAACAAATCATCAGGCTAGAACAACTATGCTAGAGCAGTTTTTGTTTTGTTTTGGTACAGGGTCTCACTCATGCTGGTCCGGCTGGCCTTGAACCCAGAAATCTGCCTGCCCCCTGCCTTTGGTAATTGCTTATTTTTGCCAGGAACAATAGATAATATATGCTTAAAAGGAAACCTGTCTCCAAAAACAAAAACAAAAATCCTATCGTCATATTAGCTGCTTAAGATTTTAAAAAGAATTCTCTCTTTTTTTTCTTTGAGACAGGGTCTTACCAGGTAGCCCTGACTGGACCAGAACTCACTTTGTAGTCGAGGCTGACCTCAAACTCAGAGACCTGACTGCTTCTGCCTCCCAAGTGCAGGGATTAAATAAGTACACCTTCTTTGAGTGATGCTCAAGTGCAAAGCCTACCCTGAAGTGAACAAAGATCACCCTAGAGGCTGAGGTCATAGGTCATGGTAGAGCACTTGCTTACGGTGAGGGTTGACACTTCAGTGTGTACTTTCAGAAAGAGGAAAAAACACCATTAGAAATTACTATGGGCTTAATATGCAAAGAGGCTAAGGGAACCAAACCCTTTTGTGGGTCTAGGACTCTTCCTTTCACAGCAGGCAGGCTCTGTTGAGAAGAGGCCCAAGTGGGAGCTGGGGGAAGCTCTTTGCAATACCTCAGCCAAAGCCACTGCCACTCTGGCCCGGCCTTTCTGAGCCCTTCCCCCTTGCTGGCTTGACTGGGTTCTGCCTGGGGACAGGATACAGAGGCAGCGGCCCATCTAGTCTAGCCGGACGAGCAGCCCAAATTTGCTCCAGAGATTTTTAAATGCTGTCACCCTGCATTTAACCCCTGCCTGACTACCTCATTCTTTCCAGGACAAAAGAGGTTTATCGGGGACTGTTCACTGGGGGGCGGGGCCCATGACCTGAGGCCCTACAGAAGAGGCCCAGCACTGCTTGGGACTGATCTACACCAGCATGTGGGCGTGCATCAGGTGCAACGCCCTAGCCTGGAGCCAGCAGACTGACTTGGTTTAAAGAGACTAGACTTGTATTCTTGGAGTTCCAGACTGTCATTTCCCACAGTGGCCTGGAGGGAACAGGTGGTCACTGCTGGTCACTCTGCTAGCCCGATTCCCCCATAAGCCCATCCTTACGACAGCTGTGAGCTCATCTGTGCACTCCACCCTCACCTCCAAGGGTATTAGAAACCACAGCCAGCTCAGACAGGAGGGACACTGGGAACTCAGCAGGCTCCAAAGGTCTGCGACTCCTATTCAGTATCACAATGTCATTCATACCAGATGATAAAAACTTGTCCATTCAGCTCAATGAATGACTTTTCTTAGGCCAGAATGTAGCAATCCTCTCTGAGCTACTTGGTTTGAACCCAAGTTGGCCATGGACTGAGCCAGGGCAACATTTCAGACTATATAGGTGTTTTTGAAGGTTCTCCTCAGACACCAAGGCAGATAGATGCCAGCAGGCATCAAAGAGACAGACTTGTCCTTGTGGTGGATTTGGTACTGACTTGAAACCCACCCCAACATTTGGAAACCAAAAGCTATGTTTTAAGACCTTAAGCTAAGGAACTACCCCCCCCCCCCATATAAACATAGACAGGAGATGTCTATGCAGTTTTTTCAATTCCCCAAAGACTCCTGCATGCTTCAAGTCTCCAAGGCTTACTCGGCCCCACCCCCACCCCAGTCCATGGGAATTCCTCTTTCCAAGTATAAGTAGCTGCAAATGGCTGTAGGCTCTCTGAGGGAGTTCCAGAGGCCCAGCCAGCACCAAACACTGAAGTTGGGTAACCAAGGAATACTGCTTTTTCTATCTATCCAGTAAAGACTGGGCATGGGCCATGTCAGCCCCTCCACCAGATTCCAGATGTTGCAAAGATGCTACCCCAAGGGCAGTTCTTCCCTGAGAGACAAGTAAGTCTCCTGTCTCTTGCTGCCCCCTCTACTGAGCTCTACAGACATTTCCCAGTTATATCAGTCAGTCCTTGCAGAAGTGGGTCTCCCTGACTCAAGGCAGTTGAAGCAGCAGTAGTCAAGGGCCTGGACCTGGATCTGCATGCCTTCCAAAAGACATCAGTGCCCAGAGACAAGGCTACCAAAACTGCAGTTCCGAATCATCCCAAATACCAGTGTCCACATACTATACGACTTCACTTGACGAGAGCAGGGCCCAGGACCTCTCAGACCCTGCCTGTCTCTAAGCACGGCGTCTCTAAGCTCAAGTGTCAACACAGGAGCTTGTCTGTCTGTCTGCAGCGTGTGAGCACACACACTCACAAGCTTGCACCGAGCAATCCATCTGTCTCAGAAAAGCCGGCTGTCAGAAATGAAAGTACAATCTCCTGGAACCAAATTACTGCCTTCTAAAAATGTCCCGTTTTCCCAGACTGAGGAAACTTGTAAGGGTGGGGTGTGTTTCACTGCAGGTCCCCAAGGACCTGGCCTGTCATCCCCCTGCCCTTCCCCCACCAGAACCGCACTGCAAGACTGGAATTCCAACCTGAGGCCAGGGTGCTACTCCCAGGACTCACCCCCGCCCACTCCCCTTCCTCTAGCTGGCCTTCTGCAAGAGTGCAGGAAAAGGGCCAGCCTTGGAGTCACCCTTGCATTTTGGGAGGGGCTAGGCCTTTGAGCACGTCCCACCCCCATCTCCAAGCCACCACATTTTCACATTCGGCTGTTTTCTCTTTCCCTTCTTCCCTTGCCAAGAGAATCAAGTCCTGGCTCACACAGCCGACCCTTCCTCCCACCCTGAACTGAGCCCCATTCATTAAGGCCGCTCTTAGCCAGGGCAGGACAGGAAGGAAAGCGCACACAGGGCCTGTGAAAGAGACTCCCAGAGGCTATTTCAGGGGGTGTCACCGCCCCCCACCTTGCCTGATGCCCATCCTGCCTGGGCCCTACCCTCAAGCCAGTGTCAACTACAGGAGCCCCTTCCCATCTCCTTCAGGCGCCATTCAACCACTCCTGTCCCTTTAAGACCCCAATCTACCCAAAGCAGACACATCTACTCCCCTACACACACACACACACACACACACACACACACACACACACACACACACACAGCACCACCTCTGTTAAAAGGAGGTGAGCTGGGCTTCCAGAAAATAATACAAAACCCTCTGCCTAGGCTCATGAATCCGCCTTCCCAGGGCAGTCACAGGACAAAGAGTACAGTTAAGTTTCTCCCTTTGCCCATCACCTCTCTTCTACCTACCCCCAAACCACTGGCGTCAACTCCAGAAGTTCTTCCTACAACCTCCACCCAAGCACATTATTAATGCATGGCTCCAACTACATTCAGAAAGAAGAAAGGGCTCCTCCAACTTCGAAGCCCTGGGAATTAGTAAACCAAGAGCTAAAATTCAAAACAAATGCTCTTTCATGTGGAGGTCTCTTTTGCAGTTGTTACACCATGCCATCCCTTGCAAGACATACTACTCCATGCACCCTAGCAGAGCCTCGCCCATCTAAGGGGCTGAGATTGCCAAGAGGGCCTGGGGGCTAGCATACAGCTTCCCAGCTTCATTCAAGTTCTGGCCGAACTTTGGAGAAACCGGGTCGGCTGACCAGGTCATGCCGTTTGGCTCTTGGGGTGGGGTGAGCGGCTCTCAGGCCAGTGGTTCTCAGCCTGCTGTTTGTCGTCATTTCCTTCAGTAGAGGAGACAGACAAGATGTTATCATAAGACGGGCCTTCCGAAAAGCCCCTTTCAAAAGCTACCACCTCCCTTGCTTACTTCATGTGATTTGGAGAAGCCAGGGCCCCTCCCTGTACACCCAGGACTTCAGCTAACAACATCCTGAGTGTGTTATTATTTTGCTCCGATTCTCTCCTGGTCCTTCCTTTCAAGAGCTCTCACCTCATTCCAGCATTAGAAAACAGACTTTCCAGGCCATACTGGCTCCCTCCTCTGAGCTGGGGCCCACCTCCCTCCTCCCCCTGGGGTCCTTCTTTTCCTGCTCAGTTCTCATTAGAAGCTTTGAGTAAACAATACCCTCAGTCTCAGATAACAGTCAGAGTACACACTGCACTGAAATCAAAACAAACAAGGGTCCCCCTACAGCCATTTCCCAGCAGGCTCAATTCCTGGAGGGGGAAAGTCTGGGATGTGGGTCCAGAATGGACTGTACCTCAAACCACACATGGGGTCAACTCTTTAGCAATCACTCCTGAGCAGGCATCCCACAACAAGTCCCACAATTCCCACTAAGGGATGCTACACCAAGACCTCCACCAATGACCTGAAGACCAGCTACACTGAGGGCCCGGAACTGCCCCGGGATTCCCCAACCCAGGTTATGGTTCCTCTTGCTAATTCTTAGTGATAAAGTGGGAGGGTGAAGGAAAATGTCCTTAGGAAAGGAAGAGCAGTCTCCTGAGAGACAGCAAGGCACACAGTCTCCCTCCAGTGTGCCTCCTCCAATCCCAGCACACTTAGCTCCACCTCTCCAGGTCTTTGGTCTGTGAGCCCGTAAGGAAGAAAGCCTGTCCAGAGTAGAACACCTACTGTCTAAGGCAAGCCCCTGGCCTGCCACTACAGAACCCCAGTCCAGAGATCCAGCTTGCACCTGGGCTATGCCCCGTAAATGTGGGTCTGTCTCCTTCAAGGCATGCGTGCAAGAGCCAAATAAGGGCTTCAGCACGTGAGATCTTGCCAAAGTTAACAAATGGAAGTAACCTAAGTTGGGAGCTGCTTAAAAGACCATGAGGGATGGCAAGATGGCTCCCGGGACAAAGCGCACGCCAAGCCTGATGACCTGTGATCAAGTCCTTGAAGCCCAACAGGGCAGGAGAGAAACAACTCAACTCCTAAGTCATCCCTCCAAAAGCACGTGATTAATGAACACACACACCACACAAAATTTAGTAAAATAAAAAATAACCAGGAAGCTTGTCTCCCACACCACCAGCTCCCAGCTTACTCCAGTTTCCCATCCCTGGGAAGGGCAAGGTTCAAGCCCACAGGAAGGGCACCCCAGATGTGTCTAGTTTAAGGCACAGACAATGAGAACAATTCCAGACCAGCTGGGGTGCCAGTAGGCCACCCCCTATTCCTTTAGCCTCCAGCAATTTCGAGGAAAGGAGAAAGTGTCTTACCTGAAAGCCCCCCAGGGGCCAGATAATTCGTTCCCCCGGTTTCCGCGGAGGAAGGCACAGCATCTGGACAGGCTGCTACAGAATCAGAGAGAGAGAGAGAGAGAAGTAAATACACAAATAACACCCGAGTTAGGGACTGCAGAGAGGGCTCAGCTGCTAAGTAAGAGCAATGACTGCTTTTGCAGAGGACCAAGGTTCAATTCCAAGCACCACATGGTAGCTCACAACTGTCTATAATTCCAAGATCTGACATCCTCACAGACATAGATACAGGCAAAAGACCACTCCACATAAAAAATAAATAATCAAAAAAAAAAAAAAAAAAAACTCAAACCAAAACAAAAAAAAAAAAAAAAAAAAAAAAAAACTTCATTCTTACAAAACCCTGAACAGCATGAAAGAAAGACCACACATTCCAAAGGGCTGACTCAGCCACGGATGCAGATTATTAATGGTCTACTCGGCTTCACGGTCCAGCCTAAGACAGACCACAACACCTTGTCACCCGTCTGGGCTCCGGGCGGCCAGTTAATCATTAGTCAAGTCAGGCTCAGTCACTGACTGGGTGGAATTTCTCTTCTATTACAAGTCTCCCATTGAGATCAGGTAATTCCCAAGGTCAAGGAAGGTTTGAAGTGTTCTTTCTCAAGCCTCTTCTCCTTTCTCTCAGTCACAAAGCCTCCTTCCTCCACTCAGAGACAAGGGTCTCACCGTGGCTTTCAAAAAAGTCATTCTCCCTTTTAATTGGGATATAACACATAGAAGAATTGAGTAGACTCACTTATTTTGATCAGTTTAATCACAGACCCGGCTGTAGGGAAATGTTCTATCTACCTGCTTCCAAACTGGCCCAAACCCACCTCTGGAACCCTGCCCAGACAACGCCATTCTTACAAGGCTGCCTGCCTCAGTTCTTACACAATCTTCCTGGCACCATTCCCTTCCATTGTCTTTACAGGACCTTAACCTACAGATTCTGTATTCTGTGTCCCCTGCCCTTCCCCTTGCTCCCAGGTGCTCAGCAGCCCGGTGACCTCTGCGTAATGACAGTTCCAGCTGAGAGACAGACCCTCCAAGCAATTGCAACAGAAAACAAAGCCCACAAATCACAAGTAATTAGTCCCCAGGAACAAATGCGCAGTCACCTGGAACTTTCTTCTGTACCATTACCAACATCAAGTTTCTTCCCCAAGTCCCCATGCAAAGTTTGGCTCTAGGAAAACAAATGCGCCACTGGTTTGTGCAGACTCCGGCTCTCCCACCCCGGGCTATCAGGCATGAGCAGATGCTCCTTTGGCCACACTGGCAGACAGTTCCTCCAAGCAAAAGAGAAGCCTAGAGGCAAGTAGCCTGGACAGCCCTTCGGTGCCACAATAGTTTGCCTCTTGCCCCTGACTGCCAACCCTGGCCAACGCAGTCCCCACAGATCTCTGCTGAGGATCCCTCCCTCTGAGGCCTTCTCTTCCCAAGGCTGGAAGATGAGGAAAGGGAGGTAGGGCACCTGGGTATAGAGCACTCTGCCCAGTGTGCACTTAAAAATTGAAGAAAAACCTCTTCAAAATGGGAGGGAGCACAGAGGCGGGGTTGGTGGGGGAGGGGGAGAGGCTGTATACAACCTCATTTCTTCAGGGTAGAGGATAATTCCTACCAGGAATATACAGCTTAATCAAATGGAAAACGATGGGGGGGAGGGTGTCAGGAAAAGGAGTTCCCTGTCATATGGCGCAAGCCTGTACTTTCTAAATTATGATTCTTGCCCCACCATTTTCCAGAGATTGGCTCTTCATTCCCCTCCTCCACTCCCCCCAAATGGAAGACACTCCCACAGCTCGGGCTGGCTGAAGGCCAGGGGCAAGGTGTATTTCAAAGGCAAAGCCTGGCCTCTCCAGGGCAGGACCTGGAGACCTCAGTCAGGGTGTCAGCTTGGCTCACATCAAAGGTGAGCCAGCTCCAAGATGCAACCACAAGTGATTTTTATGAAATGTGCTCTGGCCTCTGCATCGCCTTTGATCTTAGGAGGGATTTACACACATTAATTAGGCCTCCCTACCAACCCTGTGAAGCAGCAACACATTCGATAGGCACCCAGGTAAACTGAGGTGCCACTGATTCCAGGGCTGGGGGCCACCCAGGGAGCTGAGCCACCCAAGTCCTGCTTATCCCAGGGCTTCCATTTCCAAGCAGGCCACTGAGTCCTACACCTCTTCCCTGGAGCTGGCCAGGCTCAACCAGTCTCTGGTGTCTGGATTGGCCCCAATCTATTCCCTAGCTTACAAAGGTCAAGCGAGCCAGAGTGCATCCACCCACCAAACACGCTGCAGGGATAAATCTCTTAAGTCAGAGTCTCACCTTCCACCACTATCTCCTTCTCCCCAGAGCCCAGCCTGGCAGGGGGCAAAGCTGGGCCATTCCCGGCTCTCCTGTATCATCCTAATTAAGCCCTTGGTTCTGTGGAAGAAAGACACGCATCCCCTTCTCCCAGCAGTTCTAACAGAACTGTAACCTACAGTCTGGGGAACTTTAAAGGTTCTTTCCAACTTAGTTCCTCTGAGTTTCCCAGGCACTACTTTGTATAATGAATCACGGCAGCAGTAAGTAAATAAATGAATGAATGATCTAATCAAAGTCATATAGAAGTCTTAACAAGACTTGGAAAAGCTAAGGGACCCAAATTAAGAGGACCAGATGGAAGATCAAGATGCCAGCAGTTCTGCTAGGCTGTGAAGGATGTTCCTTCGTTCCATCCATCCATCCATCCATCCCAGCAGCCGGTCCCCAGCCTCAGAGCTGAAGATACAGTGCTCAGTGCTCACAGGAAGTGGAGGCCTCAAGCATCCCAACTCTACAAAGTGAGATCCAGGAGCAAATGGCAAATTCTTTTTCCTTGTGGGATGGGGAAATGGGAGTGCCCTTCATGCCGTGCCAATGCCACAAGTCACAGCCACTTTGCCCTAAGGTCCAGGCAAGTCCAATACTCCCTGCAGACAACTCTGGCTTGGGGCTGCAGACAGAGAGAGCCAGGTGTAGACCAAGTCCAGCCCCTCCAGAGGGGGCAGCCATCACAGAGTTCCTAGTTCAACCAGTCAGTACCCCCAAGGTTCCTAGTTCAACTCTACCCGGTTCCAGCCCCTTCTAGTCAGTTCTCCTGAAGCAGGAGACTTCACAAAAGGGTTCCCCTCAGCTGTATCGTCTCATTAAGATTTTAACAGTTGTCCACTATGAAACCCCATTTCCTGTTTCACCGATGTAACCCAACACCAAACTCTTCAAGCTCAGGCTGGGAAGGGATATTTGAGTCCCCAGGTCCAGTTCTTTCCCATACTCTGGATGGGGAGAAAAATGTGACAAAGCCGCTCTAGCTACATACCCCTGGGTCACCACAACCAGCAAAACCTGCCCAAGGCCAGTCCCTTGGGCCAGTTCCTAAAGCCTGTTCTGCTGTCCCTGCTGTTCTTACACAGTGGTGCCTGAGTTTGGGTTTTGTTTTAAGCAAAACATTTGCTGCCTGGGTTTCCGATTGGCAGGCTAATCACTTCCTATTGGTTGATCTGGGCAAGGTTGCTCCCCTCCTTGGAAATGGCACATTCCTGTCTTTGTGGCTTCTCTGTTTACACACATTTTGCTACCTAATGTCAACACTTGCTAATGAATAAATATATCACTCCACTCCCAGAATATGAGGTCCCGGCCTGCCAGAAGGACTGCTTAAATCTTGTGAACAGATTTGCCCAGTATCTTTCCCCACAAACCCAAGACCACATGGCCCTTCTTTTCCGTGGAGCCGGGGTCCTTAGGGGGAGCATCTACCAGAGCAGGGTCACAGGGACTTCTCTTTCTGTTTAAAGTTAACTCCCCACGCTTGAAAGATGCGAAGGGAAAACAAAACCAGGAGAACCTCAGGACCCCTCCCTGGAGAAGAAGTAACCTCCTGGAAGACACTTGATTCTTTAAGCCACAAACTCAAGCAAGTTGTAGCCAGGAGAGTTTGCTAACGCCAGTCAAAGTCTGTTGAAAATACAGAGAGCCAGTTATCTTGTCATTAATAACCATTTATCTGGTGTTTTGCAAATCGAAAGCAAAATATCACATACTCTGCAGGCCACCTATTAGACAGGGACCAGGCAAGCAGCAACGCCTTCCCGACTTGAGGAGACTGGCGGGAGTTTGGAGGGAGGGCTAGCTGGGGCTTCCCGTACACATCCATTAAGTACTTAACTTATGACAGTGTCCCCACAAAACTTTTAATGGGGAGTGGGGGGGGGCAACAGCCAAAACTCATGAGGCAGAAGGTTCCAAGAACTAAACAGGGCCCAGCCCTCCACTTTTCCTTCTCCTTGGCAAAGCAAAGATGTCACAAGTGTTGCATTTTTTTTTTTTTTTTTTTGTAAGCACCATGCAACAGGCGCAAAAGCCAACGTTGAAACCTGGACTTTGAGCAAATGATTCTGAAATCCCTCCACTCTGAGGAGGAAGTGGGGCTTGTCCCTGCTGTCGTCCCCAGACTGTTCGCTGACCCTGTCCCCTGGCACTGCCAGCTCTCCAGGGCTGGGCCCTTATGCTGCCAGCCAGCAGCTGAATGCAGACAACCACACACAGGGCCGGTGCCAGTCTCCAATGGGCTTCTGCCCTGGCCCCCTGCCATCCGTGACAAAACAACAGGCAGGCAGAGCTACTATGCTGAAAACTTTTCATGGTCTCTCTACCAAGAATTCTGAGCGCACCCCAGAGGAAAACAGACTTGTAGGGTGCTGAGCAGGGAGAGGTAATCAAATCCCCTCTAAACTTGCTGCACTCCTTGAAGACCTCCCTCCACTCCACGCCGGGGCCTCTGAAAGGCTTCTCATCCATTTAACCATCCCGACCCACACTCTTCTGGCACTTCAAAGCTTCACAATGTTTCCATCAACCTGTCCTATTTGGCTCCCAAGACATTCAGTGGATTAAAAGCCTCCATGTGTTAAATAAAGCTGAACTAACTTCCGTCACACAGTTCAAACGCAGAAAAAGGGAACAAATTGTAAAACATATCTAGGAAAAATAAAAAGTTGCCTTGGGTTGGGGGGATCCAATCACAACAAGGGGAAAAAAAAAAAAATCAACCAAACCTGCAACAGAGGAAACTAACTGCCTTGAGCAAGCAAAGAACCACCCCAGCCCCAGATCAGATACAAAACCCAAGGTTCTAAGAAAGGAAAAAGACCTTTGAAAATCATCTACTCACCAGTTGGTTTGAGAAAATCCATTGGGTATCTGGAGTAAGGAGGAGGGGGAGACTCTGAAATTAAAAAAGTAAGAGAATATAAAGGCTGAGCCATGAGAAACAGAGATAGAAACTTATGATAACTCAGGCATTCTTTTAGCCCAACTGTTTGTCTTAGCTGTGGGGGTTGGAGGCAGGGCCGCGAGGCGGTGATTGCCTTGATATTTAGCTGTCAGATAAACAAAAGAGACCGCCTGGCGCCAGCCTCCGCTCTCCGCTCCTCCACGTCTGTGGCTGCCGCCGCCGCCGTGCTCGGCGGGCCGGGCTGGAAACCACCGGCTGGGCCAGGGCTCTACCGGTGGGGCCTCGAACAGAATAGCCGCAGGGTGGGGACGCCCGGGGCTCCTCGGCGTTCTAGAACTACAGACCCCGCTTCCCCGGTCCTCCCCGCCTCGACCAGCACAATTCACCTCCATCCCCGCTGCTCAGCTTGGCACCCAGGCGTCCAACTAGGGAATCCTACCCAGCCCACCGAGGAAAAAAAGCACCCTAAGTGTGCTGCTGAACTTGGAATGGAAGACTTAAGGGGAGCAAGGTATGCCTCTCTGCTCTGAGCACAAAGGCGTGTAGAAACCAGAAGGCATGGAAGAACCAGGAAGATAATAAGAGTATAGGAACCTGCTCCAGGTCCCAACCATGAAGCCCAGGCCCCAGGGCAATTAAGAAGAGGGTCTGAGTTCTAAGGACCACTTATTTTATGCTTTTGGTGAGGAATAAAGGTAATAGTAGAGGCCACCCAACTTCTACAGGCTGTTTGCTCCTTCTCAAGCTGAGGCTGGTGCAGCTGACAGCGGATACCCAGTTCGGTCTCCATCCTACCACTGCCCCCAAACTCCAAAGCTGAGAGGCCGGGACAGTATCTGGGCCACTTCTGCCCCACGTGACTGTCCTTATTTACTAAAGGAGAGGAGACTTTCCTGCTTTTATAGCTAGTTTCTCCCAACCTTCCTTGGCGGGCTTGGACCGAATCCAACTCGGCCACACACCTCAACGCCTTTCCGGGTGTGGGGGAAGAGTGATCCCCACTTCTCTCTGTATTCGCTTGCTGACCCGGAAATAAGTGTGTCTCATTTTCTGCCGCATGCCTGTTCACTATAAGCACAAGCAGTCTCCATGGGTCCTCCTCCTCCGGAGGGGTGGAGGCGTGAGATAGAATATTGAGGGGGAACCCCCAAAGAATGTCGAGTGTCCCCTTGTCCCTTCCCTGATTTAGTTAGTTCCCTCGTCTCCTCCAGAAGGGGATGCACACACCCTGGGCCTTTCTACCAGCACTTCCGCGCCAGAGGGAACGAAAGGTGGACACAGAACAACTTCTTACCTAGTTCGCAGAGTCGACTAAGGTGATGGGGGTTGCAGCACACCAGCTCCGGGTTGATCTTCCCGTAAGATTCACAGCAACACAGCCTCTTGACTTCCGAGGAATGCCTGAGATCCGGCCACCTGAACACTTTGCACAGCAGGAGGGGGAGCGAGTAGGACGAGGGCGGCTGCGCGGGCTGCGCGCTGGCGGGCGCCCCCGGGCCCAGCCTGCAGTCCAGGCGGCCGGGCAGCAGGAGGCACGCGGTGCGCGTACCGCCGCGGGACTCCACGGCCTGGAGCAGCAGCTCCAACTGCCGCTCCTTGAGTTTCTTGAGCACCGAGTGCGTGAGCGCCTTCAGATCCGCCTCGGCGGCCCCGGTCGCCCCTGCACCCGAAGTTGGGGGATGGGGATGGTGGTGACCTTTGGCACCTCGGACCGCCTTGCCCAGGCAGCAGCCAGCCCTGCCCGCGCCGCCGCCACCAGCCCCATAAGCCCGGCCGTCCGTCGCCCCTTCTCCCCGCAGCTCGCCTCCTCCGCCGCCGCCACCCCCCACGCCCTCGTCCTCGTCCTCGCCGCCGGGCGCACGGCTCCTCCAGAGACGCCGGACGAGCGCAGATCGTTTGGTCCTGAACATGCGGGGCGAGGAGGCGAGGAGAAAAGTCGTTTGCCGGCTAAGGAGCGAACATGACCTCCGCACACCATGAAGAAGTCGGGCGCCGAGTTGAGGCAGCAGGCGCAGGCGACAGCAGCAACAGCAGGGGCCCGGGCAGGAGCGGCGGCGGCCCGAGGGGCGCTCCGTAGCATGCGCCAGTCTCCCGGAGGCCGGGGCGCGCGCGGGGGCCCAGGGGCGCCCGCCCGGGATCGGGGGCCTGCGCTTCGGCTGCCCCACCCGGCGCGGCCCGCGCCCTGCGCGGCTCTCGGGCCCCGGCGCGCCCCGGAGGAACGCGGCCGCCGCTTCCCTGGGGGCGGCCGAGACTGCCCCGGTGGACGACTCCCCCAAAAGAGGCCCCCCTACAGTGGCACCCGAGTGTCGGGCTCGCCAGCCTCGGCTTCCTACATGGAAGATCCTCGGGAGCAAAAAAATGAAAGGCTTTAGGCTGAGCTACTGGAGGGAGGAAAAAGCCTCTTTCCCCCTTGCTAAGCAACTTAATTTGGGGGTGGGGAGAAGCAGGCAATTAAAAAAAAAAAAAAGCAGGCACACGATTTATTTTTTTTTCTTCTATATCCTTAGTAACCGGATCTCCTCGAATTCTGTGCACACGTAGAGGGAGAGGGCAAAGTAGACTTCACCCCGCGTGAGACGTCTGTAGGGTCTCTAAAAAAAATAAAAATAAAAAACCCAAAACCAAATATGCAAAGCTCCCAATGAAAAAAAAACACGCCTCCTGGCACCTCGGAGGTCTGGGGGGCCACCGGATGGAGCCCGGGTTTAAAAGAGAAAATGTTTACAAAGTAAAACAAGATGTTGGAGGGGTGGAGAAAAAAAACGTATCCACGAGTTACATCCCCCCCCTTTTTTTTTTTCCTTGCAGAACCTCGCCGGTCTTCCTTTCCTTCTGCCAAAAATAAAAAAAAATAAAAAAACCGTATTTCTTTTAATCCACAGAAGGGTCTGGCTAGGCTGCTTCAATCTTGCTGTCTGGGTGTTTCAGAGTCTCTGGTCTTTCCTCCTGCGCTCCCGGGGGCCCAGGTCCTCGGCGGGGACTTCCTCGGCGCTGGAGAAGCAGGGAGAGAAGATGCTGCGGCGGCGGCGGCTGCGCCCCGGGGGGCTGTCAGCGCGGGGGAGGGCGGCGCGGCGGCGGGCTCTGGCTGGTCGCAAGCTCTGGCCCCCGAGGGCACAAGCAGCAGGCTAGTGTGGGGGCCGCCGATGCCCCTTGTCCTGGTCGCGGGTGGCCGAGGCTGCCCGAATGAGCTGCTGGCCCCGACACGACTGTGGCGGCGGGAGGCCCGGGTGTCCTCTCGCTGCCTCTTCCTCCGAGACTCTCCTCGTCGCGCTCGGGAGCCTCCTCGTCCCCCGTCCGCCCTCTCCTGGCTCTCGAGTCCTTCTGCCGCCGCTGGGGGCTCGCCGCGCCGCACTCAGGGACTCCGGGGCCGAGCGCTCGGCGGCGTGGCGCCGGCCGGCTGGCTGGCTGCGTCTCGGGCAGCTCTCTCCGGCGCGGCGAGCGGACCGAGCGAGGCGCCCGGCTGGCTCTGCTGGCGCAGCTCGGGGACAAGATCCTCTGTGCGCCGATCTGCTAGCGAGTGTGCCCAGGGCTCGCCGCCTCCCGCAAGGCCTCCCGCCTCCGCCCCCTTCCCTCCCCCTCTACCCCTCCCTCCCCCGCCCCCAGCCGCCGCCGCCTCCTTCCCGCCCCCCCCACCCGTCCCTCCGCTCGGCTGGTTCCACTGCGCAGTGGCGCGCCCGGCTCCGGCCTCGTCACGTGGCCGTCTAGACACCCTGTCGCTTTAAAAAAAAAAAAAAGCGATTGTGTTTCGCAAACAACAGATCGGGTTTCTAAAAGCTATTTCAACCCCCCTCCCCGTTACCGCCACCCTCTCCCAGGTCTGCAGAGGGGTACCCATGGGTGCAGGGAGGTGGGAGGCCGGGGGTCGGCGGAGACCCAGCGGGAGCAGGGGAGAAATCAAAGAGCTGGGGGCATGGAGCGGGCGAGTTTGGAACAGAACGAGTCGGACTGTGGCCCGATTTAGACCAGCGGAGCTCGCCCCGGCGGTTCATTCATTCGATTTGTTTTAAGGCCCTGGCGGCGGATCCCTTGGAAAGGGGAGGAGAGCGCTGTCTGTTTCAAAGACATTTACACCGGCCAGGACAGAGGCCCTGGGAAGTGTGTGCTAGAGGGAACAGCCGGGCGGCCGAGGGCGGAGAGGCGGCGCGAATGTGACCTCAGCGGCCGCCGCGCTCCCTCCCGCCCTCTCCCGCTCCGGGCTCGGGTTTCTAGGACTGCCTGGAGAAGTGTGTCTTGTGCACAGCTCTGGAATGCATTTGGCAGACTGACGAGCAGCGAGGGGCAGCATCCTGGAGGGAGGAGGGGTGCAACTCGCCTGCGCGCCGCCGGCAGGTTTCCTCCCTGCCCGGAAGACCTCCGGCACCCGCCACTCGGCCTCCCGGCGCGGGAAGGTTACCCAGCGAGCAGACCAGTTTAGACCTTTCATTCGCACGCGGGGCCTGTTCCTGTGCCCTCGTGGCTTCGTGGCTTTCAAGGTGCTTAGGGTCAGGGTGTTTAACCCTTGACCTCACGTACCAGAGAAAGCCATCCCCAGATGCAGGTGGCTGCTTGGAAGTAGGAAAGATTTGTCAAGCAAAGGTCCTGGGCGTGAGAATAGTAGGATACTGAGGCCACTAGTTGGCATGGTGATCCAACCTCACATACTGTTTACTGGGTGTTTAAGAAGTCGTCTGAAAGTGTGAGATTACGACAATAATGAACCGAATTTTTACAAAAGGCGGGATGTAGTATTTATGTTTCCCAACAGGAATTATATGTTCTTTCTGAAAGGGATTTAGAGGGCTGGAAGTGTTAATTCATTGGAGGCTCTGGGTGCAGTTCCTAACAACACACAAATGGTAGAAAACAATACTTAAAGTTGGGTATTCAGACCATTCCCCTACCCTACCAAAAGCACAGGAATAAAAAAGAAAACCAACAGTTTTGATCACATGATCCTCTCTTGGCTACAGAACCCTAAGTTGTGGAGAGAAGACAGCAAAATGCCAGAGAGTAGGAAACCATCAAAGGACAGGACAGAGAGCAACACTTTGGAAGGGACTGGGCAGCGGAGTGCTTTTGCTAAACATTAAAGTGCTGTTTGTTGGAATTATGTGTACACATTCTAAAGCCTCCTGGGAAGAAGGCTGCAGTCGAGATGACCAAAGAAGGGATGGGGAAAGGCAGGGAGAGACCAGAGAGACAGAAATGAGGTCTAGGAAAAGTGTGATGCAGTCACTTAGAAAGGAGCAGGAAGGGGCTGGGGACGTGCGTGACTCAGAGGTTTGAGAGCACTTGCTACTCTTCCAGGGGACCTGAGTTTGCCTCCCAACATCCACTTCTCCATCCCAGAAGAATCTACCCCATCTTCTGGTGTCCTCCATACTGCATACATACACACCTGTGCAATCGAGAAACACACACACACACACACACACACACACACACACACAAATAAATCTTAGAAAGGCATAGGAAGATTTAAAACACTGATTTCATGTTGGAGTTCTGCTACTCACTGGGCAGAGCTTGTGCTAACAGTGGTCCTCAGGTGAGACACTGCTTGGACTTTCTAAGCAAGTGTTGTGTCCTTACAGGGCTCCATTTTCTCTGTGTGTTCTGGGTCTCACTAGGCCAGAGAGGCTAACCCAGGCTACAAGATGACAGGAAGAATTGGATAAACAGAAAGCAAATGCCACCCTTCTAATTAAGCTTTGTGGCTACATGGACAATCAGAAGAAATCTGGGAACGTGAGCGGTGCTAAGGCTCTGTGATGAAAGGCCTGAGTACACACAAGGCAGATAGGTGTAATGGGTATTTCAGGAGGTTGAATCTGATGTCACAGCTTGTCTGGATGGAACGTGCATATACTTGCAGAGCTATGTTCCCATCTAGTGTAATTGTGGGTGTTTTAATCCAGGCGTCACCTCTATTTTGCCCTCTCTACACAGCTTTCCTCCTTCGTTTTACTACTTGACGTAGAAGTGGGTGGGATTCTGGGCAAGTAGCTGCAATGGCTGATGCTTTATGGTCCCTGGCATCCCCTGAATCTGTTAGCATCCCAGCCTTCTTGACAGCCAGCCCCACCCCATCACATTCTTGCTTCTTCCCTTTCCAAGAAAGAAGCCAGAAGCCAGCAGTAGAGCTCGGCCTGGCTGGCATGCCTAGAAAGGGAGGACGCTTCTTTCGCTTTACAGGCACAAGTGGGACCCACAAGAACTCAGCTTCAGACTATTCTGATTCTTTAGAAAAGGAAGTTAGGAGTCCAAGCTATTGTGAATGGATTTGAGTCTAACCATTTTCTGGCAGAGAACGTGGAATAAAATATCTCATTTGCAGTTGTTTATTTCCTGTTGTGGCTTCTATTTTCATCTTTTAGTCACTTTGGTGATAGTAATCAAACCCTAATCATGGTGCAGCCACAAGTCACAGAGACCAAAATAGCAGACTTATGACAGACAAGGATAGAGACAGTTAAGGACCTGGCTATTAATCACCGGTCCCTGTGCTCGCTGCCCATCGGCTAGGTGTCTGGAGAAGAGCCGAAGCAGAAAGATATGGTCCTGTGCCTGAGGCCTCTGAGCAGCCAGGGCCCCAAGACCCAGAGCGGCAAAGTACACAGGAAGTGACTGAAAAAAAAAAAAAAAAAGGTAAGTTCTCTGCCCCTGGCAAGGAAAGAGAAGATCTGGCTCCCAGCGGGGCCTGATTTGAGCCAAATAGAGGACAAGAAGAATCTCCCCAAACTTTTGACACCTCAAATGGAGCACAAGCCAAAGCAGAAACGCTCCTCCCTGGGGAAGACAAGATGCTGCCTAGTAGTTCTTTTCTTACTTTTTTTAGAGATTCTGAGATGGAAGAGCAGAAACTCCACCGGGCCTCTGTGTGTGTGTGTGTGTGTGTGTGTGTGTGTAGGGGTGTCAGGGTGAGGCAGGGACAATTTTTCTTGCAAAAGCCAAAAGGAGAAACAATTGGAAAATATCAACATTTCTTGCACAATCGCTCCCCTAAAGAATGCATGAGTGAGCCCTAAACCATTCTCAACTGGCGGCAAGACAGTGTAGTTAGGAAAGGAAGGCTACATGAGCAAAGCCAGTGCGCCTCTCTCCGCTTCTTGCCTTATCTCGGGGAGAACACGAACGAACGAAGTGAATGAAAACACGTCTAATTCACAATCAAATAAAGATGCCACAAGCCCTGACTCATCAAATATCCTAGCATTACAAGCACTGTCAGCTGGTCCAGGATGTCTGCCAAAGCACTCGGTTAGGTACTGAGTCTGGGGTGAGGACACCCAGCGAAATGGGTGCTTGTTGTAGTAATAAAGACAGAAACATGCAGAGAGAGTGGTGTGAGAATAGACATTTAAATATATAACCATGTAGAGATTCCATGCCCCCCACACCCCCCACCACCACAAAAGCAAGCATCCTGGACTGCTAATGGGCAGAGATGGGAGGGAAATCCGTGGCATATAACTTTTTGCATTTCTTGAATTCTGAAACATGTGAGCGTGTTACTTATTCACAAATTACAGGGTTGCAAATTGTTTTAATCCTTGGCTGCTTTTCTCATTTCCTGCAAATCATGGCTGACAGTCGCATAACAGAGGACAAGTTGGCCAGGTCCCACGTAGGAGCAGTGCTGTAGATAGTGTCTCTCTCCGTGGGGCAGTTGCTAAAGGAAGGCCAGTGACAACAGCAGCCAGTGTTTCATCACACACAGCAGGGAAGGGTGGAGGCTGCCCCGTCATGACCCTGGCAAGAGTCAGCAAGGAAACACGCCAGTTCTAATCAGAAGTCATTCTGGGTACCAGTCAGGTGCGAGTCTAACCCAGGGCCAGTGACCTAACAAAAACTAATGTGATAACAGAGGTTCAGGAAGGAGACTGTCCAATCAGAGAAAATGAGAGCTTTGCTTGGGGAAACAAAAATGGACTCACACAATCCTCCATCCACTTAGCCAACATCATTTCAGAGCTCTGGGCGAAGTCTCTGGAGGATGTCAATGGGCGTATAAAAACAGCTTCTGTCTTCAAGAAGTTCATGATGGAGAAGCAGGGTAGGAATGGGAAGCCAGCCTAGCCTCACAAAATGGTCAGTGCCCCAGAGCTGCTAGAGTGATGACCTTAGCTGGAGAACAGAAGACGTTACCTATTCTGTGTGGGAGGGAGCTCAGATGGTTAATGTCAAAGGAAGAAAATCTGAGGAATGGGTAGGCTGAGTTGATGCCCCTAGTAAAAGGGTAGACAAGGGAGGCTATGGCTCACGGGTGGGGTCTAGCACGTGCAGAGCTCTGGGTTAGGGTCAAAACACTGCAAGAATGGGGAAAAAATCAGGATGGAGCCTAACGATGGTCTGTCCTGGTGTTATTCTGAACATCGTCCATGCCTCGGACAGGTGCCTCCCTAGAACCTCAAGCCACACACAAACACACTTCCAGATTTTAGTCATTTGGGGCTATCAGTTACCCTTTGTTTGTTTCTAATTTATGTCTGGTTTCTATCTCCCCATTGCCCTGCAAAACTCATCAAAGGGTCACTTGGGTGCTGAATTCTGCCTAGTGGGTTCTGGTTAAGATCCCATCAAGGAAGCCTGATAATGGGAAGCTGCAGTCCTCGTCCCTCTTTAGTTCAGGTTACTTCTAGGGTAGCCAAATCTAATGGCCCTAGCATACAGTAAGACTTAACATATGAGCCCAGATTCTTTAAGTTGGTGGCAGATGATCCAGAGCAGAGGTTCTCAACCTGTGAACCATGACCCCTTGGGGTCACATAGTGGGTATTTACATTATGATTCATAACAGTAGCAAAGTTATGGTCAACTAGGAATGAAATAAGTTTTTTATTATTATTATCATTATTTTGGTTTAGAGACAGGATTTCTCTGCGGCTTTGGAAGTTGTCCTGGAACTAGCTCTTGTAGACTAGGCTAGTCTCGAACTCACAGAGATTTGCCTGCCTCTGCCTCTGCCTCCCCGGTGCTGGGATCAAAGGTGTGTGCCACCACCACCCAGCGGGAATGAAATAATTTTATGTTTGGGGATCACCACAACATGAGGATGTATATTAAGGGGTCATAGCATTAGGAAGATTGAGAATTACTGAGTTAGAGGGACAAGAAGAACCTCCAACCCAATTCTGAAATTCTGAAATTAACCAGACTTCCCTGTCATTACAAACTACTGGGAGGCCTTCGGAGAAGCCCTTTCTGTTGTCTGCCAGCCTTCCTCCTCCTCCAAACTCCCCAATTAACATTGTGGTGTGTGTGCCAGACTCAAAGCATCACTCAGAAAACAAAGTGCTCCCCACGGGGTTCCTCGGTCAGGTGCTGCCCCCACCATAGCCCGAGTGTATGTAAACGGATGGTATAGAGATGCTAATCTCCGTTTTTATCATGGGTCCTGAGGTCTGAGCCTCTGGTCTAACATTGCAGTGCCTAGGAAATGAATTGGTAATTGTCCAAGCGCTAGGATAATGTAGAAGGAAGTCACTCTTTCTGGTGAGTGGGATTGTGTGTGTGTGTGTGTGTGTGTGTGTGTGTGTGGTCTTACAATGACCAGTTACTACGACTCCAAAGGAAAGGCTGGTGTTTTGAGTTTAAAGACAAATATGACTGGGAATTCTTTTCCTGTTGCAAGAAGAGAAAGTTACGTGAGAAAACAAGGGTGACTTTAGTTTTTTTCTAGAATTATTGGGTGTCAGGTGTATTTTCCTGCACCCAGGCAATAGCTCCATTGGTAATGGAGCCTTAGTGAGAAGTGAGGGAGGCACCCAGGAGTCTCACTCTGTTCAAAGTTTTTCAAAGCTCTTGCAACTGGGGCTAATTGTCATTATAAAGTATTAAGCCTGCCCTGATTGCACAGGTTGATCTCCTCAGGTACCCTGGAGGCTGAGGCAAGAAGATTTAAATGTTTGAGGCCAGCCAGGGCAACTTTGTGAAACCCTGCCTCAAAAAAAAAAAAAAACTTCATATAGTGGCTCCCAGCACTTACTTGGGAGGCATAGATAAGAGGATCATGAGTTAGAGGCTAGCCTGGGCTACATATAGAGAGCAGATTGTAACACACACACACACACACACACACACACACACACACACACACACACGGAGGCAGAGTGACAGAGAGGCAAGGTTTTCTCCCTTGTGGAGCTCCACTCTGGAGGCAATAACTGCTGCACAATTGTTCTGGGACAGTTGTTCATCCCTAGATGTGGCAGTAGACAGAAGAACCAGTGAGTCTGGGGTCAGAAGGGACTTTTCTCTAGTGGGAGGCCAATGCCAGGAAGGCCAGGAAAGCTACCCTGTTGGAGTTCCCCAAGCTACTTAGGGGTCAGTTAGGAAAGGAGAGCTCGGTAGAGGGAAGCCAGGAGATTGGGAATTAATTCCCCTCAGACTTTGGAGCATCGTTCTTGTCTGTGACATATGTAGACTCTTCCGGTCTTTCTTGGTTCTCAGAGGCTTTCCTTGGCCATCTTGAAGTAGTTCCTCAACTTCTCAGTCTTGGGTCAAGAGACCCCTCATTTTAGCTGCCAGTGTTTAACTTTGTTGAATAGATCTGTAAATACACACCATCTAGGACCTGCCAAATATCTCAATGGGTAAAGGCTCTGGCTAACAAACATGTTGATCCAAGTTGGCCCCACAGAACCCACTTGGTAGATGCAGAGAAATGACTATGGAAAGCTGTCCTCTGACTCCCACACGTGAGTCATGGCACATGAGCCCACATGCTCATGCACACCCCCTGCCCCCCGACACACAAATAAACAGGAAAATAATAATTTTTAAAAGCAGTCATCTAGCCGGGTGATGGTAGCACATGCCTTTAATCTCAGCCCCTGCCTTCATGAAACTTACATGTGGGAGACTGGCAGGTAGTAATCCCTGGCAGGCAGATCTTGAGGCCAGCCCGGGCCAAATAATACATTCCAGGACAGCCAGGGCTGCCTGGTAGAGATTCTGTCTTAAAAGGGGGGCAGGGAGGGGCCCATAAAGGCAGTTGCACCTACATTCTGAGGACACAGACTTAAAGACTGGAGATGCTTGGCGAAGGAGCGAGGGAGAGGGCACTCCAGGCTGGGACAGCCTGTGCCCTCCCTCACTGCCACTCAACTTCCCAGCTCTGGGATAGGTGAGGCATTCCGCCACTAAAACTTTAATGTCCAAGGCAGAGACTCTGTCTCTGTTCTCAGGGTGGTCAAAGAACCCTTGGGTGGTGATACAGTGACATCTTTGATGAGCAGGTCCTGTGGGCCGGAAGAGCTATATAGATGTAAGGCCAGATGGGAAAGCAGTAGACACATACTGAGGGCTGGTAGGTCCCCTGGCTGTGCTCTGGGTAGGCCCAGAAATGCGCATGGCTTGAGAGATGCTTCAGGGAAGACAGAGCCAGGATTGTGTGAAGGACGGCAAGGCACAGGTTATCCTTGTTCTCTGTTTCTTTCTTCTGGCAACAGGAGCTTCTAGGATGAGGATGGCTGCTTGTCTGGGACAGAACTAAGATGCCCTTGCAATGTCTGGTAGGCTGTGGCTATGTGGGACTGAAGTTCAAAGTAAAGGCCAAGTGCTCATTCTGAGTCCTGCATCAGCCAGGCAGCGGTGGCCACGCCTTTAATCCTGCCACTCAGGAGGCAGGGGCAGGCAGATCTCCGAGTTCAGGCCAGTCTGGGCTACACAGAGAAACCCAGTCTGCGTCCTGTATCTTTAGCTACAATGCCAGCTGCCTCAGAGACGAGTGCCTGGGGCCCAGGAAACCTTTCTTCTCTAGCTGTCTGTATTCTTCCAGCTATGGACCATTCTGCAAGCATCAACCATTCAAGCGTTCAGCAATCAATAAAATAGAAAACACAAGCTTACTTTTTTTTGAGGCAGGGTCTCACAAATTTGCCCTGGCTGGCCTCAAACATTAAAATCCCCTTGCCTCAGCCTCCAGGGTACCTGAGGAGATCAACCTGTGCAACCAGGGCAGGCTTAATATTTTATAATGACAATTAGCCCCAGTTGCAAGAGCTTTGAAAAACTTTGGACAGAGTGAGAGCTTTGGATGGGGGAGGCAGGGTAAAGCTGTGAATGAGCTTGAGAAGTGGAGGGCGGAAGGCTGGACTGGGATGAGCAAGGTCTAGAGAGGAGTCTTTCAGGGACTCAGAGCCAGGTCCTGACTGAGTGGGCGAGCCAGCAGGTGAGTTGGCCTGCAGTCCACTAGCCTTGACTGCCGCCCGTCAGGACTGGCTGTGTCAGCTGAGGGCAGCAGTAGTAAACAGAGAAGGCCTTAGTGTCTGGATTGTGCAGGACCTCAGAGCGTTCATCCCCGGAGATGGGACCCGCTACAAATCAGACAAGTGTGACATCGGAGACAGCCCAGAGCCTGCAGGAGGTCAAGTGTCAACTTTGTCCCCAGCAGTTATATCACCTCAATTTCCCATCTGTCACTCTCTCGTGGAGAATGTTCTGGGAACGTAATGAGATCGTGTGTGAGGAGGCCGAAGACACCACCGAGCAGGCGGAAGGCACCCTGAAACTCAGCATAGGGTGGGCGGGGCCCCCAACCGCAGTCTTCCTATGCCACCCACCAAATGTGGAGTGGAAATAATTTGAGGTGTTATGTTTTCATCTCTTATTTAATGTTTAAAGTGTGTGTGTCTCCTTTGAGAAATTAAAGCGTTCTATTCTACAGGGGACTCCTTACGCAGGGAGGTAAACAACCAGAGAGAAATAGCTTCAAAATCTCCCTGAAACTGACCAGATCCAGTCAGCCCCTCCCTGCCAAAGTAAGCCATAAAAATAAATACGTAAATAAATAAAAATAAAACAAAAACCAAAAATCAAACCCCTCAAGCCAAGCCGCTGAGAAGCCGCTGAGCCACACCAGGTGCCTGGAAAGGACACTCTCCAACCTGTTGAGCGGCCCTCCTGCTGTGAGTGTTCTCAGGCTCCCAGCTTTGAGAGCTCTCACCCATGCTGGGATGGGCAGTTCTGGTCCTGCCAGTAACCCCTCATTGTCTGCACTTCTGTAAATAACCCCAATAAAACTCCTGGGTTCACCAAGTTGGACTTCAGTACTACCCATACTTTCCCATCTGGGTGAGTAGATGAGTGTGTTTCATCTCCTGGGAAAAGTTTTGTCACACAACTACATGTATGTGTGTGTTCACGTGCACATATGCCAGGGCGGATTCTCTGCTTCACCTGTATGTGGGTTCTGTGACTAAAACCCAGATCATCAGACTTGCATCCTTAGGTGGTAAGCACCTTTACTGGCTGAACCATCTTGCATGGGTTGTGTTAGGTGGGGTTAAGAGGTTGAGACAGGGGGTCTTGTTATGTAGCCTTGGCTGGCCTTGAACTCAAAACAAAGTAAAAGGAGAAAACTAACTCCCAAAACTTCTCTCCTGACCTCCTGACCTTACATATACACACTCACACACACAATCAGCCAATCAATCAATCAATCAATCAATCATTAAACAAGTAAACAGAACAAAATACCCACCCACTCAAAAAAAGAAAAAAAAAAAAAAAAAAAAAAAAAGCCAGGTGGCGGCTGCGGCTGCACAGCGCACCTTTAATCCTAGCAATCAGGAGGCAGAGGCAGGTGGATCTCTGTGAGTTTAAGGTCAGCCTGATGTACAGAATTCCAGGATAGCCAGGGCTACACAGAGAAATCCTGTCTCAAAAAAAACAAAACATAAAAATAAATAAATAATAAAATAGAATGGAGTCTGCTGCGGATATAACCTAATTAGTCCAGTTCTTGGCTAACTTGCACAGGACACTGTGTCCAGTCCTTAACTCTGCAGTAAAAACCACATGTAGAGCCGGCGGGGATGGCACACACCTTTAATTCCAGCACTTGGGAGGCAGAGGCAGGTGATCTCAGTAAATTCAAGGCCATCCTGGTCTACAAAGCAAGTTCCAGGACAGCCAGGATTGTCCCACAGAGAAACTCTGTCTTGAAAAACAAAAACAAAAGCCCAAAGCTTGACCCCCCTCACTGGGATTCAGATTTCTCAGAGGAGTGGCTTTCTCGAACCTTCCTTTGCATTTAACAGTTACTGAGGCTAACTGAGAATGGGTACAGGCCCTGGGCATGGTTAGAGACCCTCTCTTCCTTCTCCCACTCCCCTCATCCCAGAAAATGGCCTGTGAGCAGCAGTCCTGTGAGCAGCAGTCCTCAGGCTGACTGACTCCCGGAGCCTCACCCTGTACTGGACCCTCAGCCCGTTACTTCCCTTCAGCATTCCCCTTTTCCAAGTCCCTAAACTGCAAGGGATTAGAGTTATGTCTTCTGTAGGCCCCAAATGGGAGACACCCCTTAATAGCCTGTGTACCTAGAGCTACCATCCAAATGAATTTCCTCGGTTATCTGTCAAGGCAGGAGACTGCCCTCAGACACCCCCTCCACAAGAAGGCCGTACCTTATGCCGTCAGGGAACGGTTTCCTATCCATTTCCCAGCCAGTGCCGGTATCTCACTCCTAAAGTCCTCCACTGCCTGAGAGAAGGAGATTTGGGAGAAGCAAGCAAATCTCACCAACCAAACAGCTACAAGCCCCAGGACGTGGAGGTGGGCTCTCCCTCCTTGAGACAGTGAAGGAAGAGGCCATTTTCATCTTTCAAGAGGACATGCTCTGATACTGTTTTTTTAAGGCAAGGCCCTGCGGAGTGTGTAGCACACAGCTGATCTCTTACTTTTGTGTACTTTAAAATTGCAATCCTTCTGTCTCAGCCTTCTAGCTCTTAGATTCGGCTGCTCCTGGACTTCTAGGCCAGTACTCATTCTCTCATGAGATGTTCTTGACACATTAAAGGACCTGACCTGCTGGTAAGCCAACATGGCTGTCTGACTTAATTAATATTTACTGAGTGTCCTATTGAGTGATTGCTAACTGTAGTGTGTTGCAGCGATACAAAATTTCTGTTCCCCTTTACCTCCAAGAATGCAAATTCCTGGTCAAGCCAGGTGGGCATACAGCTAACCAATAGTGTGCTCCCTCCCGTACTAGGTGCAAGTTTGCAGAACACAGAGGCAGACATGTGCAAGAATCTTGGGATGACAGGGTGGTTGTGCAATCTCTAGTAGAGAGCACCACCTCTCAGAGTCTATGTCTAGATAGATGTGATTGACAGTACACCCTGCTGGCTCCTGCAGCTGAGATTGCAGAACCCCAGAGAGAGCATGAAAGCGATTCCCTGAGAAAGGTTTAACACAAATGCCATATGCTGGCTGTAAATAAAACTTTTTTTCTTCTTCTGAGACAGGATTTCTGGGTGTAACCCTGGCTGTTCTGAAACTTGCTCTGTAGACCAGGCTGGCCTTGAACTAACTGAGATCTGCTTGCCTCTGTCTCCTGAGTGCTGGGATTACAGGGGTTGGGTGGGTAGGAGGCAGAGAGCTGTTATTCAGAGAATGTGTATTCAAGTTTCAGTTTTGCTTATTTGTTGTGGTTTGTCCACAATCTGTGTGTTCAATGCCACTAGACTCCAGTTTACTTTTTTGTTTGTTTGTTTTTGGACAGGGTTTCTCTGCATAGCTTTGGAGCCTTTCCTAGCACTCGCTCTGTAGACCAGGCTGGCCTCTAACTCACAGAGATCCGCCTGCCTCTGCCTCCCGAGTGCTGGGATGAAAGGCGTGTACTACCAACGCCCGGCTCGACTCCAGTTTACTTTAAAAAGGCTAAAATGGTCAATTTTATGTCAGGCACATTTTACAATTTAAAAAAAAAAAAAAAGTTTCCCTTCTCTACCCCAGTAGTCTGTGTAGGAATCTCCTTAAATAACGTCATCAAAAATGAGGACAATATGTTTGCATGTGGAATTGACTTAAATCTTAGATTGGAAAAACGAGGAAAACCCAGGGCAAAACCGAAGAAGAAAGAACAAGGAACTTAGAGTTATCGAGAAGAGACACGAGGCCTCCATTAACATCCCTACTCTAGGAGGACACAGAATGAACAACGTGAGGAAACATGAGCGGCTAGCCACACTTCAAACCATCTCCACAGAGCAAGCCTCATCGGAAACACATGCATCCGTCCAGGTCTGGGGAAAATGGAGGATCAGGAAACAGTGAGTGTTCTGGGTGGTAGGGACCACAGGGGTGTGTTTATGATCTTCATCTGCATCCCAGTGTTTGGAGACGAACATGCATTAATTACTTTTATGTTGGGAAAAGTGATAAATCAATTTTAAGAAAGCCATGGAGCCTGCAGGAACATCTCCCATTCCCAGCTGGATCTGGTCTGTTCGGGAAGTGGTTAGCACCCCAGGCGGCTTTCACAGCCCTCTTGGGGTGGGTCACGTCTGTGATGTATGTTGGTGTCTGCAAAGCACCAGGCCACAATGTGGGTGTTCATAGTGGATATTTGTGCTTAGGTAACTGTGGCCTAATGTCTTTCCCTTTGCTCTGGGGCATCTGGGGCAGTGGCTGGTCTGCAGTGGCTTCAGCAAGGCCTTCTGAACATAGGGTGCAGACGGTTGCTTAGAGAGCACAGGTCAGCAATGCTACAGACACAGGCCTGTCGTGTGTTTCACGTTTGAAGAGGATGTGGTTGACAAGAATGAGTCACAGGGGTTAGCCAATATGTCAAAACACAATTGTGTGGCACATACTTAACAATCCGTGTGTTTTTTCTTTCTTCTTTTTTTTTTATTTAAGGCATTAGCAGTTTGACTGAAACAATGCTATTATAATAGAAGAAAAGCTCCCATTTCTCATTTCTCAATAGCGACCAATAAAGTGAAAATGTTTATTCCCAAAATCTACATATGATCAGAATAAAGAATAAAGAAGACTCTTATTTTTTCAAGATAAGGTGTCTCTGTGTAGCCATGGTTGGCCTGGAACCCACTCTGTAGACCAGGCTGGCCTCGAACTCAGAGATCTGCCTGTCTTTGCCTCCTGGGATGGAGATGAGCGCCGCCACCACTAGGTGAAAACTTCAATATACCACGGAAAAGCTGAATACCCCCCTCTAGGCCGTGAGGACCCCATGTTATGAAGCTGTTAATGCCTTTCAAATTAAGGGATGGTGTAATTTGGCCCCAGCTGATGCTCACACGGGATTTAAGTAAGGGAGCTGGCCAGGCTGATGGACCACAACTTAAGCTTTTAAACAGAAGATAAATACTAGGCTTTTTGATAAATAAGAGCCATGTGCAGCATAAGAGCACTATAAAACTTTCATAATGTATGCATTGGTCTGTAGCTTCTAACTGGTGCTTGTACAGAGAGCCACGCAATAGAGAAGCAGAAAAACCAGAAATACTTTAAAATACATGTGGCTTTTTGTCAAAGGTCAATGTATGGTCTTGGTAATTTTTATAAGTTTGTTTTCTATGTTACTAATCTCTGTCCTTTCCATTATTGCCTTCTTCAGACTTAATATGACTTTTTAAAATTTTATATTATTAGTGTGTGTTGTGTATAATGTATGTGAGTGCAGGCATGTGTGGTGGTCAGAGGACAAGCACCCTCTTTCCACACACAGGTTCCAGGGATTGAACTCAGTTCATCAGACTTGCTCTTACCTGCTGAGCCATCTTACTCTCTCAATGCCACTCCCCTCCCCCACAACTAATCTGAAGTATCAAAATCATTAATTTCCAGCCTTTCTTCTTTCAGGATGGAAATGTAGAGTATCTGTTTTCCTTTTACATAATGTTAGGGGCGCCTCCCAGTCTTGGCACCGTATAGTATAGTTCCGCTATGGACCCATTCACAGCACTTCACTAAGGAAGGGCTTCTTTGTACGCAGATATCTGAGGGTGTTTATTTTCCAGCCCTCTGTCTGTATCTTAGTTTCACGATGATGGTCAGGATGCATATTCTGAATGGTTTTTAAATTTTGTGGATGTTCGTTACGGATAAAGATAGACTTTCCACCTGGGCGTAATGGCTAATGTGTGTGGTCAGGAGGTAGAGGCAGGGGAGAGGAGCATAGCTTTAAAGTCAGTCTGGGCTACACGGAAAGACCCAGGCTCAAAACAAAGCTGTAGACATACATATAAATCACAATTTTGTATTGTTTTGTTATGTATGGGTATGATGTCATGGAAGTGCATATGGTACATGTAATCAGGGCAGCTGTGTGAACTTAGTTCTCTCTCTTCCCATCTTCACATGGGCCCCGGGGGTCAAGTTCAGATAGCCAAGGAACTTCACCTGCTGGGTCACCTCATCAGCCCTATAAAAGCTGGGTGTTGTTTTTTAAACCAAGCCTGTTAGCACTGGTAATTCTAGCTACCCAGGACGCAGATGCAAGAGGAGCAAAAGTTCAAGGCTGCCTGGGCTACAAGATGAACCACTCCAGTCTGACTGACTGAAGAGACTCTACTCAGAAATAAAACGTACCTGGTCAGAAAGATGGCTTAGCGGTTAAGAGCACCTGCTGCTCTGGCAGAGGATAGGAGCTCCGGGCAGCACCAGAAATGCCTGCAACTCCAGCTCCTGGGGATCTGATTCCTCTGGCTGCTGTGGGCATCCATACTCACCTGTATACACCCACACAGACACACATACTTCACACACACACACACACACACACACACACACACATTACACACATACATTATACACACACATATATCACACACAGACATACATCACACAGATATATATATATAGGTATATATATATTACACATACATACATTACACATATATCACACACGTACATATATACATATATCACAGACATATATATTACACACATACATTACATACACACATATGATACACACATACATCATACACACACACATACATTACATACACACACACCCCAAGGAAAATAATAAATAAGAAGTAAAAGAGGGGCCAGCATGCAGCAGTGTATAGTGCTTGCCGATCACACGGCAGGCCTTAGGTCCACTGCCAAAGAAAAGAACAGCAAGCAGAAGATGATGTGGTCAGAAACACAAACTGGAACCAGACAACCTAGATTAGCATCTTGGCTGTGTCAATAATTAGCCTTCTACCTCAATATTCTCCCTGACGAGGTGAGGGGATAACGTAGCACTTCCGTCATTCTATCATGACATTACTATGAGAATTAAGTAATAATATTATAATATACATTAAACACTTAGAACTTGGCACATAGTAGGGTTCTCCAAGTGTTTGCTGTTAAAAAACAGAAATCACTGGCATTAAGTCTTTAATTGTAAACTTTGACTCTTTTGAGTCGAAATTTAAAATTTTGGAACAAGCATGGCCCACACTTGTTCCAACAAGCTTCCCCTGTGCCTTGTACCACCATACCTAGCTACAATTATGATTAATGAAGTCGACCCAAACGCAGAAACAATGGACTCTTATGCCAGGAGGCAGATGAGCTCATTTAGAGTTGAAGATGAAACCTTAGATTCTGAAATAAGAGATGCTGGGAAATCCCTTTCCTTGGGAATCCTGGACTCCAGGGCAGAGCATCGGGAAGGATCGATGGGAAGATCATTCAGTCCCGTCCAGACTTCCTTTCGGGGAGTGCAGGAGTCCCTGCTTTCAAGGAAAGGCTGGACTTTCCAGTTAAAAGAAGAAGGTCTTACTCTGACTTTCTCCGATACTGGTCCCTGTCTTGACCTCAGCCCTCTGTAACACATAGATTGCACCCCTACCCCCACCTTCCTGAAAACTTTCCATAGCTTTTTTCAACTTTTGTCCTAGCGACTAAATGCCATATTCTGTCCTGCGATCACCCCTAGACATGATTTCCAAATTCCCTCCATCATGGCTACTCTCCTCTCCTTTGGGGACCCACCTAGGTCAACACTCCTGTTAAAATCTAGCACCCAAACCCAGTGTTTGGGTCTGGAATGTTCTATGCTTGAGTATCAAATGAGCAAATGAATGCAGGAATGAATGAGGTAATCTGGTCATGTGACTTGCTGTAGTCACTGAAATGTGAGGTAAACAGCCGGGCATTAGCATCTTGTTCTTTTTCTCACCCAAATGGAACCTTGGCGTGTACCACAGAGCCCTCTAGCCTGCCACAGTGGCTACAACCATTTTTCATGTATTGTGTCAGGGTGGGGTCAATCCATTGCCACCTTCCCCAACTGAATCCCAGACACCTGGAAGAGGGAAGCTGACAATCAGGAAGGCAGGAGAGCAGGTCCTGTGATGCCCAGGTGTGATCTGGGAAGGTGACATGGCTACCAGAGACTTGCTCCCTCCTTTTGCGTGGCGTGCAAGCCAGAGCCCCACACACACAGCGCAAGCACCCTGCCACTGAGCGACACCACCAGTGCCAAATGGCAACCTTAATTCAAGCTATCACTGGGTATCCCTCTTTCTCTCTTTGTTGTTTTTGAGACAAGGCCTCACCAGGTAACCCTGGGTAGCCTGAAACTTCCTGTGTAGGCCCAGCTGGCCTCAAATTCAGAAATCCGAACAGCAAAAAAAAAAAAAAAAAAACCAAAACAAAACAAAATGTGCTTTCAAACCAGGTAAGGTGGCATAAGGGAGCCCGAGTCTCGCTGCCAAGGCTATTTATAGAGCACCAGGCCAAACAGGGTTACATAGTGAGACTGTCTCAAAATAATACAAATAAAAATAATTTTAT
Organism: Phodopus roborovskii; assembly: GCF_943737965.1. Lineage (NCBI taxonomy): Eukaryota > Metazoa > Chordata > Mammalia > Rodentia > Cricetidae > Phodopus > Phodopus roborovskii. The sequence continues at coordinate 11,297,812 of NW_026126563.1, forward strand.
TTTTTAAAAAAAACGTACTTTTATGGCATCTGAAATCTAGGTTTATACACAGGGAATTTCAGTGCGGAGTTGTTCTCCTCTGGAATGTACACCGATTTAAAGTTGCGATGTATGGAGTATGGGGAGATTTAAAAACTTACTTGTTTCACTGTGGTGGGTTCACCACCTCTACCTCAGCAGTTTGCTCCCTTGGAAGCCACAGCTGTCTCTCCTCAGAGCATCAATGTTCTGTGGTCCAAAGACCCAAGCATGGTGGCATGCCTTTAATCCCAGCACTCTGTGGAAAGGCAAGCCAGCCTGGTCTACAAAGCACGTTTCAGGACAGCCAGAGCTATATAGGAAACCCAGTACTAAAAAACAACAAACAACAAAACAAAAAAGACCTAGTTATGTATACAGACCCTCCCCTTAAGGTTCTACTTTCAAATAGTTTTAGGTCCACAGAAAAGAATAATCCTAGTTCTAAGAGTACCCAAGGCTTCCAACCTCTTCTAGCACACATACACATAATTAAAAACAAACCCTAAACTCAGTAGTTAATTCTAATTCAGGTAGCTTTTCCCTGTCTTTTTTTCTGGCCCAGTATCTATCCAGAACACAACGTGACACTGAATATTTCAAGTTGGTTTGGGCACCACACTGTCAGATTTTGTCTTTGATCATGATAGTTGAGAAGTTCTGGTCCCATCAGCCTGTCCCTCCACTTAGATTTGCTGGTGTCTTGCTTGGTTAACAGAGGAAGGGTGGGTGGGGTGGGGGATGGGTGGTGGGGGATGGGTGGGGGGTGGTCTACAATCAACACTCAGCATTGACACTCACACCCAGCTGAGGTAGGGACTTTTGTCAGGGACCTCACTACCTTACTAGTCTCCCCTGTTAGCCCTTACAGTGTCCCTTTGGAAGCTAGTCACTATAACTCACCCACAAGAGGAAGAGAGTTAAGCGCTACTTCCCATAGAAACATCAGTATAAGGCCGGGCGGAGGTACCCCATGCCTTTAATCCCATCAGGGGCAGGGGCAGGGGCCGGCAGTTAGAGGCTAGCCTGGTCTACAGAGCGAGTTCCAGGACAGACAGAAAAAGCCTATTTCGAAAGACCAAAACAAAAAAAACCAAACAAACCAAAAAACCCCTTCATAAATTATTTGCAGTTTTCCGTATACAAATCATCTCTTCTTTCTTATTCATTGGTATAGTCAGTTGCTTCTTTGTCGGTAGGGACCCATTTCTGGGTGTTTACGCCCCCCTTTGGATGAGACACACTTCCTCTTTTGCTCTACTCTTTCAGGCTGTCCTTTGACATACCCTGTCTGTGGAAAGGTGGCTCCAGGCTCCTCACGAGTACTTCCTGCCCCAGCCCTAGAATCCACCATTTATTCATGGAGTGGACTGGCAGGTTTGGACCTCATGGCAGGAAGTCATCCGCCCTCATTATCTGGTACAAAGCACTCATTTGCAAAGAATTTGGAATTCAGGGTTTCTGGGGGGGGGGTTCTTCCGAATTTCATTTGTTTCTACAATTACAGTAGCTGCGCAGTCACCTTCAAGCCATTGTCCCCTCTCCCAAATAGTTTGCTTGAAGCCACCTTCTTCACTAACTTCAAGCTCTGTGCTGTAGATCCAACCCAGATGAGTCAAGCCAGAAGAGGAATGAATCGGAGAGGCTCTGGGCTCCAAGGCCTCTGACCTTGCTCGAAGCCTAGAAATCGGCTTTTGAAAGAGAACTAGGTAGAAACCGCGCGTGCACACGCACACACACACACACACACACACACACACACACACACACACACACACACAGAGTACACCCCGAAAGGAAGTCAGCTGCCAAGAGAGCCCCCCTAAGAGGCCCTGTTCAAAGGGGAAAATCAAGGAAGCATTTGGGCAAGCCAGAAATGCAGGTCTGAGCTGGCCTGGGGTTTTAGCCGAGGAGGAGTGCTTGCTTTAGAATAGACCAATTAAAACTTTTTAAAGTAATTGTTCCCCCTGAAAAGCCAGGCACTCTTTCATTCTTCCAGTTCATCATTTAAAATCAACCCCCCCCCGTTTCTCTCCCCTGCTGTCTCTGGCCCCTCCCAGAAATGCTAACTGGTGGCCCTTGCACAGTGCAAGGCGCTGACATCTGCTTTGCCTAGCACAGTCACTGTGGGCTTTGTCTCCATTTCTCCGCCAACTCCACCCCTGAGCAGAGGACAGGAAGGAGCCAGGCAGGTAACCAGAGCACATGACCAGGCAGTAAAAAACCTCAGGGCTGCATCACCCAGGGGTGTCCAGTCTCCGAGCCCTGCTGGTAGGGTAGCTGGGCCTCCTGCACAGAGCCATAAACTGTTTATGGCTCCCTGAAACGTGATACATCAAGTTGACCTCACCTATTCGCCTCATTCTTTCTATGGAGCCCCTCTCTGGCTCCTATGGTGTTCCGCCCCCCACCCCCACCCCCGTCCTTTTGGGGTGGAATAGTACAAAGGTCCGAAGGTTCCCGAGTGGTGTGGAAAATAAAATTCTCCGTAGAGGTTTCCTCTTGGCGACAGGGTACTTCATAATTAATGGAACTGCCCAGACGTGAAGGTTACCTTGACCCTGTCTACGCCATAAATATAACTGGAGCGAGTCACAGAGCACAGCATTCAAGAGAGCAAATTGCTTTCATCTTCGTTATTTTTAATCTCATCTTCGTTTTGCTTCGCCGTAGTACCAGAACGTCCTAACGAAGGAAAACCTAGCCTCTGCTCTCAACTCCAAGGTTAGGTTCCGTGGTGCCTCTAGGTCTCCTACTGCGTCTGCCTTTCTTTACAGGCAGGGAAGGCTCATGAGTCCCTGTGGCTCAGCCGGGTGGTGGCCACGGGGACCTGCAGACGCCTCTCTGCATCCAGGCGCTTCCCATAATGGGAGGCTTAGCTTCATTTAAAAGTTATTTTAGGGATTCCACAAGCCCACCACCATCCCCCTCCAAAGTGGAAATTTCGTGTCAGGGAGGCAAAAATAAGGCATCAGTGTCTTAATAATTATCTCTGGAGTTCTACTCCGGAGTAGACCGAGGCGAGGGATGCGGACTTAAAGGGTTCTAGTGTTCTCCATACAGCAAGACTATTTTTAAAAATTTAAGGAAACACTCAAGCCCCGCAGGTTAGACAGGGAACGAGGGTATAATCGGGGCCTGGGTAAGGAGACCCAGGCGACTGACACAGCCCCGGCGTCCCCCCAGGCACCCCGCTGCGACAGCCCGCGTGTTTCCCCTCCCCAGAAGGGACAGGACCCCGCGGTGCCCGGCCAGCAGGCAGGTGCGAGGGGCGTTCCCCACGCAGAACTGTGGGGCAGGGGTGCGTCCCCTTGCAAGCTGGGGAGCAGCTCTGCTCTGCCGCACTGGGAGATGCTCTCGGGAAGCCCCAGCGCGGGACGCCAGGGTGGGGAGAGGGGCTAATGTCCTGTCTGGCCGCAGGGGTCTGGATCGCGGTGCCAGGCTCCAGGCCAGACCCAGAGGACGCGCGGCCGGTGACTCAGCCGCGAGGCGACAGCGCGAGGCGGAGGAGGGGAAGCTTTGCGCGCGCCCCGGCCCGCGGGAGTGTGGAGCGCGTGGCCGGAGCCACGAGAGCGCGCTGGGAGCCGGCGCCGGGCGGGGGGGGACAAGGACCCGGCCGTGAGCCGTCTGCCCGGCGCCGCGCTCCGCTCTCCCGCGCCGCCTCCCGGGGTGCGAGCCGCGGGTGGCACAGGTAGTAGCCGGGCGGTGACGCGGACACGCGGGGCTCAGGTTCCAACGCGCCGGCGGCATCCCGGCCTGGCGCAGCCCCGCGGTGGCCTCGCTCCTGCTCGTGCTCGAGGCGCAGCTGGAGGAAGTCGGGCCCGGCAGGCGCCGAGGCGTGGGGGCCGAGAGCGACGCGGGGAGGCGCCCGCGGCGGGGACCGGGCGGGCGGGGCGCGGGCCGTACAGCCGCGGTGGCGGCGGCGGACCTGTAAACCTTAATGACAGCAATCTTGCCTGTCTGCGCCGCTGACTCACGCAGTGACCCAGCCTCCAGTCACCCGGCGGCCTCCCTCCCAGCCGCCCTCTGGCCTCAGTTTCCCCGGCTGCGGAACAATGAGGCCACTGTGTCGTTATTCATTCCTGAGAGCCCATTCACACAGAGAGCACCACCGCCTCCCCAGGGAAGGGACCGAGGCGTCCAGCTTTTAATTATCCGTGGTGCGGTGGGGGGGGCGGGGAGGGCCGAGCTGCGCTGGATAATTGAGCCCGGGGACTATTCCCAAGTCCTTCCCACTCATCATCGTAGTTAAGTTTACCCCTTCCTCTCCTCGCCGGCGTCGCTGCTTGAAAAGCAGTGCAGTGACTCACCATGTCGGTTTGGCAATTCGTACTTTTTACAAATATTGTCTGTTTAATCAACTCTCAACTCCCAACAGACTGTGAGACACACCCTGTGTGGGGCTCTGAAGGTACAGAGCAGAGCCGAGCCGGAGACAGCCCTGAGGCCTGCCAGACGGGCCTATGGAACCCATGGGCTCCCTGACCTCCCCTTGAAAATAATAACGATTCCAAGTGCAATGCATTGGTAAGACAAATCTCACGTGTAAAAGAAACTAGCACAAAAGAATGCTTGCTGAACAATGCCTGTTATTAAATCCGTAGAAAAGGAGGGGCTTGGTAGTGTTCCAGGAGACAGAGGCAGGATGCTCTCTTTGAGTTCGAGGCCACCTACTTAGTGAGACCCGATCGAAGAAAAATAAATAAATAGTAAAACCCAAGAAAACTATGCACCCCATCTTTGTCTGCAGAGAGACTGAGGTGGGTCAGGATGCTTAGAAAAACCTACAGGAGATGACAGGAATGTCCCATGTCTTGATTGAATTGATTATGCAGATGGCCACTCTCGATTGTTGCCTGGCAGGCAGGAGGCCGGCTCTATGCCAAGGACCAGAAGCTAAACTTAAATTTCCCTGAAGTGTCCTTGCTGGGCCCCCTCTTTACTCCCCCACCCCACCCCAATTAAGGCTTCAGGATTCGAGCTGAGTCTTTTGTATCTTCTAAACATTTGAAGGTACATTGCAGTGAAACTCTGGAAATTTTTATTTTATGTGTATGAGTTTAACTGCTTGTCTCTGTATGTATTCTGTGTGTGCAGTATGCTGGGAGGCCAGAAGAAGGTATTGGATACCCAGGAACAGGAGTTACAGAGGTTGTGAGAAGCCACATCGGTGCTGGGAACCCAACTCAGGTCCTCTGCAAGGGCAGCCAGTGCTCTTAACCTCTGAGCCGTCTCTCCACTCCCTGCCCCATATTACTATTACTATCCCCACTTTGAGAGAAGATAGTGATTTGTCCAGTCACCCTAAACTTACCTGCAAGCGTCGCTAAAAGGGTCTGTTTATCAGCCTCAGTGAACTCCTGAAGTAACCCCACGGTTTGAGAATGACAACCAGTGGCAGCTTGGGGGCACTGAGGAACCTAATTAGAACCCTGCTCTCCCTGTGTTAGTGGCAGGACCCAGGCCACGTAACCCTTAACCCAGCCTGAGGTTTTCACTGTAGGGTAGTAATGGGTGAGGAGCTGAGCTGGCCCCGGCTCAGGACATCCATGGCTGTAACTGCAACCTTGGGCAGGTGCCCTCTTTGAAAGTGCCTCTATCAGGACTTATCTCCAAAATATATAAAGAACTCAAGAAGCTGGACATCAAAGGACCAAATAATCCAATAAAAAAGGAGGTACAGCTCTAATGGAGAACTCACAACAGGAAACTCAAATGGCTGAAAGACACTTAAGGAAATGCTCAACATCCTTAGTCATTAGAGAAATGCAAATCAAAACAGCTCTGAGATACCATCTTACACCTGTCAGAATGGCTGAGAGCAAAAACTCTGATGACAGCTTATACTGGAGAGGATGTGGAGTAAGGGGAACACTCCTCCACTGCTGGTGGGACTGCAAACATGTACAGCCACTTGGGAAATCAGTTTGTCCATTCCTCAGAAAATTGGGAATCCCTCAATGCCGACACCCAGCAATACCACTTTGGGGCACATACCCAAAGGAGGCACACTCACACCACAAGGACTCTTGCTCAAACATGTTCATAGAAACATCATTTGTAATAGCCAGAACCTGGAAACAACCTAGATGCCCCTCAGCTGAAGAATGGATAAAGAAAATGTGGTACATTTACACAATGGAGTCCTACTCAGAAGTAAAAAACAATGACATCTTGAGATTTGCAGGCAAGTGGACAGATCTAGAAAAAGCCATCCTAAGTGAGGTAACCCAGATCCAGAAAGACAAACACATAAGTAGTCACTCATAAGTAGATATTAGATGTAAAGCAAAAGACATCCAGCCCATAGGCCACAACCCCAGAGAAGCTAGGTAACAGAGAGGACCCTAAGGGAGACAGACAAGAGCTCCTGAGTAAACTGGGTGCAGAGGGAGGGTGGAAGGGAAGAGGGGAGGAGGGAAGAGGAGTAGGGGAAATGTATAACTCAGTAAAAAAAAAATTAATAAAAAGTACAGTGACTACAAAATAAGGAAGAGGGGAGGAGCCTCTGTCCTCATCTGTGGAATGGGAGGGTGCCTCTAAGTCCCTCTGTGAGTTTGAAGCCAGCCTGCTCTATATAGAGACTTTCTAGACATCCAGGGCTGTCTTAAAAACCCAAACAAAATAAAAATTCCTCCAGGTCCTGCCAGTCTAGCATTTGAAGAGGCAGTTGGGAGAAAAGGTCCAGTTACTACCAGGCATGGGCGGCTAGAAAAGAGCCAATGAGGAGACCTTAGCGACTGTCACTGTAGGACCTGTGTAAGTCATGTCCCTGGGCAGCGGAGGCCAAGCTCTGACCATGGAGCACATAGCCAGGAGGGAGATGCATCACAGGTTCACACACAACAGCACCTACATTACATGCTCCACGCATATTGCACACTTCACATATACACATACACACAATTACATGACGTATCTGCAAATACACACACACACACACACACACACACACACACACACACGGGATTCCAGTACACATTGGGCACCAGCTGAAGACAGTTCACGAGTCTGCCCTGACTGAGTTCTGGCACCATGACAGTAGCATATGTCACCTGTCCCCAGGCCTCTGTGGATTGTTAGACAGCGGATGTCTGGGGACATCCTTGCCTTCCCCATTAGAAGGTCATGTCCATGTGGGTTCCTCCAGCTCTCCCCCTGATCTTCCATCCTCCCCTCTGTGTTCCCACAAAGGGAATAGCTCAAGGCATAGCTCAGTTCTTCCTGCTGAAACCCATACCTTTGGGTCTAGCCCTGGGTTCACTGCTGGAGAGGCAGAATGATCAAGTGTACGTAATCAGAGGGTTATCCATGGACTTGTAATGGTGCGGTGGCCCCGTACAGTGAGCCCAGAGATGACCTGTCACCCTGATTTTCCAGGTAGAGGCATCAGAAACAGCTTCTTGGAGGCAGTGGCACTCATGGACACACAGCCTGCTCTTCTAGCCACTGTGACCCATGCATGCTGAGTTCTGCCTCTTGTCACTATAGACAGAGGCCTCTGTATGGGTGGGAGCCCTACTTTGAGCTGGGAACCTTGTACATATGTCTCAGCTTCAAAAGTCCAGTCTGTGAAACAAGGTTTCAATTTTGCCTTTGCAAGAGCCTAGTGGACAGGTCTAACAAGGCTGCAGCTAGGGCTGGGCAATAGCCTTTAGAGCCTAGCCTTATGTTTTTGAGCCACCATGTGTTGGTGAGCTAGGGCACCTCTCTGGCCAGTCCTCTTCCACAACATGAAGCCTGTGCAGTGCCTGCCCCCCCCCCACTCACACTGGGAGCTGAGGGGCTCAGTATTTCTTTTTGGAGGGACTTTAGACAACACTGGGTTATGTCATGCTTCTTCGTTGTCCCTGGTGTGTAATGGGGCCTCGCCCAACCGGCCAGGATGTACATGTTCTTGAACATAGCGTTCCATAACCTCCTGACCTTGACATCTTTCTTTTGAGACACAGTTTCTCTGTGTAACAGCTGACCCTGACATCTTTATCTTTGCCTCCAAAGGAGAGGCGCTGGACAGTGGGAGGTGGGTGGAGGTGTGTGTGTGTGCTGTGTGCAAACAAGGCAGCTATTCTTGGCTGGGGATGGTACAGTGACAGGGAGGGACCTTGGGTCAGTATGTGGGTGGTTGCAGAAGCTGGCGCCATATCAGAGGTGGGAATGGCAAGGGGTTTCTTGGTGGGATGATAGAAGTTCTCTGATGCCGACTCTACTGGTGCTTGGGTGAATCTGTGAATAAACTACAAAACGGGCCTGTTACTCACTGCCAACAAATTGAATGCATGTGATTTGTGTCTCAATAAAACTATTGATATTAAAACAAGCAAAGCGGGCCAGTGGAGAGGTGGAGGCAAAGGCAGGAAGATCAGGAGTTCAAGGTCATTTCCGGCTACATAGTGAGTTGCAGACCATGCTAAATGCTCTCTCAGAGCCAACAAGGCCTACAAGATGGCAGAGAACAAAGGCATTTGTCACCCACTGTAACCCCAGGATCTACACTCTGGAAGGAAGGAACTGACCTTTTTGGGTTAAGCTGCCCCCCACCTCCCTTTCTGCAACAAGGCTTATGTCAGTGGTCCTCAACCTTCCTAATGCTGCGGCTCTTTAATACAGTTCCTCATTTTTATTATTTTTGTTTTTTTTTTTTTCAAGACAGGGTTTCTCTGTATTGTTTTGGAGCCTATTCTAGAACTTGCTCTGTAGATCAGGCTGGCCTTGAACTCAGAGATCAGCCGGCCTCTGCCTCCTGAGTGCTGGGATTAAAGGCCTGCACCTCCACTACCCCTCACCATAGAAGTATTTTTGTTGCTACTTAATAGTAATTTTACTACTGTTATGAATTATAATGTAAATATTGGTGTTTGTTCAACCTCCAAAGGCTCATGTCGAGACTCACTGCTTATGTAGCCCAGGCTGGCCTCAAACTCCCAGAGAGCATCATGCCTCCGTCTCCCAGAGTGCTGGGATAAAGGCCTGTGCAACCACACCCAGTATTGTCCTCTGTCTTTCACTCTCATGCTATGACATATAAGCACCCATAAATATAAAAACAGCTAAAACAAATTACCCTAATTAGCTTTAATTGTCAAGTTGACATAGCATAGAGCCATGTAAAAAGAAAGCCTCTATTGAAAAAATGCCTAAATCAGATTGACCTTGTGGGCACACGTGTGTGGCTTGAATGTTCATTGACATGTGAGGGTCCGTCCCACTGTGGGTGGTACTGTGGGGGGTCCTGGGCTGTATAAAAAGCTGTCTGGGGAGGGAGTGGGGCTGAAGGAATGGCTCATTAGTCAGAACTTCGTGCTGCTCCTGCAGAGGACTGGAGTCCAGAGCCCAGCACACGAGGCATGCCATAGCCGCCTGTCACTCCAGAGCCAGGAGCTCTGACATTCTCTTCTGGACCCCACAGGCTCATGTGCATACACACACGCAGTTAAAGAGTCAAAGGAATCTTTAAAAACGATAAGGAAAGAAGCCTGGCTCAGTGTGACCCAGCAAACCACGGTTCCCCATCCTTTCCAACTTTCTCTAACGATGGGCCGAGATTGGGCAGCTAAAATAAACTTCCCACCCCCTCAACCTGCTTTTGGTCAAAATGTTTTTTATCACAGCAGCACAGACCAAACTAGGACAGAAATAGATACAAATAGAGTTCTTCCTGCCCAAGACATTCATCATATTAGTGTAGTGCTCAGACCCATGAGACCCTATTTCTAGGGTGGGGACAGAAGCCAAGCCAACATCCCAGTAACCCATGTATCTCTCCAAGCCCGTGGACCATCCACAGACTGACAGCATGTTCCGCTTCCTTGGGGCCCCTGTGCATGTCACGGCCTTCTTAGTGTCCCTTCTGCCCTCTCTCCCCTACTTTTGGATGTCTCAGTGCACCTCAGTTCAGTGCCGCCATGTTTTGCTTCCCCAGCATTTTACTTAGTTACATGGGACCCTGGTTGTTTGGTTATCTCTTTCCCCAGCTGAGCAGAGTTTCCCTGAGACTATCTTGTACCTGGCTTGCTCTTAAAGCAACTGGGTTCTGAATAGATCGATAAGTTCATTTAAACAGGCACTTGAACTTAACTGAGGAATCCAAGCATTCTACTTGGATGCCTTGCCCTCAGACTCAAATATTGTTATTTTTTATTGAGTCCCTCCCTAACTCCTTTTTTCCCCCTGTAAATCTCCAAAGTACGCAAGCAAATGAACCAACCAAATTAGAACAAACTACATTCGTTTTCTGACCCTGAGACTAATATGAAATTAGAACTGTGTTTTCCAAGTTGTCTTGTTCCCAAAGTCAAGACTCAAAGGCCTAATGTTCTTTGTTTTGTGGACACCTTGTCCTCACCCCATTTGGGAAGATCTGATTGATTTTGTTTTTATGAGACAGGGTTTCTCTGTGGCTTTGGAGCCTGTCCTGGAACTCGCTCTGTAGACCAGGCTGGCCTCAAACTCACAGATCCACCTGCCTCTGCCTCCCAAGTGCTGGGATCAAAGGTGTGTGCCACCACCACCCGGCCTCTGATTGATACTTCTAGCAGCTGCCCTGGTACCAAAGCTAAGGATGGCAGTCTCTGTTTCACCCGTGGGCCAGCCTGGTCAAGGCTACACAGGTGTGAGTAAAGAGGATTAATCACAGCCCTGGTTCCTATTCCTCTGTCTTGAGCTTCCACAGCAGGAAAGCCAGCTGCCTGCAGAATTCCCAAGGGAGAGTCGCCATAAAAAGGCTTATGGTATCAGACCTCCCTGGGCTATCTGCAGACAGCTCTTGGGAAATAGCTGTTCTGGTTAAGCTCTAACTTCTTAAGAGCTTGCCGTCCCCTTCTTAAACTATAGACCAGCACCTGCCATTGACTTTGTATCCCTGTGGGAGTTTCCAGTAGAGACCCCTGCCCTGCCATGAAGGACAAGGCCAAGACATGTAATGCTTCTGTGTTCTTAACAAGTCTGAGGAGTCTGATGCTATACCTCTGAATGCCTAGGAGGCAAGAGGACTCGGGAGATGAAGACCAAAGAACATACTGGGAGTTCCCCAAAGGACTTCACAAGAAGGTCTCTTCTTGCCTGGCACACAATAGGAGTTAAACATCTGTTGCCGTTACATGGCTGCAACTGGTCCATGGGCAGCTTCTTGATGCAGCCTGGGAGGACCTGGCAGAGCCATTCAGGGTCACTGTGCTGTCCAGAAGTGACAGCCACTGGCTGCGCCAGTGTAAATGAGTGAAACTGAAGGTGACTTTCCTGGGTAACAATGGTCACCCTGGAACCCTCAGTAACTAAGTGGGGTTCACTGCGGCCTTTCTGGCCTGCGCTGTACCAGTGTCTGTGAGATCCAGTGGGGGTTGCTGGGGTGGGGGTGGGGCACACAGGGCGTGTGGAACGGAGAAACGGGAGTGAACAACAGGATGAGAAGGAAGAAGGGAGGACGGGACTGAGGCCCTGGGGTAGGAGACTGATGCAGTGGGTAACTATGCACTGAGGCCCACTCGGGGGCCTGAAGGCCAGCTCAAGAGCTGTGTGCAGTGTGCCTCTACTCCCGGCTCAGCTGAAGGAGGATCTGCAAGGTGTCTCTTTCGGAGTAGGTGCTCTGCTCAGTTTGGGCTGGAAACCTTGCCTGAGTCTCTGCTCATCCCCCTGGGAGTCCAACACTCCATCAGTGACTTGCGGTACCCCTATGTGAGTCCCATCATTCCTTGGGCTTTGATGGCCCCGGACTTCAGCGTTCTGTGTAGGAAAGAAGGTCCCATGCTGTAGGAGTTCTGATCCTTCTTTCCTTTGTCAGTTACTTTCCCCGTCGGACACCTTTTATTCATCAGCAGGTTTGCATATCGGTGTGCGCCGTTAGAATTGTACAGATAGTAAGAGTTTGATGGCTTCACTACAGCTCCCCAGCAAACAAGGTGCTTGCTCGGTAGGACATCAGGGTTTGCTTGCTTGTTTGTTTGTTTTTCTATTTGAGTCATGCTCCCGGGGGGTGGGGTGGTGGTGTTTCACACACATGGGATTTTGACTAGTTGACATGTTTGACTAGTTGCTAAGGCAGTGAGGCCTTGCTCCCACATACTTATTTCAAACCACCCATGATGCACTGCTTTTAAAAAAGTAAGGAAGAAAGGAATAAAGAAGAAAGAGGTGACAGTTAGACCATCTGTGATGTCTTCTGCCCTCCTCCCCTTCCTAAATAACATGGCTGCTCAGCCAGCTACGAGTCCCAGAAGTGAGGCCATCAGTAGTTTTGGAGAGCAGTTGGCATTACCAGAGGGTGAACAGCCAGCCCGGCTCCCCAGCGGTAGGCCGTGGGGACATGCCTGCTCTCAGGCTCTGCGAGACGCTGCCTCAGAGACGCCTTCTGTGTTTTTGTTTGTTTGTTTGCTTTGGTTTGGGGTTTTGCTTCATTGAGGGTCTTGCTCTGTGGCCCAGGCTATTCTGGACCGCTTCATCATCCACCTGCTTAGCCTTACCTGTTGGGATTCTGCCAGGCTCCCAGTGGTTTTTAATGGTGAATGCCTGCCTCCTCGTTTCTGGATCCCTTTATCCAGCATCAACTTTTTTACTTTCTGCTTCCGGCTTTTCCCCTGTGTCTGGTCTGTAAAGGACTGGCCCAGTCAGTTCAACTCCTTATTGTTTGTTTGCGGACCTGAATATTTTTCTAGCATTGTGGTTGCTCCCGAAGCCTGCAGCACCCGAGCGTGATAGCAAATTCCACTGTAGGAGGGCCTCTAGTTTTCAAACCCTGAGCACCAGAGAGTTGGGGAGGCCTTACCCCCAAGATTACTATTTCTCATTAACTAGCCAATCCAGTGTCTGCTGGCTTGGAGAAAAAAAAAAGAAATCAGATTCCCTGCAGTTCTGTCTCCCTCCCCTCCCTTTTTCTTCCTTAACCAAATATGTTCTATTCTGTTTTCCTCTCTCCACACCGGAAACTCTACTGCGGATTTTCAAATGGTCCTAACTGGGACAAGGAAGCTGATTGGCTGGGAGAGAAATCCACACTCTGTCCATATCCCACAGTGCAGACAAGCACTAGAAGGGCCCTTGGGGCTCCAGGAGGCAGGAGACACGACAAGCCACCAAGTATTTATTTTCTGTGGCTTTGCTCAGGCCTCAGCAGACAGCATTTTTATTGAATCTGGCCCCCAAACTGCTGGGATTAGGATTTGTTTGGCTACTCAAAGAGAAATAAGTGTTCCATGGGGGAAGAAATTCTGTCCTCTCTCGCCCCCTCCTAGTCTCCTCCCACCCCCCACCCATCCCCACCCTCCCCAAACGGGTTACTGTCTTTAAGTTTTCCAGAATTTGTTCATACTGAGAAAGATACACGATTTTCTAAAAAGATGAATAAGCTGTCCCTGTGCTGTCTGGCCCTCTGGGGCTGGGATGGGGATGGTGGTCTCTGGCCCCGCCCCCCCAATCACCCTCAGCTGTGCTCAGGGGAGAAGTCAGCTTCATTCTCCTGGCCCCTAGAAAGGCTGAACCTCTTGGTAGCCTGCTTAGCCTTCCCCAGGCATGGGCTTGGCCCGGGAGGGCCAAGGGAACCATCAGGCAGAACTCATCTCCTCAATGGAGGCTCTGGATAATCCCGCAGGACGCTGAGAAGTAGGGGTCTCCTCAGAAGGCCCCTCTGGCTGCGTCCCCAAAGCTCTGGACCGGCACAATTTAAGTATGCTTCTCTGAGACCGCGCAGAGATCTGGGTCCAGCCCGTTCATTCTGTTCCCACATGCTTGTTTGTCTGCGCTGTGACTGCTCATAGGGGCTGGCCTAGGGACTACTCGGACTAGCTAGCTCCTGCCCGGCATTCATTTATTCACTCAACAAGGTTGCCAACAGATAGAAGAGGACCAGAGGGAGGACTCTTCTACAAACCTCTCAAGCTTTTTCCAACTGGAGATCGGAGCGGGAGAATTAGCCCATCACCAAAGATCACCTCTGCCCCTGCTTTGGCGGGAGACTGGGTAGAGAGAGGTGCTTTCGGGAGGATTTTGACAGGGGTGGGATTGGCGATGGCCTACAGGTTTGAGTTACCTTTCAGACTCTCTGGACAAAGGTGCAGGGCATGCAGGGAACCCAGGGAGGGTGAATGATGAATTATCTACAGTGGAAAGCAGACCCTCACTTTCTGGGAAGCCCCCCTCCCCTGGCCGCCCGAATGTGGCACTTCAGATGTGGGCTGTGGAGTCAGACTCCAGAGATCTGTTACATGGACAAAACCCAGGTGGGCTGGAGCTGGTAGCTTGCGCCTTAGTTTTCTAGTCCGGAATGGGCCGAGGGAGGGGCACTGTTTTATCTCTTTAAGGCAGGGGCTTATTGTAGGGCTATGAGTAATGACGGCCCTGGCTCCAGGGTGGGGGAGGTAGCCTGGGCCCCAAGCCCAGTCTTTAGAGAGCCCCTCACTCCCTCCCTGGCCTGTCAAATTCCTCAGAGCCCAGTAGATAAGATCAGCCTTGCTACTCCCCAAAGGCCCAGGGCCTCCAAGTCTCCTCCTCCTTTTCCTTTTCCAATGCTGGGGACTGAACCCAGGACCAGCAACTGTCTGTCACTGAGTTGCACCCTCCTCAGTCCAGGGCCTCAAAGCCTTACCCAAATCAAGCCTCCTTCAACTTGGTTGCCATGAGGGCTGGCCTTCCAGGACTGGGGTTTGAAGGTTCCAGTTGAAATGCTCCCGTTTGGAGACAGCCCCATCCCTGGATTATTGGCTCCCTCTTCTAGGCCCCTAATGCTTTCCATTTTCATAACCTTCTTATTCTAAAGCCAGTGTCTGGGTGCTCACCACGGAGATGGTCTGGGAGGAGAGGAAGGACAGGCAAGACAGGATAACCAGAGAGGTCTGGTCCTGTCCTGTTCATCCAGTTCCTCATCCCAAAGGCTGCAGCCTGGCTCCAGCTCAGAGGGGCTTGACCACATGACCAGACTCCTACCCTCTGTCCCTCCGGGTCCTCCTGTCCCCACCAGTAGGGTCCAGTTGGAGCTATTAGCATGGCAGCAAAGGCTGCAAACACCCAAGCTCATTCTTCCCTGTGAGCTTAAGGGCTGAGCTAACCTTCCTTGTGAAAAGGACACAATCCATGTCCAGTGTTTGTGGATTGACCCTGGGATGGAGCCTGGTGGTACAGGCTTGCTTAGCATGTGCAAGGCCCTGGGTAAAATACATCACACACAGGGTGGGGGTGGGGGCAGGAAGCCGAGAGCCTGGTCTCGGACCTGGGTTCCAGACCTGGCTGTCGGCTCGGTGACCTTGTGAAAGTTACCCTCACCTCCAGGCAATGTTCTCATCTCCTACACTAAAGGAGATCAGATTCCCCCATCTCTCAAGAGCCTGTTCCATACGAGGCATGGACAGTTCACAGATCTCATCAGGGACACTTCATTCCAGAGCAGCGTCTCCCGTCTGTCCTGGGTGGGGTGCTGGGGCCACCCTGCCCTGAGGCCACCCTGCCCCCAAGGCTGGAATGGATGACTGTTCAGGCTCCACACAGGAGCACTGCAGCTCCTGATTTCCTTCACTTCCTCTTTCCTGGCTGCCATCGGCTCTCCTGTAGGTCACACCACCATCCAGATGCTAGCTCTTCCCCACCTGCCCCGCCCTAACCCTGCCACCCTAGACCCACCCTGGCTCCAAACCGGGCGATAACCATAGCCTTTCCTTTCCTCGCTCTGATTTAACCCAAACATAGATTTAGGCTCTGTCCAGAGAATGACGTCTCAGGACAGTCATCACCCCTTTGGCGCTAGAGAGGGGCTCCCGGGTGCAGGATCAGTCAGCCACATGCTATGACCTTCTCCAGCAAGATGCCTGGAGTGACCACACAAGAGCCAGCCAGGGTGTGGGGTGTGGGGTCACCTGAGCCCTCCATGGGAGGAAGGAGCCCGGTAGGTTGAGTGGAGACAGCTCTTCTGGAATTAAGGCTAAAGGAAGTAGCATTGCTCGGCCTCTGGCAGGCCTCGCCTGTCCTCCAACCTTCAAGCACTGTGCCCTGTGAGCCAGAAGGTACACAAGGTCCCGCACCTGCTTGGACAGCTGGAGGGACTAAACCACCTGGTGAACTTTGACAGACCCACCACACAGATTCTGAAGAATTGGCCTGAGGGGGTAGCGTGGCCAGAACCTCAGCCTCAGGGCCCACCTGTGTGTTTAGGTGAGGGTTACCTCTTTCAACACAACCTCCTCTAAGCCCCAAGGTTTCTTCTCCTTGGTGCCCCTGGAAATCTCTGGGCACACCTGTCACACTTGTAGGTGAAGGGTAGCAGCCTCACCTGGCCTCCCCACACCTGACATCCACTCTGGGTCCATAATAACGTCTCCCAGCCTCTGCCTCTGCAACCCTCTGCCCTGCTTCCTGCTGACCTACAGGGGTCTCCATCTTTCAGGCTCGGTCTGGGAGGTCTTGGGGCTAAGATAGATCCCCTGGCTTCTGGCTTAGCTTCTACACTGTTCTTCCTTACCCTCTGGGGACTCCTAAGTCTGTTCTGCCTCTTGATTCAAGTGTGGGGCCCCAAGGTCTCACAGGAGCCTACTGCTATACGACACTGTCAGGAGTGGCTACTCAGCCGCAGTGGGCCTACCCCATGGCAAGGTGGCTGTTCTCTGGGCTTTAGTTAGAGAGCAGAACTTGCCCTAGTATCCTACAGATGGTCTAGACAAACCACACCGGGAGTCTCTCTCATCTAGTTTTCTTTCTTTTTTTTCTGAGACAGGGTTTCTCTGTGGCTTTGGAGCCTGTCCTGGAACTAGCTCTTGTAGACCAGGCTGGTCTTGAACTCACAGAGATCCACCTGCCTCTGCCTCCCGAGTGCTGGGATTAAAGGTCACCTAGTTTTCTTTACCTTGGGTATGACATATTGAGACTGGATGGTGGTACACACCTTTGATCCCAGCACTTAGGTGGCCGAAGCAGGCAGATCTCTGTGAATTCAAGACCAATCTGATTTATATAGAAAGCTGTAGGTCAGACAGGGCTGCATAGTGACACAGTCCACTCCTCTGGTGTCCACGTCACTGGGGTGTCACTTTCCCTGGAAAGCCTCCTGATACCTGGGACATGTTTTCTTGTCTCACCATGCAGAGCACACCTTCTGGCTTCCAATGTCACCGTGACCCTGAGAAATTCTTAGGCTTGTAAGAAAACCACAGACTGCAGCCCCAGGGACATCATTGCAGGCCGAGTGTTGACTGGATGGGGGTTGAGGGTTGGGCAGAGTTCTTTAGCTCTGTCCCAGGGCTCAGGTGATCGGTTGATAGAGAAGCTTGTTGTCAGGAGCAAAGGCTTCTAGTGTGAGGGTCAGGTTCTGTACTTTGCTGCGGTCTGTTTGTGTAGTGTGTCCATTCAGCACAACTCTGAGAAGCACACTGAAGGCCAGTGGCGTTCACTGTTCTATATTCAGTCTCATCAGACAATCTGCCTTAGACAGATATTGAACTCCAGACAGTGCGGTGCTGTAACGTGGTTAAATAAGGATCAGGATAAACAAATAGGCCGAATAAATGTTTATTCAGGGAGAAATAACTTACAACCTAGACAGGTGAACACCAGGAAATTCAACCTGATCCTCTCCTGTCCGAGTCACGCCAGAAAGAGAGCGCCTTTCCTGGCCCCCTCCGACCTCCTTCCACAGGTCACTCCGCCCATCGCTCCACCCCCCAATGGGCGTGGTCAGTGCCACAGAAGGACTATCTCACTGCAGTGCTGTGCTTGCTGAACTAGTTAGGGGAGTGAACTGACTTCCAAAGTTTATCCCCAGCTGTGGCAAGAAAAGCACAGTGGCTAGAGAGGGGGCGTTAGACACATGACAGCAAAGGCAGCAAGCAAAGGCAGCAGCCAGTCAGAAGTGCTGTGAACCAGGGGTAGGTAGAGGCTGTAGGACTTCCATGAAAAAGTCTCCTACCTTTGCTGTATTTCTGCATCACTATTATGGTGCTGGGGAGCCAGTCCAGAGCCTTGAGCATCGAACCACTGAGCTACATCCCCAACTCTGATCTTCTGAAATTTAAGATGTATTTTTATTATTTCTAATAGATACAGATGCCTATGGAGGCCAGAGGTGTTGGTGGATCCCCTGGATCTGGATTTACAGGTAGCTGTGAGTCTCCCGACATGTGTGCTGGAGAGCGTAAAATATTTTCTTAATCACTGAACCATCTCTCCAGCCCTGATCTGTTCAAAATTTAAAAATAGCTTTATGGGGCTGGAGAGATGGCTCAGCAGCTAAGAGCATTGACTGCTCTTCCAGAGGACCTGGGTTCAATTCCCATACCCACATGGCAGCTCACAATTGTCTGTAACTCCAGTTCCAGGGGATCTGATACCCCCACATAGACAAAACACAAATAAATGCATATAAAATAAAAATAAATAAATTATTAAAAAACCAGCTTTATAATAAAGTGCTAGAGAACTAGAGAACCAGGGCCTGACTATGACCCTCCATGCTGTGTGCGTGTGCGTGTGTGTGTGTGTGTGTGTGTGTGAGAGAGAGAGAGAGAGAGGGAGAGAGAGAGAGAGAGGGAGAGAGAGGTCTCTGTATCTTTGAGTCCTTCCTCTACCCAATGCTCAGGGCTCCTTGAGCACAAGCCTGATTTTCTTCTGCCCCCAGGACCTGGCACAGAGCCTGGTTCATGGTAGAGTTGAGCAAATGCCATCTGAGGTTTCATGTTACCAGCCTGGGTCCTCTAAGAGGGGGCTTGGAGCCAATGGTGACTCTAGTTCCTAACAGCAACAGGCAGAAACACCCTAAAATTGTTCTCCAAGTGGGTTAGGGTCACAGAGTGCTAAGTACCTGTGCTCAGGTCAGGACCGAGCTGTGCAGTCTAGCCTGCTGTGAGTGGCTGGGATCCTGTCTTCTACATCCACCTCCTCAAGCCAGGGCCCTGCCTGCCTGCTGTCTCCATCTCCTTCTCCAGGCTCTCTGAAAGGGATTACCCTTCAAGGCCATCCACCTACCTGGGTCAGGGCAACTGCCCCCCCCCCCGTGTGTGTGTGTGTGTGTGTGTGTGTGTGTGTGTGAGTGTATGAGAGTGTGAGTGTGTGTGAGTATGTGAGTGTGTGTGTATGAGAGTGTGTGTGTGTATGAGAGAGAGAGAGAGAGAGTGTGTGTGTGTGTGAGTGAGTGTGAGTGTGTGAGTATGTGAGTGTGTGTGTATGAGAGTGTGTGTGTGTATGAGAGAGAGAGAGAGAGAGAGTGTGTGTGTGTGTGTGTATAGACCAGAGGTCAACCACAGGAGTCATTCCTTAGGCCATCCGCCTGTGTTTTTTTTTGAGGCGGGGTTCTTGCTGACTTGGAGCTCACCTTGGCCCCACGGATCTGCCTGTCCCCACCTTGACAATGCTGGGACATCAGGCCACGCCACCATCCCTGGTGCCAGCATCCTCTGGACCTGGTGCCAGCATCCTCTGGAGACTGAACTCAGGTCCTACGCTTGTGCAGCAAGCACTTAATCAACTGGGCCATTTTCCCAGACCCCTCCCGCCCCCAAACACCTCTTTGGTTTATCCCTTGCCTTCTGCTCACCTGGCACGGGATCAATAGCAGGACTGACTCACTGTCACACACCGTCAGTGGCTTCCTGTGGTGTGCCCAGCTGACTACCCAGGTCAGTCTGTTCTACGAGCCCGCCCTCCCCCAGTGGCCAGCAGTGGCAGATACCCCACGAATTAGTAGACAGATGCGCGGGTCCTCAGGGCCAAACTTGCGGCCTCAGGCACAGGGCAGAAATCACTTTTTATGAATGAAGCATTTGAAACTGAACCCTGCTAGAAGAGACTGGAATAGGACACATTGCTTCCGGGCCGCAGAGTAGGACAAGAGTATCTCAGAGCCATAGGTGCCCGGACTCCTCCCCTGTGCCTGGCAGGGGCCCCTGGTACTCTCCCCTCGTCTCTTGGAGGGGGCTGCAGGCTGCCTTCTCAGCCATGGCCATCATTCCTGAGCTGCCTCCTGCGAAGTGATCATTCTGCATTTGCTTAAACTTCTATTTAAAGAGGAATTCCTCATACTTACTCAGCCTCAGAGAGCCGAGCTGTTTGGCTCTGTTTATTTAGTTTCTCGTAGTGATTGGCAAAATGTCCTCGGTGGCTTCCAAGAGCAGATATAGACGAATGACCTGCTGGTCATAAAGTGAAGTGTGATGTTCTATCCTGTCCTCATGGGAGCTGCCTTGTGGAGGGGACGAGTCTCCCCACCCTGTCCCCTCCACAGGCTAAACCCACTCATTTTTTCTCAGCTGCCTCCGTGAAGCAGTTGGGTCATTTCTAAAAGGCCTAATCAGCGGGATGTAAGTGTGTACATGTATGTAGATGGCACATATTCTGCACATGTACTTTCCTCGTGTACACACAGACACTCCCATCCACCCACAGCCTCACAAACAGCAAAGGGCCAACATGGACACGAACGGATGAGGCCAGGACTAATACATCTATTTTTTTTCTTCAAAAAATACTTTATTGATACTTGGCATCTAACCCAGAAGTGAAACGGAAATAGCCAGCTATTTATGTAGAAATAAGTTGCTGGATGCTGCCCTCTCTCCACCCTCACACAATGACCTCATGGATCCCAGAACATACAGGGGAAACCCTGCTCTGACCCACCCAGGGGCAAGCGTTAGTGACGATTATTTGTCAAGCTGTGCCCAACGGTTGCCGATTTGGTGTCTCGGGGGTGTGGTTCTCAGTATGTACTCCAGTTAATACCAGTAAGTTTAACAGTACACAAGATTCAGGGAGGGTTGCCACGCCCCCGAAGGGTGGACTCACCTACCTCCCTGCTCCCCTCTGATCCTTTCTCTCATTATCCCACCTGATGGGACAATGTCCTCTGGTGAGTCCTAAGCTTATGCACTCGTGTCCCTTTTACAGTAGCCTTTCCCAGCCAGCCCTGAGTGTGACTGCTCTGTCTGGGGAGCCCCCTCCCCCCAGCTTCCTGAGGGATTCTTTTCATACCACACAGTGCTAACATTTGCTCTATGTAGACCACCGCTCAGAGGGGCGAGCCCTGCCCTGCGGTATCCCCACGCCACCTGGCCAGAATGGGATTAGTGTGGGACAAACGGTGCCAACCCTGGTCAGCCCTGATGTGGCCCAGCTCAGGAGCCTTCGGTTGTTGACTATGACCCTTCCTGGAGCCCTGACTGCCAGGCCTGGGTGAGGATGGGAGGCTTGGGGAACCGTCAGACCTACAGCCTCCTCACTGAACTCACAGCTGCTGCAATTCAGTGAGCACAGAGTCAGCATGGGGCGGCATTGACCACAGTCCTCAGGAATTATGGGTACTAGCTCTTCTGAGTCCCAGACTGTTCTTCGGTACATGATCAACCCTCTCCCTTCAGTGCCCTGGCTTCATGAGACGTCACGATGGCCCTTGTTTATCAGATAGAATGTGACCAGGGAACCATTTCTATTCACTTGGTTTTGTTATGATAGGGTCTGACTATGTAGCCCCGGATGGCCTGGAACTCACTATGACAATCAGACTAACTTTAAACTTGCTGTGATCTTTCTGCCTCTGTCCCTCAAGTGCGTGAGTCACCATGCCCCACACCCGACTCCCTATTTCATCATCTGTCTGTCTGTCTGTCTGTCTGTCTATCTATGTATCATCTATTTATAGTGGTTTTAAGACAGGATCCAACTTTGTAGCCTTGCATGGCCTGGAATTGAGGCCCATGCTGCCTCCAGAATTGTGGACAGCAGGTAGATCCTATTTTCAGGGGGCTCAGAGTTTAGCTCAACTGTCCTGAACCTCAGCTGTGGAATATTTCTTCACACTGTGTGAATATACGCTGCTATGACCGGTCTAATAACAAGCTGACTTGCCAAAAGCTGAACAGAATAAGGTTAGGCTGGAGAACCAATCTGGGAATGCTGGGAAGAAGGGGGGAAGCGGGAGGAGTATTGAGCAGACGCAGAGAGAAGCAAGATGGACATGCTGTACTGAGAAAAGGTACCAAGCCACGTGACATAGATAAAAACATGGGTTAATTAAAAGCGTAAGAGCTAGCTAGTAGCAAGCCTGAGCTATTGGCCAAGCATTTACAATGGATATTAAAACTCCACGTTGGTTATTTAGGAACTGGCAGGTGGGAAATAAGTGTGTGCCTACACGTCAGTGTATGAGAATGGTGGCGTTGGATGTAGGGCTCGTTCGTGGGTACCTAGTTCCAACCCTAGAGTTTTGATTCAGTGGCATCTGGGATAGGAGTGGAGAACTGGCAGCTTCGAAAAGGTCTTAAGTGGTGCACACCTTTATTCCCAGCACTCCAGAAATGGCAGAGGCAGAGGCAGAGGCAGGTGGATCTCTGTGAGTTTGAGGCTATCCTGGCCTACATAGTGACTTCCAGCCTGGCCAGAGCTACTTAGTGAGACTGTCTCAAAAAATCAAACAAACAAAAAATTCCCTAAGTCATTTTGGGGTTGATATGGCTCACCACCATCTGTAGCTCCAGTACCAGGGGTTCCCATGCCCTCTTCCGACCTCTGTGGGCACGAGGGACATAAGCGGGGGACACAAACATACATGCAGGCAAAGTGCTCATACCCATAACAAATAAAAATAGTTCCAAGAAGAGGGTCTGCTTGGTGGCAGTGCCAAAAATGCCCCAAGACTGTAGGCAAAGTTCCCCAGCGAAGACTCTGCTGTCCCTCTCTAGGGCAAGGGTTTGAAAACCACTTATCTAGCACATTCCTCCAGGGAGAGCCCTGAGAGCAGCTGGGCTCAAAGAGCCAGGGAGCAAGGGGCTTCTGACCCCTCTGGGCCCATTTCTGGAGGAAGGCAGAATGGGTAGGGTTGTCTGGAACTGGTCTCTGAGCACCTACATAGAGGCCTGGCAGAGAATTCTGGAAGCTGTTTGGGTGGGCCTTGCTGGAGATGAGCAGGTTTCAAGGCTCATTGTGGCTGTGGCCTCCTGCTCTGGGCGCCACCCCACCCCCATGGCAGACGCTGTGCTGTGGCTGGATGACCTGAGAAGGAAGGACTGGGCCAGGGAGACCTGGGAGACTTCACTGCCCACGACACCTACAGTTTTAGAATCTGGAGAGCAGATGCTGCTCCTTGCTAAGCAACTCGTGAAACAAACAGCTTGCTGCAGGGCTGCTCTTTTTTGAAGCTGGCTTTGTTGTTGGGTGGGGAGATGTGTGTATAGATAAGCTTTTCAAAGTGATGACGTCACAGGAATCATAAAAATGCCACTTGGGGCTCTGTGCCTCTCACCTCTGAGGCATGTTCTTCTAATTATCACAGGTCATCTCCCTGTACTGTCAGATGGAGGGGTTGGGTGGACAGGGGCGGGTCTTGGCTATACACAGGAGGCTCTGCCTATGGCTCTAAGGGACACAGGACAAATCATTTTACACTCCAGGGCCTCAGGTTCTGTATCTCATATGGTGGCCAAGCAAGGGAGTTTTATTTATTGTTTATTTTATTTTATGTTTTTCGAGACAGGGTTTCTCTGTGTAGCTGTCAAGGAACTCTCTTTGTAGGACCAGGCTGGCCTTGAACTCACAGAGATCTGCCTGCCTCTGCCTCCTGAGTGCTGGGACTAAAGGCGCGTAAAACCCAGTACAGGAGGTTTTAAAAGTCCCTGCTTGTTCAAAATTCCACAAAGGAAGCCAACATTAAGCGGTGGTTCAGCCAAAGCTTTGGTCCATAGAGTTTTTCTCGAAGGGTGATCAGTGTATGCAAAGCTGTTTTTCGTCTGATCTGGTAACAGGCCAAGAGTTGTTCTAGGACACAGTGGCATGTGCCTTTAATCCCAGCACTGTGGTGGCCGAGGCAGGCTGATCTCTGTGAGTTCATGGCCAATATGGTTTATATAGCTAGTTCCAGACCAGCCAGAGTTATGTAATGAGAACCTATCTTTAAATTAAAAAAAAAAAAAAATCATTGCTGAGCAGTGGGGGCACACGTCCTTGATCTCAGCACTCGGGAGGCAGATGCAAGCAGATCTCTCTGAGTTTGAGGTCAACCTGGTCTACAGAGTGAGTTCAGGACAGTCAGGGCTACACAGAGAAACCCTGTCATGAAAAACAGCAACAACAACAAAAATCATTAAAATGTATTATTTATTTATTATTATTTATTCATAAGATGATGTCCACCAGAGTGGCCGTGCACATGCCACCGGGTATGTGGAGGTCTAGAGGAGAGACTAGGGGAGGGGTCAGCTCTCTGCCTTCTTTAGATGGGTTCCTGGCATCTACCGCAGGCCAGTGCTTTTACTGGATGAACCACCTTAATGGCCCTTACATTTTTTTTTTTAATTTAATTTTTGAGGCTAAAGAGATAGCTTAGCAGCTAAGAACATGTACTGTCCTCCCACAGGACCCAAGTTCAATTTCCCCTCACCCACTTTGGATGGCTCACAACTACCTGCAACTCCAGATCCAGGGGGGTCTGACTCCTTTGGCCTCTTTTTTGAACACATATGCATAATTAAAAATAATAGAAATGAAATTTAATTCGTGTCCAAGGTATCTACATAGCAAGTTTCAGGCCAGCTAGGGCTATATAGTAAAACCTTGTTTCAAAAAAATTTCTTTGGTGCTGGGCAATGGTGGTGAATGTCTTTTGCCCCAGCATTTGGAAGGCAGAGGCAGGTGGATTTCTGTGAGTTCGAGGCCAGCCTGGTCTACAACGCTAGTTCCAGGAGAGCTGGGGCTGTTATAGAGAGAAACAATCTCGAAAACAACAACAACAAAAAAAAAAACTCAACAAAATCTTTGGTTTTGTTTGTTTGTCTGTTTGTTTTTTGAGACAGTCTATTTTGTAGCTTTGGCTGTCCAGGAACTCAATGAGGATGACGTTGAAGTCACAGAGAGTTCCACCTCTGTCTCCCTAGTGCTAGGACTAAAGGTGCTCGCCACCATACATAGTCAACAAGAAAACTTCGATAGAGAAATAACACAGCTGGCTGTGCTGACACAGTCTTGTAGTCTTAGTACCCCAGAGGGAAAAAAAAAAATTGAGTTGAGATCAGCTTGGGCTACATAGTGAGACCGTGGATCAAAAACAAACAGCAAGCTGGGCACGATGGTGTTGACCTTCAATTCTAGCAGTCAGGACGCAGAGGCAGTCAGATAGCTAGGGGTCCAGGCTTAGCCTAGTCTACATACTACAAACAAACAAACTCAAAGAGAAAAACAAAATGTAGGGCAGGGGTTGGGCAGGGTGTGTGTGTGTGTGTGTGTGTGTGTGTGTGTGTGTGTGTGTGTGTGAGAGAGAGAGAGAGAGAGAGGACGGACTAGAAATGGAACTTAGGCCCTGGTGGTGCGGGGTCCACAGCTGCCCAGGGCAAACACCAGTTTCTGGGGTATCAGAGCCTCTTGAGACTGTCACAGGCCGGACTTGGCACTGCAAACCTGAGTGTTTCCTGTACCCATCCTGCCCTGGCTTATGTTTTGGCCTTGACACTGTGTTGCCAGGCAACCATCTATCCTATAGGAATTCACACTCCTTCTTCTAGGCAGACACATTTAATTTCAGACCCAGAGTGCTTGGTGACGTGGGGTGTCACCAGCCTGTGCCCTCACAGAAATAGCCCCAAGCACAGAGTCAAAAGTAGCTGGGGGCAACTGGACGTGTCTCCTCCCTCCTCCCCCGTTTGATCTTCCTCCCCTAAAATAGCTTGGTCCTGAACATGGAGCTGCAGAGTGGGTTTTGGGGGACCTGCTGGCCTCCTTCCTGTGGGGCGCTTGCCTTTCTGTGGCCAGCACTGGAGACATCCAAAGTGACTCAGGGCTCTGAAAACATGATGTAACAAGCCTGGCTTCCAAGCAGGGGTGGGGGACGTGGGGGGTAGGGGGTGGAGGTGGTGGGGACTGTGTGTGAATAGTCTTGGAATTCCAGGCAGGCCCCTTAGTGCCTGCTAGTTCTTGACCAGGATCAGGTGCAGCCAAGAGCTGGGCTCCTAAGTCCTGGTGATGGGGTGGGTGCGGAGCAGGGGAGGAAGTCTTAGCCATGGGCCAGAGTTCCCTCTGCCTGCTCTCAGAGGCAGCTGTCCTTAACTATGCCTCTGTGCTGTTCCCATCCAGGGAGCTTTAGAAGCAAAGGTTATGCATAGCTGTGACAGTGCTCGCCTTTAATCCCAGTACTTAGGAGGTTGAAGCAGGTGGACCAGTCTATAAGCACCCACACAGGGCCCACAGTGGGCCTGACACCTGGCCAAGGCTCCTAGAACACAAGGAATGTGGCTCCTGGCAGGACAAGCTTCTGGAGAGGGAGGTCAGAACCCAGAACCAGAGGAATTGGGTCCCCAGAGCTGCCTGCTCACAGAGGAGACACTGGCCAGAGTTCTTGAGCCTGGGCCCTGACTACAGATCACACTATTTATCACATGGTACATCAGACCCCGCCCCCTTTGTAGGAGGGTAGTAGGGGTCTGTGGTGTGAGACATGGTCTCACCCTATAGCTCTGACTGGCTTGGAGCTCACTGTGTAGACCAGGCAGGGCCTGGGTGGTAGGAGGTGGGGGTGAGGGCTGGGTGCTGTGCTTGGGAACTATAATGGAGTCTGTGCCACCATAAAAACAGAGCAGAGGCTCATAAGTTGACAGGCTTGTCACTAAAACTCTGGATTATAATTCCTTTTCAAGTCAGGTTTTTAAAAAATGCATTTAGCCAGGAGGTGGGGGCGGTGGTGGCGGTGCACACCTTTAATCCCTCCACGTAGGAGGCAGACACAGCAGATTTCTGTGAGTTCAAGGCCAGCCTGGTCTACAGAGCAAGTGCCAGGACAGGCTCCAAAGCTATGCAGAGAAGTCCTGTCTCGAAACAAACAAACAAACAAACAAAACGTAAAAAAAAAAAATGCATTTAAAATGTGGTAGGAAACACACAATGCATGATGATACTGGGCAGCCCCATTTATTTCTCTTTCCCTTGCTTTTTCTTTGGTGTTCCTGGGGATCGATCCCTGAGTCTCCTGCAGATGAGTCAAGCAAGCCCCCACTGAGCTATATTCCAAGCACTTTCTGTGATTGCAAAACATCTGAACCTGAATTTTGCTTTTGGAATTATTAGCACTCTGGCATGTGTAGGGGTGAAGGGGATGGTGTGTGCATGGCATAGAGCTTGGGTGGAGGCCAGAAGAAAACTTTGTGGGACTGATTTTCATCTCCCATCTTTATATAGGTTCTAGGATCAAATTCAGGCCATTCAGCTTGCATCTTTGGGTGGCAAGCCCTTTTTTCCTACTGAGCCAGCTTGCTGGTCTATTTTGTGTGTTTTATTTTGAGACAGGGTCTAACTGGTTGCCTTGAAACTCCCTATACAGACCAGGCTGGCCTCAACCTCACAGGGATCCATGATTACAGGTGTGTACCACCAGGCCTGGCTATACAAAAACAAATATTTTAAACTGGGCAGTGTGGATCTCTGTGAGTTCAAGGCCAACCTCAACTACAGAGTGTGTTCTAGGACAGCCAGGCCTACACAGAGAGAAAACCTGTCTTAAAAAAAAAAAAGCCAAGATCATTTATTTATTTATTTACTTACTTACTTATTTTAAGACAGGGTTTCTCTGTGACAGTCCTAGCTGTCCTTGAAGTAGTTCTGCAGCTGCCTGGCCTTGAACTCACAGAAATCCACCTGCCTCTGTCTCCCAAGTGATGGGATTAAAGGTGTGCACAACCACCATCTGGCATAAATATTATATTTTAAAATTTTATTGTAGTGTGTATGTGTGTGTGTATGTATGGTTGTGGTTTATGTGTGTGTGGTAGTGGTGTGTGTGTGTGTGTGTGATTGTGGTATGTGTGTGGTAGCAGTGTGTGTGTATGTGGTAGTGGTGTGTGTGTATATACCTGTGTGTGTGTGTGTGTGTATGTGTGTGTGTGTATGTATGGTTGTGGTTTATGTGTGTGTGGTAGTGGTGTGTGTGGGTGTGATTGTGGTATGTGTGTGGTAGCAGTGTGTGTGTATGTGAGTGTGTGTGTATATACCTACCTGTGTGTGTGTGTGTGTGTGTGTGTATACCTGTGTGTGTGTGTATACCTATGTGTGTGTATACCTGTGTGTGTGTGTGTATACCTGTGTGTGCGTGTGTATACCTCTGTGTGTGTGTGTGTGTATGTGTGTGTGTGTGTTGGGCTCAGGGTCCTCGTTGAGTATGGAGGTCAAAGGACCACTCTCTAGAGTTACTTCTCTCCCTTTCTCATGTTGCTCCCAGGGACAGGACTCAGGCTGTCAGCTGGTTCAGAAAGCAGCTTCACT
The DNA here is from genome assembly GCF_943737965.1 of Phodopus roborovskii. Classification (NCBI taxonomy): domain Eukaryota; kingdom Metazoa; phylum Chordata; class Mammalia; order Rodentia; family Cricetidae; genus Phodopus; species Phodopus roborovskii. The sequence goes on from NW_026126563.1 coordinate 11,326,027, forward strand.
GCCTCACCCCATCAGCTCTGTTCTTCCCATTTAAAAGGCGGAATAGTCTACTCTATGGGTATCAGGCACTCTGTTCACCCATTCTTCACCAGTGGGCCCTGCTTACCTTCTGGTTTCAGCCACTGTGAACGCTACAGGGAATGAGGGACTGGAGCACCCTGTGAGGGCCTGGGGAGCACCCTGTGAGGGCCTGGGGAGCACCATGAGTACTTATGAACCTGCTGATCATATGAGGATTTTACGGTAGTCTCCCAAGAGCCACCACCCTTCCCTGCAGCAGGCCCATCATCACTGTACACTCTCACTGGAAGGGAGCCAACACTTGTTTGTTTGGAGGCAGGGCCTCACTAGGTAGGCCCGGTTAGCCTTAAACTTTTGTCTTTTCTTTTTTCTCCAGACAGGGTTTCTCTGTGTAGCAGCTCTGGCAGTCCTGGGACTATCTTTGTGAATCAGGCAGGCCTTGAACTTGTAGAGAGACCCATCCACCTCTGTCTCCTGCTGGGTTTAAAGGCATGAGCCACCACACCTGGCTTTTTCCTTTCTTTTTGAAATCTGTCTAAGGCTCTCTCTCTCTCTCTCTCTCTCTCTCTCTCTGTAGGTTTGCATGGGCTGCAGCATGTGTGTGTAGTGTAGGTCAGAGAACAACCATCCATCTTGTTTGAGATGGAGAAGCCTGTTGTTTGCTGTTTCCTACGCCACTCCCGGCCCTAGACTCCTGGGGAGTCCCTGTCTTGTCCCAGGGACACTGGAATAGGTGCTCCATGGCTGGCTTTACGGAAAAAGAACAAAAGTCCAGCCCAATGATCAGCACTTATTCCCCCCAGCCTCCATCCTCAGCAGCCACCAGCTGGCCTTCCCTTGCCCCACCCAAGGGCACAGCTCCTGTCACCCTAACCCTCCACCTCCTCTTGCTCCCCTGCTCTAACCCTAACCCTCTCATAGCTGCATGCCCTCCTGCCTTCTCCCTGTCCTCTTGGGTCAAATGCCCAGTGTTCAGGCCTCAGACACCTTTGCTCTTCTAGCTCCCCTGCTGGCTGGGGGTTCCAGTGGGCAACTCTGCCCTTATTTTCAGATCTGCTTTGACACTGCCACGCCTGTTCTCCTAGTGCTGTCCCTGGAGGTTTCCCCAGAGGGGTCATGGCAATTTGCCCTTCTATATGCAGATTGAAAACCTAAACTCACCTTTGACCTCTCACCCCATCCTCATTGGACCAGGAAAGTGCCTGGACTCTGCCTTCCAGATAGCCCAGGCTGTGGAGAGATCTCAGTGGGTAAGGATGCTGACTGTGCCAGAATCTGAGTTCAAATGTAAAAAAAGAAAAAGAGCTAGGTGTGGCTGCACTCGCCTGTAGCCCTGGTACTGTTGGGGCAGAGCCAAGAGCATCACTGGGGCTAACCGGCTGCCAGGCAGTGAAAGACCCTGTCTCAAAGAATACGGCAGAGAGAGTAATAAAGCAGACCTGGACCCCCTCCCCTCTGCATAGATGCCCATAAACCACGCCTCTCCCTCTCAAATGAATTAATTTAAAAATTGGAAAGGGCTGGAGAGATGGCTCCGTGGTTAAGAGCACTGGCTGCTCTTCCAGGGGACCTGTGTTCAATCCCCAGCACTCACACGGCAGCTCACAACTGTCTGTAACTCCAGTTCCTCACAGAGACATACACGCAGGCAAAACACCATTGGACATTAAAAAAAAAATCAAACAAAAACAAACAAAACCCCACAGCCAGGATCCAAGCCCTTCTTGCCATCTCCCCATTTGCTGTAACCTCGTCTCTAAGTTTCAGTTATTCATTCATGTTCCTGTGTCTATTTTCTGCTGTCACCTGGCATAGTTTTTAAAAATTCTGCTATGTATATATTGTGTGTGTTTGTATGCCTTTATTAGCATAGGTGTATTCACATGTATGTATGTATGTTCATGCACATGTGTGTGCAAGGAGGCCACAGGGAGCCATACAGTGTCTTCTCCTAAATCACTATCCATTACTACACCAGAGCTGGTGAATTAGGGTGGGCTGGCTGGCTAGGCAATAAGCTTCGGGCGGGGATCTGCTTGTCTCCACTTCCCTCAGCCCCAGAGCGGGGATGGCAGGTGCTTACCAGGGTGCTGGCTTTGTACTTGGATTCTAAGGGTCCAAAGTCGGGTCTTCGTTGCACAGCAAGCCCTTTACTGACTTAGTCATCTTCCCTCCCTCAGTTCTGAACCTGAATGGAGCCCAGGTGGTGGTCTTCCCAGTGATTCGAAGGGGTGGCTGGGGAGGATGCTGTTTCAGGTAGAGTCACTATGGCTATGGTGAAACACTGTGACAAAAGCAACTTGGGAAGGAAAGGGTTTATTTGGCTTACATATTCCGAATGGCAGTCAACTGACAGGAACTCAAGCCTGGCAGGAATCTGGAGGCAGCGGCCACAGAGGAGGGCTGCTTGTTCCTCGAGGCTTGCTCAGCCTGCCTCTCGTAGGATGGGTACCACCCACAATGGACTGGATTCTCCCACATCAATCACTGATTAAGAAAATACCCTGCTTGCTCACAGCTGGATCTTAGGAGGCATTTTTCTCCATTGAGGGTGTGATGGCTAACGTTATGTTTCAGTTTAAATTAGAGTCTGAGGGATTTATGAAATAAAAATGCCTCTAATCTGTATGCCCTACTTGCCCAAGGATAGCTAACTTCCTGGAATGCTTGGGGTTGTTCAGGTAAGACAATAGACCATGAGTTTTTGCTTCTGTAAACAAGCTTGGTTTCTCCAACTACACAGGATGTGCTTGATCACAGGTAAGTAGGACATACGTAGATAGGAAGGACTTAAGAGGAACTACATTATGATGTATTCTTGCCCCTGATTGGATGAAGGCGGGAAGTACGTAGCCTTGTGGGTTTTGTCTTTATAAGCCCCAGATGAATGTAATTAGGCCACATGTTCTGGGAATGCTGGGTATGGACCTGACCCCTGTTTAATAAAGTTTGCTTCAAATGGCTCAAAAACTGTGGTAGTGGTCTTATTCTGGACCACTGAGATTAGTAAGGGTCCCTCCTTCCAATGACTCCAGTCTTATCAAGGTGACATAAAAAATAGCCAGCGCAGTGGGTGGCAGCCCTTGAGCTTCCTCAACTCTCTGCAGCCTAAGGCCACCCAGGTGTGACAACTCCTCTCTCTAAGGTCCCTGACTCTCCTTCCAGCTCTCTGGTCTCAGCCTCCTCCCATTTTTCTACTTTGTCCTGACTCAACTGCCTCCTCACTCTAGGCCATGGCCTTCCCAACCTTCTGGGCTGCCCAGGTCAGCAGGTTCACCCCCACCCTCTTTCAAGACACTTCTTTCAAGTCTTGGGTCACATGCCACCTCTCAGCAAGGCTTCCCCTTCCCACCCCAGTTACAGTTGCAACGTACTCTTCATGGTAACATCAGTACCGCAAGTCTGTGTGAGTGACCTTTTCCCGACATTGCTGCTATGGGCTGGTTGCTTTGTTACAATGTCAGCACCACTGGTAGGTGACTCTGGATCTTGGGCTGTCTCCCGCTTGCTGAGAAGGGGAGGCACAATATTCACCCACTGAATGAATGAAAGGAGAGTCAGGGAGCCCCAGAGCTTTACTTCAGAGATTCAACATTCAACATTGACTCCAATTCTTTTCTCTCCTTTTTGACAAAGAATCTACTATGCAGCTCTTGCTCTCCTGAAGCTTTCTATGTAAACCAAGCTGGCATCAAACTCACCGAGCTCCAACTGCCTCTGCCTCCAGAGTACTAAGATTAAAGGCATGTGCCACCACCACAAATGCTAAAGATTTATATTTTTATTTTATGGCTATGACTGTTTGTCTGCTCATGTATGCCTGGACCACATGCATGCCTGATGCCTGTAGAAGTCAGAAGAGGGCATTGCATTTCCTGGAACTGTAGTTAACAAATGGTTTTGAGTTGCCATGTGGATGCTAGGAATTGAACCCGGGTCTTCTGGAAGAGCAGCCAGTGCTCTTAACTGTTGAGCCATCTCTCCAGGCTCTCTCCCCAAATCCTGTCTCCATAATGACACTCCATTTTTTATAGATGACAGTTACATTTAGAGAGGATAAACATTAAACAAATGTGTCCAGCTAGAGGGATTTGTGCATGGCATCTTGCCTTTTGTTCTCCATCCTCCTCTTTCTTCCTTTTAGTCGTGAAAATTGCTTCATTAGACCTGAAGGTGCTCGCCAAGGAAGAAACAACCAACTTGAGTTTCTGGCTGTGGGAATGGAGCACTTCTCCAAGGCCCTGAACGTTGGTAATTGTAGCACAAAGTGGCATAGTTGCTTTACTGGCACCAAATTCCTTTGGTGAGCGTGTGGTAGGTAAGAGTTGCTTTGTCTAATCTGGGGTGTTGTGTTCTCTCTCTGTTGGTCCTTAGACCCTGGAAATTGGAGTTTTCTTGGTGCAGAAGCCTCTCTTGGTGCCTGGCGCCAGGCAGCCATGCCCAACATTCCACCAGGGTCTGAGAAGGCCACCGGAACCATCAGTCAGTGATGATACAGCCGTATGCTGCTGCGGGATGCAGCTTATCACACAGGACCCAGCTCCTGTGGGGGCATAACACAAGGTAGACCCCTGAGCTCTCGTTCCCTGTGCTGGGCAGGGAGACCTTGCTTGGCTCTCAGGAGTCTGCTGTTGGTAGATGATGGCTCTGAGGGGGTCTTGGGGCAGGTGGGCCACCACCAGCTTCCTGTAGAATCTCATGCACGTTCAGAGACTGTGCCCCTTCACCCAGTCTCTAAGCAACCGCCTTGTGCAGCGCAGGAGCAATCCATTAATGATCAGGTAGGAGCCCTCATTGCAAATAATTGCACCCTCTCGAGGGAGGTGTGTCAAAACATGCCTGAAGGATTCATCAGTGGGAGCGGAGGAAGCCCCTCTCCAGCACTGTTCCCTTCTCTCCCCATTAGCATCTTCCTCGCTCAAGGGATGGGCAAAGCTGGGCCACCCTCATAGTCCTCGCTCTTTCCATTTCCTTCCTACAAAGCCACACGACCCAGCCATCACTCAGGTGATGGACACCACGCTTCCAGACCCAAGTTCTCGACTCCTGTGGTGGAAGTTTGAAATCAGGGCTGCCTATGACACCCAGAGCATGTTATGGGAGACAGGTGCCACCTGACCCTGTGCTGGCATTTGAAGAGTCTTCCTGGGTTTAGGGACAGGACTAAGCCCACTTTGATCCAGTGTGCTCTTGAACTGGTCACATTTTATCTCCCCATGCCTCAGTTTCCTGACATGCAAACTTTGTAGCGATCTAATGAATCCTTCCTGTCCTTCTGGAAAGAATCTCATGCAGCCTAGGCTGGCCTTGAACTGGAGATCTTTCTGCCCAAGCCTCCCCAGTTCTGGGACTAGATGGTTTGTCACTCTGTTTCATAGACACTAGCAACGTGTAGGTCCCCAACACACACAGGGCACATATGATTTAGTAGTGTTTTGTTTGTTTTTGTTTTAAGGTGATTTAATAAGTGGTGAGAAAGTTTGGGGGAGGAGGTGCATGAGGAGGGGCCTCAGAGATCAGGAAGAGCAGGTTCCTGGGGGATGGGAAGATGTGCAAAGTCAGGGGCAAGAGCCCCCCTCCCCCCGAAGGAGCACATGGGGAGAGAGGCTATCACTTAGCAACAGCCTCCCAGCCTTGGAGCTTGCAGACTCAGCTCTGAGTCTGGTTCCCTGGGCACCCACAGCACATGCTGAGTTGCTATTTGTTGAATGAATAAAGGAATCAAATGAAGCAAAGCCTCATCAGCAGATCCCAAACCCCAGGAAGAGGAGGGGGCTTTGGAAGCAGCAGGAAGGAAGGAGGCGGTCTGGTGTCAACACCAGATGTGTGTACACACGCTCCAGTGCTCCAGTGACGTGAAGGGTCTGGAAGGATTTACTCCAAACTGACGAGGAGCTCTTCGTGGAGCAGCTGGAGAGAGAGGGCCTGTTGTTTGACTTGTGTGTGCGTACAAGTTCATGCTTGTGGGTACATGTGTGTGCGGTGCACAGGCGACGCATGTGCAGACCAGGGCTCTCCACCTTGTGTTTTGAGACAGCGTCTCTCTCTGAACCGGCGGCTCACTGATTAGTCCAGGCTGGCTGCCCAGGGAGCCCCAGGCACCTTCCTGTCTTTATTCCCTGTCAGGGAATTCACAGGTGTACACTGCGCCCCCTCCCATCTCTTTTTGGTTGTGTGGCCCTGGCTGTCATAGAACTCTAGTTGTAGACCTGGTTGGCCTCTGCCTCACAGAGATCCGCCTGCCTCTGCCTCCTGAGGGTTGGGATTAAAGGTGTGCACCACCACTGCTTGGCTTCCATTTTTCCTTTTCCTTTTTCTTTTTTAAGCTCAGCTGTTTGGGGACTCAATATGTAGATCAGGCTGGCCTCAATTTCCCCGGGATCCTTGTGTCTCTGCCTCCTGCGTGCCGGGATTAAAGGCGGGCACCATTCATTGCCCTGGCCTCCCCAGATTCTAATATTGATGCTGGACATCAAACTCAGGCCCAGAGAGCACTGTGACCAACTTAGCCATCTCCCTAGCCTCTTGTTTGAATGTTTACATTTATTTGTTATTTTTATGAGTTGTTTATTTTCATTCATGTATTCATAAAAAATTGTTTATGTATGTATATAAGGGTTTTGTCTGCTTGCATGTATGCACACCATGTGTGGACATGCATGTGTGCACATGTCAAAAGAGGGCAAGGGATCCCAGAGACTGGAGATCCAGACATGTGTGAGCTGCCTACGTGGGCTCGGGGAGTTCTTAACTCCAGACCCCTGCCTCTGTTTTTAAACAACAAGAACGTTTTGTAATGTAAGGGGGAAAACTGAGTTTTGAGAGGCACTGGAGAGCAGAGGCTTGAGATAGTTGATAGTTGTATGGGGAGGCTGGCTGGTGGCCACCCCTGCTTATGCCTGAAGGTGACAGGGCAAAGTCCTCTTGGCCTGGGGGGGGGGGGGACGTGTGGCTGGGCAGCTGCTGTCTCTTTCTTCATCCCTGCAGGGCGGTATATTGAACAGGCTAGGGCCCCGGGTGGGGGTGGGGGGTTACAGGGAGAAAACAGACAGACCTCCATGATGGGAGCTCTAGCCAAGGAGGAAGAGCCTCCCATATGCCAGCTGTGACTGGGGAGGTCCCAGGGCCCCTCAGAAGCACACAACCATCTGCCCTTAGTGAGTGAGGCCAGTGTGTGGTTCTCTGAGACAGAACAGGGAGCCTAGAGCCTTGTTAGAGGCAAGGACAGAAGGCAGCGGGCATTTTACTTGGAAGAGAACAGGGACTCTGAAGGCTTGGGCACATCTGTAGTGGGTGTCAACTTAGGCAAGTCAGAAAGGGACAGGCGAATACAGGGGCCACACTCAGGACTTCATCCTGGTAACTGTGGGGTTGTAGCAGTCTCTGCCTTCCAGAAAGATCTACCTGGAGGAAGTCTGCCACTGAGGACCGTGGGACTTCAAAGAGGTTCTCCCCCCTAAAAAGGGTTAGTTCGCACTTGGAGGGGCAGGAAGCCTGAAGTCCTCACCAGGTGACCTGGAGTTACCTGGACTTTGCTTTCCTACTTCGTCTCCTGGAATCCAACCACACCACGCATCAGGTAGACGCCGACACCAGCACACCCCAGGGTTTCCTGCTCGTTTTTAGAACATAGAAAATTCGCTAGAAAGTATATTTTCCCGGTAGATAATATCTAGAACACCAAATCGTTATAGCAAGTCACTCACTCCTTCCCCATCCTCTCACAGAGGTCCATCTTCTCCTTCTCCCTCCTGCCTGCTCCCGCAAACACACAACAGCCTCCCTCTCTCTCTCTCTCTCCCTCTCTCTCTCTCTCCCTCTCTCTCCCTCTCCCTCCCCCCCTCTCTCTGTTTGGTTTTTTGAGACAGGGTTTCTCTGTGTAGCCCTGGCTGTCCTGCAATTCATTCCGTAGACTAGGCTGGCCTTGAACTCACAAGAGATCTGCCAGCTTCTGCCTGTTGAGTACTGGGATTAATGCATCACCATGCCTGGTGGTTTTCCTTCTCATTATTTAGCTTTGATTTGTTTTATTTTCATACATTTGAGCATATTTCTCCTTGTCTCACTTTCCCACCAAACAAAGTAATATCTTAGACATTCTCCCCACAGCGTGCAGAGATTGGCGGGCGGGCAAGACCACTTATGGGAGCTCTTGCTGTTGCTGGACATTGCTGTCTAGACAGGGCTGTTCTGACATCTTTGCAAATGCTGCTCTGCTCATGAAAAACTGCTACAATCCTGTCTAATTGTCTTGGGTAAATGAGTATCTTCTTAGACAGTTATAGACTGTTCCGTTTTCTTCTGGGAGGTCTTTTCCCCTGAGAGGTTTTGCCTATTTTCCTGGTTCATCTGTACCTTTAGTATTCTAATCTTTTATATTGTACATGTAATGCAAATGCACTTTCTATTCAAGATGCCATTTGTCCCTGTGTAGTGCAGGCTAGCCTTGAATTATCAAACCCCTTACCGTGGGTCACTTCCCTGGGTGTTGGGATTACAGGCCTGTGCTATGACACCTTGCTGTACATTTGTTGTTGTTGTTTAAATAAGGTCTCATGTGTCCCAAGCAGGGTCTCGATGTAGGCTGTAGACAAAGATGAATTTGCATCCACCTCTGAGGAGCTGCCATTATAGGATTATAGGTACCTGCTATCAGGCCTGGTTTTATGCAGGGTTGGTACTTGTGCATGCTGAACCACACTCACCACCTGACCAGGGCACTTCTGGCCCTGCATTTTAAAAATGACATTGCTTTCCTCAAATCTTTCAGTCTCTAAGAAGCCAAAGGATACATACGATTTTTCTTTCTGCAGGGACTCAGAGTAGACGCTATTGGCACAGGAGCCAAACCCAGCAGAGTTTACCCAGGCCCTAAACTCGGGAGGCACTGAATTGAGTTGCAGATACCAGCTGTGCCCAAGCCTTGGCGCCTCCCCCAGGCCTGTAGACGCAGCAGCCTGACCAAGATCCCAAAGTACTGGATCCCAGAGAGTTTCCCAGTCCAGGAAGGGAAGTGAGCTAGCCTGTTCTGCCCTCCGGACCTGCCTACCGTCCTGCTGAGAGCGAGGATCGCAAGGCAGGCAGCCCAGCGGGGTGTGGGGATGTGGGAGGCGCCAGAAGCTTCGAGTCAGCCTCTTGGCGCCCTAGGGGCCCAGATATGCGAAGATGTTTTTCAGTCAGGAGCAGTGGCCAGGCACAGTCCCTCCAGACGCCAGGCTTATCTGGGGTCTCCAGAGGACGCCTCCAGAAAATGGGTCAGCGGCTGCGTCCCCCAAGGCGTTTGACTTTCCCCTATGACTGAAGTTCAGAACTCCTCTCTCTACCTCTCTCTCCCCCTTACCCTCATCCCCGTCACCCCTCTCCCTCCCCCCTTCCCCTTTTCTTCCTCTTCGCCAGGCAAGTGCGGGCTAGAGGGCACAACCAGCCTGGGGTCTGCAGGAAACCTGGGGGAGCACTTCTGTGTTTTTCACCCCCCAGACCCTGATTTCCTACTGTCTGGCTCTGCCATATTATATGTGGCTAAGTTGCCTTCCCTGAACTTGTTCTTGTGGCTCTCTGTCTGTAGCCCCCACTGGAATTCACTATGGAGATCAGGCAGTCCTCAGACATCAGCCTGCCTCTGCCTCCCAAGGGCTGGGACCAAAGGAATGTGCCACCAGACTGGTAGCTGCTGCTCTTCATCCTCATCCTCCTCTCCTTCTCCTCTTCTTCCTCATCCTTTTCTTTTTTAAAGAACATTTCTTGTCTTGAAACTATGTCTAGATTAAAAGTGCACTAAGCCTGGGCTACATAGTATGTTCAGCCTGCAACCATGAAACCTGTCTAAAAAACATCAAAACCAAACAGAAAACCCACAGATAAGCAAGGATGTTTAAAACCTATTCTAAGGGAAACAGAAATGATGGGAGCCCGTTGGCCCTCATCCGTCACCCCAGGATGGCCCTGCAAGGTGACATGGCTGCTTTCTAGCTCACTGCTCTGCTCGCCTTTGCCACCACAGCTTGCTTTGGCCAGTTGTCCTCAGCTGCTCTTTGCCCTGGAGCCCTGCTCCAGGCGAGGCTCAACCTTTCACCTGTGAGCTGTGGCCCAGCCACAGGGCTGAAGAAGGCACAGGTGGTGAGCCTCCCTGTCCAGCTGCTACACGGCTTCAGGCTGCTAAAGGACTCACAGTCATCTCCAGAGTGAACTGATCACTAGGGAGGTAGACAGTGAGGAGCCCCAGCCTCTGGCCTGGGGCTAATATTTAGTAAACAACTGACAGATGTCAGACCCCCACCATGCTGTCTAGCACACCTGGCCTCCTCTTTCCTAGGTCTTACACTTATTCATGAGGCCCATCTCTTCCCAACTTCATCTTTTCAGATTTTTTTCACCCCTCAGACACATTCTCAAAAATCTGGGTCAGGTGGACATGTCAGCCGGTGCCTCTAATATCAGCAAAGGGAGGTATACTTCTGCGAGTTGGAGGTTAACCTGGTCAGTTTTTGGCCGGCCTGGGTAACATAGCAAGACTCTGGTTTAAAGACAAATGAACACAGGACTGGAGAGGTTGCTCAATGGTTAAGCACACTTACTGCTCTTACAGAGTACCGGGTTTGGTTTCCAGCACTCACATGATGCTCAGAACCTTGTGTTAACTCCAATCCCAGGCATCAGACATGCATGTGGTGGACAAACACATATGTAGGCACAATGTCCACACAAAATACAAACCCTTGAATAAAAAAAAAAAAACAAACAGAAACCAAAAGGCTAGGCCACTCGTGAGCAGCTGCCCCTGGCTGGACTTCTTTGTACACTGTCCCCAGGCGTGATCAGGCAGAGTGGAGCCCAGCTCTCCATCATAATTGGACAATGGAGACATGGAGGAGGAGACAGAAGAGTAACAAAGGTGGGGACCTAGTCCTAGGTATCAACCAAGACCACCCCTCTCCAGCCTTTTCCATGGGTAGATGTCATCACTCATGTCTACAGAGACGGATGTCATGGAATGTGTGGGACACAGGCAAGGCTTCCTCGGGCAGGCTCTTCTGAGGTCCAGACAGCAAGGACCTACAGACATCACGGACCTCAGAGTCAGTTTAGCCACGCTTGGGATGAGTTCTGCGAACTTCCAGGTGTTGGCTTCCAAGTCCCATGACCCAGACCAAGGCATCAATGTCTCCCTTCCCCAGTCAAAGTTAAGTCAATGGCTCTTGTCAAGGCAATGGGTTCACCCACTATGGTGCTTAGGGATGTGGCTGGCAGCTTAGTGCTCTGCCTGGATCTCCTTGGACCTGTCAGCTCCTCTGTGTTTCAGTTACAGGCAGGGCCCCCATAAAGTGGTGCTTAGTTAGACGTGCTTCCCGGCTCGTGACGGGATCTGAGGACTGAGTCACAGGTGCTCATCTGTGAGGAATCTTCCTCCTCCCAGGGAGTAAGTGACTTTAGCCTGGGGTCCAGTCCAGCTTATTTGTCTAAGCCCTCCTAAGCCCTCAGTTGTCACTGTGGTGTCTCCATGCCCATAGAAGATTGTGCTTGTTACAAAAAACGACCACCAAGGATTTGATGGCTGTAGGCAGTGTGGGAGGCCAGGCCACTGAGCAACATTTCCCTCTGTCCCAGCCCTTCCTCAGGCCTGGGACCATCCACGGTGCACACCTCTGACCCAGGAACACTGTGGGTAGGGGTGAAGAGGCCAGGAGAAGGAATAGAGAACTTCGGTTGAGAGATCTGTGCCATGTCTGTCAAGCTAGGCGCGAGGTACTTTGTATACAATGACTTTTCATTATCCAGTAAGGCAACCAGTTGTCATACCTGTGTCACCTTATACCTCATACAGTCTCAGAGAGGTTAAGCAACATCAAAAGTTGCTCAGCATCAGGGTTCAGACCAGGTCTGCCTGGCTTCAGGATCTATCTGGGTGTAATTACTTCCCTCAGTGTACTGGTCTAGAGTAAGGCCTTGGCAACGGCTGGAAATGGCGCCTGGGAGGACTTGGTCTGTGACAGAAGAGGCAGAGGGAGGGAGGGTCACCAGCCCACTGCCATGCTCTGAGCATCCCTTGGTCAGAGAAGGAAGAGAGCACATCTGGGCGTTTCTATGGTGACTGGAGCATGGGGTGATAGAAGGGCCAGCTGCTGGGGTCTGTCGGGATGGCCCTGGGCACGTGAGCACTGTGAGGCCCTGCTCTTGCTTCACAGATGTGAACAGGTCACGGTCCTGTGTCACCGTTTTGACAAGAGGACATCTGCTTCGTGAACATGGAGCCACCGTCTATTCATTAATGTATGCACGTGCACACATGTGTCACAGTGTGAACAGAGGTCAGAGGGGGGCAAGCTGCTGGGGTCAGTTCTCTCCTTCTACCATGTGGGTCCAGGGCATGGAACTTAGGCCATCATCGCACATAGTGTCAAGCGTTAGTGCCTTTACCTACTGAGTCATCTTGTGGACTTTCAGTTCTAAATCATTTTATGTGTTTGTCTCTGCCTGTGCTGTGTGTGCTGTGCTGGTATCAGACGAGGTCAGAGGAAGACATCAGATCCCTCAGGGCTGGGTGTACAGGCGGTTGTGAGCCACAAAGTGCATGCTGGGAACTGAGCTCAGGTCCTCTGGAGGAGCAGCCAGTGCTCCTGGTTATTTTTGATGACAGTCCACATCTAAGATCACATCCTGGTGACCAGGGACAGCTTATTTCTTTCCTCACACAGATGCTTCACCTCTCTCCTCGCAGCCTCCCTCATGGGAGCAGCCATAGAAACAGGGCTTACCTGACTGACGTTGCTTCTGAGTGGCTTTATCACAAGAAATCTTAGTATGTAAGGGAACAAGGATGGTTAACACACAGCATAGGCCCCTTCCCACTTGGGACCTTCTGCCCCCGCACATGAGACAGACTCAGTGTCTGTCCTTTGTCTTGTGTCTTCAGAGGCCCCCCCAGACTCCCACTCAAGCCCCAGGACAGAAGGACTGCCTTTAAAAATGTCCTCCCCTGCTGATAAACAAAACACCTAACGGCCATTGCAGTAGAGCCCCGAAGTGTGAGACTGGGGTCTGTCCATTCAGCGTCTACAGAGCTGGCCCCTGTGAGTCTGAGGGTGGTCAGTCCGTGGCCTAAGACAGCGGGTGGGCACCACTGTACTCTGGGGTTCCCTTGGGTCCGGTCGGGATGTGGAAAGACCACAGGGGCCCATCTAGGGGTTTCCATCTATGGTTTCCCATCACCAGCTTAGATACTGGTGTGTGTGTGTGTGTGAGAGGGGACTCTATCTGCCCCATTGGACCCTGAGCTGGGGACACATGGGCGTGGGTTCTGGAGTTGCCCTCAGGACACTGGGCTCCAGGCCCACAGCCTGCCAGAGGCATCTGGCCAGGCCAGCTCACCCATCTGGCAGCCGCCCAGTTCCCTGGAAATGCCTGCTTTACCTATAGCTGTGCCTTCCCTCCCTCTAGCAGAGGTGCACACTTGTGTCTGTGTGTATGTGTGTGCAAATGTGAGTGTATATGTACATATGTGTGCACGTGTGCGTGCTAGTGTGTATATGTACATGCATATGTACACGTGTGTGTGTGTGTGTGTGTGTGTGTGTGTGTGTGTGTGTAAGGCTGAGCCTGAGGGACTCTGGGTGGGATCCGGAGCTCAGGGATGCCTACCTGCAGCCAGGCTCCCTCCTACCCTACCCCTGTGACTCATGCTCAGCCCCACACCTGGTGTCCTGGACCTCAGTGTCTGTCAGCTGTAGGGTGAGGAAGGCAGAGAGGTCCCAGGTCTATGAGGAAGCTCCAGAGCTTTCCCAGCTCCAGGTAAGAACAAGGAGCAGTGAGAAATGGAGCTGAGAGGCCACACCCAGGGAGGAGACACGCCCTCCCTGCCTCCCGGCAGGCCCAGTGGTGGACAGGTGAGCTCACCCCCCCTCCAGGCGGCAGCCCTGCCCACCTCTGGAGAATCCCATGACTCAGGTAAGAGGGGTGGGGCTCAGCCAAAGTCTCAGCACCCAGGTCATGGTGTGGCACTGTACTGTCCCTGCGGTGTCCCTGGGTGTGGCCCAAACACTGTGGTCTGCAGGGCTGGCACCCAGAAGGTCACTGTGAGAGCCTGTGACACACGGAGGAGGAGCAGAGCTGTGGGCAGAGGGCTTCCACTCTCACATCCTCCCTCGAGGGTCTGAAGTAACTGCCGTTCCTCTCAGCCAGGACCCTCCTGGCTGGCCCTTCAGCTCTCTGACTGCTTTTCCAGGCCTTCTGGCCTCTCCTGCCCTCACTAGCCCTGGTTGTGGCTCCCTCGGCGTCCCTGCTACTCTCTGGTTGAGGAGTGTCCTGTGTCTGCTGCTGCCAGGCCCCCGACACGGCAGACTGACAAGCAACATGTGGCTGGGTAGAGAGAAGGGACAGGCAATCAAGCCAACGGCCTGTCAGGCGGGGCAGGCTGAGACAGCCCCTTTGAGGGCCTGAGGGAAAGGGAGTCAGTGGCTGGTGACTAAGCAGACCTGACAGGACTTAGTGTAGGGCCTGACCTCAGTGGCTGAGGGAAGCAGCAAGCAGGCCAGAGTGGCTGGAACTGTCTGAGAACTGGAGCCCAGGAGGTGGGCGTGTCCCGTTTGAGTGTTAGCCTATGTGTTGGGAGCTGGCCTGATAGAAGAGGGCAGCAAGCAAATGTACTTACAATTCAGGCACTGAAGGGCTGGCCGGGCATAGAAAAGCTCTAGGGTAATGGGCTGACTTGTGTCCCATAATTCACGTGTTAAAGTTCAGCTCGTTAGTCCTCAGTATGGGACTGTCATTGGAGAGAAGTCTTTAGCTTTGTGTGTGTGTGTGTGTGTGTGTGTGTGTGTGTGTGTGTCATGCATCCATGCATGCATCTTCAGAGGTGAGAGGAGGGTGTTGGAACCCTTGGGATGGAGTTACAGCATTTGCAACCCACTCAGCATGGGAGCTGAGATCCCAGCTCTGGTCCTTATGCTAGAGCAAGTGTTCTTAACCACTGAGCATCTCCAGAGCTTGGAGACGAGTCTGCAGAGGCAATTACGGTAAAGTGGGGTCACTTGGTGGATATTAACCTAATCTGGTTAGTGTCCTTACAAGTGATTCAGACCTCGCCAGAGGGGAAGACCCTGTGAGACTCGCTGAGAAAGCAGTCCTCTTGGGGCTTAACCGTGGCCTTTCAGAGCTGATGAGATGACGGTCTGCTGTTGAGGTCACCTTAAATGTGGGACTTTGTCAGACTGGTCCAAGCAGGAGCTGAGGCGGGAGGAGGTCACTTGAGTGTTGGGGGCCCTAACAGAGATTTCAGGCTGTGCCTTCCATCCAAGCCAGACAGGCATTGCCAACAGAGCCCCTATCCTCCTGATTTCAGGCTGTGCCTTCCATCCAAGCCAGACAGGCATTGCCAACAGAGCTCCTATCCTCCTGATTTCAGGCTGTGCCTTCCATCCAAGCCAGACAGGCATTGCCAACAGAGCTCCTATCCTCCTGATTTCAGGCTGTGCCTTCCATCCAAGCCAGACAGGCATTGCCAACAGAGCCCCTATCCTCCTGTAGTTGCTCTTAGGCAGAAGCAGTGAACCCCAGGCCTTTAGGAGACAGCCCCCAACAAGTCTAAGATGATGCGGGCAAAGCAGCCAGCAAAGGTACACTCCAGCACATTCACAAATCTGCTGGCCATTAAAGTGCCAGTTTCACACACTTGTTCCAAAATTGCCTGAGGGATGTGCACTATAGCCCTGCTTTGAAGAGATGCACAGCCTGACATGGCCACTTCAGCTGCATCCGGTTTCCTGGCCTCTGGAACGGCAGGCGGAGGGGGTAGGGTGGGTACTGGGGCTCTGTTCTCTCCTGAGGGGGCTGGTTTGGGCTCCTTCTCTGCCCAGGACTGTTGCTCTGGGTGGTGGCTGAGTGGCTAGGCCCTTGTGGAAAGCTTGCCTTGCCATTGTCCTCTTCCCACACCAGCAGATCCTGCAGCTCCCTCCAACCCTAGAAGACCCTTCTCCTGGATATCGGCTCCTCTCCTCCCCAGGAGCCCAGCCCCCTCACTCTGTCAGCCATCAAGCAAGTGGATAGCAAGGCCCTGACCTGCTTCTGTCTTTGCTTCCTGTCTTCAGAAAAGGGGCAAAGGTCCACCCTGTGCACCCCAGGCTGCCATTAGGTGACAGCAGGTAGGCCGCGCCTTTAAGCTGCCTGAGAAGAGTCACCCTTTACTGGAGCCTGGGTGGCAGGGCTGGGGTCAGGCAATGGGGACCGTGCAAGCGCAAGTACAGTTGTTTTCTCAAAATCTTATGAATGTGTGTGGGGATGTCCACACCACATGTGGAGGTCAGTGGGCAACCTGTTGATTTTCTCTTTCCAACTTGGGAATGGAACACGGGTGGCAAATGCTCTTTACCTGCTTAGCCCTCTGGAAGGCCTGAGGCTGGGTTTCACCTGGATTCAGTGGGGCTAGTCTTCCTCAGAAGTTTCCTCTGCCCCTAGCCCCAAGACAGACCGCGAGCCGTTCTGAGGGCAAGTTCCCTTTACGAGGCTGTCCGGTGAGTTTAGGTCACCGGTCCCCGTGAATCCCTTCCCATCGGGGAAGCACTAACTGACAGGTATTTTATACTGCGTATGTGGGTCCCCTGCGGCCCTGCCCCTCAGACCCTGTCTTCATTACGCTCTGCACAGACAGGTCCCAGGGACACAGGTGTCTACCATGAGGCCAGGCCAGGCAGGCAGGCTGCTCTGAGCAAGGCTCTCCCAGAAAGGGCTGTCTGCCCAGAGAGAGCCAAGCACGGGGTCAGCTGCTGTCCCCTGGGATGCGTTAGTGTGGTGACAAGGGTTCCGCAGGCCTGTCACTTGGCATCTCATCAGCCTGGTTTGGACTGCCTGGCAAAGGAAGTTCTGAAGCTGGCCTCAAAGGAGATGGGGGTGGGATGGGGCCCTTGGCAGCTGGCAGCAGAGGCAGCTGGAGAGGGAAGAGGGTCTGGGGGGGACTGGGATCTGACTCCTCCAGGAGAAACCTCCTTAGCCAGCCCCAGCCCTCATTGGTCGGTATACCAAGACTGGGGGTCACCAAGTGGTGGGGTATACAGCAGAAAACTCTGACTCTGTCCCCTCCATTCTGCTGTCCCCAGAGGACTGATGGGCCCCTCAGGACCCAGGCTGGGCTCAGGAGAGGCCAAGCCACAGTGGGGACAGATGTTTCCATTTTAGAGCTTGGGTTGTCATAAATTGTTTGTTCTCACCAAACCCTGTTTCTTATTAACTGGCTCTGGGAGATGGAGACGCATCCATGTGCTGTGTAGCTCCCGTGTGTGCTTGATCATGTGTGTGCACGCGCGCGTGTGCGTGTGTGTGGTACTCAGCATGTGTGCATGTGTACAGTTCCCATATATACATATATGTACATATAAGTATGTATACATACATATGCATATGTAGCATGTATGTGCATGTGTGTGCATAACCCTGAGAACACTGGGCCGGGAAGGGAAGTAGATGCTGTGGGCTCCTCTCCTCCTGGCCTTCCTTAGGCAGGCCTGCCTTTGTCCTGGGAACTATTTCTTAGCCCTGGCAGCCTCGCCCACCTGTGGGTCCTAAGCATGCCTAAGTAGGGTTCTCACATCAGGTCTGCCTTCTGTTCCCATCACTGCATGTTGCATGCTGCCGCCCCTGTCTTCCCCTTTCTTGCTAGAAGAGCCTCTTCTACGGACTCTGGTACCCACTCTCCTCCATCCTCCATCCTCCAGGGCTGTGGGATCCCTACCTACTTGCTGTGGTGATGGATCCCCCTCCTGACCAGGGATAGTCTAGGAAGAGCAGTGTGAAGCAGGCCTTGGAAAAGTAAGGGGTCCTCTGGAGAGGTTCCCGCTCCGAGCTGTGCCCTGGATGTCATCATACCTTGATGCAACATGACCTGTATAGCAGCCTTCTTTCTTGTGACCGAGGGGACCAAGCAGAGGCAGTGAAGCTACACACGGGCAGAGCTTCTGTGTTAGCCTTTCTGGGGTTTCTCGTCACTGAGGAAAATGCTGGCTGTCAGTCACTGAGTGCTTCCCACCTCTAGAAACTGTGAGACGCTGGCAGTATCCAAGAAACGCTTTTCCAGCACTCAGCCATGCAGAAAGCGGAATCCCTGTTCTCAGAGCTCATGTTCTTTGTATCGCCAGTGTTATCTCACTCACAACTCAAATAACCTAAAGTATAGTGGCTCAAGAGGCCCTGTGTGGCAGGCTTTCCTGACTGGATTGCTCTAAAAGCCAAAGGATTTACAGACTAGGTTCCACACAAACCCAGCTCTCCTCAAGCAGCGCCACCTGGCTGAGGTGGGAGACAGCATTAGGTTCCTTGGGGACTAACAGGATGGATGCTGTGTGAGGTATGAAGCAATGGAGGGGACCCGTTTCCTAAATTCAAACGTTCGGAACCAAGGGTTGAGCTTCGCAATTATTCCGGCTATAATTCATCTCCACGAAGCCAGCCTTCTATCTTTTGGAATGCATCCAGTAGGCTCTTGGTCTCACATCACGCTGGGGCAGAACCCTGTTTCTAAGCTTTCACTGTAAACATTGATAACCGGAGGCTGAGCCCAGAAACCAGAGCCATCTGCCCAGACACTGGCCTGGAGCTTGGAGGTTCCGGGCTTCTGGGATCAACATACCTTTGTACCATAAACGATAACCTGGCACCTCCAATCTGTTCATGTAGGTTATACCTATCAATGCACTTATTTATAAGTTAAACTGAAATAGTGTTTAACTCATTAAACTATAACGTGAAACACATTGCACGATGTGATAATGAAATAGTTCCACAAAGGATGATTTTAAGACAAAGGGAAGCATTCCCAGGAAGGAAGGGGCATTGCTTTGCATCTGCAAATCCCTAATGGCAGGCTGGCTCACTAGAAGACATCTGGATTTCCCAGGCAGTTTCTGTCTGGTTTGTTTCTGTATCTCACACCACACAGCTCCTGGAAACCATCACCACAGCCTCTAAAGAATGAGAGTGAATAAACAAGTGACAACTGATAACGGAGACATAAGACCATGCCTCCCGGTCCTGGGTGAGTGGGAGGATACCCGGGGAAACAGCCAGATGAAATAAGGTGCCGGAACTTCATTGAGACCTGGAATAGCAGCTTAAAACTTTAGGTTGCTTACTTCTGGAACTTTGTGTGAATATTTCCAGGCAGAGGTAACCGATAAGGACTACTATGTTGGGATCTATTTTTGCACCGTCATCTGTTTACACATTCTTCTGGAGGGCATCACTTGGTGTTTCACGTCTTGAGTTACTGGGAAGGATCGGTAGCACGAGTAATAAAAACCCATAGACAGACGTTGGGGTTCAAACTGAAGATCGAAAAGGTAAAGCAGCCAAGCCACTAAGGGAGTTCTTACTCTCTCTCTCTCTTCATGATTTGTTTTTATTTTATTTGCATTGGCGTTTTTGCCTGCTTGTATGCCTGTGGGAGGGTGTCGGATCCCATAGAACCAGAGTGACAGACAGTTGTGTGCTGCCACACGGGTGCTGGGAATTGAACCCAGGTCCTAGGAATCGAACCCAACCAGAGCTCTTAACCGTGGTGGAGCCATCTCTCCAGCCCCCCAAACCTCTTTTCTTAATAAACCATTCTGTGTAGTCTGTGCACCAGCAGGGAACAGACTGATTCTAATGCAGCACTACCCTCTTTGCTTTTTGGAGACATGGTCTCACCATGCGCCCCGGGCTGGCTCGGAGCTTGCATCCCTCTTGCTTTCTGAGTGCTTGGATTACAACTGTCCTGCAATAGCCTGCACAGTCTGATGCCACAGCCGCTTCCCGCCCTGACCCAGCGCTCTTCTCAGCTTTTCCAACTTTGAGGAGTCTTGTCATGAGACCCACCAAGTCTTAGTGCCTCCCAGCAACTTTCCGCCTGGGTCTTTTCTATTTCCCTTTGTGTCCTGTAATGTCCCATGCCCCTGGTTAGGCCCCAGACTCCCAAAGCTGTTTCACGTGAGCGGTAGTTTTTGTTTTGTCTTGTCTAAAGGAAAAGGAAGCAAATTAGAATGCATCGAAGTCAAATGAAAGCTGTCAACCATTTTCTCTCTCTTTTTTCCTTTCGAGACAGGGTTTCACTGTGTAGCGCTGGCTGTCCTGGAACTCAGTCTGTAGACCAGGCTGGCTTTGAACTCACAGAGAGCCGCCTGCCTCTGCCTCCTGAGTGCTGAGATCAAACGTGTGCACCACCACCGCCCTGTCAATCATTTTTCTATATAGGAAATACACATCACCATTGCCTGGAATGCTAACTGGGCCGTTCTACCTCAAGATGCCTCGATCTCAAAGCTGGACTGGGCCATCAGTGCCAGGGGAGGAGCCCTGTGCCAGGGGAGGAGCCCTGTGCCTGTGGACCCACCACCCCAGGGAAGGGTTCTAGTCTCATCTACTGAAGAAAAGGGTAAGAGAACCGTCCACTCGTCTGAAAGCTGGGGAGACGGTTCAGGCTGCTCACCCAGAGGAAACCACCCATGGGGTCCACGATGATTCTGCCCCTAGCCCAGGGGGATGAGGGCAGGTGGGAAAGGCTGGTTCTAGTAGGCCAACGGGGTGAGCAAAGGTGGGCACACTGGTTGGCAACGCATTGCCATGAAACCTCGGCACCTGCCACTCCACTCGGCACAGCTCGGGGTGTGCAGGACCAAATTCATGGCTCTCACAGGCCCCAAAACATGGTTTTTCAAAGTCAGGAACAAGGAAAACACCATACTTTTCATCTCAGATGGAATAATGTCTTAATAAGCTGGTCTCCTTTTGTTCTCCTTATTAACTTGGATGAAGGAAAAGGGCTGCTTCCCCCAACAATTAACAGAGCAGGCGAACTTATTTTGTGTGTGACTCCAACCTCGTCCCGGGTACAGCTCAGAGGTCACCTCCCTCAAAGCTATTTTCCCACCCTGAAGGCTAGTGTCACGTCGGCAGGTACAGTGTTCATGAAATATTGCGCTGCTAAGTGGCATAACCCATGCATATTATATGCACAGAATGGACACATAAGAGAAGCTGCACAAGTGACTAAAACAAAAGTTTTCAATATTTGAGAAGAAAAAAGATATGTAGGCACAAACCTGTAATCCCTACACTCAGAGGAGGCTGAGGCAGGAGGATTGCTGTAAGTTCTAGGGCAGCTACACAGTGAGTTTCAGTTTAGTGTGGCCACGGTAGGCATGAGAACAACCCTGGACAAGAGAGGCAGGGTTGGAGAGTTGGTTCAGTGGGCAAGGGCACCTGATGCTCTTGCAGAGGACCTGGGTTCCGTTCCCAGCACCCACATGGCAGCTCTCAACCTTCTGTAACTGCAGGTCCCGTCGGATGCCCTCTTCTGACCTTTGTGGGCATCAGGCATGCATGTGGCACGCATGCAAACATGTAGGCAAAAACTCATACACACAAAGTAGAATAAATACATCTAAAAAGAGAAGGGGCACGGCATGCCCTATTGGCGTGTCTGCCACGCGCCTCAGGCCCCAGGGCCCTGGGGAAGCTGCAGACTTTGGGTTAGAAGTTTAGAAAATAAGTAAGTCACCTCTTGAACAGTGAGTTTCCGTTTATTATTGTGCACCCCCCCAGCTGAGCCGTCTACTAACTGGCAGCGATTTCCCAATAATCACAGCGTGAGAGGGAAGCACGCTCGTGTGACCCTCCGTGGTGGATGACACACCGCGCAGTCTGTCTGCCTCTACTCCTAGACATGAAGTGACTGGCAGAGCTGCTGTGCTGCGGGAGGGCGTGGTTGTGTCCGGCTTTAGTCAGGGTCCATGGCAAACAGCTGGATGTCCTGTGGGTTCCAGTACAGGCCGACTGCCGAGTTGTAGACCAGAGACCAGACGTAAGGGATGAAGAACTCCTCGGGCTGTTCCTCTTCCACATATTTGAATTTCAGTTCTGGAAATTTCTGAAAGGAGAACAAGATGACTCTTTACGTACGAGAACAAGCAGTGGTGTGTGTGTGTACAGCAGGCTCTCCCCAGAGTGGCTACCGACTGAGAGCGCCAGCCTTTCACAGGGTTTGACTGCCCAATGGCTTCTGGGATTACCTGCTGTGCTGGCTAGTTTTATGTCAACCTGACATGAGCTAGAGTCATCTGTGAGGAGAGAATCCCAATTTAGAAAAACGGTTCCGTAAGAGCAGGCTGTAGGCTAGCCTATAGGGCATTTCCTTAATCAGTGATTGATGTGGGCGGTGCTGTCCCTGGGCAGGTGGTCCTGGGTTCTATAAGAAAGCAGGGTGAGCAAGCCAGTAAGCAGCTCCCCTCCACGGCCTCTGCACCAGCTCCTGCCTCCAGGATCCTTCCCTGTTTGAGTTCCCGACCTCATTGCTTTTGATGATGAACGGTTACACTGACCTGTGAGTGAAATAAACCCTTTTCTTCCCAAGCTGCTTTGGTCATGGTATTCCGTCACAGCAGCAGTGACCCTAGCTAAGACACCTGTGGCCACAGCAAACAATATGATGACCCTGGCTGGTTTGTCGAGGAGGGACCTAGATGAGGGGGGTAAAAGGAGGCAGGGCTGTGCACGGTGACAGGCAAGGGACAGCGTCAAGGTCTGGTTCCTCTTGGGAGATCCCGTCTCGGGGAGTGGGTCATTTTGGAGGTGAGAATCTTTTCCCAAAAAATTCTCAGCCTTGTGACTGTATAAAGTTCATGGGAGACATACAGACTCTGTTCTGGACAGGCGCTCATCTGAGTGGCTGTGTTAATCTAGCTGTGTGATAAATTCTTTACAAGGAAGTAATTAAAAAGTCTGAACCACAAGCTGAAGTGGGAGGCATGGTTGGCTGGGGGGCTGCTGGCTCTGCAGTCTGGCCTCATCCTATGGGGGCAGAGAGAGGCCAAGGTCCTTCCTCTTAGGACTATGGAGGCTCAGGCTGGCTCTCTACAGCCTCTAGGGCTCTGGAACACTCTTCACGGCTTCTGGCCCGCAGGTTCATGACCTGAGATAGCGTTTATCATTGCACCATAGCATCAGGATTGGCTTCTAACTCAAATTTTATTCCTGACCTACTAATCCTCGCAGAGCAGAGGCATCTTCCCCCTGTAGCCTGAGGAGCAGGTGGGTCTACGGAAAGCCTTTTGGCCTTCCCCTCAGCCACAGAGGCCCTACCAGAAGAGGCTATGCTGTGCTAATCCCTGTTGTAGGTGGCGTG
The DNA here is from genome assembly GCF_943737965.1 of Phodopus roborovskii. NCBI lineage: Eukaryota > Metazoa > Chordata > Mammalia > Rodentia > Cricetidae > Phodopus > Phodopus roborovskii. The sequence goes on from NW_026126563.1 coordinate 11,349,188, forward strand.
GGGAGGACAGGGACAAGTCAGGGTCCTAGGGTGTAGGTGGAAGGCTGAAGGAGAGGAGGGAGCGAGGTATCCACCTGCATCCACTGTGCTCACAGGCGGAGACTCTGGGGCTTGCTGTGTCTCTTCCCCAGAGTTCTAGTAGGTGTTCGTAACTCGCACGGCCAATGAATGTGTCCGTGAAATAATCTCCATGCGCTGAGTGCTAAGCACGTCCTAGACGCAGGGGCAGATAGGTGAGGGCTGTCATCTCACTGAATCTTATTCATCACAGAGCACATTTGTTTACACAGTGCCTGCTGCGTGGTGCCAGGAGGCCTGTGTGGGCTGGGGCCCAGGGTGCAGCAGTTCCTGTTCCCACAGGAAGTACACTCTCCCGGAAGGACAGCCAAGTAGCAGTGGGGACAGCAGTGAGCACTGCAGGGCCTGCCGTGGCAGCATGGCCAGATGGCGTGGGAAGCATGTCCTCAAGGGACAGAGTATGAATCCCGAGCCATGCCATGCTGGTGAGTCTGGAAGGCAGCAGCGAGTGCCAACACTGGCAAACAGTGTCTGGAGCTGAGACACAGACTAAGGCCTCGGGAGTCTGGGGAGGGCCTGAAGAAGGGTGGGGCATAAAGAATGCCCTGTACAGTGACCCCAACCCCAGTGTGGGAGACCGACATCCCGAGGTTCCCTAGGGGAGGTGCAAACTTTGGTCTGAATTGAAATGGGGCTAGCTGGGGGATTCCTGTAGACAAGGTACACACACACACACACACACACACACACACACACACACACACACACACACACGCACGCACACACGCACGCACGCACACACACGACTGTGTGCATAAACATGTATGCACACTCAGATACACACACGCACACACACGCACGCACACACGCGTATGCACACTCAGATACACACGCACACACACATGCACACACGCACGCACGCACACGCACACACACGACTGTGTGCATAAACATGTATGCACACTCAGATACACACACATGCACACACACGCACACGCACACACACACGCGCGCGCACCCCTTTACCACGAGCACCTTACTGAAAAGAACTGTGGCCCCCAGCCCATGGGCTTACTGTTGTCTCAGCCCTCAGTGGTGAACTGGAGCTGGTCCCAGTTTTCATTTATTTCATACGAAACCACAGGCTAGGCTTTCAGAATCCAGGGACTTTCTGAGCATCTGGCATATTATTGACACTTGCTGAACCGAATGAACAAGACTTCATATCCACACAATAATCTTGGGGCAGTTGACCAGCCTAAAGGGGCTACAGCCAGCAGAATGTGGGACTCTCAAACCAAGCCTTGGGGTGTCCATCCTCAGACTACATGCAGCTGGGGGGGGGATGAGGTTTCCATGTCTTCCAAGAAGCACACAATTGTCTCCTTTAACCTTGGTGCCTGGGTGAATTCTGTGCTCTGGCAGGCCAGGCTAGGGCCAGAAGAGCAAGCTGGGCAGTTCAGGGTGTTTCCCTGGGACTTTGGCTTCTCATGTTGTGTAAAATGTAGGCCTTATGAATTCCTTTCAATTCTGACTGATTACCAAATGACCTTAGAGGGGGTTCTAACCCTCTCTATTCCTTGCCATGCCTTCTGAGCCCACTGTAACATTAAAGTCAGGCCAGTGCACACAGCTAGTGTCACAGCAGACACCTATGTTCCCTGAGGCCACTCACTTGTCCTGGCCATTCCCCTGATGGTCTTCAAGGCCAACTCTTCTAACTGTCTAAGACCAAGACAGTATCAAGCAGTTGTGGAGCGACCAGGAACTTAGTACTAAGCCCTCCAGATCGTAGTGCCTGTGCATGCTGGCTGGTGAAGATCTGATCACTTCACAGGGTTTCCAAACTGGGGTCTCCTGAGTGTGCGTCCCCAGTAACAGGAAAGCAGAGGCCAGAGACAGAACAGCATGACAACATGGACACACTGCCACCGCTGGGGAAAGTTTGCGTATGGACACAGCACACAGGGCCCCCAGACCACAGCAGCCTTTCTTCGTGTCTGCTGTCTTTCTCCTTGACTGGATGACTGAATGGTGAGCTGTTACTTCCTGGGTTCTTTCTGGAATCTTCACCAGCAGGTCACATGGTTCACAAAGGACTGATGAGCACAGAGCAAAGAAAGCAGAGACCTGATTTCCAGACTGGAGACGTGAGGCAAACACCCGGAAGCGCAAGGTATAAATCCCTTCTACTGGAATGGTTTGTTTGTACGCCTAGCTGACAGAGGACTCTGAAGGGGCAGACAATGTGCATAAGGGATGAGAGTTTTCCAAATGCTGCTCAGCCAGCCTGACCCCTGTGCATGCAGCTGCACAAAATGGGCCTGCACTGCAGTTACCAGGCCCGCCCCCAGCCCCACTACCACACCCGTCTGCTTAGCTCTAGAGACTTGAACAGTTACCCTTAAGACCAGGTGCTTCCCTGAGATGTCTTTGCATGCTCGAGAGCCAAGGGAAAGAAGGACAAAAGGCTTTATTTAGAGCCGAAGACACCAGGGACACATTTGGTCAGGATGCAGTCCAAAAGTGTCAGTCTGAAAGTCAAATGACAACCCAGAAAGAGTCATCTTTCCCTTACATTCCTTTGCCAGCCTATGGAGGACAGTGATGGCATCGGGTGTGGCTGAGGGACATCCAGCTTCCTCACTGGATCCCTCACACCCCAGACTGTCCAGGCTCTCACGTCAGTCCAGAGCTTTGCTTTCTCTGCCTCTCTGGCATGACTCAGGCCTGCTGGCTCCATTGACTTTCGGGTTCCTGTGTCCTGGGAAGGGACAGGTGTTTGAGAGGGACAAGGGGCTGCCAGGTAGGACAGGAGATCTTTGGCCCTGGCTAGCCCAGGGCAGTAGCAGGCTTTATCGGCCCAGGTGGTTCTAGTAGGGGCCCTGGCTTTTCACACCTCTCTTATGGTTCCTGGCCTGTGGCTTGGTCCCGACACGGGAGAAAACCCACCTCTGAAGCTAGCAGCTTGGTCTTCGTCCAGAGTCGCTACTCACAGCAACCCTGTTTTGGGTTTTGGAGCCAGAGGTAACGCTAGACTCTCAAGCAGAGGGAGCTAGAAATTTTTTTTTTTTTTTTTTTTTTTTTTTAATTTATCAGCTCCTGTGAAATCAACCTACCACAGTGGGACATCCGGACGCTCAGTTCAGAGACAAAGCAGAGGTCTGATTTGGCGGAGAGACTTGGGTATAGCAAGCACACGGAAAGTCTACAGCCTGTCTCTGTCGTCAGTCATGTGATCTGGTGAAAACCCACAGGAAGTCGGTGAGCAGATGTAGGGTACAACTGTAATAATTTTATTACTACAGAAGTTCAGTAGAGATTTCCAGCTCCCACCTAAAGTCTAACAGATAGCATCAGACATCCAGCAAGCACCTGGCATGGCTCCAGGAAGTTAATGCAATTTACAATCAAACAGCTACACAGCACACTGAAAAAGTTTTCTGCACACAGTAAGTAGGGGAGACAGGTGGAGGGTGGCCACTGGGCCTGAGGCAGCCAAAACTGGCTGGCAGCTAGGGTGGACTGGGACTGACCAGCCAGCCACTGTGCACAGTGCTGGTTTGTGGTGGGCAGCCCATTCAGCCAGAGCAAAAGTGGCGTCGTGAGCCTGTCGCAGGGCAGCAATGAAAGCTGTGAAGCCCACGGTTTCACTACAGACGTGGGGACCGTATCGCCTCCTGCCATCCCCCTGCCTCAGACCATCAGGGTGTTACTTCCACCTAAACTCTGTCACTGAGCAACAATTACTTCTGGGTCCTGCATTTGGGGCAGCAGAGGGGAGAGAGGGACTCAGCAGAGAGAGGGGCGATGCTCTGTGTAGGCCTGTGTGGACCACAGGGGCCAGAAGAGCTGGGCTGGCCGGGAGAAACGGTGACCCGGCACACCCGGCAGCAGCAATGCCATTGATTCATCTGATTATCGGCTGAGCAAAACGGAAGGGCAGAATGAGTTGCAAACGTGTCAAGATGCAGCGGCCAGCAGCAGAAAGAGCAGGCACTGAGCATCGGCGCTGAGGGCAAAGTGCATCTACTCATGAATTCGTGATTACTAGTTTTGCTTGAGAGAGCTTTTACAAATTATTTAACCATCTTATATGTATAGATGTTCTGTGCGCGCGCATGGGTGTATGCGTGCGTGCGAGCGTGCGTGTGCGTGTGTGTGTGTGTACACCAGGGATGTGCCTGGTGCTTGCAGAGTCCAGAAGGGGGTGTCAAAATCCCTGGACTGCAGTTAGGAATGGTGGTGAGTCACCACATGCCTGGGAATCAAACATTAAACTTGGGTCCTCTGTAAGAGCAGCCAGTGCTCTTAGCCACGGAGCCATCGCTCCAGCCTCTATTTTTACTTTTGAAAGAGTAATAGGGGTCCCACTATGTTGTCCAGGCTAGCCTCAAATACTTGTGGTCCTAGCTCTTGGGTAGGTGAGACACACGGATCCCAAATGAATGAGTTCTAGGCCACCCTGGAGTATATAAAGAGACCCTGTCTAGAAACAGACACTGCTGTCTTAGCCCCCCCCCCCCACACACCTCCTCTCTCAAGGCCACACCTCCTAACTTCCCAAGCAGTTCCACCAACTGGGCACCAAGCATTCAAACGTTAAGGGCCTATTCCTATTCAAGCCACCACGACATAGATAAAGAAAGAGAAACACAAAGCTGTAACTGTGAAGGCCATGACCAGGCGGCTCAGAGGGTCGCAGTCCCTGAAAGTCCAGGACTACAGTTGTTGGCTGTGCAGGGGCCAACTGGGGCTCTCAGCTGGCGGGGACCATCCACTCGGAGTTCAGAAATGGCCTCACCACTTCTGAGTGTCTCCAATGAGCCTAATGGCTTTTATCGCAGAGTCTAAGGCTCCGAGGGAGAGTGAAGATATAAAGCGGATACACCCCACACTGACCAGCAAGTCACTGTACTTTGTTGCTGCTGTTCTTACTTTCATTTTTTAGAAATGCATTTACTATGCTAGTTTTTAACATCACATTAAAAGGTCGGGCTTACGACATTTTCGTCCGTGCACACGGACACGGCGTTCTGCACTTTGATCATGGCTCTTCCAGCCAGAGCTTAAGCTGGGTGAGGGAAGCCTGCGCAGGTCCCCGTGCTGGGACCTTGCTCCACAGGCAGAGGCCCAAGCAAAGGAGAGGGCTCCTGGCTGCCTGAGCAGAAAGATGGGGTAGGCAGGGCCCTCTGACTGCAGGGCCCGGGGTGGGGCTGGCTGGTGTGGTATGGCCAGCAGCGGGCCAGGCACACGGCACAGAATTTTCTGGACATCCTTTGCTGCGAGCTGGCCCAGAGGGGACTCAGGGACAACTAGAGCTGTGCTCTTCCCTTCTGAGGGGCGCTTATCACAGAAAGAAGCCAGGATGCTTGGCTGGAAGGAGGGTGGGCTTGCAGGCAGGCGGTACCTGTGGTCTGACTAGAACACCAGATTCCCCAGGCCCAACAGATGTGCCCCCTCGTGGGTGCGAGCATGGCCAGGGGCTTATCAGGCCAGAGTGATGTGCGATTTTCAAATATATATATATATATTTATGAAATTATAAAATAAAGCAAAAATGTATGGGGCTGCAGAGACAGCTCAGTGGTTAAGGGAGAGCACAGATTGCTCTTGCAGAGAACCCAGGTCTGGTCCCCACCATCCACGAGGCTGCTCACAATCTTCTGCAACTCCAGTTCTAAGGGATCTGATGCCCTCTTCTGGCCTCCACCGGGACCAGGCTTGCAAGTGGTGCACGGACAGACACGTGGGCAAAATACCGTACACAATAAAGCCAGTCATTCATAAAGGTTAAAAAAGAAAGCCTGGGAAGGGTCCCGCACACCGGGGGAGTTAGCGCAGCAGTGCCCCAGAGCTGCCTGGGACGCTGGGCTTTAAGGGGTCCACGACGCCAAGGAGAGATGAGCTGTGCACCTGGAAGAGCCCACCTACCCTCAGACATGGGCTGGGTGGGCGATGTTGCATTTTACATGGCTACCATTATGGTAAAGGACACTGGTTATGGGGTAAGGAGCTAGAGTGAAGCATTTTCAGTGAGTTCTTTATCTGGGATTCTTGTTCAGGTTGCAGTGCCGGTAAAGAAGGCAACTCATGGCCTTGAATGTAAGCTTGACCTGCTTATCTGCAATCACGTGTCTTCATGCTCATTTTTCCAGACTAATTTGTGAATGGGGGGGAGGGAGATGAGTGAAGAATTAGAAGCAGGTTCTGTATCATATTTAGAAAAATTCATGAAAAAATAAGGATCTTTGCCATATTTGAGATGTGTGTACAAGGAGCTACGTATAAAATGACACACGGAGGATAATGGGACAGGGACAGACAGAAGACCCAGCAGTGACCTCCGTGTATATCACAGAGGTATTTGCAAAGGGAATCCCAGCAAAGACAACCCGAGCTAAGACGCTGTCTGTACCTCCTCAGGAGTTCGCTTCTCTGAACAGTCTGTGGATTTATTCTGCAAGCAAATTTGATGGCCCCTGAGTTTCCACAGGAGGCTTGTCACTGCTAGCAAGCCTGCCTTGGTTGTTTCTTAGCAAGAAGGGGGAGCCACGTGTGGCCAACACTCCTTGGTGGACATCTCAGCGGAGGATCCTCCTGCTCTGGGCAGTATGTGGAAAGCGTCCTGGCTGCTAATATACAAGAAAGGGGATCACACTGAAGACGTGTGTGTGTGTGTGTGTGTGTGTGTGTGTGTGTGCGTGCGTGTAACCTAGAGCCCAGTGAATGATGCCAAGCAAAGCTGTGAAGGACCCACACACCAAAATTCACAATTTTTTGGAAAGGGAGGCTTTCTGACACAGGTGTGTAGCTCTGGGTAGCCTTGAATTCATAGCAACCCTCCTGCCTTAGCCTCCTAGAACTGGGATTACACACATGAGCCACACACATAATGCTGTATGGCACAAAGGAGGAAGGAACGAACGATACCTTTGTGCTTCCCATGGATGGCTTTCCCAGTGACACTAGCAAGATCCATGTAGGCTGAGCTTGACCTGTGTCTCCCCTGCCTGGTGACATGTGGTTACCCAACACAAGCCATCTCTGAATTCAAAGCACATCACATGATTTGTTTATATTTGCAAAGCCACGATGACTAGACAATCTCAAAAGTCAGTGTTGGGCACCGCTGTCTGGGCTGGCCCTTTGAGGCTGACAGCAAGGCTGTGTGGATACACAATTCCTGAGGGTTTCCCTAAACACCCTGGCCAGTCACACCGGTCTCTTCAGCTCCTTCCTTCCTGAAACAAAGCAGCCACCCAAGGAATCAAGGGACACCAAAGGCGCTTGGAGTCCTTCACCCCAGCACTGTCACAGAGCGACCACAGAGGCCGTTAGCACCGGCACACTGCTAATATTGACGACTCTGCTTCCAAAACAACATTAGAGAAAGGATAATGGGCAAGGGCAGGAGATGCCATGGCAGAGCAGATACGATCCAGACTCAGACGGATGCCATCAAGGAAAGCACTTGCAGAATGCCAGCGACAGCAGAAGCAGCATGAGTCTATGAAGCCTCTCCCTGTTCTTTCTCTTTCACAATTCCTACTTTATCTTTTTCTGGGCCAAAAGGCTGAGCCAGGTGTGTCCAACCATTTGACACTCACTGTAACATGATGTTGTCATCGACAAAGTTGGAGCTGGAGAATTTCAAATCAAGTTTTAAAAAGCTTACAATTCTTTTATTAAAAAATAATTCACTTTATGTAGTGCAATGGTTTTTTTGTCTGCATGTGTGTCTGTGTGAGGTGAGGGTGTCAGGTCCTATGGTACTGGAGTTACAGGCAGTTGTGAGCTGCCATGTGGATGCTGGGAATCGAACCCAGGTCCTCTGGAAGAGCAGTAGGTGCTCTTAACCTTTGAGCCATCTCTCCAGCCCCAAAGCTTGCAATTTTTAAGTTCGGGATTTTGTGCTGGGCTGGGTTCTCAGCTCTCTTGGGTAGTAGGGGCTAACGAGAAACTGGCGGTAGGGTCCAAAGCCCGGGATTTGAACTGGTCTCAGGGCAGAGACCTGACTGACATGCCGATCCACACAGTCTCTAGCTGCTGATAAAGGGTATCGTGTATTTTCACTTCTTACATTTTTATGAATGACCAGACAGAAGGCAGTTTCATGGAAAAGTATGCTCTAGGTGACAGAGCAGTGTCCCTCAGCTAGGATATGACACTAGAGAAGACAGCACACACTGTGAGGAGGGCTGGTGTCCCTGGCTCAGCCTCCACTGACTGCTCGGACACCGGCCACAGCGTCACAGAGGAGCACACACAACCGCCTACCGGCAGAGCTGCAGGATGGACGTCGGGCAGGGAGACGAGACCTCGGTGTTCTAACCGCCTCTGCACGGTGGCTCTGGATGATCAGGAGAGGGAGTTGAGGTGTGTAGCCCTGAATATCCACTCAGGGCCGGGGGCTTGCAAGCAACTGCGCCATGCCATCTACAGTCTGAAAGCTGATAGTTGCCCTGTCTCGTTCCCCCAGCTGAGAGGGACTGGAGGTGGCCACAGACAGGTGACTGGACTGAATGTGCACCATGGCAACTGTCAGATTCAGGGTTTCCAGCAGGCTCTGACAGTAGCCACGTCAGGCACACAGCATCACCCTCCTCTGCAGAGCCACCTCATTTGCAAACCACTGCACACAGTGAGGAGGATGAGGCTGCAGACTGGCCGGGATGCTGAAGTGGTCCCTGGAGGCAGGCTGGACTCACACCTTACTCTGGCTACGCAATGCTGAGCAAGGCCCCAAGCAGCCCACGCTCGGCCTGCAGGGATGCACCAGTGGGGAGCAGGCCCTCTGTCCTTCTGTTGTGGGCTCAGCTGTTATTTACTTTAAGCAGCACAGGAACACCTGCAGGCGGAGGACTCCAGGGCCAGCAGCGGTTCCCAAAGCACAGGAGCCATGGTTTACAGCGCAGGCTTCAGCTGCTCTAAATTCTCATCTGCCAATAGACATGGAGGTACTGCTTATCTCCTCCTCTGTGTGCAGGGAACAGCCATGGATAATTCAATTGCCTACACACTGCAAGCATGAAAATTAAACAGAATTGGAATTTACCTTGAGAATGATCACAAAGCATCTCCCAAGGATCTCTCAAAAAGGAAATGCTGAATTTAAACAATTAACTTTCTGTATTTTAGAAACGGATCCAGGAAACAAACTATAAGAGATCCTTTTCCTTGGATTCATTTAGAGCAAGGGATACAGAGTACACTTTGTATTAAAAAAAAAAAAACAAAAACAACAACAACAAAAAAAAAAAAACAAAAAAACAAAAAACCAAGACCCTGTCCTGTCCAAATTCAAAACAAAAGGAAACAATCTTTAGAAGACAAGGTAAGAGACTGCTAGTAAGCGCCTGCAATCCCAGCACTTGGGAGGTGGAGGCTGGGGGTTCAGGGGTCAAGGCCAGTCTCATAAGGATGCAAGTTTGAGGCTCCATGAGACCCTGAAATAAATGAACAAATGAGCAATCTAACAGCAGTGGTGATGAGGCCTGAGGGAAAGGAGACATTAAACAGGCTCTGAGGAGGTGGTAGATGAGGGCGCTGTGTAAATAAGGGTAGGACCTGGGCATAGAGGAGGGCATGGGGGGGGCAGGGCAGACAGGACTAACACAGGAATTGAGAGGCACACACACAGGCTGGCAGCCAGCGGCTCCCTGTGTGGGGATGGAGTAGGGCAGCATGAAGAAAGCCCGAGCTAGGCCACACCCGGTGCCATGAAGTGACTGGAAGGAAGCCTTGAGGAAGAAAATGGTGCGCATGGATCGGAGGTGGAATGGTCCCCTGAGGAAGAGCAAGAAGGGATGAGCGTCATGGTCCAGGCAGGAAACGGTGTGGCCTCAGGAGCCGTCAGAGGCGACAAAGACTGGTGAAGAGAGAGCAAGGAGAGTAGGAAGGGAGAGGGAGATGGAGGAGAGGCAGGGCCTCTGCAGAGGTCAGGGGTTGACCTTTGTAGCTTGTTTACTAGGAAGAAAGAAGACAAGCAGAGTCCCGTTCCCACCATGGGGTGGCCGCTAATGTGCCTTTATCTCTCAGGTGTGGTTTCTGCATCCGGGCCAGCTCTGGGAACCGGTCCTATACAGCTGCCGTCATGAGGCCTGACGGGTACAGGGGACCCAGACTGAGCAAGCTGTCTGAAGACTTGTCTGCGCTTTAATCTCAGCTTGTCAGCTCTGTAAATGTTAGAATCGGTAACAATGGCTTAGGGACAGCGACAGAATCCTTGTCACCTAAGATGACCTTTCTGCATGTTTACCAGCTCCCATTCAGGGCCCACTGGCCAACATCCTTGCCAGTCCCCAGGCCTTGACCTGTAGCTCAGAGGGCCCACAGGGGACTGCCCCCCCCCCAGCCCAGCCCAGGGAAATGCACAAGCCTCAAGATTTCAGGGACAACAGACATAATGCACCCTAACTATCGAGCTCCACTCTAGCATGTGGTCACACCTGTCTCCCATGCACAGCACAATGTGTCCCTTCCCCTGGCATGACTTGGGAGGAAACGGTAGTCCTGTGGCACACAGAGACTGAAGAGCTCCAGCTCAGACACAGGACTCCACTCCTAACAATGGGGGTTGAGTGATAGCAAAGGCTTCATGATGAACCTGGAAAGCCATTCAGACAAGCCGCCTTAATGTGAGAAAGAAGGCAACAGAATGCCCACTCGGGGGCGTCCTGTGTGGACACCATCACCAATGCTAATGCTCTCATCTTCCTCCTTCCTCTGGGGCAAAGCTAGAGTAAGTGGAAGCCTAATAACCAAGACTGTTCCAAAGTACTCCCATTGTCAGGACAAAGGCCACAGTAAGAGAACAAGCATGTATTCAGCACATCACACACACATACACAGAGACACACACACACATACACAGACACACACATACAAACACACAGACAGACACACACACAAAGACAGACAGACACACACACTGACACACACATACACAGAGACACACACACATACACACACACAAACACATACACAGACAGACACACACACAAAGACAGACACAGACACACACAGACACACACAGAGATACACACACACACATACACAGATAGACACACACACAGACACACACAGAGATACACAGACAGACACACACACAGAGATACACACACACAAACACATACACAGACAGACAGACAGACACACATAAACAGACACACATAGATACAAACAGACAGACAGACAGATACACACAGACAGACCACAGATAGACGGACAGACACACATATACACAGACAGACGGACAGACACTAAAAAAAATGAGACACTAAGTGGCGACTCTCAAGGACTAGGTTTTTAAATTACTTTACTTACGAATCAAATTCATAATTTATAAGCCTATATAGACTCTTTATTATACAAACTATATAATTTTTAAAAAGATTTATTCATTTATTATGTACACAGTGTTCTGCCTACATAAGAGGGAACCAGATGTCATTATGGATGGTTGTGAGCCACCATGTGGTTGCTGGGAATTGAACCCAGGTCCTCTGGAAGAGCAAGCAGTCCTCTTAACCTCTGAGCCACCTCTCCAGCCCAAACTATATAAAATTTAATCAGAACAATTGCCATGCCTATAAAGGTAGTGTCCTGGAAAGATTCTAGATTGGAAACACACATTCTGATTTCAAGTAGACTGTGACCAGGAGGGACACTGCTGTTTGCCTAGCATGTTCAACGCCCAGCATTGGAAAGGGAGGGAAAAAACAAAACAGAACAAAACAAATAGGATGTTTTATGGAGCTGTCCATGAGCAGTGGAAACCTCTGAGACTCCTTCCTTCCTTCCTTCCTTCCTTCCTTCCTTCCTCCCTCCCTCCCTCCCTCCCTCCCTCCCTCCTCCCTTCCTCCCTCCTTCCCTCCATCCCTTGAGAAGTCTTTTCATTAGAGATGCACACAAAGGGATCTTAAAAACACTGGGAGCAGGGGGAAATCTACAAAGACAAGTTTTCAATTAAAAATATTGATAACACAATGTATACTGAGGAAACACAAGCAGGAAAAAAAGAAAAAAAAAAAAGACAATAAATTGGCAATGATCTTCAAAGTCAGCCAGCCGGGCTCAGGCTTCTTTAAACCACACTAGTGACATATTTACCTGTCTGTGTAAGGCGCCACGTAGTTCAAGTGAGCTAACTAAGTCCTGGCAGAGTTATTAGCATGCTCATGAAAAAACGCAAGTAACCTGCAAACTACTACTACACATGCACTCTTATTTTAAAGTTAGCATGCTAATCTTGCTATGCCTCTTTCCAAAATAAAACAGCAAGCAAATTCACCAACAAAGAAAGTCTCTCAGCAACTCCACTGTCCTGGAAGGCCAGACCAGGGCCTTGAGCCATGTCTGGGTTTAGGCACTTCCCCTGTTGGCCTGGCCAAGGGGCTTTACATTTCTCAGCAGAGCCCCGAGCCCTGGGATTGCCCCAATTTTCCTTCAGGGTCATGACCTCTGCAGACCTGTAAAAGTTCTTAAGGGACACAGAGAAGCAGCAGTCAGATGTGTTGTTTTCTGTCCTTTCCAGGCTAATGAGGACAAGCGGCCTCGATTTTCACTGCTGCGGACATACTAACTTGTAGCAGTTCTTTTAAGCTGCAGCTTCTAATCTATTACGGACTCGGGAACCAGATGGCTAAGCTCGTTAAAACCATGTATTAGGCTAGGAGTGTCAGGCTGCAGTGAGAGACTCAGAGCCCTTTCTGTTTAGACTGTTCAGAATCTATGGCCCTCGTTTCTGCCTTTGTTCTAGAAAGTGAAGCCGGCAGGCAAGAGGATCCAGAAGCTCCAGTCAGTCGCATGGGGGTGGAGAGGGGGCTTGCTGCATGCTGGAGACAAGGGGTTCCCCCAGGGCACCAGGAGGCAAGGCGGGCAACAGGGAGAAATGATGTGGAGTGTGGGTGCACAGCTCGTCCAGACCACACAACTGGGGTACCCTGATACTCGCTTTCCCGTCAGCATCCTCCGGCCTTCCTCTCTGCCCACTCTCTGTGCTGGTGGTTTTAGGTCTGCATTCACCCTACGGCCATTTCTCATTTTGCTCAATCAAAGTATCCCAAAGCACTTAGCTCGGCAGCCTCCTTCCTTTGCTTCTGGAGCCCTCTTGCCATTTACCTCCCCTAATTAGCTTAAGACTCCTCCTGTGTGAAACAGAAGTGGTGGCAGGGAGGCTGTTTAGGGGAGCTGTCTCTCAAGGTCCCTTTAGAAGAGGACCCCTGAGTGGGAGGGCCCTTTAAAACCTAACTGGTAGCAGAGCGCTGCCCAGGCAGGCAGCAGTGGCTCAATCAATACTCGCGAACAAATAAAGGAAAGGCAAGAAAATCCTACTGCAAATAGTAGCTTTGTAGAGAAGGAACGTTAGTCACTGGATGCTGGAGGTATTTACTCCAGGACTCAGAGGTCTGAGAAGGACTGTGCAAATACAGTAAATAAACAGGGTAATGGGGAGCCCGTATAGGTCCTCAAATATACAGGGTTTGCGTCTGAAAAGCCAGGACGATTGGGCTGCTACAAGGACTGCTAACACTGAGTCTGTGTGGATAACATGTTCGCTCAGACTGCACAGGAGAGGGCGAGGGCACAGACTTTAGTAGCTATTGCTATTATTTTTCAAGTCTGTATCAACAAGGAGAATGGCAAATGCACACATTTGCTAAAACTGACATTTCAATTTCATGGGAGATTATAAGAAACATGAAAAGGAAGTGGACATATTCTTTGAACATTTCCATTAGCGAAATTCCTCTAATGCCGGTTATTAGTAAAAGACTGCTTTCCTTTCCAAAAATATGGTCTTTTGCTGTAAACATATTAAAACGGAATGGAGAAAATAAGACCATCCTTCAGAAAAGGTACCACCCACTTTAGCTTGTGTAACATTATGAGATAGCAATTGAAACCACAGACACAAAGACCTAAATGCAATCCAAGTTCACAAAGCTTATCTCCCAGTGATGAAAAGACAGAATGACTCATTCATTCATCCCTGATGGAACTAGTATGCCTCTTCGGGGCTCAGATGTGAGCAAAGCCACCAGCGGGCACGGGCTAAGTATTGGTTTTATGACCAAAAGCACATTTGTAGCTAATAGAAGCCATGGCAGACAAGGGCAGCGGGCTGCACTGATAAACTGTCTACTTACTTTGGGGTCCAAGGGAATCGGGGCTACCATCGAATGAAACGAGTCTCCCAAGGAGGAAAGGGTAAAGGAATTCCTTCCTAAGCTTTATCAAGTGCATATATTAGCTCTCACATATTTAATGATACACAGAGAAGGACAATAACAGCAAGACTACAAAGGGACCCATTTATAGCGTCCTGTCATAGGGACTATTGAAAATTAAATAAGGCTGTCTCTAGCTGCTACTGCTATCAATTAGCCAGCAACCACTTCCAGAGTCGTAATGACTGCCACATGCACCCTGTGTGTTACCTCTGGGCCCGCTAATTCCAAACATAGGAGGCCGGAGCTGGAGACGGCACTCCACGGGCTAGCCTACAATGGCATGCTACGCGCCACCAATTGAGCCTCACAAAATGAAATGATTCCATGCGTCAGAATATTTTGGATAATTTAGCCTAGTTCCTCCTTAAACATATGAACTAGATTATACACTTTGTAGTAACTTAACCTTCACTCACCCAAGTAGTTTCTTTGCCTGACAACCACAGGGGCCTCTCTCTCTTTTTTTTTCCCCCTTCTGTTTCTTCTAGTTTCACCGAGTTTAAAAAATGCTCGCTGGTCTAAGTTAGCAGCAGACTCTGCTGCCAATAAGGAGACTTGTGTCATGGTTGAAAGTTTTCATTTTTGGAAGTGAAAAAGACACTTTATCCTGACTTTACGTCAGTATGAAGGAAAACGACATCCCCAAGGAACCATCTCTGGCTGTCTATGAATGGAGTCTTCTGGGCTTACTTCCGCTGTAAGCTCCTACCTAGCCACCACCAACCCCCACCTGATGTGGCTTCCCAGGGACAGAGGCTACAAGTATTGGCTGACAAGAAAGAGTTAATGCTTCTCCTGAACTCTGGAAGAAACTAGATTTTGTCAGTGAGGTTTGGCAATGTGAGAAACCCTGTAACCAATTTCATTTCCTGATAAATAAATGGTCCACAGGAGAAAGTTGGCCAGTGAGTTTGGGAAATTTACTAAAAGCCTCCTTCAAGGAGCCAGTGTGTCTCTGCTTATCACCGAGGGGCCAGGCAGCCCATTGGACAGGAAGTAGTGAGGATCCATTGTACCTCCTGTGGGACAGGAGGGCCAGGGCTCCACCAGCATGGGGCCCTCCAGAAAGGGGCACTGTCATGGGCGTCCTGTCCATTAGACAAGGCTTTTTAACCTGCAGGGCTGCGGACACAAGCTTGTTAAAATGACATTAGAGGAACAGGCTTAATGTCTTCACCATTCTAACCTAATCCCCCTCACCCAGCCCCAGATGAAACAGCTTGAGCATTCAGTTCAGATTTAGAGTTGGAGAAACGCAGTGTACAGAGACGCACAGCCAGCTCCATAAGATCAAAAACACAGAGAGTCTGGGGGAGTTTAAAGGAGTAGAAAGTACCTCAAAGTGTTTAAAAACACATTTATCTAAACACGGACAGCCTCCTTGACTCCTTAAGGGTGAGACCATTTATTTTAGAAACTAAAAATGACTATCTTTGGGTTTAAGCAAACTAAAAAAATCAATTGTCATAAATACGGTTCTACATGTTGTACTTACACTTAAAAAAATAAAGCACATTTTCATATTAATTCAGAACTGGTAAAAGCATACACTTAAAAACTTTCTGTCAGAGACTAGCCTCTCAGATGTAACATATGTACTCTGGGCTTGCTTACAAAGTATACACAAGTAACCCATAAAACAGTCAAAGGAACACATAAAGGCAGGGGGAGGGAAAAGTTTGAAATAATGGCTGCGGGCCCTTAATTATAAAAAATAAAGACAACAACGTCTGAACCTCGTGGACTTGGCTGGTGTGGGGAGGCCTGGAGCTGATTAGTTGGCAAACGCACCCCGCGCTAGCCCGCAGCACCTCCCGAGGATGCATTGGCAGTGGAGGGCAAAGTGGCTCTATCTCCAGTACAGTGATGCACAAAGCAGAGAAGGGAATACCAACGGGCTGCCTCTGTGACCACGGGATCCATGTTCTCTTCCATGGCTTTGGGACCACAAACTGCACTCTTTTATTTCTATTTTATACTCCTGGTGACATTGAGAGGGCAGACTCCAAGCCCAGAGCTTGCTTTTCCCTCCCCTCCCTCCCTCCCTCCCTCCCTCCCTCCCTCCCTCCCTCCCTCCCTCCCTTCCTGTTTTTGTTTTTTCAGTACAGGGTTTCTCTGTGTAGCCTTGGCTGTCTTGGAACTTGCTCTGTAGGCGGGTTGGCCTCACCTGCCTTTGCCTTCCTACTGCTGGGATTACAGATTACCGCTGGGCTTAAATCTATTCTATTAAGGATAAGTAACTTGATGATAAAAAGGAAAGGCCAAAGAACCAGGATGCTTCCAGGTTACTTACAGCTCTTCTGAGATTCGATGCTCTCTGGCCATGGGAGCTGAGGACCCCCACTACCACACTAGAGCTCCGCTGGTATAGCATAAAGAGCAAAAATAACTTCTAAATATTATGCTTATGAGCCACCTCAAGCTTTTAAGTAATTGACATGTATATTAATTGTGCATGGTATTATAAATTTAGAAAATAAGCAAAACCAGAAAAACTAAAAGGCTCAATTTAAAAATAGGGCCGATTCCTTGTAGTAGGACTCACCAGTTTCACAGTCTGAGAAAGGCAATCAGCAGTGCTCTGTAGAACAGCTACAAATGACTACTGAGTTTAATGGCCAAAAGCAAATCTGAGACCTCTAATTAATGTCCAGACCTGTTCCTTGTAAATATCCTGCAAAGCACATGAGTTTCTTATATAATAAATTCCAAGAGAACTCGAATGTTTTCTGTTTCTTCTGGAAGCATCTGCTTCAGACAGTCTCAAATTCAGAAGCCAGATGGGGAGAGGAGAGAGAAGTGTTGTCCCCCTCTCCCCCCACCCCGCCTCCCCGGCAAGGGGGGACAGTACTGAGGCTCCAGAGAAGAGGCCATGATGAGCCACGGGGCAGGCAGCCAGGGCAAGACTCTGGGTACTCAACAGCAGCAGCCCAGGCCAGGAGCCTGGCTTTGATTTCTGTCTCCCTGCTGGAGAAGACTGACATTATCATGTTGTAGGATCTGGACACACAGGAGCAGGAGGTATGACAACGGGAGCCAGGGAAAGCCCCTCTCAGCATCTTTTCCTTCCTTCTGGGTTTGACTTTTGTTAAGGCCAGTACCATTTCCTATGAGGGCCAAGAAACGGGGTCCTGTGGAGGAGGCGGCACTGGTGGCAGATGGAATGCAGAAGGTATTTTCCCATGACTCAGTGTGGGGTACTCCTTTACTCCAACATTATCCCTTACACTCTCTCCAGGTCTGGGTGTGTGTGATGCATTTGTGGGGATGTACACGTCCACATCTGTACATGCACATGCCAGACGTTGACATCATGTGTCCTCCCTCACTACCTAGTTATTTAAAATTAGTTTTTGCATTTACATACACTTATGTAACACACACACATACACACACACACGTGAATGCAGGTGCTCACACTCCGCATGTGCGCACATGCGGAGATCAGAAGACATCTTGCAAGAGTTGGCTTTCTCTTTCCACCATGTAATCTTTGGGGATTGAATTCAGGGTATCAGCCTCGATGGCAAGTGCCTTTGTATCTTGCTGGGTCCACCGTATTTTTTGAGTAGGGTCTCTCTGTCACTGAACCTGGAGCTCCCTGGCTCAGCTACAATGGCTGATTGGTGACACTCATCCAAGGGATCATGCAGCCTCTGCACCCCCAACCCTGTGCTGGGATTATATGTATGTGTCTCACGACTAGCTTTGTGTGTGGGTGCTGGAGACTGCTTGTACAGTGAGCACTTTACCCACCCAGTCTCCTCGCCATTCCACTTTCTCCATATTTCATGCAAGGACAGGGTCACAGAGACATGCACCATCAAAAAGGAGCATCACAGGGGCAAGCGAATGCAGGTACAGTGTGATGTAGCGAAGGACACACAGGACCAGTGAGGTCCAGAGCAGAACACACCTTGGGAAACTAATAAAGGACACAAGTAAGACCCTGTGATGGGGTTTGGGGGTGGGGGGTGGGAGGTGGGGAGTTGATGCTATGGAATGTCATCGGCTTCTCCAACCATCGGCTTCCCCAAACTAAGAATTTAAGACAGACACTGTTGTGAGTTGAGGTTGGAGTTGGGAGGGCTGAAGGGAGCAAAGGCTACCTGTTCAGTTTTATAAAGAAAATATTCTGTGCAGCGCTCTTTCCAGTGGAAGCCACGATTATTATTTTGTGCTCTATTCTATGGCATGGGTCTGGCGTAACCCCCCCCCCCCAAACACACTTCAAAGCTTGTTAGCGCACATTTTCCTGTGCTGTTGCTGGGCAGGCACTGCACTATGGGTACTTGCACCACTGATGACAATAACACCGGAGAAACATTTAATAGAGCAAAGCCAAGCAAACACACAGACAACCCTCCCTTCGCTTTCTATTCCCAGGGAACATTTGCATCCTGGGGGAACATTCTTCCTCTTATGGAGCACACGCTTCTACACATAAGTGAGCACAGCTGCAATCATATGAAGAATATTATGTTCTGAGAACTGCCATGACACTCTACTTCCAGACGACATCGGCCATTTCCTACTTCTGATCTACTCTCCATGCTGCAGAGATTATGCCCAAAGGAAGCTACTGAAATGTGTTTGGTGAGACTCATAAAAACATGCAGTTGTAATTGTTCAAGTAATTCACAGCTCTGCTATAACAGCAAGTTTGTTTAGAGACAACAGAAATGCAAAATGATTGTGCTGGCGACATTTGACTTTTACGTAGTTATCACATAAAATGTAGTAACAGTACAAAGTTCAGGATGTGCCTTTCATTAAGACATTTGTGAAGAAGTGAACTGTGTATTTTCTTTTAAAATAGCCCTTGAAGGTACTGTGAAACCATGACACGAGTTACTGCCAGGGATGCCCCTACTACCGCAGGTGTGACGGATATCACACACAGGGCCCCCCACCCCCAATCAGCCTCAAGCACCTTCTCACAGGTCCTCTGCTTAGATGGAAGCTTGCTTCCTGAGTATAAAGCAGCTCGTTTCTGAGGCAGGCATTTACAGTTTCTATTGTTACAGGAGACGGTGTTGGGCTGTAGGAAAGGACACAAACTAGGAAGACTCCTCGTTCCTATCGTGAGCTTGCTTCACAGTCTTCCCTTCTCAGAACTGGGGCTTCTCTAATCCTCCCCCAGGAACTCGCTTCTCTTCACATGGCCAGGCACATGGGGCCTTTGGGACCCTG
The DNA here is from genome assembly GCF_943737965.1 of Phodopus roborovskii. Classification (NCBI taxonomy): domain Eukaryota; kingdom Metazoa; phylum Chordata; class Mammalia; order Rodentia; family Cricetidae; genus Phodopus; species Phodopus roborovskii. The sequence continues at coordinate 11,368,636 of NW_026126563.1, forward strand.
CATAGCATGGGGGCTCTGCAGAAAAACCGTGTTCCTTTTGGGCAACGTTTGTCTACTCTCCAATTTTAGAGTTGTGACTGTGGCATTATTTAGATACAAATGACCAAACATTCTGAGCACCCTGCCTTTCGTGTATCGATGTTATCACACAACAAAATCCACTTATTTCAAGTGATCAATTTGACAAAATTTCCTTTTTTTATAATTTATTTGTATGTTTGTATTTTATGTACACTGGTGTTTTGCCTGCATGCATGTCTGTGTGAGGGTGTTACATACAGACAATTGTGAGCTGCCATGTGGGTTCTGGGAATTGAACCCAGGTCCTCTGGAAAGTAGGCAGTGCTCTTAACCTCTGAGGCACCTCTCTAGCCCCGATGAATTTCCTTTTCTTCCTTTACTGATACAATGTGACCATCAGCACAGATGCAGACCAGGAGCCTTGTGCTAATGGGCTCCCTCTGACGGCCTTCACAGCGAGTTCTCTGCGCTGCTCCCCAGGCTCCAGGCAGATGTATCTTTCCTTCCTGTCACTCATCGCCTTTTCTGGCATTTATCGATTTCTGATCATCTAACTCTACTTGGATGATTCTAATTTTATGGAAATTAGTCATAAAGCTCAAAATAGAGTATACTTAGGTAAATGTACTATACACGTCCAAAATAAAGTGAATTCTGCCATCGTGGGATGTTCTATAAATGCCAATCAGGGGGAGGTGGCTGACAGCCTTTCAGATCTCCTATGTCTTTGCTGATTTTTTTTTTTCGTTTAGTTCAATGAATTGCTGAGAAAAGGACACAAATCTAAAAAAAAAAAAAAAAAAAAAAAAAATAGTGGGCCAATCTGCTTCTTCAACCCTGCCAATGTTCTTGTTACATGACTGTGGTAGTTTGAAAGAAAATGGCCTTGTTGGAGGAAGTGCGTCACTGTGGGGGCGGGCTATGAGGTTTCCTATGCTCAAGTCCTATGCTCAAGCTGCACCCAGTGAGACAGACCACTTCCTGTTGCCTGCCTATCAAGATGCAGGACTCTCAGCTCCTTCCCCAGAACCATGTCTGCCTCTATGCCACCGTGTTGATAATGATAATGCACTAAACCTCTGAGGATGTAATTCACCCCCACTGTTTCTCCTTTACAAGAGTTGCTGTGGCCATGGTGTCTCTTCACAGCAATAGAAACCTAACAGAAAACCTAAGACAATGATTTCCAAGTGTGGCTTATGGGTACATACACACGTGCCACAGCCACACGCCACTTGGGACTTGGTTTGCTTTGACATCTATGTAGTAGCTACCTTAGCTTCCTGCTCACTTGTTTGCAAGCCATCTTTTCTTCCATTTGCTTCTGTCCTCCTTTGTTTCATTTCTATGTGCATGAGTCTTCTGTCCACAGGTGCACATCTGCATCACTTCCATACCTGGTGCCTGTGATGGCCGGAAGATGGTGTCAGAGTCCCTGGAACTGGAGTCACAGAGGTTGTGCGTCTCCATGTGGATGCTGGGAATTGAAATGGAGTCCTCTGAGAGAGCAGCCAGTGCTCTTAACTGCTGAGCCGTCTTCCAGGCCCTCTTCCATTTCATGTGCATTGGTGTTTTGCCTGTATGAATGTCTGTGTGAAGATTCTGGATCCTTGGAACTGGAGTTACATACTGTTGTCAGCTGCCGTGTGGGTGCTGGGAATTGAACCAGGGTCCTTTGGAAGAGCAGCCAGTGCTCTTAACTGCTGAGCCATCTCTCCAGACCTCTTCCATTTACTTCCACCCCAGTTCTTATGGTTAAAGTACATCCTCTGAAGACAGTTTACTGCTGTCTTCTTTCATCCATTCTGACAATTCCTCCTTTGGCAAGAGTACTTGAGGCATTACTGTTTACTGTAGTTATTACCTGTTGTCTTATTTTCAGTTTTCTTCCTTCCTTGGTGTGTGTGGGGGTACTATTTAAGCGTGTTTTTTTTTTTTTTTTTGGATACTACTTTTTTGGTTGGCTTTAAAAATATAATCAATGATGGTGGTGGTGTGTGTGTGGGGTGTGTGGGGTGTGCCACCGCGTGCATGCAGAAGTCAGGCAACTGTGAAATGGCTTTCCCCCTCCATCTATCTTCACGTAGGTTCCCGGGACTGAACTCTGGCTGCGAGGCTTCCACAGCAAGGCTTCATCCGCTGAGCCATTTCACTGGCTATTGGGTTAGTCATTTTTATATGATTTCATAGCGCCTGCTACAGATTACAAATTACATCTGTAACTTTTCAGTCTCCATAGAGACAGTAATATACCACCTCAGGTAAGATAGACAACTCACAACCATATAGGGCCACGCCTCTTCCCCCCTTCACACTATGCTTTTACAAACCTGCAAATATCAATCCTGAAAGATGTGGCAGTTACTATTAGTAACCTATATAGTTCATAAGTAAAATCAGGAGAAGGGAAGGGAGACACAGAATGAGAATACAAATGAGAATCTTGCAGTAATCTGGACATCTATCATTTCTTGTAAGTAGTCTTCATTTTTTGAAAATCCGAGTCTCCAGCTGGTATCATTTGTGTTCGTCTGAAGAACTTCCTTTAGCACTGCAGAGCAGGCAGGCATGCTGCCAGTGATCACGGTACCTTCACTTCACCGCCACCCTTGAGGGCTCGCCTTACCTGACGGAATTCGAGGTTCACACTATTTTCTTGTAGCACTCTGAGGGGTCCTCTGAGGCCACGTGATTACCGTGAGAGCAGGGAAGGTAACTGCCCATCAGTGCTGCTTGCTGTGCAATGTGGTCTCTTCCTGGGTCTGCCTCACTGACTGTCAACTGGTTTGATGCCAGTGTATCCTGACTTCGGTTCTGTTTTCCTATCTGCAAACTTTTGTCTTTCCCCTATTTGGGTCTTCTGGATAGTTTCGATGGCTCGCCTGAGACCATCTCATTTCTCTGCTTAAATTTTCATGCATTGAAAACATGTGTTATCTATGAAAAAATGGGGAAGAGTTATTAGTAGTTACTTCAAAAATCCTTGTCTGTAAGTTCTAACATCTGGTTCATCTTGGGGTTGAGCTTAATTGATTTTCTTTTATGTAGAGAATGTGTTCCATTTTCTTGATTCCTTGGATGTCAGAAAATTTTGGACTGTATCCTGAATAAAATTAATGTTAAGTTGTTGACAGTCTCCGTATTTTGAGCAGGCTCTGGTTTCTGGGCAGCCCTCCCCCATCGCTCACTGGGACATAAGAGCTGACTCTGCAGGCATGGTTCAGGGTTCAGTCAGGGTTGTGGGTGGTCAGCCTCAGGACCTGCTCCTTCTCTTCTGCAATTTCTCCATCATTCTCAGGTTTATAGAACTCAAGTGTCCTTTACTAATTCTCCAGGCCAGAGAGGCTGCCACTTGTCCATGTGCTCCCCAATTCTGTGTGGGCATGGACTGCAGTTAGACCAAGCTTTCAAAAGAGTCCAGAGACAAGAACACAGCCTGCTCTCATGCTCCCAGTCTTACTTTAGATTTCTGGCCTTTTCCCCTCCCCTTCCCCTCCCCCTCCTTCTGTGTAACAGCTCTGGTTGTCCTGGAAGGAACTCCCTCTGTAGACCAGGCTTTGAACTCACAGAGCTCTGCTTGTCTCTACCTCCCAAGTGCTGGGATTAAAGGTGTGCTTCACTACTGCCCATATGCCAGCCCTTGGTTGTTTTAAGTCAGTGTCCTGTACACTGCTCAGGAATCAGGCAGACATATGGAGGAAGACAGTTTGGGACTCTTCCGGATGCCTTTCGGGATTCCACCACTCTCTTCAGAATTCATCTTCCTCAGATCCACCTCTGAGGTTCCCAGGCCAGAAAGTCAGGGAGTTCTTCCTTAAGAGTCACTACACTGCTGTGACTACCTGGACTACACTTGGCTCCTGGCTAAAAGTTGCGGAATGAGAAACACATAAAGTCTGTATCTCCCTTCTCCTCAATGAGTACAGACCCAGGAGTTCATTTACACTGACTGGCCAATCCCTTTGAGTAGTAAAATTTTATATTACTTGTGGTTTTCTGTGGGGGTGATGTAAATTGGCTGGTTCTCAGATCACCATACCTGAAAGTAGAAACTTAATTCTCAAGCTGATTTCAACCACACAGCAGCATCTAGTGAGAGCCTCTTCTGCACAGGACAGTGTATTGGAAAACCAGAATGGGATTAGAAACAGAAAACACCGAGGAACTGGACGTGAAGAGAAGTGGAAACACACACACACACACATGTTTACACAGGGGGCACAGGATACACCAAACTATGCAAACAGTCACACACACACACACACACACACACACACACACACACTTTTACACAGGGGGCACAGGATACAACAAACCGTACAAACAGTCACACACACACACACACACACACACACACACACACACACACACACTTACACAGGGGGCACAGGATACAACAAACCACACAAACAGTCACACACACACACACACACACACTTACACAGGGGCACAGGATACAACAAGCCGTGCAAACAGTAAGGAGGACACGGAGACTAAGTGTCTTAGTCGCCTGCTCTCTGCAAAGGCAGGGTTTCAAAGGAAGACAGGAGGCAGAACCCACGGGAGTCCAAGTGCTGCTTTCCTAACAGTGCCCAGCTCAGCACTCAAGGAAAAGGCCAGAAGTGATGGGCATAGCCAAGTGTGAGGAATGATGACAGTGGGTCCTCTGTTTTGGGGTAAAGACAGGAGATGACCCAATGAAGGGTCTAAAGGCAAGACATGTCATAGCTGGCAATTCTACAAGAGATAAGCAGGGTAATTCTAAGAAGCAGACCATGAAAAATATGTATGTCCACAAGAAGTTCCTTAATACACTCACTGGACTAATACAACCAGAGGTATGACATCCTTTTTGTTGACAAAATAAGAACTCGTAGGTGAAGTTAACGAAGGTATTAATTGAAGACAGCAGCTGTGGGAAGCAGCTTACCATCGAATTTGAGCAAGTGCATATCATAAGCTCACCCCTAAGTGGTCACTGTCTGCCAAGCATTGTTTTTGTTATAAACAAATGTACAGCTTTTTGTACATGGGTTGCATATCCAGCAACCTTTGAAATTCATTTACTGGCTCTGGTAGCCGTACTGGATCCCTTCAGACCTCGTGTACACTGGGTCACTTTGTCTGCAGATGGAGACAGTTTCACTTCTTCACAGTCACTTGAACACCCCTCACCCCTCCCACACCACCCCAGGGGCCCTGTGGAGCAGGCTGACTGAACTATGTGGCTGAGGATGACCCCCTGTCCTGATCCTCAGTGCTGGGATTTTAGATTGTGCTGGGGACTGAACTCAGAGCTTTGTGCATGCTAGGCAAATCTTCTCTCTACACTGAAACCCCTTGCTAAAATCTGATTCCATCCTGTCTTAACAATGTTCTAGGATTTCTAACACAATGCTGAATAGATGAACCAAGAAGAGATGTTCTGCAGAGGCAAGCAGGATCTCTGGGAGCTCTAGGCCAGCCTGGTTTATACTGCAAGTTCCAGGACAGCCAATGCCACATAACAGAGAGACCTTCAGGGTCTCAAATCTCTTAAAACCAACATATTCAGTTCCAAGACACTGAAAGTGAAATGGGCAGATGCTCACCGGCATCACTACTGTGATCTGTGTCCACTGCTATCACCTTCAACTTGCTGGAAATGAAAACCACTGTAAGGAAAGTGGCCTCATCCCCAAACCATCAGTTTTGCTCTGTGTAAGGCACTGCATTGCTGTGGGGATACTGGGCCTTTGCCTTTCTTCCTAAGGTCACATCCCTCCTAAAGTCTTCCATGTGAAGCCTGGGCTGCAAATCCGATTGGGTGAGAATTCTTTGGTGGGGGGTATGTGCCTGGGTGTCAGTGTGCCTGGGAGGGTGAGGCAGGAGGATCATGAGTTGAAGGCCAGCCTAAGTGACATAGTGTGTTAGTTCCAGCCCAGCCCAGGCTACATGGTGAGATCCAGTATCAAAAACCACAAAGTAAGAAAGAGCAGGAAGGTGGGGGGGGGGGGAAGGAGGACAAGGAAAAGGGGAGGGAGAGGAGGGGAGAGAAGGGGAGCGGGAGGAGGATGAGGCTGTTGTCACGAACCAAAACAATGCCCACAAGAACCAAATACAATTAGTTTCTTATATTCTTATATTTACTGTGACTTGAAGAGCTGTAACACCTCCCAAGTGTGGCATATGTGCATGTAAGAGCAGTACCAGGTCAGGTCTGGACGGAACCCAAGGGTTGGCATTCTGAGCACGTTCTTGGAGGATGGTGATGTCCCCCCCACCACCAAGGGTCACAGTTTGAAACCACTTACTTAATGCATGAATTTTTAAAACTCTAAGACATTAAATAGCAGCTGATCATTAAATCAATGTAGTAGGCCTGGCCAACAATTAAAAATAATATAGGATTATGAGCCCATTATATTCAATGAGTACTGTTTTACACAAATTGTTTTAGTTGTATGAACTTGTTGTATGTATACTGCTACATATGGTACACATACGTGTGCGTGCGTGCGTGTGCATGGTACACATACGTGTGCGTGCGTGCGTGCGTGCGTGCGTGCGTGTGTGTGTGTGTGTGTGTGTGTGTGTGTGTGTGTGTGTGTGTGCACGTGCAATTGGGAATGACAGTCAAAGAAGTTTGAAAGGCAGCCGGGCAGTGGTGCATGCCTTAATCCCAGTACTTGGGAGGCAGAGGCAAGAGGGATCTCTGTGAGTTCAAGGCCAGCCTGGTCTACAGAGTAAGTGCCAGGTCAGCCAGGGCTACAGAGGAACCCTGTCTCGAAAAATCAGAAAGTTCGAAAGGCACTAGTTTAATGACTTTATTGTGTCCTTAAGTGGCAGAGGCCACATTGATTTGGCAGGGGAATTTATGAGTCCAGTTGCTTCTGCTGGATGCTCAGCTAAATGTGCCTTGGACTATCTCTCATTCAGAGAATTCCTTTGCCTAGAGTTTTTTCTTTCACCTCGGCCTTTGTAACCCTCACCTCCCTTCAAGGGGGACAAAGTAAAGCCTAGGTCTCTCCTTATCTCTCCCTGACTAGTCCAGCCATGTCTTCCTTCTATAACTCACCCTCTACCATCTACCTGGCAACCACGGTGAACTGCCCTTTGGTTAGCTATCTCTGCCAGCGTGTGCCCTGTCTCTCCTCAGGGCTGGGGGATGTTGTTTGTGTCGTTGTTCTCTCAAAGACGTCCAGCTATTAATACTGCGCTCAATGGGGTAAAGTTGCTAGCTGGGTGGAACAAACAGTCAGAGCACAATTAAGTTGCAATGAGCTATTTGTGCGTTACAGGAATCAGGTATCTGACAGAAGTGGCATTTGGGGACGAGAAGGACGAGGTTGCAAATGGGAGGTAGGGGAAGTTTTAAAATTCCATATTAAAAACCCACATGTTCCATAAGCACACACATGCAGACATGCAGGCAAAACACACATAGAATAAAACGAACAAATCTAATAAAACCCTCTAGACAAATTAGTCTAACTTTTTTGTGTATATAACTCCTTATGCAATTAATGACAACAGTGAAAATATTCTAAAAGTTACATTTAAAGAAATGAAGGCTTTACAACTCATTTGTGGGCTGGACAGAAAGCTCAGCAGGTAAAGGGCTTGCTACATAAACCTGATGAACTGAGTTCAGGTCTCCAGACCCAGGAGAAGGTTGGACACAGTAGTGCAAACCGCTGACCCTTCTGGGAGGTGGGAAGCAGGGTGGCTCACTCGGTACCCACGTCGGCGAATAATAAGGAACCCTTGTCTCAAACAAGGAGGAAGGTGGGTGAGGACTGAACCGGAGGATGGCCTCCAGCCTCCACACAGGCACCGTGACACACTCATTCCCACACTCACACATACAGACGAATACTCCCCCGTCATGCAAACTACTTCAACTAGTGTGAGCTGGCTGTTACTTTTAATCATTATGATTTATCAAGTTATTCCACAATTTCCCATTTGCACGGAGAGAAGTTATCTTTTTATTAAAATTTCCGTGAAAACAGGATCTAAGTTTCAAAGGCTACACGTGGTAACACTCTTAATCCTCCAACGACACCGATGATCAACTGAACCCCTGAGAAGGGGGAAGCAGGAACCTTACACGCTCGTGACACGGAGGGCATGCTGTGCTGTGGGTGCGGACAGCAAGGGCTCTGAACCAAGGCTACTAACTAACACAGCTTGGAAGGACATGGTGACTTTATTCCTACCGAACCCTAGATGATAAACAAGCAAGAGGGGTTCAGAGCTTGTCCTTCAGTCTCGTCAAAGCACAGAGGTCAGGAAAAGATGACAATCTAGTGAAGCCTTTCCCAGGCTGCATGGAACACCAGCAGTGTTCCATGTTTAGACTGATATTAATACTATTTACTTTGAACAGCCCTGTTGTTTAACTGTATAGACAAATTTAGCCAACGAGTATACATTCCCACACAGACTATTATGCAAATATTTTAGAAGACTATGTCAAATAATATTTGATTGAAAACTATTTTACTTGGTTGAATGTCAATTACTGTGCCACGGGCTTCTAGCTCCTAATGTTTGCTTGTCTAAAACTGGGGGGGGGGGGGGGAGGTAATTGTACAAATTGAGTTTTCACTCTTCACTGAAGGAAATGTCAAACGTCGGGCTCATCTGCCTAGCTAATGAGTAAAGTCATGAATTCTATGATTCTTTTAAGCCAAGGTAGTCAAAAAACTGCAATGTAATGCTTTGATATACATGGTGAATCGCTATGTAGACACTTCCACATTAAGATATGGAACTTATTAAAATACTATTTCCAATCTGAGATCCATTTCTACGGATATGGCACATATGTAAAGCTATTATTATAGGCCGATATTGTATTAGTATATATAAGCAGACTACCCTGAAGGACTCTGGTCAAACTCACATGGTGTGCCAACACTATTCAACACATAGCTTTTCCAATCAGCTTTAGACACTGTGCTAGCCTGCGAATTAAAATTCTACAGGTTTTAGGTGGTTTAATTTAATATAAACACCAGAATCTCCCCAAAATGATGACAATAATTGAGGCAAGGCTTGATTCCAAGGCTAAACAGCTTCCTCCCCTCCACCCCCTCACAGCTGTGGCAATGACAGGTTCTCATTGGATCAGCAGAGCGTGGCTCTCTATGCCAGTGAATGTGGCTTCAGCTTCTCTTCAGGTACCGGTGATGGATTGTTTTGTTTTCTGTTTTTAAACTGAACCATCCATCTTCCAACCTCTATAACCACGGACTGTGGTGGCAAGCTGAGCCCACAGTTGTTCTCTCTCTCTCTCTCCCTCCCTCCCTCCCTCCCTCCCTCCCTCCCTCCCTCTCTCTCTCTCTCCCTCTCTCCCTCCCTCTCTCTCTCTCTTGCTCTCTCTCTCTCTCTCTCTCTCTCTCTCTCTCTCTCTCTCTCTGGCATGTTCCAGAACAAAACTACCCGTCTGACTTAAAGGACTTAGCCATGACCTTGGCCTTAATAGTATATTACTCTAAGCAAGGGTTAATGTATCTGGGACCCCCCTAAGTCAATTAATTTCTCTGTTGGTGCAAACCATGAAGCAGGCTGCATTTCCACGTATATGTGACTATCTCAAAGAACCACTACTTCCTGAGCACAGCGAAGTGAAGAGACAGTCCACTGCATTCAAGCGTGCGGCCTGCACACTGTCATTTGTTTTGCTCCAAGGTCAATATTAAGGTCAACCTTCACCGTTTTCTATGCCCATGGAAGGGTTCTTGGTCCAAGAGTGTGTACTAAAGGAACTGGAAAGCAAGCCAGGCATCGCAGCACGGACCAAGGACAGGGACGGGGGGGGGGGGTGACAGAAAGAAGCTGAGGGGTATCAGGAGGGGGACATGAGAGGGAAGGTGCCTGGGAACATAGCGCAGCACAAAGCATTAGCTTTAGTGGAGGAGGAGGAGGGAAGGAAGGCCTGGCAAAAGGTGACCCAGCCCCCAGCCCGGTCTGCGGCACACAAGGCACAAGACTGATCTGCGGCACTGCAAAGTGCCAAGGAGTGCTCGGAGTCTGGCGAGGCGTGCCAAGGGACGGGGGAGTCAACCCTAGCAGTCCACTGCCGAAGCTGGACAAATCTGGGCAACAGCAAACAAAGGTCAGCACTGAACTATGACCTGCAGAGTGTACTTCAAAGTCCTCGCTTGGCAACACCACAGTGGGAAGTTCCCATGGTGTCAGCCAGACCCACTGATGGGCGGTAAAAATCCCCGGGGAAACTCTAAGGCGAGACAAGATACCAGTGAAGTGGACAAGCGTCACTCCCAAGTTTTTACCATTTACAAAGCGGCTGATGGCCATGTGTCACCAGAGAAACCTGGACATGCCAAACAACATTTCTAGAAAAGAGACCTGCAGACGCCATACCCCTGACCACGCTGCATGAGGGCAGTGTGCTTCTGGGCCCTGGCCAAATATGGACAGCTTCAGTAGAACCAGGAGATTCCGTTCAGAGTCAGAAGTGACCAAGACCCGTTAACACCGTCATGGGCAGGTAAGAGCAGAGGACAGAGGCGATGGAGACTCAGCATTTAACAGCGTGGGTCTTGCAGAGCGCGCTGCTGGGGCAAGGAGCACTCTCCCATTAGTCACTGCTTCCTAACACAACGCTTGTTTTGCAGTTTTAACTTATTGCATCTTCCCCACTGTTGTAAGCTCTATGCGAGCAGGACTGGTTTGTTTTGTCCTCTGCTGTGTCCACTGTGTCTAGGACAGCGCCAGAACAGAGATAGACGGTTACAGAACTAGAACTTCAGAAGATGGCGGAATAAAAACTTGAAACGCACATCTGAAGGCACTGTAATTTTTGACTCTTCAACCCCCAGATGGACTGAGCTAGGTAGCAGGGGATGTAGAGGAGCAAACTTCCTGCTCTCAAGTGAGCTGCTGCTGGAGTGGAAAGACATTTAGCATCTGAATACAGGGAAATAGAAGACAAGGTGCAGGAATAAAGTGCTCCGGGCATTTGAGGATTCAATTCACACAAGTGAATTGAAGAATCAAAAAGAAAGTCTTCATAAATCCTTTGACTTTTAGCCGGGCCTTTAAGGAATGTTCAGAATTTGGATAAGGGAAAGGTAAAAAGGAAATGACACATCCAGATTGCAGAGGAGAAGAGGGAATTGCACACCCAGACCAGTGAGCTGCAGAAGCAATTCCACAGAGGGAGGAGGAGATGGACACAGATGCAGAGCTGCCTGGAGCCAGGTGGGGGACACTGGGAGAGGAGGGGACCATGAACTGTCTAGGGTCCCAGAGTAAGAGTTTCAGACTCTATCTGCTGGTAGGTAACAGGGCACTGCTCTGTAAAACTCAGCATGGATGCAAAAACAACCAACCAACCAACCAAAACCCAAAAAACAACCCCCCCCCAAAAAAACCCAAAACCCAAACAAACGTACTTCAACCTGTTTCTCCTCATCTACATTTTGCCTTGGGGCTTTTTACCTTTCATTCTGTATGTCCTACCCTGGGACTGTTTGTCTGGCAGCTGCCTGGCTGGCTGGCTGGCCCTGGACCTCTCCCTCCCTTTCTCCCTTAGTTCTCTCCTGTTCTCCCTCAAGCCCAGATTCCTCCTAAGACTCATGCTCTCTGCCTGCCAGCCCTGCCTATCTTCCTACGGTCTAGCTAGTGGCAGGCAAAGCAACCCATCTTTACACTGTTAGGCAAATGCAGCACAAGCAAATGTGACTCATCTTTGCCTAGTTAGAGCAATATTCCACAACAACCTGGAGCTCATCGAGGCTGTCTAACAAGGGGCTGCAGGGCCCTGCCTGTCTGCACCCTTCCAGCACTGGGGTTGCAAATGTATGCCCCCGAGAGCAGCTTTTTACCTGGGTGCTATGGGTCTTCGTGTTAGTGCAGTACTAAGTTTACCAATGGAGCCACCCGGCAAGCTCCCATGGGACTTCTTTTACTGCACTTCCCCTGGGCCCTTGGGTCACATGATGCTCTGATACTTGCTCCCAGACTTTGCTGCAGGTATGTCATTATGTGGTCAAGAAGACACACTGATTCCTTCAAAACCTCAGTAGTGAAAAGGCATCCTCTTAAAGGGAACAGAAGCTCTCTTGGTCCAATTTCCACTCCAAAGAGGAAATGCCCGATTCTTCCATGATGGAACCCTTGCAGTGGTCAGACAGCGACTCTCCTCAGAGCCTCTCTTCCTCAGGTTTTGCACCCCCCCCCCACCTCATGTGATGTCCTGGCTTCTGTACTGATGTATCCTCACCTGCTCCTCTGGCTCACACTTGGGCTTTACTAAGCATGATCTCAGACTAACCCTAACATACGAGTGCTCTCCATCACAGCCCAGGCTGGCACAGGGTGAAACTCGCCTGGAGAGAGAAAGGCTGCCTTGGTGATGCGTGTTGCTGGGCCCAGCTCTGCCCTCCAGCATTACTCAGTGTCTTGAGGTCTTAGCTGCTTCACCTAGAGAGCTGAGGTGACACAGCTCACTGCCCTACAACGCTTAGGAAGACACCCTGCAGCATTGCTATTATTGTAGAATTTAAGTTCTAGAATTTACTGACAGGTTACATTTGCCAGAAGTTTGAGGAGCAATGTCAGAAGATTAAAAAGGCTGGCACAGCAGGGAAGAAATCAGTACAGAGACTACTAGAAAAACTAGAAATAGATCTAGGTGCCAAACAGTTTTATGTCAACTCGACACAGGCCAGAGTCAGTTGGGAAGAGGGATTCTCAGTCTCCCTAGGACTGGCCTGTGGATGAGTGGTGGTGTTTCTTGACTGATGATTGATGTGGCATGGTACCACTCCTAGGTTGGTGGTCCTGTGTTCACCTGGGTTTCCTATAAGAAAGCTGAGCAAGCCATGAGGAGCAAGCCAGTAAGCAGCTCTCCTCCATGGCCTCCGCATCAGCTCCTGCCTCTAGGTTTCTGCCCTGCTTGAGTTCCTGTTCTGACTTCCTTGGATGATGGAATACAAGCTGCAGGATGAGATACACCCTTTCTTCCTTCCAGGGTGCTTTTGGTAATGGTGTTTTATCATATCGAAAGAAACTTAACCAAGACATCCAGTGATCCTGGTATTGGATATATCTAAAATAGCCACGCCCACTTCCTTGCCTGTCTCGCTCTTCACAACAGCCATGAAGTGGAACTGACCCAGGGGTGTGGACGAGTGAATGGATAGGGAAATGTGGTACACACACAATAGAGTAGTACTCAGCTGTAAACAATTCTGCTGGGTATAGCAACGTGGATGGGAGATGGAATGACTCAGGTACACGAAGACAGACATCATCGTACGTTCTCTTATATGCGGAAGGACAACGCTATCTATCTGAGACAAGAAGAGTTACCAGAAGAAGAGTTACCAGAGCCCAACGAGGGTGTGGGAGGAGGAGGGGATGGCTATGGAAATAGGAGGTGCACAACTTTTAGCATAGTAGAACTACTATGGTTGGCACTAATCAAGTGAGTGCTTCATAACAGCTTGAAGCGAGAGTTTTTGGATGTTTCCAGAACAAACAGCAAACGTCTGAGGTGACGGATACGCTGCTACCCTGATCAGACCCCACACACGAATACTTGTATTAAATGCAAATATGTACATTTACTGCGTCAAATAAAAGACATGGTAACAATCAAATAAAGGGGCTAGTTCCTCTTCACCACTCATTTACTTATCTTGGGCTTCAATTCTGTTTAAAGGATATACTCAACCAACTCGGCCATACTGAGAATGGGAGGGCATAAGAAGGGGACCTTGTCCTCTTTCTGGACCGGAGACCCCAGATCGCGCCCGGCTTCCCTGGATTCAAGTTCTTCCCAGCATAGCTGGCTGCTGTCTGAGCAGGCTCAGCCTGCTCCACCTGCCTCTTACACACAGAGTGACTTGCTGCTTCTCATGTTGCATCAACAATGTCCTTAGACCTGTGCTGCACTCTGTGGTCACCGAACCCGCTCTCCCCTCCATGCTACCCAGTGGGGTAATGGCTGAGAGTCTGGTGTGGCAGTTCCTAGCAGAGCTCTGCAGGCCTTGGCTGTGGCAATGCACAGGTGGCCTTGCAGGCGGGGCGTGCATGCCCCGAAGGACACAGGAAACCCAGGTCTAGTGCCAGCGGTGGGCCGGCCTGTGGGCTTCAGCTGAAGCCTTGCCAGCTGCTCCTGGACGCCTGCGTTGATGCAGCGCCACCACACTGGTGGCGACACCCTTGCAGCGTCTGTGGTTTCTCTTCGCTGTGTTCTCTCAGGCACTTCTGAGTTTTTAGTTCTTCACATTAAGTCATGATCTACTGAAATCGGGGGTTTTACTTCTCTGACAGGCTTGGTAGGGTAAACAGAAGCTACTGGTGTCAATCAAGTGCGTATGACATCCTGAGAGCCATAGAACAGGGAGGCGGCGGCAAGATTGCTGGTTATCACTCAAGTGCTTGCTCCAGAGCTTTCGGTGAAGCTGCTGCAGACTTCAGCACCTCTGGGGCCGCTGACAACCTCAGCCGTGTACTGAAGACAGGCTCTACAGTCTGGGTACAGAATGTTCTCCAAAGGCCAGACATGAAGGACTTGGTGTCCTGCTCACGGAGCAGCTGAGCATTTAGCGCATTTAGTGGAAGTGTTGAGAGGGACTGGGGAGGTTTGCGAGTTACTGGGGAACACCACAGCCCCCGTCCTTTCCTCTCCTCTTCGCAGGCTCTGAACTAGGTGTGAAATTTTGTTTTGTCACCAGCTCTTGCAGTAACACACTGTGTCGTGGCTGGCACACAGCAATAGGGCCCAACTGGTCCACGGGCTGAAACCGCCACTCAAAATCTCGCTTGTCAGTCAAGTCCTTCAGGCATTGTGTTACAGTAATGAAACTGACTAACACGGCTCTGGAGAACAGCCGCCTCAAAACCCCAGCATCCATGACATCATGGGGAGAAGAGGATTCTGGGAAATACAATGACCTGGGTGCTCCTCTGTAGCTAGAGGAGACTGGAGTTGAGGCTAGGGATGTAGAGCTGGAAATGTTCTTCTCATACGTGTTTACATGAGACCATTAGCGATCGGGTGGGCGACAGGTTTGTTTAATTTCGACCCTCTTAAACAATATTCTTCCTCATCACAAGCTACACATACTTCAGGGGAATGTCTTGCTTCTAGCCTACAAATCTTACTATGTTCTCTGCCACCACAGACTGAAAAGTGAGATGTATAAACTAACCTCACCTGTATAGTTTGTTTCTTGGGTTTTCTGAGAGAGAAAAGTGTCACCACAGATCTAAGTCCCAGTGCTGGTGAGATGACTTGGAGGCATGAGCCACCTGTGGGTCATGACCCCTTTGGGGGTCAAATGACCCTTTCATAGGGGTCACCTAATACCATCAGGAAACAATTCATAACAGTAGCGGCTGGGGTCACCTCAGCATGAGGAACTGTGTTAAAGGGTTGCATCCATTCCAGACTCTCACCCAGGAGTTCACTTCCAGAGAGCCTCTGCCACCCAGACATCAAGTATTTTCTTAAAATGCAGTATTTCCCCCATTTCCATGGAGCACTTTCTTTTCCATTACTGTACCAGGCGTATAGTAAGCAGTGTATGGATTGCAAGCAAGGGCCTTGGGTCCAGACGGCATGGGCCTGAGTCATCGCAACCACTCTCTAGTTTTAAAACTCCGGGGAACCCAACCCTTCTATGCTGAATTCTTCACCTGTCGACTTCAGCCGCTGTCACTAGCTACTAGAGAAGGGCACTGAATGAGGTATTACACTCAGATGCCGCCCTGGAACAACAACTCGAGGCACTCCCAAGCATCAGGCCCCACAGTAACTGGCATCGCCAAAACCTCCACTTCCCACTAGCCTTTGGGGAGGTTTGTGTGATTCAATTTGTTTGACTGGAATAAAAATACAGGTGCTAACAGTAAAAGCTGCTCAGGGGGGTGCAGGGATCGCTCGTGGGCGCTCAGCGATGTGAAAGTGTATCTGGCTCTTCTCTACCGAACTGCACTCTGGGTATCAGGATGGAGCAGCGCGAATACACAGTCTGTGACAGCGGTACGATACCGAGAAATGCCCGCTAGATGCTGACATGCGCATCAGATGATCAGCCGGTGCCGACAAGCAAGTCATTACACAGCTTACCTTTAGTCTGTCTTTGGGCAGCGCCACAACCCCTTGTTTGATGATTTCCAAGACTCTTTCCACTGACAGCTCAGCTCCAGCTTGTAGCAGCCTTGAGCTGAAGAAGGAGATCACCTGGAATGAAAGAGCCATTAAAGGAAAACATTCGTTTTTTTATTTTATGTGTTTAGCCTGCATGTGTCTATGTGCACTACACGCATGCCTGCTGTCCACAGAGGTCAGAAGAGGGCATCAGATCCAGATCCAGTCACGAACTGGAGTTACAGATGGTTGTGAGCCAGCATGTTGGGAACGGAACCTCCCATTGTTTCCCAGACCGTTCTCCCTCACCTCATCTTACCCCTCTGTTCCCGGCCTGGAACACTGTGAGTCCAGAGGGCAATGGGTTCACGATCTACCTCTTTCAAGTTCGGGTTTTTTTTTTAAATGCATTTCAGGGAGGCTTCCCAAGCACTCTCTATAAATCTGCAACTTTCAACCTCCATTCCAGTTGTTCTCATTTCCCTTTTTCCTCCCCCCACCCATCCTCCTCTCTCTCCCTTTAGGCCACTGGACAGATACTGATGCTATTTACTGTGACATGGAAGACGGAGGAGAAGAAAGCCCTGTGTTCACTTTTTGCAGGAAAGGAAAGTTTGTGATTTCATCAGTTGAATATCTGTGGGGCTGTCAGAAAGCAACTGAAGGCACTGGTCTGACGCCCAGTAAGGATGCTCAGGACTGGAAACACACGTGACATAGCATGCTGTGCCAGACCCTGCTGCCTCAGCTACACACGCACGCCTCCCTGTGTGGTCCTAACTACTTGATTCTTCTCCATAATTCACTTGGATGACACCGTCTTCTGTCCTGGACAGAGAGAGTATTACAGTGGGTGATGCAAGTCAACTCCTTCTGTAGACATTAAAGGTGCTCGAAGATTCGTCATCCCCATCTGAGCTATTCGCCATTACTGAATTCCCCTGAAAAATACCAACTCTCAACTCCATCAGCTAGATTCCTTGTCCCCTCCACCAACAGCTGTCAACGCCCATGGTCTGCCGAAGCCTAGGTTTCAAGGGTGTTTAAGGAGGACGACAGGAAAAGGAGGAAAGAACAGAGAAAGGAGGTGTTGCTGATACATCCTCATACACAGGGTTCGTGTCACTGTGTGCCAAAGAGCTTAAATGTAATAGATTCTCAGTGTGGTCAGCGCTATTTTGGATTAGAGTATCCAGTAAAAAGTTGGTGGACTGATGGAAACTTTATTCCTTTTGAGTCTTACTTAGGTTTTTCCAAGTGAATGCCGAAGACGTGGGATTTAGGATAAGAAGAGCTGGATTCAAGTGGCTCAGTGACTTACTAGCAAAGTGACTCCCTACCAGCCTCTTCCCCTCTCTCCAAGGATGCCTTCCTCCTGGGGTAGAGGAGCAGTCGTCGACATCAGCACTGGAGCATCACTAACGATGACAGGTGTGCTTAGGGCGTGTTCACAGTGAACTAGCTATTCATTTGACTCTGTAAACTGAAAGGCAGTATACTGCCAAAGCTAGGCACTGTATACTTGCTGAATACAGGTGAAGAGCCATGAAATGGCTCATCCCAGCAGCCTGGGCAGGTAAGCACTGGCTGCAAGGCCGGCTGCACGCCTGCTTTCCGCCCATGCATGCGCCCTGCAGTGAGGCCTCACGCTGCCCTCCACTCTGCTCTGCATTCTTTCTGACACACACCGAGTTAGAGATGGTTACAGTTCAAATCTGTAGATGGTTTACGTACCTCTCTACAAAGCCCCTTTCCTTCTTCCCTTTTGTCAAGTAACCCAGGTTGGCCTGGAACTTGTGATCCTCAATCTCAGGCTCCTCAGTGCAAGGATCTCAGATGTGAGCTATCGAGCCCAGCTCTCAGAGGCATTCTAATGCCTATCAGAAGCCTGGTTACCAACAGCATTCCCCATTTTCGCCACACTGCAGTACAGAGTAGACTCTACAGCGTGTGATGGTGAAGAAGGGAGAGAACGGTGCAAGCTTCTCGCTTGTGTGTATGGTTAGATGAGGGATAAAGAGGATGGTAAAGAGGATGTGCAGACTCTGCTGACTGGGTCAGTAGGAGGCATGCTGAGCAGGCGTGGGCCTTACTATTAGACCACCCGACCGTGACCTCTGGCTCTATCACTTTGGTTTTGGGTGGCTGTGAGCAAACTGATCCTTCTAAACCTGTTTCATTATCTGTAAATTGAGGATTAAATTGACTACACCTCAGGTTTATTTTATAGTGATTAAGGTAAGACATATAAATGCTAGGCAAGCATGCAATAAAAGCAAAATGAAGAAGAAGAAAAGGAGAAAGGAGGGGCTGGAGAGATGGTTCAGAGGTTAAGAGCATTGGCTGCTTTTCCAGAGGTCCAGAGTTCAATTCCCAGCAACCACATGGTGGCTCACAACCATCTGTAATGAAATCTGGTGCCCTCTTTTAGCATGCAGGCATATATGCAGGCAAAATACTGAATATATAATAAACATATATTTTTTTTTAAAAGGAGAAAGAAAACAAATGGCTTAAATGCAAATTTAAAACTAAATTATCCAAAAGATGTGTGAGCTCACAAAGACTTATCGTCATCACAATCTGTGACCACAGGGGTTCCTGACTCTGGGCTAGCTGGTTGTCTGAAGCACAAAGAAAACCTTGGCTACCACAAGGAAAAGTACTGGGAATTAAATAGCATTTCCCCCCAAGAGAGTGCATGTGTATATAATCACCCATTAACTGTACGCATTGAAGAGACCGTCCGTCCAAAAAGGAGGAGAGAGGAAGTGAAAGAAGAGGTAAGGGAGGAAGAGATGGGAAGGGATGTGTGTGGCTAATTTGATGTCAACCTGACATCAGCTATAGTCATCTATAACGAGAGAACCTCAACTGAGAAAATGCTGGACTCCGAAAGATCCAGCTGTGGGACACGTTCTTAATTAGTGATCAATGCGGGGAGGGTCCAGCCCATTGTGGGTGGTTACCATCCCTGAGCTGAGCTGGCGGTCCTTGGTTCTGTAAGAAAACAGGCTAAACAAACCCGGAGGCGCAAGGCAATACGCAGCAGCCCCCTATGGTCTCTGCATCAGCTCCTGCTTCTGGGTTCCTGCCCTTCCTGAGTCCCAGCCTTCACTGTTTTTGATAATGGACTGTTCTATGGAACTTCGAGTGCAATAAACCCTCTCCTCCCAGCTGCTTTGCTCGAGGTCTTTCATCACAGCTATAGTAACCCTGGTTAGGACACTGTGGAAAAGGAAACTGGAGGAAAGCAAAAGCTAAGCTAGGAAGATGACAGCCAGATGGGCAGACACACCGAGAGTGGAATGTCACAGAATAGAGACATGGAGGCTGGCAAAATTACCATTATTAAACATTTTTCCAGCTCAGATGCAAGAGACTCAGACTACTTCAGGTAGATGCAGCAGCCACCCCAGCTTAGAGAACATGTGCTCAAGAGAAACCAACACTGTGACAGCTTAAGTTTCTGGGTCCTATAAGGACACACTTGGTCATGAGAATCCTCACTTTTAAAAGCTCCAAACTATTGCTTCTCACCAGGTATTATATAGTTCTTCCCAATGTAGACTCGGCTTGCCAATCAAATGTCATTCCATCATAGTTTTGTATCGTAGCAGGGTTGCTTGGTGGCACAGATGACATTCCACCTTCATTAGCTTTCCAGGGAACCCAGCTAGAAGCCAATTAGCACAATTTCCAGTGCAAGCTGAGAAAGGGTTTTGTTATCCCTCTAAACTCACGAGCACCGTGATTCTTAAACTTAAGTGCTCCACTTCCAAAGAGAAACACATGAGTTCTGCTCTAGAAAGAGCAGTTTCCACCTAACAGCCCAGTCCTTAACTCTGCACCTGCTATGTTCTGTGCAGCGAGCTGGAACGGAGGGAGCGGAGGCCCAAGGCTGACTTTGTTTCAGTGCTCACCCATCTACACCAGATTATGTGACAGGGGAAACCACTCTACTTTGGTAAACTGTCTTATAGGGATGGAGAGAGAACATATTAAATATCAGAAGCCTGACCAGAATCTATGCACGTAGTCAGGGATCACCCAGAAAGCCAGGAGGCATTTAGAAGCCATTCCCTACTCCTACCCCAACTCGAGCAACCTCCTTCTAACTCAGACTTTGAAACCCTGCAGATAGCTTGTAGAGCCCTGCTGGGAGCCTGATGATTCTCACCCGAGAAAAACTAATAAAGACAGACACCTTAGAGGTACCTGCACATGTCCACTCTTCCTGAGACTGTACTTAGAGGCACCTGTGCACATGTCCACTCTTCCTGAGACTGTATACCCATACTTGTAAGACCAGTTTGCTAAACTGAACTTTCTCACCTTTACTACTTAAAAAAGCATCACGATGGGTGTGGTGCCCTTTGCCTATGAATCCCAGTGCTTTGGAGGATGGGGCAAGAGGGTCATGAGTTTGAGGACAACCTGGGCTGCATGGTAGATCTGACATCAAAAAAGCAAAATAAAGACAACAGAGATGAAGGCCACCATGTACACTTACCAGATCAATATTCTGCATTATGTCCTGAAATGAAGGATGAGTCCGGAATTGCTCAAAGAGGTCCCGCTTGTAGAGCAAGGCGTATACCAAGTTTGGGTTGTGGTGAAGAGAGTTTGTCAGGCAGGAGTTGATGATTTCCAACATCATCCGGATCACTTCCTCAATGACACTGAGGTCCTGTGCCTTATGGAGAAAGGAAACCCAGTAACTAATCAGTGTGTGTTCCCTGACACAAAGTGAAGGGCGTATAAGTGAACAGTCCCAGTTCTGACAGCTCTGGGAAGATGATGCAGGATGCCCTGTGAAAAGATTTCATCCAGAATTCCGTTCATCAGTTACTAAAGGATGGGAGTTAACACTGTCCCAACTCAGGATGCTATATAATTGCAATTTTATAATAAAGTAAATACTATCCAATCTGGAGGAAAAGCTGCAGTCTGCTTAGCTCTCAGTTGGAGTTCCTTATTTGTACCCTCTGCCTACATCACTAACTGCCACAGCACAGCACGGGGCTGAAGTGTGACCCTCTCCAAGGGAAGGTCTTATGTCACAGCATGACCTCCGTGTGCTACTGCCATCTCAGCTTTACGTCTGCAGACGCCGGGCTTTGTCCATGTTTCCTCAGGGTTCACAGTTGTGACGGGTCATTGTCACTGTCACTTGGGCTGGATTTGGAGTTACACAGGAAACACATCTACATGTGTCGTGAAGGAGTTTCCAGAGGTTAAGCTGAGGTTTACCCCTGAATGTGAGTGGCAGAGTCCTGTGCATTGGGGCCCAAGACTGAGGAAGGAGGGAGGAGGAGGTGAGCAGAGTCCCTGCTTTCTTTGCCCCCCAGCTGAGGCTACAATGTGACTGCCCTGATGCTCTGCCACCTGCTTCCCTACGGAGGACTGTGTTCCTCTCAAGTGTGAGCCATAATACACTGTTCTCTCCTTAGATTCTTTTGGGAGGAGGGTGGGGGGGGGAGAGGAGAGGAGAAAGTTGTGCAGAAATTTGAGATGAGAACAATACTAAGACAACAGTCTTTTGGAATCTGTGAAATGACTGTAGAACAGCAAGACTCAAAGTAAGCAACCAGCAAGGCTTTGGCTGAGCCACCTGCCTAGCTCCCTCCCAGCAGGGAACCCAGCAGCACCCCAGGGTGCTGTCTTCTCCGAGGCTCTCCTGTGGCTGTACTACTAACCCCTGACCTTCCAGGCCCTGTGTCCAGTAGCTGGCTGGCCAATCTGTCCTCCACCAAAACTGCCTGTTCTGTTTGGGGCTCACTGAGAAACACTGACCTCATTTTGGGCACAACTGATGTATTTTACATACAACCGCTCTCCTATGCAGATGGCAAAATTGATATGCCACAAAGCTCAAGCCTGTACAGTCAAGCCAAGGACTCAAGTTGTACTATCCTTTTAAATAAAGTTTGGCATTTCTGGACCACAGCAATGCATAATAAGGAGGGGTAAGGAACAATTCCTCCTTGTTAGTTCAAAGTTACATAGTAGCTTGGAATTTTGAGTAAAACCCCTGATCACACCTTGGGGAAAAGTCCAGGGCAACCAGATGACAATGGACTGGGATTCGTTACAAAAAGGACCCATGGCATTCAAATGGGCAATGGTCAAATCGAAACATTAAGCACCTGCTGGTTGTGACTGAAATGAAGAGATTCATGATCAATTTCTTTCCACCTTGATTCCAAGGTGGGAAAACCAGCTATTAACAAGAACAACTTATGTATTTTAAATGCCTTCTGGTTATAAGCATCTATAAGTTTATGTTTTCAGAAGAAATGGGGAAGCCAGGCTCCAACTTCGTAATGATGAATGACAATATTTGTCAGAACGGAGAGAAAGAATGAGTTTCAGAATTTTCCGAGGTCATTTTAGAAAAACCTAGTCTGAGCTGGGTTGGTGGGGGTGCACACCTTTAACCCCAGCCCTGGGGAGGCAGGGCAGGCGGATCTCTCTGAGTTCCGGGTTGAGTTTTTCCTTTTCTAGGAGAGATGGGTATGTTTGGGGTTTTGTGGGGCATTCATGGCAGGGTTTCTCTGTGTAGCCCTGGCTCTCCTAGAATTCACTCTGGAAAACCCAGCTTGGCTTGCATTAGGTTTTTGTTTTGTTTTGTTTTGTTTTTTTCAAGACAGGGTTTCCTCTGTATTGTTTTGGAGCCTGTCCTAGAACTCCCTCTAAAGACCAGGATGGCCTCGAACTCACAGAGATCCACCTGCTTCCGCTTCCCGAGTGCTGGGATCAAAGGTGTGCGCCACCAACGCCTGGCTGCATTAGGTTTTTTTTTTTGTTTTTAAAGATAGGATTTCAAGTAGCCCAGGCTGGCCTTGAACACATCATGGGATAAAGCTGACCTTGCCTCTCCACTTCCTCCTCTCAGATGCTGGACCTACAGGTAAGCATCACTATGCTGGTGTATATCCGTGTTCTCTGTGAGCAACCTCAGCAAAAGGATCTTTCAAAATTATACTAACTTCCTCACATTGAAAGGAGTTACGAGATATTCTAGTTAATTTTTCTGATACTGTTTCTCTGGTAACTTCCTTTAATGTATTATAGTTTAGCATATATATGAATACATATATGCGCAAGAAAATATAGTTTCTATCATTATTTAGAGTAACTGGAAATACAATTTGGGGAAATGGAGTAAGGGATTTTACATGATACACATTTTGCTGGACTATATGACAGTTTTGGTATTTTAGAAGTTCAAGCCTAACTTAGAATGAGCCACTGACTGTAATAACTTTCTATCAATATCTTTTAACATACAACACTGTAAATAATTTACATTATTAATATTTCAATATGACGCTGACTCTAAACCACAGCACATGAGACAAGGTCAGTTTTCCTGATCACAGCCTGGGTGCAATTCTACACATTTAACTAGTGTACACCATTAGCTGTAGAGGATGCAGGCTGTACACAGCTCAGGCAGTCTTTAGGCTGCTCCAGCTGGATGCCAATTACAGTTATTCCCACAAGGGCTCGCAAAGGCACTAATTCTTGAGAAGAAAAAAACAACATGGTTGCCTTGAAGTCACGGATCTACACTGATTGCTTTTAACTATGTCCCTAAGATTGTATCAAGAACTAATAGATACATCTTTTTATTGAAGTTGGTAACTCTTTAGCTCAGTCATGAGCTAGGAAGCCTATAGTGCAGTCTTAAAGTGTGCTCTGGAGTGCTGGGCACTACAGCCTGCCGCTACCGCAGTGCCAGACCCTCCCTCTCGTATGTCCATCCCAGTGGTCGACTGCCTATTCCTGAGTACACAACACACAGCTCTGGCAACCAGTCCATTTCCCTTTTCAGTGGCAGCATTCTCTGCTAACCACTTTAATTACCCTGTAAGAAACAGCCAGGGTTCCTACTGTGTTGTTTCCTAGAAACTACTCTGTGGGTCTGTGCATCCCCGCTGGAAGATCAACTGTAGCTTCCAGGCACCGAGCAGACCATGAGACATCAGGGTACATTGCATGCCAGGGGAATTCAGATTTGCTAAAAACAAAAGTATCAAACTTTTGGTTAATTCTAATTTCCAAGAAACACCATCCCGATGAATACAATCTGCAATTTAATTTGAACCTTCAAGTTGCCACTTTGACTGGATTCTGAGGCAGGTGCCCATAGCACATGCCAGGAAATCAATAAATTCCTTTTTGTTTCAATTTAAAAAGCATTATTAGGGAATAATCACTACTAGTAAAAGGATGAAATATTAGCATGAATTAATTGGAGTGCATCTTTTTAATGACAGTCCACCCAAATCCGAGGACTTGCTTTAGACACACCTAAAAGGTTATTTAATCCTGCTATTCCACACTACTTGATTTTGTGAAAATAGTGCTGGGGCTAGAATTCCAGGCCTTGAGCATGCTAAGCATGAGCTCATGGGCTGTGTCACTGAACTAACCCCTAAGCCCCTCCCCCTTTGTCTTCAAGACAGGGTTTCTCTGTAGCTTTGGAGGCTGTCTTGCAACTTGTTCAGTAGATCAGGCCGGCATGTGTGTGTGTGTGTGTGTGTGTGTGTGTGTGTGTGTGTGTGTGCATGAAGCTCCAACTCAGTAGCAACTGTAAAGCCCTTAAAATGTATTGCACAGGGTGGAGTAGGGGTGTTCCAAGAAGTAAGTAGTGCGTGACTTTTCAAAGCAGAAACGTGTAGACTTTGAAGTAATTAAAAAAAAAAAGGATCATTTTTACTTGGTATATTACAAGCAAATGAGAAAAATAAAAAGGCAAAGAACTCAGAAATCACACTTCTTAGTCTTTTTTTTTAAGACAGTGTTTCTCTGTGTGGTCCTGGCTGTCCTGGAAACTCTTTCTCTGCAGACCAAGCTGGCCTCAAACTCAAGCGAGTGTTAGAACTGAGAGGTAGGTTAGCATGTCAGCTTGACTGCCGGAAACACAGCCGGATGGAAGCTTGACTCTGGCAAAGCTGATTTTGAGAGAATGGGGGAACAGCGTTATCTTAAAAAATCATTTTTATAAAGCGCATTTTACTCTACAGTGTAAAGCAGTCTTCTATGTACTATCCCCCATGGACCAGCTACAATTTAGTGGAAGTGTGGGGCTCTAGAGATGGCTCAGTGGCAAAGAGCACTGCTGCTCCCAAAGACGAC
Source organism: Phodopus roborovskii (assembly GCF_943737965.1). Taxonomy (NCBI): domain Eukaryota; kingdom Metazoa; phylum Chordata; class Mammalia; order Rodentia; family Cricetidae; genus Phodopus; species Phodopus roborovskii. The sequence continues at coordinate 11,393,921 of NW_026126563.1, forward strand.
CTGGTTCTGAGAACCACGGAGGCTCACGGTCATCTGCATGGAACCCGCTTCCAGAGATCCAACACCCTCTTCTGACTTGTGGACACCAGACACGCATTCAGGCCAACACTCATATTCATTTTAAAATCTTTAATAATAAAATTATTTTTTTAAAAAAAAGTTTCTAGACAGGGTTTCTCTGTATAGCTTTCGAGCCTGTTCTGGAACTCGCTCTGTTGACCAGGCTGGCCTCAAACTCACAGAGATCCAACTGCCTCTGCCTCCCGAGTGCTGGGATTAAAGGCGTGTACCACCACCACCTGGTAATAAAAGTAAATTTTTTAACTCATTTAAGACTAAGAAAAATATCCAGGTGTATTTGTACATGCTTTTAATCCCAGCACTCGGGAGACTGAGGCAGGTGGATCGCTATGTGTTTTGAGGCCAGCCTGGTCTAAAGAGTGAGTTCCAGATCCTACTTCAGAAAAACAAACATAAAATAATACTCAAGGCAGAGACAGGAAGATCTCGGGATCTGGGCTAGTCTGAGCTACAGGGGAAATCCCCATTTCCAAAACACAAGTCCATGTCATGGTTCATGGGCAGAGCCACCAAGTACTCAGAGGCAACAAAAACCAGTTTCCATTCATAGACCAATCTTTAGTCCATGCAGCTTGCGTGGCAGGAATGGAGCCCAGACTAAGTGAGCAAGCCAAGGTGTGTGTGTGTGTGTGTGTGTGTGTGTGTGTGTGCGCGCGTGCGCTCGCGTGTTGGAAGAACAGTCCCAGGCATTTCTGATCGTCTCTACAGGTAGGGATGGAAGCCAATAACTCTTATGTTGTAGTAACTCAATATCGGTGGATAAGTCAGCAGTTGTGGGAATATTTTACACAGTTAACAACACTCAGAGTTGCCTCTCATTTTATAAACTTCCTTTTCCTTTTAAGAGGGAATTTATACAGTTTCAAATCATTTATTTTTAGTTTCCTTAAGAGAAGCATATGTATCTTGTTTGTATTAGTTTTGGGGGGATTTCAAGAAAGTTGTCTAAATTTCCTGCATTTTCAGCAGAAAATAAAACCTCCAACAAAATTAATGGGACTCTGCCAAAGGCGGGGAGGGTAGGAAATGCGCAGGCGCCCCCCTCCCGCCTTCAAAGGTAATCTTCTGGTGATAGACTCTTGTTATCTTTGTGTTGTTAATTCACTGGCACACACGCTGAAAAGCTCAGTGACCATGTTGTTTCTAGCCAGAACTGGATCTGTCCCAAAACATCCAGCTTGTGAGAGAAAGAACTGGCTTTACATTACACACACATCACAGCCCAGGACTGAATCTGGGGACAGAAGGACAATAGGTGGCTTCATTAAAGCAGGGAGGCAGGTGGGGGGAGCGGGGCCGGGGCCTGCTGCTCTTGTGCCGGATGGAAACCCTGTGGTCTTCCTCACCTTTCTTGGACACTGTCTGAATATGGCCCACAGGCCTTAGCTAGAGCCCTGGGGGCAGTGATTTCCATCACACTGTTGCGCTGGCACCGGTGGCAAGGTAATTGTGGCCACTAGGGGACATTGGTTAACATCACATAGTTTTCCATAACTGGCAAATGGTCAGGCAATTCATAAAAAAAAAAGGAATGTTCCAATCAAAGTCCAGCTGTCTGCGGACTGGGCTCCTGTAGCGTGAGCTGGAGGGGGCAGAGGGGGCGCTGTTCTGCGACCAGAGCTGAGCCTGGAGCCGCTTTGCCCTGACTGGCAGCTGCAGTGGCCTCTCTGCAGCTGCCAGGCTCCAGCAGCCCTGAGTGCCATTCAGAGCAGAGCTGGCCGCCTTCCCCAGGCTATGCTGCCAGCTGAGACTGCACACGACAGTGTGACAACTTAAACAACCACCCGTGGGATCAGCAGCCACTTTTATGCTTCCTAAGAAACATCCTTCCACACCCTTTACAAAGGAAAATCTTGAGGAAATCCCAGTGCAACAACCCCCCCCCCCCCCCCCCCGGGAAGATGTGCCTTGTATTAAAACGAACAAACAAACAAACCCAACCACTCCGTCTGTGCGTCCGTCTGTCCTTTCTGCCTTGGCTTCTGGAGCTGCAGGGTTCACTCGCACCAGCCCAGTAAGGAGTGCTGAGTCAGCTAACTTAGTTATTTGCAGAAAACAAGTGCTTTGTGTACATTGTAAAAATCCCTTCTCACTCAAGTCTCAGCCTTCATTAAAAAAAAAAAAAAAAAATTACAAAAATTACTCAGCCCAGAAAGCAAATTTTCTTAGTTATCAAAAATATGATTAACATAAACTATTCCTTAGCGCAATCTCAAACCAATCCAATTAAAAATTTGCTTTTGATTCCTCAGCCATGTTGAACACAGCCACTGGTAGTTTTGAGAAGGGCAGGCCTCCAGTGACCTGTGAGAGCAAATGGTTATAAGCCGAGTTCCAGGACAACTATCTTCTCATTCAGTGGTGTGGAGGCGCTGGCATGCGGAGGTGCAGAGCAGCATGGGGCAGCCTAGGCTACTTCTAGTTCCTGGCTTGCTATGGGCAAATCACTCTCTTGGGCTTCAGTTCCCTCAGACAGGCTCTCTGTGGTGGGAGAGGACATGGGCTTTGGTTCCCACTTAGGATGTGGAATGTGGCAAAAGGGTGCAGATCTTACTCTATAATCAGAAAGGCCAGACAATGTGCATAGTCTGAAGTCTTCTTGTACCCATCAGGGAAGACTTTATAAGTCAACAGACAAAATGGATTGCATGGAGAGGATCACTCCTGTGAGGAGAGACACAGACTAGAACCTTCTCACATGGGGCTGGTGAAGAGTGTGGTCTCTACAGATCCACCAGATTTCAGCGGGTCTAGGTATAGCGGGCGGCTGGGGTGAGCTGGAGGGTCAAGGACCCCAGATGTGGTGGAGGTGGCGATCATCCTCTAGTGCCACACAAAAGCTGGGGACAGCAAACCCTGCAGGTCAAGAGCACACAGGCAGACTTCCGCTGCCTCCAGGGAGAAGCAAGAACCCAAGAACCCAACCTAGTCCACTCAGCCCCAGCACTGCGGTTTGAGGCAGGGAAGCAAGCGGGCTCAATACCCTATACTCCTGTGGGGGAGCAGGCACCATCAAGGGGGAGATCTGCCACCCTTGGGAAAAGGAAAGGAAAGCCCACCTGTGAGACCCTGGGCCACAGAGGGACTCAGCAGCATTTGAGGCTAGGCTGCTAAAGGCACCTTCCTTCCAAGCCCACTGCAGGGACAGCTGCCAGAAGGGGTTAATAAAGGGACACTGAAAAGTGTTGACACCCTGTCCCCTCCTTTTCAAGCATAAAGAAACTGTTGGGAGAGTCTGAAGCAGGTGGTACACTGCAGATACAAATCCAAAGGTCAGTTCACAAGTCCTTAACAGACAGAGCCAAATCCCAGCAGAGGTGTACCCACTTAAAAGCATAAATACCCTAAACTTTCAATTTCTACGTTTTAGCAACATCAGCATCCAAACAAAAGTTATAAGAGGCATGGCGCCAATCACATAGCATCTAAGTTCAGTGAGGTGCCCAATTGTAGGCAGCATGGTGTGCTGGAGGTGGGATGGGAATCCAGACCCGGAGGCTCACATTGGCTGCCACCTGGAGAAAAAAGATGTCTGATGGGGTGGAGTCTCGGGATGCTGTGGAGACCCTCGGGCGGGGGTGAGATGGGAGCCAAGTATCATAAGTCTAGAGTTAGGCCAGCCAATTAGAACCCCTTGTTTAAGTGGCTATGTGCTCTGAGGTAATTCATGGGACCTCTGAGCCTCAGCGTTTCCATCTCAAAAATGAGACTACTACTTGTTTTATAGGAAGTGAAAATATCCGAAACATTTTCAGTTTTGCCCAGCAGATAAAAAGGGCTCATTACGGAAGCTCTTGTGATGAATAAACATGTCTTAGCAATAGGCTGAGACCTGCAGGAGCTGTAGGAGAGGGCTGAGGAGGAGGAAAGGACAGGTACAGAAAGCTCAGCCCTGAAGGGGACACAGCGTGGCTGGGGAACACAGTTTGGCTGGGACGGCAAACGCAGGGGTCTGGAAGAGAGACACAGTCACAGGTCAAGATGGGCCCTGGGCTTGCAGGACCTTCCAGCTGTGAAAGCCCAAGGGTTATTTAAGCCCATTTTGTTGGGGTGAAAAGCTCTGGGGAACTTCAAGTGTCACAGGATAGTAGCCCTAAGAGGCCAGGTAGCACCCTGGGGAGGTGCTCAGGGGTGCTGCACTCCAGGACAGCCAGTGTGAAGGGCAGGGGATGGAGAGCTCACAGCAAGGGCTGGCACTATGGCTGAAGCTGGGGAGGACATTTCTACTACAGCAACAAAGCACTCACTGCAGAGGTAAGAAAAGGCAGCGCAGACAGGGCAGAAGAGAAAGGCAGGCCAGCGCCCAGGGACACTTAGTACGTGAGAAAAGTTAGCGATTCTTAAGACCCAGCTTCCTGCCAGGGAAAGGTACTCAATCCAGCCTAACCGAGCCGCGATAAGCAGAAAAACAAAAGCACCACAAACCATAAAGGATACAGTGAGTTCTAATCCATTTTCTAAAAACAGATTTCTAGAACTTAAAATGCAAAAAGAATTTAAAATGTCTTTTCCTCCACTTTAATTTTATTATTGCATATGAGCATTTTGCCTGCATGTATATTTGTGTACCGCATGTGTGCCTTGGCCCAATGAGCCCAGAGGAGGGCTTTGGGTTCACAGAACTCCTGTTACAGACAGCTGTGAGCTGCCACATGGGTGGTGGGAATTGAACCTGGGTTCTCTGGAAGGGCAGCCAGTGCTCTTAATCACTGAGCCATCAATTCAGTCCCAATGTAAAGAAAAATTTAAAAGGATAGAAAAAAAAAGGAAACTATTTTCATAATCTTCATAGAGGAACTGTGTGTGTGTGTGTGTGTTGCCCAAAATCTTACCCCCCCTAAAACAAACAAACAAACAAACAAACAAACAAACAAACAAAAAACCAGCTCTGAAAGAGAAATTTAATTAAATAAAGGCAGGGACTCCATACATGGAAGAAAGATTAATGACAAGAAAGAAAAACATCAGCATCAGCATCATGTTACAAAGAGTGAGGAATAGAAGAAGAGACCTTAGAAATCACTATGAAACATGAAGAGCCCAATGCCAAATGTAACTGGTATTGAAGAGTTGCAACCAAAGGCGTATTTAAAGGAAAATGCAGGCAGGAAGGTGGTGTGGCAGAATGAGGCACTTACACGCAGGCCCCACGACCTGAGTCTGAATCATGGGTCATACAAGGTGGCAGGAGACAACTTACTCTTAAGAGTTGTCCTCTGAAAGCGGTCTCCTGTACCAATTTGTGCAAGGGAACCTCCCACGTTCTCTTCTAAGAGGGTCAGTGTGGCTGGATTTATGTTGAGGTCTTTGACCCATTTGGACTTGATTTTTGTGTATGGTGATGGACATGGGTCTATCTGCAGTCTTCCACACACCATCATCCAGTTGTGCCAGCACCATTTGTTGAAGATGCTTTCCTCCTCCCATTGTATAATTTTAGCTGTTTTGTCAAAAATCAGGTGTTCATAGGTGTGTGGGTTAATATCAGGATTTTCAATTCAATGGGGATTGCATTGAATCTGTAGATAGCTTTTGGCAAGATTGCCATTTTTACTATGTTTATCTTACCTATCCAAGAGCATGGGAGATCTTTCCATTTTCTGGTATTATCTTTAATTTCTTTCTTTAAAGACACAAAGTTCTTGATATATAGGTCTTTCACTTGTTTGGTAAGCATTACCCCAAGATACTTTATGTTGTTTGTGGCTATAGAGCCCTTATCTAGTAGCTGATGGAAATAGAAGCAGACACCCACAGCTAAACACTGAGCCAAACTCCTGGAATTCAGTTGCAGAGAGGGAGGAGTGATGAGCAAAGGGTTCAAGACCAGGCTGCAGAAACCCACAGAGACAGCTGACCTGAACAAAGGGAGCTCATGGACCCTAGCCTGATAGCTGGGAAACCAGCATTGAACTGACTCAGAGCCCTGAACGTGGGTCTCAGTTAGAAGACCTGGAAAGCTAAGGAACCTCTGACAGTGGAACCAGGATGTATCCCTGGTGCACAAAAGGACTTTGGGAGCACATTCCCCATGGAAGGATACTCCCTTAGCCTAGAGGTGGGAGGAAGGGCCTAGTCCCTACTCCAAAAGACTTGACAGATTTGATGATCCCTACTGGAGGGCATCACCCACCCTGTGGAGTGTATGGGGGGGGCATGGGAGGGAGGGACGAAGAGGGAACTGGGATCGATATGTAAAATAAGAAAAAACAATAAATATACATATTAAAAAAAAAGAGTTGTCCTCTGACTGGCACATATGCTCTGTAGTGTGTGTGTGTGTGTGTGTGTGCGCGCGCATGCGCGTGCACACACCTTCATATGTGTATAGATGCACACACTTGCACACAAACAAATAAATATAATAATGAAAAATGAAAATCTAGTCTTTTAATTTTTTTTCTTCTCAGGCAGATCACTGTGAGTCTGAGACCAGTCTGACTCCACAACAAGTTCTACACAATGGGAATTAAAAAGCATGAAAAACACCGGACTTTTTAACTGTGTGTCTGTGAGCGGCTATGTGCATCTGAGTGCAGGTGCCCACGGAGGAACTAAGTGGAGTTACTAGTGGCTTTGGGCTTCGGGGGACAGGGTGTGCGCCCTCTCCAGCTCCCCAAAATGCAAAATTGTATTCATAAACAGTAAAATTAGATAGGAAACAAAGTAAACCCAGAGAAAGTAGGATGGGAGCAATAATAAAAACCCAAGTGAACAGATTAGAGAACGAGAGTAGCATATTTGTTTTTGTTCAGTGCAAACAAAAACAGACATGCTGCTGATGAGAGAGAAGGGAGAAGCCGACATGCAGCCACTGACATGCAGCTGGGGAGAGGAGAAATCAAACGCGTGACACTCAGGAGAGGCATGGAGCTTTCCAGCCTGGAGCCAGCACCTTCTCAGTGCATTCCCATGGCTCTCCCTCTGTGAGCAGCCAGAGATGGGAGAGCTCTGCTGCTTCCCTCTTCCTGTAAGGCCTCTCGGATGAGGGCACCACCCTTCTGATCTCTTTTAATCCTAATTACCTCATTAAGGCCCAGTATTTAAACACAGTCCTGGTGGCAGGGCTTCAACATTTGCAGTTTGGGGAAACACAGTCAAGTCTCCATCAGAGAACAGGACTAAAAGGCACTGTCCAATCTGGTGTGGGAAGCAAGCTGGACTGCTCTGAAGAACTCTTGCCAAGAAAGACAAATCTGTCTGAATCTACGCAAGTCTTTAGTGAAAATGTCCATTTCCAGCAAGCACGAGGAACAGGGAACAAATTAAAAGAAGGCCAATGGGAGATTAAAAACAACAACAACAACAACAACAAAACATGCTTAGAACAGGGAAGCGTCTTTGCAAGTGCCTGGCTTCTGCAATACGGTAATGGCTGGGAAAGAAAGGGGAAGTGGGTTGTTCTAATTTAGTCTTAGGAGACATAACGATCAAACGTGTGAATTTTCATTCTAATTTTAGCACATTGCCAACAGCCATTTCTGAGAATTCAGGAGAAATATGATTATGCTACATGAGATTATGCCTTGGGAATATCACTGCTTTTGATGGATATGGTGTGGTGTGAGGCAGTTCAAATGACAATGGCCTCATAGCTCCTAGGCACTGGCACTACTGTGAAGTGTGGCGTTGCTGAGGTGGGTGTGGCGTTGTTGGAGGAAGCGTGTCACCGGGGGTTGGAGGGTGGGCTTCCAGGTCTTAGCTCATTCTCTTCCTGCCACTGTGGCAGCCCCCTCTCCAGGGCTACATTTGCCTGCATGCCATCATGCTTCCCGCCATGATGATAACTGACTAAGCCTCTGAAACTGTAGTCCAGCCCCAAACGAAATATTTCCCTCTTTAAGGGTTGCCATGGTCATGGTGTGTCTTCACAGCAATAGAAACCATAATGAGGACATGGTGTGAGATTATAAAAGAAAACATTTTTTTTGGAGATGTATATTAAAGTATGAAAAGATAAAATTTCAGGATTTACTATAAAATACTTTAGCAAAAAAGGAGTAACATTTATATAGCCAATATATAAGACTATGGGAGTATTTTAAAAAAATAATTTATTGAAGTTTATGTGAATGGGTATTTTGCCTGAATGTATGTATGTGACTTCAAAATATGGTAAGGTTCATTCAAAAGTAAAAGTAAAAACCAAATGCCACTAAAATAATCAATATAGCATATGCAGATGAGATTCAACTTTGATATAAAAAGTTACAACTGGAACAGTTTCAGGAATTTTGGAAGCTGTGGGAGTTAGCCTGTTCATGTGATCACAGTAAGTCAACAGAGGAGAAAGCTCTGATCATTTGCTAGATTCAAAAAAGATCGCACAAGTCAGTGGTTGCTTCTGTTTGGAAGTATATGAAGTCGGAAAAAGGGCTGTGCTGACATGGTGTGTGTGTGTGTGTGTGTGTGTGTGTGTGAGAGAGAGAGAGAGAGAGAGAGAGAGAGAGAGAGAGAGAGAGAGAGAATCTGGACAGCTCAGTGACTAAGAGCACTGTGCCCTTTCCCAGAGGATCTGAGTTTGGATCCCACCACTCATTTTGGGCAGTTTATAACTCCAGCCTGTAGGTTCAACTCCAGGGGCCTGACACCTCTGACCTCTAGTGTGTGTGTGTGTGTGTGTGTGCGCGCGCGTGCGTGCACGACACACACACACAGAAATACACACACACAGCAAAATACACGCACACTGAAATACACACAGAAATACACAAACACACACAAACATGCATGCAGAATGCCTGTTTTAAAATGCAGAATGGACACAAATACGAAAAATGAAACATTTAAGAGCAAAACATTAAGACACATTCAGCTTTTGGAGGAATAAAAATGTGCACTAAAATTCTGAGAACATCAAAAAGTTCAATATTATTGTTACACTAAATAGTTAATTTCTTTAGATATACATTAAAAAATACTCCAGGTCTAATGCTGTGACCCTAACTGATACAGCTGACCCTAACTGAAGACAGCCTGACTTAGAGCCTGCTGCATTACACTCATATTCCACAATGATGATCAAAAGCTTTGGTTACAGTTGCCTAATGAGCAGGACCAACACCCACATTTTTTGTCCAGGCAACTACTAACACCCACAATTCAGTCAAGGTCAGTGGTGATGGGGGTGACTCAGTCTGTAACTACAATTAGAGCCAGGGAATTGTCTACTGCCCAGCAGTTACCATTCAAAAACTTCAGAAGGTGGCTCTGTACTGAATTTGCAATTTATTTCTTATTGCAGAAATTGATTTCAAAAGCAGTCTGAAGGTCTTTATGTTAAGAGAGAACACTTGCCACAGCAAGTGTCAAGATACTCCCAGTACCAATGTGAGTGGGTATATATTTTCTGAACTCCCAAGGCACCCAAAGAACATACATAATCCATCTTCAACTACTGTTGTTTGTGATTATATGCTTAAAGTTTCAAAACTTTTCATTCACCGTAATGTCTTTATGCTCATATGCTATGAAATCCATTGCGGGGGAGTTGGAACTGAGTATCTGCAGCCTAAATAAGGCTAGACTTCAGACAGCTCAACTTAGAATACACAGTAAATGTCACATCCTGAGTCAGGGCTGCCTATCACCGTGCTAACTGGCGTCTGCACCATGTATGTGTGTGTGGAGGGGCAGACACCTACGTTTATTTCCTGGGAAGGCGATTTGAGAAATTCTCAATAAATAAAAGACTAAAATTAAAATAAAAGCAAACAAATTATTATGTAACATGAGGACAGTCCTTTTCAGGCAGAGAAAGAATTGATTCAATCTAGAGCGCACTGAACTGTTTGTCACATCATGGCTTCTGCTGGGACTAAAGTGACAAGGAGACCCACTCTCTTGTTAAGCAGAAATACAGCGCCTACCTATCCTGCCAAGTTATAGGGCTGTCTGATTTAAACTGCAAGTGCTATGGAAATGTGTGCCAATGAAAAACGACTTCTTGGATGGGTGTGGTCGTACATGGTTGTCATTCCAACACTGAAGAGGCTGAGACAGAAACAGGATGATTTTGAGTTTGGATAAAACGAGTGAGACCTTGTTTCACCAAAAAAAAAAAAAAAAAAAAAAAAAAAAAGAGAGAGAGAGAGAGAGAGAAAGAAAGAAAGAAAAAAAAAGAAGTAGTTTTGCTGACTTCCTGGTCTTTGATTATTAAGGAAAAGAAAAGAAATTAGCATCAGGTAAAAGGAAGTGGTCATAACTCTCCGGTCAGCTGTTTGTGAATGAGAAACAGGCAGTTTCAGGTGCTTATTAGTTAGAGACAAGCCATGCTTTCCTAAGACCCAGAGCTGGAGATGGTAGGTGGCATACTACCTCAAACGCATGTCAGACACATCGAATCCTTGCTCAACAAGAGACAGGGTGACAGAAAGTCTTTTCATAATGAGTGTCATTCATTTAACTTTGGCAAGGTCCTAAATATAAATATGCACAGGACAACTACAGAAAAACAAAAAAACAAAACAAAAAAAACAACAACAAAAAAAAAACCCTGCTTTTACCAAAGCCAGTGAGGGCAGGGATGACGGCAAGGCTCTGTGTTTGGTTCTGAAAACAGTAAGGAGCTCACCATGCAAGCGTGCAGACCTGACTTTGGTCCTTGGAGCTCACACTAAGGCGGGAGAGACCTGACTCACAAGGTTGTCCTCTCACTCCAACATGCACACCATGCACAGGACACACGTGTGCCTGTGATCCCAGCACACACTTGTGCCTATGATCCCAGCATGGGGAGGTGGTCACAGCACATCCCTGAGGGCAGTCAGCTTAGTCTAAGGAGTGTGAGTGTGTGTGTGTGTGTGTGTACCCCACTCCCCACCACCTTCAACAAACCCAACCACCAGCTAAAATATCCCTACATATACGTAGTCAGTGGCGTAACACTTGCCCAGCGTCCGGAGCATGGCTCTGGGGTTGATCCCGCACTTGGGAGTCAGGTGATGGCATAACACAGCCATTCTAGGCATCTCACAGCACTGCTCAGCAGGAGTGCCTCTCGGGAAGCAGAGCTTCCCTGCACACTTGGTTAATATGTAAGAAATGTGTTATGACATTATTTGGACTAACTCTCTGGTTATTACCCAAAAGTCACAGTTATCTCCGACTCTGGCGTGTTAAGCCAAATAAAAGAATGATTGTAGCCTTCTCCGAGGCTTCAACTTTAAGTCTATTAAAATCTGTGTAAATTGTATGACAAATTAGACATGTTGAGCAAAAAGAATAAGAAAACCAAAAGGCAGACAAAGGCACAGTAGGAAAGCTCCACAGCGTATTAACTGCATATGCAACGAAATGGGGGCAGTCTGCCTTAGACAAACCCTTTAAGGCAGGTGCCTGTGACAATGCGGTGTAGCCCGCAGAGCTTTGATGATGTGGACACTGAATGAGCATGTGCCCCGGGGGCTGGGCTTCTCTGCCGTCTGGCCTTGGTAGAACCCTCTGGAATTCACATCACCAGGCTGAGTGATAGGCTTTATTCACTTCTCCCACGGTGACCACCCTGAGGTTCCCAGATGACACACACTTGACAAATAAGAAATGATTTACGAAAAGGTGGGACTCATGGGTCCCGTGGGAAGAGTTGTGAATTGTCGTAAAGGCAGAGGGGGGAGGTGCGCAGACACGGTGTACAGGGACGGCACGAAGGAGCACAGGGACTGTCCCTTTCAGGAGTACAGTGCTTCATCAGAGCCCTCATCAGAGGAACATGCCAGAAGGAGAAAGCACCAAAGGGTGGAATTCAAATTTATCAGCAGTTTATGCCAGACTCTCCCCAAATAACCAAACCAACCATGCCTGCTAGAGTGAGGGTCAACAAGCTGCTTCTACAGGCCAGGACTCTGGGGATTATGCATGAAATGAAATCTGAAAATGATTCCAGATATTTACTACCCATGAGGGTCTGCTTCTAAATTCTCATTTTTTTTTCTCTTAAATTAAAAAAAAAAAAACAAACATTTTCAACAATGTAATACATGAGCACATTTTAAAATACAAGAAACTGGCGTGCAAATAGAAACAAAGTAGCTGTTACCAGCACCTTCCTCAGCCCCCATAACAAGGACAAGCACCCTGCCCGCCAGTGGAGTTCCCCTCCAGCGCCGTGGGGCTCCCCTCTAGCGTGAGCCTTCTTGTCCTGAGATAAGGCACTGCTGTTTCTGAATTCAACTTTGTAATCTTTGATTGACTTTTTACTTTTGAGAATCCAGGCTCTACTTAAAGTAATTTAGAATAACTTGAGTTTTTACCGATTTACTAAACTGAAAAGAGCATTTTCATCAATCCTGGAATACAGGAAACATTAAGGAGACACACACTCCTGTATGTTAAAAATGTTGACAGAAGTGAACCTAAGATTTAGCTGGCAGTCTGAGACTAAGACTATGCCACACGTTTTATGACATCGCGTTGAGACAATGGCAGTCCACCAATTACCCTTTGAATTTCTATTGTAGACAGAGGGAGGGACCAACAATTTCTTATGCTTTGTTTCTGGAGCAAAAAACTAGGTCCGGGAGAGCAGGAGTTTGTTCCAGAATGCTCTCACAGTTCAATTAGGCTTCTCTGAACAGCACACCATGGTCATTCCTTTGACAAATTCTTCTGTAGCTCTCAGAGCAGGATGAATTCTAGGCTGTTGGTTTTCCCCCTTTCTTACTCTTTCCTTTTCTTTCTTTATAGAGAGTACAGCATTCCTCACAGGCAAAGCAGCGATCCGGCAGGCTTTTTCTCTTATTCCTGTGCTATTACATTTAATTTGTGTGCACTTATAACTGTGTACTTACGCCCACAGGCTTTTGAACAATGGGTGCCCATTCAATAAATCCAAGAAATAAATGACTTGATGAGTGTAAGTGCTTTGAACTCATTGGACAGAAGGCTCTACAGAAGTAATATAATAGTAAGGACACCAGGATAAAAGCACAAGGAAAACAAAACAAAACAAAACAAAACGACAATGTACAGCTTCTTTGAGTTGGCACACGCACAGGCACACATGGAGTTGTTATCCTTTGTTAGACAGCCCTCACCTCCTTCACTGGTGCTCAGCTCTCAAAGCGCCTTCCTCCTCTGTCTTTCCACGGGAAAATGACTAACATTTGTGAAGCCGAAACACATTGATGCTTCTTTTAAGGCGTGTCTTCTCTGAACGGCACACAGGCTGATGGTCGCCACGAGACACATGTGGCGGCCTGTGGTTGACGCTGGGTGTCCTCTTCAACCACTCCTCACCCTATTCTTTTTGAGGGAGGGTCTCTCCCTGAACTTGGTTAGACTGGTTGGCCAGAAAGCCCCAGGGACCCTTCCTTCTCCACCCCCTCCACGCTGGGATCACAAGTACAAGCCATTGTGCCCTGCCCTTTCCCAGGTCCCGGGATCACGCTCTTTGGTTTAGTCATTTCCCTTGCCCCTAAAATGTATTTTAAACAAGCTCACCTATTATAATTAGACACGGCAAGATGACAATGACAGCAACAGCAACAGACACAGCAAGAAAGGCTAAATATGAGAGAGGAAAAAAAAACCTGACTTTTTCTTAGACTTCAACTAAAGCAATCTGTTCTTAAAACAACCTTAGCATTAGTTTAGCTGTCAGTGAGTACTTGTCAAACACTGCACTCTCAAGCTCTGAGTGCCTAGCTGCTACCTCTGCTGTGCTAAAGCCAATGGACACTGTCATCATCGGGTTACACTCAATCTCCAGCTCGCAACTGACTCTTTAAGATAGGCTGTCCTGGTTAGTTTCCATTGCTATGATGAACCACAACCAAAAGCAACTAGGAAAGGAAAGGGTTTACTTCATCTTTCATCTATCAGTTCACATTCCATCATGAGGGAAGTCAGGGTAGGAACTCACACAGGACAGGAACCCAGAGGCAGGAACTGATGCAGAGGCCATGGGGGATGCTGCTCACTGGCCTGCCCAGCCTGATTTCTTACAGCACGCAGAACCTCCACCACCAGCCCAGGGGTGGCATTGGCCACAGTGAGCTGGGCCCTCCTACATCAATCATCAATCAAGAAAACGCACCATAGACTTCCCCACTAGGGGAAACCATTTGGGTTCTTGCCCCCAAAATGACTACAGTTTGTGCCAGGGTGACAAAACTAGCCAGCACACATGCCTACCTGACACCACGGACCATCTTGGGGGTCTCTCCAATCCCTTGTTATCACTCTGTTTCCTATCCAACTTCTAAAGGCTGGGCACTCGTAGCCTGGGGGGGGGTCCATCCTCCTTCCCTCTGATGTAACCCTTCTCACCACAGCTCAGAGCATCTTAGTTAAGCATCTGCAGTGTAACCAGAGGTTACCACACCCACCCTCACCTTTCACAGGCCTCAACTCTTACCCTTTAAAACCATTTGGTTTTGTTTGTTTGTTTGTTTACAGCATTATCCACAGTCACAGCAAGGATGATTACCCTCCCGCTACTGCTCAAACTCTTCAGTGAGTCAATGCTCAACTGTGGGTAACAGTCTGACTTCCTACAGTGAGTGAACCCCACCCTTAGCACAGCCTGGCACTCGTCAGGGTCTTGGAACATGTTAAATACAGTATCCTCATTCTTCTTCTGGATAGCTCCATTGTCTACTGACTCATCTAGCAGGTCTGTTAAACATCAGAGGTGTCTATGACATCCTTTATGTCCCTAAGTCTAAATTAGGATTCTCAAGCTCCTCTTGGATGATGCCCCTGCTATTTTCCCTACCTCTACTTATAATTATGCATTTATCTGCTTGCTAAATGAGACACACTTTTTTTGTTTTGTTTTTTGCACTATCTCTTTGAGGCAGGATTCCTGCTCATCATTGCTAAGTGCTGTGGGAAAAAAAATGACTTGAATAAATGAATGCTTCAGATGCTCTGTCTATTCTACTCAGCTACTGGGACTCTAACTGAGAAATAACAGAAGCAATTAACAGGATTTGTTGTTGTTTTGAGACAGGATCTCACCATGCGATCCAGGCTTTGGAAACCATGGCTGCCTTCAAATTCCTGGTGATCCTCCTGCCTCAGCATCTAGAATGCTGAGACTCCAGATGGGAGCCACCATGCCTAGCATTAATAGGGTTGCTGTGCTTATGTTTAGATGTAAAAATTAAAATACAGTTAGATTAGCTTTATTGTCACATAGCTGTTATAAGAAATAACCAGGTTTCAAACTCAAGAATGTCTAAATCCATAATCTGTTCCTGGAGATTACTCACACATACAATGTGATTTATATAATAAGAATTTAAATGTCGTCCCCCGGAAGTGGGGGAACGGATATCTATCATTACTGATGCATTGAGAATATAGATTTTCTATAGTCCATTTTTCATCTTTGTAGTTCTCCTTTGTGAAACTATAAATTCTTTATATAGTTCTCAATGCAATATAAAAAAAATACAATATGTAATAATGAAACAGAAGGATTGCTGTGGGTTCCAGACTAGCCTGGCTACAGAGTAAGACCTTGTCTCAAAACATAATACAAAACCCAAACCAAATCAGAAAAACAAATGAAATAACCAATCAAAAAGACAGACAGACAGACAGACAGACCTGTGTGGTCACCTCCCTCTTATTTTGTTAGAAGGAGAAGCTGTTACACTCAAGTTTCTAGTGAGAAAGGCAGGCAACTCTCTGCTGATCTGCACACACTGTGTCTTTTTTGATATTTAAATTGGTAGCAGGCCTAGAGGCTTGGACAGACTGGTTTTTTTGTTTGTGTTTTGGTTTGTTTTCTGCAAAACCACTTCACAGGTGGGTGTGTTCTACACCAGGGCGAAGGAGATCTAAAGCGGTTTCTTTCTGTAACTTAGCGGCCACAAGTTCTCATGTTTCTGGGGTTTGTGACCTGGTAATATTCCAATTCCCTCACTATTGGTTATTAGCTATACGGGGTTTCCTTCCTCTACTTTGTTACCTCATCATCCTCCATGAGGGACAGAATAGCTTGGCTTCTTTTAGAGGAAAGTTCGTTGCTGAGATGATCAAAGCTATTTGGTTGGGTTGGTCACTGTTTTCGTGAGTTCAAAGAGTAGAGGTAAAATGAGTAGACACAGCAATAGATATGAAGAGACAAAAACCATACAGATCACTCCTTTTCAAATTCAAGATCAAAGGTTTTTACTTAATTGCTTTTATTTTACATCCATTATAAACTGTTTTCCAGTGGAAGCTCAGGTCCCAAGGTCAGAGGGGAAAACAAAATTAGAATGCATCACAATTACTCACCTTTCCTCATATGACACAAACACAGATCTTCAAATAACAAAATCGAAGCTTCTATACAAATATCGCCAGTAAAAACAGCCTGGTGTCTTTCCACCTGTGTCATTATGAGACAATCCACTAGGGATTGAGCTGTTTAGACGTCTGGCAGTTGACCAACTAGATTTATTTGGTTGTTAGGATGTTTCATATCAGGTGTAGTTCATAAGTTACATCACAGGACAAGAACTACTCAAAAGAATCCAGCTTCAATTCCTGTCAGTCTGACCAAATTCCTTCACTCTTCACAGGTGAGTTAACAACGAGACTATTTTAGTTTGTCCTTCACTATTTTCCAAATTGACATGAATCTATCAATCTGAGTATGAAGTGGAGAGGGCCCCTCTCCAGGAGGTGATGGGAGGGACTGTCAGACAGGGCCAGCGGCCTACGAGCAGAGACTAGAAGAGCTGGGTGTGGGTACTGACAAGAGGTCCCATAAGACACCAAACAAGGCCTGTGCTAGCCCCCAAACTGTGAGACACCAAACAAGGCCTGCGCTAGCCCCCAAACTGTGAGACACCAAACAAGGCCTGCGCTAGCCCCCAAACTGTGACACTGAGAGAAGTGTCTGCTGTTTAAGTCACTCCATCTACATGTTGTTAAGCCAACGATACAGGCTGAGAACATAAACTTCAAGAGCCGCCCATTATGCTTCCATGCTCATTGGCTACGTGGTCCTCTGGCAAAATAGAAATTTAAGGCCTCAGAAGATACCAGAAGACACTATAGGTTATTCAAATGTAAGAAAATAGCCATATCTGCCCGCCCTAGTGAGTTAAACGGACATGTGAGCACTCCATTTGAGCACTAAAAGTGGAGCTCTTACCCAGTAGCTATATGGAAGCAATACACCCACCCCGAGACACAGTCCAACATCAGAATGAACTCTAACAACTGTCACAGCCAGAGCTAGCTTGCTTTTCTAACTCCCATTACTGGAACCTTCACATCAGTATCTTAGAAACTCAAGTAGTACCCCATGAACAAACACATTAAGTTGCTGAGACTTCACTTGGAATGCACTGACTTGAATAATGCCATAAGTCTAGAAGGACAGATATGTTTCATGACTCTTCTCCACACTTCTATGATGACCCTCAAATATTCCTGCAAGGACTCTTCTTGTAAGAATTTTTCAGAAATCCATGAAAAAAAAAAAAAAAAAAAAATGCTAGAACAGAATTCTCAAATACAATTTGTTTTCAGAAATTAAATCAATCAAGGAAAAGATTGAATTTCCACTAACACAATGAGTAAGATTACTAGCTTTTTGGGTCTTATTTGGAGAAACTAAAATAAAGTGCCATTTCTAAAACATTTGTAGCTTTGACTATAATCAACTGTAATAATAAGATACCAGCTCAAAAAAATTCTTTTCATTTAAGCCTCTTTTGTAATACTGCTTTTTAATAACCCTCATAATAGCCGAATTAAAGGACCCCAACAGAAATCATTCATCCCACATAAAACAAACATTGCCTTTTCTTCTTAGCTTTGTTTTACAGGCTACATTATTTCCAGATGGCGCTGGAGGGGACGATGGTTTCAAGAATGAGATGTTTAAGTGGACAGCTGCTTTCTATTTGCCATGTAAATCAAGGGTAAATCAAAGAAAATTCCAAATAGTAGCCCCCCCCCCCAATTAGGAACACTGACTCAGGCAGAACCAGAGAAAGAGAAGAAAAGGCAACCAGAACGCAAGCAAACAGAAAAATCAAATGGGTTTCTTGACCAGTTCTGTACAGTGGTAGGATGGGAAGAAAGAGAAAAAGAAGTTGATTAGGTTCTCCTTCTTAAAAAATAAATGCACCACACATTAGTGCTGAATTTAATATTCATGGATTATTTTTTCTGTGCTCTTTAAACTTCACTTAGAATGCTAATCAGTCACTGCCATAGTCCATGCAAACACGCCCGATTTATTCTTAGGAGCCACAAGGAACTGAAAAAATACTCAAGTATTTTAAATAATCTCATAAAATCCTTAACTAGAGCTGTCTACCACACTCCTGCAGAAGCTCAGGGAAAGCATCCTCTCAGAATGACTGAGGAGACAGCCTTCCCTCAATACACCTGCCTCTCCAGAGGGAACTGGCCCTTACCACACAAGATGGGAGCCCACCAACAATTCCCAAATAACAATGGAAGCAGACCTGCCCTCAGGAAAAATGGAATTCCAATTCCCAGCCAGAACAGTGCAGTAGCGAAATGGAGACTGGCCTTACGGTTAAGTCAGGTAAAGTTTCTGGGTAGGAAATAACTGCATCTGATGGTTAAAAACAATGGTGCCCATACAGGTAGTATAGGGATATAGACGTTTTAGAAAAGAAATATTTCATTATAATACTGAAACCCTCAAGCTCACCCAGCATCACCAGGGCCTTCACATTCGCTGCAGCATGATCCCCAAGAGCCCAGACAGGAAGCCACCTAACCGCCTCCCGGCACTTGAATGGATAACGATCAAGTGTGCTTGTACCGAAACAGGGTGTTGCTCAGCATAAAAAGGAATGCCTGCCATTTGTCTCTGTGAGAGAACAGCAGAGACAAACACTGCACCATCTCCCGTATGTAGGGAACCTTGAGCTGATAGGCTACGAGGAGAGAGGTCAGCACACGCTCATCAGAGGACACGAGCTTTCAGCTGCACAGCACACGAGTTCCATGGATTTAATGTGCAGACATGGACCGCACTTAGGAATATTCTCAAGTGTACATGAGATGTGCTGACAGACTGGATCTCAAAAGTACACACACACACACACACACACACACACACACACACACACACACACACACACACAGAGGCAACCATGTGAGGTGATGAATATGCTAATTATCTTATAATGGTAAATATTTTACAGTATATATTAAACTATTCCTTGCTTACACATGAGAAGGAATGATTAAAGACTGATAATCACCAGAAGATCTGTGATCTACAGGCTATAGGCAGTATTTGGCAGAAAAGGATATGGCACAGTTTAAGTAACTCCTCAAGGACAGAGTAATTACAAAAGGGGAAACAAGTTTAGAATGTAAACCCTTGGCGGACACTCCCTCGGTGAAGGATCGAGAGGCAGCAACATGATCAGCACTGTGCACTCCCATGCTGCTGGAGACCCTGCCCAAGAAGGCCCGGCGTGAGGACAACCACAAGAAAATAGCACATGCGCACCCAGGGACAGGGACGGTCTCCAAATAACTCACTGGCGGCTCAGCAGCACCAAGCACAGGCGCAAGCAATACCGGAGACGTCAGGGGGACATGACCAACCCAGTGTGGGACCCAAGGAAAGGAGGAAGGCGCTAATATTACAATGTGTGCTTTAGTCATTTCTTAGCTCTGAGAAATTTTACATGCTCATTAAGATGTTAACAAAAGGGGAAACTGAGAAGTATGAGGAGAAACTCTAAACAAAACAAAATGAATCCATTTTGGTTTTGGGAGCCAGGAGAGGGGGGAAAAAAGCCATCATCTCTGCGCTGGCGAGCACTTCAAGATCTACACCTACAAACTTTCTCCTTCCCGGTCAGACTTCCCAGTGCTAACCATTTTAATTTCAAACATGCATGTGTAAGCCAATATAAAGTTAAAAGACCAATGTAATATAGATATTTTCATATGTGTCTCTGTAAAGGTTACATTCTCTTTTTAAGAAGCTGCAGAATAATGCAATGGGTTAGTTGTACTCTAGTGAGTGAGTTTTTAAAAATTTCATGTTGGAGGGCATGCGGTAGTGCACACTGGGAGATCAGAGGAGGATTGTGGGAGCTGGTCGTGTCCTCCCACCATGTGGGGTTCTGGGGATGGAACTCAAGTGACCAGACTTGGCAGCAAGCACCCTTCCCCACGGAGCCATCTCAGGGGAACCTAATCAGTGGTTAGTGAAGTATATTTTGCTTGTTTCCTTTTGTTCTACAGGAATGCAGAGAAACGCACAAACTTTTGTGTATCTGTGTAGTTTACTGTCTAGCAGTCCCAAACGTCCTTCAAAGTATTTACTTCTTTGGTCCCACTCCCCAAAATGCTACTTTAAAAAGTGACTTCAACCACTCAACAAGAGGGAAACCATGCCTGGTACTGGAAACCTAGCTAGTTACTCAGGGCTAGAGAAGTCTTAGAGGAGAACCTGTCACCGCCACATTACTAAATACATTCTAAACGCTTGTCCTCAGACCCACAGGTAAGTCAGTCCTCGCCCCTCATCAAGGAAACCTTGATTAGCAACAGATGGTGACATCTACAGACCACCACAGCTGATCACAATTCAGACCTGAGGGGCCTGGTCTCAGCGGATGGATCTGCCATACAACTCCCAAACCTAAGTATTCCCCAAGTAGGCCATGGTGTTGCAGGCCTGTAATCCAGCACTTGTGGGTGGAGGGACAGAGGATCAATGTCTGAAGCCAGCCTGGGCTATGCTGTGAGTTCTAAGGCCAGCCAAGGACACATAGCAAGACTCTCAAATTAAATTCAAAACACAAGGCAACAGGATCTACTTCAAGTATCAGTCCCCTTCAGAGGAGGCTGCCACAACCTCTCCCCTACTTCCAGAAAACTGTCCTTCCATTTCTCTTTGGACATCCCTCAGTTTGGTTATAGATTTATTAAAAACCCACCATTTTGTTTTACTGATGCATTTGAAATTCTTTATGTGCAGTAGTATATACTCTTCATTTTAACCATGCTAATATAATTCCAAGAGAGATGACTTGTTAAAGACTAGTATACTAGTCAATGTCACTCTCCTTCCAGTAAATAAATACATGTAAAGCCAGTGACCATGAACTTATTCCAAAAGGAACTGCTTTAAAAATGCCAATTACACTTTCATTGTTTTTGGATATACTAGTATGACCAAAATACCCGTTCAATGGTATGTGAATGGTACATTAGTCCAAGTGCAAAAGAGCAAACACTAACAAGAAATGTTAATAACACAGGAAGACCTCAGAGTTAAAATTTCCTGGTATAGGAACCAGGTCGGAATAATTCCTTGATACATTCCTGAAAACACTGAATGTTTAAAAGCAGATATACGTTGCATAAACAAATGCAAAGGACTATTGTAAGCACCGCCTCAAAGGGAGAGGCAACCTATTCAGTGTTGAGGCAGCTTGGGGCTCCATGTGGAGCACTACTGATAAGCAAGTAGGACTTCACAAAGACACATTTCAGGAACATAGCTTCGAGGTTTAGTAAGCTGAAAACCAAGAGAGCCAGGAATAAAACCGGACAAGGAGAAGCTCAACAACAACGTTCTATTTGAAGTAAAAAAGAAGAAATACTGTAACTTCCTCAAGAATCAAACTAACACACAGACCACACAGTCACGCATGAGGACATTTCATAAGCAAGCAGCACAGAAGTCACTGCTGCCCATCGAATATTACAAATAAACCCTTATGGAGACAGTGATCCAAATACTCTCGTTCCACGTCACACAGACGCGATGGGCTGGAGACTTTCAACCCAGGGCATCTCCAGCCAATGCCAGTTTGTAGAGTTGGGCTTTGCCCTTATCAGTTAACATGCACAGGGTGAGGGACACAGCTCTGTCAGTAGAGGGGTCACCTAGCATGTATGACACCCTGGGCTCATGCTTGGAACCCAGTATTCTGGAAGTAGAAGCAGGAAGTGCATCGAGTTTGAGCTACATTGGCCTAGAAACCCCATGATCCCCCCTTAAACCTCCAAATCTATTTTTTTCAGCCTTGAAAATAATAATTTCTGTGTCTATAAAGTGCATTTAATTGTGTAGGCAGAGAAATAATTATAGCATAAGGACAGTGTATTTAATTGGCAAGAATGTGAGTGTGCATATATAATAAGTCACATACTTCAATAGTTCTCCAAAATTTTGGTCCCTAGAGACATCTTTACACTTTTCAATAATCAGAGCTCTGAAAGAGCTGTTTTCACATAGATTACATACAGTGGTATTTACCATAGAACATAGAAGCACTCATTCTTTTAGCCATCACTCATCAGGCATCCTCTGGACAGAATTCATGTTCCGTATGAGAAATAGAGTAAAACAAGACTCCAGGGAGCATGAGACTCTATCCACACTGAGCTGAACCGCTCCTGCATCTGCTTGCTGGCTGTCCTGCCCCCTCCTTCCCCTAAGGACCCCACCGGGTCCCTCTAATTTCTACCTGTGTCTACTTACTGCTGGCGTGAGATGACAGATTCGAAGGCTCTCTGCAAGAGCAATGGCAAGATACTTTCTAAGGTTCTGTCCTGGACAAAGTTAGGGTTTTCGTACTTCGGATTAGCTGCACAGGACATTGCTGGAGGCAAGGAAATGGCCTCTGTGCCACTGACAGGGTCACTAGTGTGAAAAGCGTGGTCGTTGCTATCACTTTCTGGACTATGTAGGCTGTCCCACATGATTACATTGTCTGAATGGTACTGTAATATTCTTAGAAGCCGCTCAAAGCTCCTCTGTCCTTCACTCACAGAATTAAGTTGTGAAAGCCTCCCCTAGAGACATGTACACGCTAGCCACGGAGTTTTAGCTGCGCTCCCTACCCTCTACAGTCCCCAGGGTGCACTCTACAGAGGACTAGAGCACAGTTTTTGTGTTATTTCCCCTTAAGCAGCCAGGGCAGTTCCCTCATTATCTAAAACTTGATGCAAGGGTTCCCCACGAGGTGTTTAGACAAACATGGTTGTACTAAAGTACTAACACTAATATTTTTGTAACTCGCAACGTGCTTTTTATGTTGTTACTCAACTGGCTTGTGAATTATACAGTGTAATGAGTATAAACATTTTCTTAATAAACTCAGAAACCTCTACATAGACCCGGAGTGTTCTATGTGTTACAGAAAGAAGGAAAACATAGGCTTATTTCTGAGCACTTACTAAACTCTGCTAATATGGTGTCTCCAATCTGGTGCAGAAAGCACACATCTGGGACCCCAGGGCTGCAGAGACCCTTTCCTCTTCCTTCTCCAGCTTCACAAAAAAGCCGCCGGGTCCAGACCAGAACACACAACTCTGTGGCTGTTGCCAAGGATACTTAACAGGTTAAAATTCTGAGGAATATAAAAAAAAAAGGGGGGAACACATCCATTTCCTAGCTAATGATTAATATAAAAGAAAATGACAAAGATCGGTTTCAAATGTGCAAGTCACTTATCCATAATGCTTGGCAAGGGACCTGACCAATAAAATGCTGAGATATCACGAAAGAAGACCTTGTAGTGCTTATTCTTAAGGCTATACTTATTAAAAATTAGTTTTATTTTGTTCATCATTATTACTGTTGTGTGTGTAAGCACTCCACAGTGAGCTCATGGAGGTCAGGGGACAATTTTGCAGAATTATGTCTCTCCTTCCACTTTTACTGGGCTCTGGGGATTGAACTCAGGTCATCACGCTTGAGCAGCAAGCTCTCTACCTGCTAAGTCACGTTGCAGGCCCACTACTGTTACCTTAATTCACCTTTTGGATCCCTGGCATAGGGAATAATTCAGCTGCAGTATTCCTGTTCCGTTAGCTCTGGGCAAAGGCAGTTAGACTGTCAGGAAAGGTGTGAGACCAAGACTCATGTGCTCAGTGTTAGAGCGAGGGCCACAGTGGCAGGTCCCAAGTGATTCTAGGAGCAAATGCTACAGATTTACTGAAGGTTATGGATAGAGAAACCTGCTAAATAGTGACTACAAACTGGGATGTTCCATATAGAATTCAAGTTACATCACAAAATTTGTTCTACCATTACACAGTCATATTTGTGGCTGACAAGTATTAAATATGACCATTTCCTCTCAGAAATATCATTTTATAGGTTTGTGATTAATGGAAAATACTATTGGGGGACTTCAAAACTAAGTAAACACAACACTTGTTTGTGGAATAAATGACATTGAACTAATGCGTGATTTGATAATATTGTCTAAAGATAAAGTATGTACAGATGAACCAAATTCAAACTCTTCTTAAAATTAATTTATTTTGAGAAAGAGACTCTTTACTCCTGTTTTTGTGTAATTGGCTTGAGAGTTTTTGTTTTGTTTTGTTTGGACTCAACTACTAGGATCTTGATGCTTAACAATCACTGGCGAGGTTGGCTTTCTTCACCATTTTATAGATACTATGACAGGTTTTCAAGGTTTGCAAGAGCACAGAAGTACTGTTACTCACAAATCGAACAGTACAGAGAAATTTATGACAATGACGAGACAGCTACTTACGTAATCTGGGAGAGGACCATCACTGGAACTCAGGGGACCTCTCAAGGACTGGGTGGCTTGTTCCAGAGCTTTGTTGTGTTTTTTAGACAGCAAAGAAAACAAACTGAAAAACACAAAGGAAAACCCAATTACATCAAGAAAACTAAAGGTCTGACATGGGATTATATAGTTTCATAGCATGTTAGATATTCTGAAATCTGTTTTGAAGTAATTTCAGGAACAAAGCAGGTTTATTGATTGGGCAACAAAAGCATCTGGCTAGGCAGTACCTGGAGCATATAAACAATCTTTTCATGCCCATGCTAACAGCAGGATCAACAGCATTGCTTATGTAACAAAATGGAGTAAGGGGGGGGAGTGTGTTTAAATAGTAAGGGTCTCACGGAAAAAGTTTCACAGGTTAAAATTTTGTCTTAAAAACAAGAAGAATTCTCACAAGATCACTATGGGGGTGGGTGGGAGACGGACAAAAACTGGACTAGCTGGTGACAGTCTCCTTGTAACCCACTTTAAGTCCATTGGTCCCATGGATCTTAACTATCTCCACCCTTTCAAATAAATACGCTGGCTCAGTCTGCTTCTCTAGTGTACAGGACCAGACATGTAAGTTGCCATTTCTCGAGAAGCGTGATTTTAAGGGTACATTTAATGAGATTTCTACTTCTGGCTATGATGGGTTAACTGGTAGCAGATGAACTTCACCACGGTAATCAATGAAAACTTAGAGGAAACATATAAAACAACTCTTTTAGATGAAGCTGAACTATAGGATCATGATTCCTAACACAGGAGAGACTTGAGAACTTAACAGTGGTGCATTTCTGTCATTTGAACTTGTAGAGCTTCATATGAGATAGGAGGAAACTGCAAGGAAGGTCTAGAATCCGAATGTCTGGATGTACAGCGAACCGTTGAGGGAATATACAGTAAACAGATTTTGGAATTGATAATAGATTGAAGACTATAGGACATCCAACCAGCCAGTGGATAAAACTCCCTGTCTCAAGGGCATTAAGGTGAGAATGGTCACTTCAGAACAGGAATATTTCAGGGTATGTATGTATTACTGTGATCTAAGAGATATCTTAATAAAGCTATAATAAGCGGGCATTTTTTTCAAGGAATAAAGGTGATTTACATTAAATGTCAGTGGACTAAATACTCCAATCAAATGGCAGTTTATTCTTTTTAGATTGTATAGACTATCAAGACCCAATCATGCTCTTTAAGTGAAACACTTTAAATCTAAAGACAGATAAGAATTCGTAATTATGAGAAAGCTAAGATGGCCATGTTAACTACAGACACAGTAGCTAAATGACAAGTATTATTATTAGAGATAAACAGAAAATTTTATAATGATGAAAGCCAATTCAATAATACGATATAATTCCAAACGTATATGTTTAGTACTAGAGCCACAAATATTTATTTCATGTATACACACATATATGTCCTCATAGTAAATGTATATAGTCATATACCCTAATAGTAAATATACTGTACCTAAAGAATAAAGACTGTATGGGGTAGATAGAAGCTTAGAAATAAAGGCAATTCTGGTTCTATATACTTTCCATTTAGACTTGAGGTATGATCTGTAGTAGTTTTTTTAAAATTCTAAAACTGAGTGATGGTCTTTTAAATAGAACATTGACTTGAATATCAATTTTGAAAAGGCCCAAATTATTTCAGATGGATCAAGCAGGAAAATTCAAGAAGTTGAGACTACTAAACATTCTTTCTAGATTAAGTGCTTTTTTGTCTATTTGTGTGTGTGTTGGGGGGGGCGATAACCCTGGGATTGACCCAAGGATCCACACATACTGGACGGACTCTCTACCATTTTAAAAACTTCCCTCCTCTTCTCCCCTCCCAATGGTTTGCAGTGCTGGCCATTAAACCCAAGACTAGTGCACACCAGGTAACCGTTCTACCACAGGGCTGCATCCCCAGCCTTAAATTCTGACTAACGTTCCTGGCTTTTTAATGTGGGTTCTGGGATGAGACTCAGGCTCCTGACCTTGCAAGGCAAGTATATCACTGGCTGAACCATCTTTCCAGACCCACGGATACAGAGACTGAAAGAAGTTTGAGGTCAGTTCTATCATAGGAGGTGGCACAGCTCAGAGGCATGAACTGGGTGCCCCCAAAGGGAACGACAACAGATAGGTCTCAGAGGCCAGCTTGGTGCAAGAGGAGGGGCCAAGAGGAAGAACGCACGCTTCCTGTTGAAGTTGCAGAGTAGCAACGCGGGGCTGCTCTCTCAGTTCACAAAACCAGGGACCCTGAGATTCACATCCCCTCCCCTCTTTCTGTGGAAAAAGCACTTGAAATTGTTATCTTTGGAGAAGTTAGGCCAGTTTGTTTGTTTACTTTACAAAAGAATACTAGCAATCTGTTTCCCTAGTTAGGAGCACAAACAAGGGAACGAGCTACAAGCCCAACATAAGGGACTTCATTTGAGCATGATGGCGGATCTGCTGATTACGGTATCAAGTACTGAAGCACACGTCCCCAAGAAGCTGTGGCTACGCCTCCAGATGAAGACAGTTTGCGCAAGAACGGATAATGTAAGGTTCTTCAGTTCTCTCATGAATGAGACAGAGAATTCACACTTACTCCAAGTTGTTATTCTCACACAACTTAATAGGCTTCCCCCTCACACTTTATAGCTACTGCTTGCAAAATCTTGTGTGCGCTTTTTAAAAAACTCTAATTTTGGCTTTCATTTAGCATTTTTAAGGCAAAATGACCTAACTTTGTATGAGAATGACTTGCAAATTGCAGAGTGAGAAAAGTAACTTCTGCTGAAGCTATGCATTCCAAGTGCTCAGCACTGGCTTCGTGCTGGTTAAAGTGGCAGGTACGGCTACACACACAGGAGAAGCTGATCACAAAGGTCAGAGGCGCTGGCCCTCAGGGTGACCAATATTCAGGCAGAGGGGCCTAACTCTGAAAACACGCCTTTAAAGTTAGAGAAAGATTAGCTTTTCTTTAAGTATGACAATATCCTCTGTAAAGCGGACATTCAGCGAAGAACTGAAAACATGGATCTAGAAGAGCATGGGTAAACAAGCTGGGGTACCGACACCATGAGAATCTCGGCAGTGATTTAAAACATCTAACGCTGCAGGCATTAATATGGACAAACCGCAAAACACTGCTAAGCTAAAGTAAAGGTGCTATTATTTACTCTTTAAAGTACAGAATAGTACATATATTTTACAAAGACAATGTGAATAATATGAAATATACATTGGATGGCAGATCTTTCATATAGGATAGCCAGTTTTATGAGGAGGGGAGAGAATGAGCCCAGTGAGAAAGGAATAGTCGGGGATCTGATGCTCTCTCTTGTGTACACAAGTGCACACACACGCACACACAAACACGCACACACCCATCACATCACACACACACACACACCCATCACACACACACATCAGATATACAAACACACACACACCCATCACATCACACATACCCATCACATCAGACACACACACACATCACACACACACATCACATCAGATATACAAACACGCACACACTCATCACACACACATCACATCAGACACACACACACACATTCTTTTGGTGACATTGGACACACACAGAGGGCACTGCTCTGTGCTCTTTGGGAGAAGGAGGCTGGAACACTGCACACTTAAAGTCTGATAAGAAAGAACATGTTATCCTGAGGAGACCGGCAGCCCTGCCGGGAGAGAGCATTGCACAAGAGAAGGCAGCGTGTAAATAAAAATGTGTGGTCAGTCCAAACTGGGACATGCTGAGAAGACCACAGGCTGGCGCAAGCGCTGTGGCTGAGGGTGCACAGATGGCGGGAGATGAGACCAGAATGGAGACAGTTTGAAGACAGACTGTGAAGGGACGCTCATGGCACATAAGCAACCCTGAGCTCTGTTCTATACAGCCGAGAAGCTCGTGCAAAATGCTGAAAGGGATGTGGTCCCAGGCCAGGGAGCTCAAGTCTAAAGGGGTACTTTCTGATGCAGAGCATACTCTGCTGAGTGCTCCGGGGGCACAGGGGAAGATTAGTACATCCCACAGAGGGACCCGACTCCGCTGTGGCCTTAACAGTAAAGAGAATGAAGAGCAATTTGGCAAGGTGAAACAGTATGCAGATCATGTATTGAGAGACTGCACCGCTGTACGAGACTGGAGAAAATCCACGGGGCTGAGATGGGGCAAGAGGAAGCTAGCAAGGGCAACAGGAAGTGAGAACGGCAGCCACTGCCCACCATCTTCTTGGAAGGCAGGAGTGTCCTGGGATCACTGCCGGACAACAGGAACACACTTCTAGGGTGATGCCTGAAAGGTGCCTTGAGTGACAAATATAGTTGGCCAGCAAGCTGGGAAGCAAGATGGCAACTAGACAAAGAGAGAGATCCAAATGAGAGGCAGCACAGCCCAGCCCCACACATGGGGAGTGCTGGGTGCACGGAGACACAGCGGTTCACACAGCGCCTCTTACTGAGCACAGACCTTGGGTCTCACCCTGAGAGCCAGAGCTGTCCACCGCAGCGGGACATCAGTAAGAGACAGAGACAGAAGGCAAGCATTGTGGGGAGTGGGTGGGTAACAGCTCTTCCTTATGTACCTCTGCCCACACTGGGTTGCCTAGACCCTTCCCCTTTATGGTGGCCATAGTGTCCCCATCATGGAATCCCAGGATACAGAAGAAATATCTGAAAAGCACTGACTGACCAAAGAGGACAAGAGAATACAGGGAGACTTGAAGACAAAGCAATTAGCAACAGCAGCAGCCTTGATGTATGAGTACACACCCATCACATAATCTGGGAGGTGGGAATTGCTGCCATCCATGTGCTCCCCCCCCATTTTAAAGAGAAGACATGCTGAAGCAATCTCCCTAGGCACATAGCTACTAAGTGGCAGAGGCAGGAGTCAAATGCAGGAAGGCTGGTTCCTGCACCCACATGGTTAACAATGAACGATTCTGCCTGGAGAACTCTTCTGGAGACAAACCACGAGGGGATAATGTTGGGAGGATAGTGAGAGGACTTGGTGGGCAGCGGGGGTGGGCGTGGGGTGGGGTGGGGGGGGGCGGACCTAAACCAGGAGCAATCACAAATGTACGTGGCAATGGCACATAGGACAGACCTCGGGGAACAAGTAAGACTAAAACCATACGCAAGCAAAGGAAGCCAGTTCTGTCACCAAGTGACAGAAGCAGGAACCCGGGAAGGAGTCATTTCAGGGATGCCAGAGGGTGTCAAATGGTTAAGGAATGCAACAAAGACCCTGGATTTGGTGTGAGGAAACAGACCAGATATGGCCTTCCCACTTCTAGAAGGGACGAGAAGCAAGAACTGAGCCGCACAAGTCCTGACCTAAGGTGTAGCCCCAGAAGCACGGGTTCCCACCCTCAGGACAAGATGCCTTGCTCCCTGCCGCTGACCAAAACTCCTCCTCTGCTCACCTGGCACCAAAATCTGCTTTTACGTACTCACTTTTAAAGAGCTTTATGAAGGAATAACCTATGTGTGTAACACAATGAAGTTTGAAAAGTGTAACCATTCACACAACCCATCATTATAATCAAGATGGAGAGCTTTCCTATTTCTCTGGGCCTCTCATGATTGGTCTCTCCCTGTAACGGAGCCCATCTCCCTCCAGGCAGCTACTGAAGTATTTTCTGCCTCTTCAAGGATCTCACACAAGCAGAACAGACCATACTCACTCTCCCAGTCTGCCTCTCTGACTCAGCACCGCGCTTTCCACGTTGCTGCACGGTTTATGTATCCATAATCCAGCCTTTGTAATGCTCACTTGTTATCCCTTATGTGGACGTACCTCAATTTTTCTACTTACTGGTTGCTTCCGGGACTGGAATACCATAAACGAGGCCGCTATACTTGGGCTGAACACCTGCTTTCCTACCTCCTGAGGAGATGCCCAGAGGGCTGCTGGGCTTTCTAGCATTTGCCTAACTCTGTGCCATGCTGCCAACTGTCTGGTCTTCCTGCTCAGTGTGTCGCTTGGTATTTCAGTCTTTTTCATTTTGGTGTTCCAGGGGGTGAAGAACACTTTCCCTGCGAGGAATTTTTTTGGGCTGTACGTTTTCCCTAAAGAAGCTACCCAATCTGCACCCTAAACAATGAATTGCTTTTCTTAAGTTGTAAGAGGTTTGATTTTATATACTTTTAGGTATAAATCAATATATATAGTACATATTATATATTACACACAACACATATTAAACACACACACACACTACATATGCAATTACATAACTCTGGCTGACCTGGAACTTACTATGTAGACCAGGCTGGTATCGAACTCACAGAGCTCTCCCTGCCTCTGCCTCCCAAGTGTTGGAATACACTACCACACTGACTTTAACAACTGGTAACAAGAATGGTTTGTATTTTTTGTCTTAACCACCCCCAAAAACCTGTAAAACCCTCTAATCCCCAAATCCTGAAGCCTTTCCTCTACAGTTTCTCCTTCAAGTTTCATAGTTCTAACTCCTGTGTTTACGTCTATGACCCATTTGCACTAATGTGTGGCATGAAGCAAGAACCAAGCAAGGTCTGTTTGCTTTGCAGGGTGGAGTAGAATATGGGTATCTAATTGCTTTGGCACTAAACGGCGATGTAGATGTATGTATGTGTGTGTGTGTGTGTGTGTGTGTGTGTGTGTATATATATATATATACATATACATATATATATATATATATATATATATATATATATATATATATATATCTGTGTCCTAGAATTATGTCCTCACCCTGGCTGAAATGGCACTGACTGCAGATGCACCCATCTGTTTCTGAACTCCCGCCTACCGTTGTGCGAGTGTCTTGTACACTAATGCTGCACACTCCCGACAACAGCCCCACAGCAAACCTGCAAGCAGGCATGGGGAGTCCTCCAATCTCTGCTTTCTTTGTCAAAATGGCTTCTTTGTTATTTCCTTGCAAATTTTATCACCAACCTGCTGGTTACTAGTAATCAATCAATAAATCATGATTAACACTGCACTGCTGACTTCAGGGTCTTACCATGGTTCACAGCTCTGAATTCCCAAGGAAGCAATCACCCTGCCTTTCACAATATTTTATACTTTTATTTTATAGGTCTTGTATGTTTATAGTAAATGCACACACGAGCACTCATGCACACACACACACACACACACACACACACACACCTACCTGCTCAGTTGACCAGGTGGGCTACAAACTCCTGGGTTCAATCAATGTTTCCAAGGGGGAAGTTTAGGTGTGTGCCACCACACCCAGCTAACCTCACTTATTAAGTCTAGTACACATTCTGGAGATTCATTAGAATCGTTTAAGAGTTTATTTTTATTTTACATTCATGAGTGTTTTGCCTGCATGTGTGTTAAGGGCACCACAACATGTGGTGTCTGTGAAGGCCAAAGAGGACAGTGGGTCCTAGAACTGGAATTGTGAGCTGCAGTGAAAGACCCGCAGAGCGCGGACCTTCACGCTCCCACTCAGGAAAGGCGCCCCTCCCCCACTCACTCACGAGAAGCGGTCTTGATGTAAAAGCATGAGGTCTTTTATATTCCAAGTGCACTGGGGTCCACAGTCATGCGCCACGCAGGGGTAGAGGACTGAGGACCACGAGGGCAGAAGTAGGGTTACAACAAAGCTCATGCATCTTAAACCAATCACCTCATAGCATCCAGAGCCCACGCAGTGCAGACCAATCAATTTAAACCATTCAAGCCCGTGCTTTATAGACCAATCAGTTTCTTATAGCCCCGAGGAGGTTTGCATTCTCACAGGTCCCTGGGTGGGGGGACAAAGCTCAGGTACTCACAGGTCCTGTCCTAAATAGCAAAGAATGTGACCCTTTGCCTAGTTGCTGGCTGAGGGCAGGGTCTGGAATTAAAGGGTTAAACTTCTAGCTCCCTGGGGTCATTGGAGAGTTAGGCTGTATTTTCCATCCTTAACACCATATGGGTGCTGAGAAGGACACCTGGGTCTTCTGGGAGAGCAGCATCGAGCCATCTCTCCAGCCCCTCATTAGGATAGGGTTGTAAAAACATGTTCAGTGCCAATAATGGGGAGTTAAGGGAATTAAAAGTGTTTCACATTTAAAATTCACACCTTGAATTTTTAAAATTTCTTTCTCTTGACAGGACACTGGATAGGAAGATGCTGGGTGAGTGTGAGAACGGACACTCCCTTTTTTGAAAAGGCATGTAGGAGCTGAATACAATAATGGTGTCATGGCGGCACATGCATGTCACCACCATGACCTTCTGCGTTCCTCCTGCTCCGGTTGCTCCCCTTCCTCTCCCCAAACAGTCCCTTTCTATTTTCATGTCTCTTCCGATGTTTGATGTCACGTTATGATTTCTAATCGCATCTGCTTTCTTGCAAAGGACACAAGCAATGCATTCTTCTTTGGAGCTGGGTAATACTTTATTGTGTACAGATATGCACCATACTTTCTATTTGTTTGTTTTTGAGACAGGCTTTCTCTGTGTGGCCCTGGCTGTCCCGAAACTCCTCTGTAGAGCAGGCTGGCCTTGAACCCACAGAGATCCGCCTGCCTCTGCCTCCCAAGTGCTGGGATTAAAGGTGTGTGCCACCACCTGGCCTTATGCCATACTTTTATCCATTCATTTGTTGGCGGATACTTAGGCTGATTCCATAACTTGGTTATTATGAATAGTCCTGTACTAATCAGGTGTGCAGGCATTTCTACTGCGTGCTGACTCCCAGATTCCGTTGGTTACGTACTTGGGAGTTCTACTTGTAGTTTTTGTTCTGTTTTGTGATTTCTATAGTGGACGGATCAATTTCCATTTCTACCAACAGTGCATATGGATTCCTTTCCCCTGATGCTCTTGCCATAATTTGTTGCTATTTGTCCTGATTGGTGTAGTTTTGATTTGCCTTTCTTGGATGGCTAGGATGCTGATCATTTATTTCTTCCATCCATTTCTTGGCCATTTGTACTCAAGAACCTATCTGTCTGCTTCCTTCACTGCACTTACTGATCGGATGGCCTGGGTTTTTTAGTGTTTGACTTTTCTTTACACATCCTAGCTCTGAAGCCCCCATCTGACACATAACTGGCACAGACATTCCATTCTGAATGTCATGTAATTCCATTTTTCAATTTGAATTACTTCCTGTATTACCAGAGTCCCTTTTAATTTTTATTTGATTTGAGACTTGTAAAAAGGACTTTTGACTATTCCTTAGCATTTTGAAAAGATTTTTTTTTTTTTTTTTTTTTTTTTTTTGTATGTTGTTTGTACCTGGCTACTTTGCTCAAAGTGTGAGTCAGATCTAAGAGCGCTGTGGTGATGTCTTTAGAGTCTTTCAAGTATAACATCATGTCAAAACAGATATCCTTAGCGCTTTAGTGAGTTTAGGGGAAACACCTATTAAATCTATTAAATATGATCTTGGTGGTAAGATTCTATTTTTCTTTTTAAAGCCAACCTGGAGCAAGCTATGTAGACCAGGCTGGCCTTGAACTCACAGAGGTTTGCCTGCTCTGCCTGTCCCGTGCTGAGATTAAAGGTGTGTGCCACCACACCTGGCCCAGTAATATGATTTCCAGAGATATCCCTTATCAAGCTGAAGAGTCCCTTACTGCTTGTTATCTAAAGTTCTTTCTTTCTATGCTAAATGGTTTTGAATTGTGCTGCTTATTCCTCTGTATTTATGGAGATAACTCAGTTTTCATTTATGCTAGGTATTTTTTTTTCTTGTTTTTTTTTTTTTTTTTTTTTTTTTTCCCCAGGGGATGCTAGGCTCGAACCACAGGCCCTGGGCACGCTAGGCGAGTGCTCTGCTACTGAGCTGCATCTTCAGTCCTTGAAGCAGTGGCTTGTACTTACTGATTATAATAAACTGTTGACCAACTTTATGTTCCTAGATTGGATCCTTTTCATCTGATGATGATGATAATGATGTGGATAAATAGAACAAAGGTAATTAGTACTTACTGAGAATATACTCTGTGCAAACCTGTTTCTTATTTTCTCTTTTTGTTAAGTAAATCAATAAATAGCTGTCTGGTAGAGAGCACATCACTATTGCCATCCCACACTCTACTCAGAGACTAAGGCACCACAAAGTTGTGCAAAGAGCAAGGTCAATTACGGCACAGGGGTCAGAAAACAAAACAGGAAACCTCAGCACTTCTGGTAGGTGTCTTAAACGCAAATATTTCTCACGGTAACCAGAAGAGCACAATGTGTGGGCAAGAGATGTGACTGTTACAGAATAATCTTTTTGTACACTGTGACGATGAGTGTTCACCAAGGCTCCTTCTGACAGGTTTAATATTGAGGCAGGAGGTAGGCAGGACAGCAAGACACAGGCGACACTGGGAAGAAAAAGGGTGAAGTCCCGGGGGGCAGATGCAGAGAGAAGATGGACATGCCATGTTGAAAGAAGGTACCTCCACATGGCAGAGGCTAGATAAGAAATACGGCTTAATTTAAGATGTAAGAGACAGCTAGTAACAAGCCTGAGTTATTGGTCAAACATTTATAATTAATAAAAAGTCTCTGAATGGTTACTCGGGAACAGCTGCAGGGACACAGAGGAACTCCGCCTACTTGTGCCCATCACAACCATGACTGGATCCCACCCACTGGGACTGGATGTATATCGTTCCACACTCACCACCACGAGGAGGACCCAATAACCCATTTCCTTCAAATACCTTTCTAAAGGGGATATGATGTACAACACCTACTGAGTAACGTTCCTGTCCAACAGCATACCCTGAACTGCAACCACAGAATTCAACCACCTGCTCTCAAACAACACATCCCAGTGAGATTTTCAGACGGCAGCTTAGTGTTGACTATGACCTGCATTCTCTAACACACAATCAAAGCCTGAGACACCAAAGCACAAGCCACTGGCCACACATAACTGAACAAAGTTTGTGTTTTGTTTCGAAGTGCTGAAACTCGGGACTTTCTTTCTCTAAGTTACAGGGAGCTAAAACTCAAACAGTGGAGATAGAAGCAAAGTGGAAGGGTGACTAACAACTTTTAAAATAATGTTACATAATTACTATAATTATTCCTGGTAAAATTTGTTGAGAAAAAATGGGTAAAATTCAGGATCTGTCAATACATGATCTGGTAATTGTATTACCAAAACTGTGAGTGAGCA
The DNA here is from genome assembly GCF_943737965.1 of Phodopus roborovskii. NCBI lineage: Eukaryota > Metazoa > Chordata > Mammalia > Rodentia > Cricetidae > Phodopus > Phodopus roborovskii. The sequence continues at coordinate 11,429,654 of NW_026126563.1, forward strand.
AAACCGACTCTATCATTAGCGACAATCACTGCCACCCCTCACAAAGGCATCCCTGTACATTTCTTCCACGAGTTTTGAACGTCAAAGTAATCTGGTGAAAAAAATATTTAAGTAGATGTAATGTGAAAAGGTTTTTAAAAGCAAATTTCCCTGATTTTGATTAAATTTTCTGACATGTTATTTATCAGAATAGCTAAATTTAACATCGGTAGGCTGATTCATTTCAAAGATCTTTATTCCCAATTTTAGCTTATACTTATACCTATTTAATGGGTAGTATACTTTAAAAATACATATCTCATATAAATTTAACTATAATGAAAGTCTTCAAATGTTTTACAATTAGCATACATTTCTTAGCATTATAGTATCTGCCCTTCTTGATTAGGAAAAAATATGTTCTACAAGGAGAGGTAATTGATTATCCGACATGAAAGAATTTAGGTTGTCTTTTTTTCTGTCACATTTTCTTAGTCTCTTGAGAAAACCACAAAATCAGCAGGTAGGTAGCACACTGATTCAGTTTTTTTTTTTTTTTTTTTTTTTAATCCCATAGTACACGTCACTAATTTATGGCAGCAACTAGAACTGAAATAATATTTAATGAGGAAATCCACCTGGAAAGAGGCGCTACCTCACAGTGAGCATGAGATGGAGCAGAGTGGCGGCTGAGGGAGGTCAGAAGGTGCTTCCTAAGTGTGAAGGCATTTCCTCTCCGGGGAACCTCCGAATACAGCCTTTACTCTGAGTTTACAGGACAGTCACAGGAAGGAGGACTGTGGGAAAGCTCAGGGACCACCACAGGCTGACACCTACGTCATGCACAAAAATTACGGGAAAGGTATTTTCTAGATGTCCTGGATCCCAACCAGAACTTGGGGATATCTGTGCCTGGCACCTGATTAACTCAGCTATAATAGTACCTTTGGCCGGTAGCCTTTGTGAGGGTAGAAGAAAAAGGAAGTTTGAGTTGAATTAGAGGCGCCTGCTGATAAATTCTTTTATTTTAAATTTAAAACCCAGTAACATGTGAAGGTCAGAAAATGACCCTGCAGAATCCATTCTCTCCCTCCTCCTTCCTGTGGGATCTGGGGGTCAGCTCACCAGGCTTGATACATGAGTGCTTTTACTCCCTAAGTCATCTTGCTGGCACTGGGAGATTCTTTTCCAATTCTTGCTGGTGCATTACCATTAGAAAAGAAAATCAGATCTGTGAAAACTTTCTATATTTATATCTGCTTCTTTTGAGCCTTGCTGTAATGAATTACTAACTTATGCTTGTTGTGCACATACATGCTTCTTGCACATTTGCCCCATTTCTGTGAAAACTGTTCAAGGGTGCACATGCCCATTCTCCCTTTCCTCTCGCTTCTGCTATCTGCCATGTCTCTTTCACCAATGGCTGCAGGGTTATTATTACAGGTCATTTAAGGAAAAAAAAATCTTCTGATTATATTCATGTATAAAATACCCTGTGAGTTAAAGTTTAGACAGACTTTTCATAGAAACCTCAAAACCAACTGTATTCACAGTAACTTCATAGGAAATCCGCCTCGACTATGACTCACTGTGAAATACAGGAGCAGCCTCTTTCCCGCCTCCTTCGACAACCCAAACCACAAAGCAAGATCTCCACGCCCAAAAAGACCAAAGCCTGAAACAAAGCTATCCATCTAAGCCCTTGTCTTCACTGAGTCTCGGTAGTTCGGTTTCACTCATTCCCAGCAAGCTCATTTAGCACTGCCTTCAGTGAAGGAGGGGGATCAGAGTGGGGGCCTGTGGCAGTGGCAGTGGCAGACTTTGAGAATGGAGCCAGGAGATGGGAGTGGGAACAGACACAAATAACTCCCTGCGGGATGGGATGGAGAAGACTCAGCAGGGCAAGGCCGGCACTCACCAAACCCCCAAGCCTGCAGCGAGCGCAGCAAGCCTCTATTCAAAATGCCTTCAAAACATTGTTGAGGCAGTACATTAGTGGGCACACTTCTGCTATCTCTGCAGCTCCCAATGAGGTGCCTGTGTTTTCAAACAGCAGAGCTGGCACCAGCACACTGAATACTTACCATGCGACACACTACAGATCTTCAATAAAATACACTTAGCAATCATACACCATAGTGACCCGTGTGTGTGGGGGGGAAAATCATTAAAATACAGCTCATTACCACAACTCTCAATAAAGACAGGATTTGATCAATAAATTCAAGAATGTTACCATCTCTAGACAAAGTCGCAGCTGAGCTCATGCTGCAGACAGCGCAAAACAACCGCCTGTTCTAAGAAGGATGGTTAGCTCGTTTCTAGCCCCTCAGTCCCATCCCTCAGGGCTCAAGCTGTGCAGACAAACCCAGGCACTGTGCTCCTTCTACTGGCTCTGAGGCTAAGGATAACCCCAGTCATGGGAGAGTTGCTATGCAAACTCATTAGAACACACTGGAAGGAACTAGTTTCCTCTATTTGGGGTTTTAAAGGTGTAAACCAGTTAGTTCCTCCTTCATGTCTAAGGAACAGACAGGTAACATAATATGACTGAAGTAACGATATTCTCAGAGACAGAACAGCTGGCCTTTGACGCATAGCACAATGTATGAGCTTTCTTACGTGTTCCCTAAAACCCGAGGCTTACTATTTTTTGTATCAAACACAGATTGTTTACTGTCCTAGTTATGACTAATAAGGAGTCAGTAGTGGATAGTGCCCAATTCAAGGAGGTGATCGGACAGTTTCCCCATTCAGCAAATACTTAACATTTCTCCTAATATCTATCAACTATTTGTTTAAAATCCATGACACAGTTTGTGGCTTGCATCCATGGTCACCCTATAATGGCTTCAAGTCAGTGAGTAAAATGTGGTCATTTTGCTGTCATTGTCAATAACGAAGGCCACTGGGGGAGGAGAAAAGCAGGATGATAGGGTGGCCATCTATACAATGACTCTCACTCAACAAGTACAGGCTGGGACTTGCATGACATCACCATCTAGAGTATCTATAGGGCTGGGTGATTAGTCCCAGCACTCAAGAGGCAGAGGCAGGAAGATTTCTGGGAGTTTCAAGCCAGACTGGTCTACAAAGTGAGTTCCAAGACAGCAAGACAGCAAGAAGCCCTGTTGTAAGGAGTACGGTTTTTCCTCCCGCCGCCGGTCTTGTCCCGCCGCCGCGCCATCCCCAATGAACACACAGAGACTCTGTATTTGATATAATTCTGTTGGCCAGGTACTAGTTTCTTATCGGCTAGCTCTGTCTTAATTAACCCATGCTGATCTATGTATTTCTCTTACCGGGGAGCTGGCCAGAATTCTGCTTTCTTCTGACTCTCCATCTTGGCTCTCCTTCCTACTTCCTCCTCCTCCTTGTCTCCTAGTCCCTCCTATTTTCCTTTCTTATTGGCCAACGGTGCTTTATTCATTAACCAGTATGAGAAACATGTACAGAATGACATCTCCCATCACCCCGTGTTTAAAAACAAAAACAAAGACAAAGAGTATTGAGAGGGCTCAGGTTCAGTGGGTAAAGACTAGGAATTTAATCCTCAGAAGCCACACAGCAGGAGGGAACTGACTCCCTCCCACAAGGTGTCTTCAGATCTCCATACATGTGCCATGGCACTCACACACATGCACAATAAACACATAACATTTTATGTAGAAGTGTAATCTACAAGGTAGACATTTTGTCTCTGCTTCACAAAGAAGAGCTGAGGGACACCTCTACTATTTCCTCTGACCCCAACTGTTTGTTATTTTGTTCACTCTTATTTGAGAGAGACGCTAACTGCAAATTACACTCTCTAACAGTACTAAAACCCCCAAAGGAAAGCTTTGGGCAAAAGATTCCAAGGAGAAAGCTCTTTTAATTTCTTGCTTATGCTAGAGTGGAAAGGGTTAATCTTTATTTCCAGTAGTGTAAGCTACATGCATTATACCATGAACTTTCATCAACCCACTTAGTTACACTGCATAAAAGTAATCTGGTTTTGGACAATTGGTAGCATACTACTAGCCTGATAAGAATACTATTTAGACAGACACAAACAGTCTGGGATTACAAAATCTAATCTGTTCAGACTAAAAGTAAATATTTATTCAGCTAGAATATACACGTCTATCTTTGCAAGAAAGAAACAGTTGTTTTTCAATGAAAGATATAAATTGTTATCTCAAACATGTACAATTTTTATTCAACATGAAGGTTAAACTTTATGTTCATTTTGAATCTGGAGGTGATTAGCTGTTACTTCCAGGGGAAGGAATTCTGGAAAAGGATTTAAAACAGAGAACAGTGTTGAAAGAAACATCTTCTCCATTGACTACCAGTAAACAGCAACTGCCAACTTCCCAGAAGCGAGAAGGCAGCCTACAACAAATCAGTCTTTTCTAGTTTGCCTTTATTGCTGTGATAAACACTACAACAAAAGCAACTTGGGGAGAAAAGGGTTTATTTGGTTTACATGTCCCAATCCCACTCCATTGCTGAGTCAGGGCAGGAACTCAAGCAGGAGCAGAGACAAGAGACAGAGAGGACAATGGCTCACTGGCTCACTCTCTCCATGGCTTACTTAGGACTTCCTCACCAGGGATGGCACCATCTATAGTGAGCTGAGTTCTCAGACAAAACTCAGTAAACCCCACAGACTTGCCTACAGGGAATCTGGTGGCAGAAACCCCCTAATTAAAGTTCCCCTGCCTGGATGACTCTATGTCAAGTTGACAAAACACCAAACCAGAACACTGGCTTTGAGACATGTAGGGTTGGAGCATGGCTCAGCAGTTAAGAACACTCGTTCTTGCAGAGACCCTGGGTTCAGTTCCCAGTACCTACATGGTGGCTCACAATCATGTGAGCCGCCTTCTGACCTCCATGGACATAAAGCCCTTAGGTGGTGCATGCAGGCAAAAATATTCATATATGTAAGCTAAAAATATGAGTATGAGAAAGAGAGGGAGGCAGAGAAAGAGAGACAGGGAAAGAGAGAGGGGGAGGAAGGGAGGGAGAGAGAGCACAATTAAATAACATAATAAACGAAACTGTGTTCTATGGCACACACTTGTGGACGGACATTAACGCTTTTAAACTAAAATTTAAGATAAAAACCAGCATGTAGTAAGGGTTTTCAGGCACACTAGAAGCCACACAATCATTCTCATACCTACTAGTAGCCCTGTGGACTGGGACATGCCACTTTTCTGAGACTTGGTTTCCTTACATGCAGTGAGGGTTACTAATGGTAGATTCTGGGTAAGATTGCTGTGATGGCTAAAACGACCAAGTGTGAAAAACCTCAACAGCGAGTTTCTGGGCAAGGTTGGTACACACTGGCTCATTCCAGACAGCAGTGATGTGGGCCATAGGCTACCAACTACTCCAACTCTTGCAAATTTATTTTATTAGATTTTAAAAATTAATACATTGTGTATACATGCGTGGGTGCATGTCATGTGGGTGTATATGAAGATGTCAGAGACAACCCATGCAAGTCTGTTCTCTCCATCTACCCCATGGATCCTGGAGACAGAGCTCAGAGTGTGGGCTTGGGGACATGTGCCCTTGTCTGCTGAGACAACTCAACAGCCCTTGTCATATAAATCTCATCTATTTTAATACAATGGAAGCCACACACAGCCCTTCTTTGGGCCATGGACTACAGGCATACAGTTTCTGTTTTAGAGACTCATATCATAAATATATGAAAGTGATTGCAATCAAGCTTGTTCAGAATTTTATTGGATGAGAGAGAGAGAGAGAGAGAGAGAGAGAGAGAGAGAGAGAGATGCACTTTGGGAGGAAAAGTCAAGGATAGAGGCTAAGATGATTTTATAAGAGAAACCCACAGCAGAAAGTATGTTTCTCAAGAATACCGCAGCTTTAATGTTGAATACTACACTTACATGTCAATTTTGATTGTGGCTCCCCAGTTCTATAAGAGACAAACCAACCGGCTTACAACAGAATTAGAGTTTCCACGAGAGAACGTTCACAGTGCAGGCTACACAATTACTCATGTACACTTCTGGCTAGGGGGGTATTATTTTTGTTGAACTTTTCAAGGGGCTTGGGTTTGTTGATTTCCTCCTCTGCCGTCTTTTCCCCTCTACACCACTCACTAAGTTCTAGTCTTTACTACCAGCTTCACCTTATTTGGGCCTTTATTTGCTTTTTCTACTTTTTAAAGATTTTGAGGACACTGATTCAAGGCCTACTTTCTACCTTATCTTAGTGGTTTTCTACAACACTTGGTACATAGTATTTTAATTTGATTTACATGACCCTTTATGGTTATCTGCTACATGATCCTCGTGAGCTGATCCTCTGCCCTGGTCTGTGGTCCTATTTTGGAAGTCCTGGATCTGGGAGTGAGGCCCGGCTGGAGGAAGCAGGGGCTTGCCTTTGAGGGTCATCCTGTCCCCTGGCCCTGGTCTTACTCTGTCTTCCCGAACACACCCTCCTCTAGCACCTCGGCTAGGATGATGCTCTGCCCCACCCACATTCAGACTCTGAGTCACAATAACCCCCTCCTCCTTGAAGTTGTTTAGGTTAGCTGTTCTGTCCCTCACACAGCCAGTGACACAGGCTGGCTAGGCACGGCTTATCCAGAGGCGTGCTGCTTCTGCCGTTTCATGTTCAAGTGTTTCAGAGCGTTCCAGAGGTCTGGTTTCTGGCTTGCTATAACTCTACTGCAGTCAACGGCATCACACATTCTGTGACTCCAGTCTTAGTGAGGCTTGTCTGATATGCGACCTCTCTGTAAATGCTCCCACGTGCAAATGAGAGCAGAAGTAAGTCTACTTGGCCCTGAGTGGTTGCAACACGCTGCAGTGTCAGCCGATCAACACAGTTCGCAGTGTTCAGACTCCTATATTCTGGCTTCTCCTGCCTGCTTATTCACTAATTCTTACGAAGGCGAAACTGCCCGAAATCTCCAGCTGGAACCGTGTGTCTGTTTTCTAACAATTGTAATAGTTGTTGTCTTTATATATTCTGAAGCTCTGGTACTACTTTTCTGTACAAATAGTTCACTCTATTCAACAGTTCTCCTGCCCACTTGATTCTTTGTCACTCTGAGACTAGTTTCTCTCTTCTGATAGATGAGCTGTGGCACCCGGTCTCAGGCAGTCATGCCTCCGTTCTCTGGGCCGCCACTACTGGCATGGTTGTGCCATTTTTACACTCGTTTTCTATTTGTCTGATCTTTTCCCCTCTCCTTTGTTCTGGCCTTCTTTTTCGGGTCCAGTGTTTTTCATGGCTCCATCTGTTGACTTATCAGCTCTGCTCGAACCCTGATCAGGAAACTCTCAAAGCTGTAAGCTGTACTCCTCCAGGGCTCACTCACTTGCTCCCTTATCTCAGAGGCCCACAGCTTTTGTTGCTTGTTGCCAGCGTCCTGAAAGCAACTGCTGGCCCTGCCACTTCAGGCAGAAGAGTAAAACCCTTCCTCCCACTTCATTTTGGATGGAAACAATTGTGATTGTGTTTTAAACAAGTTGTGTAGACAATACACCACTACTTAAATTGTGCCATATTTTTCATTTATGGTAACCACGTTATTTTAAATTTCAATGTAATTAAAGAAAACACTAAATATGTTTCCTTCATTTTATTTTGAAGCTCATTCCCTTTGTCACGCACAATTATGTGGCTTGTATCGCTGTTTTTTTATTCTCACAATTAGCCTCTTGATGTAGGCTGTAGATGCTACTCCCTGCTAGTCTTTTGAAATTGACTACTTTCCCACCATGGAGTCAACACACGAGGTGCTCTGCGCCTGTCGGGAGGCCCAGGCCCAGCATTTCCTAGCTTATTCCACGTGCTGTGCACACTGGATCTGCTGCCATTTTTCTGAAAGCACTACGATGCTGCCCATGTTAACCTACTGGCATGTCTTTTCATGCCCTCAATAGATCTGCTCCACACATTTTGACACATCCCTCACATCTGGTTAAAGAAAAACCTTATTTCACATTTTGGTTAGTACTGATTATTTCCCTCACTAGGATACACATTTCTTTAGTAAGATATGATTATTTCACCTCCTTGGTGCCCAGGCTTTGAATAGCGCCTCTCAAGGCGACCACTTATTTGAATTAAAGTCAGGAATAATCTGGGATGCACCATTTGAGACATGGCTGCTTCTGCCTGATTCATACTCTGAAGTCTCACCCCGGGTGTTACTGTGCTCACAGAAGTAGCCTCTGTTGAGTCACAGGATGGGGGTGGTGTTGTCTATGGCGGTTTAAACGAGGAGTTATCACTCACAGGTTTGGGCGTCTGGACACTTGTCCCCAGCTGATGGCACTGTCTAGGGGTTCAGAAGCTTTGTAGGAAGAAGCATGTCAGCGGGGGGTGGGGGGTGGGCTTTGACAGTAAAAAGTCCCATACTACTTCATTACTATCTATCTCAGAGCTGTGACAACCACTACAGTACTTCTGAACCACCATCGTCTGTGAAACTAAGAACAAAGCTAAGGAGGGTGGAGAAGAGCCAGGAAGAAGACCTGGCTCTCCCGGCATGGTGAGCAAAGGCTTCACTGAGCAGCTGCCATTTGGCAAAGACCGGAAGAAGATGGGGCATTCAGTGTGCTGACGTTGGGGGCTGAAGAATGACATGCTTATATTCAACCACTGATAACATCACAAATCTCTTTAGAATATCACCTCAATCTTAAAAGATCTAAGTTATTTCTCCATTTTTATTTCCTAGCTAACGTAAGTTTTGCGTTTCTTATTCCAAACATAAAATCAAAAAGTTAACTTAGTGAGTGCTGGCACAGTGACTACGGGATTTATCTCCTGCAGAATAGAAACTGGGTTTGAAAACAATGCAACGTCAGAGGCAATATCCTCAAGAATTACCTGCACGCATTGTGAGAATTATTCCGTCCATTGTTTGTTATATGACTATGAAAACCTGTCTACCTTTGAGAAGTAAAAATGGTCCAGATGGCACCAGGTGCAAACTAAGTCATATTAGCTACCAGTGTGTAAGCAACATTCAGGCTTATAGGAACAGGGAAAACAACCATAGTTAGCATTTAGGTGCTTGACATTTAACAGATATTTTGCACAAATTACCTCTTTCATACCTACGTGAAGTCCAGAAAGGGTAGCTTCCCAACTGTCCTCAAATGTGGTTAGTTTTAAATATAAACTTGCCACTGCACAGAATCAGCAGGAAAAGTCTCAACTGAGGAATTATCTAGATTGCATTGGCCTATGGCTATGCCTGTAGGGGACTGTCTTGTTTGTTGATTAACCTAGTCCACTGTGAGTTGCACTGTTCCCCAGGCTGGGCCGTGAACTGTGTGAGAGTAAAGAAAGGCAGCTGGCAGACACAGCAAGCAAGCATTCTCTCTTCTGTTCTTGACTATGGATTTGGGGATGTGACTAGCTGCTTGAATGCTTGCCTTGGCTTCCTTGCAGTAAGGGACTTGTATCTGGGCCTGTTTAATGGACTTGGGAGTTGAAAGCCAACTAAACACTTTCCTCCCTCCCCTGACTTGCTTTTGCTCATCTGGGTATATTTATCACAGTCCCAGAAATGAAACTAGAACAGTATCTTACTTGCTAAAGATCAGCAGCTTCCGTGAGAGAACTGAGACTCAAGCCAGGTGACCTGACTTGATATCTAAGCACCATGTCCATCAGCAAAGAAACAGCAGCATCTGCCCACCAACAGCACTGACAATTCCCACAGTCCGGATCGAGCGGTCATATTTACCTCTTTGTAGTTTTACTTTTGCTTTGGTCTTGGCATTGTTTTAGGGTTGGACCAGGTTCTTGTGCACACCAGCAAGTGTTGTACCCTCAGCCCAATGCATCCCTCTCAGTACTATGGATTTTACTTTTTTTTTCCCTATCATTGTACTTTATTAATGAAGTGTAAGTAATTAGGATAATGGGGAAGCCACATGTCCTGATCTTCCTAGGACAGCCTCATGGGTATGATTCACTTCACTATTCATTCTCTTGTGGACCCTGGAAAGGATGGTAAATTACATGATCACCTGTTTATTAACCGCTACCATCTTTGCTCTCCCACGGTCTTTCTTATTAAACAGTGAACAGAAAACTGTCATCATTTCTTCTTGGGGGCAGGCCATTTACCACACCTCAGTGCACTGGCTCTCGGTATTTGCAATATTTGAACCACAACTTTTTCTTGATTTCAAACGGCTCCGTAACTCTTCTAATCCCTGTATCTGATCGCGTGTCTTCCCCGTCCTGTCCCATTCCCCATGCTTTTCTCCTAAACGAATCCTTTGTCCCTCACCCACTCTCGCCTGTATTTTCTTGCAAGCCACCCCTACGCTTGGGACAAACTTACTAATCATCCAACTGTGAGTCTTCCAATCGCTGTTGAAAAGCCACGCCAGTCAGGAGCCCACGTGGGACCACCCATCTCCCCGCATGTCCTGTTTATGAACGGAGACCTTCACAACAATTCTTTCAGCTCAAATCTGAAGTTTTTCAGAGTGTTTGAAATACTTTAACTCACTACGACGTGTCTCCCCCTATTGTCTTGTATCAAAGTGGCTGTCACCTCCTAAAAGCGTGACAGCTAACAGGCTTCCAGCTCCACCGTCATCTGCCGAACAAATGCACAAGGCAGGGGGATCTTGTAAAAGTCAGAAATTCAAACGGGGCCTAGAGGACACAGAGAGGGATCCATGCAGGCGGTCACCGATGGTACTCAGAAAAAGGAGTCCCTCCCAGTGTCACGGGACGCTAGGTGAAGCACAGTTCTGGCCCCACCCTGCTCCTGTCACCCACACCTGCTCAACTCTAAAAAGTGCTCTGTGCCTGTCAGCTCAAAGTGGCAGTCAGGACAGTGATACACTTACAGAGGAAAGCCAGAAAAACAAGATGACACACGGGACGCTATCTCATTGGGACAAGGACCACATTCTGGTATAAAGAACCAAAGCAAGTTATTTATTTTTATTGCATGACGAGACAGGGTCTTGCTATGTAGCATGTGCCTGGAACTCTACCTAGACCAGGCTGGCCTCATATTTGTGGTCATCTTTCTGCCTCGTCCCCTTCAATGTTGGAACAGGGGGACCGTAGGTTGTGTTTTTCAGTGGAACTGTACAATAAACAAAAAGGGTAACTAGTTCTAGATAATTCATTTTTGAAGACCATGGTTTAAAACAAAGACAATAAATTAAAGTCAAAACTGAAACAGGACTTCAAAAAGAGATTTTTAATGAAATAATACATCTAGACTAATGAAAAGTAAACTTTCTTCATATGTTTGAAGAAAACAAACAAACCAAGATCAGTAAGCTGGGAAGTAATTATATTTCTGGGAAGTAAGTGTATTTCTATAAATATAGGCCATCAGAAGAGATGCTCATCCAGATTTTCTGCATGTCCACCAGAGAATGCCATCTGCTTTAAGAATGACGCATGACGACTGCACACAGCGCCATTACGCACACGAGTGGAGAAAGTGAGTTCTATGGCTTTGGTTCCGGGCACACACTTCCACATATTCTAAATCGGTTAGGTCGGGGCTGCAGAGACCATCAACTGATTCCTTTCAGTCCTGAAGTGAAAACACCACTCCACTACGCGCACACCCTGATCCGTGAAAAGCGATGCTTTTTGTACGAGGAACACAAATGCACTGAAGCATGTTAGGACGAAGCAGGGTGAACACTTTAAGAGTTTTGACTGTCGGGAGAACTGCAGATGAAAGGTGAACTGAGTTGTTCTCACACAAAGGAAACGTGCGTAAGAGGCAGAGTGTACGCTCTGCATCCAGGGAGTCCTCCTGGTCCAGTTAGTCCTGTCCCCTGTATACAGCAGAGTCAGACGGTGCAGGGTAGGATGCATGTGATGTCTGCAGGGAGTATGACACACAGACTACAGAGATGGCCAGTGAGCCTTTGAGATTTGTCTGCTCCTGAGAAGAACCGGCACACGCCTGGTATGGCAGCACACAGCATAATCCCACAAGGTAGGCAGATCTTCTCGAGTTCAAGGCCAGCTTAGTCTCTATTGTGAGTTCCAGGGCATCATAGCAAGTCCCTGCTTTTATTTTTGGAACTATGGGTACAGCAGTGTCTGCATGTGTGTGTGTTTAGTTTCTGTGCAAACTACCAAATGACGGATGGGGCCCTGAAGAATGACAGACGGGGTCCTGAAGAAGTGTTAACTAACACAGGGTTCTCATACTCTTGCTGCTAAGCACATTGAAAACCATGTAACTACCCTTTCTATGAAACAGTGAGCTAAGCCTAGAAATGATAACCAGCTACCACGTGGGCAGGGAGGGCATCTGGAGACCAAGACCAAACAACTCAAAGGGCACAGGTCAGAGGGAGTCCCTGTTAGAACTTGGTAGCCAAGGCCTTTTGGTTTATGCTGCCCCTTCGGCGGAGCACCTTCAGCAAAAGCACGTGCTCTTCATGTGTACAGAGCCAATGTACAAACAGCTTGTTGTTCTTGTCCTCACTATTACATTCGAAGGGCTGGCTGCCCAAAGCAGCCAGTATGAAATAGAACCTCTCTAAACTCTCTAAACAACCATGGCAACGGGGAACCTGCAGATGCTTGCAACAGTCGCACTAAGTGCTACACAAAACTTGGTAGCCTGGGTACCTCTTGAATTGCCACATGGTGTCAGGCACAGAAATTGACAGTGACTCTTCAAAAAGACTATTATGAAGCTAAGGAAGACGGAAATTGTTTTCTCCAAACAAGTCGTAGTCATAACACGCTGCATGCAGAGCCTGCATGATGCAGTAATGCAGTGTTGGTTAGATGAGAAAGTAGCAAGCATCCCGGAACAGCTGAAGGCCCTGTGCTGTGGCGACAGGCATTTAATTCACAGCACTGATCTCTGTCTAGCCCACTTATGGACCCCAAGAGAAAGGCCAGAAACTTTGGTACAATTAGTTAAACTATAGTAAGTCCTTCCCAGACAAGCCTTTTAAAAACATGGACTACCTAGAAACTTCTTTTTCTGCAACTTTTTAATTCAGATTTGAGGTTAATTTACCAACCTTTCTTTTACTTTCTAACATTTTGCAGAAAAGTCACTAAGTATCATTGTAGCTTCAGGGTTACTCTCTAAAAGTGATCCGAGACATTTGGACTGAAGGGGATTACATGAAATCTGATGGGACCACATAAGCAAGGCATGGACTGCTCTCCGCCCAGATTCCCAACTATGACCACCGAGTGCTAGCATGCAGACCATGCCTTGAGTGCCTACTGCTTCCAAGGAGGGACAGAGGAAGGCTCGAATTTCCTTTTGGTTTTTAGGGTACACTACTTGAAAACACAAGCAAATAAGAAGGTAAACGACGAGCATGAAGTGCATCAAGAACAAACGGATGTAAACGCCTTTAAGTCTATCTATTGCTGTTTGTGTAAAAATGCATGTTCAGGGGTCATTAAAGACATCACCAAACCAGGAAAGCCACTTCTGCCTGTTCACTTACAGTAGGGGATGGCACAGTTATTCAGTCATTAAACAGGAATGACAAGGAAGCTAGTGGCCGTGGGTCACCATTCCAAACCGTGCTCAGTTGCTAACTGCTCTGCTTTCTCCTCCAGTAGTAGGGAAAAACTACTGGGAAGTAAAGGGGGGGGGGGCATCAGAGAACATGGGTATCTTAAAACCACTCACTCTTCTACTTTAAGTACCAAAATAATCGGGATCTCGAGCAAACTTGGCCCGCTAGGCTACAAGTCTACAGAACTGTGTAAAAATGTGTAAGGTATGGAAGCAGAGGATTGCAGGAGAGGAGGCGTCTTCACAGAGCAGACGTCTCTAGGATGCTACACAGCAGCTTAAAGTGCAAAGCTAGTATTGTTTCCCTTTTGCAGTCTACATCCAGATACAAAAGTCCCAGTTTACAAAGTATCTACCTCCACAGGAAACTGTAAGTGGGCATAGAAGGCGAATTCACATTTAGATACAATGTAGCTTAAAATGTGCTTTAGGGTAGGTCTAAGTGGTAACACCGGAGTTACTTCATTGACTTCCTTGACTCACAGGCACCAGAACAATGCTGGAAATCCAGCTTTGGGAGCCAGAGTATTTGATCTCCAAAAGCGACTTTTTCATTTGTGGTGAGTTCTATCATCATTCTGTGTATCTGTGCCTTACACACAGGAGCAATAAAGCAACACTGAGTTATTTTTGAAGACTAAAGCAAACATAATTAATAGTTGGAATTGCATTTGTTACAGAGGTCAAGAAATACCAGCTAGACAAGGGGGCATTGCACACAGACACACTGGATCACGTGCAGCCCTTAAATTCACACGGTATATCTAGGGTTTATTTAAAATGAATTTTTAATGAACTGGCTCTTTATAAACAGCTGTTTTGTGATAAACAAGTGTCCTCCAGGTTAAGATCCAGCTAAGAGGACACATGGAAACATGTCCTCACCACTCTCTAATTCCTACTTTAGCTCAAACAGGAAATGGTGAAAAATGAAACAGAAATGAAAATTTTAAGTTTAAAAAAAAAAAATGACCTTTGGTTTTGTTTTTTGAGACAGAGTTTCACCATGTAGTTCCAACTGGGCTGGAATTCACCATGTAGACTAACTAAACTGGCCTTGAATTCAGAGATTCACCTGCCTCTGTTTCCGTGCTGGGTTCAAAGGTGTGCGCCACCACCCTAACCTCTAAACTACTGAAAATGGAAGAAGCTATCTACTGAGAATTCGCTGAGAACATGTGTGGTGTGAGACACTTCTTTACAATGCTGTGACAGTAAGATGAAATTGCTTAGAACAGGGATGGGGGGCAAAGGGGGAGAGGAAGGGGAGGAAGAGGGGGAGGAGAGAGGGAAGAGGGAGAGAGGGAGGGAGAGGAAGAGAGAGAGGGAGGGAGAGAGAGAGGGAGGGAGAGAGAGAGGGAGGGAGAGAGGGAGGAAGAGGGGAGGAGAGAGGGAAGAGGGAGAGAGGGAGGGAGAGGGAGGGAGAGAGAGAGGGGGAGGGAGAGGGAGAGAGGGAAGAAGAGGGAGAGAGGGAAGGAGGGAGAGAGGGAGGGAGAGAGAGAGAGAGAGGGAGGGAGGGAGAGAGGGAGGGAGAGGGGGAGAGGGAGGTGAGCCAGAGAGGACAATTGGATTCTAACTCCAGCTTTCCGATCTTTGCCAAGCCATCTAACGTCCCTGATTCTTTCTGCTTCCTTGCCTTCTGTAGCACAGAAATGATAATCTCATCGCCATAACTCAGAGGGCTGGGTTAGAGCAGATGAAACATCCACTCTGCAGCCAAACTGAGGTGGGTGTCCCTTCCTCCTTGTGGTGTTGGTGGTTTAGTCACCGAGTGCTGCTAGGTGAGGTACTAACCCCTCATCCACATCACTGTCGATTTAAGCTGGGAAGTTAAACAAATGTGAGAGGTTGGCATCGTGACATGCCAAGGCATGGCAAGTGGGTGGAAGTACTTTTCTTCCATATATGGGAAACCCTGTATGTTTGACTCTGCGAGACATTCAGTAACCAAGAATATTTCTCTAATAAGCAGTTGTGCAAGTCTGCATGTCTGAATGTGCGCATGAAATTCCCTACAAATGTCAGCTGCGGGAAAGCGCATCCAGCATGGGCAGTTTGTATCCACGCCATTGGTCTCTGTGCAGTCAAAATTGTGTAAGAAAGTGTTCAGGAACTCTGGCCACACCCAAACACGCACAGAACACATCAGCTATGGCTACAGTGTCTCCTTACCCAAGGAGACAATCGCCTAAGGAGCACATGGTGGTTAACCTCTTAGAAGCAAATGGAAATTCCATACCTTTCCTTCTTAACTTTGTTCCCTCAGGTCCTAAAACTCAGGACATTCTTTCCACAGTGTAAAGATATACATCATGAGCAGATATCCTTTGCTATATTTTATTTATTTTTATTACATATATAGGGTTCTGCCTGCGTGTATGCCTGCATGCTAGAAGAGAGCACCAGATCTCATGATATGGTTGTGAGCCACCATGTGGTTGCTGGAAATTAAACTCTGGAAGAGCAGCCGGTGCTCTTTACCTCTGAGCCATCTCCCCAGCCCCCTTTGTATATTTTAACAATTAACTTAAACCCCCCTGGATGGTCAACTGTATAGTACAGCTGGGTATTTTTTGGTGGTTTTTTTTTTTTTAATCACCAGGATAGACTATTATAATATTATGTTAAGCAAAGTTGAAATACTGGTGTTCATTAAATCTACCAGTCTTGTAAGGACCATATTTTTCTAAACATTTCTAATCAGGCACAGTATAAGCTTTGTTTTTCTACTAGGTAATTTTTGACTTAAAAAATAAGGACCTGAAGAGATGGCTTAGTGGGTAAGAGTGAGTGTTATGCAGCATTTGGCTCTAAGTTTAAATCCCCAGCAATCACATTTTAAAAAATAAAAGTAAAAGGAGAGTCAAGCATGGCTGAGCCCACCTGTGCCTCTAGCACTGGGGGCAGAGACAGCCTGACCCAGAGATCTCCCTGGCCAGCCAGCCTGGCTAAACATGAGCTTTCAGGTCCAGTGAAAGAACCAGCCTAAAGGATAGGAAAAGCAACAGAAGACAGCAGTGTCCTCCTCGGGTCTCTGCATGTATGTGTGGAAAAGGCATGTACACACACACACACACACACACACACACACACACACACACACACACACACGCACACACACACACACACGCGCGCGCACTTTTACAAAAGTTTTTAATATACACTGATACATTTTATTATTTACTGTACTGGTTAGTTCAGTGTCCAACCCGACACAAGCTAGAGTCAGCTGAGAGGAGACAGCCTCAGCTGAGAAGATGCCTTGATGAAACGCAGCTGTAAGGCAAGTTCATAATTAGTGATCGTGGGGGAGGCTCAGCCCGTGTGGGCGGGGCCATCCCCAGGCTGGTGATCCTGGGTTCTATAAGAAAGCAGGCTGAGCAAGCCATGGGGAGCCATCCAGTAAGCAGCTCTCCTCCATGGCCTCTGCATCAGCCTGCTTGAGTTCCTGCCCTGACTTCCTTTGATGATGAATAGTGAAAAAAAACAAAAACAATAACAAAAAAACCCTTTCTCCTAACGGTGCTTTGGGCATAGTGTTTTGTTGCAGCAAGAGAAACCCTATCAAGACACTTACCTATGTAACTGAAATTTCAATTTGCCACGCGGTTGTAGCCATTTGCCTCCATCCTTTACTTACAACAAGTAAAATGATTTTTTTTTAAATTGGTGGGGAGAGGTATAACTTGTTAGGGTGAGCCTGTTTGGAAATTGTTTCTTAGTGCTGTATTTAAATTTTATAAGACAAATTTCATTTAAGATAATGCTACTTCTCTATGGTCTTTTACTTACTGGAGATAAAGAGTACATGTTTTTTAGAAGGCATCTTTCAAAGTATGTTGACATCACCTCTGTGACCATGGCTCACCAGATATTTAATAAGTGAAAATCTGTAAAACCTTTTACTGGGAAAAAGGTCTGCAACTTACATATTCCAGAAGTACTAAAGAGTCTTTGCTACAGAGCTTTACATTATCCTATAAAATCTCTCTCTCTAAGTGTGTGTGAGAGAGAGGGAGAGGGGGAGAGAGAGGGGAGAGAGTGAGTCCTGAGTGGTACCCTGATGATGTCACAGTGATATAATAGGAAAGCTACTTTTTCATAACTAGACAAGATAATCTTTGAGGAAGTAGATTAGGAAGCTAAACAAGTCTACAAATGTTAATTTCAGTAACCCCAAAATCGTTCATTCTCAGCAAATATAAAACCTCTATTGAGTGGCCAATTATCTATCGCATTAGGTGTTTGGGATCAGTGACTAAAAACACATACATGGGTCTGGGTAAGCGATATAGTAGCAGAACACTTGCCTAGCATACACAAGACCCCAAGTTCAACCCCCATCACCTAAGGGACACACACACACACACACACACACACACACACAGACACTCCTTGCCCTTGAGAGATGGGGCTGTAGCTCAGTTGGTAGAGCCCTTGCCTAGCACTGGAGAAACTCTGGATTCAGTCTTTAGCCCTGCATAAACAGGCCCAGCACTCATGAAGTGGAGGCAGAAGAATCAGAAGTTCAGGCTCATCTTTGGCTACACAGTGAGTTTGGGGTCAGCCTGGGACACTATCTCAAACAGAACAACACAACAGTCTTTTGGGAATAGGGATGAGGGGAGTAGAGGAGAGAACATCTTAAGAGCAAACCTTCAGGAATCCTAATGTTTAGAACAAAAAGCCTTAAAAAGAAATGGCAAGCAAGGGTGAAATACAAGCTAGGAATACGCTTTTCCGAGAAGCCAAAGCAAAGAGGGTCAGAGCTCTGGATGGCGCAGTGTCTCGGGATCTCTCTGACTTGGGAGCATCCGTCTCTCCCAGCTAGCATTCTTGAGAAGAAAGAAAACTCAAGCAGACTACCAACTATGTTAGGATGGTGCCTAAAATTTAAATGCTTAACTGTCTTTTCTTTCCAGCCTTTCTAGTCTGGGTTTCCTTGTCCTATATCGATTTATATCACACAGAGTACAAAGCAGTAAATCTCAAGGACGGAATGCCACATCCCAGCTCGTGGAAGAAGCCTGATGACAAGATCAAGTACCAAGTATGTAATTCAAAAGGAAACCATAATGGTTTAAGTGGGATAATACATTTCATTTCATGCCACAAAAGTGGCACAGAAATCAATAAAGCACATAGCCACAACAGAATTATTAAGACAGTATCAGATGCATGAAAAATTATTACCATGGCTTCAAATATTTATACATTACAGATTTTGTGAGTGGTATACAAGACTGGTCTAGCAATTTTACAAAGCTCTTTTGAGGAAACTCATTTTAGAAACTGTCTTAAATTTCGGATGAAGTTGCAGTCTTTTGAAAGGAAAAAAAAAAAGCAAAGCACCAGATGTGACTTTTTTAAAAACCAAGTATAAAAAGACACCAAATGGGCAAACAAAACCAACCCTTTTAAATTTGAGAGTGCTATACTTTAAATAATGTTGTGCTTAGTTAGAATCACAAATCAATTCAGACTTAAGAAAAGTGAATATATACACATTCTAAACTCAGCCACAGGACAAAGATTTCACCCTGTACCCCGTGATACAGTTTAGCACACTGTACTTTTTTTGGGTAATAATTCACTTTTAATTGATTGTTTTTCATCTCCCTGCTATAATCAGATAGTCTCAGTGTTGGCATATTGCTGGAACTCAGAATCTTTCTTCTAAAAGTAAAACTCAAGTGCTTAGAAATAAAAATACCCCAGTGTCACCGTTTCCCACCGAAGAGACTGTACAAAGCAGGCTTTTCAGCATCTTCTGTCTTTGGAAGGAAGCTCTGTTGCTGCCTGGTGTAGTACTACGTGATGGCCATGCGTGTCTGTTATTTTAGTTCCCAGTGGTATGGGGGGGGATGCTTAGCAACCCCACACCTGCCTCTTCTCCCCTCCCCCAGCACATGGGCATTCTGCTGTCCATGCAGGCTGGCTACTCCTTTGGTCAACTTCTGGTCAAATGGATATGAGACACTCTTAAAACCAGCAATTTACAGCCAACAGTGTTCCCTTCCATCTCCTACTGTGTGTATAGAGTGCAGACTCCACAGCAAACTATCCCCGGCTCCTTGGCTGGGGTGGAGACTGTGGGAGGGGAGAAGGAGGCAGGAGGACCCTGGGTCTAGAGCATTTATGGGCACAGGGGCCACCCCTGCTCAGGTTTTTGTGACAAGGAATTGCTAATGTCTTGCCTAATTACTGTTATGTTTCCAGCTCTACACATTTTTTTTTAAACCACATAAGCTCTGTGAAAAAAAAAACTATATTTATAGGCAATATTTTTCTGCCTTATGGATAGAAGGCCCACAATTTTTGAGAGGTTCTAAAAAGTCCGGTGACTCCCAGAACATTGCGATCACTGCACACATGAAGTACTAACTACCTAAAGGCAGAATTCAATGCCAACCTACTTAACATGCTTAACAGAAACTTAGTATTTAATAGTAGATGTGACAGAAGAAATTATTTTTAACATTCATGTTTATTTTCTCAACATCCTAGCACCAAGCACCAAAAAACTTAACAGTAGCTAAAAATAAATTGTGTCCTTGCAACAAAGCATCTCAACATAACACCTCTGATTTTTTTCCCTTGCTTCTGCCTTAACTGAAACAATACTAAACATCTATATATTTAACATTACACACACACACACACACACACACACACACACACACACATACACACACGTATGCACACTAAATATCCTAAAGCCAATTCAAAAGAAAGGAAAATAGGTCTTTTCACAGATTTCTCATAGAATTTGCTGCTCCACCAGAAAACTTACACAGACCTTAACTTTGTACAGTTACTAGAAATGCATTCAAATCCTCCATTACTAAAAATCCTAAACCTGGTTTCAACAGAAATGAATCTGAGACTGGGATCTTGAGAAGTGATCCAAAGGCTCCTGGGGGTGGGAGGGGAGGAGCCTGCAGGTGTTCGAGCAAGGCACTAAGCCTTCCTCCTAAAAGAGGTTGCTGCCCCGACAAATACAAGGCCCTGCAACCAAAACCAGACAGACAGACTTACCCATGGAGATAAGTTTTCATGGAAGGGATCTGAGAATCTAATATAAAGCCAAGCATTCTGATTTTTCAGAAATTGTACTGCGGGGAGAAATTATGAATACATAAACAAAGGCCAAAATAACAAAACACAACTGAAATACTGAATTAAATCCTGGATACCAACTTCGACGACAAGTGCTGTCAAATACAGGCTGCCTAGGAAGGTAAGAACACTGAACAAAATCTCCTCTTGTAAGAAATGATTAAAGTGTCAGAGGTATTTAAGAGCGGAAAACTGAGAGTCATGACATGGTTTTGAAGGCCCCAAGGTGTGCGAAGCACGCTTCTATCAGACACAGAATGGGAGCCAGCGGAAGTACCGGCAGGCAGGCAGGCTGAGCATCTCTGTAGACCCAGCAGCGGAACTCTCCCTCCTCCTGAGGGAGGGGCCCAGGAGCTCCGCTGAATTATGGGAAGGAACTGCATCAAAATGACTGAGCTTCTTATCAGTCCTTACAGCGGTGGCTTCCAGGACCGACTCAACTGACTTCCTTCTGATCACACAGGCTTACACGCTCTCTAGGAACTGAATTACACAGGAAGCACTCTGCATAACCCCAAACCATGTGTTTCAGCGAGTGTCTGGGACTGCTCTACTCATATTGTGGCTTGGTCTGTCCTATGTGAAATGCCATTCTGTTGAAGAACCTCTTTACTACTGGGACTAAACCACACTTGACGTGTGTCATTGTAGATCCAGGATGTCAGTCACTTGCAAATTAGCATAGCATGGCAAGGTGACCAGAACCTTCTCTTACACAAGTATGCTCACCCTCAGGTCTGCCCTGAATGGAGTAGTCTCCTAAGCACTATTCTAGACTGCAGGGGTGGGGCTGAATGTGAGATATCCCTTTACACTGTGTGAATGTGCCACTGTGATTGGTTTAATAAAGAAGCTGACTGGCCAATAGCTGGACAGGTAGAGGTTAGACGGGACTTGCAGACAAAAGGAGAGCACAGAGAGGAAGGGGAAGAGTCTCAGCAGATGTGGAGGGGAGGAGAGGAACTTGCTGTACTGAAAAATGGTACCAAGGCACATGGCAGAGCACAGATAAGAAATATGGGTCAATTTAAAATATAAGAGTTAACTAGTAACAAAGCTGAGCTAACGGCCGAGCATTTGTAATTAATATTAAGTCTCAGTGTGGTTATTTGGAAACTGGCTGGTGGGACAGAAAAGCCTGCCCACAGCTGAGGCTGAGAGTTGGTGAGGAGAAAAAAGGCCTTAACTCTGGAGTCCATGTCCCAGCCATCACACTGTGCTAATACTGGCAGGGCCTGGCAGACACAGGCCCAGAGAGGCACATCTGGTAAACAGTCCTGGAGTAAGACAAGAAGATGAAAACTGTTGGAGAACAGTCAAAAATGTTTCAAAACACTAGAAAGCTTTCTGGCCCCGCAGTACTTCCTCAAGAACCGACCTCGGCTGGCCAGGCCCGGCAGTTCATTACAGATACACGGTAAGGCTGCACAGCCTTGGGAAGGCTTTGTGGTAGAAATCAGGACACCGTTAGATGCTTAGCATCTTAAATCTTAGCAGAGGAGAAAGGACTCAAGAGTGGGTGAGGTATGGAGAGCGAGAGGGGTGGGCAGACTGAAGATGCCATGTGGGGATGAAAAGCAAGCAGAATTCCCTTTTAAACTAGGCATGGAGCACACAATGAACTCCCAGGCTCAGGCTGAGGAGTCAGGTTGTCCTCTACGGTGACTCTCCCTTCTCTGCCCGCTCACTCTGTCCTATACTCTCATCCCTAACCCACACACACATTATCTTCCTTGGGGTTTCCCCTTCACTTTCTTTTATCTTCTCAGTTGATCCCGGATTTCTCTCACCTGCTCTAGCAGGGCAGGAGGTGTAACTAAATGGCAAATGCATAATGGCCTCTGTCACAAACGGCAGAGGGTAGACGCCACCATCCATGATATTAATGAGGATTAGCGGTGTGCCAGGTGTGATAAACTGTAGGATGTAGAATGATGCATAAGATCGAATGTTCGCTCCAGGGAGCCTATAGGGTGAAAGAACAGACACAGCTCACACAAAGAAAAGCAGAATATGTTATGATGGCTACTTTTACGTTCAGCCTGGCTAAGGGGTAGCGCCCGTTTGTTTAAATACTAGATGGTGCTGTGAAGGCATCAGACTCAGCGGCTGTTACAGGCATCTGCAGTTGTATTGGGCACTTAAGATCTGCTGTCTTCCAGAAAGTAGCTTATGGTCTAAAACCACTCATTAGGTTCCCAGGGAGACGGAGTCCTGTTTCCAGACCACAAGGAACCTACCTGTGGATCTGGAACTCAGGACAACATCAGTGCCTACCTCAATTGCCGGCCACATGCAGTCACAAAGCCACCTGCCTTACAGATACCCTGGCCACCGCAGTCACAGCCAGCACTCACTCTTTCTTAGTATCTCCCACCCATTAGTTTCATGGCGAGCCCTGCCAAATGATGTAGTAGTAAGTAGGGGCAAGGTCAATTATTCTGACAACTCAGGGGTCCAATGATCGACAGCAACTTTTCCCATTCTCCAATCAGACAGGCTGTCTCCAAAGCTCCCAAGTTATCGTTCGCACAGGTAAGTGATGTTCCCTGACCACGCCAGTGGCGTCCATTTGGTAAGTTCATTTCCTTTGCTGTGGAGATAGTATCTCCCTACACAGCTGTCTGCTCCTGAGCTTGTGATTCTGACCACAGCCTCCTGAGGGGCTTGCACCCGGCTTATTTAACAAATGCTCTGATATTATAAATGAGTTTGTTATTTTCTCTTGCCCCCGCCCAAGTATCTACATCATATATTTGTTACAAGAATCAACCAACCAGAAGCCACATGGGATTCCTTTCCTAATGAAGTGTTTTCACTTAGACGTCATAAACAGTTCAAAGTTTCTGTACGTTTCTTCATCTGCAAAGGTTAATTGCAATTCAGATGTTTTCCATTTTCGATTTAAGGTTGTCATGGAGTTTTTGCTTCTCCTTTAAAACACCTGGCAGTGAAGACGCTGCCTTAAATTATCTTCCCCAGCTAACAGTATAGAGGCACAGGCATCCCTGACTTACAGGAAATGTGTGTTAAAGGAGACAGGTCACACTGCCCTCTATTTTGGTGCATGAGGCACAGTAAACCGCAGCTGTTGGTTTTCACCGATACGTGAGACATTCAACACGTCTCTTTATACATCTACCATCATTATGTTTAATCTACACTTGTTCAAAACTCAGTACAACTTGACTTTTTAAATTTTCTTTAGTAAATGAGTAATAAACATGAGGTCTAAACGAATCATTTCTACAATTATACAGAGTCAAGCCTGCTCAACGGAACACACCCCTAAGAACAGGGTGGAGCCCTGCATCTAGCTCTCAGGTGTGCTTGCATACCAAGAAAGAGAGAGCCTTTATAAGCCAAAGCACCTGCAGCTGAGCCCAGCTCAGACACAAAGCAGAAAGAGTACCCACGTTAAAGAAAAGATCTAGAAAGGGAATGCAATAGAGAATGTACACAGTGTCTGTGTTGGTCAAAGCCTCTTCCTTGCCCAGGTACATAAAGTTCTCAAGTAGACATTTATAAGGAAACCAATGTAAGCCACCACAGGATTTTTAGATATAAAATTTCAGCTTTATCAATTAGTATCCCATGAAAGCATGCAACTATCGGGGCACACACGAACATGCAGCATGCAACAAACGGATAGCAGAGGTTGATAACCTGGAAGCATAGGAGCTGAGAATGTGAGAGCAAGTTAAAGACAAGAGTTCCTCTCCATTGCCACTGAGGGTCGAGAAGCAATGCCCAAGCGTGGAGCAGCGAGAGTGGGGAAGATATGGTTTGTCCAACACATAGACATATCTCCGCAAGTGGCGGCAGGTATAACTGAAAGACAAAGGCAAAAGAAGAGAAAAAGGAGAGAGGCGTTTTCCTTTGCAAAAAACAAAGTATCCTCTATACCCTCAAAGCTCTCTGTGTCTTCACTAGGCAGTATGGGGGTGGCTGGATAGGGGGTACTCTTAAAAAGAGTACAAACAAGAAAACAAACAACGAGATTAAAGACGGGAGAGATCTGCCCAAACACCTCAGGACAGATACATACAGACTGCAAATGAGAACAAGTGTACTGTAGGGCTTTACGAAAATGTGAGCAATGAGACATCACTACAGGCTTCTTAGAATAACCGATATCCAGCTGACCACACCACATGCTGGTGAGGACAGAGAGCAACAAGAATTCTCACTCTGGTCCAAGAAAATGCAAAATGGCACAGACAACTCAGAAAACAACTGGGCTGTTCCTTACAAAACTATTCATCATGTTCCTTGAAATCTGTCCCACAGGCATTGAAAACTTTTGTTAAGTATGAAATTGTGCACATGCATGTGTATAGTACCTTAATTCATACTGGCAAAATCTTGGCAGCAAGTGAGGTATAGGCAACTACATACGCTTGGGTATCCACACAATGGAGTATTTGGTGCTAGACAGAAATAGGATGTTGTGAAAAGTCACAGGAGAACCCAAGTGTATATTACTAAGAAAAAGCTATATACTATGGTCTCAGATGGCCTTCTGAGATGGGCACAATTAAAAAGTCAGCATGAAGATCACAGTTGTGAGAGGCAATGTTGCTCTTTAAAAAAAAAAAAGCAGACCCATGTTCAGGGGTCTGAGTTTGTTCAATGCTGGTTTCCCACCTATCAGTCTGGGGTCCATGAGCTCCCTCTTGTTCAGGTCAGCTGTCTTTGTGGGTTTCTCCAGCCTGGTCTTGACCCCTTTGCTCATCACTCCTGCCTCTCTGCAACTGGACTCCAGGAGTTTGGCTCAGTGTTTAGCCATGGGTGTCTGCCTTTGTTTTCATCAGCTACTGGATGAAGGCTCTAAGATGGCATATAAGTTAGTTATAAATCTATTTATCAGGGAAGGGCATTTAAGGTAGCCTTTTCACGGTTGCTCAGATTGTCAGTTGGGGTCATCCTTGTAGGTCTCTGGACATTTCTCTAGAGTAGGTTTTCTCTTCAAACCTATAATGACTCCCTCTATTATGGTCTCTCTCTCTCTCTCTCTCTCTCTCTCTCTCTTTCTCTCTCTCTGCTCTTGTCTAGTCGTCCCCCTACTCAATCAGTTAGAAGGCCTGAGCAGTCTAAGGGACCTCTGACAGTGGAACCAGGATGTATCCCTGGTGCATAAAAGGACTTTGGGAGCACATCCCCCATGGAGGGATACTCCCTTAGCCCAGAGGCAGGAGGGGGGGCCTAGACCCTACTCCAAATGATTTGATAGATTTTGATATTCCTGCCTGGAAGGCATCACTCCCCCTGGGGAGTGGATGGGGGATGGGACAAGGGGGAGTCTGTGAGAGGCATGAGAGGATGGGAGGGAGAGGGAACTGGGATCGATATGTAAAATAAGTGCTCTAAACCCTCTAAACCCTGAGCCATCTCTGAGAAAGAATCAGTGGGCAAATGAAAATATTTAAACAGGAATACACACATACATGTCTATATACACATTTATACACATATATTTAAATTAGTGTTACATTTCTTTTTTCTTTATTTCTGTTTGGTTATTTACTTTTTTTTTTTTTTTTTCAGGCAGAGTCTCTCTACACAGCCCTGGCTTTCCTAAAACTCACTACATAGACCAGGCTGCCCAAATTCAAAAAGATCTGACTGCCTCTCCTTCACAAATACTGGGATTGAAGGTGTGCACCAACATGTCTGGCAATGTTAAAATTCTCATTTTAAGAATGTTGTTACTTTTAAGAAATATATTCCCAAATCCTTAGTGGTAAAGATGTGCCATGTTCATAAATGCCTTCCAGACACGACAGGACTGATGGAACATGCTTAAGACCTGCACATGTTCTACCCAGACAAAATCCCAACACAGAGAAGGCTAAATGAACACGAAGCCCGTTCCTACGCAAGACACTATCTGAAACTGATACCTGCTGGTGAAGGGAAAATCAGTTTTCTCCAACAGACTGTCACTAGGTGTATAGACAATACTCCAGTGCAGGCTCCATGCCCAGGAGCAGTTGACCAGTACAAAATTGAATCCCTGTTTTCTGGGCAGGCTTTGTCTTTCATCAAGCATTTCAAAATTAGAGCGAGACATAATGATGAAAAACGCGGTTAAATTTTAATACTTGTTGAATCTGGGTAAAATGAATGCAAATTATTTGCACAAATTTTGCAAATATTTTGTAAGTCCACTTTCGAGACAAAAAGTCTAAGACATCAAAACTGATTGCATTTTTAATTAAAAAAAGAAAGAAAGAAAGAAAGAAAGAAAGAAAGAAAGAAAGAAAGAAAGCAGAACTTTCACAGGCTGAGTGCCCTGTGCTACAGACTTTGGGGTTCTCATCTAGAGTCATAGCATGTCAGCAGGACCTCCATATTTAAGTGTTGGAAACCAGAAAAACTACAGCACGGGAAAGAAGCAAATGTGGTCTAGAATCAGCCTGCCCCCCCCAAAAAAAAAACCAGACAATGTTGCTTAATATTATACTTTCATAAAAAAGAAATCTCCTAGTGCCTTCTTACACGGAAATGTCCCAGATTATGCAATGTACAGTTCTGACATGTTGCTTGATATCATTACCCTTTCCCAAATGTTCTGTCCTAGAACAACATTCAAGCCTGCAAAGCTTGCCAAAAATCACATGCAAAAAGTAAGGTTTAAAGAGAACTCTACAGTCAAGTCTTCTAGCAATAGATTTTACTTGTACTTTGACAACAAAATTACACTGTTTTCATAGCAACTCCTCACTGAGTAGTTTTCTTACTTATTCACATACTTTCAGAGCTTTCCAAGGAAAATGACCCTGCCAAGTCAGGTTGAACGCACAATGCTCAGAATACCCTGTTCTCTGTTCTTTTTAGTTTCCTCCCTTTTCTTTCCTTCCCCTCTTCCACCCTTTAAGAAAGTTTGACACATCCACTAACAACACATAGAATATTCCGACAAAGACATTATAAGAAAATCAAATGCCAATCAATATTCTTGCAGAAATCCTCAATAAAATACTAATAATGGAATTTAACACTCTGTTAAATTGATAACCCACTACAATAAAATCTCTAGGATAGAAGGATGGTTTGACATATTCATCAATAAATATGCTATATTACAGCAAACAATGAAGGACAAATGCACACAATTGCCTTATTCATGTAGACAAAGCATCAGAAAATATTCTTTTAAGATTTAAAAAGAACAAAAAATAGCCAGTAGTGGGAGTGCACACCTTTAATCCTAGCATTCAGGAGGCAGAGACAGGAGATCTTTGTGAGTTCGGGGCCAGCCTTATATACAGAGTGAGTTCCAGGACAGCCAGGACTGTTACACAGAGAAACCCTGTCCCAAAAAACAAACAACCCTCATCAAATCAGGTATAGAGGGAACGGAATGTACCTCCACACCATAGAGGGAGCCCAGCGCTCACAATACACTTCAAGGAAATCTGAAAATCTAATGAAAGTAAGGATACCCAATCTCAGCATCTGTTCAACAGAATATTAGCAGTGCTTGCCAAGACACGATAGATAGATAGATAGATAGATAGATAGATAGATAGATAGATGATACACTATAATTCTGAATATAACATTTGCATGTGCTGTCGTTTCTCTTCACATCTAAAATTCTAACACTGGTTGTAGGCAGAGTTTCTCTGTGTCTTGGCAGCTGCTCTCTAATAACCATGCAGAGATCTATTGTTAATGGTAAATGCTCAGCAGATAGCTCAAGCTGGTTACTAGCTAACTCACATTGTAAATTAACCCACATTTCTTATCTACCCTCTACCACATGCCACCTTCATCTTGCTTCTTACTGCGGCTCTCAAGATCCCAGACTCCGCCTTCTTTTTTTCCCAGCATTCTGTGCGCCCCGAAAACCCTGCCTAGCTATTGGCCAATCACCTTTTTATTAACAATGAGGACAACACATATTTACAGTGTACAAAGATTCTTCCACAGCAAGCATTACTGTGATGTCCACAAAACACGGTTTCTAGACCTAACAGCCACAAGAGACAACACAAAGGTCCTCCCGGCAGGCAAAGGTAGACTAAGAAAATATGCTCAGCAAATAACTGAAATCCATACGCCACACAAAAAAGTCTAAGAATTCATAACAGAACGAAGCAAACATGGGAAATTCCAATAGCAATGTGTTGATTACTTTTAGAGGTAAGAAAGGAACCAGTATCTGTTTCTGAAAATTAAATATTGAATATTAATAAAAAAAAAGATGAAGCATCAACCCTAGTTATCCAACTTAGCAGTGCTGTTAGGGAAATTTCTTCTTTACAGAAGTCTACCTTAGAAATTAAGGACTTAAGCCGGATGTTGGTGGTGCACACCTTTAGTCCTAGCACCCGGGAAGCAGAGGCAGGCGGATCTCTGTGAGTTCGAGGCCAGCCTGGTCTACAGAGCAAGTTCCAGGAATCCCTGTCTTGAAAAACAAAACAAAACAAACAAACAAAAAAAGAAATGAAGAACTTAGCATTATAAGGAAGAAACTCTCCTGACAGCCTGAAACGACTACTTCAGACAAGGTAGCTAGGCCTTGACATGAAAGAAGGAAGGGCTAGCTGTCATTGTGTGTACCCGCTCATCAATCCCACACGTCCTTATAGTATGAGAAAACAGGAATACTTGTTATCTTATTTGCCAAAAATTGAATGAGTGTCTGTCTTATGGAGAAGTTTTCAGTTCATAGGAGGATTAATGAGAAGGAATATAAAGGATATACGAAGCAAGGACACAAAGCTAGAATGGAGTCTGTAAGACAAGCAAGCTGTTAACTATTACAAGGTGTGAGTTAGAGAAGGCGGGAGAGGCTTGGGAAATAGCTGAGTCGGCAAAGTGCTGGTTTTACAAGCATCGGGACCTCGTCTCACGGTGGCAGGTGCTTGTCACCTCAGTGCTGGAGAGGTACAGACAGGAGGATCCACAGGGCTCACTAGCCAGACAGCTTAATTTAATCAGTGAGCCCCAAGTCCCAGTGAGAGGCCCTGTCTCAGGAGAGGACACGAGGGAGGCAAGCAAGCAAGCAAGGAAGGAAGGACGGCACTGTGCATTAGATGATAAAACAACCGCTTCCTTTTGTAAAGAGCTGGACAGCAAATATCTAGTCCTCATCTATCCCATGAGGGTCATATATGGCAGGTGCCTAAAAATACTGACGAAGCAGGAGCAAGTGACATATCATTCCATATTATTCACCGAGTATACCACTGCCCCTTGCTTTAAAGATGCTCCAATCTACATTTACTGGTGTGAGGGAAGAATAAGTTTATTGCCAGCATTCCTTTCTATACGGCATGTGTGCAGACAAAGCAAAAGCAGAACCAAACTTTTGACTCTGGACAAAATAACTTAAAGGAAACGTCTCAACTCTCCATTACAGACATTTGCTCTGCAAGTGGCCACTACGGCCCTGCAGCACGTGCCGCTGGCTGGGTTCCCAAGCGATGCAGGTTGATATATGTTTGAGGCTGCACTCCGATGTGTTAATAGCACATTACTGTCTGTTCTAGTCCTAGTCTAATATGCAAGTCTAAAACTGCATCAGTGCAGACGTTCACTGCAGATTCCCTGCTAACCCTGAGCTACGATGAAGGGGGCACTATAGAAAGAAAGCACTAAACTGACTTAAGTATTTCTCACTATGACCCTCCTTGTATCAGAGGTGTGGACCGCCCACAGACACCACCCTGGGTCCAGGCGGGTGGAGTGGAAGAAGGGGGAAGGGGGCAATGCACATGCAGTGCAGAAGCAGTCGTCAAACACAGGACTCTGCCTGACTCTAGACCATTTACCTCCATCAGAAGGAATCCAGACACTTGTGTTATAAAGTCTAGTCACTGGAGAACATCAGCATTGACCGTGCACTTGACCACACGTGTTCTCCAGCCCTCACATATCTCTACACGGGATCATCTGCGTGGAAGCACTGTGCATGTAGTGTCTCACAAACAAAGTGGCACAAAATTGCTATCTAGCACATGCTAGCTCACCTTTGAAGTCGCTACATTCTGCAGACTCCCTCTTGACTAGAGGGTTTATAGCCATTACAAAATTCTTCCAAAAACTTAAGATTTGATTCTTTACCCTATGTTCCACAAGTATGAGGTCAGGGAGGTGAGATAACCTGGAGCCACTCAATGAAGCCAGTTCTGCTGAGACTCAGTAAATACTTACGTCACGTCCTTTCTGAAGGGCTGGCGAAACATACACAAGGCAACAGGCTATCTAAATATGAGCTGAAAGTCTACTGGGGCCATAAAAATTCAGAGTAAATTCTCCTGAAGAGGAAAATCACACTGTCAACTCATCAACAGCAGAGGGCCATCTCAGAGACAATAAAATAGTTGTCATGGATACATACCAAGGGCCCATACATTCTGACCCTGGCACCTACATAGGTATGGTGGCACACACTTGCCCACATTTGTGAATGAGCAGACAAGGACTGTGGGCACTGCTAGTTACATGGAGGTCACCATGGAAACAAAGCTCACAGGTGTGTGAGTGTGTGTGTGTGTGTGTGTGTGTGTGTGTGTGAGAGAGAGAGAGAGAGAGAGAGAGAGAGAGAGAGAGAGAGAGAACACAACTTCGACAGTAACTGAGTGACATCCAGTGAATTAAAATACATCCAGTGAATTAATATAATCTTTCCAGGAAAACACAGGCTTTTAAGATTTTTAAACTTTTTTTTTTTAAAGACAGGATTTCTCTGAATTGTTTTGGAACCTGTCCTGGAACTAGATCTGTGGACCAGGCTGGCCTCGAACTTTTAGCCAGGCTAAAAGTAAACATCTTTAATCCCAGCATTTGGGAGGCAGAGGCAGGAGGCTCTCTGAGTTCGAGACCAGCCTCGTCTACAGAGGAGTTCCAGGACAGCCAGAGCTATACAGAGAAACCTCATCTTGAAAAACAAACAAACAAAAATTTGAATTGTTAAGATTAGGCGGAAACAGGAAGTTAGAGCTCTTGCCCTGGGTTCTGCCCCTGCCTCTCCAGAGTGTCCTGCTCCATCCCAGCCCAGCACACTCCCACACCCACCATCCTTCAGTGGGCCCTGATGACCTCAGGGTCACCTGTGTCCTGCTCCATCCCAGCCCAGCACACTCCCACACCCACCATCCTTCACTGGGCCCTGATGACCTTGGTGCTTCCCCTCCTCAGTGCTGCCTCACGCCCTGCTCTCCTGCCGCACTTAAGCACAAGCTCTTTGAGGACTGCTTCTGAATTCTTACCTCTGTCTCCCTAGTACCTGGCACAGAGCCTGGCAATGAAAGGTGCTGTTCATCGATTTACAGGATTTACCCGTCTACAAACTAGCTTGCTTATGGGAGTTGCATGCATCACAATGACCCTTACATTATTCTGACAAAAACAGTTCAGGTTAGGATATGAGCTGGAGTCATAACCAAAAATATAAAATCACCTCCCCTCCCTCCTCAGCACCAAGCAAAGGTCCGTAACCCAGTGACGACAAGAACTCACACACAGTGATTTCCCTCTAATGCTTTAACTGTCTTTTGTTCTGTTTTGGTATTTAAGTCTTTAAAGCAAAACAAACAATCACAACAACAACAAAAACAAAAATCCAGGCTGATGGTCTGTCTATTTTTGCATCTCAGGCACCCAAGCAGAAGCTTTCTGGTGTCTCCTACAGAGCAGAGAACCAGAATGGCCCAGTGTACCACACGACTGGCCGATATGAAATGACTACTAGCTACCATCAATTTCATCCTATGAGTTATTTTGGACTTTCTAGTACAAAATCAGCACTATTTCTCACACATTTGTGCATTATAATAGTCTATGTGCCCTTTAAATATGGAAGCTGTAAATGTAGGTCTAGAAAATGGGCAAATTGTGCAAAAGAGATCATGAAGGGAGAGGAGATTATGCGCAGACAGGAATGCAAGGCCAAGCATTTTCTGGGGACCTGTCTCAGAGAAAAGCAAGTTCTAGGAAGAGCTATGTCAGATGGAGGAGACTGAAGTTCTTATCTCATGCTGCGATGAAGTTAGCAGCTTTCAGACTCTTCCTTCTCATCCCTGTGTTCTTATGGTCCGGGAGAAAAGTTATCCAACAGCTACTAAGTAGTTATGGTCTAGGTGATGATATAAACATCCCAAAATTCAAGTGACAAGACAATTCTACATATTTACAAAAGGATCGTGAATCTAGGATGATGCAAGCTGTATGAAGGAGGGCGGGGGATGACACCGTAGGTCACAAAGAGTTAATATCAGGAGAAAAATGAAAGGGTATCATTGTTTCAGCTGTTTGAAAGACACTAAGAGAAGCATACATGATACACAGGGAAAGGACGTAAGTGCAAAATATATAAAGAATCTCTACAACTCTAACAGGGAAGGCCCAGAGAAACTAGTGTAAGAGGATGAGAACTGGAGCTACCCTTCCGTAGAGAGTACACCTCAGAAGATGCTCAACAGCATCTATCGGTCACCATGGAAACAAAAGTCACAAGGGAGCACCAGGTACCTATAAAACGGCATTCACAAAAAGGCAAGACTAACTGCTGGTGAAGATGTGGAGTGACTGGAACGCTCACAGACGCTAACAGGAACCCAAATGGTACAGCCATTTTGCAAAAGAATCTGGCAGTTTCATATGAAGTCAGAGACAGCAATCACCATTCAACTGCCAAACACCACTCCTAGTATTTACTCAAGAGAAAATGGAAACTTAAGATTCTCACAGAAACCTCTATATAAATATTTATGGCAGCTTCATACACAATTGCCCACACATGCAAACCACCCCAAACGTCCTTCAGTGGCTGAAAGGATAAACAGCATGGCCATATAATAGATTATTGCTCAGTAATAAAAAGAAACGAGACACACAACAACAGGGATACTGTACCACACTCCTCAGACTGCGTACTATATGGTTTCATTTATGAAAGGGGTGTGGGCGGCAGAAGGTCTAATACAAAGTAGCAAAGGGGAGTATTTGGAGACAGAACTTGTTCCTATTTTGATTATGGTAGCAAATGTTAGTTTGTGATTTTTCTCTATTGGTCAATTATGCAGTGAAGAGGGAAACTTTTTCTTATAAATAAAACAAATTTTAACCATCTTTACAAATCAGAAATAGAGATGGAGAGATGGCTTGTGGTTATGAGCATGTAGAGGACCTGTGTTGGATTCCCAGCATCCATGTCAGGTGACTCACAGAAAACTGCTCACTCTAGCTACAAGGGCCTTTGGCCTCTGGGGTACCTGAACTCACATATGTAAACATACTTAAAAATAAATAAATAAATACATACTAAAAAGGAATTAGAAACAATGGTTGTCTATGGCAGAGCTATCCTCTGCTAGTCTAGAAGGAAGAAACTCAGAGTGTTCAGGATAGAATGTGTCAGGATAGTGTGTCAGGATACAGAGTGTTAGCATACAGAATGTGTATACTCAGCTCCTTATGTCTTGTTCAAGCACAGGTCACTTACCTTCAGAGAAAAACCTTTAATATCAAACCATATGAATGTCTGTATACTTCATATCTCTTCCATTCCAACCTCAAATTATACTTACTAGTCTCAAAACAGAGCTATGCTCTATCAGACAACTGGAAGTAAAACCTAGCGTCCACCATAACCACAGAAATTTCCGAGTTTCCTACCCAACAGGACTATGCTGGAATTAAGAATGAAGGAGAGCTTGCCACACCCTGGTGATACTGGGCTGGCCATTCTACAGCAAGCCGTGCCACACACAAGTAAGAGGCTTATTAAAGAAGAGTTATTTCCCAAGGTCTTAATGGAAGTCAGAGGAAACAGTCAATGAGGCACTAAATATTTAATTCAAACACTCACTATACTTGGTTTGGTAGTCTGAAATAGATGCCTTATAATTAATAAAGATTTTCTCCAGAAGAATCCATATTCTGCTTCCTAATTGGTAAAATTCTACAGAGCACATGTAAGACTAAATAACAAAAACAAGTGGAAAAGCCCAATAGCCTGTACACAGAAATAACAGGCCAAAGTTTGTATCACACAATTATATTTTAAAGCACAGATAGAATGCTATTTTTCTAAGGATGCTATCCACAGAGAAGCTCAATGAATCCTTCCCCCTAGTGTGACATCTTTGAAGAACTGTGCTGTTTTCCCCTTAGCCACTCACTCCCGTCTGTTCATCTGCCTGAGAACACACACACACACACACACACACACACCCTTTCTTCAAACACAACTGGCATGAAATAGCATATATATATATATATATATTCTCAGAAGAAAGGCATAACAGAGCAACAGAGCTGCTTTGGAAGAGTAGGGAGATGTCCCAGACCTCTAACTCTGTCTCCATTGTCACCAACAAAGAAAAAGCTTTAAAACCATTGTATTTGAATAAGATCAGCAAACAATCTTGTACTATCCTTGCTCTGAGAAGGAGGAGGCCTCTTTACTCTTATCCATCTCTCCTGTGGCCTAAGCCCTCCAGCTCTTCCACAGGAGAAAGACTGTGTGTGTGTGTGTGTGTGTGTGTGTGTGTGTGTGTGTGTGTGTGTGTGTGTGTGTGGTTAAGACTGACACCAGCTTGATCACTTTGCAAAACAAAGTAGGGTGGCGTGGATGAATTTGAACTTGGTTCCTCAGAGATAGCAGCAATCCAGAATTAACTCTAATGAGATAAGCAGCTACCGAAATGCTTAATTGTAGCACACTTCTGCACTGGCACTGAAAATTTATCAGAGGAATCTTAGTCAAAGTCCAAATACAAACTAAACATTAACTAGATTTGGAGTTGGCCACAGCAGCGTGCTCAACAAAATGGGCAGTGTCTGTGTCTGCTTTTACCCCTGCTGCTGGGCAAAGGGACAGATACTAACATTCATATACTGACAGCCATAACATCAAATTAAAAAGGAGTGGTTCCTTTACAACAATAACCAGTTCTGTTTATGCCCTTGAGTTCTTTGATGTCAGCTTGATGAAGGTTCTTGGTTACTGTACCTACACAAAGAGGCTGTAAGTGTAAGCCCTCACTCCCTGACCTGAACTTGCACAGCTGGAGCCCTCCCTCGCCCTTCTGCCCACAAGCTGTGCACTTGGCCTCACCATGACTTGCTTCAGCAGGCCATGCGTTCTCCCAGATTAAAGGGAATGTCTAACTCCTAAACTGCATTTCAAAATTCTCTTTCAAAAGATAAAATCTTAAGACATTACAGGAATTAAAGATCCAAATGGTGCAAAATGCATGGACTGGTTACAGCCTGGGGCTTAGCTCAGACTCAATACAATATCCAAGAACATGCCATTCACAGCACAGTTGGATGGAAAAGCATCCTCGGAAGCTCTATGAAGAGCTTATCTCACTCAGAATGTCACATGGGGAGTAACATTTTGATTCATTCAGAAATAATTACTAAGATTTACTCTGTAAAAGCACTGTGCCATGTATGCAAGAATAGAAAAACAAATCAGACAGGATGCTCTTTTAGGGATAGAAACTTGGTGCTCCTCTGTCAAGTTACATATACTGCCTATGTACTGATTTTATTTCAGTGTGACCCCCAGAGCCTTTAATTGCTCGTGAAGACAATGAGCCCCAGGTCTCCTGGTTTCTAGTGAGATAAATGCATTTGGTGGGGCAGAGGCTGCTGGCTGCTCCCTGATGATGCTCTTCTCCCTTTCTTCAAATAGATTTCTCAGCTGGGCACTGCTGGATAAAGACCGTTTCTCAGCTTCCACCGCTGCAGAGATGGCCTCATGCTTGCTAGAGCTCTTTGAAGCTGCAAGAAATTGTCCTTCAGCTCGTCCCAGGGGCTCATCTCATTTTTTATTCTTTGTCTCTCCCGCTACCCAGTGTCTTGATCTGAAATGTCACTGGAAGCATAAGAAGATGAAGCCTCAGACAATGGAGGTCACTAAAGAGGTTGAATCTGAGGAAATTGTGATAGGCAGAGTGTTCCCATCCCTAAGAGGTTGTGTCCTAAAGCCAAGAAAGTGCGGATAAGTTGCGAATCAAATGGAATTCGCAGGGCATAGAGTGTAGCTTAGTGGCAGAGTACTTGCCTAGCCTGCATGACATGCCCAACACTTCAAAAAAAAGGGGGGTGGGGATAACATATAATTCAGACTGCAGCATAGGCAGATGCAAGATGGCCGACTTGAGGCAGCTGGCGCACGTCCCTCTGCAACAGTGCCAGCACAAAGACAAACACCACCTATTTCTCTGGAGTGTGTGAGGCACAGCTACAGAGTGTAATGGGCACGCGGCAGAGGTACAGCAGAGCATGGGGACCTTCAGAGGCCTTAAAAATACACCAGCAAGGCACCAAGCACCTGCCACTCCATCTCTTGAGATCAACCCTCCAAGTGTGGAGAGGATGAAAAGGAGGACCCAGCAGGCCCTTTTCACACCTGAGGTATTTCCTGCTAGAGGACGGTGCATCTCCTGCAGCCCCCAAGCCCAGTTCACACTGTACCCCACCGAAGGCTCTTGCTGCACAGAGACATCTACAGACCCTGACTATCTGACCCCTAGGACACAGCTGGAAAGCTTGCCCCAACAGCTTAAGGGATCCAGATCTGTGAAGCAGACAAACCCCCTTTCCATGACCATAAGGGGGCGTACTGGTGGTCTACTCTGAGTGGGACAGCCCACAAGGCCCCCCACCCACCAGGTTGAGCACTAGTAGGTGGAGGAGGACCTCAGTCTACATTCTCTTGACAATCAAGCTTTGAAGGCAGCTGTCTGTGACCCTGTAACGGTGGGCACACCCCTTTGGGTGTAGCTTCAGGAGGATGGAAGGGGGAGGAGGGAAGCTTGAGGTGTGGCTTGTTTGTGCACTCCC
The DNA here is from genome assembly GCF_943737965.1 of Phodopus roborovskii. NCBI lineage: Eukaryota > Metazoa > Chordata > Mammalia > Rodentia > Cricetidae > Phodopus > Phodopus roborovskii. Next base: position 11,467,110 of record NW_026126563.1, read on the forward strand.
TTGTTTGTGAGTCAGCTGATCCAGAAGGAAGGGCAGAGAAACACTCTGTGTATTTTTCTGTGTAAGTGTTCCCCATTGATCCTTTATCTTGGGTCTCATGAAGTCATTACATCCTAGCCTGCCTTCAGGGTTCTTCTCAGAGCTTCCCAGGAAGAGCCCAGAAGGATGGTGGATCTCAGCTTTGTAGAACCCGGAATAGAGAATGACTGAGCCAAGCCCTAGTCTGACTTCACCAGCCTGTTGTGGAGAGCTATGGGGTTGGGAATTCTGCTGCCGCTGTAAATGGAGATAAACAAACACAGGTGCCTCCTGCCCAAAGAACTCCTACCTGGAAGGAAGTGCAATTCTACTGTTCTTCTGCCTTGGACAGATGGCTCTAAATCTGACCACACTAGCTGAAAGCCTTTTAAAATGTAACAGCATCATCACTGCCAGCTTAACACAAAACAAAAACCACAAAGCTAGAGCCAGGCATGGTGGTACAGTCCTTTAATCCCAGCTCTTTGGAGGCAGAGGCATGTGAGTCTCTCTTCTAGGCCAGCCTGATCTAGATAGCAAGTTCCAGAACAGCCGGAGTTGCATAATAATAGAGATTATGCCCCCCCCCATCCCTAGAAAATGAAACAAAAAACAGAGCAAAAGAAAAAAATGCCATTTCAAGGTGTGGATAATGTTTAAATAAAGACGTAGTGAGAACACTTGAACGCGCTTCATGAGGTCCGTTTCTCACTTCTTAAGTAAAGACAGGTGCATCATACTTCAGACTTAGTATTCACTCTATGGCCCAATTTCTTTTCAAAAAAAAAAAAAAAAAAATCACACTGCTACCCATGCTTGGACCAGTCAGGGTTAGCAGTTACTTATGGGATACCAGAAGGCCAATTAGTAGGCAGCATCAAGATGTATGCAGATGATACAGAAGGGAAGAGAGGGAGAGAGACACAGCTAAATAAGTGGTGTATATGGCGGTGAAAAAAAAAAAAAACATTAATCCCCCAAACACCATGCATGCTTATTTCTTCCATAAGTGCAGCAGGCCGCAGGGAGTGCAGCGTCAGGCAGTGAGTGCAGCAGGCAGTGAATGCAGTGAGTGCAGCGTCAGGCAGTGAATGCAGTGAGTGCAGCAGGCTGCAGTGAGTGCAGTGAGTGCAGCAGGCAGTGAGTGCAGGGAGTGCAGCAGGCAGTGAATGCAGTGAATGCAGTGAGTGCAGCAGACAGTGAATGCAGTGAATGCAGGGAGTGCAGCAGACAGTGAATGCAGTGAGTGCAGCAGCAGGTGGTGAGTGCAGCAGGGAACAGCAAGCTAGAGTCTTACACTAGCGTCTTCCAATAATAAAGGAAATCTTCTGCAAGCAAAATCTGTTTAAACAAATCTAATCTTCAACATTAGACACTTGGTTTCTAGATACAGCAGGAATACAACATACAAAATATTATTTATAGGTCTGGGACCGCAGCTTAGTCAGTAGAGTGCTTGCTAGAATGCATGGCGCTCCAGCTCCCACACATTTGTAATCTCTACACTCAGGAGATGGACGCAGAAACACCAGTTCATTACCCTTCTACACAGTGAGTTTGAGACCAGCCTGAGATACTCTTTTGTAAGACTATCTGTAACATTCCTCAGGGTAAAGTTCTCGCTACCGAGCTGAAGAGCTTAGTCCAATCCTTAAATCTCACATGGTAGTGTGTCCTTAACGTGTACTGTGTCCTGTGCTATGCTCACAAGCACAATAAATAATAAGTGTTTTTAAAAACAACCAATAAATACTCTAGTAATTTAATCACATTTTCCCCCTGGAATGTTTTATTGACATTTCAGGTGTCACTTTGAATGATCTAAAAGTTTAAAACTATAATATAAAGCCCTTTGGAGGCTGGAAAGAGCACTTGCCTGGCACGCTGAAGGCTCAGCAAGCTATAACTCTACACTGAAAAGCGGTGGGAGGGGGGGGGCACAGGGTCAGAGGCAGACAATGAGTAAGACTCCAAACCTGTTAGAAAGGAATCCGCCCTGTGAGGGTGGTCTGTGAGGTAGGGCGAACACATGAGACAAAGCATGCAAACAGTCCATTCAGTCACGCTAGTGGTATTTCAGACGTGCTTCGGCTTTACCCATTATGTTCCACGCTAAGTAAACCAGTATGTGTGAAGAAGGGACTCTGTATAAATGACAGCTCAGAAAGAAAGAGAGGCTGGGGTAAATCCCGAATCTGAGTAACAATTACTGACAAAAGAAAATGGAGCCTTCTAAAACCTAACAGTGGAAGTGCCTGCCCCCAAAGGCTCCTCCCAGCCCTGGACACGAGGACTCCCTTACTTCAAGGGAGCAGATGGACACAGCAGGCGAGAGGCAGCAGATATCCTCTGTGGATATGCTAGCCTTAGCAAGGCAGAGCAGGCATTAGTGGCCACTGGCTTGCTCTTGTCTCACACAGAACGCACCCCACTCACTCCCTTCCTATGGCAGCTCACACACACACCTCCAACCTGGGCTGCACAGGGTCTGCCTCCTTTCGGGGACCACAACCTGGGCTGCGCAGGGTCTGCCTCCTTTCGGGGATCCCTGTCCTGTAGCCACTCCCCTCCTGTTTTCTCAATACGTTCTCAATACCTTGAGATCATCACACTTAAACATCTTGGAGCACGAATGGAAATTGCCTACAAAAATCTTCATATAATATAGACTAGCTTTCATTTTAAAATCTTGATTAAGTGACGAGAAAATTATCTAGAGTAATGCATGCCATTGTATTAGCCTAAGAAACACTTGTGGAACTCAAGTGGCAAAGGACTTGCTAGCATGTGGAGGTGCTGGGTTTAATTTCCAGCACAAGACTAAAGGAGAGGAAAGAGTGAAGATTGTTGGAAGTTGGCACTATGGATAGTTTCAAGCTTATCTATCTTTTCTGCATTATGCACATGTTTTTGACTTCTATAACATTCACTCAAAATTATTATTTCTATGGCTTGCATTATGTGGGTACTCAGAACACAAATAGAAAGCAAAGTGAAGATCAATGCTCTCCTGGAGTTTACGTGGGAAGAAACATCCAGTGAAAAGACTGGCAGTCTACCCACCCAATAACCACTTGTATTAGCTTTTCATATTTCCTTCCAGAGTATCTGCATGTAAGATAAATCCACACACACACACACACACACACAGAGACAGAGAGAGATAGAGGAGAGAGGGAGAGAGTGTTCTATGCCTTGGGATGAGAGAGAGAGAGAGGGAGAGAGAGAGACAGAGAGAGTCTTATGCCTTGGCTTTGTCTGTGGAGGTCTGAGGCTGAAACACTGAGTCTTTTGGATTACTTTTCTCATTCATCGAGACTCTGTGTCCTAATAGAACCTGGAGTTCAGTGTTTCAACTAGCCCAGGTGGCTATTTTGCTCTGGGGACCTCTGTTTCCGCCTTCTAAGTGCTGGGATTACTGTGAGCTGCCAGGCTACTGGGCATTTGCATGGATGCTGAGGGTCTGGACTCCAACCCTCACACTTGCGCCTCCCCCACTGAGCCATGTCCCCAGCCACCCACACACACCTTGCCTTCTCGCTCGAGTTCTCCCTCAGTCCTCACTCCGCTTCTTTAGGGCAGCACTCTGCTTTTCTGTGCTCCTCCCTGAGATAGCTGCAAGGCATGGTACAGATGTTACAGCTGCAAGGCATGGTACAGATGTTACAGCTGCAAGGTATATTCCCACAGACGAACGTATGCATGGTCAGAGGGCAGCAGAGAATGCCAGGTGGCGGTGGTGGCGCACGCCTGCTGGAATCCCAGCACCGCGGAGAAGAGGCAGGCGGATCTCTGTGAGTTCGAAGCCAGCCTGGTCTGCAGAGTGAGTTTCAGGACAGGCTCTAAAGCTACACAGAGAGATCCTATCTCGAAAAACAAAAAGCAAACAAAAAGGCAGCAGAACTAGAATTTGAACAGTGTCACACAAATGTGTGTACGTGTACATTGAGACAGCTGTAAAGTATGACACAAATATTCCCACTGACAAACTATGAATTGTCAAAGACGACAGAGCTAGCATTTGAACGATCGTCACCACTAGATCGGAGAGGGCCTGTTTCTATCCACAGATGCCAGCAACAGGCTTGCCTAAAATGACACAACAGTCAAGTTTGAAAAAAAAAATTTTTTCTTTCCCTGTGTAGAATGAAACTGTGCCTTTAAAAATGAGAACTTAGGGGAGGGAGAGGGAACTGGGATTGACATGTAAAACAAGAGTGTTTCTAATTTAAATTTTTAAAAAATCATTAAAAAAAAAAATGAGAACTTAGCAAGCACATCAACACACTTGTTTCTAGGCAAGCCAGTTACACAGCCAGGTCCTGGGTGCTTACAGGTAGCTATGGCTCTGGCTTCAGTTTAGTTAATTAGGTATTTACATTTCTACTTCTGAGACAGTAACTGAGCATGATTAGTTCTCTCTCTCAAGCCTAACAGGCGGCCGTCTGTCCGTCCACCCCAGCATCCCGCCCGTCCGTCCACCCCAGCATCAAATGAAATCGAAATCCTTGCTGGAAAAAGTGAACAAGCATCCCAAAGCTGTTTTCCTTGGCAGCCGCAGTACAACAGCACCACCAAGCGAGACTCCGCTGCAGGGCCCTTAGCCAGTTCCCTCCCTCAAGGCTCCTGAGCCACAGCGAACACAGAATTAACCCAGACAGCCAAAGCTGTGCTAGGCTTCAAAGCGTTTCTTCACACTCCCCGTCCACCAGGCTGGGCGGTGGCCTGGAAGAGCGAGCATCTACCCAGCACAGCCCCAAACTTCTCAGATACATGGCTATAAATGAAGGCACCCTGGTACATGTTGAAAGTTTATGTCAAATAGCAATCAGGAGAAGAAAAGTACAAAGACTACCATTTAAACTGGACTCAGATTTGTTTTTTAAAGTTTAGATAGAAATGTAGGTTTTTAATCTTATGCCCAGGACTTAAGAATAAAATCAATCATTATCCCAGATACACTGGGGAAGAATCTATGAAACCAAATTTCATAAGGCAGCCATGTTTCCTCGCATTTGTGCACCTCGTGGTTCTATGACCTGTCTTTGACAGATAAACTGTGGTAGAAATGATGGTCTCAGAGAGTAGGCTAGGTTGCAAGAAACCATACAGTTTCTGCTATTGCTGGGACAGTCCTGCTTAGGAATCTGGCTGCACTACTATGCGAATATACTTCATGGGGAGGTCACCCAGAGAACTGAGGTAACCCAGTCAGCACCTCAGCAGGCCCTTGGCTGACAGCTGGCATCAAGAGCAACACACTGTGAATCCCACTCAACTGCCCTCTGCTTGAAAGCACACAAGCAACCTCAAGGGTACGTCACCTGGCCGAGCAATTGACCCACAACACTGGGAGAGAGCATTTCAAAGTCTGGGTGTAGGTCACTGCATTGTCAGGTGGGCTAGTGCACAGCAATGGACAGCCCAAACACACTTTTGATCACACCTAGGGAAAGATGAGAATAAGCTTAAAGATGTTTGCCATCTATGACGCTTTAAGAGCTCATCAGTTCCCGTGGAAAATAAAGATGATTTATACATAGCCCCTTTCTAATCCAACTCCCTGATAACTATCCTCTCAGTAAATATTTATTAAATGGAAGGATGAATAATGCAAACCCCGTTAAGTATTGATTATATTGATGGAAGGAAGTAAGGACATAACTAATTCAGAAATGATAGGTATTTAGAAGTGTCTACAGTGGGCTTGTAATTCACACACTCCTGAGCACTCCACCCCCTCTACTTCTGAAAGGGCACTGAGCAGAAGCATGTCACACCCCTGCAGAGCCCTTAGGCTCTTGAAGGATTTCTGAGGGCTCCAGAGTACGTTTCTATACCTGGGTCTCATGGATAGATTTTAAATAAGAGGAATCCAAAATATGCAGTAGTTCATTTAAAGATAAGAATGACAGCTTTACATGCTGACATAAATGAAATGGCATCCATGTGGAGGTCAGAGAAAGACTTTCAAGCAGGTGGATCTCTCTGAGGTCAAGGGTAGTCTGGTCTACATACAGAGTTCCAGGCCATCCAGGTCTACAAAGTAAGACCCTGTCTTCAAGACAGAGCATTTGGCAATAAGAGGTAGTACAAGACTATAGGTTCAAATCCCAGCATGGTTACTTTGCTTAGACAAGTCACTGGTGAGATTTAAGTGTTTCTTCTCTGTAAAGTGGAAACAATAGGTATAGCCAGGCAATTACATACACGCACGCAGGCACACACACACACAATTACACACATTATTCCTCACAAGGTAGAGGTAGAGAAATATCACGGTGGTTCCCTACTGCCACAGAGCGACATAACAAGAGCTGGCAGATGCCACTTGTGTAAAACAAGGCAGTCTACAAGGTAGAGTGGTTCCTTCTAGCCATCCTAGGGATTTTTAATTTCCACATGTCCAACTAGAGTAACAAGTTTTACCATTCATTCACAGATCTACTTGAGTCACCGTGGACAAGACAGTGGCAGGTACTCTCTAACAAGACAGATCTTCCTACGTCTAATAATTGCTGGGGACTGCTACCCAGCAGATGCTATCTTGGGCGCTTTCCATGTGATAAATCATTTCCTCTCTACAGCAGCCCTGGCAGGGGCTTGCCATTTTGTGAGATGAGAAACAAATGGTAAACGCTCAGAGCACTCCTAAGAGTGGCCCAGGGCACAGCCAGGCCCTGGTGGACTTACCCGTCCCCAGCTACCCTCTTAGACCTTCTAAGGAAACCGCGTCTCTCTGGGGCCTCTTGATTCAGTATGAACATGCACTGGGTACATAATTTTAATTCTCTTTACCCTCCTGGGTTTTTTTCCCATTTCAGTTAATGTGTTTGTCTTGGAAAAGGTACTTCTGGTAAAGCCCATGAGATGTATACAACATGGTGAGAAAAACGGTTTTTTAAGAACTGAATTTTTTTTTAATGTCAGATAACATGTGGATGGGGAGGGAACAAGGCAGCAAGAGAGAGCATGAAGGAGCCAGGGAGGGAAGGAGAGAGAGAATGAATGAGGGTGAGCATGAGCGACCTAGTTCTTTCTTCAGCTGTGTATAACACTGGTTCGTGAGCTGAGCAAACTGATGTCTCCGTCTGCTTCTGCAGTAATGACCGCTTGGATCAATCACAGTCAGCTCCGGGTTTCCATACGAGTCAAGTGTGGAAAGTTGTCAGGGGTGTTTTTTAAAGGTCTCTCCAAACCTCTAACTTTATGATACAATAAGGTTTTTATCAAATATAGTATTTTACCCCAAATACCCTGAATCTGTCAGGGGTGTAAGACTTCCAAGACTGTCTGAACACCAACGGTGAGCTAAAGAGTCATTAGGGCACGTGGAAATCAGGAGACCGATGAGGTCACCCACAGTTTGTTTTCTTTTTTAAAAAGATTTATTTATTTAATATGCATACACCGATCTCCCTGCATGTTTGTCTGCCCACCAGAAGAGGGCACCAGATCTCACTGCAGGCGGTTGTGAGTCACCATGTGGTTGTTGGGAACTGAACTCGCACCTCTGGAAGAGCAGTCGGTGCTTCCAAACTGAGCCCTCTCTCCAGCCCCCAGTGTCTATAAGACACATAAATCCAATGGATAGGCAGGTGAGAGAGAACCCTCAGAGCATCCTTCACAACCAAATTATTACTCTCAACACAGTGGCAGCGAGAGGACCACCATTTCTTTGAGTGCTTCCCCGTGCCACAGGAAACCATGACGTGTTGCCGATAAAACAGTGACAGGCTTTTCCACTAGCATCAGGAATACACAACTAAGCAGAGTTTCCTGGGAGATATATCCTAAATGCGGAGACACAAGCAGCCTTCTGTCCTGAACTGTCTTGTCATGAATGTTTGTAGGAGAAATAAACTGGGAACACAGAGCCTCTTCCTGGAGCAATGTGCACTCTGCTGTCCCACAGAGCAAGGGTGCCTCCCTCAAAAGTCAACTCGGGCAGCTTGTTCAAAGTCTGTTTTAAAACATGATGGAGAAATCTAGATGAGCACAAACAAGGGGGCATTCGTGCACCATCTCTCCTCATTCCTGACTGTGGAGGTCATGTGACGGGCTCCCTATGACAGCCTACAACCCAAAAGTGTGAGCTAAGCAAAGCCCTTCACTCTACTGGCTTTTTGTCAGGGCATCTTTTCACAGCAACAGAAGTGGAACCAGGACAGTCATTTTCCATGGAGTTCTCACACTCAGGGTCCCCTTCCTGGAACACAAAATACTGCATTTGCAACTGTCACCTGCCTTCTGCCATGCTGCTCTGGAGGGATGAAGAGCAAGACAAGAGCATGGGAAGAAGCTCGCCCTACTACGTCTGTGAATAATCATTTATAATAAATAATATGAAGAGAGCCCACCAGACTGTTCTTTGTCCTGGACCCACAAAACTATGGCAGGTCAACTTTTGGGTTAAAAATAAAAACCCAGGTCCCTTCAGTAGGAGACAGGACTGGGTGCTGATAACCCATGTCTAAGAGGATGAAGTACAGGCATGCCTTCACACGCTCCCAGTCACCTCTACAATGCGATGTCACGGTCTGCTCCAAGCAAGTTACTTTTATGGTTCATTTCCCACGTGGAAATGCTGTCCACAAAGGTGTCTACTTACTAGAAATCAAACTCAGATAAATGTATGGTGTGCTGCTTTAGACGCGAACATTCTGGTGGTGCCAGCAGCCTAAACTGAATTTAAATCAATTAGGAAGTCTTCACATGTCCCATCAAGTCTGCCAAGACACGGCTGTATGATAGAGCAGTTCTCTCCACAGTCATACAGCTCAATTAAAAGCACAGACATTTCCAACCGGGAACTGTAAATGCTCCTAATGTAACTTCTTAAGAAAAGACTAAACCGAAAGGGCAAACCGTGCCAGATTCCCCTGGAAAACTTCACTGCCTTCAAAGACCCACTGGCACAGGAAGTACGGGAAGCCAGGTCTCTAAGACAAACATTTCTCCTTCCTTCCGTGGCTAACGCTCAGCCAAGATCAAACAAGGATCAGCAAAGACCACAGCAAGGGAGAAACTGGAGTCTGTTTGTGCCTAGGTGTTGGGAAAGAACAAGTTAATGCTCTATTAGAAAGAGAAGTCACACACACTGTTTGAAGTTGGTAAATACTGCACTTCCCCAACTGCTAGCCTCAAGCGTCCCTCACCGGAGATCGTGAAGACCTACCCACTAAAATAAACCATTACTATCAGAAACCTCTGTCTGCAGCGGCAGCTCCGTTTTCACCCCTTAGGGAAATAGAGGCCATCGGAAGATACCCTGGGCACTGCGGAGGCTGAAACAGGGTGGCCCGGGCCACACAGCAAGGTCATGGAGAGAGCACGCAGAGAGCGCCAATCTTAAAGTAACCAACAAGAAATGAGTCGCCTGTGCCACCCTGACCAGGTAACTAAAGCCCGGAGGTGACAGGGAAGGAGTTCTTGCGCAGACACCTGAGAGCGACACCCTCTCACCAGACACCCCTGAGCTCACACCTTTGACAAGGCCTTTCAGGCAGGCCCAGCCCACAGCCCGTGGGCCACATGCGGCTGAGAATAACTGCAAATGTGGCTGTGAAGACGCATGAAGGTGGCCTAACATGAAAGTGTTGGTGACATATTTCTCCAGAGTGAACAAAGTGCGTGACAATGTCACACTGCAGTGTCAGAGGGTGGCAGCATGTGTAATTAGAGAGAATGACGTTCCCTCTAATTCTCAATGCTTTCTTTCAGCTGTCCATATCCATGGATTTGAAAGAAAAAGAGCCCGTGCACAGTGTCCTTCCCTGCATTTTGCTGAGATGGGCGCTCTACTGACATGGGCATTCTTATATTTGTGCCCGACTAAGGTTTTTAAATTGTATAAATCCTCTCACAGCCACAAAATATGTGACTCTTGTCCTTGCTGAAGATCACATAAAATACTGGCTCTTCTGAGTTTTACAGGAGACATATGTAAAATTGTGCAGATTTTTCCTGAAGGAGCAGCTAGAACGTAGCCATGAAGTTTCCCAGTGGAAGGAGTCACTGAGCACAGAGCAATTCAGCGCGGCCGGGCACCACAAGCCCTGGTGTCTGCACCGCCCGGTTATGCATTCCTTGTCATGCACTACAGTCCCACCCTAGACACCAACATTTGGGAGAAAATGAGTTCTCTCAATACGCACAACTCTGGCCTCCACTTCCAACTCAACTATTTTCTCGGAGAATAAACCTTGGTTTCCAGACCCAGACTTTCAATGCGCATATAAAGCTCTTGAAGACGATGTGAGAGGAGGCTGCTTCATGAGCTCCCTCCTGGATGACAAGGATGCTCTGTCCACTCAAACACAGTACTCAGACAAGCATCGCCAGCAGCAAGAACAGAGGACTGGCTAGAGTTGCTGTTCCAATGTGATCAATAGCATACACCGCTGTTGCTGGCTGAATGGATGACTATAAATCCACAGTTCTTTTCCATGAATCCCATTTACAACTCATTCATTCACTGTTTTGTTATTAAAAACCAGACCGCCCAATCTCTCTTCCTTCTATTATCTGGAACTGTGAGACTAACACTCAAGGCCCTCCATAATAAGTCACCGGTTCATCCTGCTTCTTCCTCTGAACCCTTCTAGGTCCGCAGCACGCCAACTAAGAAGACTGTGAATGTATTTACAGTTCCTTAGTTATTTTCAGTTATTATCCATTGCACACGGTGCTGGCCTATACGAAGGTATTTTTACACAGGTGTGTGTATATGGTCCACTGAACACATCCTCTCTCTCTACCTTTCCTTCTCTTTCTCTCCTGGGACTGGTAATTTTTACACAGATCCCTTCTAATCATGACCACTGCTGAGAGATGTACCCAGGTAGCGGAGGCAAGAGGATTGCGGGTAGATTCAAGGCCAACCTGAGATTCACAGGGAGACCCTATGTCAATCCCCCACTCCAAAAAACAAAAACAAACAAACAAACAAACAAACAAAAGACAAACAAAAACCTGAGGGCTGGATTTAGTAGTAGAACCAACGCATAACCTGAGCAAAGTCTTCCATTCAATCTCCAACATTAAAGAAGGAAAACATTCTTCACTGACCTAGGAGTAAGAATTAAAGAAAAAACAAAAACAAAAACCAATTTCCCTGCTACATGCATGTTTCACTTGGAAAACGCTAAGACCATATTGAGCAGCCTACTGGAAAACAGAAAGTAACCCATATAAATTAGAAGTCCCTGCAAATGGTATTTATGATCTGATAATTAACTTTCCCATCTTTGAAGATCATATATGCTTGGAAAAGGAGCTGGGGTGATGATGGAGCTTCCTAGTGACGGCTGTTATGGCAGGCCAACTCATAACTCCTCCCCAAACTTTATTTAACATGTTACAGTACTTGGCAAAGGGGCACCCGCAGTTACGATTCTGTAAGGACATTAAGATGGTGAGGAGATTGTGGGTTCGCTATGCAGGGTCATGAAAGAGCCACAAAAAGGTGGCTGGATTGGTGAGTGCGACTCAGCCGCACACTCCCGCTGGTGGCAGAGGCCATGAGTCAAGGAACAAGGTGCTCCTGACAGCTGGAAAACAGGCTCTCCCAGCAACCTCTGGGAAAGACTGCAGCTCTGCTGACCCATGATTTTACCATACAAAACTGCAATATAACAAATGTATGCAAATGACATCGGCAGCCGCTAGGCACTAACAGGGGATCATGACAAAGTTAAAGTGTAAGAGAGAATCTCTTGGCAGAGGGTGTGGCTCGCTGGTATAGCAGTTGCATAAGACCCTACCCAAAAGTAAAAAAAAGAAAATCCTCAGACAAGCTCGGGTAGCTGTGAAAGTGTGTTCGGGAGCTCTACGAAATACTGAGCACAGATGTTCAGGTTCCACTTGAATTGCTACCGAAGTGCCTGGGTGGGCCTCTGGGAAGCTGAGATACAACCTCAACTGAAACCTAGCACTCCAGTTCATAAATGAACAAGCACAAATGTCACAAATACTGTAATCAACAAGCAGGTTAGGAAATACGACAGAGCAAGGTACCCTCAAGTAGGGGGACACTGAGGGAAACCTGCCCTTCTTGTGCATGTTTAAAAGGGACACTGGCATGGTACCCTTCTCAGAAGACCAGCCAAAAGGCAAAGCTTGGTGTGTGCTTTGAAGTTCTACTTACCTGATGATCCTCTGGGCGGCGTACTGATGGAGAGAGCGAAACTGTGCTGACATGTTTGCTAAAGCTGCCAAACAATTTGTGTGCAGGTACTTGTCCTGTGGGGAGGGAAAATTTAAAACACATGTCAGGTCTTCTCCATGCTTCGAGGAAGGCTAACTGAAAGCAAACGTACCACCAACTGTCCCTAATGATAGTTAGAAAAATGCTCAGGATCTATGTCCTCTAGTTCCCAAATCTCTAAAGCACTGAGAAGCCAGTGTTTCCACAGTCATTTGGAGGCAATGGGCATGAAAAACCGTGGGACAGAAGATCGTTCCCATCACGGGACAAACGAAACATCTGCAGCAGAGCAGTTAATGCTTCTACAGTGTGCTCTAGGCCCTCCGGCCACACACGGCACAGCCTGTATGCTCTTCCGTCTTTGTAAAACACAGCACTTCTTCCTAAAACACAGCTGCCTCGTATGGTCTCAGATGAAAGGAAACTGGGATACACATCTACACCAGCTCACAGACAGAAACACAAGGAAACAACCCCGTAGCTGTGGGCTCTGGACATTCTTTCCTTGGTAATGTATTTCTACTGACTAGGACTGAAAATTTACAGAATTCTGTGGAATTATGCTCTTTTAACTTCTCAAGGCATTTGAAGTCTTGTACTTGGGGGGATTGTTTTTCTCTGTTTTGAAGACAGGATCTCATGTAGTTCAGGCTGGCCTCAAATCCCCCATGAATGGTGGACATTGTGGCATACACCTTTAATTCTGCCACTAGGGAAGGAAGCAGAGGCAGGGGACTGTCTGTGAGTCAAAGCCAGCCTGGTCTACATAGCCAGTTACAGGCCAGCCAGGGCTACACGGCAAGGTCCTGTCTCAACAAAACAAAACTGCTCTGTAGCAGAGGATGAGCCTGAAGTGACTGGCGGGCACATACATCCATGTTCAGTTTCTGCAGTGCTGTGGCGAGCCCAGGGCCCTATGAGTGCCAGCTAGCTCTGCCAGCCCGGCAAACCCAGCTCCTTGTACATTTCTTCCGGGTCTGAGTTTGTATCTTCTCACATTCACCTATTATGTATTTGATTGTTGCTTTAAAAGAACAAACCAGTGTCATCAGTTCAGCAAGGGCTTTGATCTCAATGCGCTTCTTTGCTTGTTCTCCATTTCATGCAAAGTATACTGCATCGAACAACTAGTATATATTAAGAAACAGACATGGCAGTATAATCATGTAGTATGCATGGTAAGTGCTGTTCTGAATTTTTCTAGCACATTCCATGAGAATAAATTTAAATTCTCTAGCACATTTCATAACTACATTTTATGGGCTTTACAACATGGTCTTAACTACATAAAGGCAGAAAAAATAGCTATAGGATACTTACTCTTGTCCTAGTCATATTGTATTGTATGGTTCTTATTACGACCAGAATTAGGAGACTCCCCAGGGAAATTTCAGTTAAGACTCGTTCTGAATACCAAGTAATGTTTTTTAATATCTGCAATGAGGAAGAAAAGTTTGAGTAAAAATGACTCCCTTAGGAAAAAAATGTGTGTCTCCCATTCTCTGGTAAGTCTAGTTCTGCTCTACAGGTAAATTAAGCAGTAAGAAAGTGAGAGAAGATCTTCAGTTCTGTTAAGCAAAGGGCGCTAATAAGTTTATTCCTCTTTTTCTAAATAGATGAGGGAGAGAAAACCAGGTCTGCAAATCAAGAGGCCACCTACTAATATCATTAGTAGGCAAGGAGGTGATGTGTATATCCTCTGATATCATTAGTAAACAGGAGGAGATGTGTATATCTACTGATATCATTAGTAAATAGGAGGAGATGTATATATCTACTGATATCATTAGTAAACAGGAGGAGATGTGTATATCTAAAGGTATCATTAGTAAATAGGAGGAGATGTATATATCTACTGATATCATTAGTAAACAGGAGGAGATGTGTATATCTAAAGGTATCATTAGTAAATAGGAGGAGATGTATATATCTACTGATATCATTAGTAAACAGGAGGAGATGTGTATATCTAAAGGTATCATTAGTAAATAGGAGGAGATGTATATATCTACTGATATCATTAGTAAACAGGAGGAGATGTGTATATCTAAAGGTATCATTAGTAAATAGGAGGAGATGTGTATATCTAAAGGTATCATTAGTAAATAGGAGGAGATGTGTATATCTACAGGTATCATTAGTAAACAGGAGGAGATGTGTATATCTAAAGGTATCATTAGTAAATAGGAGGAGATGTATATATCTACTGATATCATTAGTAAACAGGAGGAGATGTGTATATCTAAAGGTATCATTAGTAAATAGGAGGAGATGTATATATCTACTGATATCATTAGTAAACAGGAGGAGATGTGTATATCTAAAGGTATCATTAGTAAATAGGAGGAGATGTGTATATCTAAAGGTATCATTAGTAAACAGGAGGAGATGTGTATATCTAAAGGTATCATTAGTAAACAGGAGGAGATGTGTATATCTAAAGGTATCATTAGTAAACAGGAGGAGATGTGTATATCTAAAGGTACCATTAGTAGAGAAAGAGGAGTTGTATATATCTAAAGATATCATTTGTAGAGAAAGAGGAGATGTGTGTATCTACTGTTACCACTAGTAGACGAAGAGGAGATGTACATGAAAGAGACACAGCACACAAGAAAAAAGGAACAGGAAAGGCAAACAGCTTAGCAATCAGAAAGCAAAAGTAAGACAGAGCAGGTTCTGAAAGGCAGAACGTTCCCTACAGAATGTAAAGAACCTCTACAGATACTCAGGAGCGCTCACCCAGGGAAACTGTGAGCCCAGCGCTCAAGAAGAGACACCCCACGTTCTCCTAGGGCTGTTTCCAGCTGCCAACAAGTACCAAGGCAAGAAAGGTTATCTTAGAAGGGTACAGAAATCCCTTCAGAGACAGCTAACAAAACTCAGATGAACACAACAAATTAACACACCATGACCACTCATGGTTTATCCTAAGAATGGGAAAATATGTAAGGAATCCTTACAACCTACCAATAATATAAATAAGTCAACTTTTATATTGTTGGCTGTGAGCCTAGCCTTTAACGGCTAAGCTATCCCTCCAGCTCAATAAGTCAACTTTTAAGAGGTGTGATATATAGATATTTACATATCTCATACAGACAGCAAAACTATACATTGGAGAAAAGATGTTTTCTTCAACAAATGGTGCTGGGAAAACTGTAAATCCGCACATAGAATAAAACCCTGCACAAAAACCAACTCCAAATAGATCAGATGTAAAATTCTGAAGCTGACAGAGGAAAACTAACTCAAGATACTGGCATAGGGAGGGCATCCTGCACAGGACTCCCGTTATTCAGGAAGTAATCACAATTGACAAATGTACTCTCTAGTGAAGAGACAACTTGCAGGATGAGAGGAAATCATTGCTACCTACACATCTCACAGAAGACTGACTACTAGAATACAGGAGGGGCTCAAAATATTAAATAACAAGAAAGCAAACAACCCAGTCGATAAATGGATGGATGATATGAGTAGGAAAATTGAAGAAAAGCCGAGATACACACAACTTCAGAGAAATTCGAATAAAAACAATCAAGAGATTTACACCGTCTCCCAGTCAGAATGGCAGCCATTTAGAACACAATAACAAGCGCTGATGGTGTGGCAAACGGACACCGTTTATCCTGACCCCCTGAGCTCACAAACACTTCTTTTAAAAGAGAAATCCCAAACACTTCTTGTGGGGATTCAAACTAGGTCTAGCTATTATGGAAATTAATATGGTAGTTCCTCAAAAAACTAAAACTAGATATAACATTTGATCCTTTTGGTCGTAAGCCACTTTTGGCTATTTACCCTTAAGGCCTCCAAGTTAACGTGTCACAAAGACACTTGCCCATCATGCTTACAACAGCTCTATTCATGGTTGCTAAATTATGGAGCTGACCTAAGTGCTCATCAATTACATGGGAGAAGAAAATGCAGTTTATACACACAATGGAATTTTTTTCAGCCATTAAGAACGAAGTTAGCTAGGTGTGCTAATGCACACCCGTGACTCCCCAGCATCGGGGAGGCAGAGGCAGAAAGACCAGGAATTCAAGCCTCACCAACATGGATAGTTCGGAGCCAATTTGGGTTACTTAAGACCCTGTCCCAAAATAACTACAATACAAAGAACAAAATTACATCATTTTCAAGAAAATGGGTACAACTGAAGATAACCACATTAAGTGAATTAAGTCAGTCTCAGACAAATGACAAACGTTCTCTCCTGCTTCAAATACATAAAATCGTGTATATACATATGATATTACAGTAGAAGTGAAATTATCCTGGGGGGGATAAAGACAGAAATAAGCAAATGCTCAAAATACAATGTATTTTCATATGAAAGTATTCTCATGTAACCAAGTATATTGTACAAAAAAGAAAAAAACATATAATAAAGACAGTAGCTAATCGTTGTTGAGAATGAGGGTAAAAAGACATGACACTTGCTCATGAAACTAAGGAAACACCATCTCTAATTCAAGTCCTCCCAGACAACTCTCCCAGAAGGAAAGCAGAGGAACACTGAGGCCAAGTACACAGTAAACGTCTGTCTGTACCCGTCAGTCATGGGAACTTACCACTTCGTGAATAGACCTATTGAAGCCATCGTCTTCCGTAAGGATCAACAGTATTATAAGAGCCATATATACATGGTGTGAATTTCTTTCCTCAACATGATACAGAATCTCAAGAATTGGTAATACCTAGGAGATTAAAAAAAATCATATTAAACCATTTCAATACGCGATGAGAGCTTTAAACCTGCATTTTGTATGCTTTGCTCTAAGGTCATGCAGTTTTTGTAAATAAAAAGGATGAACATTCACTTGGCTGCACATACTCTCCACACATGTAACTCAAGTCCCAAGCAAGAAAGTCATCACTAACTCTGTAAAGGTCTTGCCAGAGACCCTGTTGGAAGACTTGTAGATGTCAGAACAACCTCCTCTAAGTATAAAAGGAAGAAAGAAACGGGTATGTTCAGCAAAGCTTGGCTGCTCATCATTTTGAAGCATCATGCCACTTGCACTTCGATGCTAACAATCCACGAGAGCACTTTAGGTAAGTAATTAATGAAAGGGACTATTGCTGCCCACAGTGCGTCTTCTCGGCGTGCGGGCTAAGAGCACACCCACAGTGTGTCAGTCACACACCTCACTCTAAGACTCTGCTCACAGATGCACAAACCCATAGACTCTGCTCACAGATGCACAAACCTATTTCTAACCATGCCTTCGACACTGTCAGTTTGTTCATTCTGTACTCACGAGGGGAACCAGCACTAAAAGTGTATTACCCCATCCATACATGAAACTACCACACACACTGTGCTGGCCAGTTTTACGTCAGCTTGACATAAGCTAGAGTCCTTTTCAAAGAGGCAACCTTGACTGAGAAAATGCCCCACTAGACTGGCCTGTGAGCAAGTCTGTGTGCACTTTCTTGACTGATGGCTGATACAGGACGCCCCAGCTCACTGTGGTGAGAGCCTACCCTGGCTAGAGTCGTGCTGTTTTAAGAAAGGAGGCTGAGAAAAATCAAGGAAAGCAAGCAAAGTGGGCAAAGCCATCCTCTTCAGTCCTCACCTCCAGGTCCCCGCCCTGACTCCCTTGGAAAGTATTCTACAAGCTGTAAGATGCAATAAACCGCACCATGCTTCTGCAAAGGACCTGGGGCTCCAACATCTTCTGGTGGCATATGTATGTGCGCATGAGCACCAGGGGTCACGGTTCCCCGTGACTGGAGGAATTCCACACCAGATTGTGCTATTTGAGCCAATGCTTTCCTCACCTTTCTGGTGTGGACACAGATTTTTATTCATCACACTTCCTGTCTTAATGTCATTGTGATAAAGAATATGGTAAAAATGCTAGTATCTTATGTTTCTTCAGCATTTACATAGTATTCAAAACTAATAAAAGATGCTTCCAAAGGCCAGTGAAACTTGTTCAACCTGTAGAACCGAGGCTGAGGGGACACAGGTTAATGACGGACAGCTCACAGTATTTCAAGCATATCCCGGTGTGGTGGTCTACTCTTCCCTTTACGGAACTCTGATGGTAGACACTGCTCCAGTGGAGATCACTGACTGCCTAAAGGACATCTGTCTGCCAAGACAGACTGAAACTGATTCTATTCAGAGTGGACCTTTAAGTGGTGCCTGGCCAGGTGCCGGAAAATGACTCGCAGTCCAGGAGTTGCAATCCGAGGGCGCCGGCGTCCAGGCTGTGGGGACGACGAGGGACCCCAGGGGACTAAGCTGAAACAGTCACCCACCCTTGCTTTCATCACTGTCAGCGGCGACGGTGGCAATCAAGACCAATTACATGAGCAGGGGACAGGCCTCCGCACACGCTCGGGAAGGGACAAGAAGACATAAAACTGTCCTTGAGGGCTACAGAGGGTGATTCTTAGAGTACCTACTCAGGTGGAACCTGGGCCACGGGGCTTCAAAAGGCCTCAGGGACAGGGATTTGTCACACTGACTGAGGCTGCCCACTCAGTTCTGCCTACATCTGGTAACATCTCCCGTCAGATGAGCACACTCATCCTCTTGGGGAAAAAAAAATAAGTCACTCTTGGTAATGTCACAAGACTCAGACCGCTCATTTCTTGTGATACTTACAAGATTTTCCATATCTGTTCGAGCCAACATGTAGGTCCTGACGTTGCTGTTCTGATGGAGCAGGGTGTACAAGAGCAGCGTGGCTTGATCGGACGCCTGCTGCTCACACAGGGCTGTGTACAAACTGTTGAAGTTAATCTGGAAGGCGTGTGGAATCGACGAGGGGACAGGACTGCTGTCTAAAACACAGAAAGTAAGCACAAAAATGAATTAGAAAGAGCATAGGAGTATTTTCTGAGTAGCGCGTTTATACATAAATAGTTACGGTTCCACAAATAAGTAAACCATGGCTGACACATTCACTAAAATTATTAATTCATTTTTAAGAAAAGTGGCTAGAAAAACAACGTATAGCTTGGCTCGTTTTAAAATAAAGTAAAAATCAATATATGAAATACAGCAAGCCAAAGGCAACTACCTACCATACAACTTCTATAAAAGTTTTATGTAGACGAAACTGAAGGGGTTGGAGAGAAGGCTCAGTGTTGCAAACGGCTCTGGCAGAGCCTGCCTGCTTCCCTACCCCGACTTCGGTGGCTCACAACCAGGTGTAACTGCAGCTCTCAGAAAACAACACCATCTGGCTGCCATGAGTGCCCGACACACACACGCCCACACCCGCACAGAGACACACACACACAACCGTCAAAACAACTAAAAACTTAAAGATAACTGACGACGACTGCTAAGAAACTTACTAAAGTTTCTAAATGATAAGAAGTATACATCATAGCTCAGCCATCTTAACCTGAGTGACGTTCAACTAATCAACTAATTAGTTCAATCATGTGTGTGCCCGTGTGTGTGCATGCGTGTGTGTGCATGTGCGCATGTGTAAGAGAGAGCTGGAGCGCATGCATGAGTGGGTGTGTGAGTGTGTACATGCCTGCTGAGGCCAAGTGAATCGTTGGATGCCTCCCTCTATCGCTCTCTACCATATTTGCTGAGAGGGTGAAGCTAGTTACTTCAGCAAAGCTGGCTAGTGAGCTTCAGATTTGCCTGTCCACACTGCAATACCAGGGCTGCAGACACATGCACCTATGCCTTGGTTATGCACGGTTCTGACGTGAACTCAGCCTCTCCTGCTTTTGCATTAATTGCTTGCACTCACTGGGCTACCTCAACTCCTGAGTGATGCTGATTGAAAGATAATGGATTAATTTGTTTCACAGAGACAACGTCAATACATCATAGCATCCAGGCTATGGCAATGTCATTACTCACTGCTCTCGTCCAGATCCACAGTGAGGGAGCAAAAAGTGGAGGGGAAAGATAAGGAAAAACATGACGTCTCAGGAGGAACATGCGTGAGTCTGAAGTTTCAAGCAAGAGCACAGAGGACAAACCCTGTGTCTTTACTAAAGACCTTCGTGCCTGCTCCGCAGCTGGGTAGCAAGCAGGGAGGCTGTGTTTCCCTAGCATCGGCACGGGGCCAATGTGTCCAGGCGTCCAGGCTCCATCCTGAGCAGGCAGTAGCGCTGCATATGTAAGCGTGAATGAAACACTGACAGCGTCATGGTACTCAACCACGTACTCACGGTTCCAGAGAGGCTGGGTAAAGCGTAACAGCTCCTGCAAGAAGGCCCCGAGAGGCCACTGCATGGAGCTGCAGTAAATTATAAGTTGCAATAAGAGACCCCACATCCTAACTAGCTCTATCTAATTGTCAACCTGATGCGGTCTGCCGTCATCGAGAGTAAAGTATCTAGAGACTGAGGAAGTACCGAGATCAGACTGGCCCATGGGCATAACTGTGTGGAGCTGTTGTTACTAGTAACTGGTGCAGAAGAGCCCAGCCCACTGTGGGCGGCACCGTACCTGAGCAGGTGGCTCTAGGAAGTATAAGACGACTAGGGCAAGTGGATGGCACTTGAAGAAGCCATCCTGAGTGAGGTAGCCCAGTCACAAAAAGAGGAACACGGTATGTACTCACGTGAGGTAGCCCAGTCTCAAAAAGAGGAACACGGTATGTACTCACTCATATATGGGTTTTAGACCTAGAGCAAAGGTCTATAATTCACACCGCCAGAGGAACTAGGATACAAGGTGGATTCTAAGAGATTCATATAAAGTCCCTCACAGAAGGGGGAAGGGACAAGTCCCCCAGAGCACAGGGGAAGTGGGGGGCAGTGAATGGAGAGAGAACTAGGAGGAGAGGAAAGCATGTGCGACTAGGGAGATTGAGCCAGGGTAGGAATAGAAGACAGGAGGAGAGAGAGAGAGAGAGAGAGAGAGAGAGAGAGAGAGAGAGAGAGAGAGAGAGAACATAAAAGAGTGAGCCATTATTGGTTTGAAGAGAAAACTGAACCTAAAGAAAGAAAGGTCTAGAGACCTACAAGACTGACTCCAACTAACAATCTGAGCAACAGTGGAAAGGTTTCCATAAATGCCCTTCCCGGATAGTGAGATCAACAACTAACTTATCCACCATCATGGAGCCCTCATCTAGCACCTGTTGGAAGCAGAAGCAAACACTCATAACTAAACACTGAGTCAAACTAGAACTCAGATGCAGATGGAGAGGACAAGACCAGGCTGTAGAAACACATAGAAACAGCTGACCTGAACAAGGAGGAGCTAACGGGCCCCAAGACTGATAGCTGGGAAGCCACCATGGGACTGACTCAGACCCCCTGAATATGGGTCTCAGCCAGAAGGACTGAGCAGTCTAAGGGACCTCAGACATTAGAATCGGGATGTATTCCTAGTGCACAAAAGGACCCTGTGGAAACATTCCCCATGGAGGGATACTCCTTTAACCTAGAGACAGGAGAGAAGTCCTAGTCCCTACTTCAAATGTCTTGATAGATTTACATGACTCCTCCTGGATGGCATAATCCTACATGTGGAATTGGGGTGGGGAGATAGGAGGGGAGGGTGGTCAAGGTGCATGTAAGTGGAGAGAGAGGGTAAGAGAAAGGGAGGGAGGAGGAGGGAGGGAGAGGGAACTGGGATTGACATGTAAAATAAAAAAATATAATAATAATAATAATAATAATAATAATAAAAAAGAAACTCAGACAAGTCATGCACCTGAAAAGAGGATTTTTGCCATCAAAATAGCATGCTCTTTAACTTGGAGATATGCCTACAGATATGTAGTATGCTCCATGTGTGCATAATTAATTAGCTAAATCACATGCTGGTTTTGAATCTCATGATAGCAACTGTGTTTGAGTCCCTTATGCTCTGGAAAACAACTGCTTCTCCATATTCCTGTACTTAATTCCAATAAAGCTCATGGACTGAACAAGAAAAGAAAACTAGTAAAGCTTGCGTGAGCCAGAGAACAAGCTAGCACACAATGCTGGCTTCATGGCTTCTCCTTGAGCTCTTGTGCTGACTTTCCTCAGTGATGAATTGTGATCTGGAAGAGTAGGCCAAATATACCCTTTTCTCTCCAAGTTTGTTTTGGTCGGAGTGTTTTATTACAGCACCAGAATTAAACTACCCCAGAATGTTGGCCGTACAGGGCCGGAGTAAACCCTCCTGCCTTGACCTGCTGTCTGTGTGTCACAGCACAAAGACAAATAAGTGACACAGCAAAGACACACATATAAACAATTTTCATAGGAATCACGGGCGGAGAGTCTGGATGGCACAGTTCTTCACAATAACAGCAGAGTAGAGTAACTAGGCAACCTATGCTACATTCCATTCCCCCTACATACGTGTTTTCTGTGTGTAGCCACAATATCTACATGTGCTTAGCCAACAGGTGACATGAATCGGCCAAAGTGTTTGTCTTTTATGCCTTATTTAATCTGTACAACAGCTGAGTTGTTATTCTGCCCATCTTTGAGAAAGATGAAAGAGAAGCTTAAAGAGATTAAATAAAATGTCCCACCCAGGTCATCTCGAGTAAACCCAGGCTGACCCCTGCATCACACTGCTCCGCTCCTCACAGGAACAACATTTCTTAAGGGACCACCTGAGACGGACGATAGTCTGACCCTGCTGTCAGTCAGTACTTGGGATTACTGTGCTGCTGTACAGCCTCCAGGGAGGATGAGTTCAGACAAGGTCAAGTCCAAGTCAGGTCGAGCAGGGTCCAACTGTGACTGCCCGTGAACCGCTGGCCTGAGTGGCAGAAGTTCCAAGGGGAGAGACCATACAGAGCCCTTGCTGTGTTTTCTACTCTACTCTAGCTTGGTATGTATGTAACGTGCTGTGTGATGACTTGTCCAAATTGCAGGCGACACCACTGAGGACTCTTGAGATTATACAAACTGCCGAAGTCTCACCCTGAACTGACTGACCAGGGTATGGTATGAATCCAGGTCAGCTTAGCTCCAAAGTGAGCTTTCTTAGCCATTAAGTAACACTATCACCAAGGAAGAGTATAGTAACAGAGCAGAACACACCACTGAACACAGGAGCTTTCACTTGCTACCATGGACTCTCACTGGCCCCCTCCCCCTACTCACACCTGTCCTCCCCCAAATGCACACTAAAGCTTAGCTGCCAATGCAGTCCTCAGGTTTTCAGGAAGTGATTCAGGCATGAATGCGCCTCCCCTGTGAGTGGGGTTAAGGCCTCTGTAAAAGAGGCTTCACGTAGCTTCACCATTATTAGCCTTCCATCCCTTCCACGATGTGAGAATACAGCACCGAGGCATCACCTCAGAACTGGAGATGGGACCCTCACAGCTGGTGATGCTCACAGGTGGTGATGCTCACAGGTGGTGATGCTCACAGCTGGGGCCCTCACAGGTGGTGATGCTCACAGCTGGGGCCCTCACAGCTGGGGCCCTCACAGGTGGTGATGCTCACAGCTGGGGCCCTCACAGGTGGTGATGCTCACAGGTGGTGATGCTCACAGGTGGTGATGCTCACAGGTGGGGCCCTCACAGCTGGGGCCCTCACAGCTGGGGCCCTCACAGCTGGGGCCCTCACAGGTGGTGATGCTCACAGGTGGTGATGCTCACAGGTGGTGATGCTCACAGGTGGTGATGCTCACAGGTGGGGCCCTCACAGCTGGGGCCCTCACAGGTGGTGATGCTCACAGGTGGTGATGCTCACAGCTGGGACCCTCACAGGTGAGGCCCTCACAGATGGTGATGCTCACAGGTGGTGATGCTCACAGGTGGTGATGCTCACAGGTGGGACCCTCATAGGTGGTGATGCTCACAGGTGGTGATGCTCACAGGTGGGACCCTCACAGGTGAGGCCCTCACAGGTGGTGATGCTCACAGGTGGGACCCTCACAGGTGGGACCCTCACAGGTGGTGATGCTCACAGGTGGTGATGCTCACAGCTGGGACCCTCACAGGTGAGGCCCTCACAGATGGTGATGCTCACAGGTGGTGATGCTCACAGGTGGGACCCTCATAGGTGGTGATGCTCACAGGTGGTGATGCTCACAGGTGGGACCCTCACAGGTGAGGCCCTCACAGGTGGTGATGCTCACAGGTGGGACCCTCACAGGTGGGACCCTCACAGGTGGGACCCTCACAGGTGGTGATGCTCACAGGTGGTGATGCTCACAGGTGGGGCCCTCACAGGTGGTGATGCTCACAGGTGGGACCCTCACAGGTGGTGATGCTCACAGGTGGTGATGCTCACAGGTGGGGCCCTCACAGGTGGTGATGCTCACAGGTGGTGATGCTCACAGGTGGGACCCTCACAGGTGGGACCCTCACAGGTGGTGATGCTCACAGGTGGTGATGCTCACAGGTGGGGCCCTCACAGGTGGGACCCTCACAGGTGGGGCCCTCACAGGCCCTGCACTTGCTGGGGCTTTGATCTTCTACTTCCTAGTCTCTAGCACTGTGAGAAATAAAGCTCTGGTCTTTACAAATTACCCGGACTCGAGGGCTTCGTTACAGCAGCGCATATGGATAAGGACGCTACATGTGATGCTTTCAAAAGAGACAGAGGTGTGGCTCCTCAGCACCAGTTCTCTGACTGCGAGAAACTAGAATAGGTCAGCAAAGGACGTGGTACACAGAACCAGATGCTTCCTGATTCTACCCAATAACTGCACTCCTCGATTATCCTAATATTATATGAGTGTTGGATGCACCTTGGCCACCTATACTTATAGGAACCTTCCCTTCAGAATACAAACTTCTAATACCCCATACCCAACTACATCAACTGGACCAAAACAACAACAACAACAACAAAAAGTTTGTTGATTTCTGTTACAATATTTAGTCCTTCGAAATTTTAAAACCACCTATCACATAGGCTTCACAGCTAATTCTTATCCCTAACTTTTAAGTTCAAGCTACTTTGAACTTAATGTAAATTTAATGGATATAAAGGACCACGGAATTTTCCTAAGAATTCTTTTACCTCCCTGAGATTTGAAACTGGCAGAAGGCACATTCCAACTTCTTCTAATGGACACTCGCAGCCGAGACCACACAGTGATAAGCAGACCCGAGAGGACAAGTCTCTGCTTACTGGGAAGAGACTCAAAGGATCCCCACCAACCTTGCGTGTTCTTAAAGGATGTGACGGCTTGTCTGTAGGGGTTTGGCGTGTCCGGGGCATCTGTCAGGTTCACCAGCACCAGCAGAAGCAGGAGACTCTGGTTGGCCAGAGGGGAAGTGAGTTCTGGAGAGGCAGCCGCTTTGCTGCTTGTCCCGCCGAGCGTGAAGACAGTCCAGAGCCCCGCTTGGAAGGAAAGCACATAGTTAGGACTGTACCGCCAACAATGTCGAGTATCCTATATGTTCATGCTTACAACTTCAAAACACATTTTTAACTTAAAACAAGTTCATTATGTGAGGATTCTCTATCGATTGTCTACATTCACACCCCAAACCACCAGAGTGTTATGATGTCTTACTAATGTGTTTCTGTGTTGAAATAAGACATTTTGAATATGTGAGCTTAAGGTATCATTACAATTATTTTCACCAGTTTATTATACTGTTTAAAACGTAACTACTAAACACAGTAAAGTTATTATATGCTAATTATATCTCCAGTGGTGACACTCACTCCATTATAAATATACTATATAGCTAATGGATGCTGGACCAGCTCTATTACAAAGAATCAAAAGTCTTACTCCACCTTACTCCAGTCAGAACAGCTACCATTGAGAAAACAAGTAGCAGCAAATGATGGCAAGAATACGGGGGAACAGAGTCCTGTACACTGCTGGTGGGAACGTGAATTAGTCCAATCACCATGGAAGTCAGCACGGGACTGCATGGTCAAGCTACATCATTCCCAAGATACACCAAAGCACTCTAGAGCAATATATCAGAGACATCTCACATCTCTTTACAGCAGAACTTAGGGTCAAGACATGGAATCAATGGAAAAAGGAATTAAAAAAAAAAAAAAAAAAAAAAAAAAAAAACATGCTATCTCTATGCCCTGGAGTTCTACTCAGTCATTAGGAATAAAATACTATCACTCGCAGAAAAATGGATGCAAGTGGAGGTCATCATATTAGGAAAGGTAAGTCAGACTCAGGAAGACAAATATAGCATGCTTACTCTCACTGAGGGATTCCAAGTTTTATATAAGAACAGAAAAATCACACGTGTATTTGGAACACGAGAGCAGAATTCAGACTGTCTGGGGGGATGGATAAGAACAACGAGAATGGGGGAGGAGGAGGAAGGGTAGAGTGTCCGGGGTAATCTGGCTAAAGCCCATGAAATACCTGCATATGAAAAAGTCTTCATGAAATGCATCAGTGTGTACAATAATAAATACACCAACAAATATTTACTTACATTAAAGCCTCCTTATGCACAGTAATAAACAATGAAAAATAGACTTAATTCTAGTAGTAACAGTAACAGATACAATGTTTAGGAGTACAAAGCCAGCCGGGTGCCTCAGCAGGTAAGGAACTCAACGCCTAGCCTGATGATCTGGGTTTGATCTCTAGGGCCCACAGAGTGGAGACGACCAACTTCCGCCAAGCTGTCCTCTGAGCGAACTCCACACACTTGTGCGTTCAGGTGCACCCGCACAAGTAAATAAATGTAAAAAATGCATAAGATGTTTGGGCTGACATACACTAAACAAGGCCCTGGAGATCTGAATTAAAGTGGGAACATTTCTGAATAAGAAGATGTGGATCTGCAGAAGTGTCAGTCTGCCATTAAGAGAATTTAAATTCCAGCACAACATCATAAAATACTAATAAGACTTTACAGATACTGAGTAACACAGTGTTAAAAAAAAAATACGACTGCACAGGAAAGAAGAAGAGAGACTCTTCAGAGACTAATCTCGGGATGTTCCATTCACATGACAACATTGCTGTGAAAGCCAAAATCATTTTTAAAGGATGGATTTTGGCTGGGCATTGGTGGTGCAAGCCTTTAATCCCCACACTCAGGAGGCAGAGGCAGTTGGATCTCTGTGAGTTCAAGGCCAGCCAGGGCTTCACAGAGAAACCCTGTCTCAAAAAACTAAAAGTAAAAACTTATATATACACGATAGGTCATCCATAATAATGGAATTTTTATTTATTTTTCTACAAATTTTTATTTAAATTAAAATCAATCTTATTTTACATACCAATCTCAGTCCCCTCTCCCCCATCCTCCCATGCCCCCTCCCAACTCCCCATCCCAACTCCCATCTGGGAGGGTGAGGCCTCCCATGGGGAATCATCAAAGGAGAACAGAATTTTTTATTTGGTCCAATTTTGTTAGTTTTGGTAAATAGGGTCTCATCATGCAGCCCATCCTAGACTTGAATTTAAGATTAGGTATTTGGATTACTGAAAGTATAGGCACATGGTATGCTCAACAAGAACAGAAAACTTTAGAGATAACATCAAATATTGTTTTTTTAAAAAAGTATGCACACATACTAATTAACCACAGTAGGAGTCCAACTGACACTGAATTTTTTGGAACTATTCGGCAATTCTCGCTGAGTTTTTTTCCTGAACTCCCCTCCCTGAAGACTAACTTTCATTCAAGCTTCCAAAGGAGGGTGGCAACCCACAGTCCTACCCAGCCCAGCCTCCGAACTACATCAAGGACCAGCATGGCACTATGACCCTAAGAGTGCACAGGTGCCACACACATACACCACGGCAGTAACCAACAGTCCTCTAACTGGACTTACCACACGCCCAATGGGGGGGGGGGGAGCCTGGCACTAGAAACCTAGTAAACTGTTGAGCGGTAGTGAAGTATTGGAGGAGAGGCTACAACCACTGGTAAACTAAAACAGCACAATCCAGGTCAACATCTATAATGATTTGTCCTTATCCCATGGACAGCTGTAGGATCCTTCATCAAGGAAATGTCTCCTTGTAACACACGAGACAGAAAAACCACAATCAATCAAAATTCGGAGTTGTGGAGCCTGGTCCCATCCAATACATCTACAAAAACATCCATCAGCCCCTCATGTAAAAAGTCTTGGCAAGACTACAAATACAAGGGACAAACTTCAACATAGTAAGGGCAATTAACAGTAAGCCCAATCAACATTAACCTAACAGAAAGTCAAAGCATTCCCACTAAAATCAGGAATGAGACAAGGCTGTGCACTCTCTCCATACCTGTTCAATATAGTACTTGGAGTCTTAGCTAGGGCAGTAGGACAACTCTGAAGGAGACCAAGGGGACACAAACTAGAACGCTGAAGAAAACAGAAGAATATGGAAAGATCTCCCACTGTGAAAGGACCACCCTACTATCCCCATGCTCAGGAGTAGCTGTCCAGCACAAAACTCCCTCAGTGGTGTATCTGAGGACTTCTTGTCTTGTTTGGCCATTTTTTCCCCTTATTGGTATTTTGCCTTTGTTTTGATTTTTATTTGTATGGGGTGCTTTGGTTTTAAGTTTTTTGTCTTGATGAGGGGGTGGAGAACTAATATAAAGTTTAAGTGTACAGAGGCAAGGAGGATCTGGAAAGAGCTGGAGGGAAGGCAAAATATGTTTAAAATTTTAGGTTAAAAATGTAAAAAATATTAAAAACAATTTAGAACCATCGGTATATCATTATGTGGGACATGGAAACCCCTCATTTAAATATCCTTAAGGAAAATAGGCAAATCACAAAACAGCACTTGTATACAATAACTAGTCCCACTTGTCTTGGAACTTTGTAAGCGTACATATTTGTGCATGGGAATCCGCCTGGATGTGTGTGCCAGGATGCACTGCTGAGCTGGTCATGCCAGGTCATGGAGAAGAGTGTAAAGGAAGGAAATTCCAGGCCCTGGCTGTCTAGAGTATCACACACAGACGTACTCTCAGAGACTTCAGCAGTCAGAAACCGGCAAGGACAGCAGCAAGAGGAGGGAAATTCCTGGTCACCAACCCAGAAAATGTGATGCAATCAATATACGGTGGGGCTGAGGGTACAGCCCTACATTTTTCGTTTAAACAAACAAGCTCAAGAAGGAGGAAAGGAGGCAGGGAAGGGGGGGGGGAAGACTTGGCGGATGTTGGAGAGAAAGAGGTAGGAGTCGGGGAGAGTGTGCTGGCTGGTCCCATGTCACCCTGTCACACAAACGAGAGTCGTCTGAGAGGAAAGGACCTCACCTGAGAAAATGCCTCCATGAGATCCGGCTGTAGGCAACCCTGTGGGGCATTTTCTTAATCAGTGATTGATAGGGGAGGGCCCGGCCCATTGTGGTCCTGGGTTCTATAAGAAAGCAGGCTGAGCACCCCTCCATGGCCTCTGCATCTGCTCCTGCCTCTGGGATCCTGCCCTGCTTGAGCTCCTGTCCTGACTCCCTTCAGTGATGGACAGTGATGCTGAAGTGTAGCCACATAAACCCTTTCCTCCCAACTTGTTTGTTGTCACCATGTTTCATCTCAGCAACAGCATCCCTAAGGCAGAGGGAAAGGCAGGAGACTGGCTGTGATTTTGGAGGTGAAAGTCACCATCAGAGGCTAGAGAGATGGTATGTTGAGAGCACTTTCTCCTCTTGCAGAGTGTGGGATCAGTCCATCAACTATAACTAAACTATAACTAAACTATAACTATAACTCCAGTTCCAAAGGGTGACACTCTCTTCCGGCCTGCATGAACACTGGACACATGCATGGTGTAAGCACATACATGCAGGCAAAAAGTCCATTCACATGACATAAATAAAGCTTAAAGAAAAAAATCCCTAGCAAGTGGGGCAGTGGTGGCTCCCTCCCTTTACTCCGGGAGCATATCTGATACATAGAACGCTTCCTAGTTTCCATTAGGAAATTCTGGGTAAACTCACCAACTAACTGACAACTATATATCACAAGTTTAATGCATGCAAAACTTTTCTTTGTGCAATTCATGACACAGCTGAGAAAAATCAAAGCTATGTAGGAAAGTACAGAGCTGTGAAATGGCTCAGTGAGTTTTTGCTCATGCATATTGCCAAGACAGACAGACAGACAGACACACACACACACACAGAGAGAGAGAGAGAGAGAGAGAGAGAGAGAGAGAGAGAGAGAGAGAGAGAGATCTAATTCTTAAAACTTTTAATAGTAAAAACTTAACAATATAGCCAGAAGCAAAACCCTTTTTTCTTTGGAACTAGTTGTTGACCTAAAACATATCTGTGAGGTTTAGGTCAGTCCCTTCTACCCTGACTTTGTCCCAAGACTGTTTGCCAGTATATTATTATTCATCACTGTTTGTATCAGGACTGTAGGCAGAGAAAACACAATTAGAAAATTCAACCCACAATAAAAACAACCCTCAAAGGCTCTCCAAGACAAGATATAAGTGCCGATTTTGGATTTCCCTCACAGCCTTTCATCTTCACTATTAGGAGAAACAGGAGTAGATTTTCCCTGGATGAACTGCACAAAGAAAACGCATATTCTTCTCAGGATGTTTTCTTCACTCCACCTTTCACCAGTTCAAATTGTTCCCAGAAATCTGGGGGCTTCTTATAGAGGAAGATGGACGGATGGACGGGGGCACATGCGCGTGCACATGCGCGCGCGCACACACACACACACACACACTCACTCACTTTCTCCCTTCCTCTCTCTCCCTCCTTCCCTCTCCCATCTCTAGTCACTGGCACACACAGCTGTCTTTCCTCAGAGGGAGGAGGCAGCTTGCCACTGCCTACATTGTCGTTTGAACTGGCCCATGATATTGGACCACACTTCTTCCAAAAGTTCACTTTTTGTGGATCCAAGCCTCTGATCTATGACCCAAGAACCTTAATGGAATTGCATTTTCCTGTTGGCAAAAAGAAAAAGGGAAAAGTCTCTTTACCAGAAAAATAAAGGAAAGTTACAGTATATTTCCTTCTGCTCCTAAGGCCAAATTAAGGAAGGTTCCCAGTGTTTTTTAATTATAGTCCTTGGGTCTTCCAAATAAGCTCTGAAAGTAAAATTAAGCTAGCAAAAAGTAAAAAAGAATTCTAGTTAACTAAAAAAATAAATCTGGGTCTGGAGAGATGGCTCAGCAGTTTAAGAGCTCTCGTTGCTGTGCTAGGAAACCAGGGGTCACGTCTGAGCCCCCACATAGCTCACAACTGCCCATAACTCCAGTTCCAGATCTAATACACTCTTCTGGCCTCTGTGGGTACCCACAAACACGAGTCATACACACACACACACACACACACACACACACACACACACACACGAGTCATACACACTCACAGATACATACACAAACAAACAAAAGAAAAATCTTCAATAAGGAATCGATTGTTGATATCATTTTTAAAGTTTAAACTCAAATATATTCATTCTCATGAAAATGTGATGAGCACACAGATTATGACAAACTGAAACATTGTAAATATAAAACCATCAAGGAAAAGGAGATCTTTCATTTAAAGAATGTTCAGTTTGGCCGCTTCTGGGTAACAGATAGATGGAAAGCTGCCTCTGTGGATCAGTGAAGAAGTGTAGCTCGCCATGAGTAAGATAGACAGTGTTCCAAAGAGAAGAAGATGCACTGGGAATTCACAGAAGGGGCGAGAGGGAAAACATGATGGGCAAATAGCAAAAAGAAGCAAGCCACACCCAACACAGCTCCAGCTGTATGGCTGTGCGGTGGAGGTCAAGGAAGCCCAGGCTCATCCCAACGGCTGTTTGCTGGATGAATGAGAAAGGCTTTGGCACTCTGGAGTAGAAAAACAGCTGAGTGTTGTAAAAGGAACTTGATGGGCCATCCTAGTAGGCTCTTGAGACAGTGGTGCTAAGAGCTATGTGGACAGTGGACCGTGGAGGCCCAGCTCACGAGGCTCAGAGGGAAGCAATATTAGCAAGTGGGTTATTAGTGTGGGAAAGAATGTGGCTGCTTTCTGACCTTGCCCTAAGAACTTGCTTGGGGTTGAATTGTAAGCACGCCTAATTTCTTTGGCAGAGGAGATTTTAAGACACCGAATACACACTCTGCTGTGTGGTTATTAGTAATCACTCTTGGGCAGGGCTACAGTGAAAAGGAGCAAGCCGGGCAGAAAGAAACACAAGGTGTAGTTTCAAAAACAGCACCCGGAGACAAAGCTGCAGCCAAGCACACAGCACAGCATAAACAATGTGGGATGGTCTCAAAATGTGGCGATACGTTGCAATAAAAAGTTAATGGGTGATGCTTCACACAAAGCGTGGATTTCACAAGGAGACAGAAGAGGACTGTAGCACCAATAATAAACCCCAGACACAGATAGTGGCATTAAAGCTCAGATAAGCACAGCGGCCAGCCACTAGAGAGTTCTCACCTCTACCAACGCTCAGACTGAAGGGGCGGTCCACCCAACCACAGACTGCTCCAGACCGCACTGCCCCTCAGACTCACTGAGACTGCTCTGAGCTCCTGTCCCCTCCCACCTTACATTCCTCTCTCTGCCCGGCCATGTCACTCCTGTCTCTACCTACCTAGTGCCGATTCACTATCATGTAACCCAGGCTAGCCCTGAAATCACAGAGATCCATCTGACTCTGCTTCTATGGCTGGTGTGGCTGCTGGGATTAAAGGTGTTAGGAAGATGGGTATGAAGAGATTATGGTATACTAGAACCATTTAACTCTGTATGTTCATTTTATGATGATAATCGAAATAAGTGCTCAATTACCTGTACTCTCATTCATGTGTTACACTTACTGACGCCTTTTTCCTGTTTAACATCCTTAGTCATCAGGGAAATACAAATCAAAATGACTCCAAGATTCTCTCTTACACCTGTCAGAATGGCTAAGACTAGAAACTCAAGTGACAGCTCATGCTGGGGAGGATGTGGGCCAAGAGGGACACTCCTCTATTGCTGGTGGAAGTGCAAACTTACACAGTCACTTTGGAAAACAATATGGTGGTTTCTCAGAAAACTGGGAATTGATCTACCTCAAGACCCAGCTGAATCATTCTGAGTGCCTGGCTGTGTCTAGGCTCTTTGTTATTCCTATACACCTCTTTTGAGCCAGCTGTCCTACTGCAAAGTAGTGCCTTGCAAAACCATCCAGACGTGGTCCACTTATAGGGACCTCCCTTCTTCTCTGTGGGTTATCACTTCACACCATTACAGTCTACTGTTATTTTCATTATATCAAATAGTAAAGCAGCAAGGCTTTCAATTTTTAATTTTTGCAGATTAATTTTTGTCTTATATAAAAACATGTAACTGAAACTATTTTTGCCAAATAGAAATCAAAATTGAAGTCTGAATTATTCATGTCTTTTGCTATAAGCAATTAACACTAATTCTATATACTAAAAGACATAAAGGATAACTAACTTCAGTAATATCCGATACCCAGGAAGAATCATTTTGGAATCTACAAATTAAAGTTCTCCACTGTCAAATCTTAAGCTGATTGCTTATATTAGCATTTAAATACCTGTGAAGAGTGCACATCAACTGAATGCCTCCAGATGGGGTGAAGTACTCCTATCTTGACCTCATTTTTTCTGCACTGCCTTTAGCTGCTACTCTTCTGGTCAGCAAGAACGAGTTCCATGTGAGACCACCGTGGGCAAAGGTAAGAGAAGAGGATCCTGGAGTAACTACTGCTCCTGGCTGAAAGGGTCATTCTAAGAAAGATGGCTGGCGTTCCTTCCAAAGCATTTCCGTTATGCTAATAACAGCAAGAAGCCAGCCCCAGTTCTGGAGGCTGCACCACCAGGCCTTAGCAAAGGCAGCTGCCATGCCATTGCTACCATAAGGCAGGGATAGGAAGAGGGACCGGGAACTAGACGCCTTCAAATGGGAAGATGCAAATAGATTTAACAGTAACGAGTTCAGGGTTACAGAGACATGAACGATCAGCAAATGAAAGGAAAGTGTAGTCATGAGTGACTTGTGAGGAGAGTGAGCGTGAGGCTTCGGAAGGGCCTCGGTGCTCATGGGACTGAGCACCTAACCTGAGATCACTTGATTCAATAGGCAGGTTCATATGCAGACACTATCAGGGCGGGCGAGGATCACGAACGCAGAAAGCATCATCCCGGCTGCTGACACCAGCACCCTCCCTCGGGCCATCTGTCAGAAAGGCATTGCTGCATGGCACACATTGCTGCATGGCGCTCCAGACTCCCTGAGAGAAGAGCAGGAACCCGGCCATGGGGGGGGGGATGGGCGTCCCCCCTCCTGCCTTCTCTTTCAACATGATGGAACACACTGCCGTTGAGTGAGTTTGTGATGCTGCCCAGGCTTAACTAGCGCTCACAAAAACCCACTTAAAAACAATGGAACCACACACTTTTTCAAAAAATGTCATGCACCAAAATCAAAGACTGAGAAAGGTTAGCCATTTAAATACAAGTGAACACAGCGAGCCGCACAAGAGCCAGCAGGGCTGACCTGACCCTTGGACCACCAGTGTGAGCCCCCTGTCATCCTTTTTATAAGCTAAAAACAAAGACAGTATTAGCAGTTCTCTCTTTCCCGTCTACTTCTAAGACTGAAAGAGACTTATCCACCTTTACTAACAAGAAACAGTCCTGCATGACAGGACTTCTTGGGACACAAATGACACTCTGAAGCCACCATAATTAGCAAACACTCTGAAAGTTATCCAAATATTTATTAATGTTCTCATATCAAAAGATGGTCTTACTGTTAATAGCACTTATTGCTAATAGCACAGATTTAAATACTTTAAATTTTTTATTATTCCCATCTTCTGAAGAAGGTCAACATGCATGGCATGTATCAGTACAATAATGCACTATACAATTTATAAGCCACTCCCCTAAGTCAGAGGTTAGCTTTAAAATATTACATTGAGGGCATAGATAATCAATAAAGCTTCAAGACTACCATACCCGAGGGCCCAGGTTGGGGATGGTGTGCACTGGCACTCACCTGGCTTGGCAGGTAAGGCATTCAAGTCCATCTCACTCACAGAACAGCCCTCTATAGACCAGACAGCAGATGCTAAAGCAGCTGCTCTCAACCATGACCCTCCCTCACTGCCCTTCCTGCTCCACAACACAGGGCTCACCCCTGTGGGCAATTGCAATGGTGTGAAGCCCACCCCAGAGCAGATCTTCAGCTCTTGGCCTTCAGCAGTCCTGAATTCAAGCTGTGCGGTACAGGGAAGAACAGTGTGTGGTTTACAACACAGCTGGCCCCAAACTGTCTTTGCAGACCCCCCTCCCACCCTTCCTCCTCCACTGGGCCCCACAGGCATGAGGAGAGGGCGGCTCCTCTACAAGATGCAGGTGGTTTCGCTAGCTCTATCTGCCCACTGTGGCAGTGCACCTGCGCTTCCTGACCCCCCTAATGGATGGATCTTATTAGGCACCTGCCCCTTTGTGCTTCACTCCTGCAGTAAACATTTATAAATCACCCACGTGTAGGGCTTGCTCAGACTGTCCATGATATAATAAACTGCTGTCACTATTCAAGATGCCTATAATTTAAAAAAAAAAGTATTATACATGTATGGGTGTTCTGCCTACATGTATGTCTGTGCCTGGAAACTGGAGTTACAGATGACTGTGAGCCACCGTGTGGAGGCTGAGAATTAAACCTGGCTCCTTTGGAAGAGCAGCACGTGCTCTTAACCAGTGAGCCATCTCTCAAGCCCCATGGCGCCTACAACTTGGATAGAAAAATACAAAAGGTAATGCCATTATAGCAAGCCACGGTAAGTTCTAATCTCTGCAGGAGAGATTTCCTCAGAGAGCCCTTTGTGGCCTAGTATGGACAGGGCAGGGGGGAGATCTGCAAATCCCCACCCCCAACCCCAGCCACCCTGGGTGTTCCTGGAGGATCAGCCACAGCTGTGAATGACAGAAGGGAAGAAACAAGGGCAAGGTGACACTGAACAATCCAAAGGACAATAAAGAGGCCACAGACAGACTCAAGTCCTCTCTCTCCTATAAAGGGATAGCACAGAAGTATGTAATGCTAGCCTTGACCTGTGAGCAATGAATGCTGGCCTACATCAAATTACCGAACAAATTATAGAATGCAGCATTTTGTTTTCATAGCCTCCAGGAAAATTGCCATTTTGTAGGAGGACCTAACTCAGTCTCCTAGCTGAAGAAAGTCAGGCTGCCGTGCAATTCCCTGCACGGATGTGTACATGTAGACACACGGACAAAGCCATGCATGTAGACACATGGACAAAGCCATGGGTACCTGATAGTTCTGCAGTGCGAGAGGAGGCTCTCTTTTGGGTTTAGAACTGGCCACGGTCCTCGACTGACACATCTCTAGCTTTTGAATGTACTAAACGTTAGTGAGTTTAAAAGTGACGAATGAAGGTGGCTGTGGGTTTTCTGGCTAACCTATGAGAATATAGTGATTAATAACTGGTAAGGCCATGTCTTCTTCTGCTAGACATATCCGACCGCAAGACAAGACAGGTTCCCAGAGGCTAAGAGGTCATCTACCTCACCAAGACAAACTGGCTACACTGTAATTAGAACTAATTATCCACTCTCCCTGAAAGACCATCCCCTCATGCCTAATATTCCCATTTACCTGGATGAACAGAGGCCTACGCTGCCCCCCACCAGGGCTCAGAGCCATTAGGCATGAACATGGCACACTCATCTCCCCATCCCAGCCTCCGATACCCTCTGAAACACACATTTTTCACCAGAAACCCTTGTACTTTTAACCTCCATTCCTTTGAAACCTGAGTATCTCCCGAAAGCCCCCAAGGGCAGTTCTTTCGAAGACGCTCTCTCAAGTAGTGATGTTTGTTCTCTCTCACAGGCAGAGTTCGAGTGACTGCTCCCAAAGCACCATCCCTTAAACATCACACACCCTCGCAGCAGCCCCTCAGACTTCCCTCCGCATCCAGCTCCCTGCTCACTGACAACATCAGCACCACTCCACAGCCTTTCCCTCCACACTGTCCAGCCTACTTTAAAAGATTTCAACATAGCCACAAACAACGCACCCAACACGGGGCCCTACTCCTTGTCTCTTTGATTTCCTCCATCTGTTTCAGCAACCCCATGGCCACAGGCTGCCCATGCACACGGCTTACTAACAGTTGACTCCCACTACAGTTCTGAATCCATGTCTTCCTCTCTCCACCTAGCAGCAGCCAGGGTGTTTCTCTAGTCCCTGACTCGGGGGAGAATGACTTATCCCTACTAATCTCTTCACCACCCATCTCACCAGCCTCACGGTGCCCATCCCTCCTCAATCATCTGGGTTCTCCAGCTCAGCCTCAAGTCTCCTTGCGTGTTACTTCACTCTCTTCTGCGTCCATAGCATTTTCCTGGAAAAAGCTGCACATTGACTAAATGCAACACTCCATGCCCCACCGTATCCTCCAGGAATCACACACAACCCAAGAACAAGGTGACAGACATCTGCTTGCTCTGTGTTAAGTGCATCGTGCATTTCCACCGGGTCCCTGCTCCCGGCCACCGGTTCTCTGCTGCTTTCTCTCAACTTCCAAACTAATCCAGGCTCAGTGGTGCCCATCTGTCTTAACCTGAATTTAAAGAGAACTTCCTCCTTAACAATCCACACTCTTTACACTCACTCTTATTACAGAAGGGCAGGGTACCTCTTCTTATCTTGGGAGCATCATTTCCTTACCAGTAGTTATGAGCCCTACAAAAGGCAAGTATTTCATAAATATCTCTAGATAATCTAAACCACCTCTCTTCCTTTCTGCCTATACCCTGTGTCCTGGTCAGTTTTTTGTGACAAATACCTGAGAGGAACCGTTTAAATGCAGGAAGACTGCGCAGGCTCAGAGTCATGGTTCATCAGAGAGGGCAAGGCAGGGCGGCCCATTCCTCCCTCGCGTCAGAAGCAGGAGCAGCATGTCTGTTCCAGTGGGCTTCCTCCTCCCCCCCCCTTCCATCCAGGCCCCCATGAGATGGGGCCATCCACATTCAGGACAGTCTTCCCCATTTGGCTAATCCTCTCTGGAGATGCTCTTTCCCACAATTCAGGTGTCTCCCAATCTGATAATCAGGGTTAGCCACGGCACTCTGACACATTCTCCCTTTTGTCCACTAATTAGCTTCTAGAACAACACCCCAACATACTTCATGGGCTTTTGTTTTTGTTAAGATTTTTTGATTTTCATTTTTTAAAAAAGTATGAAGATTAGAATTCGATGTTCTGTTACATCTGATAGGGGTTCAGAAGTAAAGAAAATAGCAAAGAGAAAACACAGAATTAAAATTTCAGGTCACAAACGTTAACAGAAAGCAGATTTGGTGACATAACCCCCTCTAAGGTCACAAAACAAGTACACTTAAGTACAAGATTTGGGCTTTTAAAAATATATTACATCACTTTAAAAGTGGAGGAAAAGGCAGCCAAGCGTGACGGCTCAAGCCTGTAATCCCAGTGCTCAGAAGGCTGGGGCAGAGAGGATCTCTCCAAGGCAGAGGCTATTAGCCCTGAAGTGTGCTCCAGGCCAGCCAAGGGCTAGTTATACAGTGAGTCTGGGAGACAGGCAGGCACACACACCCCTCAAGTAGAATGAAATCACGCATATCCCCACTTCTTCAAATGAGAAGTGTGAGTCCTTAGAGGAAGTCCA
The DNA here is from genome assembly GCF_943737965.1 of Phodopus roborovskii. Taxonomy (NCBI): domain Eukaryota; kingdom Metazoa; phylum Chordata; class Mammalia; order Rodentia; family Cricetidae; genus Phodopus; species Phodopus roborovskii. Next base: position 11,505,840 of record NW_026126563.1, read on the forward strand.
TGACATGTCAGAAATAACCAAAGCTACACAACTAACATGGTACATTTTGTTGCGCCACTGATCTTTTACAAAGACCTTTTAGAAGTTAATAGAGTCAGGCACACACCTTTATTCCTAGCAGAGGCAGGTGGATATCTGTGAGTTCCCGACCAGCCAGAGCTACATAGTGGGACCATTCCAAAAACAAAACAAAAAACAAGGAAGGAAGGAAGGAAAGAAACTAAAAGAGTAACTAAACTTGCATGCAATTATCTTTGCGGGGAGGGAAGACATTTGCAAAAGCAGAATTTCAAACGCACATGAACTTATTTAAAAAAAAGAAAAAGCCAACACAAGAGCTTATAAGTTTCATGGGTTGCATAGATTCCTGCTCAGTTGGTCACTGTGAACAGCTCTCATGTTGCGGTTATATGTTGTGGGTGGTTACAAAGTTGCTCCTAACTCGTTGTCTGTGGACAAGGAAAACAGTCTGAACTGGGTGGTGGTGGAGCACACCTTATAACCCCAGCACTCAGGAGGCAGAGGCAGGGGGATCTCAGCGAGTCCGAGGCCAGCCTGGTCTACAGAGTGAGTTCCAGGGCAAGCTCCAAAAGCCACAGAGAAACCCTGTCTCAAACAAACAAACAACAAAACAAAAAACCCAACAACAACAATAATAAAAAAACTAGAAGAAAAGAGCCTGAGTAATTCACTGTTTCTGTTCCTCCCATTTATTCTGTGAAGAATGTGACAACCGTACCTGAGAACCGGGCACAGAAGCCAGTGCTAAGGAGGATGGACTTGGTCCTGTCTAGTCCCACTCTCTTCCACTGCAATAACGTGCTGAGGACTTTCACACACTCGCCATCCTAGAAAGGCATTTATTACACCCAAGCCGTTGTCGTGTCCTTTATTACCTAACTATCTAAGTACTGAGGGCAGCGGTGCAGAGGAGGCTGCAAGCCGGGGCAGTGAAGGTGTGCGTGCTCCCACCACGTCCAAGTGTCAGGGAGCTTCCCTTCGGCTTCTCTGTTCATGGCTGCCACCTTTGGGGTTCCTCGGGGTCCACCATCTTAAAGCAGGCATCAAACAACACCTTTACAATCAAGTCAACAAGGGAGGGGTGAGCACACGAACTCTCTTTAGAAATGCCACCTGCCACTTTGTCTGTGCAACTTCTATGCACATCCGCTTTGCCAAAGAACAGGCTGTGCGTGGTCGCAATGGAGACTGGCTTACTCTTTCTAAGCCTGGCACCCATGTCCTCAGCTAAAATGTGGGATTACATGGGAGTGTGGAACCAGTCACTGTTACACACAGCACATTCAAGAAGAGAGCTTTGTAGTAGCTCCAAAATATGCCTTTTACTTGAGATGACGAAACACTGCCCTTTCCCGCACACATGGACAGCACGCTGTAGTGACAACCTGAGAACGGACTAAGTACTAGGAACACAATTGCCACTAAATACGGGGTGGAGGCTGCAAAACGTGCTTAGAATCACACAGAGCCAAAAGGACCCTCGGTGTGCAGCGGGAACCCGGGTGAGGAGCTGTAAGGGATGAAGGGCGATAGCTTGCCCTGACTGCACCTTCTTCACTGGCCCTCAAACTCCCCAACAGAGCGATAGTCCACTTGTTTGCATACCACCCTGCTTCTGTCCCTCGCGGTAAACTACAGACAGGGAAAGCTGTTTCCTCCTTAATAAAACACTATTTCCCGGCTAGGTAAAGGTGCTTGGGGACCTCCCCCCACCCACCCAGCTCAATCCCTGGAACCCACACAAGGGTAAGGAGGAAAGCAACTTCAGACTTTTCCTCTGACCTTTACATGCACTCCATGGCACATACCTTCACACATACCACGCACAACACAAAAATGCCTTTTCTTTTTTTCTTTCTTGCAAAGAAAAGCGTATGTTGTAAGTTGCTGATAATCATTTCTCTAGGGTTGGCCTCTCTGTTGGTGATAATTTTGGTCTTTTGTTGTTTTTACACTCTGAGACAGGGTCTCATTATATGGCCCATGTCCTGAACTCCTTCCTCGTACCACCGCCTCTCCAGTGCAATATGGGCTTGCACCACCATGCCTAGCCCTACGGATGCATCTGCTTCTCTACATACCGGGAGCACGCTCTTGCAAGCATTCCCTATGTAACACTGGGCATCACACGGAATGAGCAGGGGATTCAATCATGCCTGTGGTGGCCTGTGCACCTTTGCCAAGTGTCCTGATGATATTTATTCAGATAATTATTTAATAACTTAACAAACAATTTTGACCTTTTCTCATTTAAATTCATCTGCACAAAGATACTGAATGGTATTTTTGTCTACCAAAATTCATTTGGCCAGACTGGGTGGTAAGATAGGCATACCAACATCTGTATTAAGAACATGTGATTTTTTTTTTAAGGTGTTTTTCACTATGTAATCTAGGTTGACCTTGAACTTACAATCTCTACACAATGCTTTCTAACTTCTGGAACTGTAGGCATGCACAACCACAGAGGGCTATGGAATATATTTCTTATGTGATTAGCTTTACTATGTACCTTAATGTAATAAACTTTGAACATAATAGTAAAGACACTCATTAGAAACTCCGCCACTTCCTGCCTATTGCCCATCGTAAAACGCAGTCACTGGAATGATATGATTGGTAAAATTAAGCTATGGGGGCAGAAGAGATGGGTCAGCAGTCAGGAGCGCCCCCTGCTCTTCCAGAGCATCCAGGACACACATCACATAGCTCAAAACCACCTGTGACTCAGGCTCCAGGGATTCTGACATCCTTTTCTGGCCTCCATGGGTACCTGTACACCCATGTTAAACACACACACACACACACACACACACACACAGAATCTGTGTAAAAAAAATCAAGATATTATTTTTTCAAAATAAATGCATTTCAGATAGCCCAGTTATCTAATTCAGCCAGGTTTGAAAACAATGAAGTATACAAGTAAAATTATAAAGCAGGTATATCACAGCATAGTATTTTGAGGGCTCAAGTGTACACATATATTTATGACTTAAAATCATCTCTCAGTGGTAGCTATCTCACTGGAAACTTACATGACAACAGTTTGTTTTTGTTTAAAAGAAGCCAATTCCCCATGAAAGTTCCAACACAATTCTTCTCAGGAGTGAAAGAACAATGTTCAGCTTCATACAGAAAAACAAAAACACTGCAGGAAGGGATGGATGGGGTGTGGCATACACACCAGATCCTGCAGGAAGGGATGATTCACACCCGGAGCATGCCAGAGCATAACCTGAGCATGCCAGCTTTGATTGCACTACTCAGAAGAGAATTTACAATTTTAATCTTTAACTGTATTTCTGGGGTTTTCCAAGGCATTTTCAGGCTGCAGTTAACTTCAGGTGAGCAAAACATCAGAAAGTGAAACTATGGGTAAGGATGAACAAGTGCACCGCCCTCATTTCATCATGACATATGAGGGTTTCAATGTCCAAGTTAGCAAGTGGTAGTTTTCATGTTAGCCTACCCCAATGTCACATCCAGATTATCATAATCTAGGACCTGTCCTCCAAAATACAATGATTACAATGTAAGTATCCAAAGCCAGAAAATAAAAGAATGTATTTTATACATAATTAGTGTGTAGGGAGCCGTCCCTGCATTCTCCATTACAAGATGGCGCCTGCATCCGGCTGGCGTTGAGAGTAAACAAGTCAGTGCGCAGGTGCAGGGTGATTTTCCCTCCCTTGGCCTCTGCCTCTCCCGTGGCATCACATGGGCCGATGGGCTGCAGCCAATCAGGAGGTGACACGTCCGAGGCGAAAGTTGTAAACCTATATAAGGGTTGGGTTTTGGATGTTTGGGGTCTCCGCTCTGTAAGCTTATGCTCTCCCTCTCAAGATGCATTAAAGCTTTACTGCAGAAGGATCCTGAGTGTGCCGCGTCGTTCTTGCTGGCGAGACGGTAGCGTGGGACATTTGGTGCCGAAACCCGGGAACCGAGACCTCATCATCGTCAGCACCATCGGAGACCCCTTGACTACAAGGAGGATTCAGAACTGCAGGCAGATGCGCTCGGAGAGGTATGTCTTTTCTGGACCTTGGTAAGAGGTCCAGGATAGCATGTCAGAAACCGAGCGTAGTGAGAGGTTGGACGCACGCAGGAAAAAACCCGTCCCAAAAAAAGTTAAAAAGGCCCTCCCGGTGAGTCTAATGACAAGGGAGTGTATTTGTCAGATATCAAAGCAGCTAATTTGTCTAAACTGGGTGTGGTGGCACACGCCTTTAATTCCGGCACTTGGGAGACAGAGGCTAGCAAATCTCTTGTGATTTCAAAGTAAACCTGGTATGCAGAGTGAATTCCAGGACAGATAAGAGTTACACAGAGAAACCCTGTCTCAAAAAATGAAACAATAGAAGTAAAAGAAACAGAGTAATAATAAAGCCACATAAAGATGAAAAGCTCAGAGAGAATCTGGTTACTGTATGCTATTGTGTTGTCTCTGCATTGTTTGATTGCTGAGAAAATAACAACAACTGATAAAGGAAATGTTGCTGGATTAATTCAATTGATATATTTTAAAAATGCTTTTGACTCAAAAATTTAAGTCTAAGGACAAGTTACTTGGGAAAAGGATTTCTATTTTTGTTTCAACAGGGAAAAAGCTGTGGATTCCTTCCAGACAAATGTGGTTTTATCAAGCCAGACCCCCTGAAACCTCAGTTCATATTGCAGAATTGGACCTTCGAGTTTGAGCAGACACTTCGGGAGTTGAGAGCCGTCATTATTCAGATCAACTCCTTGACGGGAGGGACTGTGGTCCTGGATTGCTTCAGCTGTTTCCTATTTCAAGGAATGGGTGGGGGTGGGATTGTTTGGTGCAGCCGTTTGCTGCGGACTTGTGTTGCTCCTCTGGCTGGTCTGTAGGCTCAGAGCCCAAACTAAGAGAGACAAGGTGGTTATCACCCAGGCGCTTACAGCTTTGGAACAAGGGGCTTCCACTGATATTTGGCTAACTATGCTTAAGCAATAGGTCACTGGCTAGACAGCTCTTGCACACCCGGAGCCTAGGCTCATTGCACAGGGTAGAGTGTCAGGCTTGAGCAGCCCATGAGGGATGCTGAGCAAAGCATCGCACAGGGAGTTGCCTGGCATGCAGGTCTCTCTGGGAGGTATGTTGTCCTGCATAAGGGTTGCCTGCCCTAGGCTCCCTTTCCCAGAAAAACGGCAGAGGACAGGTCGAGAGCGCTTTGGGTCAAGCTAACAGCCTAATGGCGACTCTCGTACAGTCTTAATGTTTGATTGGGAAGGTACAACCTCTGCCTCTATCCCTCAATATATGGGTGACCTATTTGCTTGTAAATTTGAAGCCTTTTCATTAATTAATAAAAAAGGGGGAGATGTAGGGAGCCGTCCCTGCATTCTCCATTACAAGATGGCGCCTGCATCCGGCTGGCGTTGAGAGTAAACAAGTCAGTGCGCAGGTGCAGGGTGATTTTCCCTCCCTTGGCCTCTGCCTCTCCCGTGGCATCACATGGGCCGATGGGCTGCAGCCAATCAGGAGGTGACACGTCCGAGGCGAAGGTTGTAAACCTATATAAGGGTTGGGTTTTGGATGTTTGGGGTCTCCGCTCTGTAAGCTTATGCTCTCCCTCTCAAGATGCATTAAAGCTTTACTGCAGAAGGATCCTGAGTGTGCCGCGTCGTTCTTGCTGGCGAGACGGTAGTGCGGGACATTAGTGTTTATTGGTTCCTTATATATTTTGGTATGCTTTAAAAAAAAAAAAAATAAGAAACTGTGACTGTATCTACTTCAGCCACAACTCTCATCAGCATCACTAAGCAGAGCTGTGGTTGAAAACAATGAACGACGGAGTCAGGGTCAGACAGTGAGTGCCATAGTGTACAACACACAAGAGACGGGCAGCTTTCCGATTTGAGAATTTCAGCAGACAGAATTCCAAAGTAATCACTCTACATAATGTTACGAGTATGTCCCCCCCCCCCCCCCCCGTCGGTCTGGTCCCACCACCATGCCAGCACCAAATAACACACAGAGACTCTGTATTAGATATAAAGCTGTTGGCCAGGAGCTAGTTTCTTATCGGCTAGCTCTGTCTTAATTATTAACCCATTTCTATTAATCTAAGTACTGCCACGTGGTCTCATCTTACCAGAGAGAGGGGCTGGTGTTCTTCTCTCCCCGTCCTCCATCTTGGATCTTCTCCCTACTACTTCCTCTCTCCTCCTTCTCTCCTAGTCCCACCTATCTTGCTTTCCTATTGGCCAACAGTACTTTATTAATTAACCAATAAGAGAAACATATTTACAGAGTGACATCTCCCATCAACATAATATGTATTGCTATGGTTTATTTAACTCACAAAAGAGTTAAAATCAAAGATATCGATATGAAGAGAGTGGAAACTTTATCTATCTAAAAGGTAGATATTTATGGAATGTAGAAAGTAATTAACTAGATGAGATCATATGGGTGGAGTTCTCAAGATTAAACACGGGTGTCTTTACAAAAACTAGGAGAAGCAAGAAGAGACAGACACAGAAACACCCTCTCCCCCTTTCCAAGGCAATACCCCAGGATTCCACCAGCAGGAAGGCCATTCTAGAACATAAATCTTGGACTTTTGAATCTCCAGAATTGTAAGCCAAAATAAATCTTCCTTCCTTATAATGGAGCCTGCCCTAGATTTTCAGTATAGTAACAAAACATGTTAAAGCTCTCTTAAAGTGATAGCATGGAAACGGGGTCTTTGGGAAAGTAGATGCCCATGATAGTGACTTCATAAGAAAAAACACAAAGCTTTCTCTTTCCCATGGGAAGACACAGCAAGCCAGGAAGAGGCCCACACCAAATACACCAGCATCCTGATCTTGGACTTGTGGCTTCTAAAACTATGAGAAACAAAAATAAATATGCCAAACCCATAGTATTTACAGCATCACAAGCTAAGACACGTTTTAAAAACATGCATCCTATATATGGGATGCATGGGTGTAAGGGTCACTGGCCATTCATTTTATAAAACATGTTTAACAGCATAGGGTAGTGTGTTTAGAGAGTAAAGTAAGAGTTACCAATTACTTTAGAGATGTTTTAAGACTACTGGTACTACTGGTGTCTTTGATAATTGGGAATGTTTGAAACATTTATTATAATTCAAGTTAAGTCAGCATCAACTCTCTATTAAATAAACTCTTAGGCTAATTTTATAAACAGGCACACACAGGGGCTGTAAGGAGAGCTGCATCCATCAGTACAGCGCTTTCCTTGCAAGCACAAGCACCTAAGCCCAACCCCCAAACCACATAGAAGGCTAGCACAGTGGGGTGCTTGGGAGGCAGGCACAGCGGGAGCCCTGTGACACACTAGTGTAAGCTGTTCCTGAGGATGACATCCAAGGTTTCCCTCTGGCCTCCACACACACACACACACACACACACACACACTTACAAGAAGCAAATATAAAACTTCTCAGATGAGTTAGCTCCTAAGAAATGGCACCATGGCAACTGTTGTCAAGGTAAGTTCATTTAGGAAGAAATTTATTGTGGAAATATCTATTTAACAATCAAATTTTCCTTTTTGTCACTGACAAATTTTGCACTACATAAAATAAAAACCCAGTTGGACACATAGAAAGCATGTGGCAGCCATAAGTGACTGGTGGAGTCTAGGTCTGGGTCCCGACCCAGATGTCCTCTCTTACTTCCGTCGGAGACACGAGAAGATTGGAGGACAGACATCGTTGGAGGAGGAACCCGCGGCGGTCGTCTGTTTCTTGTGTAAGTGAATTCTCCCCAAATAAACCTTAATCAGCCTGTATTGTGTCCCAGAATCTTATTACCCACTTTAGTAATATATTAATATACAATTCATTCTAACCAGTTTTCAGTGAAATAAATCAAACTCCATGCATCTGAAAAAGCTTTTTTTGAAAGAAAACCTCTATGTGAATTGTCATTACTGTCAGTAACAGATGTGGTACTTTGAATGTAATTGGCCCTCATGAGCTCAAATTAAGTGACACTATTAAGAGCTGTGGCTTAAAAAATAAAAATAAAAAGAGGTGTGGCTTCGTTGGAGTAGGTTTCGACTTGGACAAAGTGTGTCACTGCAGGGTCAGGCTTTGAGGTTTCTTATGCTCAAGATACTACCACTGCCCTGGCTCCTGCTGAATGTGGGAGTAGCTGTTCTAGAAAGAAAAGCATGCCCTGCTACATCAGGGGACTAAGTAGAAAGAGAGATGCTGAGGGCAAACAGTCACAAGAAAGTCTGTCAGTTGTGTGGTGGCCCACACCTGTCACCCAGCACTTGAGAGGCTGAGGCAGAAAGAATGCTGTGAACTTGCCATGAGTTCTAGCACAGCCTGGGCTTGGGTAAGACCATCATTTAAAAACAAAACAAAACTGAAAAATTCGACTGAAGTTAACACACAAATGAAATAATGCTTCATAAAAACTGCTTTCATTTCTTCACTTCTGGTGAGTTGGAAACAATCACTTCCTCATTAAGTACACCATAATTACGCTGTGAGCATGTGAGTTACCCCTTGAAGGAGTAAAGGGCTGTGCTGTAGTTAACTTACCTTGAAGTGGCTTAAAGATGAAGTGGGTACATTTGTGTGTTAGACACAGAGAGTCAAATTTTTACATTGTTTTGTTTTTTAGAAGTTTTCTAATGTGCAAACTGGTTTTCAAACAGAAGGTTTCTTTTTTTAAATAAGAAGGAAGGAGATAAAATTTATATCTGCAAATGTTGATCGACCCAGAAGATGGGTTGTGGATAGATGGAAATTCATTCTACCACTCTCTACGTCTGTACATCTTTGAAACGGCACAAAAATAAAACACACACACACACAAAAAGAAAAAGCAAATGGATGAAACCAGGCATGGAAAGTAGCTACGGATGGTAAACAAGAGTTGAGTAGGTGACAGAAAATGCTGTGATGACAAAAGTCTGAATCTCTACAGCACAGACACGCACTAGCTTTTGGTTGTTATGGCAGCTACAGTTTGTTTCTTTAAGACTGGGTCTCACATTTGTAGCCCAGGCTGGGCTCAAATTAGTGGTAATCCTTTTGCCTCGGCCTCTTGAGTTCTGGGACTAAAGGTAAGATGGTCACCATTCCCAGATAAATATTAGCACTTAGTATTTAATTACGTCCAAGTATTTACTGAAAATCCACAGATGTGATGTCAGGGGACAGCTATCGTGGTACCTGCCTGTTGTCCCAGCACTCAGAAAGCAGAGGCAGGAGGATTGTGGGTTAGAGGTCAGCCTGAGATACTCAGCATGATCCTGTTTCAAAAACATTAACAAGAAAAACAAACAAACAAACAAACAAACCACTAAGTCTTGTAGGTCAGGCAACTTTCACATTCAGAACGAGGGAGGGAACCATAATGTAAGGAAAACAGAGTAAAGGCTCAGACCAAGCTCCTTTGACTTTCCTCATCTCTTCCCTCTGAGATCTTAAAACAGTGAACCGACTCTACTGACACCTGAAAAGTAGAAGCATCTACGGAATGGCAGCACTAACTAGCCTGAGTGAGTTATCAAAAAAGAAAGAAAAGGAGGACATGGAGTTGGGAGGGGCTCAGTCAGGGAGGATATAGGAGAGTGGGGGGCGGTGAGAGGTTTAGATCGAGTTTCGTTGCGTGCGTGTGTGTGCGTGCGTGCGTGCGTGCGTGCGTGTGTGTGTGTGTGTGTGTGTGTGTGTGTGTGTGATTCTCAAGGATAAAGAATAATTAGTGATTCAGCTTTCAGTGATTGAGAAGAACTGGACAGGACTGAGGTGGTTCAGGGGGTCCCATGCAGGTGCTCACTACTCACCTGCACCCAATTCTAACATGAGGATTCATCTCTTCCTCTGCCAGCACCAATAAAACTAATATCCAAACCGCCAGTTCTTAAACAAGACACTCGGTTTCAAAGGAAATTAATTTTCAAAAGCATACGATGCACACAATGGCACCAAGCAAATGCTTTCTATATGCAGGAAAAGTCCAACCACAGTAAAAACGTTGATGTCAGTGTTGGGAGACGAAAGTGAAGGGAATGCTTGCTGTAAAGACACTGCGACCTGAGTCCACTTATGCATAAATAGCTCTTGGACATTTAGGAAAAGAACTAGACAGCATGCCCTTGTGGTTGGTATAGCATGTTAAAAACCACAAATCTACACCCTAACTGAATTTTGGGCAGGTTTTTGGCCCAAGTATATTGCATGTACTATTTGACACAAACTGTATTTTCAAAATGACTTATCTGAAATTCAGATTTTGACTGAGTACACTAGATTTTTTTTTCTTTTTTGCTTCATTTGCAGCTTTTCTAAATCTGATAGGCCTATCAGTTAGATACTAAAAGGATGTTCACAATATGTAAAATCTGGTCTTTATAGATTCACCTGGAATAAAAAACTTTTTCCCCTCACCTTCTACTTATTTCTAAAAGAGGGCACCAAGGAACTTAACCAGCCCACGTGGTGGGCTTCTGTTTAAAACATCTCTGTGATTATGTTTAACGTGTAATTGTGCTCGGTTTAATGTCTAACTTACACTTACAATGGATTAATATTTATGAAATACTAAATTTTTAAGACAATGAAAAAGGACTACAGAATCATTAAAAGTTACTTCAGGAATAATTTCAGTGACTGCCCTTTTCATTCAAAGGGCAGGGAAACAGTTAAGGCACTTACTGTAATATTCTGTCTGCTAGTTAATGCAGATCTAAATCTTAAAATTCAAGTTTGTTGGCACTTAGCAAACCAATGACAAAGTCACCAGATACAACATGTAAATGAAAGAAAAATTAAAAACTATATACAAACTTGTTTGAAGAAAAAAAAAACTATCAAGTATGACCACTGTTTTAAGGAAAGTAAATAATAACTTGCTTCCTAGGGGGTAAAAAATATCTTCAATTACATTAGAATATTGGGAATCACTCAATTTTCTAATACTCACACCACTTAAGAGATAATGGGGGGGGGGGCGGAAAGAAGACACTAACAGACCAGTTAAGTCTTCCCAGGAGACTAGAAAGCCATTCATTCATATGCTGCCTTCAGGTCACGAGGGAGCTGCATGCCACTGTGTCACCTGGAACAGTCTGGGTGCTGGGGGCCCGGAGCAGCAGATGAAGAAACAATGCAATGTGACATTCTAGGCTGGCCCCTCAGTACCAAACATAAGAGTGTGAGTGACACCAAACGGATTTAAACTCACAATCCCCAGAGAAACCAGAGGTGGGCAAATCTACAGTCTGCCTTACGTATGAGTTGCTTAGGTCACGGGACAAGGCCGCCACCTTAGTGAGGATCTGGCAAGCCTGGTGGTAAGGTAGACTGCGGCACTGTGATGCTTGTTCGCGGACAGCATGCCACAGACGCATTCCACTGGGGGCACCCCTTTGGGACGCAGCACTCTGCAATTCTGCACCACAATGCTCCCACGAAGGAGGCAGGAAGCTGCCCAGGTCTCCTGCTACTTCTCCTTTAAAATGAAGGCAAAGCTCGCAGCTGTGTTAGCTCACACAGGCTGGGCCACCATTAAAAAGGGAGGGAAAGGTACTGTGTACTCGCCACATCTGTAGCTCTGAACTCTGCTGCAGAGACGACACCTGCTATGCGGGAGAGAAGGGCTGTTCTTCGGCTACAGCATCTGCAACTCAACATTGTGCCACGGCAGGGTTAATCACAAACTCTTCCAAACCTCTCAATACGGCACCGCACCAAGCAGCGAGTTCATGCAATGGAATCCTAACCAAAACCGACTCACGGCAGAAAGATGCCCCTAGAACACACGGAGTGAAGCGCTTCTAACGCCTCAACTTTACTCTCTTAATAACCAGAACTTGTACGATACGCATATTTACCACGTGCATGTTCTGTTCTATAGCTAAATAATCTATTCATTATTTACATGCATATAACACGAACCACCACAGAGATTGGAAGGATTAATATTTTAATTTCTTTTAGTATGTACATTTACCCAGCTGCACAGATCCAATAGAACGGATAATGGTGACAGCCAAGTGAACAAACCTTCTTAGGCCAATATAGACAATGTGTATATAGATACGGAATGGAAAGTCTGAAGGACTTACTTGCTACTCCTGATGCCAGTCCATACAGTAGTCCTCCTCCATCCGACTGCGGAGGGAAAACGTGGCTTCCGGGTGGAGGGGGCTTTTCTTGTCTGATAAAGTTGTAAAGTAAGGTTTTCACAAGTTTGCTGGTGTAAGGGAGACTACACAGAAAGGAAGGGAAAAAAAAAAAAAAATCAAACTCCTGTTCTTGGGAGACCCCTAATTCTGCATAACAACACAGAAATATGTCTGCCATTAATCCTACTCAAGGAATATGGCAGCATCACACACTTGACTCAAGCCTCGACACTGGTGTGGCCTCTTATCATGACAGAAGGCATGAGTCAAATCATTAAAACGCAAGCATCTGTTGCCTTATTTGTAATTTACATAAAATTGCAAGCAATTATAAATTCAGTGGATAATACAGAATATTCTGTATTGAAGAAAGGTTGTAATGTAAAAGTCGGCAGAGAAATGTAAGAATTAAATGGCAATAAGACTTATTTTTTAAGAATCAAACTCCAGTTACCCAATTATAGGTGGTAAAGTAATTTCTATAATCTCTAGTCAACTTATAGATTCTTGTATGTATTATCGATGACCATGGCTTCTAAGATAAACCACAAGAACAGGATAAGAATATTCGGTTTGAGTACCTGACATTATAATGATACTATAAAAACCTAAGGACTTAGAAACTAAGATTACTAACATCATCTATGAAAAATGCAACTGTTATACTTTTACCACTGTAGGAAATAAATTGTCAGTCAAAAGCCCTAACATGTCAGACATTACCTCCAGGCCAGGGCACTCCATCCCTGTTAGAGGATTTAGATAGGAAGGACTCTGCTCCCCATTCCTGTCAGTGAATTCCACATGTTCTGCTAAGCATCCAGTCTCGTCAGTCTCTTCTGTAATTCATATTGGAGTTTAACCCTCAATCTGAGGCAGGAAGATGGTGGGAACTAAAACTCACTATGGTGTTTGGCAGTGGAGCCCGGAGGTTAGGTCAGAAGGTAAGTGTGGAGCTCACCCACGGACTGGCTTGTCTCTTGCTGCACAATGCCCTGTGATACATACACGTGGGTCTCTTCTAGTAAGAAGACGATAACCAGACACAGCACTAAACTTCGACACCAGAGTCTCTTCTTTGTGTGACTACCCAAAGGGCGCTACAAGAGCCCGAGAACATACGACAGGGGTAACCATGGCAACCTCGGCAGCCAGGAGAGCTCAGTGAAGACAACGCTCCTCTTTGCTGACCACAACCTTCACTCACTTGGCAAGTACTCTGCCCACAGCCATGTCCCCAGAACTACTGTGCAAACTTCAACAAAACCTAACTTTTTTTCAAGACATGCTTGATTTAAAGCTTTTTGAAAGTTGTGCCAACAGAAAGGCAGGGTGTTATGTTTATCCATATTCCCATAAGCATCTGCTAAGGAGCTGAGCTCTGAAGCCCAGCACGTGTTTAGCATATAATAAATAGATACTCAGTAAATTATGACAGTGAAGAGGCTGCTGGCAGTGTCTAAATAAAAGGTGACGGCTCAGATCACAGAGGTCAGCCCTTCCAATTCCAAAGTACCATAGCCTCAGATTCTGCATTCACCATTTCAGCCAGTCACAAATTCAAAATATTCAGTAAAAAAAAAAAACCTAATCTATACTGAACTTTATCATTATTTTCCAAACAACGCAGTGTGTCAGTCATTGATAAAGCATTCACACTGCATTAAGAACTATATGTCATCTAAAGCACACGGGAGGACGTGCCAGGATCATGGACTGTGTGTTTTAGGCTCTGGCAGGTTTTGGTGTTCTCAGCTGGTTCCCGCCCAAGGGACAACTGTAGATTCAAAGGAACAAGTAAAGAGAAGGAGGTTCAAGAACAGTTTGAATAAGCAAGTAGGACTTCATACCTGCTCACAGAGAAAGAAGGAAGGAAGTGAGAAAAGACATCACGCAGTCTACAAAACAATCAGACGCACTAATGAAGCCGGGGAAAACGGCAGACAGGACAGACAGAGTGGACAAGAACCACAATTTGGCCTCGTGTCGTGTTGGATAATAACAACAGGACAATCTAAAGAAATGTCAGGTTGGTGAAAGGCCTACACTCGGGTGAGAAGACAATGCTAGAAATAACAGATTAAGTATCACAGTGGTTTGCTTGTCCTTAAAAAGGGCAACTTTAAAGTTGAACATACCAGGGGCCTTGCATCAGATACTTGTGACTGATGCTCTGTCGCAACACCTCCTTGTGAAAGAGCTGGCAGGAAAGGAAGACAACCATGGCCGAGATCGCCTCCACCGATATCTCATACGTAATATCTCTGAGGGCATGGGGGAGACAGAGTAATCAATGATCAGTCCGGAAGGTTAAAATACTGCTCTTCCCACAGAAACTGTACATTGAAAAGTCAAAACTACATCTTCAAGTTTGTCACGTTAGCTAAAAAAAAAAAAAAAAAACACTTCACATAAAAATTAAGTCAAGCCAGGTGGTGGCTGGTGATGTACACTTTTAATCCCAACACTCAGGAAGCAAAGGCAGGCAGATCTCTGTAGGTTCAAGGTCAGCCTCATCTACAGAGCTAGTTGTAGGACAGCCAAGGGTACAAAAAGAAACCCTATCTCAAAAAACTAAATAAAATAAATAAATTGATTAAATTAAGTCAGACCGAAATGTTACACCCCTTCCCAGTCATTAATTCCTATGTTTAGACCTACAATCTCTTTATTTTCCTACTTTCCAGTGCCCATGTCCTACTAGTCTGCTGGTGGATGGTAACAACAGGGTTCTTCTCTGAAGATCTGCTTTAACTTCTGTGCTTATCTCTAACACACATACAGACACAGGACACACAGACACCTACATACAGACACAGGACACACAGATGCACATACACACACATATACAGACACAGGACACACACAGACACCTACATACACACACACATACATACAGACACAGGACACACAGATGCACATACACACATACAGACATAGACACACACACAGACACACACAGACTCGCACACACACATACACACACACAGGACACAAAGACATGCACACCAAAAAAAAAAAATAGAAAGTATATTTCTTTATTTTTGTTAAGAACTGCACTGACTTTATTTCCCAGAACCATAGGATGGTTTCCAATTGCCTGTCACTCCAGCTCCGTGGGATTTAATGCTATGTCTGGCCTCATGGGCACTGCAATCCTGTCTCCAGTACACAACCCCACCCACCCACAAATATAAATGTATTTTTTAATTAAAAATAAAACATTTGGGTTTTATGGGGTTTGTTTTGTTTTGGTTTTTTGAGACAGAGTTTCTCTGTATTGTTTTTGGAGCCTGTCCCAGGACTCACTCTGTAGACCAGGCTAGCCTTGAACTCACAGAGATCTACCTGCCACTGCATCCCAAGTACTGGGACTAAAAGTGTGCACCACAAACACCCATTTTTTTGTTTTGTTTTGTTTTTTAAGGAATTACAAAAAAAGTAAACATATATACGCAAAAAACCGCCAAACAATAATAAATGGCCAATCAATCATCTGAGGCACACAGTTTTCAGAGGAAATAAATGACAAAAAAAATGTTAAAGTGTTGAATATCTCTAACCAACCAGCAGACAAAAGTGAATTAAAACTACTTTGAGATTCCCTCTCACCCCACTTACAATGGCCAACATCAAGGAAACTAAAGACATCAGATTCTCCTGGGCAAAGACACTGATAATGGAGTGTGAACCAGTGAAGCCGTTGTGGGAATCAGTGTGGTGGCTTCTCAAACAGTGGACGACAACTACTATGCCAGAGCTATCCAGCCCTGGGCATATTCCCAAAGGATGGACTCTACAGCCCGCCAGAGCTCTTCTAATTTTAGCAAGGCCACGGGATCAGCCGACGGTCCATCAACAGACAGGCGAATGATGAAAATGTGGTACACACTTTTCATGTAAAACATTTTTACAAGTCTGAAGCTTTTCATGGGAAATCCAAAGAAAGGTACTGGGGAGCTACTAAATGGCAGTTCATTAAGCATCTAAGATAACGGGCTCTCGACCAGACAAGTCTAAACGGAACCAGCTATTTTAAGGAGACACCACTGGTACAGATACATTTTAGAAACAAAAGACTGAGGCAAGAAGTCAACTGGTCAACTTAGCAAGATCCTGTCT
Organism: Phodopus roborovskii; assembly: GCF_943737965.1. NCBI lineage: Eukaryota > Metazoa > Chordata > Mammalia > Rodentia > Cricetidae > Phodopus > Phodopus roborovskii. Next base: position 11,522,128 of record NW_026126563.1, read on the forward strand.
CAGAAGTTACGGGAAGGAGAGCATACTAGTGACACAGCTCAGTGATAGAGCACTTGACCAGCATGCGAGAGGCCCTAGGTTCAATCCCCAGTACTGCAATGCATACATATTCACACACACACACACACACATATATATGCATACATATATACACACACACATATATGCATACATATATACACACATACATATACACACATGTACATATATACATATATACACACACGCATATAAACACATACATGCACATACATAGACACACACATAATACATACATGCATACATACATAAGCCCACATACACACCAAAACACAAGTTCACATTCTCACACACATACACATGCACATACATGCATGCGCGCGCGCGCACACACACACACACACACACACACACACACACACACACACCCCTCCTATGGCTACAGCTCACTGACACAGTACTTGTTCATCTTGTTAAGACCCTAATCCAGAAAAAAACACAGACTCACACATGAAGAAATTTTTTTAGAGAGGTTGAAAAGAAAAAGAAAACATCTGGAAGCCACCCTCTCACTTTGCACTTAGGTCTAGGGATTTGGGACTGGTCAAGTGAGAAGTACACAAGTGTGCCAGACCACTTGCTTTCTGGAGCTTTCTGGAGCTTTCTTTACCTCACTTGGAAAAACCTGGACCCATGTTTCCTTTCACACTTCCTAATTCATGAGTCGGTAGTAAAATAAAGTCCTTGGGGGGAGGGGAGAGACGGGGAGGAGGAGGGAAAGAAGGAGGAGGGGTGAAGAGAAGGGAGGTAGGGGAGGAGGGAGAGGGGAGGAGGGAGAGGGGAGGAGGGAGAGGGCAGCAAGGCCTAATAGGTCAGTAATGCTTAGCATTTAGGAGGTAAGGCCAGAGGACCAGTAGTTCAAGGTCATCAATGGCTACAGCAAGCTTGAGGCTAGCCTGGGCTACATTAGACCATGTCACAACAGAGAGGGAAAATAAACAGTATACCAATGCATGGCTGCCCACGTCTATACTCTCAGCAAAGACATTTCCTTAATTACTGCTATAAATTATCTTGTGTCTATTTCTCGTTTCTTTTTTCTTTTTGAGACAGGGTTTCTCTGTGTATACCTGGCTGTTCTGAGCCTTGCTTTGTAGACCAGGTTGGCCTTGAACTCAAAGACCCACCTGCCTCTGCTTCCTAAGTGCTGGGATTAAAGGTGTGCACCACCAGGCCAGGCTATTTCTCATTCCTTGAACTGAATGAAAAATAAGCCAGTCACTAACAACTCACCTTTGATGGCACAGGTGACCAGATAGGATTCTACTCACAATAGTCATTAATTTAAAGGGCCCAGGCCTGTCAGGAACACATACTCACTAGACAGTCTTGTGGGCCGGCATGTGGAAAAGTCCAAGGGCAAAGAGCTAAATGAGGTCTCCTGTCACCAGCTAGCAAGGAAGAGAGGCCCCCACTCCAGCAGTGCTGCGAGAAGGAAACCCTGTCAACGCCCAACGTCAGCTTTAGGAAGCCCTCCCCCACTTGAAGCCTCAGACATCACGGCCCTGACCACAATCCCTTGATGTATGAGTCACAAGTAACAGGTTGAGCTCTACTCAGACCTCTGAGGAAATAAAAGTTGCTCAATAATAGTGGATGTTTAAACAGCTAATGCTTGGATCGTTATTGGACTTTTTTTGAGACTAGGATTCATCATATAGCCTAGGCTAACCCTAAACTCACTATATATCCTAGGCTAGTCTCAAATTCACTGTGATCCTTCTGCCTCAACCCCTCAAATACTGAGATTACAGGCATGCACAGTGTGCCCAGGCAGGGTCATTCTTACCCAGAAATAGAGCAATGACGCAGAGACATGGGTAATTTACAGGAAGGTAAGCTGCAGGCAGTCTGGGTGTGGACTGCTGCTGGTGTAATAAACGCAGGAGGTGCTTACATACATTAAGCAGCTTCTAATGCCACAGAGCAGACGTTCATTTCACAGCACAGTAAGATGCTGTTCTGTAAGGAAAAGGGGGTGAGGGAAAACACACAAAATGTATCTTTCTGACATTCACTCCGAATACATACGCAAGGACCCTGTTCGGATAGGGCAAACCGACTCTCCATTAACAGCTCCGGGACTTGCTCTTGCTGCCAGAGCTGCCATGAGAAAAACAGCCAGAAAGGCCAGCCCTGGACCAGCACCAGCCGCCTTCAATGTGCCACACTAGCCTTGCCACAACTATGGCCAAGACTGCAGCCGGTGCACTGGTTGCTGGGTGCCAGGCCCCCAGTCGGGGCTATTGAAACAGTTTGTAGTAGCTGTGCAACCACAAGTGTGATGAGCCACTTCTCCCAGCAAGGACAGCACCTGCCCTGATGGAGGGTCCACTGTGAGTGCTGGCGAGGCCAAGAGTGGACAAAAGACAGGCTTTGATGACTGTAGAGCCAGAGGTAAAGCTGGGATTGGCCCAAGCACCCCTGCTCAGCTACCTAAGCAAGCTCGCTCTTTCCCATGCTGTCCCCCTGGTGTCATATCGGGTCCGTACTCTGGAGTGGTATTTCCTGCCCACTTTCTGTAGCGCAGGCTAAACTAGTAGCAGCGGGGATAGCACAGGGCAGAGCTATCACTGAGGGCAGTAGCAGCAAGTCTGGCACCCCGGACTCGACAGCTAAAGAACATACAGGTGGGCAGAATCCCAACAGGTCCGGTACTAGGAATCTGCATCACCCAAGGCAGTCCCTGCTAAGCTCAAAAGCATCCACCAATGGCTTGGCAATAAAAGAGGCTGAGTAGTCTCAGGACCCCAGGCTGGTATCTTGTCTCCCTCAGCCAGTACGGCTCTCTCAAACAGCTCACCTGCCAGCCACGCCCAGGTCTCCAGCCTGGCTTCCCAAGGCACAGGCTCCTGCCAGAACACTGAAGAAGCTACTGAGACCTTGCAGCAACTGCTCTAGGCCTGATCTTCCCGTAGACAGGCACTGACATCCCAGATGTGTGTGTGTGTGGTGGGGGGACACCTGCACCTGAGCCATCCCTGCTTAGGCCACGCCCAGTTCCCCGAGAAGCTCCCAAGGAGCCCCAGTCCTCCACTGAATGGTGTCCCAGCAGGAAGACGAACCGTCGACCGAAGGAGCACTGAACAATTCCACCACAGCCTGGGCAAGGAGGGAAGTGAAAGCAAAGACAGGAGAACAGGGAAATGGAGACGACCTAGGGGACTCCAGAGAGCTTGTCAGGGCAGAGGGCCTCAGACCCAAGCATAGGAGCGCCAATACTGCTGTCCGCCAGGAGCCAGGTGCTGCTGCCAAGGCCAGCATAGGACTGCATGCGTGAGGCTAAGGGGAGAGACAACATGGAGCTGTAACACTAGAGGGCGCCACTTGCCACTGCGTCCACCGGCCTGAATTGCCCCCTGCAGGTGTCCAACACAGAGCGACGGGAACCAAGGCTGCAGGCAGCCAGCATCCCAGCTTGCCTGCCCACTCCCCAATCCAGGTAGGTGGGAAGAGCCCTTAGCTAGCTCAGCCCTCATAAGGGGTTGGCGAGAGAACCACTCCAAGTTTGATGCCAACTTGGTCTACGCCAAGGCACCTCTCCACCCCCACATCCCTAAGCAAGGCGTCTCTCCATACAGAATGGGCTCCACTAAGTCAGCTTGTGCATTAGAGTGACATCCTGGACCCACCGCCAGTGGCCTCATATATTGTCCCAGTCACACCACTGTCACCTGTATTCAGGGAGTCTAGTTCAGTTATGCAGGTTCCCCATCTGTCAGACCTGAGTCAGTGATCTCTCACTAGCTCGGGTCAGCTGATTCTGTGGGTTTCCCATCATGCTCTTGACTCCTTGTTCATATTATAGTTCCTCCCTCACTTCAGTTGTACTCCAGGAGCTTGGCCCAATGGTTAGTTGTGGATTTCTGCATCTGCTTCCATCTGTTTCCAGAAGAGGGTTCTAGCTTCTCTGGCATTGTAGACTGTAGTCTGGGAATCTTTTGCTTTATGTCTTGTATCCACTTATGAGTGAGTACATACTATATTTGTCTTTGTGGTTTTGGGATACCTCACTTAGGATGTTTTTTTCTAGTTCTCTCCACTTGCCTGAGAATTTTTGGATGACAAAGACTTAATTTCTAATAGCATGTACTGAATGTACAGAGCAAAAGAAAAAAAAATGACTGCATTCAGTGAAATCTATAGCCACTGAATTCTCTATGTAACCCAAGATAGCCTGCAGCTCATAATCCTCCTGCCTCAGCCCTCCTCTCCCCCTCTTTATGACGGAATTACTGACTATAGTTACACTACTCCCAGCTGGAAAGTATCTAACGAAAGGTTATGACCACCAGTAGCTCCTCACCTTATAGGGAAGAGAGTCCCTGACTCACCCTCCGAGACCCCATGACTTGTAACAGAGCACCCTAACTTGCTGCGTCATCCATCACCTCTGGTCTTGTCCCTTCCCCTCCAGTTTGACAGGCCTACTTGGATACCTAAGCATGTGCCCAGCTCAGGGCTTGCACCTGATCTTCCTCCTGAAAGAATGCTCTCCCACCAGCTGGGAGGCAACAGGGCTCCATCTGACTCTGCTGAAGTTTCCCAGTGTGTGAGAAAGTTTGCAGCGTGTGAGGGACACACCCGTGCACCCTGGGCCGATGCACTCCCCCACATTACTCTCTCTGCACAGACGTTTACAGCCTAGCATCATTATGTACTCACTCTTCTCAGCCGTAGCCTGCGGCTAGAACTTATGTCCTGTTAGTATTTTATCCCTAGCACACACAAGGAGCTGACAAGAAATAATCATGGATCTGTTGGACTGTCACCCCTAGTTACAGTTACTGTCTGCTCACAGTTACAGAGAAAAATTAATATCATTTTGTGTTACCAAAACAAAATTTCACTGGTGGAGAAAAAAAAAATCTCAAGCTCTCAGCTTCCAAATACTATTCATAATCCAGCACTCTGTATAAAAATTCACTAGACTCCTGGGGACACAGTAACAGAACTAGTAGCAACAGCAAAAATAATTATTCTTTGAAGCAAGGCTGAGGCAAGGTAGCCCATGCCCCCATTTAATCCATTTCTAGCAGTAAACAGTACTAAAAATGGCTAGTGCATTGGTTCTCAACCTCCGTAAGGCTGCAAACCTTAATACAGTTCCTCATGATGTGGTGACCCCAACCACAAAATTCTTTCTGTTGCTACTGCATAGCTATATTTTTGCTATCATTATGAATTATAATGTAAATATTTTTATGCATTCCCTGTGAAAGGGTTGTTCCACCCCCAACTGGGTCACAAACCATAGGTTAGAACCACAGGACTAGGGTTTTACTTTTATTTTTTAAACTCTGAATCAAAATAACCAGTCCAAATCTGAGTCTTGTCCACCTGGGGTAAAAACCTTCAGAGCACACTGAAAAATCTTTTGAACAGCCATTAAAGAAACAGGATTTAAGAAAACATACAGCCAAAATGCAAGTGTCTGCCAATTTCAGCTTCCCAGGGACCATGCCCTCCCAAAGCTTTGAGGATCCTCGGGGTTTGTTAATGACAAAAACCTTGCCACTGTCCCCAAATGTATTACCTGCAAACACTCAAAAATTAGCTGACCACACCTAGGCTCTTTACTGGGAATCACAGATTTCTATGCCTGCTCTTAGCTCTGCTGATGCCACAATGTGTGAAAATGCTAGCCTAACTGGACACGCAATAAAAATTTCCTGCTCACTTTACTAGACAGTTAAAAGATAAAGGAGGATACTGGCCTGCACAAGACAGCAAGTACTATTAGTAATAGCCAACTACAGGTACTTTTAACTGTGTCAGAACGGACAATGAAAACTATTTGGGGAACCGACCCCGAAAAGTGCCATACTCCCTGCTCATACAGCATACAGGCTGCTCATACTCCCTGCTCAGTATTAAGACCACAGCTAGTGCTAAAGGTGGAAAAACACGCTCCTCCACCACAAAATACGCTGTCATTTCAAAAATTAGCAGTTGCCAACTCGGGGATAGATAAAATATTTTATTTACCACTTTCGACTATCTGCAGATTTCAAGAAAAACCTGCCCTAGCTAGCCAAATGTCTTCCTAACAGTGAAGAGAGAATTATTGTGGGATAATCTTTTTGTATGCTGTGAAGATGTTTTTCAGCCAAGGCGTCTTCTTAAAGAGCCAAACAGCCAATAGCAAGGCAGGAGAGGATAGGCGGGACTTCTGGGAAAATACAGGAACTCTGGGAAGAAGAAAGGCAGAATTCACCAGCTAGACATGGGAAAAGTAGGGTGCATGGTACTGAGCAGAGGTAATTAGCCACGTGGCAGAAGATTGATTACTATAGATGGATTAATTTAAGTTTTAAGAGGTAGTTAGGAACAAGCCCAAGTTAGGCCAAACCTTTCATAATTAATATAAGTCTCTGTGTCATTATTTGGGAGCTGGTGGGTACAAAGAAAGTCTGACTACAAAAAATCTCTCCTTTTTAATTTTTTAAAATGGTCCAAGCACTTTATCTTTCCACTTACATTTTAAATTCAAACTGTCCATCTCTCTCTCTCTCTTTCTGTGTATGTGTGTATTATATGTCCTAATTCTCTCTCTCTTTTTCTCTGTGTGTGTGTATTATATGTCCTAATACAAGTATGGCATGGTGGCACTTACCTACAAATCCACACGAGGAGAGAAAAGGAAGACATTGCAGTTAAATAAGGATCAGGATAAACAAACAGGCCGAATAGATGTTTATTCAGGGAGAAATAACTTACAACCTAAACAGGTGAACACCAGCAAGTTCCACCAGATGCTCTCCTGTCCGAGTCCCACCATCAAGAGAGCGTTCCCCGGCTCCTCCTCAGACCTCCTTCCACAGGTCACTTCGGCCCCTGGCTCCACCCCCAATGGGCGTGGTCAGTGCCACAGAAGGAGACAAAGTAACTATCCCACTACAATTCCCCTTTTAGTCTAAAGAAAAGATTTAGGCTTGTTACAAAACTATATACAAAACAGTGAATAACAAGTGTGCTCTAAGAAAAGGAAAATCGAGAACAAAATGACCTACATATCTAGTCCTAGGGTGAAGGCATAACGGAGTTTACAATAGAGTTGTCCTAAGCTGGAAAACGTAAGTCTAGTACCTAATATATCTAACTAGGAAGAGAGAATAATAGTTGTGATAGTTTAATCTTCAACCTCATCAAGACCTGAGAAGGAAAATAACGATACTAGGGTGGACAGGAAGTGTGGATGGGCAACTTCCAAAAGGTACAGCGAGGACAGAAACAGCAAGCTACCTGGACAGTCACCCTAGGTCTCACAGCAACGTTGGTACACACAGTGAGTTCAAAGCCTACCTTTAAAAAAACTAGTAACCACAATCCTGATACAAATTTGATTAGCTGACTCTTATAGATTAATCTGAAATCTCTGATACAAATGTGGTTAGCTGACTCTACAGATTAATCTGAAATCTCTGATACAAATGTGGTTAGCTGACTCTATAGATTAAGCTGCAATTCTTGATACAAATGTGGTTAACCAACTCTAGATTACCCTGCAATCTTACCTGTATTAGTTCTCAATTCATACATATACACTCACATTTAGGCCTTCTAGCATAGATCAGTGCATCACTTTACCCTCATCGGAGACGTTTCTTCATTCAGTGGATGGTAACTGACGCAGAGAGCCGCAGACAGACAAGTGCGGGGTGAGAGGCTGTGGAGCACTCAGTATTAAATGGGGCATCTTTATCAAACCCCTCCCCTCGAGCACCAGAGACCTCTGTGGAAGAGGAGGTGGAAACGCGTGGTAGCTGCCTGCAAGGACACCACATCTTTGGGACATGGTGGCACCGATACACATGGAACTCAGAGACTGTGGCAGCACACCCAGGAGCCGCACAGGTTCAAACAAGACAGTCCCAGCACTGAGAAGGGAGGCAGGTATAAATCCCACCTCTGACCCAGACGATACCTGTAATTGACAACTGCTGGGAAAAGGAAAGCCAGTTTTCCCCAGAGCAGCACTACTGCGGGCGTCAGCCATGCTCCACGGTAGGCACTGTGCTCGCGAGCGGACGGCCAACACAAAACAGATTCCATGTTTGATTGTCGTGGGCTTTTGTTGTTGTTATTTTCTGTCTTACTGTTTTTGTTTGTGTTGATTTTCATGTTTTATTTTGAGAGAAAGAACATAAGTTGGGTAGGTAGGGAGATGGCGAACTTCTGGGAGGAGTTGAAGAAGGGGAAAGAATAAGATCAAAATATATGAAAAAAATTTAAATAAGTAGAATAAAAATAGTTAAATAGAAGAATACTTAAATACATGCTGATCTGACAAGCTGACCTGACATGCAACAGGATATTGCGCAATTTTTGTTTTGCTTTGTTTTTCAAGACAGGGTTTCTTCATCTAGCCCTGACTGCCCTGGAACTAGCTCTACAGACCAAAGCAAATTCCAGGACAGCCAGGTAGGTATACATGGTGAGACCCTGACTCACAACCCCTCCCCCACAAAGAGCATCAACCTATACAAAAAATAAATTACTCTGGATTGGCACTAACCCTGCCTGTCTTTTACCAATTAAAATCTGATGACATATAAATTAAGAGCATATGAACAATGCCACCAGCACCCCGGTAGTATGCCGCAAGGACCAGCCACTCAAAATCAGGAAAGCTGGGTCTCTCCTCACGTCTTTATCAGTGCTGCTGATTCCAATCACAGAATCTGTGGGTCTCGGTTCTCTTCTTCACAAATAAGGACACTAGGCAATGCGAGCTCTGATGTCATTTCCTACTCTAACTGCAGATAATGCTAAAAAGAAAACAACGAACTTGAGGTAGTGTTAAATTTCTATGGTAACAAAATTTAAAATATTAACTGAGCTATACAAAATGCCAAATCACCAGGGAAATGAGTCCAAGAGGACAAAACATGAAAGGAACCAAAATTCTACCATGCTGAGTGGAATAATTTTTCAAAATTGAAAAATGTTTTATGCCACCAGATCTTTCTTGTTTTGAAGTCCTTGTATAATCTACAGAAGATTTTCATTACACAACTGCCAAAGCCAAGTCAACTTTGGAGAGATGAAGGGCAACTTTGGCTGCCATATTTTCCCAAGAACTTTCCACCATCTGGTCTGGAAATGTCCTACTGTTAGAGCAAGTTACTAATTTCATGTGACTAAAACGAAGACAGGAGCCACGACCTTGCACTGCTCTGCTGGAGCAGAGTGGGACACTTGGACAAAGGCAAAAGCCACCATGAAATGGTGTTAGTGTTGGCGAAGGGCAAAGTCACTGAACGCAAAAGAAAAAACATGCTCCTTTGACATATTGTTGGTAAGAAACCTGATGGTACCGTAAATGGAACATAAGTTTAATAAAAACAGCCGACAAGTTCAAATGATTAAGATGAAAATGTAGAAATAGTTATTTGAGCCAACATGGATACTCAAGAGGAGAGGATAAAAAGTAGCATTATACATTTCAGATGCTCACGTGCTGGTAACACTTTGTGCCAGGAATTAAACCCAGGGTCATCTCTCTTTTAAGTGTGCGCTCTACCATGAACTAAGACTCCAGAGTCTATATAGCAGTTTGATCAGGGGTCAGGTCTAACCTGGTTTCACAACTGCCATCCACTATCTTAGGTGTCATCTCTGTCCCACATAAAAGTTCAGGGACAAGCCTCAGAAACACAAACACTTATTCTACAATTCTTACAGGTTTTCAAAGAACTAGTTCTGTATTCATGTAACTCCACTGAATGTTTAAAATACAGCCACCAATCGTTTTGAAGCAAAGTTCAACATACACACAAAAAAGGAGATATTAGCTGGCCTTGGAGGCATCTGTCTACAGACCCACTGTTTGGGAAACTGAGGCAGGAGGCTCACAATTCCAGGTCAGGCTGAGTCACACAGTGAGACATGGTCTTGTAGGAAACACGGGATGAAGTAGAGATATCTCAGCCTCACTGTTGACAACAAACTGCGGGACACCAATTGCCCAGGGTCACTTCTACTTCTGACTGGTGGGACCGAAAGAGGTAATTTCCTGGAAAGTGTCCCCTCTTTGACTTTTAATTGGTTCAAAAAGTTCAGACAGACTCATGGGATATGATGATATTTTTGACATGTACATAATGTGTAATGATCAAATGATTACTGTGTCGCCTTAGACATCCATTATTTCCTAGAAACACTGAAAATCCCTCTTTCTTGCTATGCTAAAAAAAACTAGGATAGACCACTGCACGTTCACTCCTGAACCTATCCTTCTTCACTCTCCCCTCTCCCTCCCAGCCTCTGGTCATCACTACTCTCTCATCTCTTTAAAGATGTACTTATTTACTACGTGTACAGTGTTCTGTTTGCATGGATGCCTGCATGCTGGCAGAAGGCACCAGATCTCATTACAGATGGTTGTGAGCCAACATGAGGTTGCTGGGAATTGAACTCGGGACCTCTGGAAGAGCAGTCAATGCTCTTAACCTCTGAGCCAGCTCTCCAGCCCCACTACTCTTTAAATCTCTAAGAGCAATGTAAAGACAATAATTTAAATAGCAAAAAGGTACAGCGAGGCAGCTGCAAGGAGGCAGAAGGAGAGTCATCCGGGCAGGCATAAATAAAAAGTTCCGTGAATTATAGAGCCACAGTGTACACTTCCATTAGAATGCCTAAAAAACAAAGCACTTGGGTACAAACCTAACAAAGTATGTACTATGAAAAAGTAATCACCAAAAAAAAAAAAAAAAAAAAAAAAATGAATGACAAAACTGATGGATGAGTCTTGGGCTCAGGCAACCACAATTATTAAAACCAGAGAGAGCAAACTCACAGGTAAGAGGAAACTACTGGATAGAGAACAGTCAGTTCCCCGTGTGTCAGCCACCCCCCCCCCCGCCCCCGCCCCCATACCCCACCCCCCACCCCGCAGGATTCCTGCAATAAACAGCCATGAGAGCTACTTAGGCATCCTGTCCCTTGGCTGAACCATTTTCAAAGTGAACTATGTGTGTTTGGAGGTCTTTTCCAAGTGACAGTCTACCTCAACTAGCTGCTATCTCTTTTGCCGAAGCAAGCAGTGAAGATTGATTTGGGGGGGGGGGGTGGCTGGAGTGATGGCTCAGCGGTTAAGAGAGCTGGTTGCTCTTCCAGAGGTCCTGAGTTCGATTCCCAGCACCCACATGGTTGGAGGCTCACAGCCATCTGTAATGAAGACTGACCTCAGGGCTTCATGTAGGCTCAGCATACACGCACTTCTAGCTACACTCTTGGCTCTGCTGAGGTCTGGTGTCACACTCGACAGCAGTTAGCAAGAGAACCGATTTAAAACTTAGGGCCTGGGTCCGGAATTAGTGGTTTTGTTCTTCCCGCTACAAAATGTATCCAATAGTTCTTAACAGTAATCATTTAAGCATTTGTGGGGAAAAAAAATCTAAACATCTATCTTGCAAAATCAACACTACACTTGGATCAAAAAAATTTTTTTCAATAACACAGGTCTTAAAATTTTCCATACTAAAAATTTTAATTGGGATTCCCCAAGCCAAGGTGCTGTCATAAATTTTCTAACAACAACGAGACCTACTGTGAGCTAAGTAAATGAATCACAGCTTAGTGTCGCTCTTGCAGAAGAGCTGAGTTCAGTTCCCAGCACCTAGGTTGGGCAACGGCCAACCCCGTCACTCTAGCATCACAGAAGCCAATGCGATACTTTCTTCTGGACTCCACAGTACCTGCACACAGGTACAGGAACCCAACACATATGTTGAAGGAATAAATATCCTTTTTATTAATTTATTTTGTGGGTATAAGTGATTTGCACAAGTGTAAAAGTAGATGCCTGATGCTCAAAGAGGCCAGAAAGGGGCATTGGGTCCCCTGAAACTGGAGTTACAACTGCGAACGGCCATGTGGTTCTCGGAACCAAACCCATGTCCTCTGGAAGAGCAGCCAGAGCTCTTAACCACTGAGCCACCTCTCCGGCTCTAAAAACAAACCTGTAATAAAAATGGTTTTTAAAAAAGCTATTGTAACCTATTAATATATAATACTACCTGGTATATGAAAATTCTGTACCTTAAATTCAATGCTTATAATGTCTTAAATTCCTAATTCAGCCAGACAGCCATGCTACATTTTAATGAGTAGCAGTTAAAACTCAAATGCTGGCCTGCTTAAGCCAGTCCACTGGAGCTGGCTTTGAGAAGTGTTTGTGAATCGACATTACCCCCAGAGTTAAGTCCTTCACCCTCACCCACAGACATCTCATGCCTTCATTCTTATCAACAACTGGAGAATTCATGAGGAACCACTTACAAGTCCGGTGTGGCAGCACACGCCTTTAATTCCAGCAACTGAAAGGCAGAAGCGAATGGACCTCTTTGAATTCAAGACTAGCCTGGTCGGCACAAGTTTCAGGATAGCCAGGGCTACACAGCAAGACCCTGTCTCAGAAACAAAGAAACCCACCTAATACTTTCACTGTCAGCAGAAACATCTTCCATACTCAGATTTTCACAATGTAATATCTAAAGACTATGGTCTGAATAAATGTGCGTTTATAGCAACTACATTTCCGAAATCTTGTTGATGTATTGGATTTTACAACCTAGATGATCATTTTCAAACCTCCTTAAATTCCAAAGTGGCGTTGAGAGGAAAATATCTACATTTTCTGTTGTACCTTAATCTGGAATCTGAAACACAGCTCAAGTTTAGTCCTCTAACGTCCATGACTTTCAAACAACACAGCCTTTCCAGCCATAATTTTCTAGACTTGCTATCATCAATCTCACATACCCTGGATTCTACAAATACATATTCAGTCCTGAGAGAACCCTACCCTGATCCCTTTTGCTTCTTCAAAGGCCTGGCCTAGCCATTGTGAATCACTATGTCTCTGTTACAGTCTGGATATGTGATCTCTCTGAAGGTCCATGCCTAGCCAAGGAACTGACTGCTGCTGGTGGAGGAAAAGGCAGTTTTCTTCAGTGGTGCGACATTTGGAACATATGCATACGCCAAGGCAGCCACATGACTCAGGAGCAGTTGGCTAGCACAAACTGTATCTCATGGGTTTTGCTTTTGTTTTTATTATATTAGTAGTAGTATTATTGAAAGGGAAGACATAGATTGGTAGAGAGGTGGAGAGGATCTAGGAAAGTTGGAGGAGAATGAATATGATCAAAGGATATCATGCAGAATTCCCAAAGAATAAATGAAAACCTTTTTTTTTTTTTTTTTTTTTAAGTAAAAGCAATAAGTTCAATTAGTTAAAAACAAGTTTGGGGTGGAGGTTAAGGCAAGCATGACTTCTAGGAGCCAAGTACTGAATATGTGTGAGAAGTGACCAGATGCTCCGTGTACACATCCACTGTGCCTTCAAGACACTGAGCACAGGGTCCTCTGCCCAGCACCGGGTCAACTTCCAGCCAGCGTTGGTAGCTCAGAGATCACAGGGCGTGGAGTCCCCATCCATACCTGCCCAACAGTCACCTCCAGATGAGAGCCACCTGAGGAGCATGCTGCACTGGGATGCCAGGAGGAGGGTTTGAAGGAACGAGGGGTCCTCAGAAGGTCAGCATCAGAGGCACAAAGGGGCCAAGAAAGCCTCAGCTGCTCCCAGGCAGAGAGAAAGAAGGCTCCAGACACACACAGGCCAGGCTCACAGCAGCAGACCGTCCGAAGGTCAGGGCTGAGCTGAGCAGGGGGTGGGTACCTGCTAGACGGGAGACCAGCGCAGACCGCCACGTTTAGGGCCAGTCGCTCTATGTCGCCAATCTGCCACAACCTGACGGTCATAGCGGCTCTAGGCCTGTTATATGAGTTGGATGGTCGGGAGTAGATCCCTGGCTCTCAACCTTCCAGAGTTTCTGGTTCTCATCCAGGTAATAATGAGCAGGTCTTACACAGGTCAGACGAGTGGGGTAAGGCCCAGGGGAAGAGCGGCCACAGTGAGTGAAACCCTTTTTAAAAGGGTGACTTCTCAGTTACTAACATAATTAAGCCACTCGTATAGTATCACAAGCCTGCTGATAAAATAAGTGCTCATCTTTAATGAAAACATGTTTTAAAACTCCCAGAGTTCACTGCAATGAATTTCTACAGCTAGGACTACTGGGCTTGTGAATGCTAGGAGTGCACTCTCCCGTTAAGGTATCTTTTAGGTTTTAGGTTTTAGTTTTTATTTTGAGAGGAGATCTCAGTAAATTCTTCAGGCTGGCCTTTGAACTTAACCCGTACCCCAGGCAAGTCTTGCTTCAGGCTCCTGACTAGGGACCGGCCTACCAGGCTTAGCCTGAGCCTGATCCTGTTTCTAATAAAGAACCATTTACTAGTTTACACAAACCACTCAGGTGTTGAGAGCAAGAGATTTGGAAGCTTAAGGTCATCCTTGGCTACACAGTAAGTTCGAGCTACCTTAGGGTATACAAGAGCTGTAGGGAAGGGTAAGTACCGCAACCTAACTGATTGCGCCAAATTATAGGTATCTAAATAAGTATGTGACACACATGTACACACACATAATAAACGTAAGTATGCTATTTATGGTAATCATTTTGCTTTCAATTTTAACAGAAAGATTTAATAGTCTCACAGGAAAAAGATTTCAGCTACTTTGAAATTACTCTACATGGCTACTAAAATTAGAATTCTAATGATTCCCTTGCTAATTCAACACAGGTAAGCCAAGAGAGACTGCAAAGCATTACAGCTAGATGGAAGATGCTCAGGAGTGAAGAGCTCATCCCATTTTTATATTAACATCCACCTTAAGTCAGGAGCTGGTCTCAGTCTCGGATGCTGCCATGCGGTTGGGGTAGAAGAAGCACTTACAGGGTAGCTGCTTTCTCATGGCAACTGTAACCAATACAAACTTTCTTGGAAGGTGGAGTTCCAAGGACATTAAATCATAAGAAACTTGCAGCAGCTGGTTAGAGCTGAGCACACACAACACAAGACATCTGGCTGCCTGTGCATTTTCAATCCATTTAAAAAGGATAAACACATTAAAACACTGAATGTCTGATATACTCCAACACTGTCTGCTTGCTCTGCTACACAGCTGCTCCATTCACTGTACTCACAGCCTATTTATTATCTAAACATATTTACCACTTCCCTCTCTCTACCGTCAACAAAACGTCATCAATAAAGGCTGAAAGAGTATACATTCAACTGTTGAAAACAAATGTTATTAAAACCCAATTTTTTGTTTGTTTCAGACTGAGTCTCACTATGTAGCCTAGGCTGGCCTGGAACTCATTACGTAGCTGAGGATGTCCATTAATTCACCATCTTCTTGCCTCAGCCTCCCACGTGCTAGGGTTATAGGCATATGTCACCAGACCTGATTAAAGTATAATTTTAGAAAGTAAGTCAGAAACATAAAAAACATGATGAGAAAAGAGCAGGTAATATATGGGTTCTCTACCCCATTCTGAATATATATAACAGTGGCTTAACCAAGAGAGGGATTTGTTTTTCTCATGTAAGAAGAAATACAGATAAGAGACACTGAGCACTCACGGCAATTTTAAGTATCACTAATAGCCCTTGTTCCTTGCAAGTGACACTCTTAGCACTATCTCCATGTTCTAAGTAGGAAGAGGGCAGTATACAAAACAAAGGACTTGAAATCCAGGTGCTCTGAGACATGACAACACCTGCTCATGTATCACTGCAAGGGCCCAAACCATGTGATGTGGCTACGGAGTTACTGATGAACCTGGGAACTACAAGCTGGGCCTACACTGCCATCCTGAGCGATAGGAAAATCCTGCTCAAAACAAACAAAGAGGACCGGTAGGCATGTGAACGCCTCTGTGCAACACAGTGCACACTGGTGTGAGCGCCTCTGTGCATCACAGTGCACACTGGTGGGAACGCCTCTGCGCATCACAGTGCACACTGGTGGGAATGCCTCTGTGCATCACAGTGCACACTGGTGGGAACGCCTCTGTGCATCACAGTGCACACTGGTGTGAACGCCTCTGTGCATCACGGTGCACACTGGTGTGAGCGCCTCTGCGCATCACAGTGCACACTGGTGTGAACGCCTCTGTGCATCACAACGCACACTGGTGGGAACGCCTCTGTGCATCACAGTGCACACTGGTGGGAAGCTAGACCCCCAGGTCCTTCTCCAGCAGGCAACTCTACTTGTCTCAGCTTACCTGCGAGGCTGCAGAAGTGAACACAAAGCACGGCAAGGCTCAGTGCATCTCCTCTCTCCATCTCTAACTAAAGTATGGGTTCACGTACAATATCCCCAGGAGCCTATCTGTTTGCAGATACTTGTCTTTTCTTTCCGAAGCAGAGGCAAATAACCTGTTTCTCCGTGTTTTGATACTTCACAATGATAAACCTGAAGAACTTCTTTGTTTAAAACTAATTCCTTTGCATGGCTGGAGACACAGGTCAGCTGGTAGGGTGCATGATTGGCATGCCTGGTTTAGTCTCCAGTACCACACATGCAGGCAAAATACTCATACATATAAAATAAAAATAAATCTTCCTTTTATAAATTTCAAAGTCTCCTTTAGCTATACAGTGAGTTCAAGGGCAGCCTGAGATACATAAGTCCCTGTCTAATAAATATTATCTAACCCCTTAAAATATGTTGTCTGGGACCAGAGAGACAGATCAGGTGATGGTGCTTACCACTAAGCCTGATAACCTGAGTTCAATCCTCAGGACCACATGGTAGAAGGAGACAACTTATTCCCAAAGTTATCCTGACTTCCACGCATGTACTATGGTACATGCATGCCCATGCACATGGATGCGTGAGCATGTGCACGCACACACACAATAAATAAGTGGATACGAGTATTTTAAAATGTAATAAATGACACATTCTCATCCCAGCTACTGAGACAGATGAGGTCAGAGGACTGAGATTTCACACCAGCAAGGCCAACATAACCGCTTTGTCTCAGCTGGGTGGTGGTGGCTGCACACATCTTTAATCACAGCACTGGGAGGCAGAGGCTGGGGGATCTCTGTGTGTCTGAGGCTGGCCTGGTCTACAGAGTGAGTTCCAGGACAGACAGGGCTACATGGAGAAAGTCTCAAAAAACAAACAAACAAACAAAACAACAAAAAGGATTTTGTCTCAAATATAAGTCAATCAACTTTGTAAACTTTCAAAAATAATGAAATTGGTTCTTCGGGGACAGACGAACGTCACAGATGTGTCAAAGGCTCATAGGTTTCCTAAGGACCATAGTATATAAACAGGTAGTCAGCGCACGCAAAAGGCAATGATGAAAGAAACGCCTAACAAGGGTTCTGAAGGCGCATCAGTTATGAAGGGGGTGAGAAGCGATGGATCAGAACAGATAGAATTTTCATACACATGGGAACTGCACTGAGTTGCGGTGATCAAAACCCAGTTACGGCAGCATAAACCAATAAGGGTCTATTTTTGTCACGAGAAGCCCAGGGTGAGGGAGTGGGAAGGGCAGTTGTTGACTTTGGTTCAGTAGCTCAGTGACATCAAAGCAAAACTGCTCTGAGACAACTGGCCCATGGTGCCAGGATGGGCATGCAGCTCCAAAGGCCTCGTCTGCGTTCCAGGGCGCAGGAAAAAGCTGTCAGAGGGAAAACCACACACTTCTCCATTGAGTACGCTCCCCGTGAAGAACTTTACCCAAGAGTCTCCCTGGAGGGCCTCCCCAGCTGCATCTCAAGGAGCACACCTAGCTTCAAAGGACACCGGAAAGAGGTCTGTCCTCTCTCTAAACCCAACACAGACCCAACAAGTCAGGGGAAAGAGGACACTCTGCTCTGCGGTGTGTGTTCCCCTACCACAGACTGGATTCAATTTGCTTCTCTCCAACTGCTCATTCATATCGGCCCTCGGGATCTCTCCTGACTGAGTCAATGCAATTCCCAGTCAGCCATCGTGGACAGTACTGAAGACTTAGTCATCCTCCCTTAACACAAAACTAGTGTTTGATGGGCGGTTTGAATAAGAATGCACCCGTAACCCCATATATATCTGAGTGCTTTGTCCCGGGTTGCTGGAACTGTTTGGGAACGGTTAGAAGGTGTGGCCTTGTTGGAAGAGAGTGAGCTGGGAATGAGCTTTGAGTTTTCAAAAGTCCAGAAAGCTGTCTCTCTGTCTCATGTTGTCTCAATATGTGAGCTCTCAGCTCCTGCTCCAACACCATGCCTGCCTCCTGCCTCCTGCCTGCCTGCCTACTGCCTGCTTACCTGTCTGCTGCCTGCCTGCCTGCCTGCCTGCTGCCTGCCTGCCTGCCTGCCTGCCTGCTGCCTGCCTGCCTGTCTGCCTGCCTGCTGCCTGCCTGCCTGCCATGCTCCCTGCCAGGGTGGTCATGGACTCTACTAACCTCTGGAACCCTGCCCTAAAATTAAATGCTTTTTCCCCAGTACATTGCCTTGCTCATGGTGTTTTGTCACAGCAACAGAAAGGTAAGCAAGACAGGTGGACACAGTCTACACATTACCAGGGAAAAGAGATAAAAAGAGTTCATAGGTGGATGATCCTTAAACGCTATACAAAACTCACAAGCTCTTCAACATAGGGCTTGGGAAAACAGTAGATCCCGGATTGGGGTCCTCAGCGCCCACACCAGAGCCTAGTGAGGTGCCACACACCTGCAACCCCAGAGCCGGTACAGATCCCTCGGGCTTGCTGGCCAGCCAGGACAGCCAAGACTAAGAAGTCTGGTTCCTTAAAAGATTCTGTCTCAGAAAATAAGGGAGCTAGGCATAGTGGTGCACACCTCTAATCCCAGCACTCGGGAGGCAGAGGCAGGTGGATTTCTATGAATTCAAGGCCAGCCTGGTCTACAGAGCGAGTTCTAAGCTAACCAGAGTTACACAGTGAGGCCCTGTCTCAAGAAAAAGGAAAAGAAGGGGAGGGGAAGTCACCCAGCATTGGCCTCTGCACACTACACACACATACACACACACACACACGCACACACACGCACACATACACACACATGCACGCACACACAAACACACGCACACAAACACACACACGCACACACACGCACACATACACATGCACGCACACACAAACACATGCACACAAACACACACACACGCACGCATGCACACACACACAAACACACATACACACACACACACGCACACAGGCACGCACACACACATACACACACAAACACATGCACACAAACACACATACAAACACATGCACACAAACACACATACAAACACACACACGCACGCACATGCACATGGACACCTCTTCCGCACAATCAATTGTCATTTCATTATACAATGAAGATAAAGCCTGGCTCAGGCGGAACTTACAAGAGTGGAGTGTCAGTGATTAACTGCACCAGGCTGCAGAGCAATTCTTCCAGAAGATCTTCAGAGTGAGAACCTAGGAAGACACATGCAACTTTGTTTTGACAGGGTAGACAACAGATAAAATTGCTTAGATGGAAAGTTTGCATTTCCATTAAGTAAAAAGCTTACATTACATACACTCAAACAGTATTCTGACCTCTGAATCCAGATCGTGAACAAGTCAGCACCTAATACAACCTTAATAACACAGCATAAGGGTTTCCCTTGCATTATTACTGTGTGGGCATGCCACCGCACACGTGTGAAAGTCAGAGGACGATTTCCGGGCCTCGCTTTTCTCCTTCTCGGCCTTTATGTAAGTTTCAGGGTCGCCTGGCACACATGGTGATGCCAAGCAGTTTTACTTGCCCAATTGATCCTATCTTTGCTTTCCCTTTGAGGTCAGGTCTCACTATGTAGTCCTTAACTGGCAAGCCTCCTGCCTCAGCCTCCCCAAAATTCTGAGATTACAAGTATGCACTGATAATTTTCTTTCTTTTCTTTTTTTTTTTTTTTTTTTTTATTTTTCCTTTCTTTCCTTTTTTTTTTTCAAGACAGGGTTTCCCTGTGTAGATTTGTAGATGAGGCTGTGAGGCTGGCCTTGAACTCACAAGAGATCCGCCTGCTTGTGCCTCCTGAGTGCTGGGATTAAAGGTGTACACCAACATCGCCTGGCCTAATTTTCAATTTTTTTTTTACACTTCAAATGTTTCTTTTGATGGACTTTTATATTAAAGTCAAACATATAAAATACTTTTCTAAAAAGATGCCTCAGCTGGTTGACTTGAAGCAAAGATATTTAGACCTGTACCCGCCCACCCCACCCCCCCCCGCACCCCATATTCTTATGACCTTGCCTTTGACCTAGCTAACCCTCAAGGCACCTCTTCTGAACCTATGGTGAGCCAGATGACAGAACGAGTCAGAGGGTCAGTTACATGTCAAGGACAGGATGCAAACTGTCATGGAAACACCAGCACTCTGTCCCAAACTCCCATAGCTAAGGGACCTCCAAACTGCTCAGGCCAGATGATACCCTCGTGCCTTCTGGTTTGGGGCACTCGTGACATCTACTCCCTTCAGGAAATGACTTCCTCGGTTCCTGTGGTCTTAGTTCTGACCGGCTTCTTTGCTACTTTCTCCCAGCACTCCTCCAGAGCGCCCCACGAGTCCCTCCCCCCCCCCCCCCCCCCGCACTGTCTTCTCACCCTTTACGGCTCGCTCACCCATCACCATTTACATGCTGGTGAGTCCTAAACCCATAGCTTGCCTTTCAGCCTCTCACTGACCACCCTGGTTTCTATCAACCTGTCTCTCATCCAAGCACTCGCCAGGCTGGACTCTGATCAGCTCCCGAGTCAGACAAGACCTGAAACAGTCAGAGAGACACAGCCACAGACCCCAGCCAATCGTCTACTGCGTGTGTCCACTGAGATGAGTGGCCAGTACCTCAAACTCAGCATGCTCAAAAGCGAACGCAATATTTCTAACATTCCCTTGTTTCTCTCTTTCTTACTTTATGTGCACGGGCATTTTGCCTGCATATGTGTGTCTAGTTCATATGAAGAGCCCAGGAGAGGGAGCTGGATCCCCTGAAACTGGGGTATGGCTGTAAACTGGCATGTGGGTGTTGGGATTCAAACATAGGTCCTCTGGAAGAGCAGCCAGTGCTCCTCCCAATGAGTCATCTCTCCAGCCACAACTGCTCTTTCTTGTTTTCATTTCTGACTGCATGAGGGACCCAGTGCTAAAACACACTTACTAACCCTTTTGTAACCGACTGACCTGAGTCCCCCTGGCCACGCAGTCCACCTCTCTGATACAGCTGTTTTAGTGGTTGAGTCAGGGTCTCACCATATAGCATGGGATACCCTTCAACTGGAGCTACACCCACCTCAGCCTGGCATTACAGGTGCACACCACCATACCCAGCTACCTGCCACTGCCTCATGACTCAAAAGCTCTTCCTGTCGTGTTTTTGTTCGTTATTTCATCAGCTCGGGTCAGTTAAGCAAGTTTACCACATTCAGACTCCCCCTTTCACATCCTCTAAGCCCTCTGGTGTAGCGTTTATCCTCCAATTTCTGCCCTAACTCCAGGATGCTAGTAGAGGTAGCTAACTGAGCTCCTTCCTTTCGCTTTCTTGGCTTAGGCCATTTTTATTACTTTGAGTTAATCATTATGTGTCAAAAATGGAAATCCTCACTGACCATTGGAAGCAAAGTGATAATGAAAACAAAGAAAACACACATGGACCTCCATCAAAAGGGATGGCGGAAGAGATGGAGAGACGCTTAGTAGTCAGCAGCTCAGGCTGCTCTTACAGAGGACCTAGGTTCAGCTTCCAGCATCCACAAGGACATTCACAGCCATCTAATTACAGTTCCAGGGGATCCATCATCCTCTGTGACCTCTGCAGGCGCCAAGTATGCATACACGCGCACACACACACACACACACACACACACACACGTATGTACATATGTATGCATGTATGTACACAGCAGACAGAACACTCACATACATGAACTAAAAATAAATCTTCAAAAACAAGATTAAAAGGAATGGTAGAAGAGAGAACTCATTACTGTTGTTCTCTCGGCATTCAGAGGGTCGGTGCCAATTTCTCAATGCTGCCCAAAGTACGGCACGCCAAAGACAAATGCTAATACCTTAATCAAGAACAGAGGCGTACTTCAAAAACAGTTGACGGTGCCTGAAAGCCAGAACAAACTGATTTCTCCAATACAGAATACACAAGCGGGGCATGGTGGTGAACAGCTGTAAGCCCAGCACTTGAAAGCCTGAGTTCAAGGCCAGACTGGACTACAAAGTAAGTACCAATGGCAAGAACCCAACTCAACACAAGAACAACACACAACTAGATGATCACACACCCATGTCCAGAAAACCTTGGTGGAGTCTGTGCTGTTGCCTAACTTCGTTGGAGCTACTCTAAAGTATTAAATACTTTCTAATTAGAACTCTAAATGCTATTCTAAACTAATTGCAAAAAGAAAGACAAATGAACTCATTCCTTTCTAAAAGTAAGATGGACGTGTATATGGCCGCGTGCAGAATCTGTGAGCTGTGCTCTACGCCACTCCAGTGCTTCCGGCTGTCTGCAATACTGTGTGCAGGCAGGCAGGGTATGGTAGGTCCCAGCTGAGCTCACAGTAAAACTTAAATGACTTTGTTCCCGTGATTACAAAAGGGTTCCCAGGACCGCATCCGTTACCACAAAGACCAGGCAGCTCAGGAGCTCCAGGGGCACTTCTTGACTTTTCCGCAAAGGCCAGTTTACGTTTGTGAGTTTTCGGGGTTCCTGAGGCAGTGCCTTGTATGGTGAACAGGCTGCCCTGGTGTTCGGACCTTCAGAGTCACACGTTTCCGTTCTTGGATTTGTTTGCTTATTTATTCACTTTTATGTCGTTTACATTTAAGTAATGAACTTACACCTCAAATCTTATATTAAAATTTCTTAAAACGACAGTCCTCACTGTACGATGGCAGGCCTCCCTGGGCCTGTCTTAGGGGACTAGATCAAGCAGAGAAGAATGACATGAAACCCTCCTGCCAGGGCAGACAGAGCTCTCCAGCTCAAGGCAAAAGCAAGGTTAGTGCCACAAGAAAAAGGTTTGCTTCCAAGGAGCTTAGCAGTCAGAGCCCCGTGGGCTTCTTCAAGGCCACAGCCTAAGAGTTCAAAGCACTTCAGGGCAAGAATGCGAAGGGAGTGGTGGGTCAGAGGGGACAGTGGGGATTCATTCGGGAGTCTGTTTTACAGAACTTCCTGTTTCCCATTCTGTTCCCTTTGTTTACCCTGCTCTCTTCCACCCTCTCCACCATTTGGGCTCCACTTGGCTGCCAGGGAGCCAAGGCTGACGGCAAACTTGCTGTGCCCAGTAGAGACTGCCCAGGGCGGGTGGGCAGTCTCCCTCTGGAGGGCTCCCAGACGCTTCATGGAGGACAGCAAACGTAATTCCTTTCTGTTTTGGTTCATTTGGTTCATGACAACATCCACTAATCACCTGCTGGCAGTAAAATCCCAACGCCAGCATTCCATCAGCCAAGACAGAGGCCTTTCAGCCTCTGCCCTTAGCGGGCTCCCAGGAGGCTCTTAGGGAGGCCATGCCAGATGTGTGGCGCAGAAAATAAACCCACAATATGAAACTGGGAGGGGGTGGGCTCGGGGCTGAGGCTGGAGGAGATCCTCAGTCTCTGACCACTTTCCAAACAGTCCAGGGCAAACAAGCAAACAAGCAAACAAGCAAACAAGCCCACACACTTGTAAGGAAAATGCTGCCTACCGCGGCAGTAAAGCGACTGAGTCTTTTGCATACAACTGTGGCCTAAAATCATGGTTTCTATGTACTTCTAGAAGTACAGGAAGTCTCTAGGACCCCAAGGTAATCAGACAGAACAACCACAAGCAAAAAGCTGACTTGAATTCAGTCAGAGCAAATCCTGTGTAGCAAGCAAACCCCAAGACAGCCCAGCTCTGAAGGACAGTAGCAGGGCAGCCGCTACGGGGGACTATGAGGCTGGCGGGGGAAGGAAGGAACCTGAGCCCAAGGCGCCACTCGAGGCCAAGAACCCTGCCAGAAGCCAACGTGTTAGAGTATACGGGCCCTGGACCTCCCTGAAGCATGTGCATATTCCCAGAGGATGAATACACTCAGCACTGGCAGAGGCATACTGAAGCACGCATCCCAGAGCTTACAGATACAAGCAACAGCCTTAAGACTTCTAAAGACTCAAAGTACTTGATATATGGGACATAAAGTACTAGACAAATACTAGAATTAACTTGGTAAGAATGAAGCATAATACCAAAAGAAAGGGAAGAAAAGCTCAGGCTGAAGGCAAAAGAAAAATGGGAATAATTTTGCAATGCTTCATGATGCTGCCTAGGGCTGGCTTTGTTCCCTTCCATTAATTCTGAAAGGCAAGAATGATGAAGCTGGTCTTATATAATGGTATAAATTTGCTTTAACAGTCTGCTGCCACATTAGACACAGCCCATGGGGAAACACTCAAATACAAAGTCCTCAAAAAATATTCGAATCTGAGAGCTACCAACAGCGATGCAGCTCTCATAAAGGCTGCTTTGCTGCAACACGGACATTACAACGGCTGCAAACAACACACTGGACTAACTCACGGTTCATGCTGGAATAAGCTAAGATGCCTCAGCTGATTCCGCTGGTCCTCTATGTATACAAACAACTGTCAGATTTGTGCAGTTGCTTCCTATCTGCTCCCAGGCAGGCCTTCATACACAGACGCTCGGATCGCAGCTGATACAGGGATGTTATCAGCTACAGAACGATGAGAGGCCTTCTGTTCCCCACTTACTAATACAACACTAATACTTAGTGTTGATGCAAAATTATAAACTGCAAATAGTTGGTAAAGAATCGTAAAAGGGCTAAGTTAGTAATCAGAAGTAGAAACCTAAAACCAAAGACACATAGAAATAGACTAATACAAACATATACACAAGCCCCAAACAGCAAGTGTTCAACCCTCACAAGACAATTCACTAAAAGTATGCTGGTGGTGCAACAGCAAGGTGGAAAGCAACGCACAAACTTCTAAATGGCTGCAACAGTGGTGCAAGCCTTTGATTCCAGCACTCCGAAGGATCTCTGTGAGTTCAAGGCCAGCATGGTCTACAAAGTGAGTTCCAGGACAGCCAGGGCCTCAAACAGAGACATCATCATCGCCACCATCTAACTCCGTAAGAAAGAAGGTACAAATATAGACCTGTGTAATTCCAGTACTGCAGAGGTTGTGGCAGGGGGAAAGGGCTAGATTAGGGTGCACGGCAATGGCAAGACCTCTCTCAAATATGTCTATGTGGAGGGGAGTTTATCATCTATGAGCACATCAACTTCACCAATTGTCAGACCGCTTGTGCCGTCTTTTGGTGTGACGACCATCTTGTCAGTGCTGATAATATAACTGGAAAAATGTTATTTTTATACTGTCTCTAGATTAAAGACCCCAGATGTACTAAGAGTGGTCAATGCAGGGGTATCCAATGGCAACATTTAGCTGGAAAATTAATAAACTGTATCTCTCAAGAGTGTCTGTCCACTCTCCAGTATTAACAGATAAGATGGCACCGCTAATAGGCACAGCTTAGGGCTGGGTTTACACTTAGTTTGGTTGCGACCCTGGGCCCTAAGAGGGCGAGCGCTCGTTCCGCCCAGAAGTTACAACTCCGCGGGACAGTATTTTGTAAGAGGGACATTTTTAATCATGCACACGTGTCTGTGTTTATACACAAAGGTGAAGGTGCCCGTGGAGGCCAGAAGGCAGCTCTGGGTTCCCTGGGGCACCAGTTACAAGGCAGTTGTGAGTCACCTGATGGAGGCATTAGGAACTGAGCCTAATTAGGTCCTCTGCTGCAGAATATTACTTTAACTATGTGAAGGTGTGTCACATTTGCTTGTGCGACCTTTATTCAGTGACGTAGAGCTGTGTTTGTTTCACCTGGCCTGCCTACAGCACCTGACTGATCTAACGAACTGAATGGCCAATAGGCAGGAGGGGAGAGGCGGGGCTGGCAGGCAGAGAGAAGAAGGAGGAGGAGAGGACGAGGGAGAGAGAGGGACACGCCTGGGCCAGAAGCCCAGCAGCCGCATGCCAGCCAGGCAACCACCAGAAGCAGTGAAAAGAAGATGCGCAGAAGGAAAGAAAGGTAAGAAGCCCTGAGGTGAAACACAGATCAAGAGAAAGGTAAGAGCTAGTGGGACAAGCAAAAGCTGAGGCCAAGCATTCAAAACTAATATTAAGTCTCTGTGTCATGATTTGGAAGCTGGTTGGTGGCCCAAAAGAAAAGGCCTGGTACAATTCTCTGCAAGAGCAGTAACTACTCTTAACCACTGAGCCACATCTCCAGCCCCCATGGGGAGGGGGTAAATCTCTTTCTTACCCAGTAGAACTATGTTGTCAGTATTATAGACACCAAAACATAAAGATTAGCATCAAAACACTAAAGTACGAAACCCTGAATAAAAGCCCTGCTCACATCTCAGTGCATATTAAAGAAATAAAGGAATATAGCACGCTTGTGAGATTCGGGACTGTGTTAACGGGGAGGGAGGAAGGAAGCTAGGTCTGTCCCTAAATGCAGGCAGCACTACCCATGGCTAGCCCCGCTGAGTATGTCCACCGTGACCTCCTGCACTGGGTGGTACTCTCAAACTGTCGCCAGATCAGCCCGCCCTTCCTTACACTGCTGGGTCAGATTCTTGGTGACAGCAAGAAGATACCGAAGGAACCAACACAGAAAAGCCACAGTGAGTGGGAGCCGGCTGTGCTGAGTTCAATCACAGGGCCGTGGGCTCTCGGAACTGGTCGGAACTGGCCTTCGGGAGGGCTTCCCCACCGTGACTCGATGTCCCCTCCAGCTCCAGGCAAAGGAAACCTTCCCTGCCCTCTTCTATCAGGAGTCTGTTACACAAGACAAGAACCTAACACGAAAGCCAGATGAGAGGGAGCCTACTCACCTGGCTTTTTCACAAAAAGAAAAACGGGGGTCATTACAGGAGAACCAGAACTTTCTAAGTTGATACTTTTTAAATGCTGGGTGTCTATGGCATGCATGTGTGGGCACGTGTGCCACGGTGCACACGGAGAAGCCACAAGACCGCTTGCTATGAGAGGCTCTTCCCTTCCACCTTTACTGAACTCAAGTTGTCCAGCTTGAATTGTCAGGAGACAGTGCCTTTACCCACTAAACCATCTTGCTGGCCCCAGATTTACTTTTAATCTTAAAATCTGCAGGGTACCCGTTACTTACTGTAACTGCCAGGAGACTTTTCTTCATACATAAAATGAAGCTGTAGCTCCTCCTCAGACATCTCACAGATGAACACTTTCAGCAAGCAGCAAATAATAAACAAAGCATTATGCGTCTGCCAAATGAAGATGTGGCTAGAAAGGAGAGACCAGAATCGCCTGCAGTTCAGTATTTAATCATAAGCAAGGTCAGTCTGTTTCTAGTGCATGATGTCTTCATAGTTTGTGAATGGTTTTGCACAGCCTACTTACAATGTTAAGACAATGCCTACATCTTTCAAAGGTTTATAGTTATGAGTCAATGACAGCTATTGTACATAGTGAAATCTACTTTACTTAATTAAAATGGTTACCCATGCCTGTAGTATGACTGCTTTGTCCTTAACATTATAACTGCGTCACAGGAAAGCAACTGAAACAAAAGAGCTAAAACCATGGTAGAATAAAGAGAATATTCACAAGTACACAATGTAACCAGAAGAAGCCTTCGGTGGCAACACAATACAGTGCTGTTATTTGCATTAGTAACAGGAAAATTTTAACTGGATTTGATATATTTGTTCATGAGCAGGGCAATCGATAATCAATGCCAAAACAATTTTAAGAGTCCACATGGTGGCTCATAGCTGTTATCCCAGCACTTAGAGACTTAAAGCACCAGCATGCCATGAAGTCAAGGTCCAGCCTGGGCTACAGAGTGAGACCTTGTCTCAAATTAACAAAGTTAATGCCCCAGGCATAAACAAGCAGACTACGCTAATCCAATACTCAGGACAGAAAAGCAATAGATATGGGATGAGACAACATCTGTCTAAACCCTCATTTAAACTAGATTAATAGTGGCACTGAGAAATGACGATAAAGGTCATAAGACAACAAAGGAGGACAATGGCAGGAAGACTATGAGAAAGCAAATGACACCCATGTATGAAAATGTCACCATAAAAGCCTTTATGCCAGCTTTACATGCTAACTGTAACACTTTATATGCTAACTACCAAAATCAGTTAAAATTAATTAATTTTTAAAACTGAATTCAAAGAATAATTACATTACTAAACTTTTTTAAAAATCTAATTTTAATAATTAACCAAAATGCTGAAATCAAATTTCTGAATCTCACACCAACAACTTAAGACACTAAAACAAATACTTTTACTTTTTACCTCTTAATACAGAGTATAATTCCTTTGTAGGTGTTTTCAAACGATCATAGCCTACTTTCCCCACCTAATAAAAATGACCCCTACTCAGAGCGAGCGCTAAGTGCGCAGTGCTGGTTTAAAAAGGTCAGCTTACTTCTGGCACTCGGCCGAAAGCCTGAGCTCTCTGGTTCTGGAAAGGAAGACCTTAGTTAAGGCGCCAAGATTTCCCGTTCGAGGGTTGTTTTCAACTGCAAGAGACAAGAAGAGCATTTAAAGAGTTAACACTGAGCATATCATCCCATTTATAGAATCTCAAGTTGAAACTGCTAACCACTCTTACTGACAATTTCACATCTAATTCAGAAAATAAACAGTGAGAGAAAATGCTACTCAGTCCACACTGGTGTTTTACGTCAGCTTGACACAGACCGTGTCATCAGAGGAGGGGAAGCCTTAATTGAGAAACTGCCTCCATAAGATCAGGCTGTAGACAAGCCTGTAGAGCATTTCCCTAAGTATTGATCAATGGGGAGTGGAGGAGTGTCCCAGTCCATCGTGGATGGGGCCATCCCTGGACAGGTGGTCCTGAATTCTAGAAGAAAGCAGGCTGAGCAAGCCACAGGGAGCAAGGCAGCAAGCAGTGCCCTCCATGGCCTCAGCATCAGCTCCGGCCTCCAGGTTCCTGTGCTGTGTGAGTTCCTGCCCTGGCTCCTTCAGTGCTGAACAGTGAAGTTTATCTGAGACAAACCCTTTCCTCCCCACCTTGCTTTTGGTTATGGTGTTGCATCACAGCAACAGAACAGTGACTAAGACGTAGCCTTAGTATCAAATATATTAATATCAAATATCAAATTTTACTTACGAAGAAAACAGTAGAAGGAAGTGCAAGCTCAAGTGAGGGAAGAGCCAATATGACTCTAAGTTTTCATTCTTTTTAAATTTAAAAGTATTACTTTACTTTGTGTATGTATGGTTGGTTGGCCTGCACATCTATCTATACATCATGTGTGTACCCGAGAAGGCCAGAAGAGGGCATTAGATCCCCTGTACCTGGAGTTACAGACCGTTGTGAGCTGCCATGTGGGTGCTGGGAACTGAACTCGGGTCCTCTGGAAGAGCAGCCAGTGCTCTTAACCACCGAACCATGGCTCCAGTCCAGTTTTACATACTCCTATCTAAGGGACGGTACTTGCTCAAGGACGCCTCCTCCACTGCTCAAATCATCAGCTGTACTGAGGAGTGAGCTTATGAAGCCACTGTTGGGCAGCAAGGCAAGTCCTGACGCACACCACTTAGGAGTTACACAGGAGCCTGCTTAGTCCAAAGTTTACGTTTACTGCTGAAGAAAGCTCCCAAGGTTTAAAACCTGGCTGCAAAGTAAAAACCATGGCAGTGACAAGTATACAGTCATTTTCTTGACCAGTGATTTTCAATAAATAAACTCGAGAGTGACGGATGTCGTTGAACCAGAAATGCAAGCACGGAAGCACACTGGCCTGAGCTGCCAGGGTTTGTTTCCATGCAGATCCGGGAATTATGTATCTATGTGTATCTATGTGAGCTTTCCTGACTTGTTAAAGAGCTCCATCAAAGATGGAGTTCTTCAGAATATACTTTTGAAAAATTAAATGCAGCCTTGGTCCTGCCTCAACGAGATGATGGGACAGACTTAGTAGACTTCCCAGGGGGAGGCTTTACCCTCTCTGAGGAGCAGATAGGAGGTGGGGTGGGGAAATGTGGAGGGGAGGGAGTGGGAGGGGAGGAGGGAGGGGGACTGGGATTGCAATGTAAAAAATAAATTAATAAAGTGAATGCAGGTGTGCAAATACATACTCTAAAAAGACTGTCGGAGGGAAGCCAGGTGTGGGCCACATGCCTGAGATCCCAGCAGGGTCCCCTACTACCACTACAAACATAGACAAGGTGCATGGCACAAACGGTGCAAGCACCAATGAGTCCTTGAGGACAAGTAACTACTACTGTCACATCACAATCAAGACTGTCGCTTCATTAGGTCAACTCATATGATGCTACCATAATTTTTAACAGAAATTGTGAAAACCTGCCTGTCTTCCTCTCCCCTCCTTCCTTACCCAAGGACTTGCAAACTGAAACAGTTGCCTCTTCCAACAGCTTCAACTCAGTACTGCAGAGACAAAAAAAGAAAGGTAATTTATAACACGATACTGAATGTGTACACACTAATGTAATGGAATGCATCAACTGAAAAAAATTAGAACAAGAACATGATACACAATAAAATTAGCAGTATAAAATAAAGCTTCGATTTTCAGTGTAGTTAGGAAATTTACTGTAATCCTCGGGACATTAGAGAGAAGAGCTTGGGTTACTGCTGTGGAATAATACTTCTGTGAAGATGTGTTGCTCTCATTGTTAATAAGAAGCTGATTGGCTGATAGCTAGGCAGGATTTTCAGGGCAGAGAGAACGATGGGAAAAAAGGGCGGAGTGTGAGGAGGAGGCAAGAGATGGAGAGGAAGCAGGAGATGAGCATACCATACTTAGAAAAGGATCTGAGCCATGTGGCAGAGCGTAGATAAGAAATATGGGTTAATTTAAAATATGAGTTAGCTAGTAACAAGCCTGAGCTACTGGTTGAGCATTTATAATTAATAAATCTCTGTGTGGTTATTTCGGAACTTGCTGATGGGACAGAAAAGTCTTCTTTACAGGGTGCCCTATTTTTCAGGACCTGAGTTGGGTACCAAAACAGAATCCAAGGCACAGGTTCCAAAGCAGCACTGATCACACCCTTATAGTCATTCAGGGAACCTACATTATGCTTAGGAGATGTGTGAAGCTTAATACCACCCATGGGGCTTCGACAGTACCCTGAAGCAACAGGGAGTCATGATGCACAAAACTCAGAATCACACACCTCCAAAGTCCTCCACGGCTACGCTGACTTCTCCCACTGGACAACAGGGAGGTATACCACATCATTTAATAATTTTGAAGCATTTGAACATTTTTGAAATCGTATCAAACAACTATAGACAATGCTAGATGTGGTTGTTGGCTCACACCTCTACTCCTAGAGCTTATGAGATAGTCTGAAGGACCATGAATTCCAGGCCACTGTGAGCACCTGCACTCAGGCGCACATACCATCACACAGACTCTTACATAAACATAATTTAAAACCTTTTTTAAAAAATCCAGTGGTGGCACACAATCCCAAGCATTCTGAGGGCAGAGGCTGGTGGATCTCTGTTGCTTGGAGACCAGCCTGGTCTACAGAGCAAGTTCCAGGACAGCCAGGACTACACAGAGAAACCCTGTCTTGCAAAACAAAGCAACAATCCATGCACAGCCAGGCATGGTGGCACAGGCCTTTATTCCCAGCACTGAGGAGGTAGAGGCAGGCGGATCTCTGAGTTGGAGGTCAACCTGGTGTTCTTCATAATGAGTTACAGGACAACCAGGGCTACACTGTGAGACCCCTGTCTCAAAGAAACGAAAATAAAACAAAACACATGTGAACATATACACACAGAAGCAAAAGACGTTAAGTAGCATGGAAGCTGGGACACGTCACTCTGTGTGTTTTGAAACCTCTTCTGTTTTGAATCCCATGTTTCAATCCTCAGGCGTGACAATCACCTTTGCTCTTTTCTGACAGAAGGATCCAGAGAGCAGAACGTTAAACCGTGACAGAAGAAGTAAAACTCTGACCAATATAAAGTGAAATGCTATAGAAAATATATTTCTTATAAAGAGAGAGTATCAACCATGTTAGCCTCTAAAAGAGAAAATGTTTCCAAATGTCATCAGCCACAACTCAGGACAGGCCTGAATGGAGGGATCTGCTGGTCCCTCGCCACCTCAGGGAAGAGCAGACCTTCAGCGCAAGCCTGAAGTTTAAATAACCAGACCCGAGTTCAGGGTTAGGCCACCCGTTGCCATCAGTCAACAGAGAGCAACTGTTGACTGTCACACAGTTTTCCAAAACTGACAAAAAGGACATTTTTGGTAAGGAAGGAAAACCACACTTTTATATAAAGAATTCAAGTTTCTACCACCAAAGGAAACATATAACATGGGTCATCTGAATAAGGAAAATATAACTGTCATACATGAAAATTTGCAAAAATTATTTACAATATTTTTAGCCAACTGGTGTTAACAGGTCAGAGAGATGACAGTTTGCAAAGAAAAACACAAGCAGAGTTAGCGCAGGCAGGCCCTGCACTCGGGACTTGAAGGAAGAGGTGTCTGTGCCCCTTCCGTGATTTCTGTTGCCCACGTTTCCCTTTGTCGGCTCAGGCCCATCTTCACCGTGCAGACATCTTCACCTGTGCAGCTGGCAGTGGCTCTGAATTTGAATTTACAGGGATCAGTAGATGATGGAGAAAGGAGACTGAACAATACATAATCTTGGAAACAATTATTACCAATTTGTTACAAAATAACAGTGCTCGCTGAAGAAATGACTCAGCAGTTGAGAGCGATTGGTGCCCTTCCAGCCCCCAGACACTTTCTTATTCAAGGAGATCTGCATAATACATAGAAAGACTACCATGCACATACATGTCCATATACATGTGGAAGAAACAGTATCGGGGCCGCAATGATCGTTCTATGGTTGAGAGCACTTGCTATTGGTTCCCAGCACCCACATGGCAGCTTACCACCACCTGTGGTTCTGGTTACAGGTGTTCTGATACTCTCTAGCCTCCACTGGCAATAGGTATACCTGTGGTGAACATACATACATGCGGCATACATAAAATATGAATACATTTGAAAATATCTTTTAAAACAAAAAAGTATCATGCATAAAGCATGTAATAAAAATTGCTTCTTGGGGCTGGAGAGTTGGCTCGATGATTATGAGCACTGACTGCTCTTCCAGAGGTTCTGTGTTCCATTTCCAGCACCCACATGGTGGCTACAACCACCTGTGATGAGATCTGCTGCCGCCTTCTGGCATGCAGGGATACAGAACATTATGTAGATAATAAGTAAAATAAATCTTTTTTAAAAAGTTTGTATCTAGGTCATAATTACAATCACACGAAACAATGTGAACGATAAAGAATTTAAAGAAATAAATTTAAATATGACAAGGCAAATGATAGGTTGACAAGTGACTTTTCTCTAATTGCCACAAAACCGTCAACTACAGTGTATTCAAAGCAAACCTCTGAATTATAGATATTCCCCTCCTCACAGCTTCCGGCAAATTAGACTGCCTGTATTTCACTTTTTAGGCACACCAGTCCCATATACAAATGCTAAAAGATAAAAAGCTCACAGTTTAAAATCTCTTAGAAAAAGCAGATGTGCAAAAAGCTGTTGGGAGAAATTACTAGAGAAATCTGAACATAGATTTGCTGAATAAACCATAATTAGAAGGTTTATAAAGTAAATACTAAAAATGTTTTCAGCCCTTTCACTGAAAAAAAATTTTCACAGAATGTCTTCCAAATTGACACTTTACACCAATGTCATTTCGGCCTACAATGTACCTATTCTAACAAATATGCAATCTTTGTCAGTCTACCAATGGCCTAAGTAAACCAACAAGGCACCATTCAGAAAAAGAGAGAGGCATTTCTAAGGCCTTGCCCCTTGCATAAGCAAAGAGGGAATTACATAAATCATTCACAAAACTAACAAGAATCAACCCATCCCATGGTTAAACTGCAGGAAGGTTAATGTTTTAAAAGAATCTATTCATAGTAAAATTTCAAAGGATAGAACTGCACATAAATTTAACTGCAGAAAAATTTTAAAGCATCAGGCAAACTACAAAGGTGTTTCTATTCCTATGACTCACAGACCGTCTATACGCTGCCATTCAACTGCCTGGAACTATTCGGCTGTCCAAACTACAACCACCACCATACTGGGTAACACTGCATTTATTTTCTCAGGAAAGTAAGAGAAGCTAATGGCTTTAAAACTTAAGATTTCAACACCACCAGAAAGCAGCCAAGGGAGCAAGGCTCTGTTGGCCCCTTACTTTAGCACTGTAAAAATTTGTACCTCCATCTAAGTGTTCACTTTAAGGGAGTAATCAATCAAAGATGAACTCACCCACCTTCTAAAAACTGTGCATTGGAAGGTATAAATGCAAGGAGGAAATGAAAGTTTTCATGCAATGTGTAAAACCTGAACTTCTTGAAGTTCCTCAATCTGAGAAGATGAGATACAAGGAAAGTTGCATGCCGTTTATCCCACTAACAAGAGCTTGATGCGTTATTTTTGCTGCCATCAGGACAAACGTCTGATGAAAGAAATGAAGAGAACCTAGAAAATGGTTTAGTAGCTACGCTAGGCCACCTCAGTCAGGCAGCCTATTCCCACAAACCACGTAATGTGTGCCGAGGAGAATAAAAACACAGAGACAGGTATAGCAACTCAAAGAAGACAGCACTTTCCTAAGCATGTCCCTGTCACACTCAGACTCCTGAGTTAACTCACTTCAAGTCTCTTCTGTTTCTCAGGTGCAGAAACACATTTAAAAACTTGAAGGAAAGATCACCGGTCCAAGTATCCTAACCAAAGAGAAGATACACTCCCCCCAGGGAAGGCAGAA
Organism: Phodopus roborovskii; assembly: GCF_943737965.1. Classification (NCBI taxonomy): domain Eukaryota; kingdom Metazoa; phylum Chordata; class Mammalia; order Rodentia; family Cricetidae; genus Phodopus; species Phodopus roborovskii. The sequence goes on from NW_026126563.1 coordinate 11,557,002, forward strand.
ACACCGGACAGACCATCTCTGCCTGCCGCCAGGGCTGCCTGCCCACAACAACAGTCAAGCACAGACTATCTGGGAGTATGACCCACAGCTTTAGACAAGCTTGAAATGTGAATGTATCACCTCGTGACCCTCTTCTCAAAGACCACATCAGCCAGGTAGGGGTGACACACGCCTTTAGTCCCAGCACTCGGGAGGCAGGGGCAGGCTGATCTGTGTGAGTTACAGACCTGATCTATAAGAGCTAGTTCAGGACAGCCTCCAAAGCCACAGAGAAACCCTGTCTTAAACAAAAAGAAAAAAGAAAAAAAACCAAAAGCAAACAAACAAAATCACCAGATCATTGTATAATGCAACACTCTGGTCATTATTTGAAGTTCAGTTTGATGAATCCACGCTTCCAAAGGAGCTGACGACCCGTGATGATCAACATAAGTCACCCCTGGAATTATATAGACCTGGTTTCGATTTGGTCCTTACCAGACACTCACCTTAATCATACACAACCACAACCCTGAGGGCTACATTAGCAAAGTCTGAGCAAAACGTTCTTATTTTTTATGATGCAAGGAAAACTGAAAGGAAATGAAGTGGTAACTGGAACTTAAAAATGTTACAGAGACATGGAAGCTCTTGTGAATAATCATGTGAAGTTTGACAACTGCTAAGTGGTAAGGTGTATACATGCAATGAGTATTATTCAGCGTGAATATCCGGCAGGTGCTACAGTAAGTATGAAACAGGAAAACAGTACGCTAAGTGCGAGAAGTCAATCAGAAAGGGCGTATATTACATGACCCTGCATATCCGGTCATCTAAGATCCCTGGTGCGGACAAACTTGTAGATAGTAAGTAGCACAGAGGCTCCCAGGAGGCACTGGGAGCAGCGAGGGAAGTTTGTGCTATTTAATAGGCAGGGTACTTCTGTTTCCAATGGAAGAAAGGCCCTAGAAGTGAAGGCTAGGGGTAGTTATACAAATATAATTCAAAAAATTTATATAAACATAATACATTAAATTTTCAAAAATATGTTTACAAAATATTAAAAGTGGTATGTGGTATTCACAAACAGACATGGCTACTTTAATTTTTATTTTCATATTTTATAACTTCTATATAATTAACAATTACTTAAATATTTTAATAGATCATTTTATTGGTAACAGCAACCATATAGAAGCCATCTATTTACACAATAAGAAGTGCATAAAGACTTGATCATTGCTAGTTAGACAATGTAAGGCTACTCACTAGCTAGACAAACCCTAAAGGGAAACACTATAAGGAGGGAACCAGAGAACAGGACGAACACATTTTAATGGCACTCTAAAAGCACACCCCGCCAACGTCAGCGCTAGTTAGTTACACACAGCCAGTGTGAGCAGTAGTTACTCTTGATTGCTTGCTGGTTAAATGTTTTTCCTTGCTTAGTTTTATTCCCCCTTTGTATTTAAGTTTGAATTGTAATGAACACACAGTCCCTTGGTGCTGAGTGAGTTCTACCTTATCTCAGCGCCATCTAGTGCCCAGTGGTTGGAATAGTTCTCATAGTATTGCAGAGGACAGGAAGCGCCTTGCAGGAGCAGTCAGGTAGGACCACACTCTGCACTCATGCTCTAAACAGCTCAGCAATCACATAGCCAACAGGTACGGTGGCTCCTGCCTGAGACCCCAACATTTGGGAAGCTGAAGGAGGAGGAAGCAGGAGAGTTCCAGGCCAGGCTGGGCTACACAGAAGGACCCTTTGTCTTTAAAATAAATAAATAAATAAAAATAAAATAAAGTCATATGGCTTCCAGTAGAAAAGTGTTCATCAGAACGTTAGTTCAGTTTTGTTCATCCTTCGGTTTCAGCCCTTGCTATTTTTGAATAATAGTAACTTCCCTGAAGGAAAAGAGAATGTGCCCTCCATACTCCATTGTAATGGCATCCTGCCTTGCCAGTGAACTTGTGGTAGTGACCACACCCTTTGGGTGGTTTCTGGTGCAGACCTGACCCATGATAAGGGAGAGGAGGGTTGGCCTGTACTCTCTTGGGCCCAGAGAGCATCGGAGGGGCAGAGACAGCATCTTCCGCAGTAGGGAGGCCAAGGCGTTACTTACTCTCATCTGTGTACGTTCTCCCCTAATAAACACCTATTTATCATTTATCTTGGGTCTGGTGAACCCTTTTAAACCTCGCCTTCACTCTATAGCAGGGGTTCTCAACCTGCGGGTTGCAACGCCTTTGGGGTGGCATATCAGGTATCCCAGGGATCAGACATTTACATTATGACCATTACAGTGGCAACATTACAGTTATGAAGTAGCAATGGAATAATTTTATGGTTGGAGGTCATCACAGCATGAGGAATGTATTAAAGGGTCGCAGCGTCGGGAAGGTTGAAACCACTGTTCTGTGGTGTCCTACAAACCCTTGTGGTCAGGATCACTATTTCCACTTCACACAAGCAGTGGCAGGCTCGAAGAGCTTGGGTGGCATGCTAAATAAAGGGCACAAAGTGAGTGGCAGAGCTGGGCTGAACAAGGTCACTCTGGCCCCAAACCTGCGCGCCTCACTGCACTGTTCTCGGTCACTGTACAGCGCAGAAGGCAGCTCCCGCGGGGATACACACGCTGTTACTGCATTGCTCGGCCCAGCTCTCAAACCTGAAACTTCAAGTTTCAGTGCTCAACCCAGGTGAGGCTGGGTGGTTCACACCTGTAATCCTAGCACAGGCTAGGCTTGCTGGTTCACACCTGTAATCCTAGCACAGGCTAGGCTGGGTGGCTCACACCTGTAACCCTAGCACAGGCTAGGCTTGGTGGTTCACACCTGTAACCTTAGCACAGGCTAGGCTGGGTGGTTCACACCTGTAACCCTAGCACAGGCTAGGCTGGCTGGTACACACCTGTAACCCTAGCACAGGCTAGGCTGGGTGGCTCACACCTGTAACCTTAGCACAGGCTAGGCTTGCTGGTTCACACCTGTAACCTTAGCACAGGCTAGGCTGGGTGGTTCACACCTGTAACCCTAGCACAGGCTAGGCTGGGTGGTTCACACCTGTAACCCTAGCACAGGCTAGGCTTGCTGGTTCACACCTGTAACCCTAGCACAGGCTAGGCTGGGTGGTTCACACCTGTAACCCTCGCACAGGCTAGGCTTGGTGGTTCACACCTGTAACCCTAGCACAGGCTAGGCTTGGTGGTTCACACCTGTAACCAACCCTAGCACTTGGGAGTCTAGGGGAGGAGCATTTTAAGGACACAGCTAGTTTTGTGTGCATAATGAGGACCATGCCTAAATAAATAGACCATTCTATGTGATGCTGTTACTTGGGTTGTCATTTTTTTTTTTAGAGAAATGTGGGATTTTCACTTCCTTCGACGGGAGAGGGCAGACTGCTATTTGTGTAACTTTCATATCCTTTAGAGCTTAAACCACAACATATTTTAGCAAATAAGTATGTACAATTATACTTTTTTAGTTCCATCTGCAGACACCATAGTTAACGCTGGGAGAGCCCTCACCTTCATTCCTGCTACTTGTGTTCCACCTTTAAAGACAGTCATTTATAATCAAGTTATAAAACAACACAACCGATGATCTCATGTTCAACTAGGTCTGTACCTTTGCCCTCAGTCACAGTTAGAGCTGCCCTGCGCACATTCGACCCACAGGCCCTAGGTGGGAGGCACCTGCAACATCCATCTTCTTTGGGACTCTTCTTATTCTGGTTCCCTCCAGCTTCTTCCAGAATCTTCTGGAATCATCACCGCCCCCCCCCCATAGCACACCCACACTGCCTGCCTCCTTCCGACCAGTCTGCAGAGTGCATATCTGACTCTACATCTGAACTGTCTTTCATTTATCTTTATTTAATTAGACGTGTTTCAGAATGACAAAAAAAAAAAAAAAAAAAAAAAAAAAAACTTTCTAGTCAACAAGTCATTTTCACTAAGTGACAATGTATCACCAGGTGATGCACTCAGAATAACAAAGGAGGTGAAAGCATGGTCACGCCCTTCCTGGTTAAAACCCTTCAACAGATGCTGGGATGAAACATATACAGCTTTAACAGTCTATAAAATCTCCTAACTCTTCCCACCCACTTCTCAGTCCTCCACGGTCTTCTAGCGGGCGTGATGCCCCTGGGATGGGCACGCCCCCTGCACTGCCACACAGCCCTTATCATGCTTCAGTCTACAGTGTGAACCCTTTGAGAGCACACGGTATCATTCCTACTTCACCATTACGGCCTGAGAAACGAACAAACAACAGAGTGATAACACAGTGAGGGGCGACCCTAAATGACAAGCATGGCACACACATTACAAACATGCTCACACACATCACACACTTTTACACCAGCATATTCAGGTAGCTGCAAATCAAAATACAACAAGCACGGGTTTATTAGCACCGCTGTGTAATTTAGAAGTTATGTGTCTTTCTGGGATCTATCTCCATCCAGCTGGGTCCTCTGGAGCTGGAATTACAGGCAGTTGTGAGCTGCCTGACGTGGGTGCTGGAACTAAACTCTGGTCCTCTGTAGAAGCAGTAAGTGCTCTTAACCACTGGGCCCATGGTTTGTTTGGGGTTTTCTTTTTGAGACAAGGGCTTCCTACATAGCCCATGCGGTACAGACCTAACAATCATCCCACCTCTGCATCACTGATTTACTTTAAAATGCTTAAAAAAAAAAAAAAAAAAAAAGCCAGAAGTTGGGAGGTAAAGGTGAGACCATCAGGAGCCCAGGGCCAGAGAATCTGAAGCCAGCCTGAGCTACATGAGTCCCTGACTAAAAAAAAAACCAAAAAACCAAAAAAACAGTTAAGGCTACACAATCAAACCCTATCTTAAAAATTACAAACTCCACCAATACAGAAATACAGAAATGTCTATTAGCTGATGAAGAGACAGAGAAAATGTGTATTCGTAAGGCAGGCTATAGCAGAGCAACAAAAAGGAATGAACAGTGTCTGGCCCTTCCTTATCTGCCCATTCTGTAAAAGAAGCAGCTCACAAAAGACCACACCTACGACTCCATTTAGAAATATCTACAACATTCAAGCCTGTGAATGCTGGGGGAGGGGTGGCTCTAAAGTCACCACAAATACAGCGGTGTAAAACAATACGAATTTATTACACTGCAGTTGTGCGGGGCAAAAGTCTAACAACAGTTCCAGCGAGCAGAAACCAACAAGGCAGCAAGTGGCAGCAAAAGTCACGTCACGAGGAAAAGCGAAGCGTGCCGAGCCCCCTCCGGCTCCGAGCCACTGCTCCCTTGCCGGCTCTCTCCACCGAGTCACATCACATGACTGACGAGTCTTCCCTCTGTTCCTCTTGCTTTTTCAAGAGTCCTTATGGACTGGAGGGAAGGCTCTGTGGTTAAGAGTGATGGCTGCTCTTCCAGAGGTCCTGAGTTCAGTTCCCAGCACACACATGGTGGCTCACAACCACCTGCAGTGGGACCTGATGCCCTCTTCTGGCAGAAAGTTGTACATTCATGACATTAATAAACAAACAAACAAATCTTGGGGGAAAAAGAATTCTCGTCCTCACACTGACCTACCAGGACAGTGCACACTGACCTCCCTCCCCACTTCAAGGTCAACTGGTGACAGGCTTAACTCCATCTGCAGCTCTCACTGCGTTCACAGAGGGTGGTAACTAGACGTCAACTGTAGCAGCAATGTTTTTAAAAATACGTTTTTGAAAAATCTAGCTATTGCACCTATGAAAATGCAATATTCTAGTTACTCTACATTGCCATATAACTGTCAATTCTTGTAACCGTTTACATGAGATACTGTTCAATGGGAACTAGAGAGACAGCTCAGCAGTTGCAGACCCTCTCTGCCCTGGAAGTTGAGTTCCAGCACCCACATCAGATGGGTCACAACTGCCTGTAACTACAGCTTCAGGGAATGATACACACAGAGAGAAAGACAGAGACAGAGAGAGACAGAGAGAGACAGAGAGGTCTCAAAAAGGTCTTAAATTGACAATAGCGAGAAAAAAACGAAGCCTCTGAGATACTGTGGTTTGTTGCATAAATTGGGAAAACTTCCTTGGAAAGGCCTGGAGTATCTACTAAAATTACAAATGCACACACATTCTGACCCAACAATTCCACTTCAAGGAATTCACAGTAGAGATAAATTTGTATGCTTGTGAAATATGCACAATGCTATGAAGTAATAAAGCATTACAAACAGTCTAAATGCCCACTAATAGAAAGCTGACTAAAAGTATTTAAAGGTTGTTCTGTAGCCATGAAAAAGAATAAAGCTATTGTCTATATGCTTACATATACAAGACATGTTTTACCTAACTGGAGGAGAAAGCGAGGAGGAGGATGGTTTGATGCTAATGTTTGTATTTACACAATTCTTTAAGACTAATGGGATGCGCAGAAAGAACTTCACTGCCTCTAAGAATGGAAAGAACTGTTGCTGGCAAATGCAGCTGGGTAAGGAAGGAGACAGAGTTGCAGGATAAAAACTATTTCCTATTTTTTCCTACCTTCTGCAGCTTCTACTAACATACTAACCAGCAGAAAAGGTCACTGGAAAGTAGCACGTTGATAGCACAGGCTCATGCAGCCTTTGATCAGAATTTCCAGTCTCCAGGAAGCATCTTACCTGCTGGTTGGTGCAGGAAAAGAAAAGGAAAAGAGCTGATTCCAGAAGGGGTCATTTTCAGAGATGGACTCGGTGCCTGACAGCTTCTTCAAGTACTCGTTTTTAGGCAGGTCACTGATACTGCTGCTGTTCGCACCCATCTTCTGTGTGGTAGGGAACTGGTCCTCACATGGGCATGTTCACCAGACAACCTGTTAAAAAAAATCATTCAAAATAAACACCACACTTTCCTCATGTGGAGCTAGACATATATATGTATATATATATAAACCTACGCCTGCTCTAAAGGCAAGCATAGTTCTCTTCATGTGCAAATATGCTGGACATCAGAAACAAAGTCCCAAAGGGAAAGAGGAGATTATAATCTATCAGAGCCAGTATAGACATGAAAATGTCAGCCCATGCTTATTCCACGTTAGGATGAACATAACTGGAGAGACGGCTCTGTAGTTACAGGCACTTGCTGCCCTCTATCTTAAGTACCGGAGTTCAGAGCCCAGCACCCAGGGAAGGAAGGTAGCTCACAAATGGCTGTAGCTACAGCCCCAAGAGAACCAGCATCCTCATTCAGTCTCTGAGAACATCTGCCCACACACATGTATGCACTTACAAAGATGCACACAGGCACTTGAGTGAAAAAAAAAAAATAAGCATTAAAAAAAAAAGCATAACGTAACTCTGCCCAAGAAAACGTCTCAAAGCAAATTCCTAGTAATCATAACTTGCTTGTTACTAAGAGTAGTCTGGGAAGTTTTTATAAATAGGACAACAGTGCTATCGGAACACAAAGTAACTCAGCTAACTGCCATGTGCTTGCCATGCTCTCTGAGGAAGTGGAGGCTATCCCAAATCAGAGCTCTCAGTTCCAAAGAAATGACATCTCAGTGTAAAGACACCCACAGACGTAAGACAATCTAGCAAGGAAATGGTAGTAAAGAACAGACTAGCACAACTACTCTGATATTGGCTAAAGAAGACTTTAAGTCAAAAGAGATTCAGAAGGCCACTACATTTTAAAAACCAAGTCACCAGGGAGATAAAAGAAGGGACAGCGGGATGGCTCAGTGGCTAAAAGTACTTTTTGCTCTTACAGGAAAGCGACCCACGTTCTCTGCCCAGCATCCACACTATGGGGCAGTCATCTGTGACTTCACATCCGGAGGCTCTGATGCCCTCTTCTGGGCCCCACAGATATTGCAAGCACATAGTGCAGACACATGCAGGCTAAACTCCATATACATAAAATAAAAATAAAATCAAGGAGGAGGAGGAAGAAACCACTGCAAATATGTTTCTTAAAAAATATTAGCCGGGCAGTGGTGGCACATGCCTTTAATCCCAGCACTTGAGAGGCAGAGGCCGGTGGATCCCTGTGAGTTCAAGGTCAGCCTGGTCTACAGAGTGAGTTCCAGGACAGGCTCCAAAGCTGCACAGAGAAACCCTGTCTTGAAAAACCAAACCGAACCAAAACAAAACAAAACCATTAGATCTCCCAACTTTACACACACACACACACACACACACACACACACACACACACACGCGCACAAAAATTCAAATCAGTCATGTTTTACTAATAATGGGAAGCGTCAATGTCTTGCTAATCTTTAGGCAACCTAAAATAAAAACAGCTCAGAGTTAAACTGCACCACAGACCACATGGACTTAACAGCTCACAGACTCCCTTCCAACAGACACTAATTCTCAGTCTTCTCCAAAATCCACCTCGTGCTAGTCCACAAAACAAGGCTTACCACAAGTGCAAGAACTAAAGAGAAGCGACAGGAAACACACAAGCCTGTGGAGATTCGGCAATACCGATGAGTGAAAACTGTCATTAAGGAGATCAGAAGATAAAGTTTAAATTCATAGGATCAGGGAAGATGAGATGCCTCAGCAGGTAAAGAACACACACAACACAATTTACCAAAAATAAACCATCATCAGTTAAGCAAATTAAACAGATCCGTAACCCTAGTGAAATAAAAGTAATGATTAGAAATCTTCCAACCCAAAAAAAAAAAAAAAAAAAAAAAAAAAAAAGCCACGATCACATAGATTCAGCTCAGAATTCTACCAGATCTTCAGAGAATTAACATTAATACCCCTCAAATTATTCCACAAAATAGAAACTAAAACAACACTGCCTAATTCTTTTACAACTCCCACAATTGTTCATTTCTGTTCATCCCAGAAATGCAGAGATGGTTCAACATACATAAATCAATAAATGTCATCTACCACATAAACAGACTGAACGACAAAAACCGTATGATCATCTCATCAGATGCAGAAAAGGTCTTTGACAAAATCCAACACTCTTCCATTATTAAAGTCCTGGAGAGACAATGGATAGAAGGGACATAATGAAGGCATATACAGCAGGCCTACAGCCAACATCCACTTAAATGGTGGGAAAATCGGGAACGAGACAAGGCTGTCCACTCTCTTCCCACCTCGTCAATACAGCACATGAAGTCTTAGAGTCATGAGACAACTGAAGGAGATCTAAGGCTAAGAAAGGGAGGAGGCAATGCATCTTTATTTGCATGTGATGTGATCTTATACATAAAAGACACTAGAAACCACACCAAGAAACTTCTACAGCTGATGAACACTTTCAGCAGCGCACAGGATAGATACAAAATTAACTCACAGAATCATTAGCCTTCATATATAATATAAATGATCGAGAACGAAATCAGGGAAAAATACCTTTCACAATAGCATCAATCAACCAATCATCAATCAAAATGTTTTGAGATAACTCTAACAAAGAAAAGTGAAAGACTTGTATAATTAAGTATGTTAAGACACTAAAAAGATCACAAAAGATGGAAAGATCCTCCATGCTCATGGATGAGTAGGATTAATATAGTGAAAATAACATCCTACCAAAAGCAATCTATAGGTTCAATGCAATTCCCATGAAAATTCCAACACAATTCTTCAAAGAAATTAAATGAACAATTTTCAGCTTCATATGTAAGCACACACATACACCCACACACCCACACACCCACAAACACACACACACACACACACACCCTGGAATGGCTAAAAACACTCCTAAGTAATAAAAAAAAACTGCTGGGGTATCCGTGGTTTACAGTACTCGCTGCTCTTGCAGAGGTCATGGGTTCAACTCCCAGCATCCACATGGTGGCTCACAATCATACCTAAGTCCAGTTCCTGGGGATCCAACCCCTTCCTCTGGCCTCCTCAGGCACCAGGCACATACATGGTACACACACACACACACGTGATACATGTACACATACATGCCACATGCAAAAACTCATATATAAAAAACAAATCTTTTATGTCCACTATAAAGAGGCTAGCCTAGAAGTTACTATGTATAAGATCACCTTACATTCTGACCTTACCCTCACAAACAGGGAAATAACCAGTGTAGAATATCATGCCTGGCTTCATGTGATTTTTTTTTTTTTTTTGCATGTGTGTGGGGAGGGGACTTTTGTTTTGGGTTTTTGTTGTTTCCATGTGGTTTTCTTAAAGATGTTATTTATTGTACATGTATAGGTGTTTTGCCTGCATGTATTGTCTATGTACCATATGCATGTAGTAACCACAGGAGCCAGAAGAGGGCGTTGGATCCTCTGAAACGGAAGTTTAAAGGCTGAGCCCGTTTGCATTTTAAAGACAGGAACTTCTGTAGTTCAGGCTGGCCTTAGACTTGCGGTGTAGCCAAAGATGGCTCTGATCTCCTGATCTCCCTACTTCTGCATCCCATGTGCTAGGATTTCAGGGTGCACCCCACACCTAGCTTTCAAATGGCCATTTCTGCTTACTTCTGACCGTCACTATATTAGTGACACCGCTGAGCTGGTAACACACAGAGGGAAAACAGCAACAGCTGTTGCAGCAATACGAGACAGGTGGCCTAAAAGTCCAGAGAGCCGCCGGGGCAAAAACGGGGAGCTTCAAAGAGCTCAAACTAAGATAATATGCCCTAGTCCATGGAAAGGTTTCATGGAGCTACCAAACCTGAGGGGTCAAGGATCTGAGCCACCCTAGACCTGTAAGCTATACTACTGTCTCACAGACTGAAAAGCCTGACAGCTGTAAGAACTGCTGTAGGGAGGAGATTCAAGATGTAGAGACTTGAGAAGAAGGTCCTCTGAAGTCTCTTCATTTTGAATCTCCCCTACTACATCTCCCAGAATCCTCCCTGTCTCCTAGTCCCGCCTATCTTGCCTTCCTATTTGCCAACAGTGCTTTATTCATTAACCAATAAGAGAAACATTTACCGAATGACATCTCCCATCAAACTGCAACTGTAGAGCTGAGATCTCAGGACAGAGGCCTGCTCAGGAACCCTAAAATTAGCCAGTGCCACCCGCAGCTGCTGGATACTGACACCACTCCTCACTGCTAGAGGTCAAGGATTAGAATAGCTGCCAAGTACCAAGGCTACTGATGCTTAAAATTCAGAGTGACGCCAGGCGGTGGCGGCATGCGCCTTTCAAGCTACATTCACGAACGGAGTAAAGCACACCATCTCAACACAAGAGAAACTGATCCCATCTCCTCCCACACTGCGTTCCTATCACCTCCTCGTCCCTGCCCTCAAGCTCCCATTATGTAAAGAGGAGCCTGAAATGGCATATTCCTACATTACATAAAACTTGTCTGCCTAGGTGGATTACTCCTGAGAGTCAAGCTTTTTTTTTTTTTTATCCCTACTTAACCCTAGCAGACTGCTAAGTACTGAAAAGATGCTTGCTGAAATAGCCATGGTCCAATTTAATAAACGCATGCAAAGACCTTCAACCTAAAACCAGAGTAAAATACATTATTTAAAACAGCGAAGTGCAGCTGGAGAGATGACTCAGCAGTTAGAGCTCTTCCAGAGGACCTGAGTTCAGTTCCCAGCACCCACACCTGCAGGCTCACAACCAGCTGCTGACTCCAGTGCTAATGAATACAATGTCTCTTTTCCTGGCCTCTGCAGGCACACACAGACAGCATGCATTCACACAGACAGACACATCCGTAAGTAAAAATTTCAAAGACAAATCTAAAACATCAAACGTTTTAAAGTACCATTTTTATCCATCAGAGCAGTAAAGGCTTACAAACTGCTAACTCTATAAGTCACTCCAATTTTTATTTTTTATTTTTTTCTTTAGTATATGTGCTGCTGAAGTGAACACAGGGACTCTACTAACTCAACAGCGCATCTCTGGCAGACATTCACTGAGTTGCTGGATGTAGGCAGGTACACACTGAGTGCCTACTGTATGTCAGCAGGGTTATCATCCAGAACTCCCAGGAGGCAGGAGTGGTTGGAGAAACAGTCTCTCTCTCTCATCCTCATCAGGTGTCTAGGCTCCCTTCAGGGATCACACTCTCACACATGATGGCATGGATCTTCTTCAACATGGGAGTCATGGAATTTGAGCGCCTACCAATGTGATCTCAACACAAGGTAGCCTTTCCTGCTCACTTGGCCCAATACACGAGCATCCTTGTAGCTCCAAATGATGAGAAGTAAGCCCACGAACACCTACTCATACCAATCAAGTCCCGGAAAGCTAATAAAGGGGGTTATACTCAGTGCTTCTTCTTGCCCTCAGTTCTTCCTGCCTACTCCAACGTGGTACACAAAAGGAAGCTAGGAAACTAGACTTCTCCCCAGCCCTGCTCACGACAGAGCAAGCACAAATGTAAGATGAGGGGAAATGGAGGCCGATGCTGGGGATTTATGGACATGTAGAATGAGAGCCTAGAGGGTGAGGCAAGGCAGAGCAAAGGGCAGAGGCACAGTCACATTCTCTCACACCTAGTATTGTCATGTATGTATTTATCCTTTGCCTTCCAAACGGTCAGCTGATGGGAGATGTCATTCTGTAAATATGTTTCTCTTATTAGTTAACGAATAAAGCACTGTTGACAAATAGGAGAGCATGATAGGCGGGACTAGGAGACAAGGAGGATTTGGGGAGATGTAGTAGGAGATTCAAGATCTAGAGACTTGAGAGAGCAGAGGTCCAGACCCTCTCTCCAGTAAGATAAGACCATGTGGAAACACTTGGATTAATAGAAATGGGTTAATATTTAAGACCGAGCTAGCCAATAAGAAATGCTAGTAACAGGCCAACAACTTTATATCTAATACAGCGTCTCTGTGTGTTATTTGGGGTTGATGCAGCTGTGGGACCAGGCTGACTGTGGGAAAACTATTCCTAACAAAATGGCGCCCATAATGCAGGTACTTAAGAACTTCAACTTAAAACTTAACAAAAGCTTAAAAAGGGGTTTTAAAATAAAAGGACAGAAACAAGGCTTCTTGATAGCAGCATTTTTCTCGGTTGGGCTCTGTTTTGCTAGAGACAAAAAAAAAAACCTTTTGTGGCTCCTTTAAGGAAGATTTCCTGATTCATCATAAGAGGCAAAAAAAAAAAAAAAAACCCACACGGCTTTTAAGAACTGCTGCTAACAATCCAATGGTGTGTATGAGCAGCTGGAGAGAGTAGCTGGGTATGGTGGCACAGGCCTTTAATTCCAGCACTCGGGAGGCAGAGGCAAGCAGATCTCTGTGATTTCAAAGTAAACCTGGTATACAGAATTAATTCCAGGACAGGCAAAAGTTACACAGAGAAACCCTGTCTCAAAAAATGAAAAAAATAGAAGTAGAAGAAATAGAATAATAAAAAAGCCACATATAGTCTGGATGCTGTATGCTATTGTGTTGTCTTTGTATTGTTTGACTGCTGAGGAAATAGCAACAACTGTTAAAAGAAATGCTGCTGGGTTATTCCAATTTATATATTTTAAAAATGCTTTGACTTCAAAATTTAAGTCTAAGGACAGGTTACTGTGGGAAAGGATTTCTATTTTTGTTTCCACAGAAAATAAAAAACTGTGGATTCCTTTCAGACTAACACGGTTTGATCAAGCAAGACCCCCTGAAACAGTGTCCCAGGTGATCCAACATTCAAAACAGCTTGGACAAGGCAGCCTTGCAGACTACTACAGACAGGATTTCTGCATCTTCTTAAGAACACCATGACAGTGACCCCTACCAGCAGGAAGCAGTTTGAAAAGAACAATGCCCAAATTCCCAAACATTGTCTACAAATGTTTTTCATTTAAATGGGCTTGGTTATACATGGTTAATGATCACAACCAATCTCTTTAAAAATAAAAGGGGATTATGATATAGATATACTGTTTTGAAATGGATTTTCATTTATTGATACAAATTTAAGGTCAATTTATGATAAGTATATTTCTCCTCTTGTTTAGGTATTGTGTTTTATAGCTCATTTAAAATGTTATAATTTAGTACAGATTATAGTTACCTATGATAGTCAAAACTTAAAGTTAAGTTAGTTAGGTTTTCAAGATGTATTTGAGATGGATAGGCATTCTTCCAACCTTTCAAAGACCTACAGAATATGGCATTTAAATTGGTTTAGGGTTTTTCTTAACAGTGAGGCACAACTGCTCCTGGCAGCATCACCTGCATCAGAAAAGAAGATGGACATCAAGGAAACCCGTTATGGAGTTTGCCTCCAATATGGCAACACTAGCCATTTGGGCAAGATACTGCTCTTGACTGGACTGTTTGACTTTATGCTGTATAAACTGGACATGCACATGGAAATACTTAGATTAATAGAAATGGGTTAATATTTAAGACAGAGCTAGCCAATAAGAAATGCTAGTAACAGGCCAACAGCTTCATATCTAATACAGCGTCTCTGTGTGTTACTTGGGGGCTGACACAGCTGTGGGACCAGGCTTGTGGGAAAAAAAAAAAAAACTGCCCCTAACAGTCAGCTTCAAAAACAAAGGGCTTTCTATCCTCATTCTAAAAAATCTACCCCCAGGTAAACTGACACATTTTGACAAGTTCTATGGATGGAGATGTCCATCACACCACTGTTTATAACCTAAACATTTTACACAAATAGGGGATAAATTACACTGTAGAATCAGCAATAAAACAAAAATGCAATAAAACACTCTGAAAATAAGTCAAATCTTAAATATGTAAAGATGTGAAGATATTCTGTGATGGCTGGAATAAGAATGGCCCCATATATTTGAAGAATGGCTCATGTATTTGAATGCTTAGCCAACAGGGAGTGGCGCTATTTCAAGGGATTAGAAGGTGTGGTCTTATTGGAGGGTGTGTGTTCCAAAGGCCCATGCCAGGCCCAGTCAGTCAGTCAGTCAGTCAGTCAGTCAGTCAGTATGTCTCTGTCTGTCTGTCTGTCTGTCTGTCTGTCTCTCTCTCTCTCTCTCTCCCTCTCTCTCTCTCTCTCCCTCTCTCTCTCCCTCTCTCTCTCCCTCTCTCTCTCTCTCTCCCTCTCTCTCTCTCTCCCCCTCTCTCTCTCTTTCCCTCCCTCTCTCTCTCTCTCTCTCTCTCTCTCTCTCTCTCTCTCTCTCTCTCTCTCTCTCTCCCTCTCTCTCTCTCTGCCTATGGATGAAAATGCAGAACTCTTGGCTACTTCTATAGTACCATGTCTGCCTGCAGGCCAACATGCTCCTTACCAAGACGATAATGGACTAACCTCTGAAATGTAGGCAAGCCCACAATTAAATGCTTTCTTTTGTAAGAGTTACCTTGGTCATGATGTCTCTTCACAACAACAGAACAATGACTAAGACAGAATTTGGTACCAGGGACTGTGGTATTGCTGTGACAGGTCTGGTCATGGTGTTTGTTAAAGGAATATGGAAGACTTTGGAGCTTTGGACCAGAAAAGTAGTTAGAAGCATTCTTCAAGCAGGGCTTAGTGGCCATCCTAGTAAGAGCTCAGAAGACAGTGCAGAGAACAATTCAAACTGTGGGGAGTCCAGCTCAAGCAGTTTGGGGGGGGGGTGATATTAGTGAGTGGCCTAGAGACCATTCTTGTGATATTTTGATGAAAAAATGTGGCTGCCTTTTGCCTTGTCCTAAAAACCTCAGTTAAATGGAAGAGTTTTGGGTTAATGGCTTTGGCATAGATTTCAAGGCAGCCTAGTAGTGACTCAGTCCTGTGGTTACTAGTAACCACTCTTACGCAGATAATGTAAAGGAGGGAGCAGGACCTTTCACTGTCTATCTGCATAGGGTGAGAACCACTCCCTCCTTTAGAGTTAAGGGTATAAGAAGGGGTTGTAGAATCTCCTTCTAAGGCTAAGAAAAGCCTCTCAAGCCAGGCATGTGTCTGGAGTGCCCCTGCTTGGAGGCCTAGAAAGGCCACTGAGTGAAACTATAAGGGTGAAACCCAGATTGTGTTGCGACTCTAAGATGTTAGAGATGCCAGAGCATGGGATGCCTATCAAAGAGAGCTGTTCACAGGGAGGACCAGTCAAAGAGAGAAAAGTGTGTTTCAGTCAACAAAACCTAAAGGAGCCAGAGGTCTGAAGAGCATTTTGACATGAGACATGACCATGCAGAGTCTGGAGTTTGCTCCACGGTTTTCTGTCTTGCTTTGGTCCAGTGTTTCCTCACTGTGCTCCCTTTCCTCCAATCCATACCATGGAGCCCTGGGAAGATTACAGAAATGTAGACAAAGCACCATGAAATACAAGCAGGGTGTGGGGCTGCCTGTGGGACATTGTCCATGGGATCAGAGGCTGCAAGGACCTGGGACTCTAAGTCAAGGATGAGGAGGGTAATGAAGTAGAGGATAAATGCAGGCAGATAGAGCTTGCTAAACAGTAACACAAGAGGGTTCACAGCCTCTAAGGCAGGGGATTAGAAGATTCAATGCCAGAGAATCTAAATGGCAACCCAGAGCCCAAGGATCTTTAGTATTCTTTCCCCCAGCAGGCTTTAACAATTGCCTACCCCCTTACAGCAATGCTTGTCACTCCTCTAACATGGCTGGGTAAGGTGGTGCATGCCTTTAATCCCAGCATTCAGGAGACAGAGGCAGGCGGAACTCTGATGGGTTCAAAGCGGGTCTGGTCTAAAGAGCTAGTTCCAGGACAGCCAGAGCTGTTACACAGCAAAACCCTGCCTCAAAGAAGAAGGTGGGATAGAGATGGCAAAACAACCCAGAGAAAGGACTCACAGGAAGCAGCTCAGTCTGGGAGAGATTGAAGTTAACATGCTCTAAGAGACAATAAAGCTAAGCAGTCACAGGAATAGCAGGAAGCCTTTTTTAGCACCCACTATGTCCCTTAGAGCACATGCTGCACTTCACATACATGGACTCACTTACTCTTCCTCAATATCCAGTGAGGCAGGACTGAGTTTCACTGCTGGCTCGGGGATGGCAAATGGTGGTACTAGGGTCAAATCTAGCCAGCTACCTGAATAACAGTTTTTACGTGGCTGCCAAAAACTAACGAATACTTTTATGACATGGAATTAAAATCTCAGTGCCCACAAGTAAAGTCGCATCACAACACCGCCGTGGCCCTTTGCTTACAAAGCTTTTCCTGTCACCCAACACAATGCCCTAGTCCCTTTCTACTGCTACTCAACACAGCACAAACTTCCATGATGCACATACCTCAACGGCACTTCAGGTCCAGGCATGCCGGCTCATGGGAGACTGAGGCAGGAGGACTGCTTCAAGTGTGAGACCGGGCTGGCCATGCTGAGCCTATAAATGAGACTGCCTCACAAACACACAAAAATGGGAACAAGACTCCAAAGTCATACACCTTTTTAAAATTCTTCTAACATTGTGTCTTTATTATTTTTAACTGTGTATACATGTGCATGCTTGCACATGTGTGGGTGTGGGCACATGAGGTCAGGGGCCTGTGGAGGCCAGAGGTATAAGAATTTCTACAACTATGGATGATTTGTAAGCCTCCCAGTGTGGGGGTGCTGGGAACTAACTGTCCTCTACAAAAGCAGTACAGCTCCTAACAGAGGAGTCCTCTCTAGCCCCTTTAATACTTTTTAAATTCTACTTATGTGCACTGTGTATGTGTGTGTGTCACATGTGTCAGAAGTGTCAGAGGCCCTCGGAACTAGAGTTACAGGGAATTAGAGTTACAGGCAGTTGTGAGTACCAGATGGTACTGGGATTTGAACTTGGGTCCTGGAGAAGAGGTAGAAATGGCTAGACATGATGGCGTATGCCTTCAATCGCAGCACTCAGGAGGCGGAGGCAGAGGTAGGCAGAGCTTTGTGAGTTTGAGGACAGCCTGGTCTACAGACAGAGTTCCGGGATACAGGATAGCCAGGGCTACATAGTAAGACTGTGTCTCAATGAAAAAAAAAAAAAAACCTAAAAGTGCTCCTAAAGGCCGAGCAGTCCCGCCCAGCACCATCTTTTATCTTATTAATGTCAGAATTTCATTGCTATCAAGCCTGTAGCTATGCCAGAGGAATACGGCACAGGAAGCTTGGCCAGACCCAGCATTCATCCTAATACCCTCACTTGCACTACAGCACAGCACTCAGGAGGGAGAGCAAGAGCAGGCAAAGTACAACAGTTCAAGGGAGGCACCTCATCTCATCACTCACAATGTCTTCCCAAAAATAGCAAGGGAAAATGAGACCACAAGCAAAGCACATCTCAAAATGGTTACTTGATAACCAAGTAAAGAAAGGCATTTATAAATGGTGAGTCAATTAAACTGTATTGGATTACAGAAGCCAAAAACTGTGTCCAGAGAAAAAAATTTAATATCTGACTTAAATTTAATATTTAAAGTGAAAACGGTTACTCAAAAAAACAGTCTGTGTGGAATAGTGATAGCTATGAATATTTTCCAAAAATGCAGGCCATGCTGACCCGGGCTGGGGAGGTGGCTCAGGGGGTCACGGCTTGCTGCTAACCCTCATGGCCCGAGTGCGGACCCGGAACCCACGGGCAGGAGAGAACCGACTCTGGCACGGTGCCCTGACCTCCACCAGCTCACACAGGTCAAAGGCCACACAAACGTAAGGCAGGAGGGAGGCAAACTGCAGCAGGGTTTGTAAAGATGTGCAATGACGACTGACATGGTGGAGTGGGAGGAGCAAAAGAGGAAGACTGACAGGCCAGGCCCTGAAGGGGGGCGGTCTCAGGTTACGTCACAGTGCGTTACGTCATAATGACTTCAGCCCAGCACGAGAGAGAGCAAGCGGTGAGCGCTTTCTAGAAAACCCCGATCAATGAACAGTCACCACTCCAGCCCCCAATACCAACAATTCTTCCCTACAACAATAAACATAAACGTAAACATAATAATAATGACCATGATAATGATAATAGTAATAGGCTGGAGAGGTCATTCAGTGGTTAAGAATACTTGCTCTTGAAGAGGAACTCAGCTCAATTCCCAGAACACACACACACACACACACACACACACACACACACACACGATAGCTCACAACTGTCCATAACACACACACACACACACACACACACACACACACACGATAGCTCACAACTGTCCATAACTCTGGTTCCAGGCGGATGTAACACCCTCTTCTGATCTCTGTGGGCACCAGGAACACACATAAAATCAGGCGAAACACTCATATACATAAAACAAATCTGAAAAGAAATTTTAACAATAAAAGTCCTCCATTCATTCATTCATTCATTCATTTATTTATTTTGAGACAGGGTTGCCAGAGTAGCCTTGAATTCAATCCTCCTACCTCAGCCTCCTGAGTGCCAGGATTACAATCATGTACCACCAAACCTACTTTAGAAGGAAAAGCGTCCTTAAAACATGGGCTCACACAGCCCAAGCTGGGCTCAAGCTTGGACTTCTGATGCTCCTACCTCTACCTACCTCTCAAGTGCTGAGATGACAGGCATGTGACACCAGACCCAGACCCAGGCTATAAAACGCTAATGACAGAAGCAGCCCCTCCTCCAGGCTAAGCAAGCACCATACCAACTGGCAGAATTGCATTTTAAATTTCAATAAAAACTTGGAGAAATTCTTCTCTCTTAGTAGAGAGGTACCTAAAAAATACCTTTCATTTTGCCTTTCAGCCCACAAACCCTAAAACACTACAATACTTGCCAATTCTTGACCAAAAAAAACTAAAGCAAAGCAAAGAATGCTTAACTAGTTTACCTAAAATTACAGAACCATAAAGTGGCAAATGAGATGTCAAACCCAAGCAGGTAAGGTGCAAAATGCATTCTACTTTAACCACTACACCCATCATGTTATCTCTATAATACATTTTTTCATGAACCAAGAACAGGGCACCATCAAAAAAGAAAACAATCGCCAGACATCTAAATGATTGATTATAGATTGGGTGGTTGGTCTATCTCATGCTCTAGCCAACATAACATAAAAAAAATTTTAAAGAAATACACTATCATAGTCAGGTGGTGGTGGCACACGCCTTTAATCCCAGCACTTGGGAGGCAGAGGCGCGGATCTCAGTGAATCTGAAGCCAGCCTGGTCTACCAAATGACAGTCCTGGCTGTCTTAGAACTCTGTCTCAAAACAACAATGAATGAATGAATGAATGAGGGAGGGAGAGAAATGGGAAGAAAGAGACAAGAAGGAAGAGAGAAAGAAAGAATCCTATGACAAAGGAAAGATTTGACAGCCAGTACTATTTTGAAAGTATTTGATAAAACTGGCAGGGCGTGGTGACACACAACTTTAGTTCCAGCATTTGGGAGGCACTGGCTTAAGAATCTCTGAGTTCAAAGCCAGGCTGGTCTATATCCAGGCCAGTTGGAGCTATACAGTAAGACTCTGTCTCAAAAAAATATAATTATTATTATTGCAAAAACTTCAAAACTCTAAAAGACTAAGCCTTCTGATAAGTGTGTGTGTATATATATATATATACATATATATACATACATATATATAGTTTCCAATTCTCTCCATTAGTTTAGTCTAGAAATAAGTAATATAAACTACAGCCAGTGCTCTTAACCACTGAGCCATCTCTCCAGCCCCAGAAACAAATAATATAAAGATAACATACAAATTATTAACAAGCACATTAAGTTCAGAAAATTAAGATCATTTTAAAAATAAAAGATTATGCAGGGAGGTGGTGGCACACACCTTTAATCCCAGCACTAAGCAGGTGGAGTCCTTTGTTCGAGGCCAGCCTGGTCTACAGAGCAAGTTCCAGGACAGCCTGGTCTACAGAGTGAGCGGGGCAGCCAGGGCTACACAGAGAAACCCTGCCTCCCCAAAACCACTACTAGAGAAAATAAGTTTGAAGACAAGAGCAGATGTACAGAATTGCCATCACTTCCCTGTTAAAAAGTACACAAAGGCATGTCACCATCAGAGAGCCAGGTGCTTCACCCAGGGGACAGGACACTTCCACAGCTCTTTAGCAATGAGCACACCAGAGGACTTCCACAAATCCTCTCCACCTCTGTCCCAGGAAGAAGAGCAACAACGGCCACCTTGTCACTCTGCTTTCTGGCCCACAGCACTCACCCATATGCAGCTGAGTCATAGTACTTAAGAAAGAACTTCAAGTCCAAATGTCCCAGCAGCTCAGTCTAACTGCAAATAAATACTCTCTCACTCGGCAAGCGCCTCCCTTTCCTGATGAATTAGGGGTATCTCAGAGAATCCTTGTCTTCTCACCTTGTACATGAAAACAAGCATCACCACACACACACACACACACACACACACACACACACACACACACACAGGGAGAGAGAGAATGCTCTGATTAAAAGTATCTAACATTTTAATAACATAAATATGAAAGAGACCAAAATTCATAGCCTGGACTATGTAGTCAGACCCTATTATGGAAGGGAAGGGGAGGGGAGAGGGGAGAAAGGGAGAGGAAGGGAGGGGGGGAAGGAACGAGGAAGGAGAAACATCACGCGGTGTTAGATTGCTTTATGCTTACTCACTTTTCAAGCTCCTATTTACCACGGTGACATTGCATGTGTCACAGGTACTTCTCAGCACTTGTTTACAGTCACTGAGAAGCCAAAGGAAGCCCTCCCTGCTCTAGCCAGCCCATCATCTGCACCCCGACAGAAAGACTGTACTCTCTGTACTCTGGCTGCATTTGTAGCAAAGAAAGTAACTCAGTTTCTTAAGTCACTAAACAATATCCCAAAGCATGCTGAGATCGGCAGAGTAACAGCCTCCAAAGGCGTCCACATTTCATCTGTGTAACTCAAGATAACGTTAATCCAAGAGGGAAGGCCATAAAAGCAGGCACGGCGGCTCAAGCCTGCAATCCAGCACTTCGGAGGCTACGGCATAAGATGTTTTAGTTCAAGGCAAGTGGAGAGACTTTAGAGATGTGACTAAATTAAGGACAAAGAAAGTGGAGTCTGGGGAGGCACTCAGCAAGCCAAGTACTTATCACACAGACACAAGAGACCTCACATCCCCACACTCACGAATAAATCAATAGTGGCAATAATAACCTCCTTAAAAACAAGCAACACTGTGCGAAATTACCCTGGGTTATCCATAAGAAACTAATCCAGTCACACGGACCCTTATGTGAACGAAGGAGCTGCCTTTAACCCCAGCACTCGGGAGACAGAGGCAGACGGAGCTCTGAGCCTGGTCTACAGAGTGAGGAGGCTACACAGCGAACCCCTGTCTTAGGGAAGACAAAAAAACAAACAAAACCAGGAGGAAACAAACAAACAAAAGGAGGTCAATGTCACAATGTCACTGTTTTACAGAGGAGGAGCCAGCCACACTGATTGGGCCACTGGAAGAGCAGGAGATACTTTCTGGATTTTTGCTATTTGAGGGAACAGGGGTTTATGCTGAGCCCACTTTGAGTAACCAAGGCCTGGGGTCACAGGCTCAGGTCACCCCAAATTCCATGTTCCACCGTGGAACGGCGCTACAGTGTCCCATCAAGTGCTGTGTTTGCACTTTCGGTCCTCTCAGATGGCTACCAAGGACAGCAGCGACCCAGCTCTCAGCCAGCCCTATGCCCCCTGCAGGGCACTCAGTACCCCTGCTGCGAAAGTAAATAAATGGGAAAAGATGCCACCTTTTAAAACTAAAGTCCTTCCAGATACTGAAGGCACTGAGGGATGGTAATATTGTAAGTATGCTGGTAGTTCTATACGGACATTAACAGGAGGGTAACGGAGACCAATCTCCAGCAGGCATTACTGAAGTGCTAACTGGTGATTAAGACAACTATGGGGAGAACATGGGTAGGAAGACAGAGGGAACTAAACTGGCATTGTTAGAGCTGGTAATGGCATGTGAGAATACATTATCTTAGTTCAATATTTGCTCTTCTTTTTCTTCCTCATGGTGCTGCAGACCAAGCCCAGGGCCTTGTGCACGCCAGGCGACGCTTCTATCACACTGGGTTATACAACTCCAGCAGTTCTCAACTTGTGGGTCACAACCCCTTTGGGGGTCAAACGACCCTTTCACAGGGATCACCTAAGACCATTAGAAAACAAAGATATTTATATTATGATTCGTAACAGTACTAAAATTACAGGTCTGAAGGAGCAATGAAGATAACGTTAGGGTTGGGGTCACCACAGCATGAGGAGCGTATTAAAGGGCCGCAGCAGTAAGAAGGCTGAGAAGCCCTGCTCTACTTATGTCTGAAACTTTCCACAAAGCAAAAAGACTTTGACCAGAACAAACAATAAATCCTGCTTAACATACATGCTATAACACAGACTTCCTTTTGGTTTTCCCAGTAGGGTTTCTCTGCTAGCCCTGGAACTCACTCTATAGACTACGCTGGCCTCGAACTCACAGAGATCCACCAGCCTTTGCCTCCCAGTGCTGGGATAAAAGGCGTGTGTCACCACCGCCAGGCTAACACAGACTTCTCAACAGCTCAATCCCCTTCCTATATAACCTTGTCCTGTGTCAATTCTCTGTGCAACTGCTGGTTTCATCAATTATACTTTAATGTCAACTCTTCCTAAGTACTAACTTTGTAAGAGTAACCAAGCCCCACAACCTCTACAATGCCGGCTCTTTATCTTCCAGATGACGATATTCATCCTCACCCAGTTTCTTTGAGTTGCCAATATTATCTAAAATGAAAACTCCAGAGCTGGACAGTAGTTCTAGAAACCCACGAACTCCATCCTCGGCAGCTACCATTAACCTATTTGACAGACTGTCTTCCTCGACTGAGCCGGCAGCTCTGGCACAGCATCTGGCTCTGCTAAGGGTACACTGGTACCCACCACCTCCACCCCCATTTCTCATCTCCCGGCCCAGCATCTCCTCAATAGACCTTCAAGGGTCCCACTCCTCTGTCCCCAGTCTTTGCTAGCCCTGTCACGAACATCCCTTCGTGGTTGCTTAGTACTTTCTTTATCTTTAGTACTTTATCACTCCACTTCCCTCAAACCCCACTCTGGCCCCTTTGCACTGTTCAGCTAACACCCAACGACTCAAGCAAATCCGACAAGGCAGAAAATAGACTGATGGTTGCAGGGTGTGAAGGAGGGAGTAGGAACGCCTTGCTGCTAATGGGCACAGATCTCTTTCGAGGAGGTTTAAAAAAAAAAAAAAATGTGCTATTGCTGTAAGGCGGCACGATCATGTGAACAGACTGAAAGCTAGCGAGCTGCACTTCAGTGCTTACTTCCAAAGCATGCATTGTATAGTAGAGAATGATATCGCCAGTATAACTGTGGGTGTCAGACGCGCAACACGCTACTGCTCGCCCTGCCCATCTCACGCCCATCTGTCCGGCCAACCTCGCTGAGTGTCCGGAAGCTCCCGTCGTTCCGGCCACCCCTGGGTCCCCGCGGGCCGGCCAGGGGTCCGGTTCACTTGGTTCTGCACACCCGGGCGCCGAGGGGCCGTCGAGCACAGCGCAGCCCGGGGCGGCCCAACCTTCGGGGACGGCAGCCGCCCGGCGCGCGGCCGATCACCTCCGTCTCCGTCCCCGCGGGGCGGTGCCGCGCCAGGGAAGCCCACCTGAGTCAGCGGCGCGGACTCCCCTTCCCAGCCGCGGGCGGGCGGGCGGGAGGGAGGGAGGGCAGCAGGGAAGCGGGAGCGCGGGCGCACAGCGGCCCGGGTGTGCACGCCGCCTCAGGCCTCCATGGTTCCGCCGATCAGCGGCCCCGCCTCCGGCTGCGCTCCGGCCCGAGAGATGTCGGTACAGAGACGCGGGGGGTGCGGTGAGAAGAGGGAAGCGGCTGAGGACGCTCGGCTGCTAGGGACTGAACGGCCGGCCGGGCGCGAGCCAGCAGCAGGCGGTCCCGTGGCACGCCGGCCGCGTGGGCTTCTGGGAGATGTGGTCCTGCTGGCGGTCCAGCCTCCTAGCGTCTCCCGGGCAACCACATAGCCACGTGGCAAAGTGTAGAAGCCTCAGACTCTACGTTCCTGGGAGCGAGAGCGCCTGTACTGGTAATTTGAGATTATGGCCCCTGTCAATTCCTGCTGGATAACCACACCAACGTCGAATCTTTTGCGGGCTCTAAAGAACTGAAATATATATATATATATATATATATATTTTTTTTTTTTTTAACAGAAAAATCTAGACCCTTCAGCAATATAATCAGGATGGGTACCACCAGAATGAGAATCAATATTGTGTGGTGCCAAGAGTATGGCATTTGCCTGAGAGGCTAAAGGAAGATTGTTATGAGTTCAGGGCCAGCCTGGGCTGCACAGCGAATGACAAGCCAGCCACAACTGCATAGTAGGACCCTGTCTCAAAACAAAACAAAATAGTATGGAATTTGAGCCTGTAATCCCAGTATTTGAATGATGGAGGTCATTATGCTATATAAGGAGGCCAGGCCAGGCTACATGAAACACAGTCTTATAGAAAAATATATTTTAAGTCAAATGACCTGAGGTCACCAAATTAACATCCTTGCGTATTTATTTACCTGTCCCCATCTAAAATATGTACACAATAGCAGCCATTCACATGATGATAACCATTCACATGATGGACTGTTTTCCATGTGATATTCACCCATATTTTTTATTTTTCTAAATAACCCCATGAAACAGCTATCACTATTATTTCCATTATATAATTACCATGTGCCAACGTTCTCTGTAAAGTGCTGTACAAGTATTAGACTTTACTTTTACATCTATTTGTTTATTGGGAGGAGCAAGTGTGGAGAATGGAGGACAATGGAAGTTGATTTTCCTCCTACGCATATGGATCCTGGGATGAAATCAGGTAATTGGGACTGGCAAGCACCTTTTTCCACTGAGCCATTTTGCCAGTTTAGACATTCTTTTACAATATCAGCTGCCAGTAAACTCACTGAGCTTGCAGAAGAACAGCAAAGCATACTACAACACAAGATGCCTGGGGATCTAGCCAAAAAGAGGAAGGCATGCTCGCCCAGCTATTGTGTAAAGAATGGTATAGATGTCTACTTATTTGAAAGCATGTTTGTGATGATAGACATAGTGATTCACAGCAGTAATCCCAGCAGCTGGGAAGTGGAGTCAGGAGGATCAAGATCATCCTTGGCTATACAGAAGTTCAAGACTGGCCTGAGCAACCTGAGTCATTCTCTTTGTGTTTATTTGTTTGTTTGTTTGTTTTATGAGACGGTTTTTTCGTGTAGCCTTGAATGTCCTGTGACTAGGTCTGTAGACCAGGCTGACCTCGAGCTCACAGAGATCCACCTGCTTCTGCCTCCAGGTGCTGGGATCACAGGTGTGCAGCACCACCGCTTGGCTGACCTTGTTTTAAAAACATCAAAAAATAGGGCTGGGGAGATGGCTTAGATAAGATGCTCATGTATGTGAGGCCCTTGGTTGGAATCCCCGGGACTCATGTAAAGCTGTGTGCAGTAGCACATAGTTGAAATCCCAGCACTCATAGAGAGGAGGGATGGAGAGGTAGAATCCACAGAAGCACCTGAACTAGCTGACCTGGAACTCACAATGGCAAACAAGAGACCGTGTCTCAAACAAGCACCTTGTCCTGAGCACCGCCATTTTGACTTCTGACTCCATTTTACCTGTAGAGAGCAACAAAGTTCAAGTTCCCAGGCCCTGGGGCAGCTGGAGACTTTCCAATTGCCAACCAGCCTCCTCTTTAAATAACAGGAATAGTCTGTAATTTATCTTTAGTTCTCAATAGTCTGTATTTTATCTTTAGTTCTCAAATAAATAAATAAGAAATAGAAAATCCATTGTGGCTGTTCCTAACAACAGAAGGAACAAATGAATTGAATCTGATTGGTTGGACTGAATGGCTCGCATTTTGTGTGAGGAACAATGGGGGGACACATGGGTTGTAACTGTAACTTTGCACAGCTGTTTGTGGGGTTTGTGCTTAAATGATTGCTGAAGTGAACGTTTGGGAGGTGCAGTCAGCTCCCAAGTCTGTCTGTGGTCCCTGATCTATCAGCTCCTGTAGAGCCCAGTAATAACTCTTGCTTGTTGGAATCTTTGTGTCTTTCCAGGTTGATTTGGAGTCTTGAACCCACAGCACACATACCATACATGCTTACCTGCATTCACACACACTGACATATGCTCACACATCATATACTCAGACACAAAGATCACACACACGGAGAGAAGAGGAGCATATAAAAAGAAAAATAAGCTGGCCATGGTGGCGCATGCCTTTAATCCTAGCACTCAGGAGGCAGAGATAGGAGGATCTCTGAGTTCGAGGCTAGCCTGATCTACAAAGTGAGTTCCTGGACAGCCAGGGCTGTTACACAGGATAAAAACAAACAAAAAGAATCAGGATACAGTGGCTCATATCTGTTTCCCTATCCAGCCAAAAAGCAAAGAGATGCTATCTTCTTTCTCCCTTTCCTCTTTTATACTGTGATACATATCTTTAATGCCAATACATGGAAGGCAGAGGTGAGCAGATCTGAGTTCAAGACCAGCCTGGTCAATAGAGCAAGTTCCGACAGCCAGGACTACACAGAGAAACTCTGTCTCAGAAAAAAAAAAAAAAAAAAACAAAAACAAAAAAAACTTTGTGCCCTTCAATCCATGGAATGGAGCCATCCACATTCTGGTCAAGAATTCAGTTAATCCTATTCAGTTAATCCAAGGCTCAATTAATCCCCTCCAGAAACACCTGGAACACACAGGGGTATGTCTCAATCTTCCAAGTGATTCTAAGTCAAGCCAAATGGACAAAGATAACAGTCGAGAATTGTTTGCATTGTGCTAGACTTGGTCCTGATCTGGTGATGCTTAAGGACTTCTGGAGCTGCAGGCTTTATACACATTCAAAATGTGCTCAATTACCGTGAAAGAAAAGAACAGCTGGCATTAGCTAGGGTCCAGCCCCAAAGGGATGGCTTCTAAGCAAATAGGTTTTGAAAGTTAGCTAGTTGAAATTAGCAGAATCAAATCTCCACCAACTTCTTCATAATGGAATTTGCATCTGTATTTATAAAGGAACATCTACCCCCCCCCCATGAAAACAAAACTCCTCTGAATCAACATAGATAGTTATTCCACAAGTAATACTAAATACTGCTACAGCCTCTCAGGGATAAATAGTTCCCAAAGACATCAAATCACCTTGGCTTTGAACTCACACAAATACCCACTGCATTTACCTAGTTGATAGTATGCCAATGCTGTGATTTTTGTGTTTTACTTTCCCCTTTTTGGTCAGAGAGTGTATTGTGCATGACAGCTGTCATTTTTTTAAATTATTGGTTTAATTTGTGATGTCTTATATATTGGAAAGCACTAGGCAGCTCACTGGGTTGCTCAAGTCTTCTATGTCCTATCTTATTATTCTATCAAAGATAGATGGTAGGGTTTACTGGTTGGTTGGTTGGTTGGTTGGTTGGTTGGTTGGTTGGTTGGTTGGTGGTGCTGGGGGTCAAACTCAGTACATGCTGGGCTAACACTCCACCACTGAGCTGCATCTAGATGAGCCGGTACTAGGACCTCCAGCTATTACTGCAGGATCATTTACCTGTGTTCCAATATTTTCAGTGTTTGCTCCATATACATTAATGGTCTATTATTAGGTTCAATCATGCATTTATTTTATAACATCCAGTGATCTTCAAGATACATGTTTTCTTTAGGAGGTAGAGGTAGCAGAATTGAAAGTTCAAAACCAACTGTGATGGCAAACACCAGTAACCCTGGCACTTGAGAGTTGGAGGAAAGAGAATCGGGAGTTCAAAGTCATTCTCAGCTAGCTACAAAGCCAGTTTAGGTTACTTAAGACCCTGTCTCTTAGCTGGGTGAGGTGACATATGCCTTTAATCCCAGCACTCAGGAGGCAGAAAGAAGCAGGGGGAATCTCCAAATTGAGGCCACCCAGATCTACAGAGTGAATTCCAGGACAGCCAGGGACTACTCAGAGAAGACTGTCTCAACAAAAGATAACAAACAAAACCAAAGCCCAACAAGAGGAGAAAGCTTTGTTCATTCTCCTGTGCCTTGTAAACATATCACCTGCTCAAAAGTACATTCTAATTTTCTACTGTGCAAGCAACACCAAAACTGTCCCCAGCTGTCCTGTTCTTCCCTGTTGCTGTGTCACCAAAAACAACTTAGAGGAAACTGGAATGCCCAAAGGCAACAGCAGCTGGATCTGGTGGAACACATCTATAACCCTAACTGGGACAGAATGTGCAATGCTCTAGGTGCAGTCCTGAGGACTGCAAAAAACAAAACAAACATCAGCTACAAGCCTGGGATCATTTTTAAAAAGTTCAGCTGGGGAGCTGGAGAGATGGCTCAATTGTTAAAGAGCACAGGCTGCTCTTCTAGCAGACCTTCACACCAATGCACATAAAATAAAAACATGTCCATCTGTACTGATCATAGAATAGTCATGAGGACATTTCAGAATAGGTATGTTATGGTTTCAACATATGTGTCCCTTCAAAATTTTCCCATTAGAACTTAAATCCCAGGGTGATGGTATTTACAGGGGATCCCTCCCAGAGATGGCATAGTCAATCTCTAACACTTTTTACAAATAATCTAGGTAAAGATTTGAGAAAATAGACTGCATGTGGTGTGGAGTGATTAGATCTAGTTATTCGAGACCTTGAACCGAAATAGGTAAAATTTTATTTCAATCACATTAGATCATGTTTTAAATTTAAACTTTATTTTTATGTATACAGGTGTTTTACCTGCATGTATTCTGTGCACCACTTGTATGTCTGGTGCCTGAGAAGATCAGAAAAAGGCATCAGATTCCCTGGAACTGGAGTTACAGATGACTATGGGCCACCATGCAGGTGCTGGAAATTGAACCTAGGTCTCTGGGAGAGTAGCCAATGCCGAGACATCTCCCTAGTCATGTTTTACAAGAGGATTTAACTTCTCAATATTATGATGATGCTAGTCTCATTCAGTAAAATGAATGTCCCAGAGGCCAGCAGCGTGAACTACTTGTCTTATGACCTACCTCTATTATCCTGTGGCTTTTGTACTTTCTGTGTGTGAGGCAGTGGTGTGGGCCTTCCTGGAGGACAGCTTACCCAGAGTCACTAGGTGTTTTAAAAGGTCTGAAACTGCCTTTCAAAGAACACTAAACTGTCACGGGAAGAAATGCCTGTAATTTGGTGAGTTAGCATCTGGTCCTTTCTAAGTTATTACAGTTGTTTCTACTCCCAAACCTTTAGCAATGTCTTACAAGGCACCATGGGAGGGTTATGACATAAAGACACCAGCCTGTGACAGACACAGCCAATGCCCCCAAGGACGCCAGGATAAGAAGCCGAGGAACAGGGGCAGGAAAGGTTCTGCAGATGAGGAAGGGGCGGGAAGGACATGGGTACTGACACGATGGGGGAATCCAGCCCCCAGTGGACTGCTGGTATCAGTTACACAGCAGCTGAAGCCAGCGAAGGGACACAGACCCCACGAAGGAAGCAGGGGGCGTGGCTAGCAGCTTGCAGTGACCACCTGACTGGAACATCTTACCAAATGTTGTCAGAGACCGACAGGCCACACCCATAACCCTAGCACTTGGGAGGCAGTGACCGGAAGACTACAAGTTCAAGGCCACCCTCTGCTTCCATTTGAGAGGAGGGATGCCCAGTGCTGAGGTGTGCCCAGTGCTTCAGTTCAAGCAAACACTTTGTCACTGGGCCACATCGATAACATGTTTTGCATAGTTATTTATTTATTTATTTATTTATTTATTTATTTATTTATTGGGACAGGGTTTCTCTGTGGCTTTGGAGCCTGTCCTGGAACTCGCTCCATAGACCTCGGACTTGCAGAGATCCGCCTGCCTCTGCCTCCTGAGTGCTGCAACTAAAGGCCTGTGCCACCACCACCTGGGCCCACCACCACCTGGGCCTTTGGGTTTTTTTGTTTGTTTGTTTGTTTTTTGTATTTTTTAATTTGACATGCGTTCCTGATAATAGACACAAATTCAGCAAAGGCCAGGCTTGACCTTGGAGTCCTCGGCCCCATGATACAGTCTTCAGGCATGTGGTTGCCTTTATCCCACCATCATTCAATTAACGAAGCCCAAGACCACATGCCTAGCTGCTTTAGGCGAAATCAGGGCAGTCGAATCCCTCCTGTGGGATTCAGTGTGGAATGTTGATTTCTGCTTAACCACTATCTCAATGCCACCGCAGCCCTAAGATTCTGCTTTGTGGGCCTGGTCTTTTTAAAAAGCTACTTTCAAATATGAAAAGAAAAAAAGAAACAGAGAAGCCGAGTTAAACTTAATGTTTAATGCATTTGCAGGAACAGAAGTATAGCAGAATTAGAATTTATGTGATTGACACCGATGTTGATGTTACATTTTTTTCAAAGAAGCTTCCCCTGGTTCCTTCTTTCCCAGTTAACTTGGAGCAGTAAGTATTCTTAAGCATAAGCTCTCCATTATGATCTCTTTCAAACTTCTCACCATGGACTGGACTGGCTGCTGTGCAGCAAGACTCATCTCACTCAAGTTACCAGAGCCCATAGGAAGCGGAAACAGCAGTCACAGTTGTGTGAAACAACGAAAAGGCCCAAGCGCTCCATGTTCCGAGTGTCTGCTCACACAAACCTTCTGTTTATTCATATTAGTAAAATGGAGTAATAGAAACAAAAGCTACTTTAATGAAGAAGAAACTCAGGGTGAGGTCATTAAATATAACTACTTACACTTTAAATATAAATGCCATGTACTTCCTGATCAGTAGCAAGTGGATAGCTAAACTGCTTATCTAGATTCCTGGTCTCAGAGAACAAAAATCAAGAGACAAAGAAGGTGCTTCATGTTATTGGGTCCATTTCAAAACAGCCAGGGGCTTTCAGGGAAACCACTCTAGTCTTTCTTTTTATCAGAGACCT
Source organism: Phodopus roborovskii (assembly GCF_943737965.1). Taxonomy (NCBI): domain Eukaryota; kingdom Metazoa; phylum Chordata; class Mammalia; order Rodentia; family Cricetidae; genus Phodopus; species Phodopus roborovskii. Next base: position 11,588,769 of record NW_026126563.1, read on the forward strand.
CTGCTGGTCCTTTTGTGGGTAATCCATTGGTATCTGCACCCTAAAATGAAAACAACAACAAAAATCAAGAATTATTGTAACGAAAAGGCACTGATTTTGAGCCATTCTTTTGTGAAAGCAGACAATAAACTTCAGGAAGAAATGACTCTGTTTCCAGAATTATCCAGGTTAATTAAATTAACACAATTGTACAGTCAATGCAACAGACACCAATGCAGAGGATAGGAGTGATCTAAACATTCACTTTAAAACAGCCTTCACACTGGGCCTGGACTGTAGCTCAGTGGGGGAGCGCTGACGTGGTGGGCTCCTAGTCCTGGGTTCAATCCCCATGTCAGGTGGGGGAAAGTAAGACCCTCAACCAAAGCCACAGGCAAAAGAGAAGACTACTCAGAAGCCTGTTTAAAAATCTCATTACTAAATTACTGAAAACAGAGACAATAAACTTAAAGCTACCAATTCTAGAAGCTCACTCTTCCAAAAGTCAAGGGCTTTGGTTACCCACACGCCACCCTTCCACCCCGCCCTTCCTCAAGCACTTGCAGGGACTTACCTTGCAGTCTACTTTGCCTATATTTTTACCATTGGATTCTTGTATGGCTTTCTTAGGCCATATACGACTGACCACAGGGGAAACCAGAGGGTATAAGTACGGCTCCAGGAACTTTTTGAAGATCCAGAGCAGAACTGGAATGACGATGCAAGGAATGCACACCATTGTCCCAGGCCCGAGTCCCTAAACTGCTGACACGAACAGAGAGAAAAACAGCTCATCACAGATCAGCAGCAGCAAGACTTTATGGCAAGCACTCCTACACGGGGGAGGGGGTATGTACCAAACACATCTGCTGAAAGCTAAGGTTTCTAAGCCAACGTGCTACTATCTGCCAGGTAAAGGGACAGGTGAGTAAACACAAATAGTGAGCTGTCAGCATCCAGGTCTTTCCAATCACTGCTCTGTCTCAAAGACTTCGTGGCAAATGACAGATGAGGGGACAAAGGTGCCTGGCTCCAAGCTTGACATCCTAAGTTGAATACCCAGCACCAACTCCAGTCCCTCTGACCTCCAACCTCCACAGGCTCACAGCGGCGTGGGTATGCCCACACTATAGATAAAAACACAATAAAGGAACTTTTAAGGACACAGACACTATGTGCTAGGTACTTTATGTATATCCCTGCAAGTTGTCCTCTGACCTCGACACAGCACAATGGAGTGGTTCTCTCCATGCGCACATACACCAAATAAATAAATGGTAATAATGAAATAATGATGAAACCAGAAAGATTGGATGTTCTACAGATTTTACATGTATACACCAGCAGACATGGTGGTACCTGCCTTTAATTCCAGCATTTGATGTCTATGAGTTGGAAGCCGGCCTGGTCTACCTAGGGAGTTCCAGGACAATCAGGGCTACACAGTGAGAAGGGATTTGTTATGATTCTTAAAGCAAAAACTACAAGCTAGGATAAATTTATATCAAGGGATGACCAGGTATTGTGTAAAGGACTAAGCCAATTCTAGTCAAAATAATTTAAGAGTTTACCAAAGTAATCCCTAAAAATTTTAAGAGGCTGGAGAGATGGCTTATCGGTTAAGAGCACTGGCTGCTTTTCCAGAGGTCTGAGTTCAATTCCCAGCAACCTCATGGTGGCTCACAACCATCTGTAACCAGATCTGGTGCCCTGCCTACAGGCATACATGAAGACAGCACACTGTATACATAATAAATAAATAAATCTTAAAAAGAAAATTAGTTTTCAGGCTGTGGTGGCACATGCCTTTGGTCTCAGCACTCAGCAGGCAGAGGCAGGCGCATCTCAAGTTCTAGGCCAGCCTAGTCTATAGGGTGAGTTCCAGGACAGGTTCCAAAGCTACACAGAGAAATCCAGTCTCGGAAAAAAAAAAAATACCAGACTGTGCCTTAACTCCCTCATAAGAAAATGAAGACGATGACAGCACCCAGCATACAAGAATGCATATGGACAGTGCAGCTGTAATATGAAATAGCAATGTCACAAAACAAAACAAATGGCTAGGCTTCTGATTCCAACTCTTTGGGAGGCTCATGATCTGAGTAACATAAATCGGCTTGGGCTACACATCATCAGTTCAAGGTCTGTAGGAACAATTTAGGAATTTAGGGAAATCCTGAGTGGGTGTTGGCAGGGGCTGGGGCTGTAGACTGGTGGAAGAGAACTCAAAACATCGAACCTGTGCACAACCAGAATTCCCAGACAGGAATGTCAGGTCATGCCTTTAATCCCACTTACCTTTTTCCCAATTAAAAAAAGTTATTTGAGAATCCGACAGCTCTTCGGTCCCTTTCCTATCCATCCAACTTGGCCATTTGTATGTTACTTGTAGTTAGTGGTTTATAAATTCTTACACATTGTGCTCTAAATAAAACCCTAAGAAACCGCACCAGTAACTACACCCTTATTACTATTAGACAAGGTCTCACTATACCCTTGGTTGGCCTTGAACTTAAGAGATCTACCGGCCTCTGCCTCCTTTGTGTTGAGATGTAAGGCGTGCACCACCACTATGATAAAAAACATTATGGATTTAATAAAAAAGAAAACTGGACCTCTTAAGTAGAAAGCTCAATCCTAGTAACTTTGTTTTGAATAGATGTTTTATTTCACGCTGTAGAAACTGCGGTGGCAATGCCTAGAAGATAGCAAGGTAGACTACCATTTTAACTATTATCCAAGTTATCTAAGAGCAAAATGGAATCTTTCACTCAACTTGATCTAAGGACAATGGAAGCGAGGGAGGAAAGGGCTAGGGATCCACCAGAACAGCATAAGCAGAGTCGTGAAGTCATCTCCCTTGAAGGAACCGAGAGTTACAAGGGAAATCATAGACAACCAGCAAAAAGTAGGGAGGCAACAGGAGCCAGCGGCGCAGAGAGGAGGGGCACTCACCGAGCGGGTCCAGGAATGAGATCCAAACCGCCACGGGAAGGAGGGAAGCAGGGAAGCAGGGAAGCAGGGATGGATGGAGGGCCACCGAGGTCGATGGACGAAGACCGGTGCTGAGACGCGAGGCGAGGCGAGGGCAGGCTACCGGCACCGCGCAGCACCGTCCGGGACGCCACGCCGTGGGACAGCGCCGCTGACAGACCCTGACGCGCGAGCTCCACCACCACTAAAAGCTCATTCGCCACCTCCAAGACGCCCAGCGCAATGTCCGCACTTCCGGGAGGCTAGGCTGCTAACAGCCAATGGTACGTCGAGGAGCTGACAAAGGCGGATACGTCAGACAGGGGACGCGCAGAACGTAACGATGACGCGTACAGAGCTCGCCGCCTTCCCGGAGTCTGCGGGGGCCTGCGCCTGCGGGGCGGGGAAGGTGGTGCTGTGCGTTGCTCTGGGTTTCCCAGGCACCTGACTCGCAGCCTAGCTGATCAGGGAGAAACGTTTGCTGGGCTGCAGGGGACCCAACAGTTATAGGAAAGACCCTAGCAGGAATATTCTCTGACTGATTTGCTAGTCTCTTGTCTTCACGTATGAAATGCTCAGACTGGTCTTGAAACCACTTGTGCGCCTAGAAGACGGGGTTCTGTGCACCCCAAAGCCTGGCACATTTACAGACCTTTGCTAGAATAAATGTATAACTAAGAACTATTTGTTCCTAACCCTCAACCCAACCTAACCATTTCATCCTACTAGTCTGCTGTTCAGGTGATGGATTTGGAACTCACTCTACTAGGGTAGTGGTAGCAAAAGCCAGCACCCAAGGAGACAGGCAGGGTTCGAGGCCAGCCTGGTTCCAGGATCACCAGGGATTCATAGGGTAAACTATCTCAAAGCCGTTTGGCAATGCCTGACACAAACATTACTGAGGTTGTTACCTTACCACTTGGGAATATACCAAAGAGAAATCCAACTATTCCTACAGGGCCTCCTATATTAAAGGCTCATAGCAACTACCAATGTTGCAGCAAAATGTGCTGGATGTTGAACAAATTGTATTTATCCCATGCATTGCACCAGTCGGTGTTGGTAGATAGCGAACTCAGGGGTCAGGCTCGGCAGTTTCACCAGAACCATTCATTCCTTTTGTCCATGCTTTTAAGACACAACCCCCGAAAACATGCTTTCAAAGACAGTTGGAAAGGGGCACATGGATCTTTTAATTCATTAAAGTGCACAAGAGACAAATGTATATAGAAAATAGCTTGGTGCAGTACTGACAGGCAACCACTTCCTAGTTAGGAAATGCATGACTTTCAAATTTACAATTCCAACAGACTTAAGTCAAGCCCTAGCTACTTGGGTGGCCAATATCAGATTCCTTACAGTCCCTGTAATGTCAGTTTATAAAACTTGAGATTCATCTTCCCTGTGTATATACTGTACTTTAGTTGAAAGAGGTTATCAGAGGCCCCAGAGCTTGAGTTCAGAGGTGATCTAGGTCCTCTGCAGGAACAGTATGCAAATGAAGTCTTTACTGCAGACCCTGCTCTCCAGGCTCAAAAAAGTGGGCACACCTGTTTGGGCTGCCCTCAGAGGCCAGGAAAGGTCACTGAAAACAGCTGTTCCCAAGTCACTGATGACAGAAAACAGTTCAATATGGTTCCCCTCCCAAATAATTAAGATGTTAAACAAGTCTGAAATGAGCACTAACACATTAACTTAAAGACAGACTCACACCCAGGGTCTTAATCCAAGTCTTACACAACAGTTCCCCAGTAAATGCTAATTCAGTAAAACTATGGCTGTTGTTTGCAGTGTTTCACAGCTTCATCACTTTAATAAACCTCTGCAGTATGTTAAGCATCCCCTCCCAACAGGGTTGATCAGCAGGCAATCTGAAACTGCTTATACAGAAGACCAGAAGACCTTTACTTTCATCTGCATTTATTTTACGCTGAGTTTATTCCCGTGCCATAAGCTTTTGTTTCTTCAGTTTCTTCTGGGATATCTGAGACAAAAAGAAAGGAACCATTTAAGTTTGCTACATTAATTCTTGAAGGACTTAAATTCACATCGAAGACAGGAAAAGCTCAACTGGTGAATGAACACTACAGGCGCTTCTCAAGCCGTGAGCCCTTAAACCCATCAATTTTATGGTTAGGGGTCACAGCATTAGGAAGGTTAAGAACCACTGCCAGAGGATTAAGGACAAATGACAACATTTAAAGTGTGCCAAAAGTCAAATTATTTAGTTGTAAAGAGAAGTATCTTAAGTGTGGCTAAGGTAACTGCAGTGTTATGCCATATAGAAGCCACATCCAAGTGGGTAAAAGGCCGGTCAGAATAGGTTCCTTTCATGGTTATTACAAAGGTGTCTGTTCCCCAAGAGCCATCAAATCACCACCCACTTGAGCTTCAAGCAACGCACACAGTAAACCAGTGTCTCACCTTCTTCTTCTGTGCAACCTCCTCTTCTGGCTTTGGAACAATCTGCTCCTTTTCCGTGAGGATCATCTCGATGTGGCAGGGGGAGCTCATGTATGGGTTAATCCGGCCGTGCGCTCTGTAGGTTCGTCGGCGCATCTTAGGTGCTTTGTTCACCTGGATGTGTTCAATGACCAGAGAATCGACATCTAGACCCTGGAGAGAGGAGAAATCAGACACCTGCTTAGAAAAACCCTCCAGTCTCTTGTGTAACAACCACTTTGCTACTTCTGTTTGAATTGTCTAAGCAATGCCACACTGTGTGTGAGGTAGCCAATTCTCACACCCATCTTTACATCATCTGTGAAAGGCAACCCTTATACAAGGCATTAAGACATTCCGTTTCATAAAACTCAGTGCATTAAATACATGTTGTCTATAGTTAAGAGAAGGCTGCAAATGTTACATGAGCTATTTTATTGCCCACTCTCCTGACCTCTTACAACACTATTTTTCTTATCTTAAAGTGTAAACCTTACTATAAAGAACTAAAATCAAGTTTTCCAATGCAAGAGTTAATAGTCACCCTACTCCTAGACACTGTTATCTACTCTAAAAAAAAAAAAAATCCAAAAGTCAATATTTCCTTTCGCTGCCAACATTGTCAATAAACCACACCACTAAGGCCAGCACTATCCAAAAGGTGCATGGTGGCATTATGCAAAATGTTTCTTTTGGACTGACTGATACCACACAATGGTTGGCATGGCACTCATCTTTAAGATACAAACCCCCAAGGCCATCAAAAATGTTCCCTTTGCAGAACTCTATCAGGAAACAGTAGGCCAAGCTTCTGAGGGCATCTAGGCAAAAATTCTGTCATACTGGAGACCCAAGACAAAAGTGCTGTCTTGGTTCTTTTAAATGACAGTTTCTCACTGTGTAGTCCAGGCTGACCTTAATTAAACCCTTGTCTTCTCTCTGGGATGTATAAGTAAAAAGGCATGCACATCCACTCCCCATAGGATACTCAAGGATACACATCTAAGTGATTCAAGATGCACACCAAAGATAATGGCTCAGGTACCTTAAGCTCAGCGTTACTCTCTGCATTTTTAAGCATGTGCAGCAAAAATTCAGCACTCTTTTTTGGCCACCGACCCTGTGTCCAGCCCCACTGTTTGGCCTGAAAGGAAAAGATGGAGTTTATTACTTTCCTTGGTAAATTAGCATTAGACCCAATTAAGAACTTACTGCCATCACTAAGGTTGCTCAGAACATGTTTTATTTCACGGTTAATCCAAAGGTGTCCTAAGATCGTCATCACAGCAACCAGACCGATAAAGCAGCCCTTAGCATCCACCACCCTCCTCGTAGTTTCCAACAGTAACTTAAGACATCTCACCTGGGCACACCTGCCTACTCCACCATTGTACCGCCGGAATGGCACACATTGCTTCTTCAAAGTGACATCTTTCAGGTATTTGGTGGCTTTTCGGATATGCATGCCCTTGATGGCCTGGGCAGTTTCACGGGTGTTCTAATACAAGCCAGAAAGCTTTGGTTAATAGTGTTTTGAGAATCAGGAGATGAATTCACAGCAAATTATCTAAGCCCCATTATTTGCAGTTCCTCAAGCATTCACACCGGATGACAAACACGTAAATAAGGTGGCTGCTCAGAATGTATTTTATTTTCACGGTACATCCAAAGGTGTCCTAAGAAAGACATCACTGCCGCCACCTTATAAACACATGCAGGCAGGAGCAAACCAGGATTCGATGCCATGACCGTGGGTGACTTCCTTACCTTAAAGTGAACCCGAAGATTCGATCCTCTTGACTTGCATGCTACGAATACACAAAAGGGAAAAAAGGTCCATCTCTGCTGCGTTCCGAACACGCCAGAAACACCCAACCAACCCACCCACCCAATCGAAACCGTTTGCTTCACTTACATTTCGTGGGGTTTTCTGGGTCGAGGGAGTAGCGAACCATCTTCACCGGTCACCTGGGGACATTAACATGACCGTCAGTCAGCTGGTAACGGAAAAGGCCTAAGCACCTATTAAATACGACCCCGCAGCTGCTCAGAAAGGAGTTGTTTTCACGGCCAATCCAAAGGTGTCCTAAGAAACGGCATCATCGCAGCCAGCGTCCCCTCGATGCACCGGCGTGGCGGCCCGCAGCCGCGCATCTGCAGACCCCTCCTTCGCCCCGACCTCGCGGCCTCCCCACGTACCCAGGCCACGAGCCGCCCGAGGCACCGCACTGCGCCGGGGAGCGCCGGGGCTCCGCCGGCCGCGCGGCCCGCACCCCACGCCCGCCCCGCGCCGCCAGGGCCCCGCGCGAGCCGGCAGGGAGCAGGGCGGGCTCCGGGCCATTCGCGCCGCCGAGCCCCTCCGCACGCAGCGCGGCCGCCGTGGCGAGGACGCATGGCCCTGGGAGCTCGGGTGCCCGGGGTCGCCACGCCGGCGACCCCGAGGCCACGATGGCGCCGATGACGGAGGATTCAGCCCCGGGAGCCCGATGCCGAGTAACGCTCACCTCAGGCCGCCTACAGGAAGAGGAAGTGCAAGGGCTACTGGGAGAATTCATGAGACCTCCACCTCCCGCGAGACTTCCGGACGATGGGGCGAGATCCGAGAAGAGGGAGGGACCAGGACAGAGGGAGCGCCCAGCGTGTATCTAGGATGTCAGGAGAAGTGGCCTTAGAGACTCAAAATCCTCTCCCTCTCCCTCTCCCTCTCTCTCTAAGAAATGCAACCTTAGAGACTGTCTCAAGACACTCTCTCTCTCTCTCTCTCTCTCTCTCTCTCTCTCTCTCTCTCTCTCTCTCTCTCTCTCTCGCACTGGGGTTACAGACGAGCATCTTCACACTGGCTCTTAGGTTAGACATGTGCATGTTCACACTGGCTCTTAGGTTAGACATGTGCATGTTCACACTGGCTCTTAGGTTAGACATGTGCATGTTCACACCTGGCTCTTAGGTTAGACATGTGCTAGACATGTGCATGTTCACACCTGGCTCTTAGGTAGCTTCTGGGAATCTGAACTCAACTCTTCATGCACGTGCCATCTCTGCAAGCCTCCTTTGTATCTTTATGTGAGTCATAATCACCGGACAAGTGAGGGATGAGGCGAATACTAGTCATTGATGGAGGAAGAGACAAAGATGTAGAAACCTGCCTTTAGTGCCCCAAAATTGGCAGCTCTAATGATTTGTTATATTTTGTCTTTTTCTAATGTGTCTCTTTAAAAACTAATGCATATGGACTTTTTTTTAAACCTTTAAAATTTTGTTTTAATTAATTTTTAAAATTTAAATTTGAAACAAGCTTGTTTTACATGTCACTCCCAGTTCCCACACCCTCCCGTCCTCCCCTGTTCCCCCCAACCAACCCCCATCCCATTCCCTTTCTGCACCCCAGGAAGCGTGAGGCCTTCCATGGGGAGTCTTCAAAGTAAAAGCTTTAAAATTACTAAATGATTTTTTAAATGTGCATATTGTTGTTTTCCTGCATGTGTGTCTGTGTGAGGGTGTCAGATTCCCTGGAACTGGAGTTGCAGGCAGTTGTGAGCTGCCATGTGGGATTGAACCAGGGTCCTTTGGAAGAACCAGGGCTCTTAACCACTGAGCCAGCTCTCTAGCCTGGACTTTTCTTTTTTTAAAGCCTGTCTTCCTCTGTAGCCCATTCTAGCTTTAACTCACAATTCTTTGTCCTTAGTCAACTGAGCAGTAGCTGTGATTACAAGTGTGTGCCACAGCTGGCCACTAGAACTGTCTAGTTTGTTAGAAGGCTCACTGTAGTCTAGCCTGGCCACTAGAACTGTCTAGTTTGTCAGACATGGGGTAAATTCTGACAGACCAGAGAAGCAGAGCAGCCAGCCTCTAGTTCTTACCTCTACTGAGTCCCCAGAACGAAGGGGACAAGATTCTGTTTCCACGAATCCTCAAACTGATCCTGTTCCGTTCCTAGGAATACTCAGACTGAATGCCAAGAACTTCAGTGTCTTCCTGCCCCATATTCCTCTCTCTGCCCAACCATATCTTGTCTGTCTCCTCCAAGTTCTGAGATTAAAGGTGTGGCCACCACTCCCTGTCTCCTGTGGTTAACTAGTGGCTCTGAGTCCCAGATAGATTCACTTAGATTGGGGTCAATTCCAATCTGTTAGGAAAAGCACCCGGCAATGGAGACATTTGCTATTGTTTTTAGTGACAGAACTCAACCAAACATCTCTTCAGTCCTTTTTGTTTTTACATCCCCGCATAGCCATTCCTAGGGTGGATAAACACCGGGAACTCAGGTCGTGTTGGATGGAAGGCAGTCCTCACTATTCTGGCGCCGAACTGTCAGTTAACGAATCGTGAAGGACAGGAGTGGGGGGGGGGGTAAGGGCAGTTAACATCCTGGGTGTTTGATACACGAAACACGTGACTAGCTGTGCTTCAGGAAGCCTCCTTGATCTGACAGAGCCTTGCAGCTCTGTGATGTACAGCGCCTGGGAGCCAAACAAGCTTCGCTGCACCATGTGGGGAGTTTTTGTAGGTTTCCCACATCATGCACTGAAGTTGACTGACATGTAGAATACATAGTGAATTACGAGCTAACCTGGGCTATAGTGTAAGATGCAGTCTTGAAAAACAAGCATCTTTCTGCAGAGAGATTGCTTTCTGCAGAGAAGGCCTGCCCAAGTGCAGTTACTTTGTATAATGCATTAAGGATATATCTGCACATTTAAAAATCATCCAAAGAGAAGAAACAGGACTGCCATTGTTTTACAGAAGTTAAGAAGCTAAGTCAGGGAGCCAGTGAGGTGACTCGGCAGGTAAACGTGCCTGTTCGATAAGCCTGAGAGCCTGAGTTCAATCCCTGGGACCCACTTGGTGGAAAAAGAGACTTGACTCCTCTAGGCTGTCTCTTGACTTCTATGTGCATACCATGTGTCCACACATGCACAGAAATAACTAAGATGTAACAATACTACTAAAAAAAGAAGCTAGTCCAGGGGCTGTACTTGACTGAGTGTGTAGGTTGACCAAAGGCCATGTCTGTGTGCATTTCTCTGCATTTGAAGGCCCTAGAACCTTTAGAAAGTGGATCTTTTGCTAGAGGAAACATTCACTGGGGGTAGGCCTTAAAGGGTTAAGTATGCTGGCCCCACTTTCTTGACTGCGGCCTGAAGGAGAATGGCACCTATAGGCTTGCATGTTTGGTTGATTAGTCTCCATCTGGTGGAAGCGTTTGGGAAGGACTAAGAGGTGTGGCCTTGTTGGAGGAAGTGCCTTACTGGGGTGGGTGGGCTTTGGGGTTTCAAACGCCCGTGCCATTCCTAGTTGGCTCGCTCTGCCTCACGGTTGTTGCCTCAATATGTGAGCTCTCAGCTGCTGCTCCAGCGCCATGCTCCCTGCCGCGGTGGTCATGACTCTAACCCTCTGAAACCACAGGGTCATGGCGTCTTATCATGGTAGGGTAGTAACCGAGACACTGAGCCAGTGTGACCAGCTGCATAATGCTTCACTGTCAGTGGGTGGGGTCTCCTCAAACTGTAAGCCAGAACAGACCCTTGCTCTCTTAGATGTTTGGTCAGTGAGGGGGAAAATAATGAATACGGCAGACGTTCCCAAAGAACCAATCCCCAGTAAGCCCAGTCGTTTAGAGCGAGGCTTCTGCAGTCAGAGGCCAAGGAAGGATGAACAGAGCAGCTGATGTCTTAACACTGCTTTTGGTAGAACTCTAACCAGGGGATATGGTCTAACTGACCAGCTGCAAACTGGCTGTCTCTAATTTGTTAGCTTTTCAGAAGGAAAAAGTGGCTTGAGGAACTTAGATTTAAATTTGAAGAAAGAATCGGCGATAGCCTTTTAAAATAGCAATGCTTTTGTTAGAGCTCACCCGTTTTAGAGCTTAGCAGTCTTGTTGCTGCCAGTATTTACTCTGATTTTTGTCACAGCCTCTCAGTCTGTAGCCCAGGCTTGCCTGGAACTCACTCTGTAGCCCAGGCTAGCCTTGTGCTAGCAGTGATCCTCTTACCTTGACTTCCCGAGTACCAGAGCCACAAGGAGAAGTCACACATCTAGCTAGCTGCCAGGAGTTGGTTCATATTAGTCCTGCTGAAGGCTCACTGGGTACCTGTTGTGATTTAAATGTCATTATAGAGCAACTTGCCCAAAGTTCCAGTGTCTTCGTCTAACTTATCTATGAGAATCATAGCTGCAGCAGCAGCATCTGCTTATAGACTTTGGAAGGCACTTAAGAAAAAAAATGCAAAGCAAACAGTTTCTGGTTGTGAATGCACTGGGTGTGGAGGTACATGTTTGTAATCTCAGCACTTAGGAGACCAAGAAGATGATCGAGAGTTCAAGACCAGCCTGGGCTTTATAGCAAGATCCTGCCTTAAAAAAAAAAAAAAAAAAGTCCTTGGGCAACATGGATAGAATGGATAGACTAATCATGTGGCTTATCCACGTGCATGTGCTATTCAACTGTCATTTGTGTGGCCTCAGTCTCGTGCCCACAGATGGAGCCTTTTCCAGCTGCTGGTCAGTCATGGCAAGATGGAGATAAGTGCCCACCGACTGTAGCTAGACAATTAAGCCTCCTCTACATCATTAATTGGTCCAAGGTTCTAAATCCTCAACCCCAAACCTAATCTCATTTCTGAATTCATAATCGAGAAGCCAAAAAAAAAAAAAAAACAATGTTTGCTTCTTTTTTGTCAACTAGTTTAAAAGACCATTTAAAATGTCTTTTGATGGGCTTGCTTACAGCCTGGTCTTTTGGAGGCCTTTTGTCAATTGGTGTCACCTCTTTTCAGATGACTACCTTGGCTTACATTGTCATAAAATCAGCCAGCACGCAGTCCAAATGTATGGGGCCCTTCTCTCCCACCAGTTCCAGTCAGACTGCCTGGCAGTGGTCAGTGGCTCAGGAGACCCAGCTCACTTGATGATGCAACTGGACTCCTGGGGAGGGAAGAGCCAGACCCTAAGAGGAATTTGCTGTGGGAGAGCATCCCCACTCGTAGCCAGTCTCAACAGCACGGGGAGCTCACAGCCGAGTTTCATACGGGGTGTTGGCCCTTTGCTCACTCTGGGGAGATCAGCTATTCTTTCCGGTGCTGATCCTGTCTGACACTATTACTATCACCCAAGACCTTGACTGAGTGGAGCTACAGTTATGGATGCCTCGCGGAGCATCTTCCCAGATGAAGAGATAGGGGACCTCAGGAAAGGTTAGCAAGCGGTGATTAAGGGAGAAACAACCGGGCAGCTACATCAACAGAGGGCATTGTGGGAAAGAAGAATGAAGGGCGGGCCCATCGGGCCTTTGCCCAATGACGCTTCTATTGGCAAGGGGATGAGTGTCACTGTGTCCCACGATATGATCCTTGGGCACGGACGTCACGTTTTACCTCCTCAGGCCAATCAAGTGAAAACGTGACTACACAGCCCTTACTGTTGGTTTTCCATGCGCAGTCTGCAGCGCCACACTCAAGGGGAGCGCTTGATGCTAGAGATGCCTGACTGAGTTTGTTACTGTGAGTTTGGCTTTGATGGCTTCGGGTCATGGAGACATGACTAAGAGCATTAGTTATCACTTTACCCTTTGGCTCTGTGGTGGGGTTAGGGCACAAGATGGCCTTCTTGTGAGACCTCAGGCCCTCCTGCCTGATTCCCAAATCATGCGTTTACATGATGTCGTCTACAGGTCATTTTTTCATCACGCACAGTTAATTCTGTGTGTTCTTTCTCTGCCACCCCCACTCTCCATCCCACAAGGACTCTGGCTATAAGGTAATGGTGGCCGTGGGATTATCCCCACTGCCCGGTATGTGTTTTTCCGTGTGTGTTGTTTATACTGAACAGCAAACAGTCTACCAGGCCTAAAGTTGAGATGAGGAAAGTACACTTATGACCCTTATGGAGCTCAGCATCGAGTATGGAATATCTGATGTTGACATGTGGGCCAGGATGCCCATAGGAACATATGCGGGCTGCAGCTGGATGCAGGGGACCAGAGACTGCAGGGTTTCTAGGGGCTAGATTTGAGTGGAGCTTCATGGGATGGGTGGGGGTTTCTAGTTGGACAGGAGGAGAAAGTACACTTCAGGTAGGCAGAGGAAGCCACTGGAGGCTGGTGGCTTAAGGTCAGAGAGGGTGTGAGTGTAGGACTGGCAGGCAAGCTGTAGTATTAAAGGGTCAGGTGTGGAAGCAGAATGCTGAGCCCAAACTCCCAAGACCTTGGACAACCTCTTCCCCGGTTTACATCGTGTCTTGGCTGTTGACCCCTAATTATACCAGACAATACAGGAAAGTCCAGTATACGAAGTGGTGCTTGCAGGAAATGAGATAATCCAGAGTGATTTTAGTCCTCATAACCGTTGTCATGTGACTGTTTCTCCTCTAAATGGGTTCTTTCTCACCGTGTGGTTCTGACTAGCCTTGACCTTCTAGCCCTCCTGTCTGCCTCCCCAGGACTGGCGTTACAGGCCTGTGCTACCACACTCAGCCAGAAATATGACTTCTGAGGAGTTGCAACCCCAGACCCTGAGATATTATTGGGAATGCTTATTCTGGAGCAAATGCTGAATGAGAATGCCCTACAGTAATGTCCCAGCTATGTCCAGAGCCCCGGGGGGTAGAGCTGTGTAATGAGCTTGTATCATGTGTTCAGCTCTTTTAGTCCATCCGAAAGGGTTTGACATCTTAAAAGATCTAGGCATGATAGCTTATACCTGTAATCCCAGGTCTCAGGAGGCTGAGGCAGGGGAATTATTTTGAATTCAAGACCAACTGGAGCTACATGGTAGGTTCCAGGCTAGTCTAAGATACAGAGTATGTCTCATGAAAACAAAATGGTTGTGTGTGTGTGGTGGTGCCCTCCTGAATCCCAGCTCTGGAAGGTGAATGAGTTCAAGGCCTGCCTGGTATGCATGAATCCTGTACCAAACAAAACAAAACCCAGAACAGAAAAGACGAAAACAATTAATTAAAAAAGGCTACCCATCTGAGAGGCTGGATTCTTAGGCACTGGGTAGCTGCATTGTTCTGTGTCATAAACCCATGCTGGGTAGACATGCTATTCATAGCAAAGGTAAACTGGCCCTGCAACCCCTGTCCTCTATGCTCACTTTTAGCTAGACTTCTAATATAGTTTCTAATATAGCTAGAAAGACAACACAGTTTACAATAACAGGGTCTTACGAGCCCAGGCATTCTGCCCACTAGGGGGCAGCACATCCATGCTTGCCTATGCTTGCCCTGCTTCCCATGTTCAGAAGATCCCAAAGATAAGTCGTCGTAGCTTTCCACTTGAATAGAAACTGCTTGCTAAAAGAACGGAAGCTTGATTACTTACTAATTAATATCGTGGAGAGCAGACTGCAGTCTTGATCTCAGACTGCACTGGACCTGGCTAGCTTGGGACTTACTTTGTAGCCAACATTGGCCTTGAACTCATTATCTCCTGCTGTGGGCTCTGGAATGCAGGGGTGACAGGTGTGTGTCACTGTGCCTGGCGTCAGCCCTTTACTTCTAAGCAACACACTACCTGAATAGGTATCAAAAATTATAGTTTGTCCCGGATAGTAAAATGTCCCTGAAATATCCAGAATTAAGCCACCATCCTTCCTGTCCACTTCATCATCAAACAGAAAAAATCTGCATGACTCTGCTAAAACCCCATTCTTCTGTGCCAAGGCTTAATTTACTTGATCTGTTAAAAAGACTAAGAGTCCAGGTGAGAAGTTCTTCGTGTCAAGGCATTTTAATGCCAGGTTTATATTCTCCCAACTTGATATTTTTCCCTTTTCTTTGTGGATGAGATCAATTGCCCCGCGCCCATTTCCGCTTACTTTTTATAGACCAGAAAATGTATAACATTGCTGAGAGTCAGACCAGGATGAGTGAGGACGTATTCAGGGAGACACAGGCATAGCTGTGTGCCTTGATGCATGCCTTTAGTAGCTACACAAGAGGCTGAGGCAGGAGGATCATTTGAGTTTAGGAGTTCAAGCGCAGTCTGGGAAACGTGGCAAGACCAATCCCCTCCCCACAATCACTAAATAAGGGATGGGATGGGAGGTGTGGCTTAGAGGGTTAGACCACTTGCTACCTTTGCAGAGGCCTGGGTTCTGGTCCCAACACTTACACTGGGTGTCTTAACCTTGTAACTCCAGTTTTAGGAGATCTGGTGCCCTCTTCTGGCCTCTGTGGGTATCTGCATGTATGTAGTACATGTAAAGTCATGCACACACACACACACACACACACACACAAATAGTAATAAATATTTTTTAAAAAATCAGTGAATAGAGGTTTCTTTTCTTGCATAGATCACATTGATTTCTCTTCATGTCCTTGGATTGGTGTGTAAGATTTAAAAACTGGCACCAATATCATCTTGTTGTTCATAAGCGAACACCATACCTGTGGTCAAAGTGCTTGACAGAGGACTCAGCTGCAGCCCGAGTCATTCTTTGGTCCAAGCAGCAGGAAGCACTGTGGAGGCAAGCTCTCTTTAAAAGAAATAAAGACTTGTTTATTTATGTATTTTATGTATGTGGTAGTTTTGTGTGCATGCATGCACCCCAGAAAAGGACATCGGATGCTGTAGGACTACTGTTATAGTTATGAGCCTCTTGTAAGTGCTGGGACTTGAACTCAGGACCTTTGGTAGAGCAGCCAGAGCTCTTCATTGCTAAGCCATCTCTCCAGCCCCTGACAGTGAGCTCTTAAGCCTCCTAAAAATTTGACTTAATAATTTATTTGCTTTCTAATCTTAATTTTTTTGTTTAAGGAAATAAAAAGTTTTAAAAGGCTAATTAATTATGCCTTTTTCACTTTCATACAGAAAACATCGTCCACAAAGGTCTGCAGGTAAGTTAAAATACCCGAGGATGTAAGGCTTGTCCTGATTTTAACTCAGCTGGTAAACTGTCGAAGGAATAATTTATTATGAACAGTCATATATATTGTGCTTTTTAATTTTTTTTTAATTATTCTTCTCTCTTTTTGCAGTATTTTCTATTTCGGAGATATGATTTCTCTGGGTAGTCCTGGCTGTCCTGAAACCCAATATGTAGACCAGGCTGGCCTCAAACTCACAGAGATCCACCTTCCTCTACCTCCCAAGTGCTGGGATTAAAGGGTGCAATATTTTCTTCTGAAAGGAAAAACTAACCGTATTATGATTCTATACTGAGTACACAAAACTTGACTAATTGTGCAGTAAGTGATGGAGAACCAAAGGAAAATAGCAGAGTAGACCATTCCTGAGGCAGGACCTCTAGCCTGCACATGTGTGTGCACCCCTTCACACACAAATCTGTGCGTACACACACTAAAATTTAAAATATTTTGCATCATTGGGTGTAAGGTGTATGGTTTTTCTGCCCGCCGCCGCTGGTCTTGTCCTGCCGCCACGCCAGCCCCAAATAATACACAGAGACTCTGTATTTGATACAATTCTGTTGGCCCAGTTACTAGTTTCTTATCAGCTAGCTCTATCTTAAGTATTAACCCATTTCTGCTGATCTATGTATTTCTCTTACCGGGGAGCCGGCCGGCGTACTGTTTTCTCCAGACTCTCCATCTTGGCTCCTCCTTACTACTTCCTCTTTCCTCCTTGTCTCCTAGTCCCTCCTATCTTCCTTTCCTATTGGCCAACAGTGCTTTATTATTAACCAGTATGAGAAACATATATACATAATGGCATTTCCCATCAATTGGGTGTCTTAATTGGATTTCTGTTGCTGCAACAAAATATGTGACCAGAAAGCAAGTTAGGAGGAGATGGTTTATTCATCTGACTCTTCCATATCACAGTTCATCCAAAGGAGGTCAGGACAGGAACTCAAGCAGACAGGAACCTGGAGGCAGTAGCTGATGCAGAGGCCATGGAAGGTGCTGCTTACTGGCTTGCTTCCCTTGGCTTTCTCATAGAATCCAGGACCACCAGCCCAAAGATGGCAGCACCCATAATGGGCTGGGCTCTCCTTACCAAATGCCTTAATTCTGGCACTCAGGAGACAGAGGCAGGTGGATTTATAGAGTTACAGGACAGCCAAGGCTGTTACACAGAGAAACCCTGTCTCAAAAAGAAACAAAGCTTTACAGCTGGATCTTATGGAGACATTCTCACATTCTCAAATGGGGTGAGGTTGCCTCCTTTCAGATAAAGTTAACATTAAACTGGGTAGCACATTGGGTCTCTATGATTTTCCGTGATGGTGCAAGTACATCCCAGGGTCTAAACTGTGGTCCAGGGCTGTGATCATAAATGAATTTGTCCCAAGTCTCTGTACCTCCATGGCCTTGTTCTAACAGTGTCCCATGGCTTGGACTGCTCCTCCCTCAGCAATGACTAAGAAGCCCCGTGCTGAAGGTAGGATACCAGTGGAGTTGCACATAAAATAAAAACAAATAGCTTTTAAAAAGTATTTTAAAAAAGAGATTAAGCAAGAATCTTACAGTGAATCCCCACATTTACCCATTTCTACCTTTTTAGAAATTTGTTCTCTTTCTCTCTTCTTATCCATGACTGAGATGTAGGTAGCGGGACTTGAAGGATGGTCAGGGCAGGGGTGGCCACACAGTCTCTTGGCCACTTGCAGATTCCTGTGTGTGTGTGTGTGTCCATCCCTGCCACACTCTCCGAGGCGTGTTTTGATGTGGAATGCTGAAGCTGCCCGTTTTGTGTCCCTGTCCACAGTTCCCTCTTCCTCGTGGCTGCTGCAGTGTGCCTTCTCTTTCAGGGTACCCAGGTATGTCCAGTGAAAAGGCACTGTCAAAGACTCTCCTTTCCATGCCTTTCTTGTAGAACCACAATAGCCTGGCCTAGCAAGGATGTTCACAAGCGATCAAGCTGGCTGCGTTGTGGCCCAGCTGATCATTTCTCCAGGCCTCGAGCAGTGGCTCCTGAAGGCCTGCCGTCTGACCTGCCTCAGAAACCTATGGTCCCACACCTGAATCAGCCCAGCTTCGGGCACTCAATCAAAGCTGATTTTCCTTCTCATCCTTAAGACAGCGTCTTCTGCTGCAGGGTGGTTTTACTGGCATTCTGTGCCCATCTTATGAGGACTTGGGGGCCCATCTCATCATCATCTCATTGCTAGTTTTTTCTTTCCTTTTTTTCCTTTCTCTCCCGGTCTTCTACCCACGTGTCAGGCACTGAGCTGGGATGCAAGAATACAAACAGATATTGCAGCCGATATTGAAGGCCATGTAGAACAAGGGAGAAGGAGCAGGCCTAGGCAGCAGATTGTTACAACACACGGGGGAGGCCAGGCTGGAAAGTACCTAACAGTAGCTCACAGCTAGGGTCTTGCCATATGGTGGGCTCTGTGCCAATGATTTCTGTGCTTATTTTATGCCTTATTTTAGAGTTCATAACATGGACTAGGGAGATGGCTCATTGGTTAATTACTTGGCCAGAGTTTGGATTTCCAGTGCTCAAGTTTGTTTGTTTGTTTTCTTGTTGTTTTTAAAGCTGGGCGTAGTGGCACAAGCCCATGATCCCAGTGCAGGGAGAATCTCAGGGACTTCTAGTCAATGAACTTCAGGTTTAGTTAGAGACCCTGTTTCAAAAATAAGTCCGGCCTCCACATACAGGTGCAGTCCTAAGTACCCACATACAAAACACAACAGAAATAAGTTCAGGAACCAATGGAAGAATACACCTGCTGTCTGTCTGTCTGTCTGTCTCTGGCTTCCCATGTGCACCTATAGGCTTTTGTATCTGCATACATGTACATGTGCACACAAACACATGCACACACAAAAAGAAAAACTCAACAGTTTTGAAAGAGTAGGGATTTTTTTTTTAAATCTCTATTTTATAATTAAAGATTTGGTGTGGTCCAAGTCACATAAGTGTGTATTTAGAATTTTTCCAGGGCTTTGTGGCACTGGAACAGGCCTCTCCTAACCAGATTTACACACGGAAGAACCGGGTGTTAATAGGAGAGAAAGCAGGGTGACCTGGGGTGAGGCACGGCCATTCTGGAGTTTATCTGGGAATGCCCTGGGTTCTATTCCCCAGCACTGCCAGAGTAAATTAGTAAAGAAATACAGAGGAAGGAGGGAGTCTCCTTGGCTGAGATGAAGGGGAAGCATTCATGCTCGGGAAAATGCACCATGTCCTTGCTCGTCAGAGTGGGGGCTGTCGGTATAACTGAAGGCCTGCTTGTCATGTCACCGGGGCTTTGGGGAGTCCCTTGGCGATCACCAGATGATACATGGGAAACCACGGTTTCTTTTTTTTTTTAATGGGTTTTTAAAAATTAATTTATTTTTTTCATTTCAATCTCAGTCCCCCTCCCTCCTCTCCTCCCGATGCCCCTCCAGCTCCCTCCCCTCCCATCTGCTCCACGGAGAGGGGTGAGGCCTCCCCTAGGAAATCTAAGTCTGCTGAAATCAGGGTTTCTTATTCTTATTAATAAGAAAATTAAGAGTGAACTGAAACAGAACCCGGAGGGCAATTTTATTAGAGTTAAAAAGAACACCACCACAAATGGACAAGCTGTGCATCTCAGCAGCTGAAGAGAATACTGGGGAGAAGGGGGTGGGGTGCCTTCTAAGTTACGCTGCCGGTGTGGAGGTCAGCCACAGGGTGGCAGACAGCTGCCACGGTTGAGGAGGAGCAGAGCGTTAAAGAAATTAGGAAACCCAGTGTCAGACAGTCTGGACAACTTCTAGATGAAAGAGAAAAAAGAAAAAAAAAAAAAAATGCATCTTTCTTAGTTAGGTTTCTATTGCTGTAAAAAGACACCATGACCACAGTATCTTTTTAAAAATTATTTAATTAATTATTTTCCTTATTTTACTTATCTAATCCAGTTCCCTCTCCCTCCCTCTCTCCCTCCCTCCTATGCCCCCCAATCAACCTCCCATCCCACCCCACCCCCACTCCACATGTAGGGTGGTACCTTCCAGGAAGGATCATCAAAATCTGTCAAGTCATTTGGAGTAGGGACTAGGCCCTCCCTCCTGCCTCTAGGCTAAGGGAGTATCCCTCCATGGGGGATATGCTCCCAAAGTCCTTTTGTGCATCCTGGTTCCACGGTCAGAGGTCCCTTAGACTGCCCAGACCTTCTAACTGAGACCCACATTCAGAGGGTCTGAGTTTTTCCTATCCTGGTTTCCCAGCTATCAGTCTGGGGGCCCATTGGCTCTTTCTTGTTCAGGTCAGCTGTCTCTGTGGGTTTTTGTAGCCTGGTCTTGTCCTCCCTCTCTGCATCTGGATTCTAGTTTGGCTCAGTATTTAGCTGTGGGTGTCCATCAGCTACTAGATGAGGGCTCCATGATGGTGGATAAGTTAGTCATCGACAAAATAATCCAATAAAAAATGGGCTACATATCTAAATAGAGAACTCTTCAACAGAGGAATCTGAAATGGCCAAAAAGCACTTAAGGAAATGCTCAACATCCTTAGCTATCAGAGAAATGTAAATCAAACAACTCTGAGATTCCATCTTATACCTGTGACCAAGGTATACCAATAGCCAAGATCAAAAACTCTTATACTGCAGAGGATGTGGGATTAGGGGAACACTCCTCCATTGCTGATGGGAGTACAAACTTGTACAGCTGTTTTGGAAATCAGTATGATGGTTTCTTGGAAAATCGGGACTCAATCTACCTCAAGACCCTGCAATACCACTTTAGGCATATACCCAAAGGATGCACATTCACACCACAAGGACATTGCTCAGTTATGTTTTAGCAGCATTATTTGTAATAGCCAGACATAGGAAACAACCTAGATGTCCCTCAACCAAAGAATGGGTAAGGAAAATGTGGTATATTTACACAATGGAGTACTATTCAGTGGTTAAAAAAACAACGACATCTTGAAATTTGCAGGCAAATGTACAGAACTAGAAAACACTGACCTGAGTGAGGTAACCCAGATACAGAAAGACAAATATACTATGTACTCACTCACTCCTAAGTGGGTATTAGACATAAAGCAACAGACAACCAGCCTACAGGCCACAACCCCAGAGAAGCTAGGTAACAAAGAGGACCCTAAGAGAGACATACATGGGTATGCCTAGGAAAGGGAAAAAGACAAGACCTCCTGAGTAAATTGGGAGAGTGGGGGGCAAGGAGGAGGGTGGAAGGGGAGAGGGGAGGAGGGAAGGGGAGAGGGGAGGAGGGAGGGGAGTGGGGGAAAATGTACAACTCAACAACAACACAATAAATCAAATGCACCAGGTAGGACTAAAATTCTGCCTACTAGCAGGTATTTGACTAGCATCATGAGACCCTGGATTTATCAGCAGGGGCTCACTTCCACCCCGAGTTTTAGAGGAAGAATCTGGAAAGTCAGTTGCCCAGATGCTGTCCTTGGAAATTTTTTATAAGCCAGGTAGCTGGGCTATTCCTGTGATCCAGCCAGGGTGTAGAACCTGAGCAGCCTTTCTGTATGTGGAAACCTGATTGCTATACTTAGACAGCAAGGGTTTTGTTGTTGTTGTTGAGACAGAGTTTCTCTGCATAACAGGTCTGGCTGCCTTGGAGCTCACTCTGCAGACCAGGGTAGCCTCAAACTCACAGAGATTTGCCTACCTGTTTCCCGAGTGCTAGGATTAAAGATATGTGCCAATTTAGGCAGCAAGTTTCAGTCCTACCCTGTAACTAGACCAGTCGCCTAGATGACATGGAATTTTGCTAGAAGCAGCAGCAGAAGGTGGAAATACAGCCCTTTGCAGCTAGGCTTCAGGAACAGTAGGAGTGTGGGGAAATGGAGAGGCTACCAGAAAAAGGATGTAGTGCCAAGACCAAATATGGCCCACATCAAAGAAACCCTCCTTTGCATCCCTCAACACTTGGTGTCTATTGAGCATTAGCTTAGACGGATAAATGTGTGGATCACTTGGAAATTTAACTACTTTTTGTATAGCTCATAACAAAAATATTCTTAGCTCACATTCAACAGCTAGCTTTTAGATTGCAACCTAATAATCATTTTAGGTTGCTTAGCTGTCAAATAATCATTATAAGTTAAATGGACATTATAATAGTCAGCGAGGGCTAATGAAAGCAATACACAGAGGGACATGAAATCCTCGTCCCAAGCTTGAGCCCACTTGTCACGGCATAAGCTGTTCCAAGAGATTCTCATTCTCTCAGGGGTTCAAGCAGAAAGTCCCGTGAGTGCAGACAGTTTTCTTTCATGTACATTTCGCCGGTAAAATTGGATGGGAATGTGCTTTGTGTGTGCATTGCTGGGGGGCTTGGTTGTGTACTGGGGAGAGCTTTCTTGACTGCTTTGCTGTACTTTGTTTTGTTTTGCAGTGTGGCACTCCTGGCATCTGCATCCCATCCCACAGGTAGAGCACTCTAGTGTTTACTCATAACCCTGTTCACCCAGGACTCTTAAGACATTGTGTAACAGAATGTGAGGATTGAGTGGTCCCTACATTTGAAACTACCCTTGACCCAGATGGTGGGAGTGAGTATAGCTCAGTGGCAGAACACATCCCTAGCATGTATAAGCTTGGTCAATCCCAGCACTGCAAAACACGAAGACAAAAAAGATACTACATTGTGGATTTATTGCCCACCAATTTATTCTTATCCATTTAAAAAAAAATTGGAGAGGCGATAGAGTCGATTAATCCAAAGTTCATTTGAACTTTGAAACTTTTTAGTTAGCCTGCAAAATAACAGGCACTACTGTGACATTTTCATACATGTGTGCTGCTGTCCTTTATTCATGACCTCACCCCGCTACCGCCCCTTGTCCCCATTGTGTCGCTTCCACTGTCTGTCTCTTCTTCCCCCTCGTTATCCTCCCCCTCATCTCCCCCACCATCCCCCTCGTTATCCTCCTCCCCCTCATCTCCCCCACCATCCCCCTCGTTATCCTCCCCCTCATCTCCCCCACCATCCCCCTCGTTATCCTCCCCTCATCTCCCCCACCATCCCCCTCGTTATCCTCCCCCTCATCTCCCCCCACCATCCCCCTCGTTATCCTCCCCCTCATCCCCCCCACCATCCCCCTCGTTATCCTCCCCCTCATCTCCCCCACCATCCCCCTCGTTATCCTCCCCCTCATCTCCCCCCACCATCCCCCTCGTTATCCTCCCCTCATCTCCCCCACCATCCCCCTCATTATCCTCCCCCTCATCTCCCCCACCATCCCCCTCGTTATCCTCCCCCTCATCTCCCCCCACCATCCCCCCTCGTTATCCTCCCCCTCATCTCCCCCACCATCCCCCTCGTTATCCTCCCCCCTCATCTCCCCCCCACCATCCCCCTCGTTATCCTCCTCCCCCTCATCTCCCCCACCATCCCCCTCGTTATCCTCCCCCCTCATCTCCCCCACCATCCCCCTCGTTATCCTCCCCCTCATCTCCCCCACCATCCCCCCTCGTTATCCTCCCCCTCATCTCCCCCACCATCCCCCTCGTTATCCTCCCCCTCATCTCCCCCACCATCCCCCTCGTTATCCTCCCCCTCATCTCCCCCACCATCCCCCTCGTTATCCTCTTCCCCCTCATCTCCCCCACCATCCCCCTCGTTATCCTCCCCCCTCATCTCCCCCACCATCCCCCTCGTTATCCTCCCCCCTCATCTCCCCCACCATCCCCCTCGTTATCCCCCCCTCATCTCCCCCACCATCCCCCTCGTTATCCTCCCCCCTCATCTCCCCCCCACCATCCCCCTCGTTATCCTCCCCCTCATCCCCCCCCACCATCCCCCTTGTTATCCTCCTCCCCCTCATCTCCCCCACCATCCCCCTCGTTATCCTCCCCCTCATCTCCCCCCACCATCCCCCTCGTTATCCTCCCCCTCATCTCCCCCCACCATCCCCCTCGTTATCCTCCTCCCCCTCATCTCCCCCACCATCCCCCTCCCCCTCGTTATCCTCCCCCTCATCTCCCCCACCATCCCCCTTGTTATCCCCCCCTCATCTCCCCCACCATCCCCCTCGTTATCCTCCCCCTCATCTCCCCCACCATCCCCCTCGTTATCCTCCCCCTCATCTCCCCCACCATCCCCCTCGTTATCCTCCCCCTCATCTCCCCCACCATCCCCCTCGTTATCCTCCCCCCTCATCCCCCTGGCCATCCTCCTTTTATTCCTTAGGCTCCCTTTCAAAGCCTGGGCTAGGCTATAAATATTACCTGTGTTCTCTCCCGGGCTTACCCCGCTGGAACATTTATGATGAAAGATGGGATGTCAAGAGGCGGCACATCCAGAGGGGTCTCAAGGTCCTGGATTTAATTGATCACTCTCTCTGCCATTTCTCATTATTCTATGACTGCACTGCAGTTCCTCTCATACTGGGAGATTGGGAAAAGGCCAAGAGCCAGCAGCTGCAGAAGAGACAGAACAGGATCTCCACGGACATTCCGTGCACACGCCTGAGCAGGAGCTTCATCCTCTCTTGCAGTCCACAGTGCCAGGGTTATCAAGTTGGTCATTCCTCTGCAGAAAAGAGCCTCAGAATGTGCCATGTACACTAAAGTTCTGGAACTGGTGGACAAAGGCAGGCTCTTTCCTTTTACTGTCCCTGTGTGGGTGCTGATGCTGAAGGGAAGCCCTAAGGCCTGGGGTGACCTGCTTTCACATTCCGGCTCCACACATAAACAGTTACACAGTTCTAGCTGCGTCTCTTCTCTGAGCGGCAGTTGGAGTGGGGTACAGAACCTCTCAGGGATGCTGCAAGGAGTAAGAGATGAAATCACCGCACTTCCTTTCCCATGGGGCTTTGCACAAAGCATGGCTTTCACTGCCATCCCCGCATTCTTAGGAGGCAGTAGCAGATTCTTAGGGACACGAGAGTTGGAGGACTGAAGGCGCCGCGCAGAATACGTTGTCTTATTTGTGTTTCCCGATAGCTGGGTGCAGGGAACTCTGCGGACTGTTGCTGTGCTCCTTAGGTGACCTCTCCAGTGCCCTGGACTTTCCATTCCTGTATTTCTACAGATTCCACGGCAGCTGCTGTGCTAGGTAACCTTGAGCCCTTAGCTGTATCTACATCTCTGTGCAGCCCAGCATAATTATGGCGAGCCAAGTGAGTTGTAGAAACAAGGAGGGGTTACTGTGGGAGCAGACTTCTGTCTCCAGCCATCATTCTTGTCCACTCACACACGCTCACAGCCATCCTGAATGCAGCAGACCCTGGCCTGTGGCCATGTTCAGCCAGGGCTGTGGTTTTCAAGCTTGCTACGCTTCCCCACGTTTTCAGCTCCACAGTCACCACGCAGAACTGCGGTGTATAAAACTAATGGGATTGACTCAGTTAAGGGCTGTTTGTGTCCTCTCCAGTTTGACCTTGGCTTCCTACTTGATGACGAAGGCAACCTGCGAAACCTTCGGTGGAACTCTAAGACTCAGAAGGAGGATAGAGATACGGCAGCCACAGCATAGACATTATTTAAGAGCTAACAAGCCAGGCAATGGGAGGAAAGCACTGTATGTTTCTCTACACAACGGAGTCAAGCTCTTCCGAGGGAGCAGGTTATGGCTGGAGGTGCAGAAGGAAGGGCACATGCCAAGGATCCCAGGAGGTTTGGGAGACTGAACACACCTGGGATGTTGGTTCTTGGCTGCTGGGATCTATAAGAAAGTTAAGGATGACAGCATTTGTAAATGCATAAGCCTAAACTCTGTGTTAGCCAAAAGTTCTATTGGAGACTGGCTCTTCCTTGAGTGGTAGCCACAGCACCTCTCTCTCTCCCTCCCTCCCTTTTTCCCTCTCTCCCTCTCTCTCTCTGTGAGTGAGAGAGAGAGAGAGAGAGATTTTCCTCTTAACTCTAAGTGAACAATTTCTCGATGGGAAGGCATATGAATGCTCTAACAGTGGCAGTATACAGTAGATGAGGTGTTTACCTAGTGAAGCAGAGAATGAGGTAAGGAGAGAAGGGCTGGGAGCCGTGTGCATGCTTCAGAGGTGTACCCCCAGGACTGCATTTCTTCCAACCAGGCCCCACCTCCTGATGCTTCCATCATCTCTCAATAATGCCTTCAGATGATCAGTCCCTAAATGGACTAATCCAAAATCAGAGACCTCATGATGCAACCGCTTCCCCAAGGCCCCTCCCCCAACACTGCTTACATCTGTGGTGGAGTCTTAGTACCTGAGTTTTTGGAGCAGTACTTAATATTGAAGCAGTAACAATGTCCACTTATACATTTCTCTGTCGTGACATAGCCGGTGTCCGAGCCTCTCTCTCCTCTCATTAGAAAGGCCGAGGGCCAGGCTTCTACGCTGCTTTTCCCCAGGGGCACTAGAAAACACGAATATGATGGAGGTGGTGCGATGCTTAGAAATTAGACGTTGACTGATAAGCCGAGTGTGACGGCATGGCCCTTGCCTGTAGTCACAGCCCTTGGGAAGAAGGGGTGGAGGGTTGAGAGCTCCATGTGGCGAGCCTGGTGCCAGTGTGGAGGTGGGTGGGAAGGAGCTGACTGGCTGTAGATGAAGGAAGGCGGCCTCACTAACCACAGGATGTTCTCCGCTTTCAGCGGGGCTTTAGGCTTCTTCCTCATGCTCAGTACAGTGAAGCTGAAAAGCATTCTGGACCCAGGGCAGTGTGCAGCCTGGATTTTCTTTGCTGAGGGGCTATAGGGGTGGGAAGGTCTAGTTCTGTGTAGCCAGCCTTCTCAGCCTGGGTTCTGTAAAGTGACAATTTCTGAGTCCTTTCACCTTTTTTTATCAGCTAGCCATCATCACATTCCTAAAGGGTGCTAGAGGAAAACTGACGAATGGCCAGATGGAGATACTTCCATGAGCCTTCAAGACAAGGGCTGTTGCAAGAAGAGCTTTTGTCTATCGGAGTCAAGGCTGACTGACGTAAGAGAGAGGTAGGTGGGCTGTGAAGGCTCAGGAACCAAAGGTAACAGTGGGAAGCACCCTGGTAACAGAAATGCTTTGAGAAGGACTCTCTCCTTCAGGGCCGTCCTTTCCCCTCAGGTCGGAAGCAGTTAAGGTGCAGAGGCCTTGGACCGGCTGCTGAGGAGTGGGATTCCATGATGAAAGTATCAGAGCTTCTGTGTTCCATCATCTCTAGTTTTTCAGTTGTTTTCCCTGAAAATGAGATTACACAGTGTTGATGTCACCTACACTTAATAGTCTTGTTCTCAGTAGAATGGGGAGACTGTCTGAGAGAGGGAGGACGTTGACAGAATCTACAAAACAAGCAGAAAGCTGGGAAAGCATTGTCCAAAGTCTCCGTTTCCATGCTCCAAAAACTGATGAAAAACACACGAGAAACCAGGAGTATTTGTTCTTGTAGGGAAAGAGGAGTGAATTCATGGTGTTCTCACCTGCCACTGCCCCATTCCCTCCGTTCACTATCCGTGTGAGGAGGAAGCCAGAGCAGGCTGTGAAGGGCCATGAAAATCAGCTTTGCTGCTTCTAGACGTCTCTCCCTCTGCTTGGGGCATTGTTCATTCAAGTGGCCATTTTGGTCAGAAGTGAGCAGGAGAAGCCAGTAGGTCCACTGTCTTGAGTGTACAGGCCTCACTGGAGTCAGCTGTGGACAGTGGTCTTGCTGCTGACCTAAGCAGTGTTGGAGGTAAGAGAGCATTGTGAGCTGTGTTGCTCTCTGTATATCTCACATTGAATGCCTTCTGCATCTAGGAACACACAAGAGTTGGAGCAGACTCAAACACACACACACACACACACACACACACATCCCTGGCGAATGGAGCCTGCTTGCACACACACATAAGAGCCAGAGGAAAGTACAGCCCAAGGCAGATGTGAAAACTGCCTGAGATTCAGATGTCCTCCCCAGCTGTGTATACGCAGAGACAAAGCTCTGATTGGTTCTTGCCAGGACTCCAGGTTACACCTGCATGAAGACTAAGAGCAAATTAGCACCGCACCTTTTATGAGAGACAGATTTTATGTTTGGTTTAGGAAGATCACTGATCAGGCAAAACAAACACCTGCAATAAGCTATGTGGAGAAATTCAGAACCTAGAGTTGACACCACATATCACCTAGAAAGCACAGCACTCAAGCAAAAGTTGTACATATTTAGAGAAGCAGATTGTGGCCTACGTGCAGGAAAAGGAAACTCCATGGGAACGGGCTCTGGGTATGTGGCTCAGCAGGTGTTATCCTGGAACATTGCCCACCCTCCATCAAGACACTGGGGGGACCGTGAATTCAGAATGTCACTCAGAGAGAACTAGGAAATGACCAGTGGAAAGTCCAGATTGAAGGTAAGGCTGAAATGAAATTCCTGCAGAGGGACTGAACAGATTTTAGATGGCAGGAAAAGTGAACTGTAAGAGCGAGAAGAAGGGATCGTTTTAAAAATGTAAACAGCACTCTAGGCCTGTGAGATATCATACATATCAATGTGTGTGTGTGTGTGTGTGTGTGTGTGTGATTGAATATGTACATATACACGCACACATATATAAGCAGTCTTGGGAGAGGAAGAGCCAGGGATATAAAAATATTTAAATAAATAATGGATGAAACTCCCAGCTTTTATAAAGGACATTAAAATTCATTAAGCCCTAAGAACAAACAAAAACAGAAACCTTACCTAAACAAATTATAACTCAACTGTTAAGAGACAAAGAGAAAATATTAAAAGCATCAAGAAAAAAATTAATTATGAATGGAGGAAATCAATGCAATTAATTGAAAATAAAAAACAAACCTCAAAAGAAAGACTCGGAGGCCAGAGGTAGCAAGAGGAGGCCACATTCAACATGCCAAAGAAAAAAAATATGCAACCAGCAACTCAATATATAACAAAACTGTGCATCAAACATGACAGAGAAATAAGGATATTCCAGAGTAAATCCTGAGAGATCTGTTGTTAGTGGCAATATCTATAATTATATTACATGTGAATAAACTAAATACTCCTTTTACAGGGCTGGAGAGATGGCCCAGAGGTTGAGAGGACTGGCTGCTTTTGCAAAGGACCCGGTTTGGTTCCCAGTGTCCACATGGTGGCTTATAGCCACCAGCAAGTGCAGTTCCAGGGGCTCCAACACCCTCTTCTGACCTTTGTGGGCACCAGGGATGAATGTGGTGCTCATACACACTTACAGGCAAAACACTTAAACACATAAAATAAAAATAAATGAATCTTTTCAAAAATACTCCATTAAAAAAAAAAACAGAGGTTGTTAGATCGTACTTTGTTAGATTGTACTTTTATTTTTATTTATTTATGTTTTTATTTATTATGTTTTTCAATGCAGGGTTTCTCTGTGGCTTTAGAGCCTATCCTGGCGCTTACTCTGTTGGGTGAGCTATCCTTGAACTGTCTCTGCCTCCTGAGAACTAGGATTAAAGGCGTGTACCACCACCGCCTGGTTAGGTTGTAATTTTAAAAGGGAAGACAAAACTACACAGTTTCCAGAAGAGACCTTGGGTCAGGGATACGCATAGGCTGAGGATGAACAGAGCCAGAGCCCTTATAAGCTGTGGGATACGTGTATGCAGGCACTTTGAAAATGGCTCTGGTACTTCATGAAAGGCAAACTGCCATTCTGCGGCACCTCTGTGCCCAGGAAACCTCAAGAGGAATGAAAATACACACCCACCCAAACCCCATACACAGCATTTCTACATGCAAATAATGTAGATGTGAGTCTCTTCGTGGATGGATAAGCAAGGACCATATGTATGTGGTAGAATACTACTGAGCCACAACTGGAAATGCGCTGTTAATGTATGCTGTAATGCAGATGAGTCTTAGAAGTCTTCTGCTAAGTGGAAAAACCAAGTCACAAAGTAATGTATATATTATCCCATCTGTGTGAAATGTCCAGAAAAGGTGAATTTAGGAAGACAGTATTGATGGTTTTTCATGGGGCAGAAATATATAGCATTTAGGTTTAAAGAAGTTGTGGTTTTGTGGGCTGGAAATGAGCTAAAGCTAGGTTGTAGTGATGATTGCAAAATCACTCAGTAACGTACTGAATTTGTTAAAAATCATCACATTGGGGCTGGAGAGATGGCTCAGCGGTTAAGAGAACTGGCTATTCTTCCAGAGGACCCAGGTTCAACTCCCAGCACCCACATGGTGTCTATAACTCCAGTTCCAGGGAATCTGACACCCTCACACAGACATACAGGCAAAACACCAATGTGCATACGAAATAAATAGATAAATCTTTTTTAAAAAAACTTTAAAAAAATCATTATATTAACCAAAAATCACACCTTCCATTTCAGTGGCTGAGCTTCTTGGCTTGTAAACCATCCGTAAGAGTTGTAAACCCTGGCATTCATTCTGTCCTTTCCAACTTGAGAGGTTTGGGTATGGTTTTGCCTATTTGACCACTGGTCACTCTTTTGCTTTTATTTTTTTTCAAAACTTGAAGGGAAGTTTATAGCTTTTCCCCCAACCCTGGGGGAGGAGGGCAACTTTTAACTTCTTGTAGTTTAGTACTAATCCTTAAGCACTAAAGGATAGCCCTGTGGTGCTAGAGGAGAATTTGGGAATTTGGATTCCTCGAAAACCCTGTAGATGCAGGCAGGGAGGTCATTCAAGGCCTGAGATGCCTTCTTCCTGGCTCCAAAATAGCATTCTTTCTTAACCATTGTTCAAAGGGCTGCCATCATTTGCACGTTCTCTACTTTGAGACAGGGTCTCACTATGTACCTCTAACTGGCCTGGAACTTAGTGTGTAGACAGGCTGGCCTCAGACTCACAGACCAGCCTGCCTCTGCTCTTGAGTGTTGAGATTAAGGGTATCATCACCATGCCTGACTTTGTTATGTTTCTATCATGAGTATCATTTTCCTCTCTTGGAATCTGAGACATACTTTAAGAGCCAGAAAGCATTATAGTGGTTAGCAACCTTTGGAGAAGGAAATGCCTCTTCTAGGTAAATTTGAGCATGGGAAATATAATGCATTGGCAAAATTGTGAGTTCTCACTTGGGTACAAAGGATCTAGCTTAGAAAAAGTGAGTGGACTCAAGAGGACAGCACTGGCATGTGTGGGTATGTAAGGAGGGCACTGTTACGAGCGTTTTCTTCCCTGCCGGTCTGGTCCCACCGCCGCGTCAGCCCCAAATAACACACAGAGATGCTGTATTAGATAAAATGCTGTTGGCCAATTACTAGTTTCTTATCGGCTAGCTCTGTCTTAATTATTAACCCATTTCTATTAATCTAAGTACTTCCACGTGGTCTTATCTTACCGCAGAGAGAGGGGCTGGTGTTCTCTCTCTGTCCTCCATCTTCAATCTCCTCCCTCCTACTTCCTCTCTCCCCCTAGTCTCCTAGTCCCGCCTATCTTCCTTTCCTATTGGCCAACAGTGCTTTATTTATTAACCAATAAGAGAAACATATTTACAGAATGACACCTCCCATCAGGGCACAGCCCGAGTTCACCCTTAGTGGGGTCTTCCAGCAGATTTAAACCCTGTGTGAGAATTCTTTCCAGGTTGGGTAATACCTTATCTCATTTAATTTCAAACTGCTTGGGCTCTCAAAGTCATTGGATAGAAGCAACCAAGGTTGGAGTGAGTTTATGGCAGCGAGCCAGGACCGGTGAGGCATCCCTCAACAGTAGCAGCTCTCACTGCCCGTTCACGGCCAGCTCTGTGTAGCAGTGGGGTCCTCAGAAGCTAATGCAGTTGTCGTCTGCGTTCTTGTTCTGAAGACAGCTGCAGGTCATAAAACCAGGCTTGTCCTTTCAGTGTCCCTTGGGAAATACTTTTTTTCTGATAGATCTTTCTATTCAGTTTACAGTTTGTGTTTGTTTGCTTGGCTTGTTTTTGGTTTCTGTTTTGTTACTACTAGGCATTGATCCCAGAGTCTTAAACACACAAGGCAAGAGCTCTGCCATTGAACTAAACGCTTTTGTGGTTGTTGTTTTTCAAGACAGGCTTTCTCTGTGTAGCCCTGGCTGTCCACAAACTCACAGAGATCTGCCTGCCTCTCCTCCCAAGTACTGAGATTAAAGGTGATTGTTTTTTAAACATTTGTGATTCACATATGCACTTGTGTATATTCACACATATGTGTGTGCCATGGTGCACATGCAGAAGCCAGAGGACAACTTGTGGGAGTCTATTCTTCCCTGTCCCCATGTGAGTCTTGGGATTGATTGAGGTTACCAGGCTTCATGCTGTGCCTTTACCCATGGAATATTTCACCAGCCTTCTGGTTGATTTTTTTCTGTTATTGTTTTGGTGTGTGTGACAGAGTAGTTACATTTCATATATGCAGGCTCAGGCTTTCTATTAATTAGTCAGGGTTCTCTGAGGAACAGAACTGGTAGAATGAACTAATATTTACCTAATTTCAGTAAGGGAGTTAATAGAGTGTTTTACAGGATTTGGTCTGAATAGTTCCATCATGGCTGTCCCCTAACGGTAAGGTCAAGAATCCAGTCCACAATCAGATGTCTTAGCAGTCCACGTTGGAATCCCAAAGAATTAGGTTTCAATATCAGTGAATGGAATGTGCCAGTGAGAGTGAGGGCAGGCAGGCATTAAAGTAAATCCTTCCTTCTTCTGTGCCCTTTTCTGTGGGCTGCCACCACAGCATGGCCTATGAATCTTTTGACCCAAATGACCCAGACTTAGGGTGGGGCTCCTGCCTCAGATAATCCAGTTTGTGCCCAGCTGCTCTGGTTTTAGTCACTTCCCCGTGTAGCTCTCCTGTACACCTTCCCGGAGCC
This sequence comes from Phodopus roborovskii, assembly GCF_943737965.1. NCBI lineage: Eukaryota > Metazoa > Chordata > Mammalia > Rodentia > Cricetidae > Phodopus > Phodopus roborovskii. The sequence goes on from NW_026126563.1 coordinate 11,621,759, forward strand.
ACGGAATGCCCATTAGCACTGGATCAAACATCTCTGCAGTGTGTAGGCGCCTCACGTGGCTTCGAAATCCTTTCTTACTCTAATTTACTACCAGCCCAAAGCAGTTAGCAATCCTGTAAGATTTAAGATACACCAGGGGATATGATAGGAGTTGATATGAAGGTATAGAGCGTCTCTTCCAATGAACCCCTTTTTGTACATGATTCTACCATTACTCAATATTTCTTTAGGGAACTGTTTGGAGAAGGAAAAATGAATTGGCTATGTCCAGTGCCTGTCTAAGGCACTAGAATATGAGCTCTTGTTGGTTCCCAGATTAAATGAGCTGACGTGTGTGGAAATAGCTGGGGTATGCTCTGCAACCAGCACTGTGTAGGACAATAGAGACCTGCAAATAAAGGCTTAATTTTCATCTAGTCTCAGATCTGCCACTTCAGATGTGTGAATTGGTTTTCTTTTCTGTAAATAAGCACAATACTAATTTCTACCTTACCGAAGGCATTAAAAGCAGCCTGACAGCTCTGGCCTGGTGAGAGCCAGTGCTGGGCAGGTCCTTGGCTCTGTCAAATACTTGCTCAGTCCTTTCGGAAAGTTGACCAGTGATTTCCTGGCTCTTAGGTTCCCATTCTATTCATTGTTTCGTGGCATGGATTTACTGTCCACTGCCCTTGTGCTCTGAGTGCAGCATCCACAAGGACAAGGCTCCTCACAGCCGGACCTGGGAGTGACCAACAAGAGAGGTCACTAATGTGCCATTCACAGTGCTTTAAACCTATATAAAGAGTCATTGATCCAAAGCAGCCACTACTGTGCATTTAAAATGTGTGTTTGCTGGTTTCCACGGAGACCACACAGCTGGCTGCTCTGGGATCACTCACTAGCCTTGATTATATACAGGCATTGCCCTTCAGAGCTGTCTCCATAACAACATCTTGTGGGATAACGTGACTGCCACCCTGGTCTGTGTTTCCCATGTTGCTAATAAGTTGGCTGATTTGTCCTGATGAGAAACTTTGATGTGCACAGGAAGTTTTCTGAGCTAGCTCTGACTTCCTGTCTCGGACTTTCTTGCAGGCAAAATGCCATAGCACAGCTTCTTTCTTTTTTCAAGGTGGCATGTTGATCTATCTCTTGACCTATTGCCAAGATATAAACTGAAGAGTCTTTCACTATGTCAGTGGACTAGATAAAATTAATTTTTTTTTCATTTTGTATATTTGCAGCTCTTTTTTTATTTTTTTATTTAATTTTATATAACAAAGTCCAATTAAATGAAAACAAACGTTTATACACAGATAAAATTAATTTTATAAAAGTTTTTTTCTTTATGTGTATGTGTGTTTTGCCTGTATGTATGTATGTATGTATGTATGTATGTATGTATGTATGTGTGTGTGCACACCATATGCATGTCTGGTACTTATAGAGGCCAGAGGAGGATCTCTTAGAACTGGAGTTGCAGATGGTAGTGAGCTAGGATGTGGATGCTAGGAATCTAAACCTGGGTCTTCTGCAAGAACAAGTGCTCTTAATTACTGGTCTATCTCTATGCTCCCCAAACAAAAAAAAAAAAAACTGGGGCAAGGCACCCAACATTGTCCTCTAGACTACATACAAATTCACACACTCACACCTGCACAGAAACAGGCAGGTACACATATACCACACACTAAAGGCTGAAATAGGGAAATCATATAAATCTTCTGACAACTAAATAATATGAATTTTTGCTTTTTATTGATTTTATGTATTTATTTACATATGCACATGGTGTGTGTGTGTGTGTGTGTGTGTGTGTGTGTGTGTGTGTGCATGCCTGTGTGTGAGTAGGGAGGTCAGAGTTGATGATGGCTGCCCTAGGCTCTGCCAGTGAGCCCAGGACTCAGTCTTTTGTCCAGTGGGCTGGCTGGGAATACTCAGTGTCTACATACTGGGTTACAGGTATGCCCTGCCACAGCCATCTTTTACATGAGTGCTGGAGATCCGAACTCAAGTCCTCATGCTTGCTCAGCAGGTCCCTTACCCACCGAGCTATCTCTGCAGCCCTTCTTAGCTTTTAAGTTTTTACCCAGAAGGCCCAAGGCTTAGTCTTGGCTGTTCCCTGGCACATTAAAGGAGATGACAAGTGGCCACGTTCTGAACCAGAGTTGTTAGGTTTGGTGTCTGACACGTGTCTGTCCACACAAGGACGGACTGTGGGACTTGGTCCTCTTTCTCCCATGTGAATTCTGCTACTCCTGTTAGCTTTGCTGTTGTTGTTACACTCACATGCCTTCTGCTGTCTGTCGGGTGGCCAGGCTAGTTTTGCCTTTTCTCGCCTCGGGTTTCATCCCGAGTGAGGTTTGTTTCATCCCGAGTGAGGTTTCTGCTCCCTGTGCCCACGTGTCCATGGCTCTTGGTGTCTCCGCTTCTGTTCCCATCCCCCCCTCCACACCAGCTTATTTGACTGTGGAAGGTCTCACTCCGGTATTCCTTTTCTTCTTTTCCTTCAGTTTTTACTCATCATCTTTGTGTGATGAAAAGAAGTCATGAAATAAAATGAAGCCCTGCTGTAATGTAACTTATGTTGAAAGAGTGCACTGGAAAAAAAAATCTAATTATGGCCACCTCTTAATTAAATCATTTTTCTTGTTCACTGGCTAAGCCTCTGTGGCAATGGGAACAATTTTTCATGGAAAATTGAAACCTAGAGGTAGCAGCATAATTTCCTTTACAGTCTCTAGCTCGGCAATAATAATGGCATGCCGATGCCTTTCCATAACATCAGCAATGAGGCCACAGGAACATGAGTGGCATGTTAGGGAGTGACTCTTAGTGGTGAAGTGTATGGAAACACTCAACGAAGAGGCTGGTTACCTAGGAATCATTTGTTTATGAACACGATTTTCCAAGAGGATCCTGGGAGGGAAGTGCTGTTCTGGATTCTAGAAAAAGTAGCCGGATTCTGTTTCCTATTGTCAGATTAATCCTCAGAAGTGGGTGATGCTCACAGGTGGCTGTTTGTCTTTAGTGCTGAGCATCCCTCTCCTGGGTTACTTTTAGTGCCATCCATCATCACGGGGCTCCGTGTGGCAAAAATATGATAGCAATTCTGGGTTTCACGACCTCTGGCCTGAAGGAATTTGCTTCTTATTTACTAAGGGAGACACTTAATTTTGTAAATGTCCTGACCATGGGGTTTTTCTGGGTGTGCCTCATATCCTAGATAACTTAAAATAACTAGAGTGGTCTCTTATTTAGACACATTTGCAAATGTCCCATTTTGGCAGCGGGGGTGGGGGGTGGGAGATGGGGGTGGAGGTGGGGTGTGATTAATCGTCAAAGAGAACCAAATAAAAACAATTTTCCAGGGAGCAGGGTGGAAATGAGCTGATTAAGCAATCCCGAACCAGGCTGGTGAAAACGGGGTCAGGAGCCATTGTTTAAGCTGGTCCTTTACACAATTTCCTGGCCTTCCCTCTGAAAAGGAGCAAATTTACGTAACATTTTTCCACACTGTGCTGGATTCCATCTCCGAGATTCACTCATCTGTTGTTAACAGTGTTCCGCTCTCAGGCCCGAGCAGGAGGGTTTGTCATCTTTGAAGGGGCTCTCATGCTACGCCTTGTTCTTGCCCTCAAAAGTCTTTTTAGAGGTTTTATAAATATAAGATCTTTTACATTATGTTTTGATTATGTATTTATATATGTAACATTTGTTTGTGTATGTGTGAAGGTACATGCCATGGCTCTCTGTGAAGATGAGGGGAGTCCTCCGCTTTCTCCATATTGGTCCCAGGGATTGAACTCAGGGCCTCTGGTCGGTTGGCAAGCATCTGTATCCACTGAGACATCTCACTGACCTGCCCTCCTTAGACATCTATCTGCCTTGTGCTTCCAGACTGCCAAGCATTTACGCCATTTGGTGCGAAAGCCTTCCACTTTCCTCTTGCGCCTTTAAAATGTTAGGATTTGAGAGAAAAGCTTTTGGCAGTAGTTTAGTCTCATCTCTCACAGGCGCCCTACGGTGCCTTTCTGCTTTGTTCTTCTGAGAAAGCCAGTGCACTCTAGAAAGCAGAAGAGGAGCTTGCCCCATAGAAACAAAAAAGTATTACCTTGGATCCCTGTGGTGCCCAGCCCATCTTGAGCTGGTAGTAACAGCAGACATTTCCTTTAGTGCGGTGTCCCTGCCTTGGTGTGTGAAGCCAGATGCTGTATGATCGATCCTTCCTGAAGCTTCCATGACGTTGTTTGTGTTGTCGAGCTAGTGTCTCTTCTCCCATACAGGTAGAAGCTGCTTTCGGTAACCCCTTTCTGCTTTGTGATTTGTTTTGTTGGGACAGGCTATGGTGGTGTGGAAAGAAATGGCCTCCATAGGCTCATACATTTAAACGATCCATCGATAAGGAGTGGTGTTAACTTGAACAGGATTAGGAAATGTGGCCTTGTTAGAGGAACTGTGTCACTAGGCATGGCATGGCTTTGAGTTTTCAGGCCCTCAAGCCAAGCCCAGTGTCTCTCTCTGCCTGATGTCTGTGGACCCGGATGCAGAGCTCTCAGCTACTCTCCAGTACTGTGTTCCCTTGCATGCCACCATGCTGATAATGAACTAATCCTCTAAACTGTAAGCCAGTCCCAATGAAATGCTTTTCTTTATGAGTTGCCATGGTCATGGGGTACTTGACTGAGACACAGGCCCTCAGTATTCAGCTGAAGCTGGCCTGGAACTTGCCCAAGTCCTTATTCTTAAGAGAGTTGCCTTCATCCTGAAGTTTTATTTCTCAAGTAACTCAGTGAGAGGATGCTCTGTCGGCAAGCTCATTCAGCAGATGTGTAGAGAGGTGTCTTAGCCAGTATTCTGTTGCTGTGAAGGGACAGGATGACCACACCAACTCTAATGAGAAAGCATTTAATTGGGGGCGGTGCTTACGGTTTGAGAGTTTAGTCCATTATCATCGTAGTGGCGAGCCTTGCAGTACACAGGCAGACTCGGTGCTGGAGAAGTAGCTGAGAGCTTTACATCAGGATCTGTAGGCAGCAGGAAGAGAGTGGTACTGGTCCCGGCTTAGGCTTTTGAAACCTTAGAGCCCACCCCCGGTGACTCACTTCTTCCAACAAGGCCACTCTAACTCTTCTCAAGTGATGGCATTTCCTGACGACTAAGCATTCAAAAATCTGAACCTGTGGGAGCCATTCTTACTGAAACCACCACAAGGGGCCTCTCATATTCCAGGCCAGGGAAAGGTCTCAGGAGAGAATAGCCCCATAGGCCAGCATTTTAGAAGTACAAAGACCCATGAACAAACAAACAGCAACGCCAGAAGATTGCCTACCTTCTGCATGCCTTGTTTTTCTCACCGGCAGAGTAGAGATGATTGCGTGTGCTTCACGGGAATGTTGCAAGAACTGCACAGGAGAGCAGTAGCTGGTTTTGTGAGTTGAAGAAAACAGGGTTTTCCTTGACAGCTCATAACGTTTGAAGTGCTGGCTCACATTTCGGGCTGTGCTTTGGGACCTTGGCTCTATAAGGGGCTGTCACCTTGCCCTCTTACCACCAGGGTACTAATTTATCAATAACATTTAAGAAGTCCTTTCTTGTCTCTGAAGGCACTAGGTTATGTCCCCAATGGAGAGTCAGCCTTCATTTCTGTGAAGTTGGTGATGAGATAGTAGGATGTAAGACAGAGGAACCACACAGCCTCTGGCAGCAGCGGGAAAGATGAGCATGCTGGGTAGGATGTGGGGACCACTAACACCCAACAGCATTTCCATTGTAACCCAGCAGTCACGTCCCTGGGTGCATGTACAAGGAAAAGGAAGACAGGTCTCAGGCAAGTCCAGTGCCATGGACTGAGGTAGTGGTGGCTTCACAACACAGAGGACACTGAACCTTCCTGAACATTCCTAGCCTGTGCCCTTTACCAGGGTGAATTTCATGGCCAGTTCATTATATTTTCAAAAAAACATTTGAAAATATTTTAACTTAGCATGTAAAGTAGGTTCTGTTGTGACATTTTGAATGTATTTTGCTGATCTTCCTGCACTCCCTTGTACTCTCCTACACCCCCCCCCCCCCAGTCCCCTGACGCCTTTCTGTCACATTTGTTCTGTTACCCTGCTCCTTGGAAACTAACCCTGCCTGCAGTTAGTCTGGGTGCGACCTGTTGGGAAAAGGAAGATTTTTTTTTTTTTAGGTGGGAGCCTTGCTAGTCTGGCTATTACCAACCTTGTCTCCTGAATGCCATGGCTGGAGAATGTTGCTAACAAATAGCTCGATGCTAAGGTGAAGATGTGAGCTCAGAATTCCCATGGCACAGCAGAAATGTGCGTATGGTTTGACTCGGCTCCCAAGGTGAGGAGCTGGGATGTCAGGCACACTCCAGTCAGGAGCTGAGGTTGGTTAAAGAAAACAGCATGCCTGCCATTCTCTCTGGCTTAGCGATTTAAATAAACAAACACCATGTTCTAGAGCTGCGCCTCTCACTGGGTGCACCTGCTAGGGTTGGGCCGGTCGCCTCCCAGGGAGTGACCTCAAGCTTGCTGTGTTGTTGGATTATTCTTCTCCCACCTCTCAGGCTCTCTTTGCTTTGGAGCTAGAATAGACACTTTTTAAAGCAAGCTGGTCCCAGCTTGCCAGGCTGTCAGCACGTATCATTATGTGTTGTGGTAGTGATGTCTAGGAGAGGTAGCCTTCCCGTTTTTGTAAGAGAGAATGGGAAGAGGAGCAGACCCCCTGACGTTATGGGGTATGACCAACCAAGGCAGGCCTGGACACCAACATCTGCTCTGCAGTTTGGATACATTCTACCTGTTATTGATCCCGGATATGGGAAGGTTTGTTCTTTAGTGTCCCCCTGCCATGTGACGTATGGTGACATCTTTGTTGTGGTCCCTAACAAACAGAAATTCCAGGCCCTTCTGCCTTGGACTATAGGTAAAATGGGACGGTTCTTTGTTTTGTTTTTTGTTTTTTTTTTTTTTTTTCTTTTTTACCTCCATAGGTAGAAATACCTGAACTAGTACCTGACCCCAAACCAGACTTTACCTCAGGTCCTCCTCACACCTGTGGAATGTATGTAAGATGAAGGGACAAGGGGCAGTGGCAGCTTCCACTCAGTGTGTGCTCGCTATTAGCTAGGCCATGTGGCGGATACTTTGACACACATTTCTTACTAGATTTTAATTATACTTGTGTGGTTCAAACCCCGTACCTTCTTTTGTGGACGGAGGTGAAACGATGTCACATAATTTGTATAAATTTGAATGAGGGACTCAGGGCTTAAGTCCTGAAGCACTTGCCGTCAGTTCTGCTCTGTTCCTTGAGCTGTGAGTGATGTTTGAGACAGGGAGCCGTTCATTGTCTGGTAGAATGGGAAACAGAAGGCATTCCCGCCTAGCTGTGAGATACCAGGCCGAATATTCCCTGCATGAGGTGAAGAACTTTTCCATCCCAAGAGACCATGCATCCTGCCTTTAAGTCTACAGGGTCCCACTAATTAGTTATAATGAGCCCAGTAAATGCACAATCAGAGGAATACTTCTTTCCTCTGCAGTAAACTGGGAAGACAATGAAAGGGTAAATGTGAAAGCTGAAGATCCTCCTGCCCCAGGGGCAGAGGCTGGGGTAGAAAGGGAGCTAGTGCTACTCTTCTCCAAACTTTCAAAGCAATGACACTGGTCATGTGTGTCTCAAGTGAAGCTGCTGTGCCCTTGAGATAGTTCTTTTGTTCCAGGCTGCTGTTCACAGAGCATTAGAAAAAAAAGAATGAAGTTAATTAATGCTGTGAGGATGAGTTAGTAAGGTTATTTTTGAGCAGAAAGATGTTTGGGAGAGTTCCCACACGGCTCTTCCACCTTGCCTCCGCATGGCATCTTAGGACTGCGGGGGAATAGTAGCTGGCCGAGCCTGGGTTGAAAGCCAGTAGTCTCTAGATCATATTTCAGTGACTCTGTTTTCTTTCTATATAATAAAGGGGGAACTTTTACTTCAGACTAGAATTTTGTACATTGTAACAGAAACAAGTAGGAAGAGAAGTTTCCTGTGTCATATTGTTTAAGGCAGTTGGAAAGCTATGAAAAGAATGAGGATTTACGGAATACATTTCCAGAGAGGTGTATGTAGTAGCGCCATCGGCTGTCTCTGTGGTAGAGGGGTAGGCTAGAGGGAAGGTATGTGTTGTTTCTGGATGTGAGCTACAGATGTTGTTTGGTTCAAGAGGCTATGTTCTCAGGGAAGGAAAAACTAGCAGACCTTTTGACCGACAGAGGATTTATTTAAGGGTTGGAAACTGGAGGAGCTGTGAAAGCAAGTCCAGTTTTCTTGAGATGTTTGCTAAATTCTGAGGCAGTGTGGAGGCTATGGCCTAGCCTGGAAAGGCAAAGGAAAACTCATGGTCTTGTGAGACAGAATCCTTCTAGAAGAAGGTTCATGCAATAAATGTTCAGTGAGTTTAGATAGTTGCCAGAATTTGGATGGGGTGGGATGGGATGAGATAGGAGAGTTAAAAAGCCAAGTCCAGAACCCCCAGAAGGAAGACCTTTCATGAATGAGGAGATAGAGACTCACCAAGCTCCTAAACTCAAGCCTGGTGATTTGTCTTTGAGGGACCAGGTAAAAGAGAGGACTAACTCACTAGAGCTGCATCCCATCTCTGAGTCCATCCATGCGCCTCCCCCATCCCCACCCGTGATGTCCTGGAGACTATCCCCTGCAGGAGGAATGCTTCTTGGTAGAAGGTGTTGCCTGGAGGCCCTGTAGTTATTTTACAAAGAACATTCACAGCAAAGATAGGAAGGGGGCAGTAAATTGGTAAGTGTGCCTAGTAACAACAGGGACAGAATGACAAGTGCTCCACATGCTGGAATTAGCAGTATTATAGCATAGCAGTAGAGTACTGGCCTAGCATGTGAAGGGTCCAGTTTCAACATTCAGCACCACATAAAGGAGAAAAGAAAGAGGGAGGAAAGAAGAAAGGAATTACTTAAAAAATCTAGAACGTGTAAGTAACTCTTATGACTCAAATAGTGAAAGATAACTCCAATCTTTAAAATGGGCCAAGAATCTAAATAGGCAGGTCTCCAGGGAAGATGAATGAATGGTCTGTAAACCCATAAGGTAATGCAGAACATCATTCACCTACAGAAAAACACAAGTCCAAGATACTTCATGGCCACAGATAATAACAAAAGATAAGAACAAATTGGACCCCTCACACTTCACGGAGAGAATGTAAAAGGGTGTGGCGGGTAAGCCCACAGTGATGGTAGGGAGTACTGATGGTTATCTTTTTTTGCCAAGTTCTGGCTTATATGCCTGTGTTATGGCATGGTTCTGTGATGTTGACAGTTGTATGGACTTTTTACTCAAATTACTAATATAGCAACACTCAATATCCAGGGATCCACCCCTATCTCATTACAAAAGCCATGAGAATTTCTTGAGAATGTCAAACCTGAGCTGGGTGATGATGGTGAACACTTTTAATCCCAGCACTCGGGACGCAGAGGCAGGTGAATCTCTGTGAGTTTGAGACTAGCCTGGTCTACAAGAGCTAGTTTCAGAACAGCCTCCAACGCCACAGAGAAACCCTGTATCAAAGAATGTCAAACCTGTTCTCCAAAAAGTTCTGATGAAGCTGGGAGCTGATGGTGCTCGCCTTTAATCCCAGCACTCGGGAGGCAGAAGCAGGTGGATCTCTGTGAGTTCAAGGCCAGCCTGGTCTACAGAGTGCGTTCCAGGACAGCCAGGGCTATGGGGAGAAACTCTGTCTTGAAAACAACAAATGTTCCAGTGGAATAGGACAGGGTATACTGAGGTTTCATTTGTCTGGTTTTCTTCTTGTTGCTTGTTTGTTTGTTTGTTTGCTTTTTTGACTTCCCATAATATTTTTCATATATAGCAAATGTCGAGAACTGCCAAGGCACAGTGACATCATTGGTGTTAAACAAAGCCACTGTGGAGGGTCAGCTTGCCCACTGCAGGAAGAGGGAGCTTGGCCCAGGACTTGGGAGACACTGCTCTGATCAGGACCCCAGTTTGTTCATCTGTAAAGTGGGCTTACCTCCCTCCACTGCAGGGCTGGAGTAAGGGTCTCCTGAGACCAAGATCAAGGATGTGCTCCTGAGGATCTGGTTATCTGACATCTTATTCCCCTTACAACCCTTACTTCAACCTAGAAACTCCTATCACATTTCCCTAATTCTGCTCTCTTATTTCTTGTCTCATAAAATATAGGTGTTTGGGAAAAAATCTCTACATTAAAATTGTCTTTTCTTAGTGTGGATTTAACCATTTTTTGGTTCATCTTTGTTCACAACAGCACTATGCTCGTGAGGCTGGCAAAGTGAGTATCAAACAATATCAAGTAGCCCCATCTGGAGGTTGTTGCTCATTTTTGATTATGTTGGTCATGACAATAAAACACAGGGTGTTATTTGACTATTCAGAGGCTGTCAAGTTCCTAGTCTCAGCCATGGCTTCCATCAGGAGAGCATGGATGGGGGTTCTTTCAAGATGTATTTACTTAGTTAGTTATTTTGAGACAGGGTTTCTCCGTGTAGGCTTGGCTGTCCTGGAATTCTCTTTATAGACCAGGCTGGCCTTGAACTAAAAAATCCACTTGCCTCTGCCTCTCAAGAGCTGGGAATAAAGGCGTGTGCCACCACTGCCTAGCAAGTTATTAATATCATATTACATTTCCACTTGAACTTTAAAATTAAGCTAGGCAGATGCCAGGATTGTCTGACATAGACCTGGACTGGAAGACACTTCCTCCAGTTGCTCACCTGTCCCTGGAGGTGTGGCAGAGCATCCGGAGGAAGTGGTCTTGCTGCTGGCACTAAAGGTGTGGAGCAGACTCCCATTCTGAGTGTGTATACCATCCCCTGAGCATCTGTCCCAGAGCTGGCTTGTCTGGAACTTCACTTTGGTGCTGGGGAGATGGCTCTGGCATTAAAGCATTTGCCACATGGTAAGAGGACAAGAGTTGGATCCCCACATATGCTGGGTGATGGTGGCAGTTCATCTGTATTTCTGGACTCACAAGGCAGAGGCAGGATCCCAAGAACAGATGGTCCAGTATCTGGCTATACTTGTGAGGTCTGTTTGATTGACAGATCCTGCCTCAAAAAATAAGGTGAAAGAGTGGTTGAGGAAAATTCATGACATCAATCTCTGGCCTACACACACACACACACACACACACACCACCACCACCACCACCATCAACAACACATACACGGACATGCATGTGTACATACACATGGAAAGAAGAAACAGGTATCTCTTGTTCTGTCTGTCCATCTGTAAGAACTTACCATGCTTTCCTTTAAGAAATGTTCCCTTCTGGTTTCCACCCATGAAGTTCAACAGTAGGATTCTCCATTCTTATATACCTTGGCTTCTAAAGCCACAGCTGGTCCAGGTTGCCATTAAAACCTCTCCTGTTTGACTTGACACCAGGTTGATCTCAATCCTTTCTGTGGAGCCCTTCCTACCCCCAGTGGTGGAGATAATTAGCAGTGAGAGGCAGGGGTATCTTAGTAAGGGCTTGGTTCCAGTTAACCCACATCTGTGCAGGATTTTAAGTGATCAGTGTTGTGACCTCGCAGACTATCTTCCCAGTTCTGATGCGGTTACATGAAACACACATGGCATCCATCCCATGGAGATCTGTTGTTAGCTCCCAAGCACACACAGCTGATTAGCATACACACTGCTTGGAGAAACCAGACCACATGTTTGAGTAGAGTTTGGCATGTGTGGTGGCAAGGAACCGTGTGAACCCAGAGAAGAAACTGATGCATTTGTGGGGGCTGTCAGGAAAGGCTTTGTGGGGACGGACATTTGGGGGGTGAGCAGGAATTGTGTGGGAGACCTGTGAAGTGGCTCCGGCAGGGAGGGCTTGCTGAGGGAAGAGTGCTGTGACACTCAGAAAGCCACATAAGAGGGACGCCTGGGGCAGGGGCAGGCAATGGTGCCTCTTTTATTCTCAAGAGTCACGGCAGCTGGCTACAGTACCACACACCAGCACTCAGGAGGCGGAAGTGGCTGATTTCTGTTAGTCCAAGGCCAGCCTGGCCTACATAGTGAGTTCCAGGACATCTCAAAAGCAACTGTTAAAAGAGTCAAGTGCATCTAAGTCACAGCACACAGGAACTCTCATCTCCAACATGCCCCCAAGTACCCCATTGTCTGGCAAGTCCCCACTGATCTTCCTGCCGCCACCCCATCTTAGGTTTGAAAGGGATGTTTGAAAAATTTAGTAGCTTTAAATAGCAAAATTTGTTTAAATAACACAGATATCATGAGAGCCATCAACAAAGCCTGAAAGATCAAAGCTTGACGCTGCTGGTTGCATTGATGACTCCGGCTGCTGCTGGTATGAGCTGTGCCTGCCGAGCTCATAGTGCTTGTTACTCAAGGCTTCAGGGACATGTGCAGCTGACAGGATTCTTTCTTTGGAAAAACCTGTATCTCTTAAAACTGCTTTCAAAAGCGAGAACAACAATTAGTTTTAATGAGCATTTCTTACGTCTTCTAGATGGCAGATTGTGATTAGCAGGAAGCCTTCGATTGGGTGGCCTCAGCCACTTCAAGAGCTCTCTCAAGAGGGCAGATGCTGTGCTGACACTTGTGGAGGAAGGCGTAGTTTATTCCAGGTGCTTTCTTGTAACCTGGGTGATATTATTGCATGAAAGATGGTTGGAGGTGCTGAAAAGGTGGAAAGACCCTGGCGTAAGGTTACTTCAGTGGGGTCCTTACCTCTGAACTCACTCAGCTCAGGAATATCGGAAGCTCGATTCTAATCAGGAACTGACTGTTGTTTTGTGTAGCTGGAAACCAACCAACTATTCAGTTTGGAACATGTGGCAACTTACCTAGTCCCTGGACATGAGGCCTAAAGTCTAGGGCAAGGAGAGAGGGTAGATAGCCAAATTTGGGAGATTTGCCATCCAGCAAGGCAGGCCCAGAGGTGCATGGTATCCACTGGAACATAAGTTTCATTACTTCTGAAAATGGCAGGTGGATCATAGAGTCAGAAATCCAGGTGTATTGGTTGGGTTCTTTAGAGTAACAGAACTTATAGAATGAACCTCTCTCTACACACAAAGACTTAGACAGGCTGTGGTCCACCTAGTCCAATGATGGGTGGCTATGAACAGAAAGTCCAAGAATCCAGGAGTTGCTCAGTCCACAAGGCTGCCTAACTTAGTTTGTCTTCAGTAGATTCTGGAAGAAGACTCTGATACCATGGAAGGGCTGCACTTACTAACAAGGTTAGGGCAAGCAGACTAAGAGCAAAAGCTTTTCTCTTCCATTTCCTTACATAAGTTTGGAGCAGAAGGTGTGGCCCAGATTAAAAGTCTGTCTTCCCCCATCAAGACCCAGACTAAAGACATGTGCTGTCCCACATCAAGATCAGATTAGAAATGGATCTTCCTACTTTGAATTAAGCAAAAAAAAAAAAAAAAAAAAAAAAAAAAAATCCCTCACTGGTGTACCCTCCATATTTGGATTTTAATTTCAGATGTGGTCAAGTTGACAACCAAATAGCGGGTCATAGTTAGAACTCAGATGGGGTGCCCTTCTAGAAGTTCGGTCCTAGGACTCTGGGTTATGGCTCTAGTCAAGAGGTCAGGGACTGGCAAGACAGGCAGGCTGGGAAGCGTCTTCTCTGGGTTGGAGAACAGAGGAAGTGCAGGGCGCTAGGAGGGTGTGAGGCATCCCTAGAGTCAGTGTGAAGGTTGCATCCCATTCTATGGACCCGTAGCCTTGGCGGGGAGGGGGCACCGTGTAAGAGGGAGCATGAGAAGTGCCCCTCCCCCATGCTAATACCTGACAGTGTCCCAGGTCACTTGCCCTGTAATTTGACTGTCCCCTCCAAATGCATGCTGGAATTTAATGCCATTGCATGTATGGGTCTGCCTAGGAAGGGGAAGTAAACAAGGTCTCCTGAGTAAATTGGAAGTGTGGCAGCGGTGGGGGTAGAAGGGGAGTGGAGGAAGGAAGGGAAATGGGGAGGAGAACATGAGGGAATGGGATGGTCAAATTGGGGGAAGGACCGATGATGGGAGATGTCATTCTGTAAATAAGTTTCTCTTATTGGTTAATGAATAAAGCACTGTTGGCCAATAGGAAAGCAAGATAGGCGGGACTAGGAGACAAGGAGGAGAGAGGAAGTAGTAGGGAGGAGATCCAAGATGGAGGATGGAAAGAAGAACGCCAGCCCCTCCGGAAAGATGAGACCACGTGGAAGTACTTAGATTAATAGAAATGGGTTAATACTTAAGACAGAGCTAGCCAATAAGAAACTAGTCACAGGCCAACAGAATTATATCTAATACAGTGTCTCTGTGTGTTATTTGGGGCTGGCATGGTGGTGGGCCCAGGCCGGCAGGGAAAAAAACCTACTCCTAACAGACCAAGAGGGAGACCAAGAGAAGACTTATCTCGATAGAAGGAACCATTATGGTGTTAATGAGAAATCTGGCACTAGGGAAATTCCCAGGAATACTCAAGGATGACCCCAGATAAAACTCTAAGCAGTAGTGGGGAGGGTGCCTGAACTGGCCCTCCCTGTAATCAGATTGAGGATTCCAGTAATTGTCACCACAGAACCTTCATCCAGTAACTGATGGAAGCAGATGCAGAGATCCACAACTAGCCACTGAGCCAAGCTCCTGGAGGGCAGTCAAAGAGAGACTGGAGTGATGATATAAGCAAAGAAGTCAATACAGGAGGGGACCCCGCAGAAACAGCTGCCCCAAGCTAGTGGAGACTCACTGACTCTGGACTGACAGCTGGGGAACCTGCACAGGATCCAATTAGGCCCCCTGAAAGCAGGTGACAGTGGGTGGCTTGGGCACTTTGTGGAGCCATGGACTGGCTTTTTGGAGCACTTCCTATGAAGAGATACCTTGCTCAGCCTATACACACGGGGGAGGACCTTGGTCCTGCCTCAACGTGGTGATGGGACAGACTTCAACTCCCCTTTGGAGGCCTTACCTTCTCTGTGGAGCAAAAGTAGGGTGGGTTGAGAGGACGGTAGGGGGAGCAGGGGGAAGGGAGAGAGAGGGAACTGGGGTTAGTATGTAAGAAATAAAATGATAGAAAAACGACATTTCATGTCATTGCAGCAGCATAAAGGGACAATGAACCCACAAGGCTTTCCCTCACAGATGATGCTGTTCTGGAATTGGGTTGATTATCACGGGCTCTTGAGAAAAAGGTTGAATTTGCTCAATTTCTTTGCCCCATCTTGATTGGCCTTTTGTCACATCACGGCATAGCATGGAAGCCACTTTAGCTGCCATTGTCACATCCTTGAGCCTCTTAACCTCCAGGCCCACTGTGACCAAACAGGTCTCTGCTCTGGGGGTTTGTGTATGTGTGAGCGGCGTACACGAATGTGCATGTGAATGCTTGTGTGCACATGTGTGGGCATGGAGGTCAGAGGCTGATATTGAGTGTCTTCCTCAGACATTCACACTTTATTCAGTCAGGGTCTCCTGCTCAACCTTGAGCTCATCAGTTCTGGCTTGCTTGGCTAACTAGCCAGCCTGCCCCGAGGATCCCCATCTTTGCCCACCGAATGCTAGGATTACAGGTATGCTTGCCTGGCTCTTCCATGGGCTGTGGGGAACCGAACTCTGGTTTTTCACAGCAAGTGTTTTATCCACAAGCCTTAGTTTTAGAGTTTTGTGACTGGGTCTTGGGGAACTAATGAGAGAACTCAGTGGATGTCTTAGTTTCATTTCCTGTTGGTGTGATAAAATACTCGGACAGAAGCAACTCAGAGGAGAAAGGATTACAATAGCTCAGTCTCTAGTCCTCGAGGAAGTCTTGAGATAGCTGGCCACTTTGCATCCACAGTCAGGAACAGAAAAGAATGAATTCGTGCCTACTTGCACTGTTTCCCACTTCTTGCCCAGGGAATGGTGCCCAACAGTGGGCAGGCTTCCCCACCTTAACTGACATAAGATAACACCCCCAGGACATGCCCACAGGCTAAAGATAACACCCCAGGACATGCCCACAGACTAAAGATAACACCCCCAGGACATGCCCACAGGCTAAAGACAACACCCCCCAGTACATGCCCACAGACTAAAGATAACACCCCAGGACATGCCCACAGGCTAAAGACAGCACCCCCAGGACATGCCCACAGGCTAAAGACAGCACCCTCAGGACATGCCCACAGGCTAAAGACAACACCCCCAGGACATGCCCACAGGCTAACCTGATCTAGGCATTGTAGCAACTAGCAGTCAAAACTAACAGCTGATAAAGGTGCTTGCTTCTGCAGGCACTGCCCTTAATCCCAGCACTCAGGAGGCAGAGGCAGGTGGAGCTCTGTGAGTTCAAGGCCAGCCTTGTCTACAATGCAAGGTCCAGGACAGCCAGGACTACACAGAGAAACCCTGTCAAAAAAAAAAAAAAAAAGGTCTCACTTCTGAGCCTGATAACCTGAGTTCAATTCCCAAAAGCCACACAGTGGAAAGAGAGAGTCAACTTGTGCAAGTTGTCCTCTGACTTCCACATGGGAACTGTGCCACATGTGACACAAGCCTGCAAATAAATAAATAAATGTTCAAATAAAATAGGTCTTCCTTGCCTCCACCAGCCATGCGCTAAGATAGATTGCAGGCATCTACCATCATGCCCATCTCAATTCCTGTTCTTTGTAAATTACACAGGTGTTCTGTTATTACAGAAAAAAAAAAAAAAAAAAAAAGGTTAAGACATCCAAAAAACCCCTGGTACAAACAAGCATCAGAATCAATGCCTTCCCACAACTGCTGCTTAGCAAGCAATAGGGAGGGGCAAGGCATTCTGTACCTGCTGTCCCTGGTAGCATGACTGCTCTGTGGTCCATTGGCATTGGGGAGTCAGCAACTAAATTCTCTGTTGTCTCTCTGACTAAACATAAGCTTTATTGTCTTTCTTTTTCTTTCCGTTGTTCATGTATATGCGTGCCTGAGCATGTAGAGTCAAGGACAGTGCTGGCAATCATCCTCTACTCGTTTCCACCTCATTCATGGAGGTGAGATCTCTCAGTTGACCTCAAAGCTGGTTTTGCCAGCTATCTTGGTCTGGGGATCCTGTCTCCACATTTTGTATGGAATTACAGGCAACATGGTATGTCCACATGGCAATTACATGGATTTTGGGGATTTGAACTCAAGCCCTCACATTTGCATAGTCACCACGTTGACTGCTGAGCCGTGTCTCCAGCACCTTAATCATTCTTGGGTGGTGTCCTAGTCACTGCTCTGTTGCTGTGGAGAGTCACCAGGACCAAGGCAACTCTTACTTGCTTGCAATTTAAGAAGTTAGTCCACTATCATCACGATGGGGAGCATGGCCATACCCATGGCACTGTAGCAGTAGCTGAGAGCTACAATCTGATGGGCAGGCTTTGTATGGACTTTTGAAACCTCAAAGTGACACACTTCCTCCAACAATACCACACTCCCAGTCCTTCTAATCCTTTCAAATAGTGCCACTCTCTGGTAATGAAGCATTCAAACCTAATGAGGCTGTGGAGCCATTCTTATTCAAGCAACCACAAACAGTTCAGTGGCATTAAGTGGATTTATACCCTCACTGCTGTCTCTCTCAACAATTTTTCTTCTTCCTAAACCGAAATTCTGTACCCATTCAACAATATCTCTCCTTTCTAGGTCATGGAAACTGCCATTCTCCTCCCTGCCACTGTGGGCTTTATGACCAGCTAATGCACATGAGTGGAATCTGATTGCACTTGGTCTAACATCCATGCTTAGATGTGCATTGGATTTCCTCCTTTTAAAAGCTTAGTGATACCCCACTGTGAGTTAGGTTCTTTACCTGATCATCTTTCAATGGACACTTTTGGTTGCTCCTAATTCTGCCTGTTGTCAATGATGTCACTGTAAATGTGGATGTGTGAAGACATGAGATTTGCTTTTGCAGGCTTCCGTGTGTGTGTGTGTGTGTGTGTGTGTGTGTGTGTGTGCGCGTGCTCTTGTATCATATGTGTGTGTACATGGGTGTGTACATGAGAACAACTTCAAGCACTTTTTTACTATTTGTTTGAGATACAATCTCTTATTGGCCTGGAACTCACCAAGAAGGCAGGGCGGGCCTGTGAGCTCTAGGGATCTGCCTGTCTCTGCCTATCTTGAGACTACTGGGTTTTCAAGCATCTACCACCATGCCAACTTTTGACATGAATTTTGGGGCCATGCTTGTGAGGCAAGGGTTTTGTCAACTTAGCTATCTCCCCTACCTTCCAGTGGCTTCTTAAAGCCATATGCAGCTTGTATGTCCCTTTCTTGAGTTCCTGGCTATGAGCCGGGAGAAGGTTGAGCGAGGAGACAAGGCTTTGATTCTACTAGCACTGCCACAAACCTCAGAGTCCCTGGGCAAGTCACACAGAATCCCCGAGTCGCAGTCCTTCTACCTGTTAGCCAGGGAGGTCCTTCTCCTGCTTGGGCATTGCCCCTGAGTGCTATGCAGGAGCCATGGCTTTTACTTCCTCATAGGTAGAATTAGGAGTGAGTAGTCGTCCTTGTGTACAGAAACCTTTCACATTGAGCAGACACAAAATTGACCCTCATACATGAAGAGGTCAGCCTTCAGGAGCCATTTCCTGGGCAGGCAGGCTGGACTACCCGGCTGCCAGCATGCACCTTACTGAGAGGTTGCCCCACCAGGACCAGTGATAGAAGGGAAGAAAGTGTGAAACCCGGAAGCCTGACAGTTCTTACGGAGTAGATGGAAAAGCGGCTGCTCAGCCCCACAGCAGCCCAGCCAGGCAAGCACATCACTGCAATCTCAACTGAAACAAGCCGCACTGATTTATAACATGTCAACACATGTCACAACCGTCAGCAGCCTGCTTCTTAAAGAGAAAACTTCGGGGGAGCTGGGAAGCGCGGCTTGAGAGGAGGGTGGGAGGTTGCACAAACATTTCTAGGAAGGAGCGGAGGCAGAGGCACCAGCATGGCTGCTAGACCAAACTGATTTTCAAGTAAGGACTCGTTTGAAAAATTTAAGCCATGCTTTTCTTGGCAAAAGGCACCACCGTTCACAGGTACAGCCGAGCCAGCTGCCTGAATCCTGGCAGACGGGATTCCTGCTCAGTGCCAGAACTGTGTGCAGGTGTAGAGGCACAGGCCTGGTGGAGAATCGTCCCTGAGAAATGACACCTCCCTTTTTTTGTCATGACCAAGTCACGTGAAGAACCATCAGAGAACAGGCAGAGAAGATGGGCAAAGGAAGCCTTTAAGAACTGATAAAGATGGGTGAAGGAGGACCAGAAAGATGGCTCAGGGGACAGAGCCACTGCTGCCACACATGGTCACCTGAGTTCGGACCCCAGAATCCACATGGTGAGAGGAGAGTACCATCTCCTTTACTGTGATGCACGCGAGTGCACATACGTGCACACGAAGGCACGTGCACACATGCGCAAACACACGCACACACGTGCACACACTCAATAAATAAGTGTACATGTTTTGAAGAAGGAGGATGAGATGCAGGCAATGGTGGAACGCAGTGCACCAAGCTGACAGTACAGCCCAGAGCCGTTGTGGATTGCAAACTTCCCTCCGCTCACTTCCAGGAAACGCATGCCTGTTGGCGCTGTGCCAGCAAACAACGCATGTTTTGAAAGGAAAGAGGAACTATCAGGATAGCTAATTTTGTTCAATATTGTGGAATGAAAACAAACAAAGAGAAAATGGTGATAAAAGTGAAAATAAAAAGGAATGGAGTGAAGCAGACACACAGTATAAAATAATTTTTCTCCAAAAAGGTAAATGGGAAAACCTTGATGAAATGTTTTGGGTATAACACAATTAATTATAACCCAGGGACAGATTTTGAGGTTCAAGCTTCAAACTGAAGATCAGAGAAGCAAAGCAGCCAAGCCAGTGGCTCTTACCTCTACCCAGGTGAAATGGCTTTCCTGTCTCTACCAAGACTAAAAGGGTGATCGGGCTGGTGATCCACGAATCTTCAGACTGCAATCTAACACTGCTGCTTTTTCCTTTGATACCTCTCAAATCCTGGGGTTAAAGGCATGTGACCCCCGGTGCAGGGAGTACCTTTGTGTAAGCTGTTTCTCTTTAGGACTGGATCAATTTTGTGTAGCTCAGTGTGGCCTTGAACTAACACAGATCCATCTGCTTGTCTGAATCTTGGGATTAAAGGTGTGTATCACATTGCCTGACCTCTCTGGCTTGGGGCTAGCTTTGCTTTCTGAACCCTCAGGCAGGTTTTAATAAATCACAAATAGTATATTGCCACACTTGGGAAAAAGTGCAAATGGAATGCTTCTGATAGCTAGGAAAGGAAGACATGATGGGACAGTGTCCTTAGAGGCCACTGCATTCAGAAGCTCCAGGTTTGTCCCCTATTGGAAAATGAGACGATAAACACATTTGTATAGGAAGCATGGCTCATTTCCAGACTCAGACATTTGCCCTAAAAGACAGCTCTGTTTTGAATTTTGACCACGCGTACAGAAGACCCATGTCAGATGTTAAGTTGACAAAAAGCCTAAGGATGGTGGGACACGCCTTCAGTCTTAGTCCTCAGGAGGCTGGACTGGGAGGATCTCGAGATCAAAGCCAGCCTAAGCTACAGGGACTGTTTCACGGACTAAAGAGGAAGGAGGAGGGAGATGAGGAAGGAGAGAGCCATCATCCTTTTCCTCTTTCTCTAGCTTGGTGTTGATGTTGTTGCAAACAATATAGCAGTTTTGTATAGCCAAGGTTTTTGCGGCAAATTAATAAAGTAAGGTGGATAGAAAGTTTTCAAAGGAGACAAAGATAACCACAAAGAGTCACTGTTGCTTTGTCTTGTTTGAACATTTTTACTCTTTTTGGGGTCTGCTACCCTGCTCTCAATAAATGATCAGAGATACTTATTCTTAGTTATGAATGCCTTACCTTGGCTTTCAACTGTTAAGAGTATGTGAATTTACATTCAGAAGAGTGAACTCTTAGTCTTATACAACTTACATGATATACAGTATTGTGTATAATACTGTGTACTTATACAGTATGGTCTTATATATTATATATATACAGTATGGACTTGATATCATTTCAACAAAACTAATTTCAGTTCACCGTATCACCAGAATGCCTTTTAGCCACTCGTCTGACTCAGAGTTGTTGTCTAAGGGGGGGAATGATTGGCTGCCATGTACACACATATACATACAAAACCTAACCATCCACAGAGAGGCTACTATATATCTGACATTTTTTTTCATTAGTATCATCTAACTTTTATAATCCTCTGAGCTACATACAATTTAAACATGAAGAAGCTGAGGTTCTGAGGCATCTAAGTGATGTTAATCCCTCCAGGATTTTATAGCTATGGGAGATTGTACCATAGTTCAAACCCAGGCTTCCCTGTGTCCAACGCTTTATAACCTAGAACTGACTTGGGTACCATCACAGTGTTCAGGGTCAAAGCCTGTGAGGGACACACAAGAAACGCACAGTGACGTGTTCTCCTTGCACTGCTGTAACGGGCACTGGAGAAGGCCCACCAAGAGAAGAAAGGTTAGCTTTGGCTCTGTTTCAGAACTTTCCATTGCCTTTCCAGGCCAATATCATGGTGGAGCCAGAAGCCTACCTTATGGCACAGCCTGTAAGTGAGGAATGAGAAGGGCCCAGGTCCCATCCCCAACAACCCAATTTCTCCCATTAGGCCCCACCTCTTAAAGGTTCTTACCCTTCCCTGATGGGAGATGTCATTCTGTAAACATGTCTCTCTTATTGGTTAATGAATAAAGCACTGTTGGCCAATAGGAAAGGAAGATAAGCGGGACTAGGAGACAAGGAGGAGAGAGGAAGTAGTAAGGAGGAGTTTCAAGAAGGATGACGGAGAGAGAACGCCAGCCCCTCTCTCCGGTAAGATAAGACCACGTGGAAGTATTTAGATTAATAGAAATGGGTTAATATTTAAGACAGAGCTAGCCGATAAGAAACTAGTAACTGGCCAACAGAATTATATCTAATACAGAGTCTCTGTGTGTTATTTGGGGCTGTCACGGCGGTGGGACCAGGCCGGCAGGGAAAAACCTGCTCCTAACACTTCCCAGTAGAGCCACAGACTGGTGACGAAGTTTTTAACACCATGGGCCACTTACTCAAATGATAGCAATGGTCAGCTGTAAGGAGCATGGTGACGGTTGGACAGTAGAGAGCGTTTCCCGGGTGACACAGAACTAACTCCTTTAGGGACAGATTTGGCATACTCAAATTGTGTTTAAGCAGATTGTGTTTAAGATAAAGACGTCATCATTTTAGATTTTCTTTTTTTTATATATATAATTTTTTTATTTAATTTTATATAACAAAGTCCAATTAAATGAAAACAAACATTTATACACAATATTTGGGAATTTGGGTGTTGTTCTTTCCAAACTACTTCCTGCTGGTAAGGGGCGCTGTCTTGGGGGATTCGAAGAAGATTCAGATATCCTGGCTGTAGTCTGTAGGGATGTTTTGTCCAGCTGTTTGGAATGTAGGATCAGCTTGTACTCTGTTTCAGGCGGTCTGGTGTGATCAAACCACATTAGTCTGGAAGGAATCCACATCTTTTCATTTTCTGTGGAAACAAAAATAGAAATCCTTTTCCCCAGTAACTTGTTCTTCAACTTAAATTTTGGAGTCAAAGCGGTTTTTTTTTTTTTTTTTTTTTTTTAATTTATTATTTTACATGTCGATCCCAGTTCCCTCTCCCTCCCTCCTCAAATAGGTTTTATTTATTCTTTCACAGTTACATCCATATGTACAGTGGATCTTGATCGTATCTACCCTCAACTCGCTCCCTCCATCCCTTTGGAGTCCTTCCCTGCCTCATGCTGCTCACACTTGCCCTGTCTTGTAGCTTACTGTGCTCAGTTGGCACCACCTGCTGCAGTCACTAATCTTGTCTCGGTTGAGCTGATCTTGTTCAGGTGTCTGTGCCTGCAGTCAGTTCAAGTAATATTCCACAGCTCTCCTCTCTGTCCGTGTGTCTGCATGTCCTTTCCACCCTTCTCCATCATGTCCCCTGAGCTGTGCAGGTAATGTTAGAATTTTTTATTACATTTTTTTTTGTTTCTTCGACTGCATTTTCTCCTCCCTCCTCTCTTCTTCCCACCCACCTCTCCCCCACTCTCTCCTACCCCTCTGTCTCTATTCAGAAAGGGACAGGCCTCCCCTGGGAGTCAACAAAGAATGGCATGTCAAGTTGAGGCAGGACCAAGCTCTTCCCTTCTATCAAGGCTGGGTGAGGCAACCCAAAATGGGGAATAGGTTCCCAAAAGCGAGCTCAAGCATCAGGGACAGGTCCTGCTATGGACCGCACAAACAGACCAAGCTACACAACTGTCACCCATGTGCAGAGGGCCTATGCTGGTCCCACGCAAGCTCCCTAGCTGTTGGTCCAAAATCCGTGAATGCCCACTAGCTCAGGTCACCTAGCTGTCTCTGTGGGTTTCCCTGTAATGATCTTGACCCCCTCCCCTAGCTCATACAGTCCCTGCTCCCTCTCTTCAACAAGACTCCCAGATCTCAGTACAGTGCTTGGCTGTGGATCTCTGCATCTGCTTCCATCAGTTACTGGATGAAGGCTCTCTGATGAAAATTAGGGTAGTCACCATCTGATTACAGTAGATGTCCAGTTCAGGCACCCTCTCCACTTTTGCTAGGAGTCTTAGCTGGGGTCATCTTTGTGGATTCCTGGAAGTTTCCCTGAGTGTTTCTACTGAGTGGTATATGTAACACATGGGGAAATGTTAAATAAGTGTGCGATATTTATCTAATTCTCAATGAATAGGGAAAACAAAATCAGAAGGATATTTTATGCAATGCATAGGGTGGTATTTACTGATGTGCAGTAGACATGAAGACTAAAGAGAGGACGGTCATGCTCTGAAGGCAGGCTTTGAACCGGCTTGACACTGGACCTGATGCTGGTGGGACGTTGGCCATGCGATGGGACAGGAGAGGATTTGGCCTCTCTCACCCAGGGTACACAGGACTAGAGGGTCTGGTTGATAGATACAGGATTAAAAATGGGATCCAGGCCACACAGCTCACCCCATGCTTACTCTCTCTGTCCTGCCACAGAGTGACACTAACAGAGGGGAGGAAGATGCATGCTGCGAAACGGTCGGAAGAGGAGCTCAGACCTTTGTGTGTGTGTGTCATATAAGTATGTGTTATCTGTGTGTGTGTGTGTGTGTGTGTGTGTCCACATGCATGTGAATACTCCAGCATTCATGTGGTGGTCTGAGGACAGTTTCGGGAGTTGGCTCTCCTTTCTACAGTGAGACCCATGGCTTGAAGTCAGGTCTTTAGGCTTAGGAGCAAGCACTTTTGCCCATTGCACCATCTCGCTAGCACCAAATTTTGTGTCCTGTCCTGAGGCATTTAAGTGACTTTCCCCAGGATTTTATAGGCATGAGGAGATCATACTGTAATTCAAACCCAGGCCTCAGTGTGTGCAAAGCCCCCCAAACTTATAGAACTAACATGGGCACTGGCAAAGCCTTGTCAGCAGTATAGGTCAGTGTGCAAGGTTAAAGCCCACAAGGGAGAGAGACACAGGACACTGGCCTAGACGTTTATCTTTCCATCTGCGGTACTAGCCTGAGTTCTTGACAGGATTTTTATTTCTAATACACACACCTTCATATTTTGTATGGAATTTCAAAATGAACCAAAGAAACCCAGGTGTTGAATTGAGGGAGAGAAGTCAGAGCGAGACAGCTCTCTGGCAGGAGGAAATGCTAAGGCAGACTAGTAACGAGGTGGTTTTCTGGAAGGGACTCTGTCTCCAGGCTGCGTCACATCTGTGGAGCTGAGGTTATGCCCTGGACCACATGGAAAGAGAGGCCATTTGGACCCAAACCAAGGAAGTAGCATACATGTCTGTTACAAATGGACCCTTGGCTTTGAGAATTCCTGGGCTTTTAGAACTCTTGCAGTTAGGGGTGGTTTTTCAGCCTCAAAGAATTCTCCAACCACAAAGTGAACAACCAGGAGTATGTCAAGATGTAACCCCAACTTCCAACTCTTACTCAGGTGGCTGGTCTATGGCCAAGTGCCATACCAGCTCATGAGTTCCAGATGGGAATGGCTGGCCTTTGCACCCTGGTGATTTACACTAATCAGAAGTCACAAAGGGTAGGGCTTGCAGGTCTTGGATTTTTTTGTAATGTTTTAGAGCTACTATATTTTCCTGTACAGTTATTGTTTTTGATTGCTTTCAAACTTTAAATTAGTCAGCAGCATCTAGAAATCAGGTGATTTTCCCTTACAAATGTAGATATCCATATTCCTTTGAAAATGGAAGCTGCTGTTTGTGTTGGGCCTATGCTCACTCATGGCAACAGCTGTCAGAGCGGACAGACACTGACCTGGAAAGTGTTCTCTGATGAGCATGGTCACAGCCATGCCTGAACTGGCTTGACTATTCTCTTAGGAGGGCAGCATCTTAGCTGGTTAGATTAGGCCATCTAAAGTAGGGTTTCTGGGTTGGCGAGATAAGCTCAGTAGATAAAGGTGCCTCTCTCCAAACCCAATGTTCTGAGATTGATCCAACTGCCACAAGTTGTCCCTGATACTCACATGTGTGCCATAGTATGCATGTGCTCATACTCCACACATATAAAAAAAATGGATACATAAATACAATATAAAAATAAAGTCAGGCTTTTCACTCTTGGCACTATTGGTATTTGGGGTCAGGTTCCTTGTTGTGGGGTACCATCCTGTGCCTTGTTGGATGCCAAGTAGCAAACCTGGCTGGATGCTGGTAGTACCCTCTCATTTGTAATAGGAAATGCCTTTAAGGCACTGGGTAGTGTTTTCCTGGAGTCAGAATCACCAGTCTCAAGGTTTCTGCAAATGAACAGAGAGAATGCTATCTGACTTTTCAACGAGATCCTAAGGAATTTGCTCATCTCTTGATTAGGGATCTGAATTGGCTTGCATCCTTGCCAGCATCGCCCAGGCACCCTGAGTATGGCTTTGAAAGTGGCTCTGCATGACAGTCGGATGTTCAGGCTTTTCCCTACCATCTGCCCCAGATGTGTGCAGTGCTCACTGGAATCATTCAAGTGTTAAGCTGTGGGGAATGGCCACTGTGCATCTGCTTCATTCTGAGGAGTCCATGACAACTCTCCGCCCATCATTCACCTGGCCTGCCTTCCATCCATCCATCACAGGCTGCCAACCATGACAGTCACCCAGACCTTATCCCAGTACAGACCTCATGAACACCAAGGATCTTTAGACAATGACTGTAAAGAGCTGGATGTGACATTATGTACAAAATTCCAACACTCGGGAGGCTGAGGCAGGAGTCAGCTTAAGGAGACCAGCCTGGGATACTGAGACCCAAAATAAGGAGAAAGACTTTCAGCCAGGCTTTTAATCACAGCACTCCAGAGGCAGCAGCAGGCAAGCCTCTGTGAGTTCCAGGCCAACCTGGTCTACAAAGTGAGTTCCAGGACAGCCAGGGATATACAGAGAAACCCTGTTTAAAAAGAAAGAAAAAAAGATTTTCAGTTATCTTTGAGTCAAGATATCCTCTCCCTCTGATTTTAGGGCCCCTTCCTGAAGAGTACTCAAGTCTTGGTAAACAGAAAATAAATTTAGGAGCCAGGGGAGAATGTCCTAGTATCCTCTAAATAAATCCCTTTAGGACTACAGCAAATGAAACATACCAGTTTCCTGTTTGAACTGAATGTTGGCATCTCATTTTAAAAGGTATTATTTAGGACTAGAGATGTAGTTCAGTTGGTAGAGTGCCTGTCTAAGCTTACACAAAACCTTGGGTTCCATCCCCAGTACCACATTCAACTGGGTGTAGGGTATTCTTGCCACATAGTGAGTTTAAATTCGGGCTCCATCAAATGCTATATAAAAAAAACAAAAACAAAACAAAACAAAAAACCCCAACAAAAACAAAAGATAAAGTGGTTGTTCATTATCTTTCATGTGTATCATTCTTTATCAGATTGTGAACTTCATTCTGCAAGGAAATGAGATGTTAGCAACATATATTTTAGTAGGGTAGAAGGGAGTAAAAACCAGGTGGTTGAAATATAGATGGGAGATGGAGAACACATTTAACAATTTGGTCATTCGTTGGATGTGTGTGTGTGTGCGTGTGTGTGTGTGTGTGTGTGTGTGTGTGTATACCATAGTGTGTGTGTGTGTGTGTGTGTGTACTGTAGTGTATGTGTGTGTATACCATAGTGTGTGTATACTATAGTGTGTGTGTGTGTGTGTGTGTGTATACCATAGTGTGTGTATACTATAGTGTGTGTGTGTGTGTGTGTACTATAGTGTATGTGTGTGTATACCATAGTGTGTGTATACTATAGTGTGTGTGTGTGCTGGGTCTTCATCTGAGGAAAAATATCATTAGTCTGTTGAGTTCGGTAGGAGTTAGCCAGGCAGCCACAATAACAGATTTATTCAAGGTGAGACAAGGCCTTAGATACCTTCAGGAGAAGGGCTGGAGAGGCCCTGAAATAACCTCTGTGGAGACACTTGGATGCTCTGCAGCCTCGGCTTATGCCTCCACCCAGGGAAGTGTGTTCGTTTCAGGAATGTCGAGGGTTACAAGGTTGCAAACAGTTCACACAAGCTTTGATTTAAATAGTTCTAATGCTGTTAAGATTACAGGATTTCGTGTGAGCTGCTCCTGCTGGTTAGAAAACAACATCAAAGTCCGCCTCTTGGCTCTCTTCACAGTAAAGGAAACAACTTTATTTTCATCTCGCCATCCACTAAGCTCTTTGGACGCTTCACAAAGTCCCTCCACCAGAGGGATGGATGCGAGGTTTATTAGACGCGGGCATTGTTCCCGGGCTGTGAGAGGACAGCTGGAGGAGGGCCAGCACTGCCCTGGTCCCTTCCCGGTGATTAAAGAGGATTAGTGGGAAGTGTTTCAAGTGTAACTGTCCCACAACAGAGCTCTGTGCAGCCTTCCTCTCTGGTTGCTGCGTCTGTGTGCTTGCCCAGAGACATGAGGTAGCTTGTGTGTTCTTGAATACTTCAGATGCTACTTCAGATGAAGAGACAGGGCTTTCGAGGAGAGCTCATGGGGGCAAAGAGAACAAACAGGTGACAGAGTCCCTTCAGCTCCTAGGGTCCCAAACTAGGCAAGAGCCAAGCAAGCTCCCCGTCTCCACACAGAGGCTCTTCCTGGGCCACCCTGATCGAAAGCAGTCCTATGGCAGTGATTGATCGCAAAAGTAAGACACCAATCCCAGCTGCATTCCTGTGAATTGAAGTGATTGATTTTTTTTTCTCACTATTTTTGAAGGTGTCTGCAGGAAAGAGGGACATATAATCCCACTTGGAATGACTTCCTCATCTGCTCCATCTCTACATCTGCCTCATAGAGGGATGCTCATAGCTCTGTGCCTGACTCCTTGGCCGATACATCTATGCATTAACCCAGAGCAAGAGGAATTTTCCCAGGCCCTAATGTGGTAAAGGAGTAGGCTTGGGTTTTCTCTTGCCTGCAGAGCAGACTCATTGTGAGGTACAGCTTCTGGGGCAGTGCGAGAAGGTGGTTAGTCCCTGGAGCTGCCTCCATGTCCCCCTCAAGGAAGTGGTTCATAGACATTGAGTTCAGTGACATAGCCACTCACCTGTGCAACACGACATGTTCCTCATCAGGTAAATTCAGCAAAGGATAGGTGGTCAGCATACCGCCACTGAAGCAGCGATTGCTGTCCCAGGAGCTCATCTGGTTAGAGACTAGCCATGCATTGTTAGTCCACGATAGGCCAAGCACAAAGGTGGGTGTTATCTCACCACTGTTAGGTGTGGTCAGCTCCCATGGACCAGGTATGGAAATGAAAGCTGGATAAATCTGAAGTCATGTCTCTGTGATTTTAAGTTTATTACTTCTACATTCTCGTAATAGTTCATTCTTGTACTAAAAATGCAAAATTCCCTGTGTGTCAGCATCACCCATACAGGTTTTTGCTGTGAAGGCAATGTGTGTGTTTCATATATTCAGGGTCTCCTATCGCGGCCCAGGCTGGCCCTAAAGGCAAGCCTATCTATCTTCTCTCAGACTCCTAAATGCAAATGCCTTGAGCTCCGGCTTCCACCACTTGCAGGGCCTCTTGGCTAACTGCAGTGAGGCCCACAGTCCCTTCTAGACCTGGGCTGTTCTATTCCTGCTGGCCACACATAGCAATGGGAGAGTCAGTCACTGTTGGCCAGACTCTTATTTGCTCTAAATAAGGGGACATACTGATTTAGTCTTTTTAAAAATGACTTCACATAAACACATTTAATATAAAACTATAAAATAAGTCTGGGCATGAAGTACACATGTATAATTTAAGCATTTAGGAGGCAGAGGCAGGTAGATCTCTGTGAGTTCAAGGTCAGCCTGGTCCACATAGCTCCTTGCCAACCAGGACTACACAGTAAGACCCTGTGCTCAGAAAAAAAAAAAAAAAAAAAAAATAGAGAAGTAACTCAAAAGTGAATCTGAAACACATACTCTCAGTATAAATACATTTTTACCTTTTTAAATGTAGCCAACTGAAAACTCAGTTTGCAGACATGGGGTATCTTGGTCAGCTGAGTTCAGAGGTGTGGTTGGTTGGCTGCAGTTGCTGGGGTGACCAGTCTGCCAGTCCTGCCGAGGGCAACTGTGTGTTGATGCTTATTGTATCCAACAGGCTGCACACTGAGTCTCCAGGCCCCAGGCAGTTTGTGTTCTGGAAACATTCTCTCCATTTCCAAGAAGATAAGAGAAAGCTATCACTTTTCTCGGGCTGCTGCTGTGGTAGTTAGCTTTCTTGTTGCTGACACAGCATGCCTGGCATATCAGCTTAGAAAAGAAGGAAGGTTCACTAGGCTCACAGCTTCCATCCATCACAGCAGGAAGATAAAGGCAGTCCGTGGCATGGCAGCCAGAGGGAAGGGAGGGAGAGAGTGACTTCTGAGCCAGCTGCCCATTTCCTTCTCTGTGGGCCCCAAGCCCGGGAGATATTGCTGCTCACGCTCAGGGTGAGGAGCTCCGCTGCAGAGAAGCAGAGCTGGATGGAAGCACTGACTCCCCAAGACATGAGGACTCTGAAAGCCAAGCTCCTCCCATTGCCAAGGGCAGGTTGGGCCAGTTCTTCCAGTGCCTTCCTCAGCTTTTGCTTCTTGCTCCTGGAGGGGCTGGAGCACCCAGAGGTACTGTTTCCAGGACAACAAGCCTCCATTTGCTCATTGTCTGGGGGCTGTCGTGGTAAACAGCTGAGAGGGAAGCAATGGTCTAAGGAGCCTGGGAGATGGTCTCAACAGAGGATAGCTCTCTCTTTTCTAGACCTGTGGGCCTGTAAACGGGAATGCTGTCCAGATCTGCTGTGAATGACGGAAGCTCAGGTGGACGGCTACTAATGCTCAGAACAGGATTTCGAGACTAGGTTGCTTTGGACAAAGTACTGAAAAATATTAGATGGGAGACAGGTTCAAGTGGCCGAGTCTCCCAGGATGGCTTTATGGCCCGTGGATTCTTGTTCTAGATAAAGCAGACACAGGTGTGAGGGCTCTTGGACTTTCTCTACTCAGTGTCCTGGCTTCAAGTTCTGTTGTATCTTACTGCCAAGGGTGTCCCCACCTAGTGCCCAACGTCATTTCTGTCCCTTCTCTTGGTTCTGGCATGACCAACAGGATGTGGTAGGAGTGGTGTTAAGTGGCTTCCAAAACCAGATCACAACCAACTTTGCAGTGTCTGTCTTGATCTTCTGGAAAAGTCTATGGGAATGGAAGCCACCATGCTGGAGAGACCAGCGCCCTGGGTGCCAGTGACTAGACCTCTGAGCCCTTTCTCACCATCTATCTATCTGACCTTCATGCTCCAGGCAGACCCACAGGCAGGCCAGCCAAAAGCCAGGAGTGTCTCCTGCCACCGCTACCTGGACAGAAGGGCCACCCAGCTGAGCAGGGACAGGCAATTTCTGAGCACAAACCCCCGAGGTATGATAGAATGATCTTAGGCCACTCAGTTTTGTGACGGTCTGTTACAGAGCAACAGAAAACAGAACTGCATGATGGCCTTTGCCTATGACCCCAGCTGTGCGAAAGGCTCACAGGGGACTGGTTGAGCCACAGATGGGGACACCGCAGGGTCTAATCTAAAACAAAAGGACACACGGGGACGCAGGGAAAGGGGAGGAGAGGACAAGGAAAGTAGAGAAAACAGGGGACACAGGGAAGAAAAATCAACTGGAGCAGAAGCCCCAGCCTTGCCCAGAAGATGTGGGATAATAAATGGGTTGCTCCCTGCAGACACGGTTCCACTCCTCTCTAGAGGTTCAGCCTCGCCAGCTCTGCTCTGAGCACAGAGACAGGACCAGTCTCTGACCCCATGACTTCCAGGCCCATGCCCAGAGGAGAACCCCACAAGCGGCTGAGGACTGTGTTAGCATTCAGGCACTATGCTGGCCCGGCCCGCCACCTGGCAAGATGCTTTTGCCAGCAGTCAGGCAATTACCTAGCCAGTCTTGGACTCTTATAGCTGCGCAAAAACTTAGTCAGTCTGGGGGACCCTAAGGCCCTATGTCACTACATCACCCGCTGTGTGGCTGTGGTAAGACTCTGTATGTATGCACAAAGGGCCGCTTTTAAAGTAAGCTCCACCTGCCTCTGACTCTCTCCTCAATACTTCCCTTTCGATGCCCTCTTTACCCCAGCCTCCTTCCATAAACTTCCATGAGGGTTTGTTGTATTTCATGATTTGTTCTTACCTCAGCTAAACTACAACATTGACACTGTGAGATTCAGCAGACCCTCCAGGTGCCCTAAGGCGTGGGGACCCTGAATGACAGGCTCCCTTCCAACTATTTGTCTACTGGGCCCCTTTGAACAACATCAGCCGCAATTGGTGAGTTTCCCTTTTCCTGGTCAGCGTAAATGCTTCCCTGGACCCATGGGAGTGACCATTGATAGTCCGCTGCCCCTCTGGTGTACTTGGAAATGGGGGGGGGTACCCCAGCTACCGTCTTCAAGGCTACAACTGGCCCCTTTCACCAACAATCACCTCCTGCCAAGAGTCAGGCCTCATTTCTCGTCTCTTGGACCAAGCATCCCTTGGGCTTAGTCCTGTGTGCATTCTTGTCTCTTGGGCTCATGTCTTTTGGGCTTAGTTTCCTGGCCCTCCATCTGTAAAGGAAGATGAGTCCACGAGAGCCCAAAATAAAGGGATATCAGATATTTATTAGGAAGTCAAACATGAATGACAGTCTTCTGCCCAGGGGCGCTGGAAGCTGCAATCCAATCTCCAACCGGGGGAGGGAGAGAGAGAGAGAGAGAGAGAGAGAGAGAGAGAGAGAGAGAGAGAGAGAGAGAATGAACATGCTCATTTTCCCTCTTACTAGTCTACACATATCACCTTAATGGGCCAATACCCCAAAGGCTATTGGCTGAATGAGTTCCAACCATTCCCCTTTTTGTCTAAATAAGAAGGTTCTAAACCTAATACAAAACTATATAGAACAAGAACAAATATCAAGTATTGTCCAGGAGAAAAAAGGTTTAAAAAAATACACAAAATTAGAACTACAACTAACAAGAACAGCAACAAAAAAGAAACAGGCACTAAATGTCCAGGATATAGGTAATTGGAAAATAATAGAGATTATTCCAACAGCTGTCCTATCCTGACGTCTAAAATGTCCTAGCTAAGATGTGAGAGGATAGTTGTGACTATGTAGTCTTCACCCCATCAAAGACCTGAGAAGGGTAACAATATTATCTGAGTAAGCAGGAAGTGCAAACAACAACTTCCAAAAGATGTAAGAAATGACAGAAACAGCTGGTTTCCTGGACAGTCAGCCAGAGTCTCTCTGCAGCATTGGGGCAACCAACTTTGGTTCTAAGCCTAGACTACGTCACAGACCATTTTCAGAAGCAGGAAAATTCAAAAGCCTGTCCTACTCTGTCTTGGAAAGATTCAGCAGTTGCTTTTCCTTGTATCCTGTCTGTCCAGATTGGATTGTGTGCCTACTGTCAGCAGTCGAGGCAAGGACAGTTCTTCATCCAATAGACCAGTTTGCCAAGAAGAAAATAAGCTCCATATGGAGTGTCTCTGGTGCCCAACATTCTCTCAGGAAAATAGCTTAGAGCTGCCAGAAGCAGTTGTGTCTCATGTCAACAGAGTTCTAAATTATTAAAATATTTAAATGCCATATTCTTTAGGTCTTTCAAGCATTTGAAGATCAAATATCTATGTTGAATACATCTCTGCACATCTAGAAAACCTAACTAACATAACTAGTAGGGCAAAGCATGGATGACTATTACCTGAAATTCTCAATAGCCTATATAGCTTATAGATAAAAGCTTCACATAAAAATAACCAATATCTGGGGTCTTTCATGGAGTCTGGAAACACAGTTTTCCTTAGTTATATTAAAAAATAAGTCATATATAAAACTTTAGACTCACAAAGAGAGGATAGATGATAGAGTATTTACTTTAAATTTTGTCAAATGTAAATGAGCTAAATATTGTAACTATAATTATTTCTTGATAACTGTTTTGTTATATATAATTTTGCTATGTTAAAATTAAAACCTTCCTTTTAAATTAGACAGAAAAAAAGGAGATAATGTAGGATGTTCTTCTGTATGCTGTGACTATGCGTTTCTCTTATTTGTAGTGAGATATTTATTCACTCTGTCCGCACCTGTGACACTGACCATGCCCATTGAGGGTAGGGATAGGGGCGGACATGACCTGGGGGAACTGGATCTGGGGAAGAGGCCCTGGTGTGCTCTCTTGCTTGCTGGATGGGGATAGAGAGCATCCGGAGGCATCCTTGGGACCAGGAACCTGCTGGTGTTCATTTGTCTCTGTTGTACGTTATTTCTCCTTGAATAAACATCTATTCAGCCTATCTGTTTTTCTTGATCCTTATTAATCCACAATATCTGGTGTCAGAAGTGGGATACGAATCCACGCCTACATACAGGACAGAGAGACAGCTTTATGTATCTCTACAGTTTGTCTAGGGCAATACCATTAGAGGTAGCAGACACAGGTTCTAGGTGAATACTCATAGAATCATTAGCTTATGAGAATGCAATTCCACAATGCAAACAGTGCTTTGCTCTTAGAAATCAGATCAGCACCCTTGGATGAATGGGTCCTATATATAGCCAACATTGAGTATAACGACTATGACACTGAAGCTTGGGTAGAAGTAGCCATCTCCAAAGGTTTAAAAAGATATCAAAATATCAGATGTTTTAATTGTGACAGGATAGGAAATATAAGAAGAAATTGTAGGCAGAGTATTCCTAGGAGTAGTACTCCTAGGAATGGACTGAACAGAAGGCCTCAGCCTTCTGGATTATGTAGAAGGTATGGCAAAGGCCGACACTGTACCAATGAATATAGCTCAACCAGAGACAATCAAGGAAACCCTTTACAATCAGGGAACTCTTTGGGGGCCTCTCGAAGGTTCTCATGTCAAAGGTGATCTCTGGTCATTCCCAGTCACAGCAGAGGACAATCTTCCCCAGGATGATTAGAAAATCCAATGCCTATTGTAAAAAATCATACCACTCTGGATGACAAACTAGCTACGGAAGGTGAATCAAACATGAAAGAAGGAAACAAACAAACAAACAAACAAACAAAAAGTGACAAACCAGCTGCTTAGGAAAATCAGTGTGAAGAGTGGCATCGCATAGACCAGCAGGCAGAGGCATGCCCTGAGGTGGGACAGGAGGAGGTCTGCTCCTTCTGAGTGTAGAAGTTCAGGGGATGGAGGGAAGCTGCCAAGCAACCTAGACAGAGAGAGCCACCAGGGTGTAGATCGTGGCCATCTACAATTTGAACTTGAATCTGAAAAGTACCTTGACTCGGTCGCATGTAGTAATACTCATTCTGAAGTCCATCCACAGCTTGGGGTTGTGTCCTGAGACCACGGGTATACTAGACAGCAGAGTGGAAAAGCGGCAAGGCCCCTGAGGGGCTAATGGCCTAAAGACCTCAGGTGGCTTCACCGGTGGCACCGGTGACTGTCCAGCAGATCTGAATTGTGTCTCCCACCTTGACACAGCAAGGTAGCTGACCTGCAGGTGGAATCTTTCATCCCAAGTCCTCTTTCCACCCTATAACCCGCCCCACCATGACACACACACACACACAGACACACAGACACACACACACACACACACACACACACACCCCATGAGCGCATAGTCCCTACAGTGACGGAAGGACAGAAAGACTGGCCCTGCACGTGTTCTATAAAAGGACGATTCTGTCCCTGGTGATGTCTAGCTATTTCTTTTAATCCTAGTGGCCTCCACCAGTCTTGAGTTAACTGCCAGCCTCCATCTCCCATTGGTGGGCTGGGTCAGGCCCCCATCTCTCATTGGTGGGCTAGGTCAGGTCCCCATCTCCCATTGGTGGGCTGGGTCAGGTCCCCATCTCCCATTGGTGGGCTGGGTCAGGTCCCCATCTCTCATTGGTGGGCTGGGTCAGGCCCCCATCTCCCATTGGTGGGCTGGGTCAGGTCCCCATCTCTCATTGGTGGGCTGGCTCAGGTCTTATCAGTAACAAGGGCTGTCAGTGCCTCTTCCCAGTCCATCCCAGGCTCTCCAGGGTGAGCAAGGACAGGCTGGCTGCGTTCTTCACCTGGCTTTGACCCAGACATCCTATGAGGGTGGCACTTCAGTCACTCTGTCAGGCTCTTGTCTGTCTTATACATGGTGTCAATAAATGTAAAAGCCCTTGGTTCAAAGTGGCTTTTGGTATAGCATTATGCAAAGGTTTCAGGTTTAGGGCTCAAGGGGAAACTGAGGCACATTGTCTTCTTGGATAGGAGGAGGTTTATTAGAAGGGTTACTGGCACCATGGCCATACAGACTTACAGACAGACAGCATGCTGGGGGTTCTCATGAGTGTGCAGGTCCACAGGGCAGAATAGGGGCTCTCTTCTTCCAGGTCTCAGAGGCAGGGGGAGGTTTTACATATTCAGGTTGTCTGATTCCTTGGCTGGGCAGAGGGGAAATCGATAAGCCAAAGGCCAACTCTAACCTCTGCAGTGGGAGAGGAAGAGAAGCCACAGGCAACTTTGCTGGCAGGGATCAGGGGATAACCAACTTCCCTGTCACCAAGGAGGAAGCCTCGTCCACAGAGTGCTGAGTGTCCCTTGTCTGTCATGTAGGCTCTGACTCTCATCCGTGACTCTGCCATGCAGTTGTTCCTGTCTGTCCGTCCATGGTGCTACTAACATACCTTTTAATCCCCAGTAATGGCTCAGTGTCCCCCTGAACCACCCACCCCATCCAACACTTGACTCAGCCATTCACGCAGCTGACTTTGTCCTTGGCAGCTCCTTCAGCTCTGCCTTGTGTTTGCACTGCTGGAAGCTAGCTGCCCTTTGTTGGAGCCTGTGTTCACCCACATTACGTGACTCCCTATCTGAACTGGTGTTTGCTTTCTCCTCCTGTCCTCGGCAGCCCCCACCTGGCAGCATTGTCCTTAACTACCCCAGGGTGGCCGCTGCAGACCACCTGCCCATGGGGTGCTCCCTGCCAACCCCGTTTTCAGAGACTTCTTTCCCCATTAGGGGCACGAACACCTCTCCCCTCTGCCCATTTGCCTCTTGCAAAGGGGCTGGAATCCTGGCTTCTCCTGAGTTATCAGAGGCAGCCAGGGCCTAGAGGACAAAGAAAGGGCTTGCAGTTGAGCACTGAACAGGAAATGTCGGGGGGGGGGGGAGAGAGAGAGAGAGAGAGAGAGAGAGAGAGGGAAATAAGGAATGGGAGCTGTTTTATTTGCTGTTGCAGGGAGGATGGGAACAGGAAGGCGTTACAAGGAGGGGAAGGAACCTCGATCCTGTGCTCCCAGTCACTGAAATGGGACATGTGACACATGTGTGTGACGTGTCTGCTACAAGCAGAGCCTACTGGTTGATGATAACGGACAAACTCTGGTTGGGGGAATTTCTGGTCAGAAGGAAAAGGCCTAGGAAAACAAACCCTATTTGCATTTGACACAGAATCCCTGACTTAGCAAAGAGGAAGTGGTTTCTACGCATGTCTGTCTGGGGTTTCGTGGGGTACACATGGGCATGGGAACTGACGTAGGTACCACTTTTCTGTCCCGTTCTGGAGCAAAGCTGCCCATGCCTTGCAGACAAAACTCGGGCCATCCCTGTCGTCCAAAGGAGCAGGTAATTGGGCAGTTTCCTAAGAGACTGCCCTAGAAAAACTTCAGGTCAGTGCTCAGAAAAAGAGGGGCTTGATTTCCCACCCCCCCAACTGGTGATAAAGGCAAAAGGGTAAAGCCACAGATACTTCTAGAACTGGCCTTTGTGTCTTTCTTCCAGCACAGGCTCAGGTTTCTGAGGCAAGCGTGTAGAGCCTGAGTGGTCTATGTTCGCAACTTTCCTCGTCTTCTGTTGCTCCTAGAAGACTGGAGCTGTGAACCTTAGCTAGGAGACCTCTTGTCACAATATCCTCACTCTCATGAAGGCACTCAAGACTCCCCAGTCCACACACTCATAATCATAGTGCTTAAATCAAAAGGGCCATGGCTAGTGACATCTGGAATCCATCTACAGTTGCTCAAGCATGGATCATCCCGAATTAAAGAATAAAAATTTGGTCTCAAGACCCAGGGAAGGGCTTGGTCTGCTAAATCCCAGCTTGGTACCTGAGAACTCTTGGGCCGTCCCTACCTACAGGAGCCTTGTCTATCAGAGCATTTCCTGCTTCTGAGTCAGGGGCTGAGAGCCTGGAAGCATAGCAACCAGGGCCATGGTGACAGACACCACCAGAAAAGGATGGCTATGAACAATTTGAAGGTCAGGGAATGGAGAGTTTGGAGGCTTTGTGCTTCGAAGTTTGCTTTGTAATGTGTGTCCCTTAAATATTAGTTGGTTGAACTTTTAAGGAACGTGTGCCATCATATCCCACCCAACTGATGCTTGGGTAAGGAAATTTGAAAGCAAAGTATTTAGGACCGAATTCCACTAAACTAAGGTTTAAAAAGTCTTCATGCTCTCACAGCAGCTGCAGCTCCTGCCCTGTAGGGGCCAGGAGGGGCAGCAGGTGCCTGTGGCAGCTAGTACACACCTGTACCTAGCTGCTGGGAGGCTGAGGCAGGAAGATGACTTGAGCCCAGGGCCCTGAGACCAGACTGGACAGCATAGTGAGACCTCGTCTACTAACAAGTTCCAGTTTCATAGGTAGGGTGGGTGGTACACGCCTACACTCACCCTGGGGAGGCTGAGGCAGAAGGGTTGCAAGTTGAAGGCCAGCCCGGGCTACAGAGGGAGAGCCTGCCTCAAAAACCAAACTCTCTCTATAGCATTGAGATTCTGAGCTCTTCTGAAAGAACCTGAAGACCTTCTCTCTCCAGGGATTCGGAGGGTCCCAGAGCTGGTGAGATCTAAGGTGGTATGGATGCAAGAAAACTGGATGTATGGGTGTGAACTGGGTGGTGGTGTGTGTCAACTTGACACACACCAGAGTCATCGGAGGAAGGAGCCTCAGCTGAGGAACTGTCTCCGGGAGACCCAGCTGTAAGGCGTTTTCTCAATTAGTGATCAATGAGGGGGTGGTGGTGGTGGGCAGCTATGGTGGGTGGAGCCATCCCTGGGCGGGTGGTCCTGGCTTCTATAAAGCAGGCTCAGAAAGCCATGTGGAGCAAACCAGTAAGCAGTACCCTCCATGGCCTCTGCATCAGCTTCTGCCTCCAGGTTCCTGCTCTGTGTGAGCCCGTCCTGACTTCCTTCAGTGATGAACAGCAAGGCTGAAGTGTAAGCCTAATAAACCCTTTCCTTTTTGGTCATGGTGTTTCATTGCAGCAATAGAAACCTTAACTACAACAAGGTGACTGAGACACGTTCACACACACACATTTATGTATATGTTAAAAGAACAAAACATTTTAATTCTTTTTCCATGGCCACAAGCTTTCTTCAGTAAAGTTATACCTGTATAACTACCAGGTGACAGCATGGTTAATGCTTCAGGACAGGTGGTCCTGGATTGACTCAGGACAAGTCACAATTGTGTACTAACAACCAACTTAACCACAGCTTGAAATGTAGTTTGTCCCAGCTGCAAAAGCCACATGACACCGATCATGCATCTCACCCCCAATACAGAATTACAGAACACACACACACACGTATGTATTTAGCACAGTAAACGCGCTCATTATGCACTCTAACATAGAGCACAGGAATACACGCTATGGAGTGTGGCCCTCGTGTCTCCACGGGCAAGAGCTGGAGGGTTAAACAGAAGCCCGTGGTAGGACGGCAGGGAATCTGGAGTGAGCCGCTCTGCACATGACTTATCCCACTGTTGAAAACGGTTGCCTCTGGCCAGTGAGTGGCAGGTACAGTCTCATAAACAGTGGTATGTCCTAAGAGCAGAGACGTCACTCTGGATCTGAGTCATTACCTAGAAATCAGAACGAGCCAGCTCCATAGAAGGCTTTGGGAGTCAAGTGTAA
Source organism: Phodopus roborovskii (assembly GCF_943737965.1). NCBI lineage: Eukaryota > Metazoa > Chordata > Mammalia > Rodentia > Cricetidae > Phodopus > Phodopus roborovskii. Next base: position 11,661,259 of record NW_026126563.1, read on the forward strand.
CAGTGCCCCTCAGACACTTGCACACCCACACCCTGTGCCCAGGGAAAGTGCACTTCCGATGGCAGATATAAAAATAGATTGGCACGCTCTTGACACAGGGAGAGGGCGCTTTCAGCAGCTTCCCCCAATCCTGCACGGCACGCTTCCAGGCAGAGCGTCTCACACGTGCCTGGGAGGGAGGGAGAGCGGTCACGACTGAGGTCTGGTTGTGGGGACCTGGGAGGGTCCCCATCATCCCCAGCACAAGCCTTCTCTTGCTAAGCCTGAGCAACGTCTCCCAGCAAGTTCCAGGTTCGGCTTCTCCATGAAAATGAAGCATCAAGGAGACTCAGGTTGGTGGGCCCAGCCCCACTCTCCGGTAGTAAGGGAGGCTCCATGCACTCGGAGGAAGCAGTCCCTGGCCCTCCTGGGGCCTGTGCTAGGAGCTCTGGATCAGGCGTCTGTAGTGGGGCATGACTTCATGCTCTGGCAGATGAAGTGCAAATTCCAAGGCCACCAACACTGGAAATTCAAAGGCAATCAGCTCCCTCCTATTCAGTCGGAACTTCTCTTCCAGTTTCTGCAAAGACAATAGAACCATTTTAGTTTTGCATTTAACAACTTAGGCTTTTTTGTTTGTTTTTCACAAGTGCAACTTTTCTACCAGCAAGCTGATTGAGTGTTTATCATGGATGCATCTGCTCTCCCTTGCTGTAACAGAAAACCCGACACTGGGTGACTCTAAAAGAAGAGAGGTTCTAGAGGTCGGGCAGCTGCATCTGGGAAATGTGTTGTGCTCCATCTCAGGGAGAAAGGCAAAGGAGCAGGCTGGGTCCATGGCAAGCAGGAATAAGGATGGACAGCTGCACGCCACACTCCTCATACACTACTTTTGTAACTACTCTAGTTTCAGGACACATCAATGCTCAAAAGAAGGCACAAGTTCTCCTTAGTGTCCCCTCCCAACTCCCCTGCAATGGAAATCAAATTTCAGTGTGAGTTTCAGGGGTGAGAAAAATATGCAAAAATCCTGTCTGTCCCTTAGTCCTGGTGGTGCAGACAGCGAGCCTTTCCCGGCGGCCAGCGATCTGTCTGGAGATGCATGACAATTCCATTTAATACTCTAAAGACTCTTAAAGTTGATGTTGCATTTATGACTACTTACAGGTGATCACAACTCAAGAGGTCAAGATTGTTTATCTACAGTCATGCAGATAGGAAACTGCTGTCCTGAAGTGCAACCTAACTGGAATTCTTTTTGTTTGTTTGTTTTTTGAGACAGGGTTTCTCTGGCTATCTTTGAACTCACTCTGTAGACCAGGCTGGCCTTGAACTCACAGAGATCCACCTGCTTCTGCCTCCCCAGTGCTGGGATTAACGGCATGTGCCACCCCCATGGGGCTCTAACTGGGATTCTTCGCACCTGTTATAACTGAGTCAGGCTTAGCAGTCAGAGCACGCTGGTCAGCAAGCCTCACAGGCCATCTTTGTGTGGCCCAAGATGAGGACTTGAGATTCAGCCTATTCCTTTCACTTGTGAGGACCCACATCCCTGTGAGGCTGTCCCACATCTGGATAGCTGAGTGGCCAATGGCTCCTCACCTGCCCACTCAACAATGCAGGCTTCCAGGATTAGAAACAGAAGAGTGGAGAATGGAAAGTCCCCCTTTTTACTAGAGCACTCAGTCTCAGCTTCGGTTCAGCTTTTGGCCAACGAACTATCTCACTAACAGCGGCGGCTGACAGTCCTGAGGCAAGGCTGGGATGGGATCTCATGTTAGGGTGTGACTTCCAGATCATAACTGTTGGCCTGTGTTTACACCATCAGCTTCAATTCATACACATCTGATTAAATGTGTATGGTATAAATACACTTAGAACTGTATTAATGTTACTTTCCGAGGATGCATTAGTTATGTGCATATATGTATATTTTCCACTTTATTCCACTTTATCCCAAGTAGATCCTGAAACTACAGTATCACATCTTCTAGATTTGTAATAAAATAGTATATCTGTACTTACTTGCCCAATTTACAGGATAAACAACTAAAAGAGAGTAACTATTCTAGTTACACAAACATGTTTTCTCTGTTGCTTATTCTGGGCTTAGCAATGCAATGCCTGCATGATGAGATGAAGGAACTGTGATGTAGGCTGTTATAGTGGGTTAGTCAGGCATACACACTATGATGCTTGGGTAGTCAGTCTAGCAAACGCAGTGACTATGGGTGCTGGTGTACACAGGACTCAGGGACAATTCACATCTGACCTGGGACGGCAGCTTTCATCACAGTACTTTAGACTGAGGCACAACCTAAAATTTACAAATGGTCTATTTCAGGACTTTTCTACACAGCATTTGGGGCTGTGGTTGACTTGGGTAACTGAAACCAGGAAGGGCCAGTGGACAAGGGGGACAATGTATAAGCCCATTGATGCTCGGCTTGGATTTGGTACCCAATAATCACTTCCGTGTTCATGTATCTGCTGCACACAAGACCCTGTACCGTTTCTGAAAACTATGTAAACTATGACCTAAATAGTCTTTCTTAAAAACATATACCAAATACCTTCCATATTCTCTTCCTCACTAATGCTGCACAGGACATCATACCAACTGCCTGTTCTGTGCCTGTGACATGGTGGCCTGTTTGTTGCCCCCGCCTTTCCCAGGCACACCCTTCCCACTGCCCCAACAGTTTAGCCACTGCCCTGTGAACCTGATATGACATCCTGGCAGATCTGCCCTGTGGCTCAGGATTGCTTATCAGGGTCTGAGACTCCTGCCCATAACCCTGGTGATTCCAGCTCCTCTGAGGTCTCAGTCTGGAAGCCCTTTCTTGGAACCAGGTCTGCAAGGTCTCCAGAGTGAACCACAGAGGCTCAGAACTTCAGCAGTAAGCTGGACACAACCACTGTGGTTGGACAAAAGCTGGCTAACTTAACTGTGCGTGCCAGGCTTTGAGCATTTATAAACACTGACACTGATTCCTTCAATGCTCCAGTCGGCACCAGTGGACAACCTCGAGGATGCTTTTAAAAAGCAAGCTAATCCATCAAGAACCCCCTCTCACACCAGCTCATGCTAATGAGGCCACTGTCTACCTGCAGGCAGCCCAGCACTGACAGGCGTTCTTCAAACTGGCCATTGCTAAGTCTGCACACCTGCCCGGAGAGCACCCCTTTCTGGAAACAATAATGAAGGCTTTTGCTCACAAGTCCTTCCCTTTCCTTCCACCCCACGGGATTCTGCTTATATGCACCAAATGTGTGTCCCTCAGAAATTAAAGTTGTCGTTGGCCCCAGTGAAGTAAAGCCTGAGGATAATTAGGCTGAGATGAGTTGGGTGACCTCTATGACCTTGAAGGAGACAAGATTCAGACAAACAGGTACACGTAAGCCAGAAGGGACCTTGATCTAGTCAGCTTTTACAACGATGTGAAGTCAGTTTCTGTTGTTTAAGGCGCCCAGCCCATAGTGGGGCTACAGCAGCCCACAGGAAGGACCTTCCTTTTGGGGACTGCGAGCAATAACACATTTTTTTCAATGGCAGTTGGCTCTTGATCTGTTTTTCTTTTTTTATTTATACACTACAGCCCCCACACACATAACATATAATACACATTTGCATACCTTCCCAACTTTTTTTTTCTTTTTTTCTGAGACACGGTCTTGCTAGGTTGCCTTGGCTGGCTTTGAACTTCAGTCCTCCTGCCTTAGCCTCCCAAGTAGCTGGGTTTACGGGCCTATACCACAAAGCCTGCCTGCATTCTATGTTAAAAACAGGTGTTCATAAATCCAACCTAGGCAGTCAGCGTGTCCTTTGGAAGTAAGACCACATCATCCCATTGAACGCAGCATTGCTGACAGGTGTGCGCCAGCCATGATGCTTGGAAGACTATTGTGGTTACCATGTGTGGAGGTTTGAAAGAAAATGGCCCCAAAGGGAGTGGCACTATTAGGAGGTGTGGCTTTGCTGGGGTAGGTGTGGCCTTGTTGGAGGAAGTGTGTCACTATGTGGGTGGGCTTTGAGGTCTCCTATGCTCAAGCTACATCCAGCTTCACAGTTCACTTCCTGTTGCCTGCAGATTAAGATGTAGGGCTAGCAGCTACTTCTCCAGTACCACCATGTCCCACTATGATGATAATGGAATAAACCTCTGAAACAGTAAGCACCCCATTAAGTGTTTTCCTTTATAAGAGTTGCCATGGTCATGGTGGCCTCTTCATAGATATAGAAACCCTAACTAAGACACATGGCTTCTCTGGCTGTGAGAATAACTTCATCACCCATACTATCTGAGAAGGGTTTTAGGTCATGACCCTAATGATGGCTTTTTAATCTCAGCCATTAAGGTCCATCTGCCTGCCAGGGGACCCTGGAATGAGCACATACTCCCACCTCATCAAGCTTCAGCTCACTTACATCAATCAGATGCTTGACTTCATGCTTTTTGAGGTCACTTCCGACCTTGGCTGCTAACAGCACACATGCTCCAGCGCAGAGCTTCCGGTTCTGCTTGTTCAGTTTCCCCTTGAGGGCGAGCTTCTCAAAGTAGACAAAGGCCATGGCCACCGTGGCCTCCTCAAAGCCACAGTCCTCCTGGGCAAGCTTCCGCATCTCTCTCTTCAGACTGTAGGAAGACAGGAAGCAGGGAGTCCTGAGAGTGCTCAGGGGACCCACAAGAAGACTATGACACCATCCCCCACAAGAAGACTATGACACCATCTGGAAAGCATTTTCTCTACTTCCGTCCCATAGGGGGATGAGGCCAAGATGAATTCACATTAGATGTGGGAGTAGACCATGTAGCTGGGGCTCTGGCCCCTCTGTAGGCCTAGTGACACAGACACAGCATGGCCCAAATCACCACTTCCAAGGATTACGGGCACAGCTCCACTGTACATAGTGCATAATCTGAATAGGGGCGGGGCTCTTCAATGCGAACAAATGGACCCATGCTTATCTTAGAGCTATTTCAAGTGTCTAAGTTCTGATGATTACTGATTGGACTATGTCACTAGGGTCCTTGGGAAAGCTGCCTAGCAGATGGATGCTTAACTTTTTTTTTTACTCTTTGGTTTAGAGCATGCCAGAATCAAGTCTACACCCAGCATCTCAGAGGCCATGTTGGAGGTATGGTGTGGACCTCTAGCTTTGCAGGATGAGTGGCTGGATATGTCAGTCACCACAAACCTATCCAATAATCTGTATGGGAAACCTAGGCCTGTCTCTCTTGTTTTAGCTATTTTGGTGGCTGTAGTTGTCCAAAGATAGGGCCTTGAAGTTATGTCTAGGTAGGTGGAGTTACCTGATGCCCCAAGGTGCCAATTCCACACTCTTCTGTTATGCCTGTGTCCCAGAAAGCTGAGACCTGCATGCTTCCCACTAGGGTTTGACTGTGGTTTTAGACATGACTCATGGATCCTAGGCTGGTTTCATATTTCTGTCTCCCAAGTGCTGGGACCACAGGATGGTGTGATCATGCCTGGGGTGAGTAGTGAAGGAGGGAGCTTGATTCCAAGGCTCTGCATGGAAGCCCAGCTCTATCCTCTCTGCCTTTTATAACCTGTTTTTGCTGAGCTGGCAGACAACATGAAACAGTTTTTCTCACTGAAAGAATGTCTCCGAGAGCTGTGTCAGCTAGTGGGTCTGTCAGGAGTTTGGCCTGATGCCTGATGCGGGCTCTCCCACAACATCCAGGCACAAGTCAGGCAGCAGTGGGAAGTGTCTAGTGAACTGAACATGCCTATATTTCTTTTCCTGAGGAACAAAGAGAACTATAATACAGTGGAAGCTTAGAGTGGTCTGGAGGGGGGCTGGCAGGAGAGTTCAGGCTGACACACGGCTCCCATACCTCCTGATTTTGCTGAGTGTTAACTTGATGTGAGGAAACTTTTCCTTGAAGGTTTCGTTCATGTCCTTCTTGAGATCTGAGGGCTTCACGTAGTCAATCACCGTGGTCTGTAGTGGAAGAGGCAAGAAATGTCACTGCAACCATGGGTCAGATGTACTAACAATGCATGCGTTAGGCCTGAAGCAGCCAGTAGACCATCAGCAGAGGCCTGCTGCTGTCCACATAGGTCAGGATTCAAAGGCCCCACCTCAGCCCCTCACTGGCCCCTCACTGGCTTGGCTTTGAGAGACTCAAATTACCCAGCATATCACATCCTGCCTCCCATGGTTATTTTGGGAACCACAAGAGTTGGTCTGTACAATTCCTTGCACATCATAGATACCCAACATATTCGATTTTAAATATTTTTAAAAACATAACAAAATATGCATAAAATTCACCATTTTAAGGCACCATCTAGTGACATAAGGACATTCACATTGTTATGCACCTGATACCACTACTCTGCAGGATGTCTCCCTGTGTACTTTCTTGAGCAAGCATCATTTTTTGTTTGTTTGTTTTTGAGGCAGGGCTCTAGGCAGTCACGTCTGGCCTTGAACTCTGCATTCTTCATGCTGGGGTTACATATGTGAGAACCCTGTTCAGACACCTTTTAAAACATTAATATGTGTGTGTATACACATGTACATGATTGCGTTTGCCGTGTTCCATGTGTGCATGGGTGGTGGTGGTCAGGCGATTACTAGTGAGAGTTGGTTCTCTCGTCCTAGCATGTGAGTTCAGGAAATCAAAACCTGGTTGCTGGGCTTGCTGGCAAGCATCTCACCCACCCCCAGCTGACTTTTGTTTCATGTAACTAGAACAATGTATTTGCTTTTCTACCATGGGTTTCCTTCGGTGTTGATGCTTTAAGGTTCAGCCGTCATTGTAGCTTGTGTATGAATTTCCCGGCAGGGGCAGAGTGACATTCCATTATATGTATGGAATGGTGACATTATTATTATCAGTCCCTTGCTTAAATTCTGCCCATTCCCAAGACAGGTTCCCTTGAACCCCTTGCTCAGTGCTCTGCATACACCCCTGAATTTGTATTTTGCTGGGTCGTACCAGGTAGTCTTGGCTCATCCCAAAAGTGCACCTGCCAAGGCCAGCACTCTTTAGGCTGACAACAGAAGTCACTTCCGTAGGTCACTGCTTTCCATGGGACTGGATGATATGGAGGCCACCCAGACCCATGCATGACCCACTACCAGCAAAATCCATCCAATAGTTCTTAGTGACCCTGACTGAAGTTGGCAGGCTTCTCTGAACACTTGGTTTGATGTGACTCCTAATGAATTTTTAGATTTTGGCGGTGCTGAGAACTGAACCCAGGGCTTTGGATATGCCCTGGCAAGCGCTATACCACTGAGCTACACCCCAGCTTGACAAGACTTAGAATAGGCACATGAACTGCACTTGGTGGCAGCTAAAAGCCACATACAGCCCAGTGAAAAGTGATCTCATGGCCATTTCCTTCTCTGGAGCATAAATCCTGATTATAGCAATATTAACTCGATTCTGCTAACCCAGATCACATTTGTGACATTCGGGGAGATGAGAAATCAGATGAATAACACCAAGCCAGGACATCCAATTCAAATGAGCCTTTGAATTTTCCAACAGGTTTGTCCAAACACTTGAGTCAGTGAGAGGCCCAGGTCCTTCCTTGTGGTCACCACTACAGCTGCCTGGGTGTGGGATATAGGAAAGGACACCTAACCCTTCTCCTGAAGTTTCTGAGTGCACCCCACCTCAACCCACAGGGGAGGAAGCAGAGGCCTGTGTGGTGCAGAAGCTTGTCCCAACCTGGACAAGCTGCAGGCCCCCCATACACACTGTCCTCAGACAATGAGCAGCTGACAGTAGATGCTTTCTCATGAGGCTGTCACAAAGGGGTGTGGATGTAGACAAGGCCAAAAGAAGTGGTCACCTTAGCAAGTCAAAGTCACCCAGCCTCTGGTCCAGGAGCCCAGATATCTTTACCATAACTTATATCTTGTTGACTTATATGTCTGAAGTCCAGGGACTTGTATATCAAATTATCTTCACTAACTAACATCCCTTTCCAGTTTACTCTGTGATGCTGCATCTTGGAACTCATCCAGCCACGTTCCCTAGAGCACAGATTGCTTTCCCTATGACTAGCCTTCCCTAAACATTCTGCTTCATTCTGGAAAGTTTTACTCTATTATAAATGCCCAGAAACACACACTTATGCTTCCCAATTCCCTTGCAGCTAGGATGACAAATACATTTCTGACTGGAAAGGAGGGGGCTCTTCTGTTATTTCTGCTATCAAGTGATTGAGAAGTTCTGGCTCACTGGCTTTAGATGTCTATTTTATAGACCACAGCAAGGGCAGCATGGTCTGCAGCCAGCAGTAGTGGTAGTGGGTTCCCAATTGTGGTAGCTGCCTTTTGGTAGTGGTAGATAGCCCTGGTTGCTGGTCAGAAACTAGAGTCCTGATCCCTCAGCTTAAGCTTCCTAGGTAGCTTGGAGATCATTCTTATTCTGTTAGTGTTCCTAAATATTCTTTGGTTAGAACCTACCCTGTAATAACCTTTCCCCCTTTGAAAGGTTGTGTGTCAATGGAATATTACTCAGCCGGGGGGGGGGGGGGGGCACGACCAATGGAATCTTGAAATTCACAGGCAAATGGAAGGAACTTGAAGAAACAATCCTGAGTGAGGTAACCCAGTCACAAAAGGAGGAGCAGTATGGTATGTACTCACTCATATATAGAGCAAAGGATCACCAGCCTATAATTCACACCATCAGAGAAACTAGGATGCAAGGTCCCTCACAGAAGGGGAAAGGAACAAGATCTCCTGAGCGTATTGGGAGTGGGCGGGGCAGTGAGTGGAGAGGGAGTTAGGAGAAAGAGAAGGGGAGGAGAGAACATGTGGAACCAGGAAGATTGAGTCGGGGACGAATAGACGAGAGCAAAAAGAGATGCCATAATAGAGGGAGCCATTATAGGTTTGAAGAGAAAACTGACTCTAGAGAAATGTTCAGAAATCTACAAGGATGAACCCAACTAACAATGTGAGCAACAGTGGAAAGGCTACCTTAAATGCCCTTCCCTGATAATGAGATTGATGACTACCTTATAAGCCATCATAGGGCCCTCATCTCGTAGCTGATGGAATCAGAAGCAGATACCCACAGCTAAACACTGAGCCAAACTCCTGGAATTTAGTTGCAGAGAGGGAGGAAAAGGGGTCAAGACCAGGCTACCGAAACCCACAGAGACAGCTGACCTGAACAGGGGGAGCTCATGGACCCCAGACTGATAGCTGGGAAACCAGCATTGGACTGACTCAGAGCCCTGAACGTGGGTCTCAGTTAGAAGGCCTGGGCAGTCTAAGGGACCTCTGACAGTGGAACCAGGATGTATCCCTGGTGCACAAAAGGACTTTGGGAGCACATTCCCCATGGAGGGATACTCCCTTAGCCTAGAGGCAGGAGGGAGGGCCTAGTCCCTACTCCAAATGACTTGACAGATTTTGCTGATCCCTCCTGGAGGGCATCACCCTCCCTGTGGAGTGTGTGTGTGTGTGTGTGTGTGTGTGTGTGTGTGTGTGTATGGGGGGGATGGGACAGGATGGGGGGTAGGGGGCATGAGAGGAAGAGAGGGAGAGAACTGGGATTGACATGTAAAATAAGAAAAAAAATTACATATGTGTGTGTGTGTCTGTGTGTCGTTTACAAGCACATGTGGAGGCCAGAGAACAACCTCAAGTGTCATCCTTATTAATGCTGTCCACCTCTCTGAGACAGGGGTCTTCACTGACCTGCAGCTCACTAATTAGGCTAGGCTAGCCAGCCAGGGAGCTTTGGGGAATCCTTCCTTTCTCTCCACCTCCCCAGAGCTGGGGTTACAAGTGTGCTGCAGTGCCCAGCCTTTTTCTCATGGGTCTTGAGGACTGAGGTCAGGTCTTTAGGCTTACAAGGCAAGCCCTTTCCCAGTAGAACCACAGCCCCACCTGGTGTGGATGCTGAGCTTTGCAGTGAACGGTAACGGTTTACACGTGTTCTTTCCCGGCAGTGGGGTGAGCATGGGTGAGGGGAGATGTCATTCTGTGTATGCTTCTCATACTGGTTATGAATAAAGCACTGTTGGCCAATAGGAAAGCAAGATAGGCGGGACTAGGAGACAAGGAGGAGAGAGGAGTAGGAAGGAGGAGTCAAGATGGAGAGTCTGGAGAAAGAACCGCCAGCCGCATCTCGCTGGTAAGACCACGTGGAAATACATAGAAATGGATTAATAATTAAGACAGAGCTAGCCAATAAGAAACAAGTACCTGGCCAACAGCTTTGTATCTAATACAGCGTCTCTGTGTATTAATTGGGGCTGGCGTGGCAGCAGGACAAGACCAGCGGTGGGAGGAAAAAACCCTACTCCTTACACACAGGTTCGGCAACTGAGTGTTGATGTGAGACCTGACCCCCCCCCCCAGCCCAGTCCTTGGTAGATTTTCCAACTACCTGGCTGACAAAGCCGTTCAGCTCATAGGATGCCACCTGCAGGCACAAGTGACCTCCGTACCACCTCCAGCCCACTATGTGACTGTTTCCAGTCCCATGTCCTCATGGCTGTTCCCAGCATGAACAGAAGGCTTGGCCCCAATCTGGCAATCGACTCGCTCATCTACTTGGGCTTCACCCATCCCCCAAGTCCCACTATGTAGCCCAGGATGGCCTTAAACTCACAGTCGTCTTGGTTTAGTCTGGAGTGCTGAGATTATAGGCAAGTTCCACCACGCTGCCCACCTTGCATCTTTTCTAAGCTAGAGAATGCATTTTTGAGGTATGCAGGCTACTCGGCAAACATTACCTTTCTGTCAAAGCCCAGTAATAGCCACTGCATAAACAAGAAAGCCCTACTCCCTACCCACAGCCTAAGCATCTGACTGCAAAGCGGTTGGTAGTCCTCCGGGATAAGCAACAGAGGAGGCCAAATAAAGATGCTCCTCACACGAAGTATGAGATGGGCTCACAGCCAGGTGGGACCAGTGGACCACAATCCAAGAGGGAGGCTGCTGTACTCTAAGGCATCAGAGCACTGGGGACAACTGTAGGCTTGTGATACCCATGCCACTGAGGCCAGTGCCTAGTAACAGTCATTCTCGCCTGTCTGCCTCAATCTGTTTTCAGGTGAGGGGGCAGTAAAATGCCTCTGTGACACAATGGGAAAAAGATGGTGGTAAGCTGCGCTCTGCGAGTCTGGCTGAGAACAGGAAGTGGCCACTTTGGTTTCCTGGCCTGCTGTAACAAGCTCTTAGCTCTGACAACTGCAGGCTGCCCTAGAGACCTAGGTGGAAGCGTACAATCTGGGCAGGTTGATAGGCTGTGTTCATGGAACACACCGCTTCGTTACTTCTGTCCCCAGAATCTTCCTTGCCCCTCCCATGCTTCTGACCCCCAGGACTGATGGATGCGCCACTACAATGCCCGCTCTATTTTCTGTTCCTTTGTATGGATGCAATCATGTCAGATCAGGGCTCCACATAACTCTCTGCTCACCTCACTTTGCCTCCTTTACATCTGAAGAGAGCCTGTTGCAGCATCTCTTAGCGGGATATAGCCCTGGCAGCATCTCTTAGCGGGATATAGCCCTGGCAGCATCTCTTAGCGGGATATAGCCCTGGCAGCATCTCTTAGCGGGATATAGCCCTGGCAGCATCTCTTAGCGGGATATAGCCCTGGCAGCATCTCTTAGCGGGATATAGTCCTATGCAGCCTGAACAGACTCTGGCCCTGTCATTTCTTCAGGCTGAGTTTTTACACCCAGCCCTGCCACACAGCATCCGGGTAGCCTGGAGCACACTGCTGAAGTACTTAGGCTTCAGATTCTTCCTCTGGCATCTCTACCAGATACCTGCCTTGTCCTAATGGCCACAGGATCTAGAGGGCTGCTCACTCACCTGCCTGGGGCTAATCAGGCTGAGTGGGCAGCCCCAGTATGGCAGTCTGACTCGAAACCTTGTAGGATGAAGAAGGGCCACCCTCTGCCCCAGCAGGGGTCAGAGGGATGAAGTTGTCACTGTCTTCTGAGCTATGGGTCCCTGTGAAGAACAGAGTACGGCGAGCTCTGGCAACCGGATATCCTCTCTTGAGGGAGCTGTATAATGACCCTTAGGGGCTGGCCCTCTTAGGTACCCAAGAGACCACTATTCTTGCACTGGTTGACAGGCAGCCAGAGGCAGTACTGGGAACTCAGCAGCAGGCACAGGGTCCCTAGCCCCTGGTAGCCACCCTTGCTGGCTTGGGGGAGGATAAATTAAACACAAAGCCGATGCCTGAAGCTTACCTACCTACCAGTCTAACACAGCAGTTATAAACACAATGCTGGATTTGGCCAGCCGTGTTACTATGAATCAAAGTGCTAATTAAATGGGGTGTAGCTCCTCCCTGGCCTGGAAGCTCAGCGCAGCATCATCACCTAATTCCAGGCCACAGGCCTGGCCCAACGAAAGGCTCCTCTTGGCCTGCAGCTGTGACTGACAGCAGGGCCATGCTTCGGAACAGATGGGCAGCTCTGGCCCTCAGCACTTGCATTTCTGATCAAGTACCCAAAGTGAGGTCCCTGGATGCACCTGTTTACAACTTCCTGGTTGCAGGCAGTGGTGTGCACTCAGCTGTGTGAAGGAAAAGAAGAGCGTCAACTTAGGGAGGAACCCCACCCCAAAGACAGCAACTTCTAGAGCCATGAAGTGATTCACAAAGGCGCCCGGCCATGGCTGCCCTCCCTCACCAGAGGCAGGGAGCGGGGAGGGAAAGAGACAGAGACATGGCCCTGAAAACGACGGAAAGCCTACAATTTAGTTATTTAGGTAGAAGTATCTGCTCCATCTGTTGTAGACACTGAGGTGCTCCAACACGGGGGAGGGGGTACACCGACGCCGGGGTACACTGCTTTTCATAATCACTCCACCTTAGCTCATGAAAGAGGGACATACATTCAAGGAGGTGAACTTGGTCTCTACCCCAGCTCACAGAACCAGCTGTAACGCTTCAAAGAGAAGGCCCCCTTGGAGTGCATGGCAGACAGAAGGGAGCCACATGCCTCAATAATGATGCTGCAGGATGAATAGTAGGGTTTTAGAGCTAACAGGTCTGGTCCCACTTGAGGGTCTGGTGGAGCTCTGGCCTCCTTCCTCTAGGACTCAGAGTCTCAGCACCACACACGCAGCTCTGAACGGGGGCACGCATGCTGCCTGCCCTCTCCGCTACTGTCTCTTGGGGCCAGAATTCACCTCTATCCTGGTGGGAACAGTTTCCCCGCCATACCTTAAGAAGGAGGTAGTTCCAGGCAGTGATCTGGGCAGCCCCTTCCGGCCCTGCAAACGTCAGTGCCCAGTTCTGCTTCGACAGCACTTGTCCGAGAGTCGTGGGCAGTCTCGGTTCACCAGGGCAGCAGAAAACAGATGTTCTACTTGTTCAGGTAATTAGGCAGGGGAGCCGGGGACTACATTCATCTGACCAGATGTGCGTTTCAGATGTCCCGTGCACTTAATCCACTTTCTCAGGACAACCGTCAATGATAAGGAAAGCATGGGGATGGGCTGGTGGCTAAGCAACCTGAGCTGCCTATGGTGCTGTTTCTACCCCTTGGATTCCAAACACCGGAGCCATGAAGGAAGGAGTGTGTGGCTCTCATTGACACATTGGGTGGGTTGCACTGAGGGGTCACCACGCCTCACCACACACTCACTGTCAAGACATTTGATGATAGCAGATGCTTCACATCTCGGATAATCTGCAGTAGGTGAGCACCTAAGCCACTAGTATAATTCTTAATGAAAACAAGCAACAACAATAAAAATTCTATCTGTGGAGATGGGGGGCAGAGTCCAGCCATAAAGCAGGCAAGCCGAATGCACCTTTCTCCTGAGTCCTCTCTTTGTCCCTGCCTAGCATTCCCTAGTGTCCTGGAACACTGAATCCTAAGGTATGTTTCTTTAGCTTAAGGGCAACGCAGGGATGCTGTGAGGGTGTGCCAAAAGACTTGGGTTCTGCTGTTAGGTAAATGGAATAAGAGGAATATTATCAGAGACCCGTCCAATGGGTGTTCTGTAGAGATGTGGATATCTATAGACGTCATCAAGAGATCTCAGTTTTCTTATGTCAAAGCCATGTGAGAAAAAAGGCGATCCATGGATTCATTGAGGGTTAATTTGTTGACCTTACTACAGCTCATTCTCTTATTCTCTTCATTGTTTTCCACACCCATAAAAGGAAGGAAAAACAGGTAACAATGAAAAACACTACCCATAAAAGCTGCCAGGTTGTAATGATTAAAAAAAAAAAAAAAAAAACAAACCCAAAACCACTCTCTCGTGAAACTTAATTATACCCCAGTCAGGGCAGGTACAAGAGGCATGGTCTGGCAGGAGCCTCCCACACATCAGTTAATGCCCTGCAAGAACCTGCATGTAGCCAGGCAGCTTGACGTGTGTTCACGGCTTGTGGTCTCCGTCTGTGACATGCTTTCTGTGGTCGTCTTCTAGAAGTTCGCAGGCTGCACCACAGGTGCAGACACCATGGTCTTTATATCTGCCCCCAGAGGCTTCAAGTTCAACATCTAGCTTCTGGCTTTTCATGATGGCTAAGTGTGAGAGTGAGCAGCCCTGATGGGCCAACAATTAAGAAGACAAATGTAACAAGAGAGCAAAGCCACGTGAGTGTCACATCCTCCATGCTGGAAGTGAGGGACTTCACCTGTGGAACCCTCCAACGGGCCGTGGTGAGTGGTTCTTCCGTATATCACTAGAACAGCAGCGGAGAAAACACATATCCAACTACAGCCTAGATGCCCGCCCGCGGGCAAGAAAAAAAGGAAAACACAAAAAGCTGTGTACAGGAATACTGATGGCAGTAGTTTTCAGGGTAGCCTTACACCAGAGACAGCCAAGCCGTCATCAACAAGAGGATAGATAAACTGTGTTCACTCAACACTGCTCAGCAGTTAAGTACAACTCTGCGTGTGAATCGCATTAACACCAAGTTGTGTGAAAGATGGGCCAAAAAAAAAAAAAAAAAAAAAAAAAAGTATATTGCCCACAATTGCATTTACACAGACTTTTCAGGGCAGGTGAAGAACTTAATACAGGTCTGGAAGTCAGAACAGCGGTGGGTGGCCTTAGTGAAGATGAGGAATTAGAAAAACAGACTAGATCTATATTGAGATCAAACGACTGTGACAGAGTTCATGAGACTACACACTTAGGATGGCTGTAATGGAGCCTGAAATTCCATGGCGCATCCCCACCAAACACCAAGGTCTCAAGCGTGGGTTCTCCACTGAGATGGGTGAGCCAGGCCTGAGAAGATGAAGCTGAGGCAGCAGGATCCAGAGGCCGAGTGGTCCCTAGGGCCTGTTCCCACGAGCCAGCAGAAGTGGCAGCAGGAAGGGCTGGGCCAGAGCCCCGCCATGGCTGTCTGCCCTGCTGCCCCATGGGATGTAGGAGGCACAGAGAGGCAGGGCATCCGGGTAGAGTTCCCTCTGCTGATAAGTATATGACAGGCCTGGTCAGTCCATTTCTCTACATAGTAGGCTTTTTCCTGCTCCTCAGCAACGAGGACAGCTCTACTAAATAAATAAAGAAGTGTCTGCAGAACCAGGAGCCCAGCATGGCGGGGTAAGGCATCAGCCAGAAAGTGTAACCCAGTTACACAAGGGGAGACCGGAAGTCACAAAATACACACAGCAAGAGAAGTGCTCCCTTGTAGCGCCATGACCTGCTTGTCCGTGGCTCAGAGTGCACGTGGAGACTTACAATTGCTGAGGAGATCCAAACAAGCCTGAACTTGAAGCTCCCCTGGAAGGTCAGGCCTTCCCGGGTGGAGTCTGGGTGTGTATACTCTGGCATGCCCCTCTCACAAGTGAAGGTCTCTAAGCTGGGCCCAGCCTTCTCAACTTCTCTGTAGGCAGCATTCCCAGGCCAGCTAACCAGAACCCTACACGAACTCAATAAAGACGCAAAGTCCAGCAAGCCATCCAAGGCCGTTTCAGGATGCTGTGGGCACTAAGGAATCTACCAGCCAGTCATCGGAGACCACTTACCATGTATGAAGGGAAAGTCAGGACTCGCTTGTGCTTGCCACAAGGCCACTGGGGGTCATCCAGGAGATTTGGGTCATAGTCCATAAAGTCTCCCAGGTCACTTCCTGAGGAGCACAAGCAAAATGGCGATTAAGGCCCTGGACTCCCTGAGGCAGAGGCTTCTGGAAAGATGTTAGGGACAGTTACTAAAGACCAGGTGGCTTCAGGGTCACCGTCTCATAAAGCCTCAATGGCTTTGGGGTCGCCAGCCTCTGCTTGGCAATGAGGTATGAACACACACCTACAGAAAGATTGTCCAATTCTTACCATTCTGTTTTTTGTTTGTTTGTTTGTGTGCTCATTTCCTTGACCCAGAAGAACACAAAACTTGACATAGCATGTGACCTTGTAGGTCACAGAACAAGGCCCTAGACCAGCTTGTTCTCTAAGCTGGCAGAGAGAATTACTAAACTCAGGGCATGACCTGGGTAAATGGTAAATGCTTCCAGATAGGCTGCTGTGTATGAATTATGTCCCAACTGTGGTAGCCACTGGCAGACACAGATACAAATGATGTTTGCAGGTGATGGGGGCATTAGGGTAGGGGCAGGCTGACCTAGGGAACTTCACCTTCACTTGGAATTTTATGTGTGTGTGTGTGGTTAAGTGTACATATATGAGTCTGCAAGTTTGTGTGCAGGCGTGTGTGTGTGCGCGTGCGTGCGCATGTGTGTGTGTGTGTGTGTGTTGTGTGCGTGCGTGCGTGCATGCGTGTGTGTGTTGTGTGCAGGCGTGTGTGTGTGTGTGTGTGTGTGTGTGTGTGTGTGTGTGTGTAGACCAGAGGTTGATGTAAGATGTAAGATGTCTCCTCAATCACTTTTCTGCCATCTTTTGTGACTGGGTCTTTCATGGAACCTGCAGTTCACCAATACTGCCAGACTAGTGGCCAGCAAAACTCAAGGGTCTGCTTGTCTGTACCCTTAGGACTAGCATCACACACATGTATGCCTGGCCTTTTACGTGGGTGCCAGGGATCTGAACTCAGGCCCTCATGTTTTTGTGGAAAGCGCTTTGCCAGTCATTCCCTAGGCCCCTCACCTGGAATTTCTCTGTAAGACTTTTTATCCTTGTACCTATATGTGGGCAAACATAGCGTATGTAGCTCATCCTTTAAAAGTCAACCCAACTCCTGAGCATTGCAAAGGAAATGCTCACCCAATCCTACAGTTCAGGACCCAGTTATATGGGGGAGATGCAGAAGGCAGAATGCAGCAATAGAATACAGATGAATAAGGACCAAGAAGCTGGGAGAGAGCAGCAGCTTTGGTTTTGCCAACACAGGTAGGCCCTGGGTGCTGGTAACCGAGCAAGGTCTTCTGTGGTATGCCTATGAGCCTGTGGGACCTGAGATCACACCTCACGGCTGCCCCTCACCTCACTGGTGGACCCTGTCCTCTACCAAACGGAGATCCCATTTGCACTGTAAACGGAGGCACATCCTACCACGAGCCACCCTCTGAGCCAAAGTTACCTGCATCAAGGCTCCCCTGGGTGCTGCTGGCACGGCCCATGGAGAGGCTGCGGTGGCTCAGGTTCCGGAACTGGGAGAAGGAGGAGGTGGAGTCTATGGTACTTCTCCGGGTTCCGAAGGCATTTGTGGGTAGTAGAAACTGGGTATAGGACACTGTCTAAAAGGGGAGAACAATCATAGAGCAGTGATTAAGCCCAGAGGCCAGGCTTGTCTTCTGGCCAAGCTCTGTTGCTACTCTAAGATCGGGTTTGCTTTTTTAAAAAACATCCATTTCTGGAATCTAATGGGATTTGAAAAAATGCAACCTGTATCCTAGCCTGGTGGGCTTATCTTTAACGCCGGCACTCTTGAAACAAAGGCAGACAGATCTTGGAGTTCAAAGCAACCTGGTCTATGCAAAGAGACCATGTCTCAAAAATCAAACAAAAAAAGGAAGAAAGGAAGGAAGGAAGGAACAAAGGTAGGAAAATGCGTCTTGTTTGGTATTCATTTTTGCCAAATTTGTGCCACTTTCATACCCAACCCCCACCTTAACAGACCCCAAGCTTAGAGCTTAGTACAGTTTAACTGATCCCATCTAGTGTATTCCTAGTAGGTAGCCAAAATGTCTATGTGTCAGACAACAAGGCACTGTCTCAGAATGTGCTGGAAGGTTGTGGCACCCACAGATACATGCACTCTGTCTTATAATCCAGGAGAGGAATTCAGGAAGACAGCAGGCCTCGGGAGATTCTGATAAGGCTGCTGGATCCTCTCATGCTTCCCCAAAGGTGCTGAGCATGACCTGCACTCTGCCACAACCCACCTCATTCCTAGGACTTGGACACAGGGTGACAGATGTTCTGAGGATGAGGACGGCTCACCTATAGGCACACTGTTTGGGAGCTTCCCCACTGGGGCACAGGTTATTTTGGAGGCTGTATGGAGGCTGCCTATAGCCAGTAACAGGGGTCGGCACATTTCAAATTTTGCTCCTTGGACTTCACCTTAACAGCTCATTGTATTGTGGAGTGCGTCTGTATAGTTGGACACTAAACCGACCACGATTTAGTGGCCACTGTGCTGGGTTGAGAAGCCAGAACTTTACCAGTGGCTGGAATATTGCTCTGACACCTCCACTTCATAGATACACAAACTATCACATCACCCTGGAATGTGGGTACATGTTCATAACTATGCGAGTATTGCACAATCAGCTGTAAACAGTGTTAGCAGAGAAATGCACATACCATGGGACCTCCTGCCGAGTTACTGACTGGATGCCTTCTGCCTGCATACTGGCAGAATTGGCGTGAGATGGTGTATCGCCCTGGAACCTGCCCTGACCTTGCAAGTGAACTCTCCGCCTCTGTATCCTGGGCCTTGCGCCACCTGCCACCTGCAAAATTGCAGTCACTGAAACCTTACCTTCCCGTCAGCACCCAGCTCCACACCGTCAAGGCCAATGATCTCCTTCAGGCTCACAGCCCCTGCTGACTGCTTCCCTCCATCCAGTTTCAGGTCCCTAGAAAGGACAAGCCGAGAGGAAATGCTTTGTGTGTTTGCCAAAGAACGACACTTACTGTCACACCGATGAAATGACCCAGTGCAGCGGGGCGGTCATGCCAGGGGTGCTCGGGGAGCCACCCCCTTCTGTCAGTTTCATGGAGGTGAGACCCACATGAGCAGAGCACGTGAGGAGGAAGCCGGTGTTTACCAACAGCTTCAGCACAGCCTCTGTGTTTTCAGATGGGGGGGGGGAGGAGGGGTGTAGTTAGGCCAACCACCCTGACAGTGTGTCCTCTCATCAAAGAATAACCCCAGTAATAATAGCAACCCTTCCAGTAGCATGGCACAATTTCTAAAGCCTCTCACCATCACATGTTGGCTAAGATATTACCATTAACCCATTTTACAGCGGGGGAGGGGGGGAATTGAGTCCTGTCAAGGTCACCAAGGTTGTGGGGAGTGATTCTGCATTCACTAAGATAGGTCCACTGTGACTACATCTATAGTGTTATTCACTGTGTCAAACGATGAGGCCCTCCACTCACCTAGAGCCATTCTGACCACCTTCTACAGTCTGTCTCCCACGTCCAGGCATCCTGTATAGTACAGGACAGAATAAGGCGACCAGGACCAACCATGCTTAGGTGCTGCCTTCCAGCTTGTCTGACACACTCTGAGTGTTCTCTTCCTCCCTCCCTGCTTCCCTCCCTCTCCCCAGAACATCATAAATCAGTACTTCTCCAAGACCATCCCCATGTATGTAATTCCCAACATCAAGCTTTGACTCCCATGTTTAGGCGCATAGCATAACAATATTCAAAACTGCAACAAGGAGGTACAAGTCATCCAAATGAGGACTTCAAGAATATTCTAGGCAGCCAGGGGTAGGGTGCACACCTTTAATTCTAGCACTTAGGAGGCAAAGGCAGACAGATCTTTGTGAATTTGAGGCCAGCCTGGTCTATAGAGCTAGTTCCAGGACAGCCAGAGCTGTTAAACAGAGAAACCCTGTCTCAAACAAAACAAACAAAACAAGTTCTAGGCAAGGGAACTACTGTCATATGTATGTAAGTACTTCTATAATGTCTTCTGATGGAGAGACCATCCTCCTTGAGGATTATGGTATCCAGGATTATGTGTGTGTTTTCAAAGCTGCTGTGCTGACTCTGGGGGATAGAACACCGTATTTATTCCCACAAAAGCCGAAAAGCACTGGTCAGAGCCATGGGCAACTTCATATTCTAATTCCTTGTCACCCCAGCTTAGACTGGCTCCCCAACTCAGCTCAGTTCCCAGGCTATGCAAGCTTGAACAGTTTGCAAATGCAGGACAAAGACCAGCCGTGGAACCAGTCAGTGGGGGTGGGGAGTGGGGGATGGAGTGGGGAGTGAGCAGGGCTAGAGAGGGGGCTGCGGGGGCAGGCTGAGGCAGGCTGAGAGGGGATTAAGTAGGAGACAGTCAAGCCACAGCTCTGTGCTTATGAAAAGCAGGTTGGTTCACTGGGGCTATGCATCCTTCACAGCTGTGTGCCACAATCCTCCTCCCATGAGTCCACATCAGGAAAGCCCCTGGAACCCAGGTTAGCCTCAGCTGCTACAGCACAATGCAAACACATCATATTTCACCACTGCTGAATCATCTGATCAAAGCCAAGTGTCAATCTAAATTATCTCATTCTCAAAGATTACCCACCCCCTACCCCGTTAACCACTGCATGGCCAATTCCCGGCTCTATCTTTTGTGAAAGACTTGGCTGACTACCATTAATGTGCAGAATTGATCTTAGTAGAACATCAGGATTCCCCATTAGTCAGGAAGTTCAGGGTCCCTTCCCTTGGAGGCAAAATCAATGAACCAATCTAAAAAAATGTATAATTGTGAGCCAGTGGGCAAAGGTGGTCACACTGCAAAGCAGCTAAGTGCAATCCTCAGGACTTGTGGGAAGGTAGGAGAGGATCACTTCCACAAAGGTGAACTCTGACCTCCACGTATGTGCACCCCTGCATCTGCACACACCCCCATGCATAATAATACTTTTAAAAAAATATACAGTTGAATACTTACACTTGGGAAGTAGATGGGGAAAAAAAAACACGTGTGATCCAATTAGGCACTTTCCAAAGCTTTCTGTCCCTAAGACGGGCCTGTCCTGACCTCTCCCCATGGTGACATCTCTAATGGAGCCTTAAACTCAGACTTGAGGGACCAGCTGGGGACACCACCCAGGAACTTTCTCTTTAAAGGCCAACAATGGCTCAAACACTTGGATGAGTAAATAATTTAAGAGCTAATTAAATATTAACAGGACTTCTAGACCCTTCAAAAAGAACAGAGACTTCGAAAAAGCAGAGCTCTGAAAGCTGGATTAGGAAGGAAATAGCGCGTGTGAATGAGTCTTAATTAAGAGCTCATATGCCACGGGACAGCAGACATAAGTATGCTGCTAAGAAGCCCCATGTGTGGTCCGCTGTAATTTGTATCTAGAATGTTCCCCAAGGGTCATGTGCTAAAGGCTTGCTGCTCACCTGGTGCAGTCCCTAGGAGGGCCCAATGGGAGGCCTCAGGTCAGGAGGTGGGTTCTAGAAGGGGACATTGAGGCCCCCTGCACTTTTGGCAGCCCAGCCATGAAATCCCTGACTCACTCCCCACCTATAGTGAGTGAAACGTGGACTGAGCATGTCTGTGTGGGAGTGTGTGTGCACACATGTGGAAACCACAGGACAACTTCGTGTGTTGTCCCTCAGGAGTGACACACCTTGACTTTTGAGACAGGGCCTCCCTGGCTACAGAGGCCTAGGAACGCACTGGCCTCTGCTCTCCAGCAACAGGGTTTCAAATGTGCATTGCTACTCCTGGCTTTCATGAGGGTGTAGAGAGTGAGTTCGGGGCCTCACGCTGGCACGGACTATCCCCCAACCCCAGACCGAGACTTCTAAAATCATAAACCAAAATAACATTTTTCTTTTCATAAGTTCATTATCTCCAGTATTTGTTACAGTTCCAGAGCTAACATTGCTCCTTCAAGTGCAGTGGACATCTTGGATCAGTTTCACTTGTTTGCATGGAGGCGGAGTCATAGTTCAAAGTCAATGAACAAGGCCACAGCTGACAGGAAAAAAAAAAAAAAAAAAAAAGTAAAATCAAAGGCAGCTTTTAGCTGAGAAGTCTTGGCCCCTCAGACTGGGCACTCATGGGGAAGTCATCCCCAGAAGGGCAACTGGCAGACAATGGAGGGGTCTTAGTGCAGCTCACACCAAAATCTTTGTCTGAAGGCAGCTCTTCCAAACAGTAGGATAATGGCATGATTCACCCATGAGATCATCCAGAATCAGTCGCTGTGTGGGAATATGCTTGGTGTGAGGAAAGAGACACAGTTTGTGAATGTGTAATTTTCCACCATGAAAAGAGATGTTTCTGGGGCGAGTGGGCGGGGAGGGAGGGGACAGGCCCCAGACCAGGCGGGCAGCATTTAGGCTTGAAAGCTCTCTCAGAATAGAATTTGTTCTGTGTCACAAAATGATCAGTTATCAGGAAATGGACTCAGATAGATGACCTCATCTGATTGCCTCATGCCAAAAGCTAAGGACACAGACACCATGTGGAAGCTGTTGACAATTTAGGACACACCCTCAAAGACACCTTGAACCCCACTGAGCAATCCACCCCTGCTGAGTGTGTGGAGAGTGAATCTGTGCCTATCATTCAGCTAAGGACTGTCATACAAATGACTCTGGTCCACACGGCATATCATACAAACTGTTCTGGCCAGAATCATCTAGTTTCTTTGTTTTTACAAGGCCTCCAAATAGCAAATTAACCACTCGGTCACTCTTTTTTCTGGTCAGATGCCGAGGCAGAATCACCCAGTGATGTCTGCATATTTCAGGAAATAAGCCCTTGGGTACATATGTCAATTCCTTTGGGCACAGAAACAATGTTGGGATAACCCTTAAGATACTGCTTGCAGCCTCTCACTCACCCGTGGATTGTTACAATGCCAGGATAATCCTTAACACACTGCCTGCAGTCTCTCACTCACTGGTAGATTGTGTTCCTGAACTTTCTGGGCTGGCAGTCTGGAAGCAGGTTGCATCTTTCTAATGGATGCCATGTTATAAATGGGCATTGGGCATGCTACACCCTCTCAGGCTCTAATGTAAGTGAGTCAGCCCCAAACGACAAGGCAGAGCTCTGGCTTCATCTGAGCAAAAGGCCAGGGTGTAAGAGGAGAAACACTGGAGGAAGCCCAGGCTCTCTCTTGGTTTCCTGCTTGGGACTGATCCTTAACCAAGGCTTTAAAAGGTCAGATTTGCGTTATTCTACCTTCCTCTCGATCCGCCCTTTCCTTCTCTGGACTGAGCGTTTCTCCCAGGTCACTTTAGTTCTTACCATTTCTTCTGTTTCTATTTCTAACTCCATGGGTCCTCTGCAGCACCTGGAGGTTCCACTCCTGGTCTTGGGGGGGGGGGGGCACCACAGCTTAGGGTGCAACGTGGGGGCTGGAGGCCAAGAGGAGTCTCAGGTAGATGCCCCGGCACATTTGTTTAGCAGGCCGGGAAGTCCAGAAAGTTGCATGCAAGTGTTTTTATGTGCGTCTCCAGGCCCAATTGCAGATGCATGCTATGGGGAGGGCAATGACTAAAGTGCATAGAGGCCTTCGCAACTACTCACTAAAGGGTGAGAACTGAGGCTGCTTCAAGCTGCTTTCCAAGAGTGGCACAACTTAGGAGCTTCAACGGAGAAGGGAACTTAGGGCAATGTGGTTTGATGTTAATGTCAGAGGAGAGAGCTGGGCCACATCTCTTCCCTTCCCTGTCCCTGCTGTGACATGTTGTGAAAGGTGGGGTCTGCCAGAAAAAATTAAATAAATGAAAGAAAGAGCAAGCCACCTTTGTCAGGTCCTACCTGACTGAAATCACCAGGGGAAGGGCAAGATGGGAAGAAAATGGACCAAACTGTTAACAGTGGCTTTGCTGAGCTCTGGCTTGCTAGTTTTGACCTTCTTTCCATGTATTCTCTAAACTTTAACACGCATGTACCGAGAAGGAAAATACATTAAAGAATAAATGAAAATCTGAAGATGAACCCACAGGGTCTGTGGAACCGCCCTGCTGGCTGACTCACTGAGGACGCGGCTGCATTCCCTCTGTGATTGGGCAGAAACGGACCGCCCACTATGTCCCCCAGTATCACCACAGCCTGGAAGGTGCTCTGAGCCATCTCCCATGAGCACTGAGTTCCCTCAGGGGAACACTGCAGTCACTGGGTCAGCAGGGCTGCCAGCTGCATTCCCTGGACCCACCCCGTGCCCGGCCTCAGGTGTCCTTGACATGGATGGAGCAGTGGACTGGCCCCCAACATCTTTAGAGCAGTTCTGTGGCTAACCTCTGTAAACCTGTGTTGTCAGAGCAGCAAGGAACCATGAGTTGAAAAGGTGACAACTAACATCATGATGTCGCTAAAGTCCTGCGCACTTTCAAAGCCTCCTGTCTGATCTGAAGATGGTTCCTCTGTTGAACCGGCTGGAACTGGGCACCATTTCAAACGTCCTTCACAGATGACCTCAGGGGCTCTCTAGAAGAGCACTTCTATGTTCAGGAAGGGCTTCCTCAGAAGTACTGTAGGCTTACTGAGCTCACCAGTGTGAGGTGTGGCCCACCCTGGACAACTAACAGGGGAACATCAACCTCACACCTGCGAAATTTGAAAGAAAAAAAAAAAAAATGGGCACAACCCACAGTCCTCTGCAGGCCAAGTGGGTCAGAAATCCTTTCTAACACATGTACTTAGACAGAAATGGTTGTGTGGGTCTCCACAAACCGTTGAGAAGAAAGGACCACAGGGCGTGGCTGGGGCATATGAGGGAAGAGGGCCAAGGCAGGGACTTCACCTCAACCCCAAGATGAAGTCTCTCCTCTCCACAGCACTGGCCTTGGAAAACTGCCCTCTTCAAACCCACCCAAAAAGCCCCTTACTTGTACAAGGGAAGGTTTGCTGACCTGCGGGGATGGGGGAGGGGGGAGCCTTGCTCGATGGGAGATGTCATTCTGTAAATATGTTTCTCATACTAGTTAACGAATAAAGCACTGTTGGCCAATAGGAAAGCAAGATAGGCGGGACTAGGAGACAAGGAGGAAAGAGGAAGTAGTAGGGAGGAGTCAGCATGTGGAGATGGCAGAGAACAGTGGTCCCAGCCCACTCTCTGGTAAGATGAGACCACGTGGAAATACTTAGATTAATAGAAATGGGTTAACACTTAAGACAAGCTAGCTGATAAGAAACATGTAACTGGCCAACAGCATTATATCAAATACAGAGTCTCTGTGTGTGTTAATTGGGGCTGGCGTGGTGGTGAGACCAGAACAGCAGGAAAAACCTTACTCCTTACACTTGCTGTTTATCTTTTGATGTTTTAGAGATAGTCAGGTAATCTACTCTGACAAAAGCCATGATACACAAATGGGGCCTAGACAAAGATAGACAGCAGAAGCCATGTGACCTTTGCAGCAGGCCTAAATGCACAGCATGGGTGGTAAAATGCAGTATGGACCAAGGATCATCTGGCCCAGCTGGGGTGCGCCAGAAGCATATGGATGTAGCTTGAGACCCTCTTCACTTCAGGCTTAGCAAGTTTCTTGTTGCTGTGATGAAGCCACTTGAAGAGAAGCCACCTCGTCAGTCCCTTCAAGGCCCTGTACAGCTGTTTCTCTGGAGATGCCCCCAAGGACCCCCCCAAGGACCAAGGGCCAGGTCAAGGCCTCCCCAGAACACTTGCTCTCATGGAAGCATTTGGGAGGACCGAGTTATGCTTCCTCCATGAAACGAGCAACTCCCCACAGCCTGGAAATGTGGTCCTGAAAATACGTCACCTATGAAAGTGGCATGCTCCCTGCAGAGTGCTGCAACAGCTTTGAGAACTTAGTCCTTATGCACAATGTACAACACAGGCTGTGGGCACTCCCACGGGACTCAGCAAAGGCACCAGACAGAGCGTCCTTAGCAGAGCCTTGGCGAGGTGTTAGGGGGTGGGAGAGGGGACTACGGAAGCTGTTTGGAAAGGCTGATTTCCATCAGACTAGACTGCAATCAGCAAGCGACCCAGCACTGTCCCAGATGAAAATCCCCTAAGTAAGCCAGACAAGGGGTCTCCAGGCATCTTCTGGGTCTCAGAAACCACAGGGAGAGACAATACTAGAAGCCCAGGGCCACAAGAGAGGGTGAACAGGGGCCTAGGTGTTTGGTGAGAAACAACAAGGTGCTGATTAAATATGAACTTCTCCCCCACACCCCGAAGGCTTACATAGAATGCTAATGAGTGGCTCTGTAAACTTTGGATGATGGGACTTAAGTGGAGGAAGGGGATGTCCCAGGAAGACCAAAACTACATTTCCCAGATCCCCAGAGGCAGCCCAGGTTCTGTTAGGATTAAGTGCTCATGTGATGCCTGCTGGAGGAAATGAGTCACACCTGGGCAAGACAGGCATTCTTGGCAAGCCTGGGGGCCCATGGGAACTGGAAGGGTAGTGTTTCTGTGGGAAGGGCCCAGGGTGTGGCATGTGCCCACCTGAGCTGCACTGCCCCCTCGGAGGCACAGGCTCCCACTGGGCTATTCCTGGTGCCCGTGTTTTGCTTTTTCCTGGAGTCTGTGAGGTCTTGGAAGCCGCCCACCAACCTGACCATGGTAGGGATTCTGGGTTTGCAGCTCAGGACACTGAATAGCCACTGTGACCCTCACTGCTTTCCTGTTTGCAGAGCCCTTGTAGGACATGGTACATGAGTGTCCTGCTGTGGGTAAGACACGTGTTTCTAATGTAAAGACCCAGAAAAAAGAGCTACCCAAATAATACTGGATGATTCTTCTGAAATGTTACATGCAGGCAACCATGTAAGTCAAACTACATCTGGGAGTGTAGAGAGCTGTGGGGGCCCTGGAGAGACAGCTCAATGGTTAAAAGCACGTATTGTTGTTGTTCTTGCAAAGGGCATGGATTTGGTCCCAGCATCCACACAAGGTGGCTCACAATCACCTGTAACTCCAGCTACAGGGGGATCTGATGGCTCTGGCCATGCAGGCACTTGTACTGACATGTACCACCCCCCCATACATGATTAAAAGTAAGTTTAAAGGAAAGGAAATCTGTTTTAAAAGTCCCCTCGCCCACAGGAGAAACAATGCCTTGTGCTATGAAGAGAAACCCTCTTACAGAAATGTTGCACACCCCAAGAAAGGTAACGCTGTCACACATTGGGTCTAGACTTGGGGACAGATCCTTGGAAGTCCCTAAGTCTCTTTCCGATACTAGAAGGCAGACAGCCAACGTGGGCCCTGTGTGTGGTGCTAAGAGGCTCTAGCGGACAGCACATCAGTGCCGTATCGTACAGTAACCCCTCCTCAGACTAAAGGCAGAACATACTCAAATGGGGAAATTATTTTTCATTTAAGATTCCATTCAGAGCAGGCATTGGTGGCACACACCCACAGTTCCCATTACTCAGGAGCATCACGAGTTTGAGGCCAGCCTGGGCAACATAGCAGCAAGACCTTACCTCAAAATGACAATAAGTAGTCAAGGCTGCAGTTATGGCTCAGTGGTAGAGAATTTGCCCATCATGCATTAGGCCCTGGATTCAGTATAGGGAGGGGGAGAATCCACCCACAGCTAACTGGAGTTACTCTTGGAGAATTTAATGCCGTAGGGTAAACGAGTGACCCCCACAGCCTTCTGAAAGCCATCCCAGGAAGTGAACTGTGCGACACCTATAAATATCGTAAAGTCTTGAGCCAGCCAGTGCAACCCTAAAAGGATGGTCGAGAAAGGGAAGGGGAGCTGGGGCTCAGTGCTAAGGGCTGAGCTATCCCGTAACAATGAACAGGGTCCCGCTACTCTCTGCCCTCACACTCCCCAGCGGAGGCTGCACAGTCGCCCTGCGTCTCATCCTTCTCAAGCACAATGGTAACACGGGTACCTATCTTATCCAGTCCTCAGAAGAAGAAATGAGCGCACACACCTGGAAGGCTCTAGGAGATGGCCACACGCTGCTCAGTACACTAGCACACAAACCTCTAGCTATACCCTCTGAAAATCGTAACAAAACATGCCCTCCCTCAAACAGCTATTCCTACACATCCAGGCAGCCTGAATTCTGGGGCAACTGTCAAATAACCAGGTCATCTGCTTCCACTGGAAGTGCCAGACGTCATCTTGGAGACTGTCCTAACACCAGCTTCGCACACACCAGGTGGCTTCTATGTACACTGAGTATGTCGCATTATTCTCAAGTTGAGGACTGACCCACTATCCTACCGCTCAGACCAGAAAACTGCCAACTCATCCCACCAGTGCCTCTCTTGAAATCTGAAAGCTTGAAAAGCCCTGTGAAGAATCATTTCCGGGTGAGTGCTGGAAGCTACTGAGTGTTGTCAGGTGGGGAGTGTGAGCCCTGTGTCTCACTCAGTCTCTTCAACACCAGCCATGGGAGACCTGAGCCAAGCATTGCCAACAGGAACCACAAGGAAATGGAGGTGGAGGGCTGAGTGAACATCCCGTGAGAGCCGGCACATGCCATGACCTGGACTCCTGGCAAAGGTCACTTCAGATTCCTCCCTTTCTTGGGTGGAATACTTGCTCAGAGGCAGGATCCCAGCTTGGACACGGCTCTATTGAATTCTTTCCATGAAGCCCGGCCATGCCAGAAACTGGCTTACCCTCAGACGTCTTTGGAAGTCTGCAGAGTCTCAAACACATCTGTGTCCCTAAGGGCTCACACATCTAGCTCGGTACGCCTGCACTGGGGAGCGCCACTGCCCGGCTGTCCCGTTCTCCAAGATCCTTCTCCCGGGCTCCACTTGCTCCAAGCACTGGGCAACTGCTTAGGACTCAACTGATGGGTGGCTGCTTTGTTTGAGAGTAAGCTTCTGTCTAGTCTCTCTTAGAAGAGACATTTTCATGTTCATCACGCCTGCAGCCTTGAACAGTGCCTGGCAAACAGTAGGTGCAAGAACAGGGTTGAATCCCGCTCTGCAGCCTGCAGTCCTGGGACCTGAACATACTCTGGGAAGGAAGGTGGGGAAGAGCCTGGAGCAGTGGGTGGGGCCACAGATTTTACTCAGCCAAGGGTTCTGATGAGGATTTAGGGACAGTCACGTTCTCCATCAGGGCTTCACACATACTGGAGCCTACAAAGGACTGAATGAAAACACAATGAAAAATGGATGATGAAACCTTGAAGATGGCTTTGAGGTCAACTGATACCAGGCCTCAAGTTCAGTGTCCACTCCAGGTGAAAAACAAAAAGAAACAAAACAAAACACAAAGCTACGGGCCACAGTAGGAGGTGAGGCTGGGTGACCAAGAGGGTAGGAGTTGAAGCTGGGAAGCTGCTGTGCTGTAAGAGAAGCCAGAAGACACATCCAGGAAGACAAGGCTATCTACCTGAGAGATGCTGACCCCGCCCGCAAAGGAGGCTCAAGCACATGCAGAGAACTACTGGGTTCCTTCTTGTGATGAAGCTCGGAGCACACGGCATCTCCTCTACTGGTGTGTGTTTGTACTCAACAGTCTGGAATAATCAGGCCCTCACAGCCTGGTCCACATATACAAGCACTAAGGAAACGTGGGTACCAGATTACAGAGCTCAGAGTCCTTGGGCTGATGCACAACCCCCGCCCAGCTCTGCCCAACCTTGGCTACCCTGGAATCAAAGCATGAAGGACAGATTATCTGAAGGCCTTTCCAGCCCTGGACTTCTATGATAGATGGCTGCATCACGAGAGAAACTCAGGGAAAGCATGAGGCATCTTCTACAGTGGAAATGCATTATATAATAAGCCAGAATCTGCTCGTGTCTAAGACATAAAAGTTAGATCCAAATGTCTCTCTCTAACCAAGGCCATAGTGCAAAATAGCCAAGTCCACAGGTGGTTCTAAGAGGCACGTCTTCCCAGCATTGGGGATACCAAGCCTGCCAGCTTGCATTCCCTG
Source organism: Phodopus roborovskii (assembly GCF_943737965.1). Taxonomy (NCBI): domain Eukaryota; kingdom Metazoa; phylum Chordata; class Mammalia; order Rodentia; family Cricetidae; genus Phodopus; species Phodopus roborovskii. Next base: position 11,691,193 of record NW_026126563.1, read on the forward strand.
AGGTATCTAAAAATGTAGAAAGCCCAAGGAGCCATGGTGAGATGGTCTGGATAATCTCCATCTAAACATTCTTACTGGCTTCGAGGAAAATACTCAAACCTTCAAACAACTGAAAAACATACAATCTTCAAAGTTCTCCACACTGACTCTCCATTTTTGCTGTCAGAAAAATGGGGCCCTGACTCACCTACCTCTAGGCATGTGACCTGCCATGTTGAGAGCCTTGTGTCCACAAACTCCCATGAGCCTCAGGTGCCCTCTGGGAAAGCAGATAACATCAATGCTCCATACCCTGGGCAAGACTGCCACAGATGTGGAACTTGTGTGGCATGTCTGCAGGGGAGGGGAGGCCATGCAAAAGTTGGGGCCATACAGATGGTCCCCTAGACCCACTGTGCCTGGGACCACTGCTCTTGCAGACCAGAGCTGTAAGCGATAGGCTGTTGATATAGCAATGAGGGTTACCTGCATTTGGAAATTAACCCTTTGGGAATGAACCTAACGTGAACATTTCAAAGATGAAGGGGAAGCCGAATTATCTTACAGAAACAAATGAGTCCTCAGCTAGGAAGGGGCGGTGGCCACCCGTTGGAAAATCTTCAGTTTCTATTTAAAACGGTGACCATGCTTCTATGTAATCTGATGTGTCTTCCCCTCCATAGGGTAAGTTCATGGCCTTCCTTCTCTCCCTGCATCCCCAGTACCTGGTCATGTGGTAAGTAGTATGCCAAGAAATGAATGAATGTGCTGGAACAGGGGAAAGAATGCATCAATCAGAAGGGTCAGCAAAAGAGTCCAGAGAAACGAGGAAGCTCCATAGGACTCATCCAAGCTATGGCCAGAGGCCGTGTGCACAAAGGATGGCTGGTGCAGATCTCCTCGGGGCTGTAGAAAGGCAGCTGCTCACACTCAGATTTCTGGGCTGTCTTTCTGATACAGCTATAGCTGTTTCAAGCAAGTTAGACAGGTAAAAAAGAAAAAGCTTCTCTGGGACATCCTTCAAGCCAGTCCATGGCCACACCTACATTGGCCCCAAACCTCCAAGCTGTGAAATCTACTGTTACATCTTCCTAGAATACCTACTCTGCGAGACTGTTCTCAGAGTGCAGAAGTAAAAAAAAGAGGATAAGTGCACTCTGTAAGTCACACGTCTAACCAGTGGCTGCTCTTGTGGGACTCATGTGGAACCATGTCATAACCATGCGAGTTTATCAGGCCACGAGTTTAACCTGTTACAGTACAGAAGCAAGTTCAAGGCCAGCAGGACAGCCCGGGGACAGCCTGGGAACAAAGCAGGGTGGATAAGTGTCAGAACAGCACCAGGGTCGCATTGTGCTCAGGGGCTGTAATCTACAGCATCTGTGTCCCAATGACACCCGGAGATGTGCCTGACAGCTGCTGCAAGCACACTGCCCTCCCTCAACCCCAGCAGCGCCCTGACCACAGGTGCCGAAGACCCCATAGCAGGGACCAAAGGCTGCAAGGAGGCGGAGAGAAGGTGATCCTGCAAGTCCCATCCCTCTATTATTACTCTCTGCCCAGAGTCACAGGAGGGCCGGTTAATCCAGATATGGGACCACGTCTCTCTCCTGCCCCTAGTTATGTGTATTTGTTCCTGGTGCCACTTTTGATGTGACATGTTTGTCTTGTGGTGCCAGCTCCAGCTCTCCTGTCAGTCTCCAAACCAAAGTCACAGGAGATAGTACAGTCAGGGTTTGATCCTTACCTGACCTACCTTTTTCCAATGGTCAGAGTGACCCCAGGGGCATATGGCGGACCTCATATTTTTCTTGGCTTACAGTATTGAACAAGGTGATACAATACACATTTAGAAAGAGAGGCAGAGGTAGGGAAGTTGCACTTGTGTTTTACACACACACACACACACACACACACACACACACACACACACACACACACAGAAGCTCTCTGGCTGAAAGAAAGTAGAACATACCCCCAACTCAGATACTAAATTTGTAACATCAAATCCAGGCAAATTGAGAACAGAGAAAGGCAAGTCACACGGAGGCTTTCCACCCAGAGAACTGTAAAGTATGCATGCATATACATACCCGACTTGGGTACTGTCTCGATACGGCAGCACGGAAAATATACTACAGAAGGATCTTCTGCCACTGATAAGGACTATTCTACAAAGTAAAAACAAAAAACAAAAAAACAAACAACTAACTAAATGCAAAGACTCCAAATTAAAAAAAAAAAACACAAAACAAACTTAAAATAAGTTCTACAGCAAATTAAGCATTCATGAGATTCACAGCGGTATTTGCATACTCCCGCCTCCTCCTCCAACAGATGGCGTTCTGCTCTTCCTTCAAATTGCAAGCCCTCGGCAGCCAGCAGAAGTTTGCTGCCTTTCCTCACCCAAATATCAGCACGTGCGAGACCAGCCATACGTGAGAGGTACTGCCTGGGATGTGAGCTGTGCATACAAGGCTCAGCAGACCCAACTGAAACTTGGGTGGCCAGCACAGGCAAAATGGTAATGCTACCTCAAGACTACTGACTTCTGCCCCGCAGTAAACAATGTAAGGGCAACTGTGCCCAGAACCGTGAGCTGGAAAGACGTTCAGATGCCGCCACCATCGTTAGCTTTGCATATTCTGGCAACATGTTAGGTTCTCAGAATAGACTGAGGGAACAATTGCATAATCAGCCTTAGCCACCATCCCTGCTATAAAGAATTCTACACCATGCTCTTATGCAATCAGAGCCACTTGAAAAAACATTAAAAACAAAAAACAAAACCCCTCAAAAGTACTTATCCTGCCATCTGAGAATAACTTCTGCCAAAGGGAATTGCTGGTGGAAAAAAAAAAATGAAGAAATGAGTGGGAGAAAATAAAAATCATTCTTTCTAGCCTGAGGTCAATGCAGTTCACACATGGAGCCTATTTACTTTTAAAATTTCCTTCAATGTTACGGTGTCACAAGCAGGGAAACAGCACTAAGGAGTGCATCAGGGTTTGGGGATCTTAACCTTGCTTTGAAGCTATGATGTTAAACTACTCACATTCCAGAAGAGGTCTGGTCTCTGGTGTGGCAAGCCAGACCACACTGCTGGCCCTGCCTCTCTAGTGGCAGTGGTACAGTATTTTCCCATGTGCCTTACCATGTCTACGTGCAGTGTCCCAACTATTTAAAAAGCCAGTTTTGTCCTGTGCCTTTACACGCTACGTCTTCAGCCTGTGATGTCCTGCTTGGGCACAGTTGCAAAACTCTGGAGAGTCTTCAAAACCTAACTGGGAAGTGAACCCTCCAGGGGAGTGGAGGGCATTGGTGGGAACAGGCTCCTTGTCACCTGTCTCCTCTTCTAGAGGGCAACACTCAGGGTTCAGCATCGAGCTGTTACTCTACCAGGCTGTTGCCAATGTGTCTGAGACGCAGTCTGGATGCAGAGAGGCACCCAGGCGCCCATCAAGAAGACCCAGGCCTTTTATCCATTGGCCCCACAGTGGTTCCTATGTGCAGAGGCAAAGGGCACCAAGGTGATGCTCCCAGCTTCTGATACAGCCTTGCCACTTTGTGTCTGTCTTCTGAACTTTGATTTCCCCGTCTAAGAGAAGGTGCTGAGTTGGCATGGAAGCACATACCTGCTTCCTCAGAACTTGGGAGGTAGAGGCATGAGGGTCAGGCATTCAAGCCTCAGCTACACAACAAAGCTGAGACCAATCTGGGCTACACCGGCTCCTGTCTGAAGAAACAGAAAATGAACGAGTGAATTAATGAATGAATGAACAAACGAATGAAACGAGGTAAATCTGGAAGAGAAAATGGGAAGCTGGAAAAGAAAGTGAGTTCCCAGTAGAAAAGTTCTTGGGACTTTGCCCAGCAGACACGGATAGATGTTAAATAGGAATCATTTTCAATGTAGACTGGCTTTTCGGGTGCGGCTGTCTTAGCAACATACTACTTGCATGTAGAACCTCTCCAGACCTCAGTGCTGCTAAGAGGAAGAAAGGCAATGCTGTGGACAGCTGAAGGGGCAAACACAGGGCCCAAATGGTGTGACACACTCACACAGAGATCCTTAGCTATCAAACCCGGATCCAACCAGGGCTAGGGGCAAGACTGTCCCACCCTGAGTCAAACACATCACACCAGAGACAACTTTCAGCATGGTGTGTCTATGTAAGCTCACACTGACACAACAATGGCTGAAACAATTGACTCTGCACCAGGAAGGATGAGCTAGTAAAGGACTTACTGAAGTGAGTGTGGCACCTGAGCAGGTGCGCAGCCCACAGATGTGAACCTGAGCCCTTCCGTGCTGGGAATTCACCTCTCTAACTTACTAGGAAGATCTGCCTTCAGGCGCTCAGCGTCCTGGGTACCAACAAGCCTGCTGTTCCCGGGGTGTTCCATAGTCACTTTCTGGTCCTGCCTGTGGGTCACCTTAAGAGTGCTGGATCACACCCCCACCATCAGAGCTGCTAGAGCCACAGAGGCTCCATATTCCACCCTGCTCGGCCTGGACCCTTTCTAGACACAGGATGGAGGTTCTCCCTATGCTCAGTCCCTGTCCCTCATTGTCACTCTTGCCATACCCCCAGTCACTCAACATCAGTGTCCCCGAGACACAGAGGAAAGAGGGTGCTGACCAAATCCAACCGCTTTACTATGGCTGCATTTTCCGCATCACCCAATACCAACGTGTTCCTCGTTCCCACACACCAAATTTGCTTGGACATCTTAAACGGGACGAGAAAATGAGAGGCTGTCAATGCCAAGTGCAATCCAAGCCTTCTCTGTAACATTTCCCCTACAGAGGTGCCCATCAGTGAATCGGCTGCATTGTTCTATGAACTGAGGGTGCACTCTTATGTTACTCTATTAGGTGAGCCAAGTTTAGCAACCAGGGACATGGACTGGGATTCCCAGCAATCCCCCTAGGGCAATTTCCTCCTTGGCCAGTCTAGAGAGGGGAGGGAGGTATGCAGGAGCCCTCCCCAGGCTAAACCTTCCCATGGATTCTGCTCTCAACAGGGGCCAGAAGAAGCAGCCACAGCAGAGACCTGCTTGGTAGTCATGACAACACTGCCAACATTTCCCCTGGAGCTCCGGGGAACATGTCTTCCATACTTCCCGAAGTAGATCTGGCCGCCAGCAGGGACTATAGTCCTCAGCCAGAACAGGCAGGCAGCAACAAGTACAAAATGAGACTTCTTACACAAGCAAGCGTGAGGCTTGTCCTGAAGAGAAGCAGGGACTCATGGGAACTTGTTGCTTGGCTCTGCTCTAAGGAGCCATCCGTCACAACGGAGTGCCTCAGAAGAAAACCCAATTTGTTTGCCTCCTTCGAGGGTGTCTGCTCTTTCTGGGGGAGTTAAGTCGGACACTGGTGGTCATGACTGGCATAAGACAACCACATACCATTTCCGATGCGCTTGCGACTGACCACGTCTGTGTCCCTGCCTTCAACCACAGATGCCCCTTTTTCACATGGCACACAAAAAGCTCACACTATCTTCCCCATCTGTGACATCTAACACTCAAGTCAAGATGTCCAGAAAGCATTCCATAAAAGATTATGACTTCAACAGTGGAATTAACCCCAGGGAGATGGGTCTGTGAGGAATCAAAGGTCACATTTCCATACAAATGTCTCCAGAGAAAAAACAAAACAGCTAAGGAAAAGACTCCAGGGGCTGTGGGCCAGGCTGCCTCTGGATACACAATGTCCTCTAAAGCCTTCAGGAGGTTCAGCGCATGCCCGGGAGCTCCGAGCGGGCCTGAGTTCCGTATCCACAGAGATCATGTCCATGCTCTTGGGAAAGTGTAGCCACTTGGAGGGGATCGCTTAACTTCTAAGCACAAATTCTCCATGGCCATCTTTTTTTTTTTTTTTTTTTTTTTTTTTAAGATTTATTTATTGTGTTTACAATGCTCTGCTTACATGTCTGCTTCAACACCAGAAGAGGGCACCAGACCGGATTACAGATGGCTGTGAGCCACCATGTGGTTGCTGGGAATTGAACTCAGGACCTTTGGAAGAGTAACCAGTGCTCTTAACCTCTGAGCCATCTCTCCAGCCCTCCATGGCCATCTTTTTCACGGAATTTGCTTTCAATCCCTCAGTTCAGTGTTGGTGCCCTTGTGTGTAACACTACTCAGGCCCTTATGTGTTGTTTGATGGCAAAAGCTATCTTCTTGTTCCATTCCCAGCCCTTGAGAAGTCTGCTGGTCTAGAGAAATCTCATCCTTATTCCGTAATAGCAGAGATATTCATTCCGTACGGATACTAAAAATGACCAAGCAATTTAATGGAGTAAGAAAACACTGTGGTGTCTACTAAGCACAGTCCAGGGCCCATAGCAAGTGCTGGACATGTGCAGAAACATGTTTTCCAAACTCACTCTTTGCATGCCTGGGAAGCGAGAGAAAATACTGGCGCTGGCGGTACCGAGGGCTGAAGTGTGACCTCTGCTGGAAGTAGGGACTTTCAGATACAACTGCGTTAGTGTGAGATGGTATAGGGAAGTGGGTCTCATGCCCAGGAAGTGGTGTCTTACGAGGAGTGACCTGTAGACACCTGCACATGCACAGACCAAGAGATCACGTGATCGTGAGCCAGAAATGGGGGTGATGCTGCAAGGGCCGAGGTTGCCCAGAACTGCTGCCACCTACTGATGATGATGGAGGGAAGGGGTAGCTCTCCCTAGAACCTTCTTCAGAGAACACAGTCCTGTACACCAAGCCTCCAGAAGTGACAGAAACTGACTGTGTTAGGTGCTTTGCAAGGCAGCCCAGGAAACGAATACAGCTGGCCTTTGGTTGTGTTCTTTCTGGCTGGGTCTATGCCCCTACCCCCATGGTAGGAGGTAAAGTGTGCAAAGGACAGCACAGCATCTGGGAACTCAGTCTCTTCCCAGCTCCACTTAGCCTGCCTTTCCCACAGCCTGCGTCCCCTCTCACAAAGCTCAATTAAAAGCCCTGAGAAGGACTTGGCCCCTTTTTCTTGTGCCCGAAGCTGGCAATTACATAATGAGTGTTGACTGAAAGCTGCCACAACAAGAAAATGTCCTCTTGTGTCCTATTTACACACTCGCTAGCCACGCCACTGGGGGGGGGGATGAGTTCCCTCCTTCACGTCACATACCCCCTCCCTACTGGATGGGCCACTGAGGACAAGGGCAAAGCAGACATCTGCAGGGACATTCCCACAAAGCGATCTGTTCCCTTCCATCCAGAAACGGGCTAGAGAGTGCTTCCATGTGGGGAGTCGGCAAGGAGGAGCCCTGAGAAAGGGTACAGGAACCCTGCCTGTGGTGTGCTCAGCTAGCCTGGTAAAAACATTCCTGGGTCAGGCTCTAGGGGAGTGTGGGATTCTAGCAGGTAAGAATAATGAACTTAAGACGGGAACTTAAGCAGCGATGGTGAGCTACAAGGATTTCAGGAAGGAGCACAGGGACTGACTTGGAAGACAGCTGGCCCGTGTTGAGTACGATGACTCGCTTGTGATCTGTGCTAAATATCTCAGGGATTCTGGTGGTGGAGGTGCCAGCATATCCCTCTATTTCTGCGCACTGCCACGTCCTTCACTCCTGATGCAACTCTACCATACCAGTTCCTTATTGCTGCTAGGGAGGTGAAGCTTATCTTGCCATCTTTGGAGTGGCAAGAGACTTCTGAGAAACAAGTTATAGGATCCTCCTCCCTCCTCATTCAACAGATTCTTTCTAAGCACACCTTCAATGTCAGCATTGCACGGAGGGCTGGGGAGCTGATGAATGATGTGGACGACAGCCCTACCCCCACGATTGGGAGGGAGACACAGAGGCAGGCATTCATTCTGTGATGGGCAAGCAGAGGGTACTGTTCAGACATCTGGGCTAGACTGAAGGTAGGCTGCCTGAGGAAGTGAGCCGATGGCGAGTGACAATCAACCCACAAAGGAAAGATCTGCTGGTTGAGGGAGTGGACGGATGGAGATGCGCAAGACACAGAGCTAAAAGAAGGCTTAGGGGCAGTCAGCATTGCTGCTGGCCTCCGCTACCTGACTCGCCAGCATTCTGCTTGCTGCCTGCACGACTGGCTGGAAGGTTCGCTCCCACCACTCCCACCAAGCTGGGCATACTAACACTCAGTTTCCTACACCCCAGACCTGTTTTCATCATCATGGTTTCTAGTTACACTTGTCCATTAAAGACTACAAAAACACTGGCACACACCTATGATCCCAGCACTTTAGAGGCTGGGGCAGGAGAATTATTGTGAGTTCAAAGCCAGGGGGTTTAAGGTTTAACATCAGGATTTCTCTCTCAGTCCTGGGGCCAGAGGTCTAAGTTCAAGGTGTGGAGAGGGCCATGTGGCCTCCGAAGATGAGAAGATAGGAGGTGACAGCCAGGCTTGCTCCAAACGCAGGGCTTCCTAAGGCAGAGGGTCCTCCCTGAACAGTGTGTTTCTTAAGGACCACTCCCACTGGATGCCACAGCAACCCATGATGACCTCAGTTTACCCAATTACACATGGCATGACTCCATTTCCAAACTAGCCCACATCCTAGGGTGTTAACATATGAATTAGGGGACCCACAAGCCCAGAACAGAGAAGTTTGCTGAAATGATGTCACAGAGGTTTGGCAGTCTCCTAGGGAGACCAGGCAGCTCCTCCAGGACAGAACTTGGAGCCACACTGAGCACTCGCCTGAAGCTGCTGGCCAGAAGTAATTATAGTTTATTTCTCTGTGCCATGTCATCACCTTTGGTTAGTACCAACGCCCAGCCTCCCCCAGCTCCAGACCACACTGGAAACGAGGAGAGGATGAACACTCACTCACACACACAATAAACGAACAACAAACTCAAACAGCAAAACCGCAAACTTCCGGTCCAAATGGAACTGGTTCCCAACCTAAGCCTGACTATCCTCTGGGACTTTCCTTGGGTCTTATAAATTTCTATCTGAAAACAGCAACAAGGACCTGCAGGCCATGAACTTTTCAGCAGCAAAGACAGGCAGGCAGGCAGGCAGGCAGGCAGGCAGACACACACACACACACACACACACACACACACACACACACACACACACACCAACCACAGGGAAGGCTGGTGTCATGGCTGTACTTTCTATAGACTGGTTTTGTTTGTGTTGGGACAGGGTCCTACTACATTGCCCAAGCTGTCCTCAAATGACCCTTCTCTGTCACCCTGGCAAATCACTGGGATTACAGGCATGCACCTCTGTGCCAACCCTCTGTCCTTGTTCAGGGACTTTTAAAGACCGCCTGGGTCTTTAAAGACCTCAGTCATGGAGGTGATGGGGTTACAGGTGTCCTTATCACACTCAAGAGGATCTCTATGCTTCCTCAAAACACCCTGTGTAAGCCTAGTGCATGTGGCGCTGATCTCGAGTACCGGCTGCACCCAGCTGTTCCTCTGCCCCGCCATTCTCTAGCACTGGAGTTGGTCACAGGGAAGAGCAGGCACTTACTGTCTTCCTGGACTGGGCTTTTGCTGACGGTGACTGGTAAACACCGACAGGGATGAAGGTGCCAACCAGAGGCTTCCCCACATAGCAGTGACCATGAGAGCTCATCTATCTAAAAGACAAAACTCTAGGGAGGGCAGAATAGAAGACACACGCCATCTCCACAGCAGAGGGGTTTGCTTCATCATCGGGGCCGCGCCCGCCTTCTTTTAAGGCTGTCAGGTGGCCTGTAGGTTTTGAAATGTGCCATTTCCTCTAGCTCATTCCCCCAGACTGTGTTAGTCTGAGGGGCTGGAGAGATCACAAGCCAGGTCTCCGAGTCCGTCTGACTCATGCTGCCCCCTCCCCTCCAAGAAGGAAAAAGCTACATTGTCATTTCAGCTCCTGGTCTCTTGTGCTATTATTTAAAATGCTCAAGTCTGCATATCTTTTCTTTTGTGAAATTTAGAGAGAAGACAATTGCTTCCTTCTCTATCCTCTGCCATGCTGAGTCCCTTTAAATCACTTTGAAAGTCCCTCTCGCAGGACATGGCAGCAGAGAGCATTTCTTGATCTGGTCACAAGGAAACAATTCTCAAAGCGGCCCCAGGAGGTGATGCTGGCAGGGCTTGTGGCAGCCACGCTGGGTAGGAGCAGGCATTCAAAGCCAGCCAGCTCGGGGCTCCAAACTGGTGTCTATGGAGGCCAGCAAGGACCAAGAGGCAAGGTCTCCTCCTTTCCAATAGGGCTTGCAGGTGAGAAGAGTCATGGCAGCCACTGTCTGCCTTCAGCATTCATGCTCACTCTGATGGCTCAGTTCACTCACACAGCAAGAACTCTCAAGCAGGCCCTGCATGGGTAGCCTTGCTCTGGTGACGCTCTGTGAGCGCCCGTCACTGTCCCAACAGATTCTATGCCTGATGACTGAGACTCTTGTTTAACCTTCTCCCATCAGGGCACAGTAAGATGCTCAGTGAAATCTGGAGCTAGCAGTGATTGACAGCTCCTCTTGGCAAACACTCTGGCCTGGGGTGTTCAGGTATTACAGCAGCTCGCCACCGCCCTTTCTCGACAAAGGGCCGTCTCTTCAAAGGGCTGGCACACACGTTTGTAAATGGCTTTTTACAATCTTGAGCTGTTTTTAAACTTTACATTGAAACGAATTCACTTTAATAAGGCCATATATAGCCACGCTTTAGTTTTGTGCACAAGTCACCCTAAGTGACCCACGATGTTTGTCCTTGGCTTCTGGTTGGCTTGAGCGACTGTACTCAAGGATGAGCCAATCGTATCCTCCCGCCTGGCTCAGCTCATCAAGGTTCCTGCGGTGACAGTTGTCTAAGTGGATGACACCCCCAGTTTCTCAGGGCTCAGCTCCTCTTGCCATTTCCTTTCTTACTCTATCAGAGGCTTTCCCGCAGCCCCTCAAGTGCACTCAAGTCATCTGTTCACTCTAAATGTTCCTGTTACTAGGGCTGGCCCGCTTACCTCCTCACACCCCTGCGCCAAGGTTTCCCATGGCCCTCAGCACACCCCCATCTTCTCTTGCTCACTACCCTGCTGCTTAAGCCTCTCCCTCTATCTTCTGCTTTGTATTCCATGCTTTATCGCTCGTGTCCCCAGCAATATCGGACTCCTAGGGGCAGGGCCATTGTTCTGTTTCCGAATGCACCCTATAAGACCCACACAAAGCAGACACCAGCAGGATGTGTTGAGTGGACTGCATGCATGCACCTCTGCATTCCATGCAGTCAATAAACTGCCAGCTAGAAAAAGGGAGGTGGAATCTCAATGCAATCACCTGACTGCCAATCACATTCCCTATATGGAAGGGAGTGGTGGGAGGTGGAAGGTTCCACACTGTAAGTCAGCATGTTATGGTGGAGTGTGGGAAAGATCTCCACTGGACCCTGTCTTTCTTAAATGTGTGTTCGTATGCACATGAACATGGAGTGCATATGCCAACAACAGAGGGTGTTGAGTGCCATCAGCACTCTTGGCCTTCTTCCCTTGAGACAGGGTGTCTCTGAACCAGAAGGCTACTATTTGATGGAGCTGGCCACCACTGGGATCTCCGCATGCCCCCAGCTCTGCCCCCAATGCTGGGAGTAGAGCTAAGAGCAACCATACATGAGCTCCACATGGGTCCTGGGGATTCTGACTCCAGTTCCCATGCTTATTATACAAGCATTCTTCCTTGCATCCTTAAAAATGATTAGCAATGGCGAAGGGTTGAGGGGAAGCTGGTGTGAGTGAAGCCATATCCAGAGTGGACTAAGGGCTCTGAGAAAGGAAACAGCTCCCACAGGCGTATCTGCTGCCCCGCACAGCGGCACATTCCAGGAAGCTGACTACCATGGGCCTGTTATAAGCTAGCATCTTACGACATGACGCTCATGTCAGTCACAATGTGACTGTCGGGACTGACTCTAACTGTGCACAAAAGCCATACATGTACCAGGGCTAGCTTTCCATCAGGGCAGGCTAATGTAGCCTGCACTATGCTTAAGTCAGTATTCTGTTCATCTTCAGGCCAAGAGTCTTTTCCTTGACTTCTCTTCTACGTCATAACTGATGGCCTGACTAAATTGCATCCTTTCTTGCTATGTTTAATCTCACTGAGCTGGTTCCAGCACTTCAGGTGACGAAGCAACTGTATCTTGGTTCCCATCAGTACCGTCAGACATCATCCACGCCAGTCCTCTGCAGGCTGAGTTACAGCCTACTCTGCCATCTTTGATCCACACGGCAGAGTCCATGCTCACCACACCCTACTCTACTGTAGTCCTCTTTGGCTAGGGGCACAGCTGGCAAACTTCAGCCAGTGTACATTGTCAGGCTCTAAACCCCCAGCCCGCCTCTCTCTTCCACCCATTAGGATCTGCTGTAATGAAGACCAGCCTTACGTTTTGCTGAAATCAAGAAATGTCTACAGCACTCTCCTAATTTACTAACCTAGTTATCCCATCAACGAGGAAATGAAGCTAATTGAACAAGACTTCTCAGTGAACTCATGTGGATAGCTAGCAACCTCCATAGACTCTTCTAAAACATACACACCATCTGTTCCTCATCTCTGTCAGCAAACAGCAGGAGGCCTGTTGGGCTGATAATTAAAATTTACCCTCTGCTACCACAGACTCCTTTTGACTTTAAGGCAGTGTTTTAAGGCTTAGAACTTGAAAAAAAAAAATTTCCACGGTGTACTGATGATCATTTCATATTGTTAATTCTTTCCATCCACAGCGTCCAGTCCCGAAGCGGCAACTCCACTTACAAGGCCTCTTCACTCGGTTTGCCCAATGTGTGTGAGCATCTACTTGTGGCAGGCACAACCCTTCGCTGCTTCTGTGCTTTCCAATTCCACTTGAAGAGGCTCTACGTAGGTCAGCGGCTGACCTTTGCTGACCCTTAACCCCGACAAGTACACTATCCCTTCCCTTCCCCTGAAAATGGTTTTACTGTCCCTATTGCCAGTGTTACTTTATCTTAGCAAAATATACATAAAGTGTAAAACACCGCATACGATGACTTGTTAGTGCAACTCGGGGTGACTGAGTGTTGTTACGACGTGCACACGTCCATTTTTACAGCTTTTCCATCACCCCAAACTCTATGCCCCCCCCCCCGACCCCTGTTAACCTCATCTGTCTCCTGTCTCTCTGAATTCACCACATATTACATATAAGTGTGCTTCTACAACATCTGACCTTTGTGCCTAGTTTCATCCGCTCAACACCACAGCTTTTCTTAAGGTTCATATTAGCTGACCGGGTGCCAGTGTGTCCCCTCCTGTGGCTAGACAGTGCCATTCTGTGTATAACCATGCCTGACTTCTGCTCTTTTCTCCAGGTCTCGGTTACCATGAAGAAAGCTGTCTGCACTAACGTCTGCACTAACGTCTATTTGGATCCTTCCTCTCAATTCCTGTAAGTATACACCTGCTGTCTATTACAAGTACTTGATGTTCTGCCATTTGAGCAGCTTCTATTTGTTTCCCAGGGCAACCAGACCTCTTCACAGTCCCACGTGCAATGCCAAGAGCCCCGGGTCCCTCCTCTTTCTCCTACTCTTCTTCCTCTTGGAGTGTGTGATGTGCGCACACACAGAGAAGCCAGAGGTTGTCTCTCTCTGTCACTCTCCACCTGATTTTTTTGAGACAGGGTCTCTCATTGAACCTGGAGCTCACTGAAATGGCGAGGCTGGCTGCAACTTTCTTCCAACTCTGCCATGACCAGCTGTGGTGTAGGGAATGGACTGTCAGTTCCCACATGCTCATGAGGAGGCATGCAGTCACATACATGTCCACATGCTCATGAGGAGGCATGCAGTCACATACATGTCCACATGCTCATGAGGAGGCACGCAGTCGCATACCTGGGCTTCAGCTCTGCCTCCTCCTTTTCAGTATTTGCTCTGTTAACTGGGACTTACTAGTGCATTCATTTCCTAGCAAGGTGGGTAACTTGGTGGCTTAAAGCAACAAAGTTACTGTCTTCCAATTCTAGAGTTAATCACTGACAATGGGTGTGAGGAGCCTGCAGGGCGGGTCTCCTCTGCAGGGCTGGTCTCCTCTGCAGGGCTGGTCTCCTCTGCAGGGCTGGTCTCCTCTGACCGCTGTGGGCAGAAAGAACTGCTTTCATGGTCATCAGATTCCCTCTTCCACCTTGAAGGACTTTGATTATAACGGCCATTACCTCTAACTTGAAGGTGAGCTCATTTGCAATCTCAAAGCCTCCTTATGATGTAGCTGTCCATGATCAACAAGTGTGAGGCAAGAAGGCAGACACCTCAGTTGAGAGACACTATTGTGACATAGTGTCTGTGCTCACAGGTGAGGGGAAGGAGCACACCTCAGTGCTGAGACCTTACTCTGTGTACTATAAACAAGAGAATGGTGCCATCCATCCATATATATATATATGGTCCAAGGGTTACTTTGGGGGTTATTTTGGAGTATTGGAAATGGAGCCCAGGGCCTCATACACATTAGGCAAGTGCTCTAGTACCAAGCTACAGCATCAGCCCTTGGTTTTGTGATAGGGACTCCCTACATAGCTCGAGTGGGCCTCGAACCTGTGACTGTCTTACCCTCCCTCCCAAATGCTGACATCACAGGCATCGCCACACTTGGACAGCCTATCGAAGTTCTTGGTTTTTGAGATGAGGTCTAGACTGGCCTAGAACTCAAAGAGATCCACCTGCTTCTGCCTCCTGGGTGTGGGGAGAAAAGATGTATGCTACCGTACCAGGCTACCTGTTGAGTTTGAGTCCATAAAACAAAGCGTATTCAGTGCTGCAAGCCTGGCCCCAGAGCACAGAGCACAAAGCCACCTCATGCTCCTGAGCATTAATCATTACCACTTCCTGACTTCTGCTACTTTATCCACTCCTTGGCAAGATAATCCTTGTCACCAGAGGCTACTTCGCAGTTTTGGGGAACCACTTTCTTTTCCTACTATAAAACCACAACAACCTCTTCTCCCAGGGCTGGAGCATAAGCCTGTCTCCTGTGTGAGACCTGGAGTAACGGGTCCCAATCCAGGCTGCTGGGGAGGGGAGGGGTCATGGCTTGCTCCCCCCTCAGGGGCTAGCCTGTGATCTGTGTTGGGGGATGGCCCTTTTAATTTTGCCCTGGTGCAGGAGGATGCTCAGCTGTTTTCCTCTGCACTCTCTTCCTCAAATGTGAATCCATCCGAATGGCACCCGAGTGCCGGATGCTTCTATTCCAGTTGCTTCCATCTACCTCACAGGTCAGCTACATTTGTCTATGTCACAGAGGGATGCTGTTCCTCTGTAGGGAACAGAGAGCCACGCCATCAGCAGACAATTTGATGCTACCGACTATGAGGCCAGCTCAGGCTTTATACGCGTGTGTGTGTGTGTGTGTGTGTGCACGCGCACGCTTTCTATCTCAAAATTATGTTTCAAACTTCATTTCTAGCCCAGAGTCTTGTGCCAGGGGCTAGAGTGTTCCCTGCTTGTTTTGTGAGATGCTAACTGTCTTCAATAATGGCCTCTATCATTCTGCCAGACATCTAGGGGGGTCAAGGGAGGCCCCCACAGCAGAATCTTCAGGGTAGATGAGCCAAGGGCCCCAGGTTTGCATTTAGACTGAGACACTAGGCTGTGGGCTTATGGGAAATCACCAGAAGGTATGGAGATTGTGCACAGCAGTAAGCAGGCATAGGCCAGAGCAGTGACCAATACTGCTCAGGTGGAAGCCTGTTGGGGTCCGGAGCCAAACATCATTCATACCCTACTCCTGAGGCCACCACACAGATCCCCCCAAAGCACATGACTAAGGTTCCTCTACCCAGGCACAGTAGGGCTGTGCCTGCAGCTCATCTGAGTGTCTGGGCACTTCCACAGGAGACTGCTGTGCTACCCACAGCCCCTCTTGCTTTCTGAAGGAAGGGCCAGCCCACATTCTCCCAGCCTCAATCCCCAAGCTCTGTTCCCTTCTCTTGCCTCAGAAATCCCATTTTCTTCCTGGCTTCCTTTCTAGTTTGGTTTTACACAGGGAAATCTACCCTTACTACTAAATCTCGGGGTGGAAGGTGAGCCTCACTGGCCCTCTGTGTGCTCAGCAGGTAGAGCACCTCCTACAGCCCGTGGTCCTTACAGCTCTGCTTTACCTTTACCTTTACCACCTGCCCCAGATCTTCAGGGAGGCGGTGTCCTTGACACCAGCTCATCGCTCACTATCAGAACGCCCCCATAGCCTCTCTGAACTGTAATTTACAGTAGGGTTCGGCATGGTGTGTGTGTGTGTGGGGGGGGCGGCTACTCTGTAACTTGAAATCCCATTCTATTGCTCCTCCATTAGCTACATCCTCTCACTGCCTAACCATGCCCGGGAGCCTTCTGATGGTGTGCCTGGATGGTCAGGATGGAACGTGGAATGCTTTTAACTGGGGTCATCTCTTTGGCTTTATCATTGATCTTATTTGGGAATTAAGAGACTTTTCTGCATTTGTGTTATAGTTAAAGAGATAAACCCAAAGATTTAAATAAAGACTAAAAATGGCACTGGAAACAGCCTCAAAAGCAAACAAAAACGGTGACTGAATGGATGTGGCACAATAATTTGAAGAAGACAGTGAGCATCAGAGCGAAGACGAAAATTTCGAGAGTATTGCAAAATGTGAACAGTGGCTGGAGAACTGAATGAGCCAATCCACACGAATCTACACAGGATATGAAGACCCCAACTGTGCTGCTCTGAAACCATCACAGTCGATATAAAATTATGTTCCTTGTTTGGAAAAGGCTCAAAACATAGGCATAAGCCTTAAGATGCTATTAGAAACTTATTCCTTAATGTTATTCCACAAGACGTATGTTCCCTGCCCTCAGAATAGCAGGGATGCTGGCTTTCAGGAACATCTCTAAGAGACATCTCAGCAATTTTGTTTTGTAAGAATTGAAGTGGTCTAGAGACCACGTGGTCTTCTAGAAATCCTATCAGATGAGGTGGGCGTGGCACCGGGACCCTGCTCGGAACAGCATGCCATCCCTAAGGGTCAGAGGGCATCTGTGGACAGCAGAGGTCTGATGGGTGAAGCATGCTGGCAGAATTCCAATCTATCCTCCCGAGAATTTTTGTGTTATGTTTGTATACTTTTCAACCACAATTTTTGTTTAATGAAGGGATAGAAAAAGCTTTCTGTTAAGATTGTCAGCAGGCCCAGAACCCAAGGAAAGATCTGACAGCTAAAGTTCAGATTCTGCCCTCCTGAAGAGTCACCTACACCACAGCTAAAGCCAAGCTCCGGCATAGATCTGGCAGCTTTTATTGATCAGCCCAGACAGTAACAGTGAACAATGAAAAGAAAACCAGCAAAGCAGAAAAAACAGAAAGAAAGTATTGTTTCTCTATTTAAAGTTTTCTATAAAAACATACTCATGTCCTGTAAGAATGCCAGCCAGTTGCTAGTCCAAGCCTCTCATCAGGCCCTTAGAAGTCTGATCTCCAGATGGAGATGTCTGGGGGATGTGGCACCTGCTCTGAACTCGAAGGGTTAACCCTGCTCGGCTCTAGTCACTAAAACCGTCCCCTCCCTCCCTGTGGCTGCCCTCCCACTGGCCTCCCTGCCCTGTGGTACCTGCCATTCCTGGTATCATGCTGTCGCATACTCTTGATAAAATGAATCTTCTTAAAGTTCTTTGGTCTGGGAGAACCTGAGAGTGTTCGACATCTGGAAAAAAAAAAAAAAAAAAAAAAAAAGAAAGAAAGAAAAAAAGAAAAAGAAAAAGTCATTTAAAAAACGCCACTGGTTGCCTACTGGACCACTGAGACATATCCACACAAAGGCAGGAAGGAAGGACCAGACAAATGGCTGAGTCACCCCGTATCAGGCAGGCGTGGGGAAACAGTGGGGACAATACAGCCAGCGGGAGCAAGGAAACTTAGAAAAACCTAACGACAGACAATTTCCTTGATAATACTGATAACATTTTATATGAGTCTGTGAAAAGCTAGCTAAAGAAAACTATTGTCCCCAGTTACAATAATGTAGCCTAAATGGGTTCCAAGGACATCCGCCCTCTTACCATCCTAAATCAACACAGGTAAAGGAAACAGAACACTGCAATTTTAGAAGATTTGAGGCCGGAGGGTTAACATGCAAAGTTCATTTTAAAAGCAAGCCTGAGTCGTTTCTCCTCTGGAATGGGAATTGGCCTGAACACTTTGGGCGGTGGCCCCAACTCCTGACTCCACCTGGGAACGCACAGCTTAAATCCCAATGAGAATTAAGACCTAGTAGTTGCTGTCTCCTTTTATTGCTTCAGAATACATTTTAATAAGTACTTATCTACTGAACCGAAGTGAGCTGATTGGAAAACAGAACCCCCCCCACCCCGAGAACGGGCAGCATTGGACAGCTGAGGAAGCTTACTTGTGGTCAGCGATTGTTGAAGTATTGTGGTAAGTCCTAACTCACAAACCACAGACACTAACTACTACCAAAGCTGAAAAATCCCACCACAGCGAGGCTACTTCTACTAAAAGCCTTCCCGGCTAGAGACCAAGAGCTGGCTCTTCCTATAAGATGTGCATACCCATAACCTCATATTTCCCAAACAGGCTCTGGAAAACCCAGGTCCCCAAAGCCCACCCTGAGCTCTGGGTGGCTACATCATGTGAAAACAGTCAACTCTGTCTCAAGGGAGGAGATGTCTCCCCAGGATGCACATGTGGGGACTGAACTGAGGAACAACAAGGGTTCTAGAACTACAGGACAACCTACTCTTTCCTCTTCCCCTAGGGAAAATCTCCAAGGCAGGACTGGCCTGGTTCATCCCTGTGTACCCTTCCAGCAGAGGCTGGCTTTTTTGGAAGGCCTTTCTTAGAGTACAGATCACAATATACTTTGTTTGTTTGGTTGGTTTTGTTTAAAAAAAAAAAAAAAAAAAAAAAAAAAAAAAAAACTCCAAGATATAACCTCACGTGAGTAAATCCCACCGAAGCGAGTCAAGAAAAGGCAAGCAATCGGTGGTTTTGTGGTTTTTACTAGGAAAAGTCCTTCTGTGGGCTGTGTGTCCAGAGGGGAGGCCCTATTTCCCATCACTGTCCATTATAGTGGGCTGAAGCTTCAGTAGAGGCATGGCCCTCCCAACCCCCAACCCTGAAATTACTGTGACCACGATTCATGACTGCTGGCATTACAAATCACTCAGGGCTCCCAACTAACTGTATTAGCAACACTTGCAATCCCCACTGCCGCTGATTACTGTGAAAACGAAATGAATATATACACTGTGTATCTGTGTTTCATAAACTGCCAAGTAACCCACTGGAACGAACACACTTATACACGGACTTGCACACACATCACATGCAAATTTCAAGTGTTATGCTATTAATAGGCTGTGAGCTGGGTGGGGGTAGACCTCCATATCCTCTAAACAGCAGCCCTTATTAAACGCTCAGAATTCACAGCTTTAGAAGGAATTTCTTTAGGAGCCTTGCAGAGCGCTGCCTGTGAAAATGCAGTACCGGGAATGGTGCTCACAGCTCCATCTAACTCTTTACAGACTTCATTCAGGCTTTCAGCTCTGGGGCTCGTGCGGACACAGCCTCTATTTGCCTTCTTGAGACCGCTTTCTGGAAACAAACTGCCTCCGTGCTGACCCCAGAATGACTGCTTAGGTCTACAAGCCACTCAAGGTTCCCACAGAAGGATCTAGAAACATGGCGTTGCTGGCGAGAAAAGAATCCCTAAAGCATAAATATCAAAGATGCTATGCCTCCAGGGCATTCTGGGTAGGGCCATAGGTTTAAGACTATCCTTGTTCCTCACACTGCCCCACCCACAAACCAGAGCTTTCTGTGCCAGCCAGTCTGAGAGAAAGGCTGAGAGCTAGATGGGAAGCTAGGTGGTGAGCTCACCGAGCCTGCAACCCGACAAGCTCTGGATCCTAGTGGGCATTGATGACAACAGAGGAGAATGACCCAGAGCTGCCCCCACCTCCAGTGCCTGCACACGGGGACCATGATTCTTTGGGCTGCTGTAGAGACTGGAGGGCAGCAAAAGGGCCACAGGTGTCATCTGGGTAAGGAGGTGGCTGCAATAATGACATCAACAGCCGTAGCTCTAACCCCATCTGCTAAGTCATCCTAAGAAAGCAAACAGGTGCTGGTGGCTGCCATGGCCTCAGGAGGTCAATCAAGGCTGCTCCAGGGACCTAGAAGAGACGTCCTAGGGTCGCGTTTTGGGGTCCCAGGTGATTGCCAGGCAGGTGGCAGACTCCTCGAAGTCCTCTCATTCTTGGAGCCCTGGGTGTGCACAGGAAGCTGACAAAGTGTAACAATAAAAGGCGCACCTCTGGGTGTCAGCACCCACGTAGGCCTCACTCCCCAGGCTACGTGCTGGGCTGCTTTGAAAAGCATTCAGACAAAGCACCAGGGGATGGAAGCCACTTAAAGCACCATTGGCAACAATTGCCAGGGAAACTGGAATCCTGGGCCGCAGTGGACAACAGGTTGGGCAAAGGCGGGATTCACAGAGCTGCCCGCATTAACGTGTAATACCTATTTAAAAGCATACGCGTGGAGGGATGCACAATTAAATCAGGAGAGAATGAAATCAAAAACTAATTCAGTAAGTTTAGCTCTTCCTTGTTAGCACTGACTAGAGGATACACTCAATTATGCTCAAGTTTTAACAGGCACCTTGGAAGCAGCTGTTTTACATGCTAACCTTGATTGAAAGCAAGCCTTCCTTCCACCCACTCAGTTTCCAGAACACCTCAGGGCCATTCCTGGTTCAGTTCCTATCAGAGACTGCAAAACAACTTCATAGGGCAGCCTATCCGGGCCCTCCCATTTTACAGATGGGAGAGCCGAGGCTTGTCTGATGGCAAGTGAGTCCTACATTTCCAACTAGCAGGCCTTCTCCTATATCACTTCATTTCCTAGGAGCAAGGCATTCCCAAGTAAATATGAACACCCTTTTTTTGTAGTCGCTACCCTTATTTGCTTATTTATTTATTTATTTATTTATGTACAAATTAATGGGGCACACACGTTCACACAGCACTTATGTGGACATCAAAAACAATCTACTACATGGGTCCCAGGGATCAAACTCTGGTCATCAGGACCGTTGGCAAGAGCCCTCACTCAGAGCATCACCCTGGCCCTGACAAGCTGCTTGTTTGTTTTGTTTTTAAAGTTCATTTGAAGAAATGAAGACTTCCAAAACTGCCTTGCTATCAGTCTACTTTTAGATATTTACACGATTTCCATTGAAATTCAGGACATATTCTGTAAGCACGACTTGGGAGAAGTCAGTTACTACAGAACAAGTGATTTTCACTCTTCTTCCATGCTGGGTAAATCTAAGAGGAGACCTCAGGGGTGTAGAGGGGCACCCAAGTCTCCCCCAGCCCTCTAATTTCCTGGGGACACAACAGCCCAGGCTTGAACCCTCATGGGGGCAATTTTTACCTCTTCCCTGAGTGGCTGGAATTGTTCTGCTAACGGCTGCCACCGGAAGCCCTGGGCATCGTCTCTCCTTGCTGGTCCCCTCTCTGCTGCAGGTGGGGGTGGGTAGGCTTGGGCACAGATGATTTTCTGCTCTCAGGCCAAAGCCACTTGTTGCCATCTGGGAGCATTGTTCTCCCTCCTCCATGCTCACCAATTACTTGAACCAAAGCCAGTTCCCTGCCTCGCATTTTAATGGTGCTGATGTGTGGTGCCTTCAGGGAAATGGCTTCTCCCAGACTGGAACACTGCCCCTCACAGAACATGTCCTTTGGGGCTTCTGGGAGCCCGGTAGGTTTCCAAAGACTTCAAAAGTAGAGACCCTGGCCTTCTGGCTGACGTTGGTGACCAGATTCACAGTCACCTGATACCTGCTTCCCACATTGGCGAGGGGCCCTCTCAGGACATCGCTCTGCCCTCCACAGTAACACTACCCTGGCTCCACGGGGGAGCTACATCCTGGAACGTGGCCAAGCAGATGGAAGACTAATGCAGGCTCAGGAAGCACTAATGCCAGTCCATGGGAGCTGCCATCTTCCCACAGGTCTTCTCGTCTGCCCTCTGTCCCTCAGTCCTCACGGTGAAGCCACACCTGTCTCCCTGGCCTTGGATATTTCCAAGGATGGAATCACACACTTTTCCCTTGCCAGCTTGGAGCTGCAGGGAGAAGGCAAGAAGACACAGCATGCGAGCATTTTCTCCTTCACAACAAAAGCCTGGCTGGACCTCTGCAAAGATGTGGGCCGGCAGAGAGGGCAGGATCTGGGGAGGGAAACCTGCCAGTCACAAGCAATTGCTGTCATCCCAAAAATGTGCCTTGCCAGCACTTTTGTAAACCGGTAGGAAAAATGGGATGGAATGCTTCCAAACCCAAGGGAGTACTTGCAACTATCTTCATCAGGTTGCCCCAGCAACCAGCTAGGGAGTGACGTCACCGGTCACCTCCTGAGGAGATCTGTTTGCTTCTCCTGCTGAGGGTGAAGCCTAACATCTTAAGCACTGTGTAATGCCAGAGTTAATATGACCCTGCTTCCATAAACGGCCACTTTTAAAATGCAAAGGGCCACTGCAGACAGCATGCCAAGGCCTTGGTGCCATCCTCAGCAACTGAGAGGGACACCGACCACAGAGGAACCACAAGGAAGACCAAAAAACAAAAAAACCATGAAATCTGCAGGCAGATTGGCCTGCTCCAGTCTATTAGTGGGTGTTCTAGTTTTCACATCTTCAGAGTTGAGGCTCCACTGTGAGAATTCTTTTCCCTGGGAGTCAAATGCTTAGTCTCAAAATTTAATCCAGAAGGTCAAAAACTAAAAGCACCCACGTACTGGCAGCTGTTACAAGGCATGAATACACGAAGCATGGAGAACTTACCTGCGGAGAGGGGCATTCTCCTCAATATCTTCCAGGGTCTCCAAAGATGATCTCTGGGAGATAAGGCGACGTCTAGAGAGACAAAAAGCCAGAGGTTAAAAGTGCACAGTAAAACTGATCAAACAACTGTGCAAATTTGCAGCTATCAGAAGAAAAATACCAGCATAACATCCCTCAGTACATCCAAAAACATCTGTCCTTGCCCCCACAGAGAAGTGTGGGGCCTCACCAAGGACACTTCTCTTCCCAACAGATGCTGACCGCTACAGAGAGTCACAACCATGGAGCCCAGTCCAGGGGACACAAAATCCCCTACATCCCAGCCCCGGGGACACTGTGGGGGAGGAAACAGAAAGAGGACCAGGGAGTTTGCTGAGCATGGGTCTCCTGGAGATGTGAGACGCCGCCCCCACAGAGTCTTAACATGGCCGCCCAAACATGAGCGGAACAGAGACAGCAATGGACATGTGACGGTGTGTGAGGGGTGGGTTGGGGAGCAGGAGGCCTCAACCCTACACAACGAGCTACACAGGCAACCAAGGAGTGCTGAGAGCATGAGAAATAGTCTTCCCCAGAGGGGAGCACACCAATAGGTTATCTACTACCAAGTACCCCTAAACACACACACACATGTTCTTATATAATACATAGATCTCATATGCTGTACAGATGGAGCAGATGATGTTTATGCATTTAGGAATGTATGTGTACACACACACACACACACTCACTCACACATGTGTGCACGCGCGCATGTAACAACAAATAATGAAAAAAGAGGCCAGGAATCAGAAAGAGCAGAGAGGACTATAGCGAGGACTCAGAGGGAGGAATGGGACGGGGAAACGATTTCATTCCTTTATGATCTCAAATAACAAAAGACATTTTAGGAAGGAGCGCTGGTGAGATGGCTCGGTCGGCCCTGAGGGTTCCATCTCCCGTGGGAGAATGGACTCCACAAGCCGCCATCTGACCGTCACATGTCCTTGGCGGCTCTTGTGCACCTGCCCCACACCCACATAATAATAACAATAAACAAAATGAAAACAAAACAGACTTAGTCAAAAGCTGTCTTTAAGAGGCCCTGCAGGGGGCGCCAGGCCCATTTCCCTCGCCTGCGTCTTGACCAGGCTCCTTGGTTAAAGGCCTCTTTGTGGTAATTATAGATGCATGTGACCTGCTTCAAGGTTCAATTGCCAAACTGAAAATTTGGCAATTTGTTTTTCATGAAAATTCATGACAAGAACAGTATGATGCCTCTTACAGTACTCAGGACCACCGAGGTACCATGAGCCTTCCTGAGCATCTGAACCCAAGAGATTGGTAGAGATTCAATTTTAAAAGCATATTTAATCATCTGTGTACCTATGTCTGTCCGACATGTATACATGGGCACACGCATGTGGAGACCAAAGGACAGCCTTGGGCGTTGTTCCTCTAAGGAACTACCCACTTTTTTTGCAGACAAGATGTCACTAGAACAACTCTTATAAAGGAAAACATTTAATTGAGGTGGTAGCATAGGAAACCTCAAAGCCTGCCTCCACAGTGACACACTTCCTCTAAAACGGCTACACCCGCTTTAACAAAGACCTGGCTCCTAGCAGTGCATTCCCTATAAGATTATGGGGCCAATTACATTCAAACTACCACCAAGGTATCTTACTAGGATGGAGGTTCATGGACTCAGCTATGCTGGCTGGCCAGTGGGCTCCAGGGAGCTTCCTGTCTCTGCCTCATGAGCACATGGATGCATGCCAGCCGACTTATCTGTTGACACTGGCACTGGGTATTGAACTCAGGTCCTCATACTTTCATGGCAAGAGGTTCACCACCTGAGCTCTCACCTCCCACCTCCCTTAAAACCCTCAAAAGCGGTCCCTGTCTCAGGAAGGCCATGCCACTTCCAGAGAACTAGAAACAAATAATTGAGGGCAGCCCTCAGAGGCCAGTGAGGAAGAATTCTCAGCATGATCAGGCAGAACAGGGACTTTTCTGGGTTGTTGAACTGCGCCTGCCCAAACCCCCACAGTCTAGCTTCTTTAGGTGGGCTGACATAAGACTGGTCCTTGGTAACTCGGAATATCTGGTGTGGACGCAGCAGGGAGAGCTGGCGGTGACTTTAAATAAGTCTGTGTGAACAACCACTGCAAAGCCAATGATTTTAGGTAGAAGAGCAGATGGGAACATTTGATACCATCTTTACCCTAAGAAGAAAATGGGACTAAATGGAAACACTGATTTCTTATAATGACATGCCACTCACCTTAATAAACAACCATGTTCTGGATTGCTCTAAAGAACAAAGGCAGATGCAGCTTAGATTTATTTGTTTATTGCTTTCTTTGGATGTGTATATATAATTTTGAACAGCTACCCCACAGCAAGTCTTTTATAGACAACCGAAACCATTTTTCAAGACCTATCTTAACATTTAATAATTATTCAAATCACTTTAAAAAAAGTGTACATCCAAATTTTTTTTTCTTTAACTGTAAACTGTTCTAATTTAGTTGTCTCAAATCACATTAGTTAATGTGTCGCCAACCACATTAACTAATTTCCTAACAGGACCACCACTGTCTTGGTGACATACAGGCCCCACAGCCTCCTCCAGTGGTTAACTTAACACTGAACTTACATCCACATAATATGGCCAGTTCAACAACAGTCATTGGCAGCTGTCAGAAATGCAGCCATCTTTACTTGGGAACCCAAGGTACAGAAGTTATGTTAGAGTTAGCCAATTTCCTGGGGAATGTACAAACACTAGCTCCAGGAGTTCAGCTTTTGGAAACTGCCACGACAGCATCCATCAGCTATGGCCCTGGGCATCTGCACCATTGGTTAAGATGAACTATCAAAATCCCAGTTAGTCCTAAGAAAGTGAGGCCCAGCCCCTTAAAGAACTGAGTCTGGCTAGTCCAAAGGACCATGCTGGGATTACATCAGACATCCGAGCCTACTGCATCTCTTAGCAGCAAATGTTCCCACCCCATCCACAAGGTTTCTAATTATGCAAACATCACCCTAAAACCGGTTTGAGACTGTTTTGCTCGAGACAACTCATGACTAGCTAGCTGTAATGGTGCACCTTCTTATTACACCCTGGCCAGAGTTTCAAATAGAACTACAGTCAAGCATTTTCTGCCACACAGTGACTTGCTACACATGTCACAGCCAGTTCTGTTGAGAAATTTGGTTGCTAAAAATTTTCTTCCTACAGGATCCCATGGAGCAATCATTGTCCCATTTCAGCAGGAAGTAACCTTAAGATAACAACGCCCCCTTTCCCAACCCTTGGAATTTGGGGATAATAGTCATCTTCTTTGGGATGGTTTTAGTTATTTAGGGTCGGGTATGGAAAGTGATGCTTACACTCGGGTTTATCTTTTAGATAGGAATAGGGTATGGTTGGGAAAGGTATGGTTTAGATGGGATATAGGTAGATTAGCCTATTTACTTGTGAATTATTGAGTAAGAGTGAGATAGTATTTTACAGCTTACATTGTTATATATTCTTATTTGTGGTAAGCTATGTAAAATTAAGTTTATATTTTGTTATATTGTGTGAAATCTTTCCACTTATGATATTTAATGCACATTTATTCTTGCCATATTCCATGTATGTATATTCAAGACATTTTGTATATTGATACAATTTGGGATATTTATCATGCTGCCCTTTACAGTTCTACCTCTTGTCTTGACATTTCTACTCTACCTCTATTTTAGGGATTTATATGTATGTATATGTATATAGTTATATTGTTTAGGTATTTGTTCCTGCTTTACTCAGAGAAGTTTCAATCAGTTCTTTAACTAAGTTCCTGAGTATTACAGGTTATCTTCACTCATGTTTCCTTTACCTATGAGATTAGTCAGACATAGATGCTTAATCTTCAATCACTTCATAGACATGCAGAACACGGCATTTAAATGTTTTAATATTAGTACTCGGTTGACATGAGACACTGTTGCTCCTGACAGCACTGTGCACTTTCCCGAAAATATGTTGGACACTGTTGTTGCTTCTGCTGGAGTTCATTCTCGCCTCAGCTAATGGCCTGTTGGGCAAAGAACTGCCCCCACCTTGACCACTGATTTGGACATGCAGTCCTATGTGTTTGCAAGAGACAAATATAGAAGACTGTCGGACCTTGCCAAGTCAGGGTAAGACAGCCTTTCTACCTCGCTGCTGTTGTTGTGGTCTGTCAAGTGCTCTAGGCCTTAGCCAAAACTGGGTGTACCAACATTGCTGTGAGACCTTGGGTGACTGTTCAGGTAGCTTGCTGTTTCTGTCCTCGCTGTACCTTTTGGAAGTTGCCCATCTGCACTTCCTGTCCACCCTAGTATCGTTATTTTCCTTCTCAGGTCTTGATGAGGTTGAAGACTAAACTATCACAACTATTATTCTCTCTTCCTAGTTAGATATATTAGGTACTAGACTTACGTTTTCCAGCTTAGGACAACTCTATTGTAAACTCGGTTATGCCTTCACCCTAGGACTAGATATGTAGGTCATTTTGTTCTCGATTTTCCTTTTCTTAGAGCACACTTGTTATTCACTGTTTTGTATATAGTTTTGTATCCAGCCTAAATCTTTTCTTTAGACTAAAAGGGGAATTGTTGTGAGATAGTTACATTGTCTCCTTCTGTGGCACTGACCACGCCCATTGGGGGTGGAGCCAGGGGCGGAAGTGACCTGTGGAAGGAAGTCGGAGGGAGAGCCGGGAAAAGCTCTCTTTCTGGCGTGACTTGGACAGGAGAGGATCGGGTTGAATTTCCTGGTGTTCATCTGTCTAGGTTGTAAGTTATTTCTCCCTGAATAAACATCTATTCGGCCTATTTGTTTATCCTGATCCTTATTTAACCACGATGTACAGGGGTGGCCCACATTCATTTGCCATGAGGAGGGGGCAGCGCTGCATTGGTCTCCCACTATGGCTACAGCTTAGCATGCAGGGCATTCAATTGGTTGTGGCAGGATCCCCTCCTCCACCTGGGAATGTCTACTCTGTACCTGTTCCGGTTAAAAAAAAAAAAAAGGAAAGTCAGGGAGGAAGTTTTGATTGTCTTTCTGTTAAAATGTCTATTTCGAGTGTACAGTTTGTATGGGCTTTGCTCAATCTCACGTGATGACAGAGACAGTTATTTTGTGCTACTTTACCTCATTAAACAAAATTAGCCAAGAAACTGGGTATGGTTACAAATCTGCAACAAAAGTTAACTTAAAGCTGCTGACTCCAAAGTGGAGCTGCTCTGGAAAACAACACATAGGCAGTCTTGGTTTTGACTAAGGATCGAGAAGGGAGAGCATGAGTGTGCATGACTTCACCAGCATCTAGAACAAAGGTGACCACATGGAGTGGCCCCACCCAGGACACATCAGGTCTCTGAGTCATTTTGGATTAGGATGGATTTCCATGTGATAATTCCTGTCCTAAAAACAAGGTTTATGAAAGACAGGATTTTAAAAATGGGGTATTAAAGCTGCACCTCCAAGCATCTGTACAGGGATGTATTTTGCTGACAGCCAGATTTTGTAAAATGTTAAAACCTGGTTTTGCCTTCCACAGATTATGGTTATGCTCTGTTTTAGGATCACAGCTGAATACCAGAAACTGAGATATTCCTAGGATAAACAGTCTTTCCTTATCTAAAGTCTATTCAGATTAACAAAGACCAATTTGAAAACACATGTCTAACCTCCTTGCTTTTACTAACATTGGTAAGCTGTAGCTAACTTGATAAATTAAGTCATACAGAAAACTGTTCTCAAAGTTAAATGTGTTCTCAAAGTTAAGCCTAAACAACCTTTGTCTAGTTTAGAGATGTCTAACATAATGATCCCCTGAGCCTCAAATGCTTCAGAGATCTGAGAATGTGGCATTTTAATAAGAAAAACTCCTTATGATGGAGACATGGCAGCACCTGGCAGCATCCTGTATCTCCTTCAAGGAAGCTGTGGATGGGCAGGAAAACTACCCCCCTGACGCTTGCCTGAAAGATGGCAGGACCAGCCACGGAGCGGAAAACTGCCACTGTTAGCAAGACAAGGCAGGCAAATCTCCCCAAATTCCTACTCCACAGAAAAGTCCAGCAGGTCTGCTGGGTGTGGCAGCTGAAGACTGATACTGCCTTGATGGCCATGGAGATAACTGGATCGCTGGAAAGCACAGCCCTTCCCCCAACACCTCCAAGCCTGCACCACCTCAGGACCCCATTACTTCATTAGTTAAATTTCCTATTAAAGACACAGACAGCTGTGCCTCTCTCTATGGTGCAGGATACACAGGGTTCAGACATAACTTCGGAGGTTCAGAGTGCCAGCATCAATAGATGCGGTTTTGATAAACTGATAAAGCACTGACTGCAAATAGTTTTCAGGAGTCCTTAAAGTTCTGTGGGTTTTATGGTCCCAGCTTTTTGGGGGTAGGTTAGCATTAGAGGCGGTATGGAAGCCTGCAGGCCTGTTCAACTCTGCTCCTTCCTCAGCCTTCCTCCTCTTGCACTCACGCAACCTCTTCCGCTCAGTAAATACCTCTGGTTGTCCTCTAAGTACAGACTCAAAGGTGCCTTTCATTGGGCTAAAAACAGGCCTCAGGGGAAATGTTTGTAAATTTTAACACAAAGTCATAGCCTTCTGCTATGATAGCCTGACGTAAATCTGTTCCAGTTGTTTTATAGACACTTGCAGGTTCCTGGGAAGTTGATTGCCCCTCTTTGCCAAGACAAGATCCACTCCTGCCAGATGTGTGCCAACCCCAACCCAGAGGTGGCCCTCCAGATACACCAGCCCCTGCACCAGCTTTGAGGATACCAATGGGGAGAACTGGCAGTTTGACTTCACCCACCTGCCCAATCATAAGAAGCTCCGGCATCGCCTAGGTCTTGTTGACCCTGTTATAGTACGGATAGAATAGAGGCGTTTCCCACCTGCAGGGAAACGGCAGATGTGATGGCTCAGGAACTCCTGGAACACAGCATCCCTCAGTCTGGCATGCCATCCCCCAAGCTCTGGGACATGAGTGCTGGAACTACCTCTCCTTGCTCAAATGGGCACCTACCCAGCTACTGGGACCTGGTTTTCCAAGATGTCCCAATGAAGGGCGCATCTGCTCCCCTGTCTCCCTCATTCACCCTTGCCTCTTTTGTACAAGCAGGGAACATCAAGCTTCCTATAGCTGGCCCCATTTGCAGGGCCAATGAGAACTATTTTTTTTTTTTTTCCTCCCAGCAACCTGCCTTCTCTGACTCCTCAAGGAATAGATGCCCGAGGTCTCCAGGATGGCCACTAACTGAATGCTTCTCCACCCATACATACCTCCTTCTGAGAGTGGGTCCAGTGACTCGCCCCTCCATGTCACCCCATGCCAGAAGGAAGTAACCAGACTTGAACCGGTGCCCATATACCCAAGGAGTCTGGGATGAAGGGGGAAGCTCCTCTTCAGATCCCACTCCTCACTCTCCAAATTCCCCTTCTCAGAGAGCCCACCAAGGGACGGCTCCTCCCCCTGAAATGCTCAAGACCATGCCTACAGGGTATTGAAGACAGTCTTTAGACCGGCAGCATGGTTTCTCCTTCCCCTGGAGACCACCCAGGAGTTGCTTTGCCCAGCTTAAACCTGGTCTTATTAATTCATCCTGATTTGGTTTTTGCATCAGTGGAGACTGGAGTACAGAAACCCTTCCAGGGTGCCCTGTGAGGTGGCTGTACCGTTCATCTCTACCCCTCCCTTACCATGCTTAATCCTTCCAAAATCCACAGTCACATCTTTTCCCTAACCATCTATCCTCAGGAAGCTGTGTAGATGAGGTAGCTAAGGGCAGGTAGCCAACTTAACCGGCCACTTTCACTATGCAATTTGTTTCCTAGGCCAAAGCATTACTAGGCCACCCCTTTATCATAGACACAGCTGATGAGCAAATGTCTTTGCCTAGTTTAATGACTGATGATGAATACTTAGCCTTGGACCAGAACAGCATGCTACTTTATTAACCACACAAACATTCGGTAATAGACATTCAGTAATAGACCAGCAAGGCTCAAAGGGAAGCAGTATGTGCTGAAGTCACCAAATCAAAGTACCCATGACTAGCAGACTGAGCATGCACCAAGGGGTCATCCTCTTGTCTGATAATTATAAGCAAGGAGCCCAGTGTGGTTCACACGCTAGTGAGCTTCCTGAGGGCGTTTCAGGTTCATCTCAAAACACTGAGTACTAAATGCAGGATTCTGAGCAAGAAAGGATCCGAGATTCCTAACGGTACATCTACATCTCTGAATATACTCACTCGAACCAAACTGGTCTACTTGGAACTATGCACTCACAGCTCATCTGCGGGGAAGTCACTGTATCCAGGGACCTGCAGATGGACAGGGTGGCCGTGTTCTAATAAAGTCATTTGTATACTGAGAACTTGAGAGAGGTCACTGGGGTAAGGGAAGAGAACTACACAGTAGGCGGCAAGGCCAGATGAGAAGGACCAGAGCCAGCAGATCTAAAGCTTAAGAGCAGAAGAGAGCCACTGCCCCTATTTCCAGGACAGGAACAGCTGCCATCCATCCATCCTGTCCCCAGGCAAGTGGGCTCCATGGTCTGGCCATTCTGAAAGGCTCCCTAGTGTTTGCTGTCTTCATCTTGCCCAGCAGTGTCTCTAAGGACCTTTGAGAGCGAGGGTGGAAGGAGGCAGAACCCTATGTTGCCAGAGTATCTTAGAAGGACAAGGTAAGGGAGTGGGTACTGCCCAGGGAGTGGGGAGCCCTGGCTTCAGAGTTAGGACCAGGCTGTGACATGCTAAGAGTTGACCCCTGGGCCTTGGTGTGCATGCTTGTGTAAAACTCAGAAGGCCCCTTAAGTCAGTGCACTCCAGTCAAGCTGCGCATCGTAATGCTCCTTGAGCAGTCTGCTGCCCCGGCAGGCTTCCAGAGAGCCTGTCTTACTTATCTGGGCTTTTTTAAACCACCAGGGGATTCTAATGAGGACAGTTGATCCCACTAAAGGAGGTCACCTCCAACATTCTGCTGTGGTCAAGAGTGAGTGACACTCCAGTTAATCCCCTTATTCTCCTGCCTTGGCACACTTGGGATGGAAGCCATCAGTCATCCTTGCATGGAGACCTTACGAAGGCCAGTACGCAAGGGGAAGCAGGCTGTTTAGTGGAGGCTAGGGAGAGCCACAAGAGTTTCAGGCACAAGCAAGAACAAAGTACAGTACACTTGCATGTCACACATAAAGGGCCAGAGGAGCAAGGACAAAACATCAGCTGGGCGGACAGGTAGGGACCCTGGGGAGCAGTCATGCCAAACACTTCCTGCCTCGGTGTTCTGTTTTCCTGCATGGAACCCACTCTCGTGATGTTCCTGGCTATGAGCTGGGCTCCTGGAGGGCAAAGCCCTCTCTTCACAGGCGTGGGAAGTGAGGGCAGACGCCTCAGTTACATACACAGGTGAGAAGCTGAGACACAATGACCATATCTGTTTGCAGGGCTGTTATTAACAGGAAGAACATAAATTCTTAGTACATCCTCAAGATGATCCTAAGCCTACAGTGTATCTGCCTAAGTGTTGTGTCATGTGTCCGCTGACCAATCTCCCCCCTCCCCACAAGACCCAAACAGGACCAGACAGAGGACTTGTATACTAGCTGATCTTCTACAGCTCTGGTAAGACACCACAACCAAGGGAACTTACAGAAGAAAGAGTTTGTTTGGGGCTTACAGTTTCAGAGGGCGAATGACCATGATAGCAGGGAACATGGCAGCAGGAGGCAAGATAGAACTGAGCTCACATACTGGTCCACAAGCACCAGGAAGAGAACACTAACTGGGAATGGCAGGGGCATTTGAAAACTTCAGAGTTAACCTCAGTGACACATCTCCCCCAACCAGGCCATACCTCCTAATCCTTCACAAACAGTTGTACTAGCTGGGAACCAAGTGTCTTAATTAGGGTGTCTACTGCTGAGAAGAGACACCACGACCACGCGACTTTTCGAGACAGGGTTTCTCTGTGGCTTTGGAGGCTGTCCTGGAACTAGCTCCGTAGACCAGGCTGGACTGGAAGTCAGAGATCCTAAGCCTCTGCCTCCCGAGTGCTGGCCATGCAACTCTTATAAGGAAAACATTTAATTGAAGAGTCTCACTTTCAGCTTCAGAGGTTCAATCCCTTATTCTCAGTACAGGGAGCATGGTGGCATATGCAGGAGGACATGGTGCTAACCCTGGCAGTGCTACATCCTGCAGGCAATAGGAAGTTGACTGAGACACTGGGCGGGATGCTGAGCAAAGTAATTTTTAAAGCCTGTCCCCACAGTGGCACACTTCTTCTAATAAGCCACACCTGTCCCAACAAAGCCACACCTCCTCATAGTGCCTCTCCCCATGAGACTGTGGGGCCAGTAACATTCAGACTCCCACATGAAGTATTCAAATATGTGCACCCATGGGAGCCATTCTTATTTAAATCATCACAGCCGCCTGGGAAGGGAGGGCCATGCCATCCTCTCCTTGGCATTCCTGGGAAGGGAAGGGCAAACAGCTGGTACTCAGTCAACCCTGGCTGGCTACAGAGGTCCTTCATCAGGCGGGTGGGTAATCCCAGACTTCTCCCAGAACAGTATTTGGTCTTCTTCTTTGTATATAACTGGTGAGCATTGTTTGATGTCTGAGCCTTCCGTCTGTTTCACAAGGCCCAGAATCCACTGCTGACTGGGAAAATGTGGGGCTGGATAAAGCAAAATCCCACCTTCACCCTATAAACCAGGGAAGCTTGCAGCCCCTGGCTCCTTTATAGACTCAAAACCTTAAATGTCTCAGACCCTTGGGTTTGCGCAATCAAAAGGATTGAGGCTGGTTAGCCTAGAGGGCAGAGCAGACTGAGAAAGCCCCGTAAGATGTGGGGAGATCTCTTACTTCCTGAGTGCAAGCCTCATGCACCCTGCCTCAGGGACACAGTCTTTGCATTGCCAAAAAAAAAAAAAAAAAGGGTTGCTGTGTCCTAAAACACATGGCATACTTCTGCCATCTGCCATTGGTTTACTATGGAAGCCGTCTGCTTAACAGATCCCGTCAGTACAGAGCGGTACATAAATCCGCATCTGCCTTCACTCCTGTGTTTCTTGTGACAAAGATGCTTTGCAAAGACTAGGCTCTCAAAGCAGAATCACAACCCCAAACATTCTGCTGCTGCTTCCTTCCGTTTCAGGGTTTTAAACTACTGAGGGCCACGGTCCTCTGAGCCTGAACTGCATTCTACAAGCAAGGGAAGGTAACATTGGTCGTGTGCTAAAAACTTTACATCCGAAACTCCAGAGGATCCCTAGTGGAAGTCAAATCACTTCCCTGAGCTAGGCCTTAGGTCCTAAGTCAGACTGGCCGTCACTAACATTCATCAGACACACGCTTTGTTCCCTGAAAAGTGCTGTTGACCCAGGCACAGCAGTTTCTTACCTATCAGCAAGAAGTGCTTAAGGGTGGAAGAAACCTCAGGCTGGCTGTGAAATGTCAAGGCAGTGACATCCTGCCTGGGCTGGGTCAGCAGTCACAGAACCAGTCAGGCCAACAAGCCCAATCCCCCCCCCACCCCACCCCCACCCCCACCCAGTCCTCTGGGTAAAGGGCTCCCAGCTGGCCTGCTGCATGGACTAGCCTCCTTCCCAGATCACTACTGCCTGCCCTGATGTCAGAGCCATGCCAGAATACACACCCCAGTGATTAGAATTCCCTAGGGGCTACTGGGGTCTTCCCTAGAATGGAAGGAAAGTGGGTTTGTTTTTATAAAAAAAAAAAAGAGAGGTTCCCCAGGGAAAATTGCCAGTCCTGAAGACATCACACAAGTAACATCATGCACACTGAGCAGGCTGTATTTAGAAATATATATGTATATACAGATATGCATATAATAACAATGAAGAAAGTGGCCATGAATTTGGAGGAGGGAAGAGCATATGGGAAGAAAGTTACAATCTCAATTTTTGTTTTGTTGATTTTATTTTTCAAGTCAGGGTTTCTTGTGTAGCTCTGGCTGTCCTGAACTCACTTTGTAGCCCAGGCTAGCCTTGAACTTGGATTAAAAGTATACACTAACACTGCCCAACTCAAACCCATTTCTAAAAAAAAGTCTCTATCCAATGAATCAGAAAAAGGAGTCAAATTAAAATCAAAACACCACACGCTGTCAACTGGCTTGTTCAAATAAAATCTGTTTCTACATTGTTCTAGGCAGGTTAAAGAACACTCTAAATGTTTGCAGAGAATACATGCGGTGCTTGGCTGGTTTGTTCTTGCCAAACCCTGGAAAACCACAGTGGGACATTACTGCAGTACTTGTAGCTGTGGCAGCAGACAGGCTATGAGCAGATTCACCACCCTCCAGGCATTCACTGACAGCGCCTGCAGGTCACCCTGTGTACTCAGGCCCTGCAAAGACAGTGAGTCAGTGAGTACCCCAGAGACAAGTTCAAACACCTCTCACAGGGGATGGAGAGAGACTTGAGAGCCTGATAGACGGATAACTGTGTCACTTTGAAGGCATCCGGGCGGCCAGTCTCCCAGCTTTTGTTTGGTTTTTGTTAACTTTGTTTTGTGTCATGCTGAGATGGGTTTCACCATGTGTATAGCCCTGGCCAGCCTAGAACTAGCTGTGTAAACCAGGGTGGCCTTGAAATCATGGCCACCAGCCTGCCTCTGCCTCCCCAGTGCTGGGGTTAAAGCACTTGCTACATACACCAGCCTGACAATGCCTTGGTGGCATCGCCTTTCTTCGTTCCCTAGTCACACGTCTTCCCGAGACACACATGCATGTTTCATTAGAAGGCAAGACACACAAAAACAAAGATGGGGGAGGAGAAGGCAGACCCTGTGGGCAGGTGAGGTGAGCATCCCGCCCTTCCCCCAGGCTGCAGAGCTGCCTGTCCACAAGATGCCCAGAGGGACCTTTAGTGGACAGACCTCACGGTGAGGACACCAGCATTAAAGGCTCTTGGCTCCCGGTCTGATTTTTCTGTTCTGAAGGACCTGTAGCAGCAATGGATCTTGACAGCGAGGAAACAGTAGCAATTATTTACATCAAATTCAAGATTAATGGGTTCTGTGAATCCTAATTTTCTAGGAGCTGTTCTGATGAACTGTAGTTTATAGGAACACAATGGTTCTTCCTCATCCCGAGTTTTCTATCCAGGGACTTAAAGCGGTCAACTCCTTTCTGGAAACTTTATGTACAATGCCTGTTTTTCTTTGGTTTCTCAATATGTATCGCTTTTTGCCAAAGGCCCTGAAGCATTAGTCTCCTAAGATGCCCCAGGTGATCAAATTCAAAAGAATTGGCAGCACCCTCTCTTCAGCCACCAGAAGGTCACCTCCATCCTCAGACACAGCACAGTGACAACTGTTCCAGGAAGCTGTGCTTGGCATTTTCTAATTCCTACATTATTTTATGGTGTATTGGCGACATCTGCAAATATTAACACCTAAATACTCGAACACTGGATAACTCCATTCTTATTGACTTACATTCACCTCCAACCACACTCCAGGTACCTTACATACAGCTGCTTGGTTTTTGGAACCCTGCAGTGACTAGCATGTTGTATGCAGTGGTCTTTAAAACAATTCCGCAGTCATAGCTAGAGAACAGAAGCAGGATGGGCTGTGCCAGTCCTCCAGAGTCAGGAGATCCTCATCAGGGAATGCTGGGAACATGGCTCAGGGCTAGGTAAAGGGCTGGCATACAACCATGAAGACTAGAGTTCAAATCTCCAGCACCCACATAAATGCCATGTGGCTATACTGGCCTGCCTGGAATCTCAGCACTTAGAATAAGGGATCCCAGAACAAACTTGCTAGCCAAACTAGCTGAACTGGCGAGCTCTGCAGCAAGTGAAGGAGTCTCTCTCAATATTTACAGTGACTGATGATGACACCAGCATCTACTTCAGCCCTGCACACAGATGCATCTTCTTATACAGATACTCCCATACACAGATACACACTCCCATACACAGACACATACTCCCATACACAGACACACACTCCCATACACAGACACACACTCCCATACACAGACACACACTCCCATACACAGACACACACTCCCATACACAGATATATACTCCCATACACAGATACACACTCCCATACACAGATACACACTCCCATACACAGATACACACTCCCATACACAGACACACACTCCCATACACAGACACACACTCCCATACACAGACACACACTCCCATATACAGACACACACTCCCTACACACACACACACACACACACACACACACACACACACACACACACGTTCATCAGATCTACAGAGGGTCAAGCCACAGTAAAATGAGGCCAAAACCAAAGGCAGAAATTTACAAGTCGGCTGTGACACTGTTCAAACTTTTTTCAGCAGCCAAATCTTCCCTACCCTAAACTAAATCGTATACCAAATTCCAAAACATAAAGTAATTAAATCAAAACAATTACTAGCTGGGCATGGTGGGGCATGCCTTTAATCCCAGTACTTGGGAAGCAAAAGCAGACAGATCTCTGTGAGTTCTTGGCCAGTCTGGTCTACAGAATGAGTAATAGAAAAGCTAGAGCTGTGGAGAGAGACCCTGTCTCAAAACAACAACAACAACAACAACAACAAAGTAACAACAACTCCTCCCACAACAAAACATTAAAATAATTCCAAACTCTTTCCTTATAAAATTAAATAATTCTAAATGCTCTCTCTCTCTCTCTCTCTCTTCCTCCCTTCCTCCCTCTCTTCCTTTTTTTGTGACACAAGTTTTCTTTGTGCAGTCTTGGTTGTCCTGGTCTGAACTGAAAGATCCATCTGCCTCCCAACTACAGTTCCTATTTGATAACTGTTTTGTTATATATTTTACTATGTTAAGTTAAAACCCTTCTTTGTATTTAGACAGAAAAGAGGAGATGAGGGAGAGTCAATATGTAGGGACTGGAGAGAACAAGGTAAAGACCCTTTCTCTGGTAAGATAAGACCACATGGAAACACTTAGATTGATAGAAATGGGTTAATATTTAAGACAGAGATAGCCAATAAGAAATGCTAGTAACAGGCCAACAGTTTTATACTGAATACAGCGTCTCTGTGTGTCATTTGGGGCTGATGCGGCTGTGGGACCAGGCTGGCAGGGAAACTGCTCATAACAAAGGTGAATCTCAGCATCTCATTTGTTTCTTTTGGTCCTGCTTGTAGAGTAGGGGGTATAATCCCTGTTGTTAAGGATGAGTAGATACCTATGGTAACCATTTTCAAACATCTTAGGACCCACTTCTCTTCAGTAAATAGGAGAGGTGAAGCTTAATTCCATAAATTCTACTCTGGCAGCATGAGTTAATTAGTGCATAGTTTGTTAAGTAATTAATGTACAGGTCATCAGTGTGTCAGGCTTTGTTATATAATAGCTGGGTTCATTTTATTTTATTGTAGTTTTAAAACACCTTTCATGCAACTCTGTATTTGTTCTAGTCCTTTCTGTTGCTACAACAAGTACCCTAACGCCCCCCCCCCAATGCCAATGCAACTTAGGGAAGAAAGCGTGGTTTGTTGGCATATAATTCCAAATTATATAATTCTCCCACCTTTTGGGGAGAAGGCAGGAACTCAAGCAGTCAATCACACATCACACTCACAGTAGACAGCAATGAGAAATGAGCGCACCTGTGCTACCTGTTTGCTTTTTGCTTAGCTATCTTTCTCTACTCTTACAGTCCAGAGTCTAACCCAGGAAACTGCGCTACCCACAATGGGCTGGGTCTTCCTATATCAAGTATCAGAAAAGTCCACAGGCGGACCTGATCGAGGAAATCCCTCAGGTGAGACACACTTCTCAGGCGATTGTAGACTGTCTCAGGCTGACATTTAAAACCTTCACATTATAATATATACACATATGTATATATGTATGCTCATGTAAATTATACCCTAACATGTTAAACAGCTACCTTACGTAATCAACAGTTCCACTGTTTGATACGATTCAAGAGAAATGCAAGTATTGTGCACATAAAAACTCGCCAGGGTTCACAGGCGCATGAGTCACACAAGTCCATTTGCCCACCAACAAATGAATGGTCATATAAAATGCAATGCTAATCAGCCTTAAAAAGAACATGTGCTATAACTTGAACCTTGAGAGCATCAGAAGGCAGAGTTGCCTAGGAACTCATGTAGAACAATATCCCGAGAAGCAAATCCATAGATAAGGTGGGTTCACAAGCAGGGAATGGGCCGACAGTGACTACAGGGTTCCTTTTGGGGGCGATGAAAGCTTTCTAAAACCAGACAGCAGTGACAGTCACGTAAGCCTGTGAATGGACAGTGAGCACAGCCCTCATTCTCTTTCAGTAAACAGATGGCAGTGGAATTTTTGCAATAAAGCTGTTAAATATTTATGTATGATATATGGAATCTATATATGCACAAAAATATGAAGAGAAACCACATATTGAAAATGAAGCAATCATTTGCAGAACTCCAAAAGCCCTTGCTGAGACCCTCAGAATGCCACTGTGAAAACTACGGCTAGGGCTCAATTCCTTCTCACTGGGAGGTGGGACAGCTTGCTCAGGACCAGGGACCATTGTGACATTGGTTCCCCGTCCTGTTTCCAGCCCACCACACCAGGCACCAGGTTAGAACTGAAAGCCGGCAACTCTATAGCATTGCCGGAGCCTGCTTAGAGGGCCTCTTGCCTCAAGCACAGGACCATCATCTGGAACCTCTCTCTGCCCAGCTCTGCACCCTGACATAGCAATCAGAAAGACTCCCTGCCTCTTCTGTTTCCCTCCTCTCTCTCTCTTTTGCCTGTCTCTGGGAGAAGACATCCTCTCTCGGCTTGTACTGGTCTGCAGAAGAGGAACCATGCATACCTCCAGTCGTCCAGTGTCTGCAGTGAGATTGGAACCTCTCAGACTTTGAGGCTGAGTTAGTGCAGCTGTCTTCCTGTATATATAACTAGCAGCTGTGGTTCTTCTAATCACTAGGCTGTTGAGGGAAGGGTTAGAGGGCTGGGCCTAATGCTACACGAAGTCGCTCAGATGCAACACAGATTCTACAACTCACTGGATTCAACAGCGCATCTCAAAGGTCTGAAAGGTCCCTGTGTGCCAAGGCTTTGGCGTGACACCACATAGCTGCTACACACACACACACACACACACAGAGATATGTACCTGTGTATGTGTGTGACAGAGAGGGAGAGAGAGAGAGAGAGAGAGAGAGAGAGAGAGAGAGAGAGAGAGAGAGAGAGAGAGAGAGAACGTGTATGTGCTTGTAAGTGCCCACACAAGCCAGAAGAGGATATGGAATCCCCTGGACTTGGAGGTATAGTCAGTTATGAGTCATTCAGTATGAGGTGCTGAGAACTGAACTCTGTTTTTATAAGAGCAGTGTGTGCTCTCAAGAGTCATCTCTCCAGCCATAAGAGTACATTCTTAATGACCACAGGGTTAGGACATACTGTTTTCAATTGATATCCTCAGGAAGCAGCAGGCTAAAATAAATGTGGCCAAGTACCATTCATTTCCCGAAGGGTGTTTAATGATGCCACTTTTAAAGGTGAGATCCTTTAACAAGGGTCCCTGGACCTTTCTAGAGATCTGTTGCTTCTGAAGTCAGATGCAGTGTGTATGTGTGTATCTACTGCTTTCTTCTCTCTTGTCTAGACCAAATGATACCAGAAAAGATGAGAAACTATTGCTGTAATGCTAACAGGGCACTCACTGGGGTAGCACTAGAGTTCAGGATAGGGTTCTAGATTGAATTGACTCTACCGTGTGACCAAGCAAGCTGTCACTGTCACCATCAGCACAGTGCACTAAAATCGCTGTCTCAGATGATGGAGACATGAAGAGATGGAGGAATGGAAGAGTTAGGTCATTGTTCTCAGTAGCACATGGTGGCTAAGACTCTAGTTAAAACCAGAAGCCAAGGCTTCTGACACAGGTGAGCATTATAGGAATATGATGTTGATAAGGTCATGGGGACTCAGGTAACAATGGGGTGCAGGTACCGGATGGGGGTCCCATGCCTGTGAAAACTTTTGTTCATGTTCTGTGGGGCCAGCGCCAAGCTCTAGAGCAGTGGTTCTCAACCTTGCTAATGAGGCGACCATTTCATACAGTTCATTCCTCATGTTGTTCCAACCATAAAATTATTTCATTGCTACTTCAAATTGTAACTTTGCAGCTGCCATGAATAGTAATGTAAATATCTGATAGGCAGGGTATCTGTGACCCCTGTGAAAGGGTCACGACCCACAGGTTGAGAACCACTGCTCTAGAGCTTCAGTAAATGACAGAGAGCTGAGATGAAATCTGAAAGGCAACAGCTAGAGATAAGGCCCCCTCCTGAAAACAGGTAGATTCCTACGAGATGCAAGAAGAAATACAATCTAGACATACTCGATGAGTACGTCTAGCCAAGTGAGAAGAAACAGCTGGAGTTGTAAGGAGTAAATCTAAGACGCCTGGGCTGGGCTGGGGGTGGCTTCTCCCCTAGAGTTCTGGGGTGTCATGGGAAATAATGGCTTCTCTGGCCAGAGAGGTAGTTCTTCGAAACAGGTGGGTGACGACATATATCACATAATGGGATGAGGTCTTCAGGCAACTGTACTATGGGTACCTAAAATAATTTTGCCATGGTAGAGCACTGGATGACCCCAGCAGCAGATTCGCCACACCGAGGAGGAATGATGGATGACCCCAGCAGCAGATTCGCCACACCGAGGAGGAATGATGGATGACCCCAGCAGCAGATTCGCCACACCCAGGAGGAATGATGGATGACCCCAGCAGCAGATTCGCCACACCCAGGAGGAATGATGGATGACCCCATTCTCCTCCAGGCTCTGCCACAGCCCAAGCCACAGTCATGCTGTCCATCCAGACAAAACATACGTGTCACTCACCGTCATGATCTCATCTAAGTGTACTATTTACTGACACTGTTGTGCAGTCACCTATTTCATCACCCCAAACCCTCTGTACCTACCACATACCTATTGCCTCCCATTCCCTGGCTGCCACCCGTAAACTTCCCAATCCCTTCATCTGGCCATGCTAGGTAACTCAGAGAAGTGGATTCATAGCATCTGCCCTCGGGTGTCTCTTTCTCTTCTGAAGCTGAACAACACTGCATGTGTAGACATCACCAGGCCTAAGGCCTGTCACTCCTCAGTGAATCCTGGGATTTTGTCCACCTTTCAGCAGTCAACAACGTTGGGGGAAAAACAGGGGTACAATTCCATTCTCCCCGCCCCCCCCCACACAAACTGATGTCAGTCCCATCCACTGCCTCAGGGTTAGAATTGTCCTTGGGTGATCTCAATAAGTCTCCAGAGTGAAAAGAACAGAGCCAGCCTTGGAAGGTCTACTGTCTTCCTTCCCAGTGAATGGTGGCACCCTGGGAGCCATTAGCCTTTCTTCTCTGTTGTGTTTAAGGATGGCTTGTACACATCTATACATTAGTGCACCATGCCCCCCACCCCCAGGCA
Organism: Phodopus roborovskii; assembly: GCF_943737965.1. NCBI lineage: Eukaryota > Metazoa > Chordata > Mammalia > Rodentia > Cricetidae > Phodopus > Phodopus roborovskii. The sequence continues at coordinate 11,733,512 of NW_026126563.1, forward strand.
AATGTCCTCTTCCCTTCAAGAAGGCATTCCACCCTAAAACATCCCCAGGGCACTGAATGCAAGCCCCGGAATGGCCCTTCATCCCAGCTCACTGCACACAGAGCCCTGTAGACACGCCCATACATACCGAGCAACATGCCTCAGCTTCAGCCCTGCAGAGCGGTAGGGCAGACATAGCAATCTGGCCCTTCTAGGAACTTAGGGTTCCTGGGTACATAACAATTGCTTGCACAACAACTGTACACACAAAATACTCCACATACATACCCTCCCAGTCACCAAATAATAAGCACCAAATTACCACTCACAGATTTTCATCAATAGAGTCCAGCCAATGATTCCCATATGGATACTATCTGGTCAGCCCTTTGAAGTGTATTTTGAAACCACTAATAAAACTACAGAGCAAAGCACATAGTAAATAAACAGACCCTGAGTTTCCAAACAGCTTTAGAAAAAATAATGGCTTCAGCAGGACTGGCCAGAGCCTGAGGATTCCTGGGGTGGGAAGGTGGGGGGCAGTGTGAGGACAGTAAGGGTCAGCTCTTCTAGCCCATATTGGTTCTCTTCATGAAATAGCTGCATACATTTCTGTCATACATAAAGACCCACGAAGTCTCCAGAAGTAGCCTAGAAAGTTTTCATTCTTACTTAATTAAAAATGGCAAAATAGAAATTATCATTGAGCAAGCATAAAAATATCGAAGCACACTCCTGGGAGATTGAGGGGAGTCATTTCCACTGGCAATGATCTTGAGTCAAACTCTATCAAGGGAATCAGACAGACAGGGCAATGATCTGGCTTCTGTTTCCAGCTTCCTGCCTCCCAGTCATTTAGAATTGGTTCCAATTCCTAAGTTCACTTTGCTATATAAACTGGGAGAAGAGGCCACCTGTCCATCAAAGAGGACACTCAGCAGAGATGTCACATACAGCACAGACTGTGGGGCACACAAGGAGAGACGCCATGCAGTTGCTAAAGGAGTAAAAGGTCCAGACATTCTCTGGTAAGATAAGACCATGTGGAAATACTTAGATTAATAGAAATGGGTTAATAATTAAGAGAGAGCTAGCCAGTAAGAAGCCTGATCCATCAGCCAGTTTATAATTAATATAAGCCTCTGTGTGTTTATTTGGGGCTGAAGGGCAGTGGGACCAGGCTGAACAAAAACTGACTACAAACAATTGACTATATATGCACATAATATAATCGATACAATCTGATTCATCCATGTGTGTGCATGTCCTGTCAAAATATCAGCTGGTCACCTCTGAAGATAGTTTAATGGGTCATCTGATGGGCATGCATGGGCCTGAGGGAGAGCTGGACCAATCCTAATCTGCCAAACTGATGCCATTTCTGGATGGTATAAAGTGGGAAGGGGTTCAGAGACTTTAGGAGAAAGTTCCTGAAGCAATTGCACTCCCTTCTAGGAGCGCGGTGAAAGCTAACCCAGCCAACCACAAAGCCCCCGAGATGGCAGGCATGAGGCTTTAACCTCAACCCCAGACCAGCATAACAGCCTCTCCATCCTGGGATTTTAATTCTTAAAATGACATTTATTTATTATGTATATCGTGTGTGTGTGTGTGTGTGTGTGTGTGTGTGTGTGTGTGTGTGTGTGTACAGGCCACTTGTATGTGTCAGAGGTCAGAGGTCAGCTTCAGTTTTCTCACCATTGAATGGGCTCTGGGAATTGAACCCATTTCACCAGGCTTGGTAGCGGATGCCATTATTCAGTGAGCCACCTGACCAGCCCAGTCCTGAGACTAGAGATGTGTTCCACAAGCCCCTGTGCCTCAGTAGGGTGGTGATAAGGGCACTTACCATAAAGGACATACCACACACTAACACATACCACACACATACTAAAGTAAATGCTTTTAAATCTTGGTAAAGAAAACAGAGAAATGAATATCCATGCTTACATAGCACAAATTTGATGAGATACATGCTCATCCAGGTAGCTTCCCAATCTGAAGAGACCCATGGTCCCGGTAGCCTGCTTCTGATGTTAACCAACCACACATTCAAGCTATTCGTTGTCGGTACAAATTCATCCCTGCCAGCCTCAGTTAGGCAAGCCTCCAGGCGCCTGAGCCTCAGCTAGGGAAGCCTCCAGGCGCCTGAGCCTCAGCTAGGCAAGCCTCCAGGCCCCTGGGCCTCAGCTAGGCAAGCCTCCAGGCCCCTGGGCCTCAGCTAGGCAAGCCTCCAGGCCCCTGAGCCTCAGCTAGGGAAGCCTCCAGGCCCCTGAGCCTCAGCTAGGGAAGCCTCCATGTCCCTGAGCCTCAGCTAGGGAAGCCTCCATGTCCCTGAGCCTCAGCTAGGCAAGCCTCCAGGCCCCTGAGCCTCAGCTAGGCAAGCCTCCAGGCCCCTGAGCCTCAGCTAGGCAAGCCTCCAGGCCCCTGAGCCTCAGCTAGGCAAGCCTCCAGGCCCCTGAGCCTCAGCTAGGGAAGCCTCCATGTCCCTGAGCCTCAGCTAGGCAAGCCTCCAGGCGCCTGAGCCTCAGCTAGGCAAGACTCCAGGCCCCTGAGCCTCAGCTAGGCAAGCCTCCAGGCCCCTGGGCCTCAGCTAGGCAAGCCTCCAGGCCCCTGAGCCTCAGCTAGGCAAGCCTCCAGGCTCCTGAGCCTCAGCTAGGGAAGCCTCCATGTCCCTGAGCCTCAGCTAGGCAAGCCTCCAGGCCCCTGAGCCTCAGCTAGGCAAGCCTCCAGGCCCCTGGGCCTCAGCTAGGCAAGCCTCCAGGCCCCTGGGCCTCAGCTAGGCAAGCCTCCAGGTCCTTGCTCAGCTAGGGAAGCCTCCAGGCCCCTGGGCCTCAGCTAGGGAAGCCTCCAGGTCCTTGCTCAGCTAGGCAAGCCTCCAGGCCCCTGGGCCTGGGACATCTGTGCAGCCACAGTCTCTCTGAGCCTCAGATGCTTGCTTCTCCCACCCCACTTACACTTCCCTCTTCCTCCACTCAGTGGTACAGAGTACAGACTCTGACTCCAGGCTTGGTGACTTCTAAATATGCTAACACTTCCTCCCCCATTTCTCACCTCTTGGCGCTTCTACCTGAGTCCGTTTGTTTTTTTTTTTTTTTTTGTTTTGTTTTTGTTTTTTTCATTCCTGAGGCATTTTTTTTATATGCTGGTGACACCTAAGCATGGCCCTAAGACCACCTCACTACAAAATTCCAGTGGGCCCAACGGCCTTCCTCAGTTTCCAAGACATGTCCGCATAAGGGTACTCACTCACAAGCCAACCTCAACCCCTGGCTGCTCCCAGGGAAACCGGCTCCCTCTGGATGCTCCACTTCAGGAGAGCCACTCATCTCCAAGAAGCTGGGGCACAGACCCAGGAGTCACTTCGGAATCCCTTGCCCAACCTTGGTCTGTCACCACAGCCTCGTGTGTCCCTGAACTAAACCCCGAATCACCCACATTCCATCCACTCCCTACCTGGCCTGTCACCAACGTTCTGCTCTGCCTCCTGGGGGAACTCAAGCCCCTGCCTCTCACGGCAGTAGGAAAATAGCTCAGCTGAGAAAAGCCCTGGGTTCGATCCCAGTACCACCTAAAGCTAGGGATGATGGTGCATGCGTATAAACCGAGCATTAAGAGGCGGAGGCAGGAGGGCACAGTTTCATGCTGCAGTCGAGGCCGGCCTGGGCTACACCAGGCCTGAGGTCCACAGGGCATAAACAGGGTTGTCACCTGTTCCCGCTGCCGTTCCCCTAAATGTGCTCCCGATTGCCACATGGCCTTGGCACTCCCTCCTCCCAACTCCTTACCTGCCGGCACAAACTAAGGCGTTTCTTCCAGGAATTTACCGTGGCTCACATTTGTAACTGTTTCTTTACTTCCCCGCCCTCTGCTCAGAACAGCAAGCTCTCCAGGGTAAGAACCAAGGATACTTTGTTCAGTTCTAGGCCCAGCCTTTGGCACACACTCCAGAAGCTGCAGGTGTGTGGCGGACTCTGGCGTTAAGCAGTGAGAGTCTTCCTGGATCTGTCAAGGTGTGAACAAGCAGCCAGCTCCTGCTGCCACAGCTGGAACCGCCCTACCACGTGAAGTCCAAGCCACCATCCCTTCCGTTGTTTCTGTGCTGTTCTGTTGCAGTGAGGTGAGAGAGGCAACTCCGGCCTGGGCCTCACTTCCTCAGAGTCCCTCGGAATGAATGAAGCATGGCCTGAAGTCCCATTGGTGCCCACTCTGCTGCCCAGCCACTTGAGAGGATGAGAGAAGACAAACCCTTTGAGTCCAGGAGGACAGGGTGGGGTGGTGGCCCTTAAGGCTCAGCCCCGAGGAGGGAAAATCAGTTTCCTTCAATGGAGGGACATCAGCCACCAGCCTGGGCTGGCCCATCTCAGGAGCAGATGGCCAACACTAGTCAGACTCCGCTGACTTTCATGGCTTTCTTCTTTTGATTTTGTAAAGAGAGAGAAAAAAACATGAAGTTGGGTGGGCAGGGAAGGGGGTTGGGTAGGGAACGGGGTGGAGAAGCAGACTGTTGAGTTAGAGGACGGGAAAGAAAGGGAGAAAAATACACTATGTGAAATTCCCAAAGAATTAAAAGTAAAATAGATAAAAGGCTCACACCTGGTAGTCTATGTCTGTCATTTCCATGTCCTAAACACCCTATAACCTCCCCATATAGTGCCGCCTGGGGAGGACGAGATGTTCAAACGTTTGAGCCTACAGGGACATTTCAAGTTCAACCCACAGTACTTCCTTCACAATACATCTGCAGCGCGCTCCTGACACCGGCTCTGTGGGATGGTGTGTGTGTGCGCGCGATGTGTGCATGCATGCAGAGTGTGGCCATGTGTGCTCACATACAGAGATCAGAAGACAACCTCAGGCATTGGTCTCCGCCTTCTACCTCATTTGGGGCAGGCTCTCTCTGATGCTTATAGGTGCAAATTCCAAGACTAGCTAGCCATAAGCTTCTCAGGGTTCTCCTGTGTCTGCTTCCATAATCACCGTGCGAGTTCTAGGACTGGAGATGCATGTCACACGGGCTCTGGGGATCTGAACGCAAGTCCTCAAACTTGTGCAGCAAGCATTTTTCTCATTAGGCCACTTCTCCAGCCCCTTCGTCAGGTCTAAGGTCAAGCTTTTAGCAGCTCATCACCTACTAAACCCCTTCTGGAAAGTCAGCACATCATCAAAACCGTACTTGAGCTAATTTTCTCTTAGACAAGAAAATATCAAAGTAGCAAAAGAGTTGCCTGTGACTTGTCCGGAGGAAAAAGGGTCTGGGTCTGTGGAGGGATAGTATAAACTAGGTAACTAGATAATGAATGTATCTTTTGAAGGGAGAGAAAAAAAAATCAAACTGTAATTTTCTTTAAATTTTTATCTTTCGATGAAGTAGGTTCTTTTGAGAGAGTGCACAATTGTAATCTCGCTAGGAGCAATAACCTTTTGTCTGAGTGCATGTGTTAATTATTTATTTTTAAACTTAAACAGATGTCTTTTACAAGCTGCATTCTATTTAGCACCATCTCGCACCATCGCCCCAGGCAAATAAACAGACAGGAAGAAAGAATCTCTTGTTCGCTGATCAAAATTGTATATACTGCAGAAAAGTGCCCATCCAGTGCAAGCTCACTTAAAACAGCACACAACGCACGTGCCTCTCAGGGGAAGGGGTTCTCTGCGAACAGTACGTCTGCGAACACGAGCATGCATTAATTACATAAGCAGGTTAGGCCATGTCATTTCGTCAAATAACAGGACAGATGTCAACACAGAAAAGCCTCCCCCTTGGTCCCTGGGGCTGGAAGGTTAAGAGATCCTTGGTGGGATTTCCCAGGCTGCTCCACTGGCATAAGAGCTGACTGAGCTGTCCCCAAGCACCCCATGTTAAGTTTGCACCACTAGCTGTGAGAACAGAGTCAAAGGAGGGGACAGCTGTGTAAGCACATTCCAAGAGACAGCAATAGGTCCCAAATTGCCACCATAATTACGCAGGTGTGGGAATTACTACAGCCTCTGTCATTGCTGTACAAAGGTACTGCACGCAGTGGAGTCTGCCTGGGTCCAGGACAGATCAGGTCTCCACCAGCCACATGCCACACTCTGTGGCTGTCTCCTTCCACTGCTATTTTACCACTGCTCGGTAGCAGAAGGGAGGGAGGGAAACTGGGCAGGTTGGTTAAATATACATACACTACTGTCAAACGGATGGGGGCGGGTGAACCGGGCCCAGCATTTAACTTGTTCCTTGAAGGCTTTCTTTCTGTCTTGGACCTCCCTTGCCAGCACAGTATCAGAGGGGAAAGACAGTGGAGCCAAGAGGTCGTTTCTTCTGTACTGACTGCTCTCCTCCTCATCCGCAAAGAGCAGAGGGTGGAAGCAGCCCTCACACCTTACAGCCTGGTGAGGAATGCCCGGCATTAGATGAGACTGGCCTTTAAAAGGAACAAGCTTCTTCTAGCCCTCAAGCCCTGAAAACACAGTAATAAGCTCCAGAAGAAAACAGAGTCCTCATGAGGCACACGCTCTAGGGGTTGGGTGTGAAGCAAGGCACCGGGCCCCAGCACCAGATAAACTGACGGGGTATCACAAAACACAAGAGTAAATCTGCAAGTGTAGAACTCATCTATGAACGCCTATATCAAACCCGCATCCTGTTCATGACAGCAGTGAGCGCGAGCAGAGTGGCATTACGGAATCAGCCAGTGTACCTGAGTCACACAGGTGGCCATGGTAACACTACCTTCTAATCTGCTGACACAAGCAAGCACCCGCCCTCCCCCCTGCGCTTTATAATGTCAGTTTTAAGTGCTCCAAACCATACAGCGAATGTGTAGTTTAGTGTTCCCAACCACAAGAAAGCTGTGGTGGGCCCTAGGGACAAAACATTTACGGGACCCTTCATTTAGGTGTGAGTCTCAGGACTGCCCTGTGTGGGCTCAAGCCCGCATCAACAGCACATATTGAATCAGGTTTCATTAAACACACGGAGAACAAGGTTAGGTGCTAACTCAACGATGAAATATGACCAGAGGCTCTCGGGAGCCTGAGCCTAGAGCGACGGTTCAGTATTCCCTAACTCAAGTATTTTCAACAACTTTGTTAAAAAGAAAAAGCCAATAAGAGCATTGAGAATGCACCATCTGCAAGACCTTTATTTTAGAAAAGTCAGCTGCAAGGTATACAGGTAGCTGTGAAGAAAAGGCACAGGCAGCGGGCAGCAAGCAGGCTCGCAGGAAGACTTCCCGTCCACAGCTGGACAGCATCATCCGGAAGTACAGAGCTCAGTGGTCCCATCCGCCCTCATTCGGTGTCCCCATGTGAGAGTCCCCAGCCAGGCCACGGGCTACACCACAGACCAGCTGTGACAATTAATTCTCACTGTTCACTGACTGAAACGCACCTCTGGATGAGCCTGTCAAGTGTTTGCTGAGAGGAGGGGAGGCCCGCTCTGGACGTGGGAGGCACCATGTCAGGAGGTCCCAGACTCAGAGTGTTCACAACATCCTCGCTCTCCTTCCCGCTCTCCTGTCTCACACTTCTGCCACTGTCTCCCACCATGCGAGAATGTAACTCCTCACACTGTAAACCAGATACACCCACCCACCCACACCCCGGCCACCAAGTAACTGTGTTGTTTGGTTTTATGTCAATTTGATGTAAGCTAGAGTCGCTCTGGAAGAAGGACCCTCCATTGAGAAAATCTTTCCCACCACACTGTCCTGTGGGCATCCTATTTAATGCTGGAGAGGGTACAGCTCACTGTGGGAGAGGCCACCCCTGAGCTGGTGGCCCTGGCTGCTATAAGAAGGCAGGCTGAGCAAGCCATGAGAGCAAGCCAGTAAGCAGCACCCCTCCACGGCCTCTACACTTATTTCTGCCTCCAGGGTCCTGCCCTGGCATCCCTCACTGATGGACTTAGGAGCTGTAAGGTGAAATAAATCCTTTCCTCCAAGTTAATTTTAGTCATAGTAACTAACATGCTAGATGAGTGCCAGCATACCATCCCCCAACACATCCACACACGCATCCAGCATACCATCCCCCAACACATCCACACACGCAAGCAGCATACCATCCCCCAACACATCCACACATGCATCCAGCATACCATCCCCCAACACATCCACACATGCATCCAGCATACCATCCCCCAACACATCCACACACGCATCCAGCATACCATCCCCCAACACATCCACACATGCATCCAGCATACCATCCCCCAACACATCCACACATGCATCCAGCATACCATCCACCAACACATCCACACACGCATCCAGCATACCATCCACCAACACATCCACACATGCATCCAGCATACCATCCCCCAACACATCCACACATGCATCCAGCATACCATCCCCCAACACATCCACACACGCATCCAGCATACCATCCCCCAACACATCCACACACGCATCCAGCATACCATCCCCCAACACATCCACACATGCATTTCACTTTTCCAGGCTGAATCTCAGATTCTCAAAGTCTGATGGCACCTCAGCATTAAACCAGAACAGACTCAACTCTCCCTGTTACCCTGGTGATCCTTGGCAACCTCCATGGACATCAGTTCACAATGGTACATGGTGGTCCCTCTGAAAAAGTGTTCCAGGACTAAGGCGGTGTCAGACCATTCAACCTTATTTTAAAGGCATTTACATCCATCAAGAAAAACCACCTGCAACATAAGAAAACACTATTGGGACTAACCCAGGCCTCAAAACTATTTTACTGATTTCAACCACCGGAAAAATGCACTCAACCATGCCATGATCCCGGGACCCTGACACATGTAGCCCACAAAGGGCCCTAGAGCCCAGACAGAAGCACTCTGTGTTTCTCCTGGGCCCTGAGGTTGAAAGACAATGGAAATGGAGTGGTCAGGGTCAGACATGGTTACCCCAGGCTAACCTAACTCCCAGTGTGAGTGAGAGATGCCATCACTTCTGCCAGGGCTATAAAAAGAAACTGGAGGCGTCCCCCTGAGACATCCTGTTAGTCTCCATTCACAAAAGTACTGGTGCAGAGGTCTGTAGTAGGAATTCTTTTCCCATTGAAAACAACAAAAACTTCCAAGAAATATCAAATGGCAGGCATTCCAAATGGCAAAGTGATTTGCTGTCCAACTCGATGTTGCAGATCAGCTTGGGAGTCTGTCTGAAAAGGCAGGCATCTGGTATCAATTTGTGAAATACAAAAAAAAAAAAAAAAAAAAAAAAAAAAACAAAGCAAAACAAAACAATGCTAACACTCATGTAAATATTTCCTCCATTGCCAGATTCCACCAGCCTGTATGTATCTTATTCATTTCCTTATATTTCAGTCACCACTTTCCTTTTCCTGGCTCCAAAGAGCTAAAGTTAAGCATTTTGAATGTTGTACCTTTCTACTGAGCTATGCAGGCTAGATTCTTTCTCTCTGTAAAGTAAGGCCTGTAGGATGGCTGGAATGAGATAGATCATTCCTGATGCTTCCAATCCACCTGGCTCATCTATATTGGAAGCAATGCATAAAATGTGGCCTCTTTACCCTGCTTGCAAGACAGCTTCCAACCAATGCAGCCTTAACCAAACACGAGGTTGTGGACAACTGACAGTGTTAAGAATGTACTGGACACCTAGGTCGTAAAGCAGAGCCCAAAACTCGCTTAGACAAAACATTACCCATGTCAAATGGCAACAGGTAGAGGGGAAAGCATGGCCTCTGGGGTCAGATGGAGTCCCAGCTCTGCTGCTTTTAGGGACTTGGGGAGAAAAATCAAAGTCCAGCAAGTTCAGGTCCCCCTTTGACATGGTGTCTTTGGCCCCCATACAATCTGCAGAGGATCAAGAGGGCGTTTGGTCCCAACTTCAAGGTTAGTGAGAATTACAGTCCATGGACCTCACGGAGGTCGTGATCAGTAGGGCTGGGCTTCGAACTCACTACAAGTGACAACTGAGGCTCAAGGAGTTTAAGGGACCCACCTTGAGCCACGGACCCAGGAGAAAGCAGACTGTGCCATGTTTTAGAGTTAGGTGTGGCCATTGGTCCTTTCCCTTGTTTTATTGGTGTGTTTACACACTGTCATGCTTCCCGAAAGTTCACAGGGCCCCATAAGCTGGTAAAGGGAGAGTTCAATAAGCACGGGACCCTTCCCTGTACTCCACCTTCAAACCCTATGCCTCTGCCCAGTCTCCTTATCCCCTCCGCTGTGATGATCATGGGCTTCACTGGCCGTCTGGACTACTGACATCCACTCTCTGACCTCTGCATATCTGTTATTCTTGTCTGTCCCAACCCTTCCAGCTTTGGTTTCTCTGAACACTTTGATCCCACTATATACATCCTGGCTTCTACTGTCTACAAGAGTCCTCCAGTCTCTAATATATGCATGCATACTGGCTTCTCCTGTCTCCCAGTCAACCCTCCCTGTCCATTCCCCTCTGTCCTCAAACCTTACCTCAGCAGCCACTGCCCAGGCAAGCCTTCCTTGACACCAACAAGGTCAGTATCTTCCTGTCTGTATCATGCCTACAACCTTCTATTTGTCTGTTTTCCCTATTCCCAAGCTGGCTTCCATTTACATATCAGTTAATTGCTGACAGGTACCATTCAGACTAACATACATTCTATCAATTCCCAGCTTGTACCTCGAGCCCAGCAAACCTCTCTAACCTTTGCCTTGGCCCAGGCAACTGTGTCTCTGGATGTAAAAGGTTTCTATTTAGCATACATGCTACCCACCCAATTCTTCTCCTTCACTCCCCAAATTCCCTATGTTCCAACTACCCCCATTTTCTTCTTTAAAACACACCTCATGGATCCAGAACATATGGTCCCCAATGCCTAGAACCCACATCCCATCTTTAGGTGATTTTTCCTCTTTGGTTTGTGTGTAAATGGATTATTTTTATTCTTTAGATAGAGACTGGCTAGGTATCCATCTTGCCTCAGCCTTCGGCATGCCAGGCTTACAGGAGTCTACCACAACCAGCTTTAGATCTCTCTCATTGCTTCTCATCTTCTTCAGAGACACCTCTGTCACCATGTCTAACTAACGGAGGAGGCCCCGCACAGCAGCCTCCAGGGTTTGTTTTACTGGCAGTTTTATGAATGCCTTCTTTTCTGCCCATCTCCCACACTAGTGGCTAAGGTGTGTGGGGAGAGTAGCACCCCAGGGCTTGGCACAAAGCAGAAAGCCTTTGAGTCTGTTTGCATGCCTGAGACAATGGCTGTCTACGACCTTCCAGCAGAAGTGACATAAAAGCAAAGCAGGGACAGAGAAACCCCAGAGAGGAGGCAGGACAGCTGAGGTGAGGGAGTTCATCAGAGTCCTACCAGATAGCCAGCTGGCCTTGGGACAGGCAGAAAGAGGAAGGTGTGACAGGGCAGTGGACTGGGGTCTCCCCTCATGCACCACTCCGAGGAGAGCTGATACAGACTGCTTCCACTGACTTGTGAAAGCAGTATAATCCAAAAATCTCATAAAGCACCAACTCTGGCCACACCAATGGGGGTCTCTGTGGTTTTCGCCGGCTGCAGAGAGATGAGCCTCAAGAGGCAAGAAGGCAGTTTGGCTCAACACAACTCAGCGGCTGGTTCAAACTCCAGGAGCCTGAGCCCAAGTCGTTTATTTTAGGAATAGTTAAGCACGGCACAATTTGGTGATGGTTAGCTCAATACCGCAGGAACAGCAAAGCATCCATAAATCTCCTCAAGAAACAAAGCAAATACATACAGCTCAGATGGGACTACATGGGAACTCTTTGTAAAGGCCACAAAGATAAGTTCTATAAATTGACTGAGAAAAGCAAATTTTTGATAAGGGGCTTGGGGTGGGGACCCAGTGCCGGGAAAATTATTAGCCACATAGATAGGGCAAAGGGCACCAGGCTAGTAATCGTGTCGGCTCCCTGCCTTCTGGGTGGACAATGGGCATTGCATCCCTTCCCTTGAAGGGACGACCCTATATGCTTAACATCCCAGATTCTCCTAGTGCTTATCTGTGAGCACAAGGACCTCGAGCCTCCTGCACCTGTCCTGAAGGCCACTGTTTGGGACATATTCAGAGAATTACTGCTCGAAGGCCCGCCAAAGATTTGAACAAAAAATTCAATATCCAGAATGGAGTTTAGATTCCACCCCCAGCCCCTTCAAGTCCCAGAGCCTCAGGCACCACCAAGAGGTCTCCTCTCCCCTAATTTTGGTTTGGTAACGGACTTTGTTGCAATTTAGATCTGGGAATGTCCCTCAAGGGTCATGGTATTACAGGCCTGTGCCCTGGTTACTGAAAGGCCTTTGGTCATCTGGGAGTACGCTCTTCGGGGAGCGGAAGCCCAGGCTCTGCTCTCGCATTCCCTGGCCATGAACTCCACAGTTCTGTGCTATTGCACACTCACTGTGCCAGGCTGCCTACCAGTAGCCCCAAAGATCCCAAGCAATGAGCCAACCTCCCCACGGAGGTCATCTCAGCTATTACAGAGACAGAAAGCTTAGTTAAAAACAAAGAACTTCTGTCCATCCTGCAGGCAGGAAGAGGAAGCCGGTGCATCATGTGAGAACGAGCTCCTGGCTCTGGACCCTGACCCTCAGCCAGTTCTGAAGACAAAAGTCTAAGCTCTGGGTGGGGTAGGACCGCTTCCCCCTGGACCTCTACGGAGGTCTGTGTCTTCCAGCTCCCATTGCTGCCAGCATTCCTTAATGTTCTCTGACCACGCCAGACACATCACGTCAACCTGTCCGTCTTTTTGCTCTATCGAGCTCTCATAGCCTTAGGAAGACACCATCATTGCCTTTGGAGCTACCCTGCTTCAGTACGACCTCATCTTAAATAATCACAACTATAGTCTCAAACCCAGACAACAGTGGACCTGGCCACCAGGTTTTCCCAGCATCCCTCAGTCCCTACCTGTTACAGGGTATGGCTGGTATACACCCCCCCCTACCCTGTACTCTCCAGCCTAGGGCTGGGCTGCCCCCCCCAGGGGCCCTTCCCTATATATCCCAGCCATTTGGTATCTAGTCCTTTCGTCTTCCTTTACTCCCTTGACCGCTTGGCCCAGGCCACCTCTTGGCCTGCAGCTCCTCGCTTGCTCCCCTCCCCCTCCCGGGCCTCTCCTCTGCCGGCCTGGAGTCTTCCTGTCTGTGTTCTCCCTTGTATCCTCCCCATTAAGTCGCATCCTCCTCCTCCTCTTATTTCAATTTTCATTTCATTTCCACGAGGTCCCGTTCTGCAGTTCCAAGCAGGCCGCTGTTCACTGGGAAACACTCAGTAAAACCGAGGTGTCACAAAAGCAGTGACTGTTGTGGGCTCTTCCTGGAGAGTATGTCCATGCCAGACAAAGAGGGCATCAAGGGACCAAAGGGACAATCCCAGCCGAGGCGAGCTAGGCATTTATCTGGGTGACTTACAGGAGGCATGGGTGACTCATTGGTGCATCCCTGAAAGCCCACCTCACCTGTCCCGGCTCCCTCTGAAGCGAGTCTCGCTTTCCCTGAGGGAGCATCCAGTGAGTGCCAAGGTCAGGTGCCCACCATGCTATGACAGATGTTCTGTAGGCCCAGCTTACCCGTCAATCATCTCCAAGACTGCTAGTGCCTCCCACCTCAGCCCATGACAACTCTCACATGCCAGCTCCCCACAGTCCCTTTCCAGTTAGCCTTGCCCTCCGAAGTACTCTCGTGTCTCCTGAGCAGAGCTACATTCAACTCAGAATCAGAGCAGGATGGAGCAAGAGGCTGCACACAATCTGTTAAGGGTCTCATGCCCAGCTCCTGTATATGCAATGGCAATAGGCCCATCTGTGAGGGTCACACTGGGCACTCACACTGGGCATTCACACTGGGCACTCACACTGGGTATTCACACTGGGTACTCACACTGGGCACTCACACTGACACTCACTGGGTATTCACACTGGGTACTCACACTGGGTACTCACACTGGGCACTCACACTGGGTATTCACACTGGGTATTCACACTGGGTACTCACACTGGGCACTCACACTGGGCACTCACACTGGATACTCACACTGGGCACTCACACTGGGTACTCACACTGGCACTCACACTGGGTATTCACACTGGGCACTCACACTGGGCATTCACACTGGGTATTCACACTGGGCACTCACACTGGGCATTCACACTGGGTATTCACACTGGGCACTCACACTGGGCATTCACACTGGGTATTCACACTGGGCACTCACACTGGATACTCACAGTGGGTATTCACACTGGCACTCACACTGGGCACTCACACTGGGCACTCACACGGTACTCACACTGGCACTCACACTGGGTATTCACACTGGGCACTCACACTGGGCACTCACACTGGGTATTCACACTGGGCACTCACACTGGGCATTCACACTGGGTATTCACACTGGGCACTCACACTGGGCATTCACACTGGGTATTCACACTGGGCACTCACACTGGGCATTCACACTGGGCATTCACACTGGGTATTCACACTGGGCACTCACACTGGATACTCACAGTGGGTATTCACACTGGCACTCACACTGGGCACTCACACTGGGCACTCACACGGTACTCACACTGGCACTCACACTGGGTATTCACACTGGGCACTCACACTGGACACTCACTCTGGGCACTCACACTGGATACTCACAGTGGGTATTCACACTGGATACTCACACTGGGTATTCACACTGGGTATTCACACTGGGGCTCACAGCTGCTCTGATTTCAATAATAATGATCAGCTTGGGCCCAGACGGCAGTATTTCCGAGTAAAAGAGAAGTGTCCTGTGTTAGTAAGAGTCACATGTCTGGTCTACTGCTACATTTAGTCCTTCCCTTTCCCTGAACCCCACCACCTTCTCCCCATTTCCAGAGTCCGCTTGAGTCTCCTGAACTCTACAATGGGAACGGCAGGTGGAAAACTGAAAATCCTGGATGTGCACAATTCATTTTCCTGAAAGAGCAGCTGTGACACCGAAGGGACAAAGCTCCCTGTGGGCTCCATTCCGGTCACCCAGAGCCCAGCTGCTTCTCTTCTTGAACGAGAGCTGGGCCCCATCAAAACGAGTCAACCCTGTTCTGCCTGGCTCAGATACCTGGGCAGAACTGACATTGAAACTGCCGCTGTCCCAGCGACAAACAGGTGATCCCTGAGAGCCTCAAACAAGTTCTGAGTGTCTGCCCCGGAGTGCAAAAGGGGCAGGTGAGGGGCCCACGAGAAAGAACATACAACAGGAATCAGTCAAGTCACTGAGGAGCAATGGATTTGACTCCACGTGTCGCGGCCACACTGTCCTGGTCATCCCCAGGAGCCCTCCCTCTGGAGGGGATTCCACGTAGACCCTGGAAGCTGAGCAGGTGGCACCGGGCACCCAACCACAGGGCAAGAGCTCTGCAGAGAGAGTAAGGAAAATGTGTCTCCCTCGCTTGCCCTGAAGAGTGCCCAGTGGGTGTGACACTCCCGGCACGGTATCTCCTGACTGCCATTTGCACACACAGGCAAGATGGGCTGTGGTGCCTCACCTCACCTCTCCCTGTGCTGAGTCAGCAATGGCAAACAAAGCACACTGGGTCTGGCTGTTTGTCGGATGCAGGAGCGCGGGTCCCCACATAGACTGGTCTCAGTAACGACCATTTATGGTATTATAAAAAGGAAGTGACTTGGCCATCCCAGTACCGTGACCCCCGTTCCCCACCATCTTCCCAGGCCTGACCCAACTTCTCAGTTGATTCCTGATGGAAAGCACAGGGGTGTTTGCCAGGTGCAGCTAACTGGATGGACACAGAGGCTTCGATCACCCCGGGATGGGTCACCAGACGGTCAATGTATGGAGACACTGGTTGCCACACACCTCTGGTGTGTGTCAGGGAGTTTCCTGGTGTGAACCCTGAATGCGGGCAGCTCCATCTCAGGTACTAGGTTCCTACACTGAATAGAAAGAGCAAAAGGAACGGGCTGAGTTCACTCCTCCTTGATGCAAGAGCCACGTGACCAGCCACCACGCTGTCCCTGCCAGGAGGGACCACACCCCTTTCGAACTATTATCTGAAACAGTCCTTCTTCAAGAGCTTCTTGACGGATGTTCAGTCACAGCAACAGAAAAGCGAATACATCCCTCAGGGCAGGGATCACGGCCCCATCCACTCACTGAGGACAAAGAGGCAGAGGGGTGGGGAGAAGGCGGAGGCGCCCGTGCCCATCCCCCATGGGAGGAGCTGACCCTGGATTCTTGGGAAATTTTTCCACCACTTCTTTCAACTCAGGGTCCTGCTGGCCTGTCCAGGAGGTTATCACATGCTGTCAGCATGCTCGCTGGGCAGCTACAGTTCCAAACCCTGGCTCGGCATTGTTAGCCTTCACCACTGACCACAACGGACTGTCAGGTCCAGCCTGTAGGGACTTGGGACAGGACAGAGGGAGCATGCTGCAGTGCTCAACAGATGCCTTTGTTTGTGGATGTTTTAAGACTCCCAAGAATTAGGAAACACACATTTTAACACCACTGTGTTCCAACCCTTGGCGACTTTTCTAACCGCTGCCACCTCTGGATGCCTTGATGAGGCCCTTTGTGAGATGTAAACTCCAAACAAATCAAATTTACAATACCCACTGGACAGAGTGAAGGCCACAACCACCTCACACATCTGTCACCTCCCTCCCCAGTGCACTGCACAACCTAAAGCAAATTTCATTCGACTCAGGAGAACCAGCTTCAGCCAGAGATCTCCATCTAACGTGCCCCAAGCACAAAGATTTCTCCACCTCACCAATCTGCTATCATCCACAGCTCCGCCCTCCTACGACGACAAAGTAGACATTTTAGTTTATTAATAATTGGGTCAACAAGGAAAGTGTTTTAAAATGAAAATCAATGTTCTAGGCAAACAGATCTTTGGCCATTGCAAATATTCTAGACACTTGTTGGTATTATCTGTTTGATAACGTCGTCATGATTTCCATTTCCATAAAGGACATGAAATCCTTTAAAACAAGAGTGACACTGAGTCACTCCATACACTCCCATGATACTGCAACACCCAAAGTGCTAAGGCTCTAGGCTCTAGAGCTTTCTAACATGCAGTAATAAGCCCCAGGCCACAACAGTGACAACCTCATTCAATATGAACTAGTGTGCAATTATCCAGACTACTCCCACAAACCGAGCAGGGCTGGGAAACCCCACCAACAGTATGCATGTTCCTGGAAGTCTCAGAAAACAAACCAAACACAAAACCACGGCACTGTAGCTCTTAAACAAAAGGTTAACCAATGAGTTCATCACTCCCACACAGTGCTGAGTGCTGGGCACAGGATTCTAGCTTCGGTGTCTAATTTTGTGGGCTTTAAAAACAAATTTATTTTTTTTTAAGTTGGGGGGTGCTGCAGGTACCCCAATAGGCCAGAAGAGGGTATTAGATGATAGGATCTGAAGTTCCACTCAGCTATGAATGGTTCAGTGTGAGAACTGGGGTCCAACTCAGGTCCTCTGCAAGAGCTGTACATGTTTTTAACCACCGAGCCATCTCTCCATCCCTGTAAGTTTTGTTTTAAAATTTACACAGACCAAACTCAAATGATGGGTTTGGCTTTTGCTTCCTTTTGTGGTGGTGCTGGGGAATCAAACTCGGGCTTCCTGTATGCTAGGCAAACGTGCTGCCAAGTGGGCTGCATCCACAGCTCTTATATTTGGAAGTGGAAAATAAGACAGTAATCCTGGGGGAGACTCACATCACCTCCTGCGGCAGAGTCTTGCTATGTAGCACAGGCCAGTCTTGAACCCATGCTGGTTCTCCTGCCTCCATCTCTACGCAGGGTTGCAGGCAAGAACCACCATGCCTAGCTTCTCGGCAGATTCTTCAGAAACGGGTTTTCCATGGGCTTCCTTTGATGTGGACATTGTCACAGCCCCCCGAGGGAAAAAATGCAACACAAACGTGAATCCATAGGGCACACCAGTTCTTAGGAAGCCAGGAACCAGCTGGTGGTCGGGTAGATTCCTACAGTGTTAACAGTCCTGTGCTAAGGAGTTCAGTTTACTAGCCGGATCAGAGCTCACCATCAGTTCTGTCAAAACTTCCTGTAGGCAAACCCAGCCCATCATTATAGCTAAGAGGTTTTATCAAGTCTCCATAAACTTAGTCTCCTCAGCTCTAAAGAGGGTAGAATCTGACTCCCACAGGGATATGCAACAGATAAAGCTCAAACACAGAGCAATGAAAGGGAGTCTCACCTGCTGGAGGAGGTGGACGGGATGGTGCAGGCCGTACAGGCAGCCTCAACTCACTCCAGGAGCTGGCTAAGGCTGGGATGGGCCCTGCAGGTTGCAGGACAGAGGGGGTTAAATTTCCTGCCCCACCAGATAAGCTGGGGCAGGAGTGATGGCTGAGAAAAAAATAAAAGGCCTGGGAATTGGGGGGGGGGGGCAGTGATGTGGGAATATGGTCTTGGAAGAAACGGATGAGCTTGAAGTTGAAGAGGTTTGGCCAGGTGCCAGGATCTAGTTTCTCTGTTTGGCGGAGGATGTAGCTCCCAAAGGTAAACCATTTTGCCTGATAGAGTCAGACCCTGGGTCTGTCCCCAGCCCTGCCAAAATTAAACCCGAACCTTCTTACTGACACTATCAGGCTGTTGTGGATCCTGGCTTTGTTTTGTCTCTGTGGTCACTGCAGAAAAAGAAATCCATTTTGGTGAGACCTGGCCCCACGAGATCTACCCAAGGGTGCTGACATCAGACAAGCCAGAGAGGTCAATGGATTATGGAAGAGCATCGTGATTCTGTGTGATGTGCCGGGGACTCTTCCCAGGGAGAAGTCTACATGCACAGCTGTGACGGCAGTCTTAGGAGAAGCATCCAATGCATTGGTGTGGAGGCTGGAAAGCAGCAGCCAGAGTCAGCCAGAGCCGCTCTGTGAGGAATATAAAGAATACGACTGGAAGGGTCAGATGTGGGTCTCAGGTGAGTCTCCCTACCCAGAGAGATGAAAAGATGAACCCAAAAGAAGAAAGGGTTCTCTGAAGAACACAATGTCATCTAGGACAGAGCTGCCAATGGTGGGCAGAAAGTGAGCACCCAGCAGGCCACAGGTGCCACGATTTTGCTGGATCGAGCCAGGAAATAAATAGCTGAGGCTTCTGCTGGTCACCTATAGTCTGTCACAAACACCTCAGCTCTGTCACCCTAGCAGACAGCCAAAGATAGTGCAGATGTGTGTGTGATATGTGGGTGTGGCTGTTTCCAAGACATCAATATATAAACAGCCAAGGGGACACACCTTGCTGATCCCTTCACACTGTGAAGATAAGGAAGATTCAAACAAAGGACAAAGGCCCCTTGAAGGGGCAGTGTGATCGGGACAGTAGGAACGGAAAGCAAGGCTGGTCCCCGCGCACAGACTATGACAATTGGGCAGGGACAGAACCAGGGGAGTAAGAGGTAGTAAAGGGGACAGGCACCACCTGAAGAGGGTCCCAAGTAGGTTCCGGATGGGAATTCACTACTGTGGTCCCAGAAAGCCCTTGACCCACATAGATCCCTCCTAGGACGACACAAAGGAAGAATGTAAATTAGGGAATCAGGGTGGGCAGTGATCTTTGAAGTCATCAAGTCAGCTACTGTGGGCTGGAGTCAACAAAGAAATGGTAACACAGAGGTGTGCAGGCACCAGCACATTCCGAAGACCCTAGAACCATGCCCCACATATGGACTGAGGGGCCCTGGGCAAGTTACTTAACCTCTCTACACCTTAAAACAGGTCTCAGGATCGCCATAAACAGGACTCAGCGAGTCCTCATAACTTGCTACCTGTGTGTTAAGTAGTGATTCTGTGTCCAAGGTCCTGTCCCAGGCCTCACATGGGAGGGTGAGAAGTATCCACGCTCTATGGGAGCTCAAACCAAGAGCTTCCCTACCATTCATCCCTGTGCTAAAACACGAGTTGACTTGTGCCACTCAACACGGAGAGCGGCCCAGTTCTGTGATCAGCGCTGTGGGACCGTGTAACTGAAAATCATCACGGTCAGCTTTTGTAGAATGAATACACGATGCAGGATGTCAAGACCCATGACTAGAGTGTCTTCTTCATACCTGGCAGATAAACAGAGTGCCCAAGGTCACCCTCTGCCTGCTATGTGACGTTGGACGCCTGCTGCACTCTTGGCTAGGGCTACAATCATCTATCTACACAGCTCTTTAAAAACGGGCCACTTGGAGTTCTTCCGCCCACTTCCTGGATGGAGGGGTGTTGACTGGGAATGGCCACCCAGGCAGGCCAAGGCCTTCGGAAGTCTGAAGTCCAATGTGACCTTCCAGTTTCTCAGATGGCACAGCCGTAGGTGGTGGCTATCTGTAATCCCAGCACTGAAAAGACAGGAGTTGGGGGGGGGCAGAAATTCAAGACCACCCTTGGCAGCAAACCAAATCTGAAGCTGGGCTATTTGAGACTTATGTCAAAATAAATAAGCCTACCCTACACTGAAGGGAGTCCTGCCATTCGACTTACTCAAGAATGTTTTCCAAGCAGGTTCATGAACAAACTCACCACTGCTTTGCATCTAATTATCTTTTGTTTTTTTGTTTGCTTGTTTTTGTTTGTTTGTTTGTTTGTTTTGGTTTTTGTTTTTCGAGACAGGGTTACTCTGTGTAGCCCTGGCTGTCCTGGAACTCATTCTGTAGACCAGACTGGCCTTGAACTCAAAGAGATCTGCCTGCTCTCTCATTTACCTCTACAGATACACCCTAGATCTTCCCAGCAGGCCACAGGCCTTCTTATTCTACTAGCCCTGGACAAACAGGCTCCTGTATTCAAAGCCTTTCCTACCAGGAGGAAACAGGTTGAGAGCCCAGAATTCCCAAAGCTGGTTCTGGATCAGGTCAGCAACTCACACTGTCTCCTCTTACTCTGCCTGGAATGTCACTGGCCACCCCTCCTCCCCTAACTCCCCAGGGACGTGACTATACAGGCACCAGCACCTTCTGGGCTAGCTGCCGGGTGGGCAAGGCAGGGCCCAAAGTGGCTTCCATACTTCTCCCAGGGAGCATACACCTGGCTTCCAATTTGTTCAGCCTCCCCAGCTCACACATGCTGCAGACTTTGTCACTGTAAGAAC
The DNA here is from genome assembly GCF_943737965.1 of Phodopus roborovskii. Lineage (NCBI taxonomy): Eukaryota > Metazoa > Chordata > Mammalia > Rodentia > Cricetidae > Phodopus > Phodopus roborovskii. The sequence continues at coordinate 11,754,566 of NW_026126563.1, forward strand.
ACTATGTAGGCTTGGGCCTGAGATTGAGATGCCCCTGCCATGAGCCAAGGCTATTTGCTAGTGTCCCTTAGGCCACTGTAAACCTCCGTGGCCAGCCAGTCTTCAGAAAGCACTGTCCTAGAGCCTAGCTCTGTCAAGAACACGGCTCTGGATTCTGGAACCATGGTTCAGAGGTAACCTGGGTTTCCTGACTGCCAGTCACAAAGCAGGGAGGTGACAAAGTTAGGGGCAAATGGCCTCACACTGAGGTGAGCAATAGCACAGAGGAGGAGGCAGAAGCCCACTGTGGGCAGGAGAAGCAGTCAGCAAAGAGCCTGGGCTCTGCTCTGAAAGGCTGGGGATTCCCGAACCAGTGACCCTTGAGCACAGCCCAGCTTCACCTCAGGAAGCTGTCAGACCTGGACAGTGCTCCCCACCACGGTAACTGCTGTAACCCAGGGCTGGTTAGTTGGTCAGAAAGAACAGCCCAGGCTGGGCATGCTCCTCTTGTCTCAGGGTCCTGAGTTCCACGATTACGGACAAAAGCTACCTTGAATGACTAGACTACCTGCTTCTTAAGAATATATCCCCAGGGCACATTAACTACACTGACATCCAACAGCCCTACCCCTAGAGCACATTTAGCATTCAGTCAGTTTTAGCATTCAGAAAGCCAAGTACAACCAAGACATTTGCAAGGGCCTGAGACACAGGCCAAGAGGAAAGTGACTCAGAAAGGTTGATTCACCTGCCCAGGGTCACACAGCTCTCACAGTGGCATCATTATTCCAACGTGAGTCCTTCATCATATGGCCTCCTTCCACTGCAGACCTCACTCTGTATGGGACATGTGGGGTGTAACACAGGAGTGCTGACTCGGGTGTTCTATTTTTAAACAGCATGTTCACTGCAGCCCTCTGGCTGGCGCTCACACCTGAGCCCGCTCTGCACTGCAAGGTGGCTGTCTGCCAGACAGGAGCTTCCAAGGCTCTCTGAAGCCAGCTGTGGCCTGGCATGATTTTAAAAATAAATAAATAAATAGATAGATAGATAGATAGATAGATAGATAAAATAAGCCTTAAAATACATTTCTAAAATCTGCTCCCTTTTAATATTAATACCTTGCCCTATTAATACTTTGCCCATGTGGGGCTCACTGCCCCAGACAAGGGGAAACAAGGAATTCAATGGCAGCTGGTGGCTTCCATCCCAGAAACCCCAGGCCTGCAAAGAGACCAGCACACCAAGGCTCGCAGGATCCATGGGAGCCCTGCAAACAGAATGGAGCCTAGGAAGTGTAACAAAGTTGGAGGGTAAAACAGGGAAGAAAAATGTCAGCCCATGGGATGAGGGTTAGAGAAGCACAGGAACAACAGGCCTGCCCTGCTCCAGACAAATTGCCACAATCAGCAGCCTACTGTGTGCAAGGCAATGTTAAGGCTGAGGGGCGGCAGGGAAGAAGCCATGTTCGGATGGCAAAGCCCCAGGTTCTTCTCCAGTCCCAAGCTGGGTGCTGTGGTCAGGGTGCTGCTCAGTGGGCCAGTGTGAGACAGTACTTCAATCGCTCTGAGCCCACACACAGGGCAGCTGTGAGTCAAAGGCCCCTGATGTCCAGTTTGTGTGTACGGAGACGGTGACCACTGCTTGGACTCATGGTTACTGAGTATGTACCCTAAGGCCCAACCACAGAAATGCTCCTCCCACTGCGGTTCAAACATGAACAGCAAAGCCGTTCTCTAAGTGGTTTTCTAAGAGTCCAGACGAGCCAGGGTTATAGCTCAGTGGCAGAGGGCTTCCCCAGCATGCCTGAGGAGCTGGGTTCCATCCCCAGTCTCTCAAAAGTCCAGAGGGAAGAAATCAGAAGGAGTCTTAGGAGTCCAGGTCTTGGCGCTGAGGTATATGTATATACACACACACACTCATGACCAGCTCAATATAAAAAAGATGAAATTCACTACAAAAAGCATGAATTTGAGATTCACTAAGGCAGTGAGTCAGTCACCTGGGAAACTTGGACGTGAACTCACATAGGTCACAGGGTCCATGAGGCTAAGGGGCAAGGGACCACAGTTAGGAGAAACAAGGCTCCATAGAGTTTCTTACAGAGCTAGAAAGAACCCACAGAAAGTCCAAATTGATTGGAAGTTCACATCCCAGGAGCATTTTTATAAAGCAGTGTATGGAGAGAGCTCCACCGGCCAACCAGCTTTGGAAAGCCACTCCACCGGGAAGGCAATGAATAGCAGAAGGCTGGCCCCACCTGGCCTTAGGTGAGTGTGAGCAGGTAAAAGTCCTCTTCGGGGACCATAAAAGTGACACACCTCAAAGGTCTCTGCTGCCACCCTGACCTTCCTCCTGCCCCCTCTATGAAGAACTGCCAGAAAAGCTTACCTATCATCTTGCCAAACACAGGCGATTCAGAAGTAGTTTGATAAAGGACAACTGCCAGGCAAGGACACACCTTTGACATTAGCGCATGCATGCTGAGGTGTGTTTGGAAAGAATAGACTCTAGCTGGACCTGTGAGTTTGAGACACACCTTTGACATTAGCACATGCATGCTGAGGTGTGTTTGGAAAGAATAGACCCTAGCTGGACCTGTGAGTTTGAGGCCAGACTGGTCTACAGAGTGAGTTCCAGGGCAGCCAGGGCTCTTACATAGAGAAATATTGTCTAGAAAAACCACAATAAATAAGTAAATAAGGCACCCTACAGGTTCCCAGGGCTAGGCTTAGCAAGGGTGTCCCTTGACTCAAAATGCTCTGTGCTTCACACCTCTTGAATGAGTTCCTGGGGGAATAGTGGGGGGCCATCCCATTTCCACAGCTGCCCTGCAGGCCACACACTGGCTTAACACACCTCAAGTTTATTATAATGCTTGCCATAACCCTCTGTTGGCCTTAGTCCGGAGGCACTAAGAGCTGAGTGTGAGATTGCCCATCCACTTTCCGGGACAGACATGTTCTGACGACCCAGTGTCACTAATTCACCGGTGCCATCAGTGGGCTGCCTCCAGGGACCCCAACCCTGCAGCAGCATGGGTCTGATTACACACACTGGGAAGCCAGCAAACTTCCAGGCACGCCCAAGCTAGTTCTCTTCTCATTCCATGAAGCAAGAAGTTTTCCAACAGGCCACCTTCTTTCTTTCTTTTTTTTTTTTTTCAGGCCAGTGTAAGTTGAGCTCCCACTGGAGCATTACTGGAGAGCATCGGGAGCAGAGGCCCTCTCCCTGCCTACCTCGATGCCCACAGACGGTTGGCAAGGGCCTATCCCTTAAAGGAAAACAGAGGCTCTGGTTGCCCAAGTTATTGCTATGGAACTAAGATAGTCACTGCTATAATTTCTTGCTAGGGAGGAAGGACTCATGCCACAGGCCTACAGAGCCCCACCTACTCCATACCCCATACACAACCAAGGTCAACCGCCCTAACACACTGCAATGAACTCCAGCTATTCTCCACTAAGCAGGTTTCACATTTTTGCCAGGATGTCACAACCCTGCAGATAACTCACACAAGCACAAGCAAGCTTACAACTCTTGCCAGTTTTTCTCGGAATGGAAGTCTCAGGCCATATTTCCTCTTTATCCCCCACCCCCTAGGCCTGGACCAAGGAAATGCCAGAAAAAGTTTCCACTTCTTAGAAAAACAAAAGGAAAACACGATTTTCCCGGGCTCCACAAACTTTCCAAAGGGGTTCCCACGTGTCTGCTATTAGTTGGGGATCCAGAGCGCCGCCCTACCCCGGCCCCACCCACTGCACCCGGCAGCGCTCGCCCCGAGCTGGGGACGCGCCTCCGGGTCTGGACTGGTTTTCAGGAAGCTGGTGATCTCGCACCGGGGAGGCTTGAGAACAGTTTTTTAGCAGCTTCTTTCAACTACCTGGCCAAAGCAGAGGCATAGTACGCCAGCTTTGCTAGTGCCGGGTTCATGCACACGTGTGACCACATACTCCCTGGGCCCCCCTTTTCACATACTCTAGTGGTTTGGGATTCCGGCCAGGAGTCCGGGGACTAGCTAGGCGCACTGGGGAGCGACCCCAGTGGGGTTCCTGTCACAGGGACACCGCAAAGCTGGGAGCGCCTGGCCTCCAGAATACTCACCGGGACCTCTGCAGCTGCTCCAAGGCGCTAGTGCTGCCGCCCTGGCCTGGCTGCTCCAAGGCGCAGTAGTTCTGCGAGTTCTGCCTGGAGAAAGCGATGGGCAGGATTCCCTGAGTGAACGAGTTGAGGCGGCCCCGACTGCCGCTCGCACTCCCGGGGGTCCCGGAGCCCAAGAAGCTGGCCAGTGGCACCTGCACGTTGCTGAAGGCATCGTCCTCCTCCAGTTCCTCCTGTCCGGCGCCTCCCGGCCCGTCGAGCAGCTGCAGTTGAGCACTGGTGACGGCTGGGGCTGAACGGGGAGGCAGCGACTCCCCCGACGCTCGGGGGACCAGGGATGGTGGCAGCGGGCAAGGGCCGGAGCCGGCGGTCCACGGCGCGGCCACGGTGCCGGGAACCGAGAACGTGTTGCAGCTGGCGGCCAGCAGGCTAAGCCGAGCCCTCGCTCCCGGCTTGGTCGCGCCGCCCTCCTCGCGGCCGCCCCATTCGTCGTCCTGCAGTGGCGGCCGTCCGTCCAGCGAAATGTTGGTGAGGAAGGACAGGGCAGCCTGGCGGCGCCGCGGGTCCACGCGCGGCTTGCGGACAGGCTCGGGTTGAGCGGCGGCCGGAGGCGGCGGCAGCTGCACCCCGCTGGTGGCCGCCGAGTCCGTGACGCCGCGGCGGCTGCTGCTGCTGCTGCTGCTGCTGCAGGCGGCCGTGCCCGCGGTGGCGGTCGCCGCCGCCATTGTGTCCGTCTGCGGCGTCAGTTCCGCGGGGCCGGAGAAGCGAGCGGCGAGTGCCTAGTGTTAAGCGGCGGCCGCGAGGCTCGGCGACCCGGGCTGGGCAGGGTGCGGGGCGCGGGCGGTGTGCGAGGCGGCGGCCCTGCCCTCCCGCGGGCGGGCCATGCTCGGTCCTGGGCGCTCGGACGCCGCCGGGACTCACGCGCGCCGGGTTCGCCCTCCGCGCCCGGGACCCACGCGCGCCTGGCCTGCCCTGAGCGCCGCGCGATCGCGGACTCCCGGGCCCGGCCGCTCGTATTTATAGGTGCGCGCGCCCCGCGCTCGCGCTCCGAAGCGCTCTTTGCAATAACACAGTATCACGTGTGGGGAATGCGACCTGGGAGGAAAACAAAGCCGCAGGCGGAGTCCGCAGCAGCGGGAGGCGACGGTGCAGGAGGAGGTGGAAGAGGAGGAGGAGGAAAGCAGTGAGCCCGGCGCGTGGCAGGGCGGGGGCTCACCCGGCCGGTCCCCACGGTCCCGGCTGTTCCTGGGGCGCGCGGAAGCCAGGTGCTGGAGGCGAGCACGTCATCCCTGTACGCTCAGGCGGAGAATCGCGGGTGTTCACAGAGCCCGGTGAGCCACAGCCCAGGATGGTGCTCCCAGCAGAGTTACCGGGAGATCACCTGGAGCCTTTGCCCCGCGACCGAGGAACCGAATCCAGAGGCCTGGATACACCGGTCCTTGTTAACAGTTACGTGGGAGGTCACACCTTCCTACATGGACATTGTTATCGAAAGTGTCGCTAACCATTGGGATGTACCACCCCACAACACCCCCCCCCCCACACACACACACAAACACAAAAACACACTCTCTTGTGCCGCTGCCAAGATGAGGGATGAAAGCATCTAGGCATCTAGTTGCCTGGGTGTTCGGGCACCTTCTAAGTGACCAGCTGATTTACACACACACACACACACACACACACACACACACACCTTCTGTGAAGATCTGAGCATGTTGTCACCTCGCAAATGTCTGCGAGTGTAATCTCTTTACTCCTCTATAAACGGAGACAGATGTGGACAGTCATTCCCATTTATTTCATAAACATCTGTTTGGCTCCTGGTTCTGTTTCAGAAATACGGATTCCTGCCTAAGGACACAGCAACTCTGGGCTCATCCCCCCCCCCCAACAAGTGGTTTGGGGACTTGAACTGCTACACAAGACCTCCACCCAGTTCTCTACATTTGGGTGACTTAGTAAACAGTATGGAACAACTGTCGCTGTGACACCCAAGAAGCCTTGCTGCACTTTCTCTGTGGAAAAAGCAAAGTGTTTAAGATGAACGGATTAATTCAATTAGAGGTTTAAATTTAGCCTTAGAGCTAATGGGTAACTCTACATTGAAATTCCACTCCATTTCAGCAGAGTAAATTAAGTATCGGAGAGCAAGCATACACTGCTCAGAGATGTGCAGCCAGCCCAGAGTCAGAGATAGGTGGGTTTGGGTTACGGGTACTAGAGACAAACAGGTCACGTGGTCGTTTGCAAGAACACTTGTTCAGATGTAATCCTAGACCGTATTTAGGTCGTATGAAAAAGCAGAGGATGTTGTCTACTTCCAATTCACAACAATTAAAGTCTAGCGACCAAGTCTGGATTTCACCAGGTTTTTAATTACTTTGACTATCCTGAAACTTCAAGTCACTTAATTACAATTGACTTAAATTTACCTGTTCACTGGCCTAGCTTTTCTTGAAAGTAGTATTAAATGAGACTCCAATTCTGCCCCTGTAAGAGAAAAAAAAATGTATACTATTTCAGAACATAAAATGATGTTTTAAACAAACAGGAGAGGGGACTCACAATCTCATTGTCTATGGAAATATTGTTAATATTTTATCATTTTTGTTTTGAGTATTTGTATTTTTATCTTTCTATCTTGGGTATATTTTGGAACGGAAGGGAAAGCAGGCTGCTGTGCCGGGATTTTGCCTGCCGTTCCTCTTCCCATTTGGAATACCCTTGTGTAGCGTCATTATAACGGCTCGTGGCACTCAACTCAAGTATACCTGGCTAGACTCCTGTATTTGTAAGGTTGTTGGCCCCATCTCTGCCATCAAGAAAGCAGCAATGACAATCTTTCAGCCTTTGTACTATGAAGGGCGTCTACCTATAGATCTATATTGTTTACTTATGGCCTTCGGGGACAGTACTGAGGACTCCAGGTCTCACTCAGCCTAGGCAAGAACTCCATCACTGAACTTTATCCCAGCTCTCTTTTCTTGTTTCTAGATTATGAGACAGGGTCTCTGGAGTCTAGGGTGGCCCTGAATTCGTTTTGTAGTATAGGCAGGTCTTGAACTTACGAACCTTCTGCCTTGGTTCCCAAAAAGGTAGTATTATAGGCCTGTCACTCAGTATCCCAGACTACCATACAATATTAACATTTTTCAGTTTAAACTGAAGCTTGTCTAGGGAAGATCTAATCTGCCTCTGGAATTCTTGCTGGGCACTGGCACATTTTCAGCAAATTCATTTATTTGACCATTTGATATAACTCTGCTTACTTTAAGTTCCAAGTAGGCAAATTGATTTCAGATGTTTATCATCAAATAACAATCAATCAATGTCTACTTAGTGTCCATGTCCCTGTGATCCCCTAGTGGGGGTCCTGAGAGATGACTTATTGTTCCCCAACAGTGTGACAGCCACAATGTGCTGGACCACCCGGAGGTAGTGGTAAAAGAGGTATTGTTGTTACTGATACTTTAATGACAAGGCACCAAAAAAAAAAAAAAAAAATTCTCTCACTGGTCACTGGGCCAGCACACAAACAGACCCATGAGTGTTTCTGCTCCCTCTACTGGTAAGGCTATTTTATAGACAGAGTCGGTCTCCATGTTTCATTCTATATTCATCCTAGAGAGTCAACTAGAGTAGAAATACAAACTGTGAAGTAAGAGATCTGGGTTCCTAGAGTCAGCCACTTAACCTATCTCAACTTTTCTCTAATGGGTTGCTCTGGTTTTCAGAGGAACCTACACCAGAAATACCTAATAATCTCTGATGCACTTTTAAAATGCCAGATTCCATTAACAGCACCCAAAACGTCTTAGGTCCTGAATTATTCCAAATTCATTAATCTGTAACTATTAGTTGTTGGATCATTTATTATGGAGCAGCTTCTACTTGCACAGTGCCAGTGTGGGGCAAAGGAATAAAAGAAGTGTGCTTTGTATCCACTTGATAGCTGAAACAGTGGGAAACCAAAGCTGATGGTCAGGTGAGCAGTGGCTTGTTAGAATGGGAAAGGAAGCTTCTGGGGGTTGTGTTTCTAGACAGGGTTTCTCTGTGTAGCCCTGGCTGTCCTGGAACTCACTCTGTAGACCAGGCTGGCCTGGAACTCAGAGACATACACCTGCCTCTATCTCCTGAGTGTTGGGATTAAAAGCATGTGCCGCCACCACCCAGCCTTGAAAAGGGAGCTTTTAATTTGAAGTGAGCCCTGTTTGGGGAGGCATTAAGCAACACCAGAATTTGAGCTGACCTAGGAAGTTGCTATGAGCCAGACACCACAGGTCCTTGTGATAAAAGGCTGTTCCTCAAGGAGGTGTGGTTTGGAGCTGGGGAAGAGGAAGTGAGGTCACTGAAAACATGCCCCAGAAAGACTGTGGGATTCTGACACCTTCTGTGGTTCATCCCAAACTTGAGGGGAGTGGTTTTGCCCAGCTCATAGTCCACTACAATATGCGCCTCTTCATTGGTCTAAGAGCCTTTGGAACAATCATGTATTACAGGAAACTTCAAAATGAAAAACTAAAATAAACCTTTCTTTTAAACTATATTTTTAATGTTTTAGAGTGTGTGTGAGTGTGTGAGTGTGTGTGTGAGTGTGTGTGTGTATGTGTGAGTGTGTGTGTGTATGTGTGAGTGTGTGTATGTGTGAGTGTGTGAGTGAGTGTGTGTGTATGTGTGTGTGAGTGTGTGTGAGCGTGAGTGTGTGTATGAGTGTGTGAGTGTATGTGTGAGTGTGTGTGTGAGTGTGTGTGTGTGTGTGTGTGAGTGTGTGTGAGCACATATATGGAAATCAGAGGACAGTACTAGGGAGTTGTTTTTCTCCTACCATGTGGCCTTGGACATCAAATTCAAATGATCAGGTTTGGCAGCTGGAGCCTTTATCTGATGAGCCACCTCTCTCAAACCTTTTCTCTATAAGTTAATTAGCTAAGTATTTGTTAGAGAAATAGGTAAGTTTGCGTTTAAATTTCTTATGCACTGTGGACATACAGGAATAGAAAGTGAAATGCAATTCTCCCCTCAACTCACCCCATTTTCAAGTCTGGAAGCTTCCTTTGCCTCCATGGACCCAAAATGCATACACTGTTTAGGTCAAGGGATCCCGTACCTGGCCTTTTTACCTGGAGAGGGTACAACAAAGAAACAAACCCTACATAAAATTGATGACCCTTAAAAATAACATGACAAACCAGTAAGTCTGGAAATTGTCTGAGGGTAGAGGACATCGTCAGAAGTTGACACAGGAGAAGTAAGTCTTTAGACTCAGACGCACCAGGCTCCTGTGCCTGCTCAGACCCTTCCAAGCAGGTCTCCAGCTTGGATAAGTTCCCAGCTCTGTGCCTTGGTGCTTTGGTGTGTCTAGGTGGGGTTGGTGGCATTTCACCTTGCAGGCTTGGGAGCATCGCTGGTGATTGGAGTTATGTAACCAGCATCATGCTGTCTGGCACTCGCAAAGAGCTATTTTTAGAAAGAACCAAACTCTAGGAGCCTCACAGAAGGGCCAGGATGCTTTGGGTCCTAGTTGTGATTTTCCTGGTGCAGACAGGACTGGAAGAGACCCTGGCCATGCACTTTTACAGATGTGGAGGCTGTGGCCCACTGCTGGGGCACACAGCAGACTAGTGGATCTGAAATAGAGGCCTGGTGTCCTGAGAACCCTGCTTCCCTGTCCAGGGTAGCTAGGCCCGAGGCCCCCCACTTGGAGAAGTTGACCTTGCTTGAATATGTGTCACCTCTGTTGAGTTGAGGGAATGGGGATGGAGAGAGAAGGTAGGGCCATGGCCACTGGCTCCTCCTTAACAACTTCCTTCCTTGGTTTTTCCTGGGACTTCTGGGATGAGATACAACATTTGAATAAAATATGAAGCCGGGGGGGGGGGGGGTAAAAAAAGTCACAAAGTTGGGCAGTGGTGGCTCACGCCTTTAGTCTCAGCACTCAAGAGGCAGAGGCAGGCAGACCTCTGTGAGTTCGAGGTCAGCCTGGTCTACAAAGCTACACAAAGAAACCCTGTCTCGGAAAAAACAAAAAGTCACTGAGTGATGCATAGCCACATAAAGCAGCTTATAAAATGTGACTTGTAGCTCTCATCCCCACATGCCAGTCCCATGCCAGGTTCTCCACTAGATTCTGTGAATTCCAGGGCAGGTGAGAAGCGGGCCTGTCCTGGGGCTCCCAACAGAGAAAGTCAGGATAGCATTAGCACTGCGATGCACTAAGTGTTGAAGAGAAAGGAAGAAGAAACTGCAGGGAGCAAAAGCTGCATGGCAGCCGCTAGCATTGCTCCCAGAACAGCCATCGCTTCAGCCTCTGCCACCAAGGCCATTCCTCAGGACAGGGCCTCTTTGTTGGTGGTCGCGGTGGTTTTTCAAGGCAGGGTTTCTCTGTGAAACAGTCCTGGGTGCACTGGAACTCACTCTGTAGACCAGGCTGGCCTTGAACTCACACCTTTTCATGAACTCTTTAAAGCTGTGTGCCACCACTGCCCAGCTGGGGCCAGGGCTTCTTAAACTCTTCCACTTACAACCCCTTTTTTGCCAAATTTTCATGCGATCGCAGTACACAGGTATATAAAACACGTACACAAAACATTTACTGGTGAGAAGTCACGGAATTTGCTTAAAAGAATTTTGATACTCACATAAATTTGCCATTGATTCAAGAGGAATTCAAATTTGTACACTAACGGATGTATGTAAAGTTGAGCCTTGGCTGACATTTGATAGTGCAGGATGCAACACAACCTGGTTGTCTTCGGATTTGATTCATCAGAGCTGAGAGCATTGTCTCACACGGGACAGAACAGGACCTGGGAGCTGGGGAGACAGCGCATTGGTTCACAGCACCTGTTGCTCTTGCAAGGATCCAGGTTTGGTTTCCAGCAACCAGCTGGTGGCTCACAACCATCCTTAATGCCAGTTCCAGGAAATCCAATGCCGCCTTCTGACACCACACATACACGATGCATATACATACATGCAGACACATACATGATGTACATACATACAAGCGGGCATACACATGATGCATATACATTCCAGCAGGCAAAATACTCATACTTGGATGGGGCCTGGCATGCAGTGGGTTTTGTGAGCAGAGGTATTGTAACAGTCCAGAGACCTGAGCAGTGATGATGGTCCACTGTGTGGTGCTCAAAATGGGAAAGTCTCCATTTCCTCTGCCCATGCCAGTCCTTCTAACACCACAGACCTTAGACAGGCTTTTCCACACTCACCAGTCTCCAGCCTGGACACCACTGAGCGTGCTATAGTTCAATTCATTCATTCCCGAGTTGTGCTCCGTCTCACAACTGTGGTGCTCACAGAAATCAGGGAAATACTCATGTCTACCAGTTTATCCAGTGACATCCTAAAATTCTCAGGCAAATGGACAAAACCATAAAAAAAAAACCATCCTGAGTGAGGTAACTCAAAACCAGAAAGACAAATATAGTATGTACTCACTCATAAGTGGATACCAGACATAAAGCAAAAGATTCCCAGCCTACAATCTATAACCCCAGTGAAGCTAGAACCTTCTTCCAGAAACAGATGAAAACAGACAAAGAAATCCACAACTAACCAATGGGCCAACCTCCTGGAGTACAATCGAAGTGAGGGAGGAACTATAATATGAACAAGGAGTCAAGAGCATGATGGGAAACCCACAGAGTCAGCTGACCCGAGCTAGTGAGAGATCACTGACTCAGGTCTGACAGATGGGGAACCTGCATAACTGAACTAGACTCCCTGAATACAGGTGACAGTGGTGTGACTGGGACAATATATGAGGCCACTGGCGGTGGGTCCAGGATGTCACTCTAATGCACAAGCTGACTTAGTGGAGCCCATTCTGTATGGAGAGACGCCTTGTCAGCCTAGACACACAGTGTGGGGGTGGAGAGGAGCCTTGGTCCTGCCTCAACAATATGATGGGACAGACTTAGTGCACTTCCTCGGGGAGGCCTTACCCTCTCTGAGGAGCAGGTGGGAGGTGCATGTGTGTGTGTGTGTGTGTGTGTGTGTGTGTGTGTGTGTGTGTGAACCCAGAAAGAGAGGGAGGAGAGGCAACTGGGAATGGAATATCGAAAATAAATGAATAATAAAAGAAAATACAAAAAAATAGCACAGTGGGATGTTATTGAGGATTGTGGTGAACAGCCAAGTGAGGAAGTTCACAGGTGACAGGAAGGGTCTTCATGGAAGTGGAACATGCCATCCTAGGTGTCCACCACCCTGAAGGGCTCCTGACTCAGGCTCCTGTGGAGACTGGATTAACTCTGGCCCCTTTCCCCAGAGCAAAGGGATGAGGCTGAAGTTCCAAGCTTCTAATCATGGCTATATCTTTCTGGTGATTAGCTCCAGGGGCCAAGGGCCACCTCAGTGCTGCAAAGTGATCTACCTCCAGGCCATTTTATGGAATGTAGGAGTTCTAAGTCAAGATGGCTCTAAGATCAGTATCAGAAGAAAGTGCTTCCAGGTACCTGTCAATCAGAGACTTATGGAGATCTCTGTGCCAGGGACCAGGACCAATGTGCATTTCTTAATATACCATGCTGCCTCAGGCATTAACTGCTGTGGAAAAAACATGACAGGAAATTGACTCAGATGCTTTGTGAGGAGTCCCAATGGGGACTCCCTGTGTGATCAAGACACAGAATTTAAATGATATTTTGAATGGCATAAGAAAACCTGTAAATTTTCTTTTTTCTATTACCTTTACACTTAAAATAAAGGAAGGGAAAACTAGTTTTCTTTTCTTTGAAGCTATATGGGGACACATGAAGAGCCAGCTTATAGACAAGCCCCCTTTTATGGAATTACAGCTTGTAAACACAAGACTTTTGGTTGGTCTCTGTGTGTAAATGGGCCTCTGAACACACACACATGCACATGCACACAACACAAGCACATGCATGCACGCACACACACATACATATGCACACACACATAAGCACACACACATACATCCCAGCACAAACTAGGCAAGGCACATGTCAAGGCTACCTCCAGGTCTCTGTACCTTTAAGCACAGCTGCTCTCTTCTGTGTTTGCATTTTCTTGGATAATTTACACAAGCAAGAGGGACTGAGGTGGCCAATCTTTGGGAAGCCTTGCCAGTGTGCCTGTTTCTGGGATGCTCATCGAGATGATGATGATAATGGACCATCCAAGAGGATGCTAATGGTCCCCGGGAGTCCTTTGCTGCTGGGTGTACAAGTTCCCTGGAGAAGTAACTCACAAAGGTGAGAAGCAGATGGCTGACAATCACCATTTGAGGGAAGGAGGCGGAAACTCGTGTTATTGGGGAAGGGTAGACCAGAGCCACCTCTCCGAGGAATCACTCAGCAATTGTATCAAGAACCTTAAACTATTGTGAATGGCTGTTGAACGTGTGGTGCTTGCCTGGAATCTCAGCACCTGTAGGCTTGAACAGAAGGATGATTAGTTCAAGGTCAGTCTGATTATATGTAAGAGCCTGGTTCAAAACAAAGAGAAAAAAAAAATGTTCAAGACTGAGCACATGGGTTTTGTCGAGAGCAGGTTAACTTTCACTTTTTCTATGGTGTGAACATGACTTGACCTCTCTGGAACTCATTGTGTGGTATTGAGTTGGTAGAACTTAACCCCAATATTGCATTGAAAGATGGAAGCTTGGGGCAGGAAAGTCGTCTCAACAATAAGAGCACTAGCTACCCTTTGAGAGGTCCTTTCTCCGATTCCCAGCACCCACACAAAGGCTCACAATAGACTATACCTCTAGTTCCTGGGGACCTGACAGTCTCTGGCCTTTGTAGGCAAATGACACGCAGACGATCATGTAGGGAAAACACCCATGCACATAAAATGAGTAAAAATATGAAGTATGTTTTTAAAATGATGGCGTCTTTGAACGATTACTAGGGTTAAATAAGGTCTTCGGTGAGACGCCGGAGAGCAAACTGTGTTCATGAGAAGTGCATGGCAAGAGGAGGCTGGCTCCTGCTCCTCCTCCTCCCTGGTGCCGTGATTCCCTGTGCTGCTTCAAAACTACCGGCAAGAAGGCCATCAGCAGATTTGACCCCTTGACCTTGGCAACAGCCAGGAGCCACATCAAACATCTCTGTGGCTCCCAGTCTGAAATACACTATTAGCAAGAGAAAACAAAGACGGTGTACTCCCAGGTTGTGTGTGTGTGTGGACAGCATTTCTCTGCTTGTTTGCACTTCAGTTCCCTCAGCTGTGGGGTGGGAATGATACAGTCTCTTTCAGAACACTGCTGTGGAGTGTTCTGGGCACCCACAAAGGAAGCTTGGCTACAGTGAGTGCTGGAGAGATGGACTCACTGCCTTAGTTCCAAACTGTGTGGAGAAAAAGGGTCAATGATGTATGCACACAAATGTCCATGCTAGCACTGTGTACGGAAATAAACTTGAAAAAAAAAATACTATATGTGAAATAATGAGAAGACAAGTAAATGGAAGTTTACTTAATCAAGACATTGCACTTCCGTGAAAAAGTCTGCACTAATCTTTCCCACTGTTGTGAAAATGGCTTTGAAATAATGCTAAACTAACAAGGTGGGGTAGAAACTAGGTCAATTGCAATACCTCAATTTTGTTTAAAATGTTTGAGATTGTTTTTACATTGAGATGTGTCTAAGGATGTAGAAACAAAAGGTCAAACCTTTTTTTGTTTGTTTGTTTGTTTGAAAGCGACTTTCACTTGTTTCTTTTTGCTTATATAAATAGATATAAGTGCACGGCAATGCGATATTTTAAACAAGAAATGACATGCTTGTTGAAAACCAAATTGGAAGAGCATCAATTTGGCCACATGCAGAAGGGATTAAGAGAAATCTGAAGGAACAAGGAGGGCATGCATTCATTCTTAATTCAATGTCTGTATCCACATACTGCTGGGTAAAGGGCCCAGGCTCGGAAGAGTTAAGCAGCAGAGGGAGCAAGGGCAGGATGGCTTTGATGTTTCCACATGCACAGTTTCTTCCTGCTGCTATGAAGCTAAGCGTGGTGATGCTCCTCAGCTCACACAGGTTTGTGTCAGGGACTACAGGCCATGATTCCTAGGAGGACAAGGCCCATAGGAAGAGTCACGTCCGAACTTAGACCCCGTGTATCTGTGAGCAGAACCAGCCCAGCAGAAACCAGAACATATGGAGAAGACAGAAGGGGCAACCACCTGATGACTACCGTGACAGCTCAGTAAACCTGGACTTGGCAGCGAGACCAGAGACATTACAAGGAAAACAACCTGGGGAGCAGCAGTAATTCCCCAAAGAGCTAAGAGTACCAGGGAAGGAAGGACAGATTGGAAGGGGAAACATTGGCTAATTGGGTATGATTAATTTTCTACCTTCACGGCAGAGACAATGAAGAGGCTAAGCTGAGCTTCCTGTGGTAAGCCACAATTTCACCCATCTTCGTCCTCTTGAAGGAGAAGTAGGCTTTGAGGGTCACTGGCATGGTTCTCCAGTGTGGTCACATGTCCTCAAACCATGGGCACCTGAAGACATTGGCTTCTGGAAACTCCTATCCTCGACAGACCTCACATAGCATCAGCCCTCATCTGAGGTTACTCTTTCCACTACTGAGTCACTACTGACCAGCTGTGATCCAAAATACTAAAATCTGCCTCAACTCTTTCAAGATGGAGCAGTTATGGTCACATACCTCTTGTTATCAAACACTATTGCAACTGTTCAACTTTATTATGTTTTTAATCTCTTACTGTGCCGAACTTACAAACTAACATTGTCATAGGGATGTGTGTGTCTGTCTGTACAGGGTTTGATGTCATCTGTTTCAGGGGCTCAGCACAGGGTTTAGGATGCACTCCCTTTGGATGAGAGGGGACTGGTGTTTTGTGAGTTTGCTTTGTGAATAAAAGCAGAACCAGCCCAGCAGAAACCAAATCCAGGCTCTTGCACATAGTAGGCCTCTATTCGATCACTAAGCCACAGTTGCAGCCCTGTTAGAAGCTTTTGTTTTGAGGAGTATAGGGAGATAGTTTAGTTGGTCAAGCGCTTGGCAAGCAAGCATGATGCTTGAGTTCATTCCCTGAAACCCATATTTAAAAACAAAACAAAGCAGGCACAGCATGGCTTGGCATGGTGACCCACGCTAGTAACCTGGGTACTTGACAAGTGAGGGAGACTAACCGTAGGCCTTAGTGACCAGCAAAATTAAATTGCTTGCAAGCTCCAGGCCAGAAGGAAGCCCTGTCTAAAAAAAAAGACAAAACAAAACAAAAACCAGAGAGCAGTGTCGGGTGTAGTAGGTGGTTCATGCTGCCAGCACCAAGGCTAAGGCAGAGAGGAAGAGGCGACCAGCCTGGAAAATATAGAGAATTCTGGGCCAAGCATTGAGAATCTGTCTCAAACGAACAAAACAAACCAAAACACAAAAACAAAAAAATTAGAGCCAATAGCACTAAAGAAAACTTCCTCTGACCTACACACACACACACACACACACACACACACACGTACACACATACACACACATACACACATGCATGTACATTTTGATGCAGGGTCTTGCTTATAACGTAGGTTGAACTTGTGATTCTTTTGCTTTGCCTTCTGAGTAGCAGGGTTATTTCATCTGTCCTGTCTGGTCTTGTCCTGTCCCTTCCATCTTCATGGTATGCCCAGAAGGTTTTGAAAAAAACATTCCAAGGATGCAGGAGGGCTAAAAAAGCACAGAGGGAAATAAAGTGTAGTGTATTATGAACACAAGCCTGAGGAGCCTGTCCCATGCTTGCTTTGGGCTCTCTCTATGCACCTCTTGCCTCTGTGGTCCACAAGGCAAGACTTGATGCCCCTGACAAACTCCCAATTTTAAGATTTATAAAGATTGGCCACTCTAAGTAACAAGGCTAAAGTGACTAAGCATAGACTGGACATTGGGTTGAGAAGCAGGTGGATAGTCTTGGAGGAGGACATCTTCCAGGCAAAGAGATGTAGACATGGAGTACATAAATCAACAGGGGTCTCTCACCAAGATTATAGCTGAGTCTTCTGTATGCCTAATTTCCTCACCTACAAAATGGAGATAACTGTCTGCCTTGCAGAGGACTATTGTGACCACGGGAGAGCGCAAGTAAGGGGTTGATGAGATGGTTCAGTGGGCAAGAGCATTGGCTGTTCTTCCAGAGGACCTGGATTCGGTTCCCAGAAACCGTATTAGTGATTTCACAACTGCCTGTAATTCCAGTGGGTACCTGTACACATGTAGTACACACACACACACACACACACACACACACTAATGTCAGAATATTTTTAATTGCTTCAGATATGGAAGCAGCACTTCTAAGTACGACATTAAAACCCAGAGCATGAAACCAAAAGGCAATTCAGCTACAAAACATTGTTACTAAGGACAATTTGGAGGGGAAAAAAATAAAACACTAGAGGGAAATATTTGCTACTCATATCACAAAAGGGTATATTTCTTTCCATTTTTTTTTGCAGGCTGAGAAGTTGACCTAGGGCTTCACTCATGTTAGGTAGACACTTTAGCATTGAGACATACTTCTGGACCCCTTTTCTTAAGATCACTACCAAGAGAAATCCAAAATATTGATAAGAAAAAAAATACGAAGGGTTCTTCACCACAAAAAACAGATGCCCAACTATTGACCACAGAGGCAAAGGAAACTCCTGAGCAACAGATGTTTCAACACTCACATCAGCAGATGGCAGACAGCGTGAGTACACTACCATCAAGTGTGCATTGTCTGGATTTAGCAAAGCAAAGGGAGGTCAATTCAGTGACTGGACAACATGGTCTATCTTGCGAGTGTCTTGAGGAATGCACCCACAGATGCACCACCAGCATGGGTAGAGATGGGAGCCATCAAGGCTTGTATTGGTTTGGGCTCTTGCTTCGTCTGTTAGATGAAGCTATCTATGAATTAGTATTAGGCTATGACAGAGCTGGTTAAATCCTGCACATCCATATCATGAAAGAGTTTAACTGTTAAGCTAGGCAAGGGACTTAAAGATGAATACAATTTGTCAATAAATCAGTGGAAGAGAGTAAAGATAAAAGTGATGGCTAACTTGTCTACATCTAAAATTAATGAAACCCATGGCTGGACAAACTTGTGAAAGGTTTTTTTTGTTTGTTTGTTTTTTGCTTAATTACATCATTTGAAGTGGGAAGACCCACTTCTAATCCAGATCTTTGAGGTGGGAAGAGCCATCTTTAATCAGGGCCACACCTTCTGCTGGCAGCCTAGATATAGGATACAGAAAAGGCAAGTGTACTCTCTCTGCCTGCTTGCTTTCCTATTCAATAGTGAGTCCGTTCGTTCAATGGCATTAGATCCTTTGGGATTCTGGCATATACTGAAGACCAGTTGAAATATCCAGCCGTGTAGACGGAACAACTACTGGATTCTTAGATTTTTCCATTGGTAGGCAGCCATTGCTGGGCAAACTGGACCACAGCCTGTAAGCCATTCTAATAATATCCCACATTGTGTGTGTGTGTGTGTGTATGTGTGTGTGTGTGTGTGTATTCTATAAGTTCTGTTCCTCTAGTCCAGTGATTCTCAACCTTGTTAATGCTGTGACCCTTTAATACAGTTTCTCATGTTGTCATGACCCCCATAAAATTATCATTGGTACTTCATAATTGTAATCTTGCTACTGCTATGAATTGTAATGTAAAAGTCTGTGTTTTCTGTTGATTTTAGGAGATCCCTGTAAAAGAATCATTTGAGCCCCCACCCCAAGGGGTTGTGACCTATTTATAACAACCCAATGCTAGTACTCCTCACACATCTACACTACTCATCTTCCTGGGTACCACTGGGGTTTGGGAAGACTGTAGGACCCAGTACACGTGCGCTGTGAAGACCCCAACAGATGTGGGTTCAGGTGTGTGGCCAGGCAACAAGTTGGCCTGGGTACTGGGGATTAGGATCAAACACAGGAATCAAGGTGAGCAGCTGCTTGACCACTTGGCTACATCTCCAGGCCTAGAAGCAGCAGTTGGTTTGGTCTGGGTGTTGAGAATTGAGCCCAGAGTCTCAAGCAAACTGTGCAGGCCTATACCATAGAGCTATGCTGCCAGCCCTACAGTGAGTAGATGTGAAGAACCTGTTTTCTCTGGAATCCTCAGTGTGAACTGAGCCCTGAGACTCCTCCTCAGGTATGCCAGCACCAAAGCTTGGAGCCTCGAGTTGTCTACCAGTCTCTTGTGAGGTTTGTGGTCTTGGGCTCTGCTTTCCAGGCAAGTAGAGTGGCCACTAATAGAACAGGCTACAGGCCCAGTGCTGCCCTGCTGCTCCCCAGAAGCAAGTGTGAAAGGCAGATCACAAGCCCCTCCCCAGGACTCAGTGAAGCAGTATTATTTACAACAGCTGGAAGATGGGGCCACTCACGAGCCCATCCCAAGATGGATAAACAAAAACCGGCTATGAACGCACAGTGGAATACGATTCAACCTCCGAAAGGAAAGACTTGCTGATGTGTGCAGAAGCCTGCGCGAAGTGATCGTGACAAAGCAAGTGGTCATAAATGATCCACTGCACTGGACACCTAGGACTGCCGCACACATAGCGAACAGGGATCACCAGGTTTGTTGGATGGAGTGGAAAAATTTGAGCGAGTCTGTGGGTGAGTAGGTAGGGTTGTATGGCAGTGTGGCTGGACTTAGAAGACAGAAGCAGTTTTTACAGTGGTGAAAATCCACACGGACCACACTGGGAAGACGGCTCAGCGCTTAAGGGCACTCCCTGCTCTTGCAGAGGACCTGGGTTCAATTCCCAACACCCACATGGCGGCTGACAACCGTCTGTAATTCCAGTTTCAGGAGATCCAGCACCACTTCTGGCCTCTGTGGACACCACATGCATGTGCACATACGTACACACAGGCAATCGATCATGCACATAGTTAAAAATGAAGAAACCTTTCCTTAACAGTGTGTAACTAATTGACAGTGTTGAGAACCGCGGGCTTCCTGCTTGTGAGTTTCCCTGTTGCTTTTTCGTAGGCCATGCTCTGGCTCTGCTGTTTACCAAAGTAAAGACACTCCCCAAGGGTGAACATGAACTCACCCCAGAGAAGCCCTTCTCTCTACACTTAAACCCCCACTGTTCCCACATTCCCAGACGCCCAGGGAGAGCTGATCATTGCTCCCACAGCAATAATAGTTCATCTTCTTTTGTTTGGATTGAACAATGATTTGATTGGAAAAGTACTTCCTAGCACAGCAATTAAGGCCTAACTGGAGGTAAAGCCAAGGGCACTTACCCCAGCTAGTCATTAGTTAGCTCCCAGGAAATGTTAGCCCTGCGGGGTATTCCCTGTTAATACCAACTCCAAGCAGTGGGAAGAAAGGGGGAAATGGGAGCAATTTTCTTTCCTGAGTAATGAAACGTTTAAACATGGAATGGAGTGTCGACAGACAGGCGGTCTGGTTAGCCTGGGACTGTGAGTCTGCACCCAGGGGCATGGTGATTGGACAGGTTTTAGCAACCACAGCTGCACCACCCAAGTACCTGGAATCAACAGCTCTAGGCTGCCAGGGAAACCTGCAAGCCTTTGCTTGTCACAGTGATTTCCTTGGAAAGTGCTTCTAATGACAGAGTTCTTCTGTACAGGACACAGATCACAGAACACCACATGGCAGGGGTCAGAGTAGGCCAAATCGCCCGGCAGTTGTTTTTAACTCAGGAGGTAAGCATCTTAACTCAGGATGTTGAGAGCATCCTTTGCATGAGCGAAAACACCATTAAAGGAGCAGCATTGATCTACTTCTCTGTAGTTTTCTGTGGAGGTTAGAAGCCCCCCTCCCCCAGCAATACCTCCCCTATGACAAAGGAAGTCCTACCTGTTTGCTTTAACCAAGTTAGCTCAGGCTTGCTTAAGAGAGGATTATTTTGTTACCTGGGAATTACTGCTGATAGTTTAGTCTCTTGGAGGAGGGACCTTGGGATCCTCGGAGCTGAAAAAATTTTCCAAGATATATGGCAATGCTCATCCACTATTCTCAGAGAACAGCCCGGAGTCAAGGACAGCCCAGACACAGACACAGGCCTCGCTGTATGGGAGTTTTGTTTATTTGTTTAGAGCAGAACAAATTCTCTGGCTCTTAAAAGGGGGAAAAAATGGTTTTCTAGAAAGATGGGTTTGGACTGCACAGTGCAGTTCTGTGCCCACAGTTCTGTTTGGGAAGAAGGAATGTGCAGGATTGGGAACCCAGTACTGAACACCGTCCGTGGCAGGACTGGCTGGAGGAACAGCCAAGGGCACGTGCCCTACCTAGTAGGAGTGGGGAGGACATCACTCATCACTGTTGCTAGCAACTCTGAAACTGGTGCAACCAATTGGTGCTCCCAACTGGGCTTGTTTGGCTTGGCTGGCAGGGATCCAAGCCAGGATCCATTGAGCAGGCTCTCTACCCTGAGCTGCAGAGCCTAGGACTTGGGGAGGCAGGCTGCACCGAGGCCTGCTCCCGTCAGGGAGGGTTGTAGTTGATGTTCCGCCTCAAGGACTTGTGCTGTGTGAAAACAGACAAACAAGTGAAAAATAAAAACAAACGATCAAAAAGAAAACCAGGACCTAGAAATCAAGCAAAGAACAATTCGCTTGTGTGAAATGCAAAACCATAGAGATGATACAGGATGGTTACCAGGAATGGGGACAGGGTATCTAATGGATGTGGGAGTTCAATTTTACAAGGTAAGTGCAATGGGGACAGTTGTACGAGTGATGGCTATATTGAAGTCCAGAGATGAACATGCTTAAAACTACTGAAATGGCAAGTCAAGTCTTGTTTTGTTTTCTCTCCATGATTTAAAACAATTATGGGAAGCAGAGGTTGGGGGAGGGGAACTTATTCGGCTACCACTTCCTAAGAGACTTAAGCCAGCACAGGAAGAAGTGACACCTGTCCCAGGGTTCCTTCTGGATTTCTCTCTTTTGCTCCCTAAGTCTCTCAATTCCAGTGCTCTGTATCAGATAGCATTTTCCAGAGACGGTCAAAACAGTATCTCTATCGCCGGCTCATCAGAGAACATGTGAGTATTCCATCAGGAGAAGGGGTCTGCATTGTTGGACCTGATATGAACCCCGAAGCCCACATGTTAAAGGCTTGCTGTTCATCTCGGTGCTCTCAAAAGTGGTAGAGAACTGATTGAAGAGGGGGCTCTCAGTGCGTGGTTCGGGGTCGTCAGAGGTAACTGCCACAGCAACTGTGAGACCCAGCCCTCCGTCTGTCTTTCCACAGTGAGCCGTCTGACCGCGTGCCACCACCCTGGTACGTCACCCGCTGAAAGTGTGTGTGAGTCCGTGTTTGTGTGACAGTCTTGGGAAAACAGAATCTCCTGCACCATCCAAGTCATTTAAGTCCTAAGAAACAAAACAAAACAAAAACAATGCTGTCTGCACACCAAAAATACCACAAGCAAAATAGAAATGCAAAAGAGAAGTCAGAGGAATACAAACGGGGGTGTGGGGGGGAATGGAGAGATGGCTCGGGGGTTGAGAGCACTGGCTGCGCCTCCAGGGGTCCTGAGTTCAATTCCCAGCAGACACATGGCGGCTCACAGCCACCCCTAGTAGGATCTGATGCCCTCTTTGGGGCTGCAGGTGTATATGAAGAGCACTCATACATGAAATGCAGACAAGTTTGCATTCTTAAACCCTCTTCCTTAGCTGCTCTTTGAGCCCTCCTATGGGCATTGTGGACAACAAGTGTCTTTTATAGTTCTACAGGGAGAGCTATATTATGTGTATGCCTTGTCTCCCCGAGAACAGGAAGTGGACACTAGCAACACTTGCTTCAGATGGTCCTTGCCACGACCCTGACCAACCCAGTCCCTCTGTGTGCAAACCTCCCCCTGTATTAAAGTCATTCACTTGCTGTCTTTAAATCCATTTTATATGACAGTGATACCTGGGCTTCTTTTTTGTTTTGTTTTGTTTTGTTTTGTTTTGGTTTGTTTTGGTTTGGTTTGGTTTGGTTTCCCTTGCTGTCCTGAAACTCACTCTGTAGGACAGGTTAGCCTCTGCCTCAGGAGTTCTGGGATTGAAGACGTGTGCATGGCGCCCAGTAATAGTTTCTTCTATTAGTTTGAGGGCCTGTGAGACAACTCAGACAGTAATGGTGCTTGCTGTGTCTTCCCGATACTCGGGGTCCAATGCCTGGTTCCCACTGTGGAAGGAAGCGAACGAACTAACTCACAAAAGTTGTTCTCTAACCCCCATGTGCATGGCTACACACACGCACACACTATAATAATAATGTTGGGTCTGAAGGGATGACGATGCGGTGGTTAGAGAAGTAGACTGCTGGTTGGGTTCTGGAGCTCCGTTCCCAGCACCTACCTATATTGGGCACCTGTGACTGTGGCTCCAAGGAACCTGACACCTCTAACTTCCATGGACACCTAGATGCATATACACACAGAGAGACACATATACATAACCTAAAAGAAATTAAAGTTTAACTGGCCTTGGTGGCACGTGCCTTTAATCCCAGCACACGGAGGCATTTGACAGATTTTTGATTCATCATTACCCCTCTTCTTGTCTGGTGTCCTTGTATATGTCAGTTATTCCATATGTGCTGGTGAGCTTCACCAAGAAACACACACATGCCAGCATCCACCACAGCTACAGTGAATAATCCTGGGAGGTGCTCCACCCAAACCTGCTTCTAATGCCCAGGCCACCAGTGCTAGAGACAAGCCACTCAAGGGAAGCAGCCTGACAGCCTTCCATTCTGCTGCCCCTTAGCCTTGCAGAACACAGAGGTGTTTTCACATGCCAGAGGGATGATGATTTGCTGATACAATCTGAAGACAGAGTCAGAAACAGTAAGGAAGGTTGTTTTCACTCTTTGTTTTTATAGTAATAAATTACATTTAAAAAGGATCGTGAACCTAAGTGTGATAGCACAGACCAGGAATCGCAGCACTTAGCAGGCTGAGGCAGGGGGCTTAGAAACTCAAGGCCAGCCTGGGTGACATAGTAGGCCTTGTTTCCAATAACAATGATAATAAACATAACTAAAATGAATTTGATAGCATCCTCCCTGGGTTTACATTTGAAGGGAACCTGTAGATCAGTGGAAAAAGACGGGTACTCATATAGATTCATCTTAAAACTGCACCCAAGTGGCCTAGTGTGTGACATATTTTTCCTTTATCAAGCTGGTGATAGCTTTTAGGATAAAATGCCACGCTGGCACACCAGGGAAAACTGGAAACTGATGTTAACGCTGCATGTTAAGACCCTTTAAAGTAGGCATGCTTTATGACCTGGTACTCCGACATTTCCAGACGTGTGCCAAAGAATTTATTGCGTATATCTGCCAAGATCTATACACAAAGATTCCTCATGAGGCATTGTCTTAATAGCAAAAGGTATGAGCTAATGTGTAGCCATGTGGACTTGGCCAACCCAACCATAGCGGAACTCTACAAAGCTCTTATATATAGCCATTCCAGATGCTGCTATCAAGGAATGGTAAATAAAATGAGAGCATTTCACATTGATACTCAGCAAGTCAGTTTAACCAGTAATTTTATTTTTGCCATCTATGTTCCTATTTCACAAATATAAATGCACATACAAGAAGCTATAATGAGTTAGGAGGTGTAAGCAGGTGTGGGATGGTGGGCACTAGAGGAGTTGGAGGTGAATATGATTGAAATACATCATATGGATTTCTCAAAGAATAAATAAAAATATTACATTAAGAAAGAAGCTAGAAGTTTTCACTAATTTTTTGTTTCCCTTTTTTAAATTTTAAATTAGAAACAAGCTTTTTTTTTTTTTTTTAACTTGTCAATCCCAGTTCCCTCTCCTTCCTCTATTCCCCTACCCCAAACCAACCCCCTTACCCATCTCCTTTGTGCTCCCCAGGGAGGGTGAGGCCTTCCATGGGGGATCATTTGGATCAGGGCCTAGGTCCTCCCCCACCCCCGTGTCTGAGAGAGTATCCATCTATGAGAAGTGGGCTCCCAAAGTCCATTCATATACTAGGAATAAATACTGATCCACTACCAGAGGCCTCATAGATTTCCCAGGCTTCCTAACACCCACATTCAGGGGGTCTGGGGCAGTCCTATGCTGGTTTCCCAGCTATCAGACTGGGGTCCATGCGCTCCCCCTTGTTCAGGTCAGCTGTTTCTGTGGGTCTTGACCCCTTTGCTCATCACGCCTCCTTCTTTGCAAATGGATTCCAGGAGTTTGGCTCAGTGTTTAGCTGTGGGTGTCTGTTCTGCTTCTATCAGCTACTGGATGAAGGCTCTGGGATAGCATATAAAGTAGTCATCAATCTCATTATCATGGAAGGGCATTTAAGGTAGCCTCTCCACTATTGCTTAGATTGTTAGTTGGGGTCATCCTTGTAGATCTCTGGAAATTTCCTTAGTGCCAGATTTCTCTTTAAACCTATACTGGCTCCCTCTATTATGGTGTCTCTTTTCTTGTTCTCTGTTCTTCCTCTGACTCATCCTTCCTGCTCCCTCATGTCCTCCTCTTCCCTCCTCTTCTCCCTTCTCTTTCTCCCGACTCCCTCATTCTCCCCTTCCCAAATGCTCAAATTTGCTCAGGAGATCTTGTCCCTTTTCCCTTCTGTGGGAGACCATGTATGTCTCTCTTAGGGTCCTCCTTGCTTCCCAGCTTCTCTGGCAGTTTGGATTGCAGGCTGGTGATCCTTTGCTCTATGTCTAAACTCCACATATGAGTGAGTACAAACCATGTTTGTCTTTTTGTGACTGGGTTACCTCACTGAGAATGGATTATTCTAGTTCCATCCATTTGCCTAGGAATATCAAGATCCTTGTGTGTGTGTGTGTGTGTGTGTGTGTGTGTGTGTGTTTTCCATTGAGTGGTACTCCATTGTGTAAATGTATCACATTTTCTCCATCCATTCTTCAATTGAGGGGCATCTGGTTGCTTCTAGGTTATGGCTATTACAACTAATGCTGCTAAGAACATAGTTGAACAGATGTCCTTGTTGCATGAATGTGCATCTTTTGGGTGGAATTGCTGGGTACCATTTTTATGAAGAACCGCAATACTGATTTCCAAAGTGACTGGCTGTACAAGTTTGCACTCCCACCAGCAGCAGAAGGATGTTCCCCTTTTTCCACATCCTCTCCACCATGGTAGAATTTTTTAGGCCACTCATGTAAACTATCATACCATCTGTAAATAGTGAAAATTTGACTTCTTCCTTTCCAATTTCTATCCACTTGATCTCCTTTTGTTGTCTTATTGCTCTAGCTAGAACTTCAAGTACCACATTGAAGAGACTCGAAGAGAATGGACAGCTTATCTTTTTCGTGATTTTAGAGGAATCACATTGAGTTTCTCTCCATGTAGTTTAATGTTGGCTGTTGGTTTGCTGTCAAAGCCTTTTTCAGCATCTAGTGAGATGATCATGTGGTTTTTCTTTTTCAGTTTGTTTACGTGGTGGATTACACTGATAGATTTTCATAAATTGAAGCATCCTTGCATCCCAGGGATGAAACCTACTTAGTCATGGTGGATGATTTTTCTGCTGTGTTCTTGGATTCAATTTGCCAGTATTTTATTGAATATTTTTGCATTTATGTTCATGAGGGATATTGGTCTGTAGTTCTCTTCCTTAGTTGTGTCTTTGTGTGGCTTGCGTACCAAGGTAACTATAACCTCACGAAAAGAGTTTGGCAATGAAACTTTTGCTTCTATTTTGTGGGACACTTTGAGGAATATTGGTATTAGCTCTTCTTTGAATTTCTGGTCGAATTCTGCACTGAAATCATGTGGCCCTGGGCTTTTCTTGGTTGGTAGACTTTTGATAACTATTTCTATTTCATTAGAGATTATAGATCTGTTTAAAAGCTTATCTTTTCTTGATTTAATTTTGGTAAGTGATATCTATCCAGAAATTTTTCCATTTCCTTTAAATTTTTGAATTTTGTGGCATACAGGTTTCAAAGTATGACCTGAAGATTCTCTGAATTTCCTCAGTATCCATTGTTATGTCCCCCTTTTCATTTCTGATTTTGCTAATTTGCATCTTCTCTCTCTGCCTTTTTGGTTAGTTTGGATAAAGTTTTGTCTATCTTAAGGATTTTCTCAAAGAACCAGCTCTTTGTTAAGTTGATTCTTTGTATTGTTTTCTTTCTTTCTACTTTATTGATTTCAGCCCTCAATTTGATTATTTCCTGGCATCTCCTCCTCCTGAGGGTGAGTTTGCTTCTGTTTGTTATAGAGCTTTCGGTTGTGCAGTTAATTCTCTAGTGTGACTATTCTCCCGTTTCTTCATGTGGGCACTTAGGGCTATGAACTTTCCTCTTAGCACTGCTTTCAAAGTGTCCCATAAGTTTGGGTATGCTGTGTCTTCATTCTCACTGAATTCTAGGAAGTCTTTAATTCCTTTATTTCTTCCTTGACTCAGGAATGGTGCAACTGTGCATTGTTCAGTTTCCATGAGTTTGTAGGGTTTCTGCAATTTGTATTGTTGTTGAATTCTAACTTTAAAGCATGGTGGTCTTATAAAATACAGGGGGTTATTCCAATTGTTTTGTATTTGTTGAGGTTTGCTATGTTGCCAAGTATGTGTTTGATTTTAGAGGAGGTTCCATGTGGAGCTGAGAAGAAGATATATTCTTTTGTGTTTGGATGGAATGTTCCATAGATGTCTGTTAAACCCAATTGGGTCATAAGTTCTGTTACTTTTTTTTTTTTTTTTTTTTTTTTTTTAAGTTTCTGCCTGGTGGTCCTGTCTAGTGGTGAGAGTAGAATGTTGATGTCTCCCACTATAAGTGTGTGAGGTTTTATGTGTGACTTGAGTTTTAGTAATGTTTCTTTTATGAATGTGGGTGCCTTTGTTTTGGTGCATAGATGTTCAGAATTGAGACTTTGTACTGATGTATTTCTCCAGTGATGACTATGAAATGACCTTCATCATTTCTTTTCATTGATTTTAGTTTGAAGTCTAACTTGTTAGATATT
Organism: Phodopus roborovskii; assembly: GCF_943737965.1. Classification (NCBI taxonomy): domain Eukaryota; kingdom Metazoa; phylum Chordata; class Mammalia; order Rodentia; family Cricetidae; genus Phodopus; species Phodopus roborovskii. The sequence goes on from NW_026126563.1 coordinate 11,782,617, forward strand.
AGGATTGCTACACCTGCTGGCTTCTTGGGTCCATTTGATTGGAAAATCTTTCCCCAACCCTTTACTCTGAGGTAATGTCTGTCTTTGAAGTTGAGGTATGTTTCTTATATGCAGCAGAAGGATGGATTCTGTACTCATATCCATACCCTGTGTCTTTTTCTAGGTGAGTTCAGACCATTGGTATTGAGGGATATTAATGACCATTGCTTGTTAATTCTTGTTTGTTTTTGGATTTGTTTGTGGTGGTGGTATTGTGTGTGGTTTAACCCCCCTTTTTCTTTTGGATTTTAGTAAAGTGAGATTACCTATGTTTTTGTGGCTGTAGTAAACTTCCTTAGGTTTGAGTTTGCTTACTTTCTGTGGTGCTGGATTAGTGGATATGTATTGTTTAAATCTGGTTTTGTTATGGAATATCTTGTCTTCTCCATCTATGGTGATTGAAAGCTTTGCTGGGTAGAGTAGTCTGGGCTGGTATCTGTGGTCTCTTAGTGGTTGTGGAACATCTATCCAGAACCTTCTGGCTTTCAGAGTTTCCAGAGAAGTCAGGTATACTTTTGATAGGTCTGCCTTTATATGATACTTGGCCTTTTTCATTTGCTGCTCTTTTATTTCTTCTTTACCCTGTATGTTTGGTGTTTTGATTATTATGTGGCGAGGGGGCTTTTGTTTGTGGTTCACTCTACAGTGTCTGTAAGCTCCTTGGACTTTCATTGGCAAGCTTTGTTTAGGCTGGGAAAGTTTTCTTCTATGGTTTTTTAAATTTATTTTCTGCACCTTTGAGTTGGGTTTCTTCACCTTCTTCTATACTTATTATTCTTTGGTTTGGCCTTTTCACTGTGTCCCACATTTCCCGCATAGTTTGTGTTACGGATTTGGTGGGCTTAGATTTTCTTTGGTTGATAAATCTGTTTCTCGTAGTGTATCTTCAGCACCTAAGATTCTCTCTTCCATCTCTTGTAATCTGTTGGTTATGCTTGCATCCGTAGTTCCTGATTGTTTCCCAGCTTTTCTAATTGCAGTGTTCCCACAGACTGTGTTTTTTGTTTTATTGTTTGTTTGTTTGTTGTTGTCTCTGTTTCAGCTTTCAAACCTTGCACTGTTTGAATTGTTTCTTGCAATTTTGGGTTTGTCTTTTCTTCCATTTCTCTATAGGATTTTCTCATCACCTCTTTGGGGGTCTCTATCATCTTCATGAAGTTGTTTTTAAGGTTGTTCTCTTCTGCTTCATCTGTGTTGGGATGTTCAGGTCTTGCTGGTGTAGAGTCCCTAGACTCTGGTGGCATCACATTGTTTTTTCTGCTGTTGAATGTGTTCTTATCTTATTGTCTTTCATCCCTTCTTCCAGTGGGTGCAGGTGGGGGTCTCTCCCTCTCCTGGTGGGTATGGGTCCAAGGTTTTCTTCCAGTGGGTGCAAGCAGGTCCAGTGCTTTGATGTGTCTCATGATGGGTGCAGGTGAGTCTGAGACACTTCCCCTCCCAGTGGGTGGAGGCGGAACTAGCACTGTGATGTCAGCAGACTCTGGGTGGATTGATCTGTCTGAGTCGATCTGCCTACAGTCTCTAGGCCAGGAGATCCCCTCACTAAAATTCTATTTCGCTTCTTTTCTATATTTTCAAATGGTCAACAAAAGATACACTTTCCTATTCAAGAAAAAATAGTACCTACCACAATTCTTTTCAGGTTGTGGGAGTAACCTGTTAATTAGAGATGAGAATGGCAGCAAGGTTGTTCCCTTCGCAAGCATCGCTTGTCCTGCTAGGAGCACATTTTAACAACCCACTCTCTCACGAGAACTGAGGGCAGCTGCGGAGGGGAGGGGGGGAGGTGATGAGCATTTGCACATGCAGTTTGTCCCTACAGCAGCTCTTTACAACTATGGAAATAGGTGTCCTGCCCATCCATGAGCGTGAAGAGTTGCCTGTGAGGACTCCCCTCCAGATGCCGCTCCAGGCCACTTGAGGCATCCCTGTGCCGTGGGCAGGAGCCCCTATGCATTTGCTTCGCCTTATTTCTTCTCATCACCATTTGCTTACTACTCGTGGGGGCGGTGAAGTGACTGACAGCACCCTGCACAGGAGGCGAGTTGGGACGGGCATGTGGGCATGAGAAGCTGCGTGGTGAAAGGGAAAGCTTTACCTTTATTTAGCTCTGTTTTATGAGGAAACAGAAAAAGCCATGCACCCAGCTCTGATGGGAATAGTCTCCAAAGATGGAAAGAAAAAAAAAAAAACCCAGAAAATAAAGCAATTATTTGACTTTCTTGATTCCTTCTATGTCTAAATATGATTTCCAAATAAATCTTCTCCACTGTGCTTTGAGCCTCACAAGTGGCTACCACATACAAAGGAAAAACAAAACAAAACACTTGTCAGCCCACAGTTCCAAAAGACTGGCTGCCCACACACACAACAAAAGGCATTTCCGTTAACTCCAAGGTACTTCGTTTTGTTCTGCATCGTTATTTGCGGATGTCAAAGGGTCAGGAGAGCGTTTTAGGTGCATGCCTGTTGTAACTGACCTAGGTTTCTTTGATTAAGGAGCGTTAAGGATACAACCAGACTCTAGGTAGATGTTCCTAGGAAGTCTGTATGTGCTCACCCCAGAAGTTCCAAAGTTGTCATCCACTTGACTCACACCTGGGGTCCAGGACAAGTGACAATAAAGTCAGAGAGGTTATGATTCTCTCACAGGCTTCTTCCGGCTTGAAATCTGAGGGCAGCATAGAAAACAGCACATTTAGTGACGTATGATTGGCACCTTGTTGGGGCCGCTGCCAGGGTCCCTGTGGCGTCAGAAGCTGGAGTGAGAATGGAGTGGCTAAGCAGAGATGTAACAGTCTTCTGGGTGTTTCCATTCTTACGTCATGTTTGGACACACTGAATAAAGGAAAACAGTTTCAAACAACCTATTGGATACAAAATGATTTTCTTACTTAGCCAAATTACCCTAATAATGCTACAGGGAGGCTTGATAGTCTGCACCGTCCCAACTCTCTCTCTCTGTGTTTTCTGTATCCTGTAGTGCCCCAGATTCTCACTCTCCAGTTTGCCCTTGGCACAGCCTCTTTAGGCTCTTGTCTGTTTCCGTTTTCTCATTCTTTTCCAACATATTTTCTTTCTTCCTGTAACTCTCTGTTCTTTTCTCTGCATATCCAGTCAAGCCAACCCTGGCCTTTTCCATTTCCTGACCGTCCACCACCTCCACACTAAAAGGATGCAGAATTTACCAAAACAAGTAGAATTCTTATTAGATGTGATAATTCAGGGTTACATGCAGTCAACTGTTCCCAGAAAAAAAAAAATGGAATTCCAGACTTGGGGTAAACAACTTGTCCAAGGCCACATGGCCTGCAAGAGCAGAAGCAGACTCCATACTTCCTGCCTCCTAAGCTTGGGCTGTTTCCAGGGCAAAAGGAGCAGCCCTTGGGGAGGGCTCCGGGTGGATGAGGAACAGAATTGTATTTATCAGTCCCCACACACCTTCAGATTCTGGGGTCAAGCCTTTAAAGGCAGATGCAGGAGATCCAGAGAGCAAACTGGCTGGCCAGACGAGCCACATTGGCAAGTGCTGGCTTGATTGGAGGCTCCGCCTCATTCAGTAAAATGGAAGAACAATTAAGAATGATGCCTGGAGCTTGTGGGCCTCCTTCTATGTGTTCTCACACATGCGCGGGAGCACATTGTGTGTGCCCACAACATACGAACATTCACACACACATGCATCGCACACTTACACATACACACACTCACATACACACTCTCACACACTCACATACACACTCACACACTCACACACACCACTCACACACACATACACACTCACATACTCACACACACTTATACATACTCACACTCACATACACACTCACACACTCATTCATACAGTCACATACACACACTCACACACTCACACACATACACACACTCATTCACACTCACATACACACACTCACACACTCACATACACACTCACACACTCATATACACACTCACACACTCATTCACACACACTCACATACACACTCACACACTCACATACACACTCACTCACACACACACACACACTGAAAATGGAAGAGAAAAGTAAAACAAGAAGCAAGTCTACAAGTGTTGTGTTTTGAGAATGGAAGAATCCCTTTGACGGCTGAGCTATCCCTCCAGCCCAGAATGGAAGAGTTCTAAAGCTGAGAAAGTTAGCCAGCCTGGAAGCATGACAATAAACGGAGACAGGACACGGAGCAGGCTTCTGGAGGACTTTGCTCTTACTTCCCTTGCAGTAAACAGATTAAAGAACCTGGGTTTAAATAGACTCTTTGATAAAATGACTTGTTTACTTGAACTTTGTTTTTAGTTAAATGGGAAATGATACATAGTGGCACAGGGGCACCCTGGGAGTGTCCTGCCACGCTCTGAGAATGGTGAGAAAGACCTGGTACTCTGGGACCCAGATATGACCTGCTGACCGGGTTGGTGTGGCTAGACAAACAGCCAGGCTGTAGACAACATACTTGGGAGTATTTTTTCCTAGCCTGGCTCAGGGTGCCTGTCCATAACTTGTAGGCTTGTTTTCATGGCTACTGTAAGAGGCACTTAGAGCAGGGAATGATGTTACAAACCAAATATATGCACGTATATATTCCAAGTCACTCACATTTATTTGGGATTTGGTACTGGGAATCCAGTGCAGGCCCTTAACAGGCCAGACCTGAGCTCTGCGGTAAGCTACAACCCTAGCCCTTGATTCTTTGGTATACAGTTCCACTGTATCACTCAGGCTGGCCTTGAACCCACAAGCCTTCTTCTTCACCTCCTCAAGACACTGGGGTCATGTTAGGCCACCAGGCCCTCATAGTCATGTTTCTAATGCTCTAAAAATTTAACAGTATATTTATAGTTTGTTTTTTTTTAGAATTGGTATGTATAACATGCAGAGCTGACAACCTACTCCCTAAATGTAACTAGAAATTTTTAAGAAACTAAGTTTTCAGAAAGAAGCACATTTGCTTTAAATGAAGCTCCAAGTACATGATATTAAAAGAAATCCAAAGTTCATAATTCATTTCTAGCAGTTATCTTTGGTCTGCTTTTAGCATAACAATTGATTGACAGATACGGGAGTGATGCTTGAAGAACCACAGACATGGAAACAGCCACATGTGTGTCATCACATCTCATGTCCAAGCAGGCTCTGTGGGAGGATAAAGCATCTTTTCAAGTTTAGTGGACAGAAAACCTCTTTATCAATTTATGTTTAAAATATAGACCAGAATAAGATGGAAACTGGACTAGAGAGCTGAGTACAGTCTTCCTAAAAACTTCACAATCAATACATGAACATTATGGGTCCAGACTGCAGCCTTCTTCCCTAGACACTGTCTCAAAAACTGTCTGCCCCATTATTCCCCACCAACATATGCACATGTGCGCGTGCGCGCGCGCACTGCACACACACACACACACACACACACACACACGCTACCACACAGAGATAAATAAAATTTAAATATCAACTGTTTTGTGTCTCTAGTTGCTTTTCTCAAGGGAAACCTGCTATTGTTATCAGGGATTTGGATAATGTGGAAAATTTTAAGAGCTCTTCTTTATGAGAAATGTGTGCCAATAAGCACAGCATCACATACACATAATCACACACACTTGCACATATACTGGCACACACACACATGAGCACACACTCACTCGTGCACATGCTCAGGAAAACACACAGGCATGCACACACTCACAACATTAATACCCGTGTTAACAGAAATGCCTAGAAGCACAAAAAGCAAGATTCTACACACAGCAATTAGTGGAGAAAGCAGAATGCTTCGCTACCCTCCCTCCCTCTCTGTGTTCCTTGTATTCTAACTATATGTGTTCTGCTTTGGTTTGTTTTGTTGTTTTGGTTTGTTGGGACAGGGTTTCTCTGTGTAATCCTGGCTGACCTGAAAGTAGCTCTATAGATCAGGCTGGCCTTGAACTCACAGAGGTCCACCTGCCTCTGCCTGCAGAGTGCTGGGATTAAAGGTGTGTGCCACCACTGCCCGGTGGAAAAAGTGTTCTAAAATACTGGCCGGTGAATGACAGTTACTGAAGGAGAGAAGAGCTGTGATAGGAAGCCTTAAAAACACATTTGAAATGAACTTGATTCCTCGTCACTTGAGGTTATCGGGAATATCATTGACTCCCAGCACACACATAATTGTACAGTAGATTGATTTTGATTCTGGCTTCTTTCAAGACTTACTGACTTTTGACAGAGCTGGTGGAGTAATAATTTATATATTTTTAAATGTATCACTGTACGTGCACTGACATGTGTTCTCGGGCATGTGTCACAGGCATGTGTCAGGGGGCCAGAGGACAAGTGTGTGGGGTTGGTTGTTTCACCTGTGTGGGCTCTCAGGATTGAACTCAGGCCACCAGACTTGATCAGTAAGAACCTTCACTCACTGAGCCATTTTGCTGGCCTTGGATTAACGCCTTTAAAGTTGATTTTAGGCATGGTCTTGCTGAGAATTCACCCGCCAACATTTTGGTAAATATTATTCAAAATTATTCTACCACTCATTATACACTGGGGGAAATTTTTCTGTCATCTTTAGTACTGATTTTTAGAAAAGAAAAAAAAAGTGATTTTTAAAGGAATTTGTCTAAGCATAGGGAAGAAAAGAAAAAACTTACATGAAAGCAAACCACCAATGCTCCTCCTCTTTCTTGTAACGGCTGCTTGCTCCGTTGTTTTAGGCCAAGGCTTGTGGCCGAAATTGCTGCAAGCAGAACATGAGAATCCAAGGACCTGTGCAGGGGACTCAGAAGCAGGTGACCTGTGAAAATCCAGAAATACTGGGGGGGGGGGTGGTCAAGGAGGCCAGAGTACATGCACCTTGCCACCGATGGCTGGTGTCTAGGGCAGTGATGACGAGGCGTGGCCAAACAGCAGCCCTCCCCCGAATCACAACACACCCTCTCTGCAGTTCTGGGAACCTACTCCTCAAAACCATGCCTTCCCGTTCCAAGCCACAGCTATGTGCCTCATGGCTGTGACTTACGCCATTTATCATCTGTACAACTCACTTAGGATTTAATCTCATGCTAACTTTCGACACATTTAGTGTTGTTTCAATGTGTCTTTGTTTCCTGAAAACAGACCATGAAATTCTTAAGGTCAGGCATGATCTTAATGTGACGCCAGACAGGGGTCATACTCCCAAAGGGCACATGCTCACTTGGGGTGGAAGCGCTGCTCTGTTGTTTTATGTGTGTCAGTTAGATAGATACATGTAAATAGTAAATATGTTTATGTGTGTCAGTTAGATAGATACATGTAAGTAGTAAATATGTTTATGTGTGTCAGTTAGATAGATACATGTAAGTAGTAAATATGTTTGTGTGTCAGTTAGATAGATACATGTAAGTAGTAAATATGTTTATGTGTGTCAGTTAGATAGATACATGTAAGTAGTAAATATGTTTATGTGTGTCAGTTAGATAGATACATGTAAGTAGTAAATATGTTTGTGTGTCAGTTAGATAGATACATGTAAGTAGTAAATATGTTTATGTGTGTCAGTTAGATAGATACATGTAAGTAGTAAATATGTTTATGTGTGTCAGTTAGATAGATACATGTAAGTAGTAAATATGTTTGTGTGTCAGTTAAATAGATACATGTAAGTAGTAAATATGTTTGTGTGTCAGTTAAATAGATACATGTAAGTAGTAAATATGTCCATCCGCTTAGACTGGGAGGGAGGAGCAGGAACCATTCTGAACTTGTTTTCTCCAAGTCCATTGGGCATAGAATCCAAGTTATCCGTGACAGGTGAGGAATCCTCTCCTTGGTCTAAAGAACTTATGTCCCTGGCCCCTACCCAGCCACTGAGAACCAGTATTGCTGCCAATGACTAGAAGCAAAAACGTCCTCACAAGCTCGCAACTGTCCCTAGGGCAGATGGGCGTCCCAATCCTGCCAGCTGTTCTAGAGTCAGCCTGTACCTCTGTGTTCTCCCGCAGAGAGGATGTTAGTGTATCTGCTGACAGCTTCCTTTTCAAAAGCTTGTCATTCTTTCAGAGTTTATCTTGCTTGAGAGTGAACCGTGAACTTGTTTCCTCTTGGTTTGCTTGTTACGAGAAATGTTAGACCCTTCAATGGACAGAGTAGGATTAACAACCTCCTGTGAATCCTTTAACTTCATTTCAACAATTGTCAACTTACACTGCTGCTCGTTCTATGTCCTAATCTATTTACTCCTGCCGTCTGTGCCACCAGAGATCGTCAAAGCACATCATATTTCTCATATGTATGTATCTTCGGGTTTGGGATAAACGTGTGTGTGTGTGTGTGTGTGTACATGTGTAAGATGCATATGTGCACACACAAGCCAGCAGTGGTAAGGTCACACACGAGGTGTGTCACCTTTCCATATATATCTGCCAGCATTCCTCTTGGCCAGACTTTGTTCCATACAGTGTCATAGCATCGTCTGACTCTCTCTGCTTCCTCTGGGATAAGACTGTAGACAAGTCAAGAATTGCTAAGAGGACTATTTCTAAGCAGAAGGCCCTTCACAGAGCTCTTTGGATTTTGTATACTTTGTTACTAGTCCGGTTTATCTGTATTAGTTCAAGGATCTGCCTGGGGCAGCTGGTGTCTTCACTCTCGGTGGATGAAACTTAGTTTAACAGCATCAAATCTCTTTGTGTATCAGACTCTCTAGGCCAGAGGTTCTCACCTTTCCTATTGCTTTGACCCTTTAATACAGTCCCACATGTTGTGGTGACCCCCAACCATAAAATCATTTCATTGCTGTTTCATAACTGTAATTTTGCTGCTGTTATGAACTGAAATGTAAATATCTGGTAGGTGACCTTAAAGGGTCACGGCCCACAGGTTGAGAACCACTTCTTTAGCCATTCCCCCACCAGCCTGGTGAGGCTGTTTTACAGTTTGCTGAGGCTGTTGATTTGGAAAGGGCACATCCATCCACGGAGGCACTGATGGGAGTGGCTGTCACCACCTTGGTACTTAATGAACTGTTGCTCTTCAGTTTTGTGTACAGAAATACCTAGAAAGTGTGCTGAGTCAGGTAAAGGTAAAGGTCAACCGGCTACAGAAGGTTGAAGAGTTGGTTTTGCCATGATTACTTTTTGTTTGTTTGTTTTGTTTTCGTTTGTTTGTCTTTCAAGACAGAGTTTCTCTGTGTAGCCCTAGCTATCTTAGAACTCGCTCTGTAGACCAGGCTGGACTCAAACTCACAGAGATCCGCCTGCCTCTGCCTTCCGAGTGCTGGGATTAAAGGTGTGTGCCACCACCGCCCGACTCGGGATTGTTCTTAAATGTGTGTAACAAGGGAATGGCATGTCCCATGCTGCTCTGCTCTTCCTCCTCCCCAGCTGAGAGTGTCTTGCAGACCTTTTGCTGGTTAAATCTGATTAACTCTGCTCAGTCTGGAACAAGGCTTTAAAAACAAATGGACAAACCATAGGAACACTAAGCTTGATCTTGGACTCTGGGCTGTTCAGTTAATGCTGGGACTCATGACCCTGATCTGGAATGTGACTTTTCTCCCTGGGGACAGTGATAGGATCCAGAGCCTCAGGATAGATGAGCAGCAGTGTTTGCGGCAGGGCTTGCAGTGAATCACAGCCTCTCCTTTTATTTCCTTGCAAACGGTTGTTTTCTCCCTCAGCTCTTCCTCGCCATGGGAGTTTAGGAAGAATGCAGGTCTGTGTGGGAAGAGCTACAAAAGGCTCTGGTGGCAAAGCGATGCCATGAGCAGACAAATGGATAAAGAGGATGGGAATCATATACAAAATGGAGTTTTAGTCAACAGTAGAGAAGAATAAAGTTGATATTTGCAAGGAAGTACATCAAACTGGAGGTAACCATGTTAAGTATAATAAGTCAGACCCAGAAAGGCAAGTATTTATGCATGGAATCTAGGCTTAAGTTCATGTATACACGCATATAGATGACAGGTGTAATTTGATGTACATATACATGTATACACATGTAAAACACACAAGTACGCATATGACAAGGCTGTGGGAGGGGAGAATGGTTACAGGTAAAGTGGGGGTGGGTAGCAAGAGGGCAATGGAATATTTGAGACCCGAAAGGAGGGGCCCGTGACCTGTGAGGTGAGGCAGCAAAGGGTAGGAAGGAGGGAAGCTGAGGGACAGAAAGAACACATGCTGATAAATATGTGTGGCAATTACACACCACAAGAGAACACATTGTTTACACACTAACTTTAAAACAGAATTAAAAAAAAAAAAAAAACGAGGATAATAAATGCTCACATCGGACACTCCGAGCAACGCTCAGACTCCTACCTTCAATCAGTAGTTGACAGTTGTCTGATCAGTCCTGCTGGATTCCTGTATAGCCCTTGGCCAAGTACAGTAGTGGTATTGGCATTGGCCACACATGGAGACAAACTTAAACTGCCTAAAACCAGTCTGTTGCCAGGAGAGGCTGCAGTGTGTGTTCCAGAACAGAATCAAGCTATAGCGTGCCACACCCCATCAGTCACAGCTGATGTAATTAAGTCCATCACCACCATTGACAGGATGTATTTGAGTTGACTTTGTCTCTTGCGTATTTGGAGGGCGGGGTACAGGGCGTCATGTGTCCCATGCTATGTAGCCAAGGATGACCTTGAGGTCTTTGGTCTAAGTGCTGGGGTTACAGGCCGGTGCTGTTCTGCCTAGTTTATGCAATGCTGAGGATCATCCAAGGGCTTTGTGTCTACAATGCTAGCCGGAGAATCACAGTTTAAATGGCCACCAGGGAGCCAGTTGGCCATCATGGTGAATTGTGTGTAAGCACATGTGGATAAGGAGGACCTGTGGAGTTTGGCACCTCTGAGTGCTTTTCAAACCACAGTAATGATATCACTAATACTTGTATTAGTGGAGTGCATTTCCATCAGCATGCCATTCGCTGAGCTCTTACAAACAATCTCATTTAGTCATTAGACAGACACGATGTTTTCACTGGGACTGTTATTTTCATATCTATTACAAAGAAGCAACATGTGTTTAATAACACGGTTCTTAGTGCTATAAAGACTGACTGGGACAACCCATTCTAAGTCACTGATGCTTACTGGAAAAATACCAAAGGAACAGGGAAATCCAGTGCATATCTAAACTCGGCCTTGCTGTCACTCACACAACAAGGATTTTCATCTTGTGGCAGAAGGAAAAGGAGGACATGACCACTTGTTGAGACACAGACGGTGATGTGGTCCCTACATGGCTAGTAAACGAAAACTGACTTGCTAAATTTAGTACTGCCATACAATGAAGTATTTTGAGCCAATCAAAGTGAGTATTCTTTGAGGAAGTCCTCAAAATAATAAGTGCCCAGCCTCTTTCTGTGTAGACACCACTCCAGCAGACATAGTGGATGTCCCTGACCTGCCAGACTCTCTGCGAGAATAGGGCAAACACCAGCACCACAAAATGACACGGTACATGAATGGCAAGGATCCTATCTGACCATGGAAAGCAGGAGACGGAAATGGCAGCTCTGGTGGGCAGGCTTCCCCTACAAGGCTGTAACTACAAAAAGATCTACCTGAGACTTAAGTGTTGAACCAACTGCAGATCCCAGAGACCTCTGGCTAAGAGATGGCAGCATTTGGAAGTGAGATACAGTGGGAAGAGAAAGGGCCAAAGGACCCTGTTCTAAGATGATTTGTTATCAATAAAATTGTGAGGTTTTACTCAAAACAAATAAATAGATTTTTTTACGTACATAATAAAATACAGGGCATAAAGGTGTGCGTGTCATAAGTACATAGGAGCTTTATACACAGGAAACAAATTTGAATGTTAACATGTGTTGGGTGATGGTGGCGAATGCCTTTAATTCTTTAATCCCTAATTTGATAACGTGAACAAAGCTTAGAGGGGGACATTTCCCATTGCTATGCTGAGTGTGCTTGGGTAACAAAGCATTTGTGATTTTTAAGAACCACTCAGGGTTAATTTGCTGGCTCCTTTTTAAAATTTAGAATTCCCAACACTGTACTTGCTACATCAGGACCACAATGTGTGGGATAAGAGAATTACCAGCTGCTGCAGTTCTGTCCCCAAGAGGCAGACAGCATACAGTTATCACTCATGCCCCAGGGAAAAAAGGAGGAAAGCAAGGTCTACGCACCACACGGTGGCCAAAAAATACTTTTTGAATGAAAGACTCGATGAGCAGAAATGAGAGCTACAATCTGCCCCAGACAGTATCCGTTAAACTGAGCTTTGGGAAACTGTGCTGGTGAGGGCAGGCGGGATTCTAGGGAGACCCAAGTAGTGAGATGCACACAGAGCAGTATGGAGGCAAAGCTAGAGGAGGAGTAAAGTCAAGGTGGCTTTGTAGGTCACACTAGATGCGTTGTCTGCATTTTGTGGGGTTTGGAGGGCAGGAAGGGAAAGGATGCTTTCAAGCTAAGGAATGACATAATTGGATCTGCGCTTTCCAAGTTCATCGCGTGCGTAAGTTCCATAAATATTTGTCAAGCTGACTTTTTAAAAGGTAATGGAACTGTAGCTAAAAACTCTTCTGAATATAATTATAGTGCTTTAGTCTGGGAACATTTTCATGCTAGGTGTGATTAACACCTATTGTTGGTTTCCTGGCAACCTTGCATCCTTTCACGGAGAAATCTGAAGGGCCACTTGAACATCTCCACTTTATAATTACTCTAAGGAATTGCTCCAGAGACATTTATCGAGTTTGTTGCCCCTGCCAGAAAACACAAGGATATGTGTCAAAGAGATTATTGAGGTTTGCTATGGAGCAGGATAGTGCTTCTGCAGGGAGGGTTGGGAAATGCAAGACAAGACACATCCCGGAACACTCTCCACCACAATGAGAGGGCTTGAGGGTCCCACAGAAGGTCCTCAGCTAAGCTCCTGGGAGGATCAAAGAGGAAAGGAACTAAGGGGCTTATTAGGGGTTGACAAGCAGGCTCACTGGGGCCTGCTGCACAAGCCTTGTGACCTGAGTTCGATCCTTGAAGCCCACACAAAGGTGGAAGGAAAGACCCAACTCCACAAAGCTGTCCTCTGACCTTCCTTGGTTGCATACATGCATACATGAGAATAACTAATAAAAATTCAAGATACCAACAGGATGCTGAACAATGTTTAGTTATTCTTAGGTAGTATAGGAGGCTACACTATCCTCAAATATGCCACTTTGACATAAGGGTTATTTTGAGTTGATGGCAATTAAAAAGCAGTTACAAAGAAACCTTTGACCTCTTCCCACAAGTTTGCTTCCTTAATCAATTCTAAAGTTAACTGAGGGATCTGCATAAAGAACTGTGTTAAACTAGACCTTGCCCATAATTAGTTCCCCTCTGTTTTCCATAATTTGCTGTGTTTAGAAGCTCAAAGTCATTTTCTTTTGTCCTATCCCTCCTCTAAAAAGTTATTAGCTGCACACAGATCTATAACCTGGTACTTTGGAGGCAGAGGAAGGTGGATCTCTATGAGTTCCTGGCCAGTAGGTAACAGTTTTAGACTATGATTTTAGAAGTTCTATGATTATTGTTCGCATGTTGAGAGCATCAATATCTGGTCTACAGAGCGAGTTCTAGGACAGCCAGGACTACACAGAGAAACCTTGTATTGAAGAAAAAACAAAAAAGAAGTACAGTGTGTGTGTGTGTGTGTGTGTGTGTGTGTGTGTGTGTGTGTGTGATTTAGAGATGAGAATCAAATGCACGTGGTAGGCAAACGCTCTGCTACTGAGCTACACCCTCCATCCACTGTATTTGCTTGTTTTCATTTTGTTTTGAGACAGGCTATTGATACATAGGCTGAGCTGGCCACAAACTCATAATCCTCCTGCCTCTGCCTTCCAAGTTCTGGAATTAAGGGTGTGAACCACAAGAGCTGCCCAGTTAGGGAGGCAAATTCTTAAACTCAAAAATCTGTGCCAGGTCAGCCTGGTGATTTGGATACATTCTTAACTTTGCAAACTAAGTTCTTTAACGTGTCTAAAATTCTAATCCCGTGGGCAGGTTTTTTTTTTTTTTTTTTTAACATTTTGCCTCCATGTGTTCCTGTGTGCCAGAAGAGGGTGCCAAATCTCATGATAAATGGTTGTGAGCCACCATGTGGTTGCTGGGAATTGAACTCAGGACCTCTGGAAGATCTTAACCTCAGAGCCATCTCTCCAGCCCCACCATGGGCAGCTTTTAAAATGAGTAAAAAGCCTCAGGATTTCCAGAATCCAGTTTCAGTGAGTCTTGGGTTCAGCCCAGGCCTGAGGGGGGTAGGGATGTGTGTTAAAAAGCACACAAGTAACAACTGAAGCCAAACAAAACCCCAAAAGCCTGGGAATGTAATGTGCAGCTTTCTGAGTCCCCGACTTACACTCAGACAGTCGGTGTAGCTGACTCAAACACAGCTCTGACCTCAAGCACTGCCCACCACTGACAGCCTGACAAAGTGTCTGCACTTAGGGCAGTTCAGCTGCCTCCTGCCCTGCAGTTCTCAGATTTGTACCTGGCTATGTCAAGTCATTTCAGACACCAAACAGAACCCCATCCCTACAGTGGAGACTCAGAAAAAAATTAAAGATCTACTGTGTATTCCTCATTCCACCTGTGGGGTTCCCTGAAGCACTCAACAGCCCAGATATAATTACAGAGCACTACCTGGATGAGCTTAATGTGGCCGTGTCCTCTCCAAAGGAAAATGAATCAAAATCTGAATCTAAGGCATCGCTTAGAAACAGCATCATAGCTTTGTCTGCAAACCCCTCATTCTCCATCTCCACCTCCCATTGTCCTGGATGATCCTTTTGTTTACAGTCTCAGCTAGGAGGATGGAGGGAAAGGAGATTCTGCTGCAACCAGAGCCAGGTACTGCTAGGAATGAAGTTGGTTGCTTAGCAACATTGCCCCCTTATTGCCTCCCTTCAGATATCAATTTGCAATACTTCATTCCTCTTTTAGTGCTATTCGAAGTGTTCTTTCTAACCAGATTTTACCTACATAAAACTGCAAGGTAAGCAGTGCATGGGGGTATTCTTATACTAACATGCTAAAACAAGGGATTTGGGTACTGTATAGATATGCACATTTTTTAAAATGTAATTGGTTTTGTTTAGCTTTTTGGGGAGTGGGGTTGGCGGGGGGAGCTTGAGACAGGGTCTCTCTATGTAGCTTTGATCATCCTGTGGCTCACTTTGTAGACCACACTAGGCTTGACCTCTGCCCATATATTTAGTCATTATGCATTCAACAATTATGTACAGAGTGTCCACAACAGCAAAGCACTGACACACAGCAAGTATCGTGTTAATTTTTTTCCAGCGGTCCATGCTTGTGATGTAAAGGCAGGAGGATCAGAATTCAAGGGCAATCTTTAGTTACAGGAGGCTGTCTCAAAACAGTCAGATTTCCAAAGGCAGATTTTTAAAACAGAAATCAGTTCATAATTATGTCCAAGAGGGACCACTGGCTGAAGGTTCACATGGTGAAATTCTAATTTTCAGAAGATATGTGGACAGTAGAATCTGTACTTCAAAGGTTAATTGTATTACTCCACATCATCAGCAAGAATCTGAAAAATACCACCTACAACTGTTAACCCCAGGGTACATGGGGTTAAACTAACAGATACTATGCAAGACTGAATGAGGAGTAAATCTTACAGAGCTCAATAGAAAACAGATATCTACAAAGAGTTATGTGCCACATCTGTGGCTAGGAAGCCTCAGACTGAGCAAGTTGGGCTGGAGTACAACTTCAGGGCTAGGGTACTAGCCTAGCATATGCAAGGCTCTGGGTTTAAGGCCCAGCACTGCAGAAGAAAACAGTTACTGGATCTTCACAGAGCACATGGCAGGAGGCTTGCCGGATGTTAGGATTCAGGCAGTGATGCCAGCCCAGGCATGGGAAAAAGCAGACCTTGGAGTGGATTTGGGGGGTGGGGGGGTTGGAGGACTCCCGAAACAGACTGAAGCTCACAGGGTGCATGGTCAGTGAAGATCCGGTAACTGGTACTGAGAAGCTGATGGGGGATGATCTTAGAATATTTTCTCTAAATTTCACCTAATGTTAATGAACTAAATATTTTTAACTGTAGTTCTTGATAGCTGTTTTGTTATATATAATTTTACTATGATAACGTTAAAACCCTTTTTATTTAAACAGAAAAGAGGAGATGATGGGGTGTGGCTTTGTTAGAGTAGGTGTGGCCTTGTTGGAGGAAGTGTGTCACTGCAGGGGCGGGCTTTGTGGTCTCCTATGCTCAAGCTATAGTCCATGTGGCACACAGCTCACTTCCTGTTGCCTACAGATCAAGTTGTAGAACTCTCAGCTGCCTCTCCAACACCTTGTCTGCCTGAAGGTTGCTTCCTGCCATGACAATAATGGATTAAATCTCTGAAACTGTAAGCCAGCCACAAATAAATGTTTTCTTTTATAAGAGTTGCAGTGGTCATGGTGTCTCTTCAAAGCAGGAAAAAAAAAAAAAAAAAAAAACAAAAAACCTTATTAAGACAAAGTTAGACACCAACATAACAGTAGCCATTACACCAATAAGTTATTCTTGTCCATTTGTGCTGCTGTAGCAAATACCCCAGACTGGAGTAATTATAATGGATAAACTATTTCACAGTTCTGAAGACTGGAAAGCTCAAGATCAAGGAAGGGGCAGGCTTCTTGTCTGCTGTCTGTTGCAGTCAGTGTCCTTCTAGGATGGTACTTCAAGAACTACATCCACACATAGAGGAGGAAGTAGGGGGGAAAATCCCTTAGGCAAGCCCTTTTCATCAAGGTACCCAACTCCACTATAGGGCAGCATGCCATGGTCTATCTGCTCTGGGAACCCCACTTTTTAATAGTGCAGCATTAGTGTCACCTGAATTTGGGATGGACACATTGCACCCAGATCAGGCAGTTCTTGCAAAGGAGATAGCAGGGGTCCACACATACACAGGGGATGAAGAAGTGGAAAGACATTCACCTGTAGAAATAGAACTGACTGTGTGTGTGGGGGGGAGGGTAGGGGGTTGAAATGGAAACATTTAGACAAAAGCAGTCAATTCTGGAACCACCATCAGTCAGAATTTATTTTCATGTCTAGAGACAAGAACTGTTTTGCACCGCTGTCTGTAGCATCCACAAACAAAAGGTTGGATAATCTTAGTATCAGCACAACCTGGGGTGCTTCTGCTCTATTCAAGAAAGAAATCTGAGTAGAGCAACAGAGTGATCCTCTGCAAGAACAGCCAGTGCACAGGGACGAAGTGCCGAGCCTGGCTCCCAGTGGCAGAAGCAAGGAGTAAGCCTGTGCAGGTTGACAGCAGCTGCAGACAGTCATGACTGGACATCTGTATGCACCTCACCTGGTCTCTGGCTGTCAGCATGCTGTGTGGCTCACGGATCTACTCAGGGCACTGGGTATGAAAGATGGCAGAGGTTTGTACGATGTCCACTCCAAGAAGGACATATCCCCTGGGCAAGGGCAGAGGTTTGCACAATGTCCACTCCAAGAAGGACATATCCCCTGGGCAAGGGCAGAGGTTTGCACAATGTCCATTCTAAGAAGGACACATCCCCTGGGCAAGGGCAGAGGTTTGCACAATGTCCACTCTAAGAAGGACAGAACCCCTGGGCAAGGGCAGAGGTTTGCACAATGTCCACTCTAAGAAGGACAGAACCCCTGGGCAAGGGCAGAGGTTTGCACAATGTCCACTCTAAGAAGGACAGAACCCCTGGGCAAGGGCAGAGGTTTGCACAATGTCCACTCTAAGAAGAAGGACAGAACCCCTGGGCAAGGGCAGAGGTTTGCACAATGTCCACTCTAAGAAGAAGGACACATCCCCTGGGCAAGGGCAGACAGGTTTGCACAACGTCAACTCCAAGAAGGACAGAACCACTGAGTAAGGGCAGAGGTTTGCACAATGTCCGCTCAAAGACGGACCCATCTCCTGATCAAGGGCTTCGGGAAAATCACTTTGCAAGCCCTGAAGGACACAGGTGGACTAAACAAGCTTATCATAGGATGAAAAAAAAAAAAAACCTGATTCTCACTAGAGACAGAAAACCCTGTCTCTAGACTGAAGAAATGTCTCAATCTAAATAGCTTAGACTGAACAGTCCGTGGCTTTCTCCTGGAGCTAATAGCCATATTCTGTTTATTCCAAATCTTCTTATGCATCTAATATATTTTTAAAAGCTCTAACACAATTTTTTTTTTTTTGTCTACCGAAAGGTACAAGGAAAATAAAATAGTGCACCACAGAGCAGAGGACACCCTGCACAGGAGCTCCAAACAAAATCCTCATTCAACATGTACAAAAGTGTCTGTCTGTCAGCAGGACACGCGGCACTCACCCTAACATGGCAAAGGACATGAAGGGAGTGCAGAGGGCAGGCTTGGAATCCTAACAATGACTGCCAGTCAGCCCCTCCCACCAATAAGCAGGAAAAGGCAGACTAACACCAGAGGGCGGCGACTCTTCTTTTTCTCATTGAGTAGGAGTTACAGAACAGAAAAAAAAAAAAAACATGGAGCTGGGGGACAGAGCCGTGCTGAGAACTGGGACAAGCATATGGGAAGGGAAGCTGTTATCTGATGTGAAACTGAAGATATGCCGTTTGATGGAGGCGTTTCCTCAGTCTGGGGCCCTCTTAAGAAAGATTCTTCCTAGGAATTCTCTTATGCCAAGGAAAAGAGGCTAAAGCTGCCATGCTGTTACTTAGAAAGTTAATTTTAAAACACCTTTATCAGATGATTGCTGATGGACAAGGCCTCTCTGCGGAGCTTGGGGACAACGCTGTAGAACGAGACAGTGGTATTCGTCCTAGCACTTTGTGAATATGCTGGAACCGCTGAACCGTGCACTTTATAGAGAATTTTGTCTGAATTATCTCCACTCTATAAAGTATCTTTTCAACAATTAGTCCATGCCTGGAGTGCACCGAGTGTTCAGTAGACAGCAGCTGGTTTTAAAAGATGTTTTGTAGTTCTGACACTTATGTTTTTTATAATTTTATGCGTGTTTTTGCTGGATGTATCTAAGTGCGCAATATGCCTGCAGAGGCCTGGATAGGCCGTGTGATTCCTGGGAGCTAGTTAGGAAGCTTGTGACCTGTCAAGTGTGGGTGCTGACAAGCAAACCATGATCCTCTGCAAGAACAGCCAGTGCTCCTTAGAAGGATAAAAAGTGGGGGAATGGGTATCTTAAGGGGGCCCTGCCAAGGAATGCCCCTAAGAGAACTTACCACCATGTGCAACATAGTGCAAGAGGTTTATTGGAGAGGGAGAGGGTGGGGAGGGAGGCAGGAAGACCAAAGCCTTCTGGAGTGGGGACTTGAGAGAGACAGACAGAGGGAACAGGCACCACACTTGCACAGGGTGTGCATGTCACATCAATGGCGATGAAAAGGCATCTGGTGATAGGTAGCCACCTTGGCAGCAGAAGCAGGCTGGGGCGGGGCGGGGGGAGGGGGTGGGATGAGCATTCTTAACTGCTGAGCAATCTTTCCATCATCCTGTGCCCTTTGTCTCCTGAGAGATTTCATTTGGCAACAATACATGTTCTCTTTTTCAAAGAACCCCAAGTGTTTGTATATATATTAAAGTGTGTCATGTGGAGGAGAAGTAGGGAGAGAAAAGCTAGAAGAGAAGGAAGAGAGAGGGATGAGGGAGGCCACGGGAAGGGGGTAAAAATGACAAGGTTGTCTTCATCACCCCCTTCCTCCGCCTCTCAAATCTGGCGCTGCGAATTAAGTCAGAGTCTCCTGAAGTCTAAGCACAAGCTCTAGCCGCGGGCTCTCTCCATCCAGTCCCAAGTTTTTCTCACTATGCCAGCTGCAAAACTCTGCTTGCCCTCACATCTAAAGCATAGATCAAAGCGCCTGCTCTGCCAAGTTGTCCTTGCAATCTTGTGCGTCTGTCCCAGTTAGGAAAAGTGTAAATGTTTGTACAAGCTTATCTGTTAGTTCAGACTACAGGATTTTCTCAAATCTGCGTTCGTTCAATGCAATGAGTATTTATTGAGCATTTTCTGAAGCTCAGGCATTCCAGGGACTCTGAGGCGGATGTATTAATATGGTGGCTCTTAGAGTGTGAAGGCAAGGCTGGCTCAGTCATACTACCTGGGTTGTTTTATTTTATTTTATTTTATTTTATTTGAGTCAGGTTGGTGTCTCTCAAATCTGTGTCATCACAGATGACCTTGAACTTCTGACGGCCTCCTTCCAGCCTCCCAATGAGGGGTTGGCAGGCATTCACCACTAACCCTGACTTGCTGGGAACTCCCCCGCCCCTGACCCCAAGCCTGGGTTTCTCTGTGTAAGGGCTCTGACTGTCCTGGAACTCACTCTGTAGACCAGGCTGGCCTGGAACTCATGGAGATCCTCCTGCCTCTGCTTCCTGAGTGCTGAGGTTAAAGACATGTGCCACCTGGGACATGTGCCTGGGCGGGAACTTTTTGAGAAATACAAATTCCTCACCCTGAGGCCACTGCTAGTTGCAATTTTCCTTCATTAATATTGAAATCCCTGTGATGATTAAGTAATAGAGATTAAAATTTTATTTTAGCCCATAGTTTTGAAGCTTTCAATCCATAATTGATTGCCCCATTGTTTTGCATGTGTCACAAGACAGCAAAGATGTGAAGGAACACATGACTCGGGGTGGGGGTGTGGGGGTGTGGGGGTTGGGGGGTTGGAGAGGTGGGGGTTGGGGGGTTGGGGAGGTGGAGCAGCAGAATCTCTCACTATGCCTCACCTCTTAAAATGGTACCACCTGCCAGCCATAGTACCCTGGGGCCAAGTCATCAGTGCTCGCTCTGGCCTTTGAGAGAGGACAGAGAACAGGAGCCAGGAAAGCAACAGTCAGTACTGGTCCCCTCTGTTTTTTTAACAAGTCACTCAAGAGACTCAGGCCGTTAATGTTGGGTCGTTTTAAAAAGCAGTATTAAGGGATGATTTAATGGCTGGACATAGTGGTGCACACCTTTAACCCAGTACTTGAGAGGCAGGTAGATCTAAACTTCAGGTCAGCCTGGTCTACAGGGCAGCTAGGGCTACACAGAAAAACCACCTCAAAACAACAACAAATTTTAAAAAAATTAATATAATATCTCACATACGACTGCTTGATAAGTAACGATGAAGGAAGGAATGAGTTAAAAACTGAGAATGTAAGTTCTTGGTTGAGTTGAAGACAGGATGCAAATTCATCCTATGTGCGAGACTATCCTTCCCCTGCCCTCAGACGCCCCGCGGGTTCCTGTTTTTGTTCACACTGTCGTGTGAAAAACCAAGTTATGTGAAGAACAGAGCAAGCAAGCAACAACAAAATAAATAAGGCCAACAATAACAGGAGCTTTGGGGAACTCGGCTGACACCTCTTGGTTATAATGGATAAAGTGGATAAAAGTGAGTTCCGTTTGATTTATTATGTACGAGACAAACGCATCCATTGTTAACCCTCTGTCCTAGGGCGGAGTAGACAGCCACCTGTTTTCTCAGCCCTTCTGGAAGAGCACTGAACTGGTTGGCACAGCTTAGCTCAGCGTTTTTAATGAAGTTAGAGCCTACTTAGGGACCCGGGACTTCCTCTACAAAGCTGTATTTTTCTTGAATGAAGGAAACGCTTGTGGCTCGGCTAGGCTCCCACTGGCCCTCTGCCTGGCTCCCAGCACGGCCTTTCTGCCCACTCTAACTGACACCACAGGGGCCTTCTTTGGTTTTTTGCCTCTGAACCTCTTGAGAGTGCTTCTGTAGAGTCTCAGATGGAAGTGCCACTGTGTCCTTAAGAAGGATTGTGTGTCTTTAGGATTGAAGACGCTTTGGTTTTGCAATGCACCTTTCGTCACAGCGGGGCACCCTTTCAACTCTCACTTCCTGTTTTAATTCTACTTGGAATTAAAATCTGCTGAGATTTAGTTTCTAAAGAGCTTCTTGAAGAAGCTTTCTCCCACAGCTAGGAAAGCAAAGGACAAAACAGCATTGGCCCGCCTGAGCTAGTGAGCAGGCTTCGTTTCCTGTGGAGGCCCTTGCTTCACTGAGATAGGGACTTCGTGGGTAGGGACTGTCTGGAAGGGACTGTGAGCGACGTCTAGAAGTCAGCCAAGGTTTGCCTGGGGGGGGGGGCAGAAAGGGGAAGGGCGCTGGGATGTGGCGGAAGGAAGGGAGATTTATGGGGAAGCGCTAGAACAACAAAGGCGTCAAAGTCCTTGGGGATTTTGGAATTAAGAAAATCGAATGGTGATATATGAAAAATCTTACATCAAAATGATGTCAGCAGGGTCAGTGAGATGGACCGTCTGGTAAAGCTGCTTGCGGCTTAGCCTATGGGCCTAAGTTCCATCCTGGAACCCTTCTGGTGGGAGCAGAGAACCAACTCTCACGAGATGTAGTCTGATCCTTCCCCTCCACACACACAGTGATACGCACCCCCATAGATAAAAAATATAATTAAAAATGATTTTAAAGAGTGCGTGAAAGAAGGGAGCTCTTGGTTGCTCAGATAATCTAGGGAAGCCATGGTTAGTTCAGAAGCCAAGAGTCTACAGTAACAAGATCTGAGGCAAAGCTGTAGGGCTGGGCACCGACTTCCACGTGCTACCCTCAGTGCCCCCTGACCCGGTGTTTTCTTCCAGCCCAGAGCCAGGGGAAATCTTTTCGTCCACTTGTCCCCCAGGGCTCTCTTTGGCAATGTCTGTTGAACTGGAGGGAGGCACCGGGCAAAATGGAATATGGCAGACCAGCAAGTTCTTTGAAGTGTTACGTTTTGTCTGAAAACAAACAAACAAAAACAAAAAGCCTTGCTAATGTCTGCATTTCGGAGTGTACAGCTGTGCTCCAGAGTGCCTGTATCCCCTCAGCATCACACTTCTTCTAGGCTGAGTTGCTGTGTCCGGGTGCTGCCAGTTTGTGGGTGTCCCCTCCTCACACTACAGGAACGGCTAATCCCTCCAGGTGAGAATAAGACCACTGTCACAATTTTCGAGCCAAATTTGAATCAAACTTTATTAAATACTGGCCAGGAAGATGGACAGGTCCATACCAGGAATTCCCAAAGGAAAGCACCGATTACATCAGATAGGGGCTTATAAAGGCAGAACCCACGAGGCACATACTTCCTGTCTTTGTCCAATCAGGGGCAAGTATACATCCTGACTGCTTACCTCCTGCCCACAGCGGGAACAATTTACCATGTGTAATTCACAAGGTTATTGAAGAAGAACAAATCAAAAAAAAGGTCGACCTTTAGCTTGGAATATGAATAAGTAGATACCATAGAGAACAATACAGAAATAAATCAAAATTTAACTAAATAGAAGATGGAGTGAGATGGACATTTTAAGCCCCTGCAAACCTTGCTTTGGAGCCTATTTTCTGGAAACCCAGAGATGGAGCTTGCTAGAGAGTCTATAAACTTAGCAAGTCTTTAATTAATTAAATCTCGCTTTAAATTTGGCTTTGAGCAGTGGTAGTGGTTTTATTCTTGATGGGTGGGGTCAACATAAATACATTTAATCTCTTTTCCATCTTAGCCATGCGCTTACCACACGCAAGTGGGCATGTAACGTCTGTAGTTTGAGATGTAACAGACAACACCGTGTTTTTCTCTTCTTCACAATTTCTTGGTGTTCGAATAAGAAGCCCCCCCCCCCCGCACAGGCTCATATATGTGAATGCTTGGTCCCCAGCTGGTGGAAGTGTTTGGGAAGGAGTAGGAGGTGTGGCCTTGTTGGAAGACAAGTATCACCGTGGGTGGGTTGTGAGTTTCAAAGGTCCGTTCCCGTTAGCTCCCCTCTGCCTCCCAGTTGTGGATCAGCTGTGATCTCTCTGCTGCTCCGTGGCTCTCATGATTCCTCAACTAAACGCTTTCTTTTTAAAGTTACTTTGGTCATGGTGTTTTGTCACAACAATAGAAAAGTAACTAAGGCAGAAGTCGGTAACAGGAAGTGGGCTGTTGCTTGCCCATGCTGTTTTTTGTTTTTGTTTTTGTTCCCCCCCCCTGGGGTGGGGGGTGGGGTAATACGGAAGACTTTGGGGCTTTGGACAGAATTACAGCAAAGATACGGTAAGCAGGGTTAAATGTGCCATCCTAGCAGGAGCTTGAAAGACAGGGGGGTTGAGATCAATGCGGATTATGGAGGCCCAGCTCTAGATTTTATAGGAGGGAATGATAACAGCGGCTCTACCAGATACTATTCTTGTGATTTTTTTCTTCCAAGACAAGGTTTCTTTGTCTTGCTCTGTAGACCAGGCTGGCCTCGAACTCAGAGATCCACCTGCCTCTGCCTCCTGAGTGCTGGGACTAAAGGTGTGTCACTACCTGTCTGACTCATTCTTGTGCTATTTTGGCAAAGAATGAGGCTGCGTTTTACTTTTAGTCTAAGAATCTGCCTGAGGCTGAATTGACGACTTTTGGACTGATTTCATCAGCAGAGATTTTAAGACAACTAATAACCCTGTAGTAAGTTAGTCAATTAGTAATCATTCTTTGGAAGATCTGCAATGAAAAAGAGCAAACAGGGCAAAAAGAATGCAAAATGTGCAGTTTGAAGGACAAAAGAGAACCAGGAAATTCACTGTTGGAGCCAAGGCTTGTGCTGAGAGAGCTAAGGAGAGCCCTGGTGTGAGATGGGATAGAGAAGGGAATCTCACGCGACCCTGCGCGTGAACACCATCGGGAAACTCGGGACAAGACCCCACTCAACTAAGCATGCCCCTTGTAAAAAGCAGATACCTAAGGAGTTAAAGAAAAGCATAGGCAAGGAAGGAAAGTATGAACAAATTAAAGCTTATGCAAAAGTATTTCAAGGAGGGGCTAGGATCCATCCCAAGCAGTGGCAGCTTCAGCATTTGGTTCTGGCTTTAGAATCCGGAAGGATACAGGGATTATGGAACCATCCTTTGAGGTTGAAGACTCACATCTCATTAAATTATCCAGAACCAGATATGATAATGGTTCATGATCATAGTCTGAGAACTTGGGATGCTGATGTGGTGGAGGGGTCTCCATCTGAAACAAGACGGGCTACAAAGCCATCCAAGTCAGCCAGTGCTATGTAGAGAAATTCTGTCATGAAACAGCACAACCCAACAGAAAACAGCAGTCATCAATGAGGGTTTGGTCCAGGGACTATAACTCTATTCACTATGCTAGAGAATAGAGTGGTTTGAACAGTGGTATGTTTCTATTAATATCATTCTTCTCATTAAGAAAAATGAATAAAACAAGACTATTGGTAAGCATAGGATTCCTTCAAACTTGCCCAGATGAGTTTTGAGAACATGCCATACTCAGTTAAAGTCCACGGACTTTTAGTGAAGCCTACACTCAGAGTGAAGGACTTTCCTGTTTCAGATCCATCTGACATCTCACGTCCCACTATGAGTAGCTAAAACAAATGTTAACAAGTTTTTGTTCACTTCCCATTTAAGGGAAGAAGAACCCTTAAAAAGTCTTATGAGAAACCATGAGACATCAAAGAAATAATTTTTTTAAAAAGAAAAAAAAAAAAAAAAAAAAAAAAAAAAGAAAAAAAAAAAAAAAGAAAAAAAGAGAGAGAGAGATTGGTTTATTGCACAGGAATCTTGGAAATACTGTCTAATTCAGTTTAATAAACACAGAATAAGCCTTTCTTAAAGATAATTCCAGAGACTTACTTAACTTGTGGGTCAGTGAACCCAGAACCACAGCTAAGTGATGTGAGGAGGCCAGATGCTCATGGGGAATAGGAAATCCCAAAACTCAGCCTGGTAAGATTCATATTAACTATAGCAGTTGGGAAGCTTTAAATAAAATAGTTTCAAAAAATAAGGAAAAAAGATGATGTCTGTGATGCAATGTTTAGGTTCCAGGCCAGCTTTCTTAGGAGGTGACTTAGTTAGGGACAAAACACTGGACAGCAGCTCTCTGAAAGCTTTTGTTCAAGTGGCCATGTTTTAACTTAGAGACCCTGTAAGGACGCTCGCTGTCGATTCAGGCTGCCTGGTGTGAGAAGGCTTGCTCGTGCTGACCTAGATACCCAGAATTCCTGGTATGGTAACCACTTTACAGAAGCTGGTTCTCTTGAACCAAATGGTCATCACAGGCTAGCATTAATATGAGACTATCAAGCATTAATACGAGACATAAATAGAAAATCTCTCTCTACACTTACTGAAGCGTGGCAGTCAGATGCAGGCCAACAACATACAATTTATCCAGTGCCTACAGGGAGGAGAAGGGCCTCTCCAGCTTTGATACCAACTTTGCTTCATATGCAACTATATTAGTCAGGGTTCTTTAAAGGGACAGAACTGATAGAACAAGCATACATACATCTCATTAGGAATATACTACCGGTTGTGCCCAAGATGAAGTCTATCCTGGATGTGCAAACACTGGCTTTGAAGTTGTGGCTGAGGAGCTGTTTGAAGGGAGCATAAGCACCATGACACATGAGTCACTCGCTGCCTGGTAGATTCTCTTAGCTGGGCTAGCTGTTTACTGCTGATAAAGGTTATTGGTGATTTTCTCTTTTCCTTCTATTTGATTTGGTACATTTTCCCCCAATGAACTTTATTACTTTAATAATCAGTGAAAGAAAATCCAAAGAATGTAAAATTTTAAAAATAATTTTATGCCTACAAATTATTTTCATGGCTGCTTCCAGATTTCTACTCACTTCGCCACTACCACCCATGGAAGCTGCTTCTGGAATTAATTGCAGTAGGACTTACTGGGAATTACTCTGAAGGCTTTTAGACAATCAATGCTCTCTGCCTGAAGAGTCATAGGGAACTTGAAGAGTTAGATGTTCCCATCACATTCCGGGAGGGTAGGTTGCCATGTGTGGCTTGATTGAAAGAGACAGAATCATTCTTGGAACTGTGGAGATGGTCTTAAAATGGCTGCCCTTTTCATTCCCCAAACCCCTGTCTAAAGCATCATACACACTACACTTACTACTGGTAAATTATGCATTTCACTTGATAGTGGAGGGAGAGGAGGAATAAGATGTCTTTCTATTACAATGCAGGTGGTGAACAGGTGAATGATAAAGGGGCCCCAGGATATCACACCCATATGGCATTTCATAAGCCCTGAATGGAAAGGAAATGTGCTTGAAGTCCAATAGATCTATGTGATAAACCAATGTATGCATTCAGAAATACATGCTTAGTGCTCCTTGTCTATGCTCACTTTGCACCCAAGGTCCCTATTCACTCTGTCATAGGTAAAAATGTGAAGGCTCTCTCACTGTCATTCAGGTCATGGCCTTACTGTTCTGCAAGTTGTCTCTGATGTGCAAACCAGACTGGTTTTTTTCAAGAAAGGGTTTCTCTGTGTAGTCCTGGCTGTCCTGGAACTGGAGCCAGGCTGTTGTAAAACTCAAAGACCTGCCTGCCTCTGCCTCCTGAGTGCGCTACCACTGCCCGGCCAAACCTGACTTTTGCATTGAGATCTGCTGATGTCTGGAAGGAAGTTGAGATGCTATTACAGAAAGTTGCTGCTCTTGACTTTTCAGATTTATTACAAGGGTCCAATTACTAAGCCGGGCCCATTTAGTCTTCCCCCTTTGTTGTTAGTTCAGTGACAGCATGCCAGCGCCTTCCTACTCTGTTGTTTTGGACTACTTAAGGGCATTGGATGTGTGTTCCATAAGCCCATAAGAGTAATCAGCAGTTGGGAGTCACCAAATGAGCCTGAGATGAAGCTGAAAGCCACGCAGTATCAGGGTAATTATAATTTTCTTATTTAACACTTCAACACTTTGTAGTGAGGTTGTTACTATGTCAATAGTTCAAGTTTCAAATTGTTGATTGACATGGTTTCTTAGGGGATTCTTGGGGCAGCTGGAATCCTTGGCAATACAGTCTCTACTGCCTAGCTGCATGTCCTCTTACAAGCTGTGGAAGGCATGTCACCTTTAGTGGCCTGGAAGGTAACACATCTATGATGGAAGCTGGTGGAGTAACCACAGAAACTGAAGCCCTATCTCATGTCCTCTACAGACCTGATTCTGTACATTTGGAGTCTGGCATCTTGTAAGTAAATCACGACTTCGATAAGCTGCCCAGGTCAGCAGCTGCACTCTGTTCTAATCAAGATGGCTTAGGAGAGTGAAACCATCCATTTCAGTCTGGCACCCTTGGGGTGACTCTACATTGGCAGGATCACCATGTTCCAAACCCTTAGCTCTTTGCAAGGTCAGATACTCAGTATTCTCACACCGTTGAGGGCCCACTCATCTGATCTTTGGGTCCCATCGCCTGCCCTCTGCCTGAGGGGAGTCAGGCCTTCCCTGGGAACTCTCTGAATTAGCTCTGAATCTCACTACCCTCTATAACCTTGCCCTGAGTGGTACAATCCTGGTACTTTGGTCCATATACCAACCTTCCCCTCACACTATGTCCTGCTGTTCAGGGTGAGCATTGGGCCAGGGTATGGGTTCAACATCCCCTCAACCTCTGTGGAACTTTCTGGGTCTGCTCTGAGCATACTGGAACAGCCTATCCACAGGGGACAAACTTGAGCCCGCACTCACCTGATCTTTGGGCCCCATCACCTGCCCTCGGCTAGAGACCTCCAAGAGAGCTCGGTTCATCCAGAGTTACAGACAGAACTCCTGACCCAATTACACCCACCAGGAGAACAGGGTAGAAAGAGAGAGAGGCTCCACCTGCACCCACTGGAAGAAGCAATGGGAAGACGGCAATACAAGAAAACACCCATCAATAGGAATGACACCACCAGAATCTATGGACTCTACACCAACTAGACCTGAACACATCAAAGCAGATGAAGCAGAAGAAAACGACTTAAAAAAATAACTTCATCAAAATGATAGAGGCCCTCAAAGATGATATGAGAAAATCCCTTAAAGAAATGGAAGAAAAAAACAAAACAAAAAATTGGAAGAAATAGAGGAAAAGACCAAGCCCCCCCCCCCAAAAAAAATGCAAGAAATGAACAAATCTCTTAAAGAAAGTAAGGAAAGCCAAGAAAAAAAAAATAATCAAACAGATGAAAGAAATAATTCAAACAGTTCAAGAACTGAAAACTGAAATAGAGTCAATAAAGAAAACACAAACTGAGGGAATGCTGGAAATAGGAAAACCGGGCAAATGATCAGGAACTGCAGATGCAAGCATAACCAACAGAATACAAGAGATGGAAGAGAGAATCTCAGGAGCTGAAGATTAACTAGAAGAAATAGATTCATTGACAAAAGAAAATATGAAATCCAACAAATCCTTAACACAAAACATCCAGGAAATGTGAACACTGGGAAAAGACCAAACCTAAGAATAATAGGAAGGTGAGGAAGCCCAGCTCAAAGGTGCAGAAAATACATTCAACAAAATCATTGAAGAAAACTTTCCCAATCTGAAGAAGGACATGACTATGAAAGTACAAGAAGCATGCCAAACATCAAATAGACTGGACAAAAAAAAAAAAAAAAAAAAATCCATTCCCACATAGTAATCAACACCTAACATACAGAATAAAGAAAGAATATTAAGAGCAGGAAGGGAAAAGGCCAGGTAACATATAAAGGCAGACCTATCAAAATTATACCCGATTTCTCCATGGAAACTCTCAAGGCCAGAAGGTCCTGGATAGATGTTCTACAAGTACTAAGAGTCCACGGATGCCAGCCCAGGCTATTATACCCAGGAAAACTCTCAATCACTATAGACGGAGAAAACAAGATATTCAAGGACAAAGCCAGATTTTCACAATGCATATCCACAAATCCAGCCCTACAGAAATTTCCGGTAGGAAACCCCCAACCCAAGGAAGTTAACTACACTCACAAAGACATAAGCAATAGATAATCTCACTTTACCAGAACTGAAAAGAAAAAGGAGGGCAAATATTCTCACAGTACCACAACAACAAATCTAAAAAAAAAAAAAAAATTAACTATCAATGGTCTTTATTTTCCATCAATATTAATGGTCTTAACTCACCTATAAAAGACACAGGCTAACAGAATGGATACAAAGACAGAATCCATCTGTCTGCTGCATACAAGAAACACATCTAAGATTCAAAGATAGACCTCAGGGTAAAGGGCTGGGAAAAGATCTTCCAATCAAATGGATCCAAGAAGCAAGCAGGTGTAGCTATTCTAATATCTAACAAGTTAGACTTCAAACTAAAATCAATCAAAAGAGATGAAGATGGTCATTTCATATTTGTCACAGGAGAAACCCATCAGCACAAAGTCTCAATTCTGAACATCTATGCCCCAAATACAAAGGCACCAACATTCGTAAAAGAAATGATACTAAAACTCAAAGGCAATATAAAACCTCACACACTCATAGTGGGAGACCTCAACACCCCACTCTCACTGCTAGACAGGACCACCAGTCAGAAACTTAACAGGGAAAAACAAAAGAACTAACAGAAGTTATGTTCCAGTTGGGTTTAACAACATCTATAGAACATTCCATCTAAACACAAAAGATTATACCTTCTTCTTAGCTCCACATGGAACCTTCTCTAAAATCACCCTCATACTAGGCAATATAACAAACCACAACAATACAAAAAATTGGAATATCCCCCTTTATCTTATCAGACCACTATACGTTAAAGTTGGAATTCAACAACACAAATTGCAGAAATCCTACAAACTCATGGAAACTGAACATTGCGCAACTGCACCATTCCAGGGTCAAGGAAAAATAAAGAAAGAAATTAAAGACTTCCTAGAATTCAATGTGAATGAAAACACAACATACCCAAACTTATGGGACACTTATAAAGCAGTGCTAAGAAAAAAGTTCATAGCATTAAGTGCCCATATGAAGAAACTGGAGAATAGTCACATTAGAGAATTAACAGCACAACTAAAAGCTCTAGAACAAAACGAAGCAAACTCATCCTGGAGGAGTAGACTCCAGGAAATAATCAATTCGAGAGCTGAAATCAGTAAATTAGAAACTAGGAAAGCAAGACAAAGAATGTAACAAAGAGTTGGTTTTTTGAGAAAATCAACAAAATAGACAAACTTTTCTCCAAACTAACTAAAAAGCAGAGAAAGAACATGCAAGTCAACAAAATCAGAAAGAAAATAACACAGAGGAAATTCAGAGAATTTACAGGTCATACTTCGAAAACCTGTACTCCATAAAATTCAAAAAATTCAAGGGAAACCGACAAATTTCTGGATAGCTTTCACTTACCAAAATTAAATCAAGAAAAGACAAGCAATTTAAATAGGCCTATAACCCCCAATGAAATAGAAGCAGTCATCAAAAGCTTCCCAACCAAAAAAGCCCAGGGCCTGATGGCTTCAGTGCAGAATTCTACCAGAAATTCAAAGAAGAACTAATACCAATACTCCTCAAATTGTTCCACACAATAGAAGCAGATGGTTCATTACTAAACTCTTTTACGAGGCCATAATTACCTTGGTACCCAAGCCTCACAAAGACACAACTAAGAAAGAGAACTACAGACCAATATCCCTCATGAACACTGATTCAAAAATACTCAATAAAATACTGGCAAATTGAACCCAAGAACACATCAGAGAACTCATCCACCATGACCAAGTAGGCTTTATCCCTGAGTTGCTGGGATGGTTCAACATACACAATTCTATCAGTATGATCTACCATATAAACAAACTGTAAAAGAAAAACCACATGATCATCTCACTAGATGCTGAAAAAGCCTTTGACAAAATTCAACACCCTTTCCTGATAAAGGTCTTGGAGAGATCAGGGATAACAGGAACATACCTAAGCATAATAAAAGCAATATACAGTAAACCAGCAGCCAACATCAAACTGAATGGAGAGAAGCTTAAGGCAATTTCTCTAAAATCAGGAACTGTACTTGAAATTTTAGCTACAGCAATAAGACAACAAAAGGAGATCAAAGGGATACAAATTAGAAAGGAAGAAGTCAAACTGTCACTATTTGCTGATGATATGATAGTTTACGCACATGACCCAAAAAACTCTACCAGGGAACTCCTACAGCTGATAAACCTTCAGCAAATTAGCAGGATACAAGATTAACTAAAAAAAAAAAAAAAAATCAATAGCCCTACTATTTTGTGTTTTTAAAAGAAAAAATTAAAGAAGATACCAGAAAATGGAAAGATCTCCCATGCTCTTGGATAGGTAGGATAAGCATAGTAAAAAATGGCAATCTTGCCAAAAGCAATCTACAGATTCAATGCATCTGTACAGAATCAATCCCCATCAAAATCCCAGCACAATTTTTCACTGACGGCTTGGTCTCATAGCCGCATCAGCCCCAAATAACACACAGAGACGCTGTATTAGATATAAAGCTGTTGGCCTGTTACTAGCATTTTTTATTGGCTATCTCTGTCTTAAATATTAACCCATTTCTATCAATCTAAGTATTTCCACATGGTCTTATCTTACCGGAGAGAAGATCAGGAGCTCTGATCCTACATTTTGAATGTTCTCTCTCCTCCGTAATTCTCCTTTTCTCCTAGTTCTGCCTATCTTGCTTTACTATTTGACAACAGAGCTTTATTCATTAACCAATAAGAGAAACATATTCACAGAATTACATCTCCCATTAATACTCAACCTTATATGGAAAAACAAAAGACCCAGGATAGCCAAATCAACCCTGTACAATAAAGGAACTTCAGGAAACATCACCATCCCTGACTTCAAGCTCTACTATAGAGCTATACTTGGTATTGGCACAAAAATAGACAGGAAGACCAATGAAATCTAATCAAAGCTCCTGATATTAACCCACACACCTATGAACACCTGATTTTTAACAAAACAGATAAAATTATACAATTTTTAAGAGGAAAGCATCTTCATCAAATGATGCTTGCACAACTAGATGATGGTGTGTAGAAGACTGCAGATAGACCCATGTCTATTGCCATGCACAAAACTTTAGTCCAAATGGATCAAAGATCTCAACATAAATCCAGCCATACTGAACCTCTTAGAAGAGAAAATGGGAGGTACCCTTGAACAGACTGGTACAGGAGACCACTTCCTGAACATAACTCCAGTAGCACCAGCACTGAGATTGACAATTAATAAATGGGACCTCCTGAAACTGAGAAGCTTCTGTAAGGCAAAGGGCACAGTTGACAAGACCAAACAGCAGCCCACAGAATGGAAAAAGATCTTCACCAACCCCACATCTGACAGAGGGCTGATCTCCAAAATATACAAAGAACTCAAGAAGTTAGTCATCAAAACACAAAATGACCCTATTAAAAAGTGGGGTACAGAACTGAATAGAGAATTCCCAATAGAAGAATCCAAAATGGTTGAAAGACACTTAAGAAAGTGCTCAACATGCTTAGTCCTCAGGGAAATGCAAATCAAAACAATTCTGAGATACCATCTTACTCCTGTCAGAATGGCTAAAATTAGAAACACCAAAGACAGTTTATGCTAGAGAGGATGAGAAGAAAGGGGAATACTCCTGCACTGCTGGTGGGAGTGCAAACTCGGACAGCCATTTTGGAGATCAGTATGGTGGTTCCTCAGGAAAATGGGAATCAGTTTACCACAGGACCTGGCAACCTCACTCTCAGGCATATACCCAAATGATCCACATCCATGCAACCAAGACTATGTTCAAAGCAGCATTATTTGTAATAGCAAGAACCTGGAAGCAACCTAGATGCCCCTCAATTGAAGAGTGGATAAAGAAGAGGTGGTAATTTACACAATAGAATACTACTCAGTGGAAAACAAAAACAAAAACAATGGAATCTTGAAATTTGCAGGCAAATGGATGGAACTTGAAGAAACCATCCTGAGTGAGGTAACCCAGTCACAAAAAGAGGAGTATGATATGTACTCACTCATATATGGATTTTAGACATAGAGCAAAGGATCACCAGACTATAATTCACACTGCCAGAGAAACTAGGATACAAGGAGGATTCTAAGAGATTCACATAAGGTCCCTCACAGAAGGGGAAAGGAACAAGATCTCCTGAGCATATTGGGAGGGGGGGCAGTGAGTGGAGAGGGAGCTAGGAGATAGAGGAGGGGAGGAGAGGAAAGCACGTGGGACTAGGAAGAATGAGTTGGGGAATGAATAGACGAGAGCAAAAAAAAAAAAAAAGAGAGACCATAATAGAGGGAGCCATTATAGGTTTGAAGAGAAAACTGACTCTAGAGAAATGTTCAGAGACCTACAAGGATGACCCCAACTAACAATCTGAGCAACAGTGGAAAGGCTACCTTAAATGCCCTTCCCTGATAATGAGATTGATAACTAACTTATATGCCATCCTAGAGCCCTCATCTAGTGCTGATGGAAACAGAAGCAGACACCCACAGCTAAACACTGAGCCAAATTCCTGGAATCCAGATGCAGAGAGGGTGGAGTGATAAGAAAAGGGGTCAAGACCAGGCTTCAGAAACCCACAGAGACAGCTGACCTGAACAAGGGGGAGCTCATGGACCCCAAGACTGATAGCTGGGAAATCAGCATTGAACTGACTCAGACCCCCTGAACATGGGTCTCAGTTAGAAGGCCTGGACAGTCTAAGGGACCTCTGACAGTGGAACCAGGATGTATCCCTGGTGCACAAAAGGACTTTGGGAGCACATTCCCCATGGAGGAATATTCCCTTAGCCTAGAGGCAGGAGGGAGGGCCTAGACCCTACTCCATATGACTTGACAGAGTTTGCTGATCCCTCCTGGAAGTCCTCACCCTCCCTATGGAGTGTGGGAGAGGATGGGAGGGGGTTTGGGGGGCATGGGAGGGTGGGAGAGAGAGGGACCTGGGATGGATATGTAAAATAAGGAGATATATATATGCGCCGGAATACTTATCAACCGCCACAAGGAACATATTTTAATCTGCCAAATTCTGAAACAAGAGTAACATCCATTTGCCATAAATGATTAGGAAGCTGCCAAATCCTGAAATATAAGTAATATCCATTTGCCATAAATGATTAGGAAGCAGGCCTTGAAGATTTTACTCCAACATTAATTATAGGTAAATATTGTTGGCACACATCACATTGTTTGACAATTTGATGAACATTCTCCGTAGTTAAAGCAAGTTGCTTTCTTAGACTATTACTATTTTCATGGTGAAAGCTATGTGACGACTGGTCTTATTCTACCAGAGATAAAGCGACCGTTTTTGTTAATCTATCCTCTGACCCGTTCTCTTCAGCCAGTAGCCTGGGAAGGTTTGATTGAGCTCTTATGTGACCCACAAAGCACAGTGACTTTTTTTGATGAATGGCGCTCTGAATTTGCTCAAAAAGTATTCTGACATGATCATTACTAGTTCCAAAGCACAGAACTGTCTCTATCACTTGAAGAGCTTTAAAAACATAATGGCTATCAGTATATAAATTAAATGAATCATTCACTAGAAGCTGAAAACCTATTGCAACAGCTTGTAACTCAACTATCTGAGCTGAAGCTGGATCTGTTTGTACTACATATTCTTTGCCATCAATAGCATGCCTTTCCATGAGAAGAACCATTAGCCAAAACCAGCACATAGCATTTTTTACAGGATTACTTCTTACAATTTTAGGTAATATAAAATGATGCATTATCGCAAATTGTAACAGTCTATGAGCTGGAAACTGATTATCTTTTTTTTCCCAAATATTGAGCAAAAGTGATTGTCCATGAGTCACTCTTTTGAAATAACCAATCAACTTGCTGTTTGGCACAGGGAACATGTATTACACTTGATTCCCTGCCAAAATATCTCCTAGAATCCAAACGGCATTTCTATTTTGAAGCTACTGCTTCAAAATAAGGATTTAACACTTTGTCTGGGGGAACAGGTAAATGGTCCCCCTTGCCATAAGACAGAAGTCGGACTATGCTGTGTGGGAAGCATGTAAGTATCTCATGGTTTTGCATAGTCAATATAGCATATCTGCTGATGCTGGATTGCATTCTCCAACTGTAGGAGAACTTGTCTACCCTCTTTAGTTAGCTGTCTAGGTGAATTGGGATCACTATCTCCTTTCAGAATATCGCTTAAAGGTTTCAAATCGCCAGTAGATGATTTTAAAAAAAGGACATGACCATTGAATGCTTCCCAATAACTTCTGAAAATCATTCAATGATCGCATGCTATCTTTCCTAATTTCTAATTTTTGAGGCTTAATTTCTTTAGGATATAACATATGTCCCAAATACTGAAAAGGCAGCAGCTGTCTTTTCTAATCCAACCTCTAAAGCTTTCATTAGCCTACATGGTCTCATTTGCAACCACACAGACACCTTTCTAGGTGTGACCTAAGAGCTGCAGTTCCTGAGACTTTTTCTCAATAGCTTTTTCTCAAATCTTATATTAACCTCCATTCTCTCAATTTCTTTTCTAACCACAAAAATAAGAGAATTGCTAACACTATCGAATCATCCATACAGATTCCTCTGATCTAGTTTGGCCTTTTACCTTACTCTGAACTTTGACGTTGGCTCTCACACTGGACTCCAGCAGCAGCTCTCTGCCAACACCGGTCTGGTTCACTATCTTGTCAATACAGACTCAGTCTACTTTTGAAATCTCTTGAACTCTGCAGCAGCCCCTTTAACTTGTATCCATCCTGCAGCCCACATGTATGCATATAGGTACACTTGCTGTGTGCTGTGTGATATGAGAGTTAATATTAGTAAATAAGATCAGAATAAACTTGCATTTCACTTGGCCAGGCTACCGAGACAGGTGGATTTTATTAGAAATTGCTGCCATTAAAGCTATTGTTAATTTTTGTTCAATAAATTCTAATGTTGTAGAAAGACACAAGTGTACACATGGCTGTTCTTTTCATAGTGCACCCAGAGTGCTCAGGGTACCCAAACGTTGCAGAATATTCCTTTACACTGTATGGAGATTCATCACTGTGATTGGCTTAATAAAGAGCAGGACGGCCAATAGCTAGGCAGGAGGAGGTTAGGTGAGATCTTGGGAACAGAGAGGTCTCAGGGAAAAAGAAAGATGAGTTGCCAGCTAGATGCAGAGGAAGAAGGACATGTAGGAGAGGTAAAAAGCCACCAGCCATGTGGCAGCATGTAGATTAAAAATAAATGGGTTGAATTCAGTTATGAGAGCTGGTTAAGAAACAAGCCTAAGCTAAGGCGCTAAGGCTGAGCTTTCATAGTTAACAGCAAGTCTCTGTGTCTTTTTTTTTTTTTTTTTTTTTTTTTTTTTTTTTTTTTGTGAACTGGCAGCCCAGAGAAAATATTAGCTACATGTGGTACCTAATGTCTAGCCAGGTATGCCCACATAGCCCGAGAAAGCTAAAAAAGAAAAGTCCAGAACATGGAGTCAAACATGGCGTCCTGGTTGCCAGGCTCTCAGGTAGGCTCAGTGGCATATGGAGACACAGCTAGCAGCTACTCCCTGAGGGCTAGAGCCAGCCACCAGTGACATACACTAAGCTAGGCTGTATGGTGGCTGATGTAGCAGTTTAAGATTTGCCTCACACAGTCAGAAAACACTGCAGGCACTTAGTAAAGCCAGACCCAAACACAGAAGACCTCTAAAAAGGTACAGTATGTTTAAAAATGTGCATAGATGTTGAAGAAAGAAAATAGGCATGCACCATTATAAAACATAGTTTAAAATAATAGTCTTTAAAAAGATAGTAGA
Source organism: Phodopus roborovskii (assembly GCF_943737965.1). Classification (NCBI taxonomy): domain Eukaryota; kingdom Metazoa; phylum Chordata; class Mammalia; order Rodentia; family Cricetidae; genus Phodopus; species Phodopus roborovskii. The sequence continues at coordinate 11,820,235 of NW_026126563.1, forward strand.
GTAATATAAAAAATAAAAAATATAAAAAAATAAATAAAAAGCCATGTAAGGATGGAGAACATTATAACACAGCGAGTTTGGACCTTATATGGTGCTTTGTTAATTTTGAATTCTTTTAATGCTAATAAACAGAAAATAACAGCTGCCGAAAGACATTGGATTGTGAAAGGGACTACTTTAGGAATTCCTTAGCTTTAGAATGGAAGTCACAAAATGTGTTACTTGTATTATTTGGGGAAAGAGGTTATGCATTTGTTTCCACAGAAAGCAAAAGACTGTGGATTCGTTCAAGGTTAAAGAGGGTCAGCTTTGCCTGAGGGAGATCCCCTGAAAATCCTGGCTACAGACAAGAAAATAAAGCTGGATAAACTACAAAACAGGTAGCATATAGTTTACCTGCTTTAACATAAAACAAACAAAGAAAAAAATGTTTGGCTGACTTATGCACAGTCCTTGTTTGTGTTAATGCAGACATGCATGTTACCTTTGAAAATCTGTGTGTTCAGAGCAAGAGGACCAGAAACCAGTGAAATGATGGCGGGGCTGATCCAGCCTCTCAGGGCGTCTCTGCTGCAGTATCCTCAGAGTTCTACATCTGAATGAGGCTCTTCACCCAAGACTCCTTTGAGAAAGATTTATTTGGGAAGGAGGAGTGCAGAGTGGCTGCATCTGCTAGGGTGGTGAGGGACAGCCAGGAGCTGGATAGGCAGAAGGGCTAATATAAGGCTTCTTCGGGGTGGGGTTCCCCAGGGAGAGGTTTTTCTGCTCTGAGATTGTTTAGTTTTTCCTGCTCAGGGATTGGTTAGTTTAATGGGTCAGGGGCAGAGATAGCTCTAGTTTCAGGACAAACTGTGTTTCCTTCACGGGTCCTCTTTGTCCTTTTGGCTCTAATTTTAGGGCCAGGGCGTATTTCTTTCACTGGCTCCGAGTCTAGGGACAAAGTGTGTTTCTTTGTTACTGGTTTCAGAGTCAGGGTTTATTTTTCTGGTTCTGGGTTTAGGAATAAGCTGTGTCCCACCCCCCCTCTCCCCCTTGCTCTGCTTTCAGAGTCAAGGGGTTCAGGGATTGGTTTGTTTGCTGCTCAGGGATTGGTTGATTTCATGTTTCACTTGGTCTGGGGCAGAGTTGGCTCTGGCGTCAGGGCCAAAGTGGGTTTCTTCAGCTGGCCCTTTCACCCTGCAGGGACCACAGATAAGCCTTGTCCTTTCTCATAGCACAGAGGCTGGACAACAAATGCTATGGCTTGTTTTTCTAGGGTTTGACCATTATCTCAGTTTTTCCATGGTTTCTCGAAGATGCCATCACTCCCAGACACCAGGAAGCAGTCTAGAGAACACAATGGCCATATTCCTTAGAGGTGGGATGGAACAAGCAAATTGGGAGCATGGGGGGAGGGGAGAGGGAGTTAGGAGAAAGAGAAGGGGAGAAGAGGAGGGGAGAGGAGGACACGAGGGAGCAGGAAGGATGAGTCAGAGGAAGAATAGAGGAGAGCAAGAAAAGAGATACCATAATAGAGAGAGCCAGTATAGGTTTAAAGAGAAATCTGGCACTAGGGAAATGTTCAGAGATTACAAGGATGACCGCAACTAACAATCTAAGCAATAGTGGAGAGGCTACCTTAAATGCCCTTCCATTAATGAGATTGATGACTACCTCATATGCCATCCTAGAGCCTTCATCCAGTAGCTGATGGAAGCAGAAGCAGACACCCACAGCTAAACACTGAGCTGAACTGGAATCCAGTTACAGAGAGGGAGGAGTGATGAGCAAAGTAGTCAAGACCAGGCTGGAGAAATCCACAGAGACAGCTGACCTGAACAAAGAAGGAGCTCATGAACTCCAGTCTGATAGCTGGGAAACCAGCATGGGACCGACCAAGACCCTCTGAATGTGGGTGTTAGTTAGGAGGACTGGACAGTCTATGGGGCCTCTGGTAGTGGATCAGTATTTATCCCTAGTATACGAATGGAGAGCCCATCCCACATAGAGGGATGCTCTCTCAGCCTAGACACATGGGGGAGGGTCTAGGCCCTGCTCCAAATGATATGACAGACTTTAAGATCCCCCATGGAAGGCCTCACCCTCCCTGAGGAGCAGAAAGGGGATGGGATAGGGGTTGGGGGAAGGGAACAGGGAGGAGGGGGTGTGAGGGAACTGGGATTGACACGTAAAACAAACTTGTTTCAAATTTAAATAAAAAATGTTATCATAAAAAAGAAAGATAAAAAAGGTGGAGTGGGTAGTTTATTGTTGTTCAGTGGGTTATGGATGTTTGTCATCATTTGGGGGTTGGCTACAAATAGTTACTGGTCATGATCAGGGAGAACGCTAAACAAAGGAGATTAGATTCAGGAACCTCTTTCTGAAGGGAAGAGAGGGGATATAGTGTAGAAATGATGGGGTAAAAGGGTGGATTGCTGAGCAACTACTGGTCTCAATTATTTTACATTGGTATGGATTTTTGTATATTGATACAAAATTTAAGGTTATTTTTGTTAGAACATACTTCACATATGTTTTCATTCTTGTTTAAGATATTGTGCCTATGCAGTTTATTTAACAACCTAATGTAAATCTAGTCCTGGAAATTATTATTATAAACTATTTAGAATAATAAAGAAATGCAGGTTAATAGTCACCTATAACAATCAAACTTTAGTCATGTTAGATATGCTTTCAAGGTCAGTGGTATATTTTGAATAAACAGGTGATCCTAAAGACTCCAAAGACCTACAGAATATGTATGGCTTTTGGTTTTGTTTTCTGAGACAGGGTTTGTGCAGCTTTGGAGCCTGTCCTGGAACTCACTCTGTAGACCAGGCTGACCTTGAACTCACAGAAATCTGCCTACCTCTGCCTCCTGAGTGCTGGGATTAAAGGCGCTGCCGGCACTGCCTGCCCAGAATATGGCTTCTAAACTGTTTTAATAACATAAGGCTTGTCATGACAGTGAGACACGTCTGCTAGAAGCAGCAATGTACTTAAAAAAAAAAAGATGATGAACATTGAAGAGCTTCCATGGGGTTTGCTTTGTGGCAAAAGCTAGCCGTTTGGACAAGAAACTCCTCTTGCCTCCACTGTTGCCCATGGGGAATATTCGTGATCCAGATGTCAGACCCCCGAGACTGTTCTTCACATTAACCTGAGAAATGGACCACTGTGAATGTGAGATGACTCATCAGGTATAGGGACTTATTACCAAGCCCGGCCTACTCCAGTTCAATCCCCAGGACCCACATGGTAGGTGAAAACCAAATCGTCTGACCTGCACACACGCACACACTCACACATACACAGGCACACGCCTACACGTGCACACACATGAACATACATGTGCTATGTAAGAGTGTTCATGTTTCAATAAGAATGAATTAAAAAGAAAATAATCTGTAAGTGGTGAATTAAACGGTTGGAGGAAAGAGACAAAAATGTGTGTATTGCTAATTTACCCGTTTTTGAGATGAAAGTTGTGGATTCAAATTTTTAAGTTTCTCATGACTGAAAAGTATACATTGTCAAAGGACAGTTAGAATCATGCCATCTGTCTCGGTTTATATAGTTGATTTCATAGATAATCACATTTTTTTGACATTTCCGGGATATTTCTCCTTGTGCTGTTTAGACATTATCTATGTTTTGACACTCAAAGAACAGGTCCCATTCCTCTCCACTATGCTCTTTTTCTGATTGAGAAGCTTTTCCCATGTGCTGTACAAAGATGGAGGCATTCAGCAGGGAACATCTGTAGATAATTCAGCAGCTGTGTCATTTAACCTGGCTTCTCTTCACCCTATCTAGAACAATTGGGTGCACAGAAAGGTTCGTTTGCGGGAACAATTAGTACTGCTTGGTGGACACCTTGTACCTGAAATGCACACCTGTCCTCTACCAGAGCTATCAGTCCTCCGCTGCATCTGCAGAAGGTTTTGCTTTCAAGCCATGAATTATGAAACAGGGCTGTGCACACTTTGGAACATTCCCTCTATAGATGTTTTTCTGGTTGCCTTGTTTTGTTTATAGATATGTTTATTTGGGCTCGGGGTACTGGAACTGCCAAATCCAGGAACCTCATCTGAAGGTGGCCCTTGAGTTGGCAGAGTTCTGAGTAGCACAGACTACAAGAAATATGGAGCACACTTGTTTCTGTGTAGGTATTTTTCTGAAAGTGCTAATTTTGTCTTTCAGTTTTTGTATAGATTCAAGATTTCAATGCCTGCTCCTAATCCCCGTTGACTTCACAGTGAGCAAATAAGAGTGGCCAGTTAATATGGAACAAAATCTACTCTTCAAACCTTATAACTAAAATTTAAGGTTACTATGGCTGAGGAATGCAAATGCTATATTCCTTCCTCTAAAACATTCAGAGAGCAGGGAGGGCCCAGGGCCCTAGAGAGGGTGCGGTGTGACTTAGACCTTTTGTGCAATGGACAGCTTCACTTACCTCTGTGTGTACCCTTAAGGGTGTGTGACTTCCCTGCTGGATTCTCCTGCCCAGGAGAGCTGTGTTCCGACAGCAGCTCCCTACCCACCACAACCAGTGACAACCATCCTGAGGCCCTCAGGCCTTTGCCTCTGTGGCCCCTTACCCATGTATGAAATATCTTCCTAGCCTCCCCAGACTTTATCTGACCTTTCAGATCCAGCTGCTATCCCAACTTCTCCTCTTCCTGACTTACCACCCACATCTCCTCAACAGTGACAATAATTTACCATCAATCTAATTACCGAGGTTATTATGTTCCAGGAATTATGGTGAGAGCCTATGCCATCTCGCTTAATTCTCAGAATGGCCTTGATATTTAAGCATGAAAAGTTCAGAAAGTTTAAGTGCGCGGGTGAAAGCCTACTCTTCAGTGGTGGGATGGGAACTCCAGTCTTGTGTTCTTGTGTGCTCTTCTAACTACTCTGTAGTCTTCTTCCACAGAGGTGCTATTGTATAAATGTGGGAAGCTGGTGGAGCTTGGGTGGGACCTCAAAGGTTATATCCCACCACATTTCCTAAAGGTACAAAAGGCAGTCTTGGCCAAAGTAGCATGGAGAAGTGTTGGTCTAAACGCTTCTGAATCTCAGACTCATTTCTCATCCTACAAGGTATGCTATATCCTAATGTATTCAAGCACTTTTCTGGCCTGCTAACACCTTCTCTAGAAGTTCCTTTCATTTTAAACTATATCATGGACATAGTATGTAAAATATGATAATTTGGATGTCATGGAGTTAAGGTATTGCCCAACTGACACAAATTTTGTGGCAACTCACATGAAATCTTTCCTGACTAAACTAGGGTAAATTCATATTAATGTGTATGATGGTTTGAGTGTTATTGCCCCCATAAACTCAGGGAGTGGCACTATGAGGAGGTGTGGATTTGTTGGGGTAGTTATACCCTTATTGGAGAAAGTGTGTCACTGTGGGGATGGGCTTTGAGGTCTCAGTTATGTTCAAGCCATGCCGTGTCTCAATTCACTTCCTGTTGCTTTTGGATTAAGATGTAGCTCCTTCTCCACACTCAGCTCCTTCTCCAGCACCATGTCTGCCTGCATGCCACCATGCCCCACCATGATGATAATGGACTAACCTTCTGAAACTGTAAGCCACCTTCTTAAATGTTTTCCTTTATAGGAGTTGTCATGGTCATGGTGTCTCTTCATGGCAATGGAAATCCTAACTAATACAATGTGGAATCAGTCAGAAAAGTTATTAAATTGGTGGGATTTTGTCTGTTTGCTTTTTGAAATAGAGTCTCACTATGCAATCCTATTTGCTCTGGAACTTGTTAATGTGGAACAGGCTGGCATCAAATTCATAGAGATTTGCCAGCCTCTGCCTTTCAAGTTCTGAGATTAAAGGTGTGTGCTATCATACCAAGCTCTTCTGTGTAGTATTTTATGAAGTTTCGTCTACTCATGTCTTTTCACAGAACTGTGCAACTAATACACTACATATCCCTAATATAATTAGCTGAATTGCAAGCAAGATTCAGATGCATTTGCTGTCACCAAGACACATATAAGTCAAGATTGACAAATATGCAAATGATTCAACTTTGTGTTGAGTTCACTTTTTATTTTCTTCAAGATTTTGGGGTAATTTTATAGAAGAGAATTTTGTGGTGCAGGATAGATTAAAACAAACAAGCACCAACCCTTTCACTGGCAAGCACTCAGCCATGTGACCAAAGGTACCCAGATGCCAAGCAACCAGCCCCTGAAACAAGCACTGGACCTGACGCTGTGGCTGTCATCTGTAACTATGCATTTCTCATTTACCTGAGTAAACAAAAGAAAAATTCATCCTGTACCCCCAGTGTATTCGTAATGCATTACATTAGTTCTAGCGTTAAAAATTTAATATTTGATTCTGTGAATCTGCCAATCAAATGTATGCCAGCAGGCTTTTTGTAGCACCTGTTAGCCAGCTTGTGATTTGTGACTTCCTTGATCGTAATTCTAACTTTCTACAAAATCCACACAGTAAAATCTCTGACAGTGATATTGACTATTTCCAACACTTTTCTTTTCCTTTGTAACTCTCCTTTTCTGTTTGGAATACTTTTTCTTTAATATTTTTCTCTTATTAGCCTGTATTAATTGTATTAACGGGTTTCATTATGACATTTTCATACCCTTTAAGAAATTATGATAGTATTATAGCACAAGTAAGCCACTGATGAATTAGCTCTTATTTCAATTTGCAAGATCCTTTGGATATAGAATGCTATGCTATCAGTTATTTTATTTCAGTGGGGATATGTTTATGCATGTGTATGGTATATGTGTGTACATGTGCACACACCCATGTGTATGCATATAGAAGCCAGAGGTTGAGGTCATGTGCCATTCCCCTTAATTTTTTGAGATTGGGTCTCAGCTGAACCTAGAGCTTGCCATTTGACTAGACTGACTGGCGAGTGAGTCTCTCTTCCCCGGTGCTGGTGTTACAGACGCTCGCTAACCCATGTGCCCACTTTGGTGTGAGTGCTGTGGATCTGAACTCAGGCACTCATCCTTGCATAGCATGTGCTTTACCTATGAGATGGCTCAGTGATTTAAAGGTGTTATTTCATTGTTACCTGTACCCCACTTTTAAGAAACCAGCTATCTTATTGTTGTTAATAATTAGTTGACAATAATGTTTTCCTCTTCTAGTTGCTTAAAGAATATTATTTATTTATTGGTACTATGTGTAATAATGAGTTTTAGAACAGATTTATTTTCAAATCTATCGGTGCTTTGGCCACGTCACTCTCCATGCGTTCCTTCCTGCCCCTATCCCTGCCAGTCTCCTTTCCTACCCAGGCCATCTTTGGCTTTCATACCACATGCATGGTTTTATATGTCTATATAGGATCTTAGGCTGGAGAGATGGCTCAGATGTTAAGATCACTGGCTGTTCTGCCAGAGGTACAATTCACGGCAACCATATGGTGGCTCACAACCATCTATAATTAGATCTGGTGTCATCTTCTGCTCTACAGGCAGAACACTATATCCATAATAAATAAATAAGTTGAGCCAGCCTGCCAGTGCCAGCAATACACTTTGCCATATGGTGGTGGCACACATCTTTAATGCCAGCACTCAGGAGGCAGAGGCAGGCAGATCTCTGTGAGTTCAAAGCCAGCCTGGTCTACAGTATGAGTTCCAGGACAGGCTAGGGTTTCAGAGAAACCCTGCCTCAAAAACCCAAAAACCAAATCAAAACAAAACTTCGATCCTTCTTGAGTTTGTCTTACTTTGCTTAATGATCATACCAAGTTGCATTTGTTTTCCAGCAAACAATGTAATTTCATTCTTTGCTTTGGTAGGTTGATTCTGTAACTTGGCTTTGTGACTAGAGCTGCTATATAAATGACTGCTCAAGTATCCCTGTGTCTATAAACCAGAAGTGGCACAGCCACATTATGTGCTAGATTTCTTTTTAATTTCTTCAGGAACCCCCATATTGATTTGGCTAAACTAATTTACATTCCAACCAACAGTATCTAAGGGTTTCTTCCCCCCATATCCTTGGATAATTTGTTTTCTTCACGATAGCCATTCTGACTGGGGAGGTGGAATTTCAAAACCGTGTACATGTGGAACACATGCATGTGGAGGCCAGACTTTGACTCTGATGCTGAGTGACTCCCTTGCTTTCCATAAGGCAATGACTGTTTAGGCTAGACTAGCTGGCCAGCAAGTTCCAGAGATCTTTCTGTCTCTCTCCAGTTAGGATTTTAAGTATATTCTGCAGAACCTGACTTTTTTGTGTGGGTGCTGAGGATCCTTAGTTAAGCCTGATGCTTTCATGGCAAGCCCTTTACTGACTGAGTCACCCCCCCTTAGTCTTTTGATGTGATATTTTTTGAGTAAAAGTTTTTGTACTTGTTTATTTTATATGTATGAGTGTTTATATGTAAGAGCAGCAAATACTCTTAACCACCAAGAATCATATATATATTTTACATATCGATTCCAGTTCTCTCTCCCTCCCATTTCCCCGACCCCCTTCTAATCCCAACCCCCCACTCCACAGGGTGGGTGATGCCTTCCAGGAGGGATCATCAAAATCTGTCAAGTCATTTGGAGTAGGGTCTAGGCCCTCCCTCCTGCCTCTAGGCTAAGGGAGCATCCCTCCATGGGGAATGTGCTCCCAAAGTCCTTTTGAGCACCAGGGATACATACTGGTTCCACTGTCTGAGGTCCCTTAGACTGCCCAGGCCTCCTAACTGAGACCCATGTTCAGGGGGTCTGATTCTGTCCAATGCTGTATTCCCAGCTATCAGTCTGGGGTCCATGAGCTCCCCCTTGTTCAGGTCAGCTGTCTCTGTGGGTTTCTGTAGTCTGGTCTTGATCCCTTTTCTTATCTCTCCTCCCTCTCTGCAACTAGATTCCAGGAGTTTGGCTCAGTGATTAGCTGTGGGTGTCTGCTCCTGTTTCCATCAGCTGCTAGATGAGGGCTCTATGATGGCTTATAAGTTAGTTATCAATCTCATTATCAGGCAAGGACATTTAATGAGACATCCTTTTATATGTAGTCTTAATTTGCATTTCCATCATGGATGGCTAAGGATGTTGAGCATTTTTTTTTCATGCTTATTTACCATTTGTACTTCATTTTTAAGGAACTGTCCATTTCATTAGCCCATTTATTGACTTTGTTTTTCTTAGTAGGCTTTTTTTGGTTAGTTCCTTATTTACAATATATATTACTCCTTTGTCAGACGTATACAGTTAGAAAGGACTCTCCCATTCTGTAGACTATCCTCACTAAGCTTTTGCTGTGCAGCAAATATTTAATTTCATGTAATACCATTTGTCAATTCTTGGTGCCATTTCTTGAGTTATTGTAGCATTTTCAGAGAGTCTTTGCCTATTATTTTGAGGTATTTCTCTGTAACAGGGGTGTTTCATTAAGGCAAGTCCTCAATCATTTTCAAGTGATTTTTATACAGGGTGAGAAATTGGAATCTATCTTCATTCTTCTACCTGTAGATATCCAATTTTTTTCTGTATCATTTGTTGAGAAGGTTCTCCTTTCTCCAGTGTATGATTTTGAAGCTTTTATTAATAATAAAGTAAAACCAGGTGGCTATGTCTGTATGAGTTTAATCCTAGGTCTTCTACTCTGCCCCACTGATATGTTGTGAGTGCTAGTAACATGTTTTTATTACTATAGCTTGGTAGTGTAACTTCAAAGGCAGCACTGTGATAACTCCAGCATTATTGCTTTTGCTGAGAATAGCTTTATCTATGCAAGGTCATTTGTGTTTGGTTGAATCCTCCAGCTTGCCCCTGCATGGTCTGGGAAGCCCCATCTCTCTCTCTCTCTCTCTCTCTCTCTCTCTCTCTCTCTCTCTCTCAGTGACATATTATTTATGATTTATTAAAGTTTGCCTAAGGATTTAGAAAGCAAAGCCAGCCACAAGCTATAGAGGTCGGGCAGTGGTGATGCACACATTTAATCACAGCAGCCATACTAGCTAGCCAGACAGTGGTGGTACACACCATTAATCCCAGGACTCAGGATTAAGAGGTAGAGAGATCTCTGTTAGTTCAACACTGACTGCATGAAATGGATCCAGTCCTAAAAGAAACAGCTCACACAAGGTGACCTCAGCACTTGGGATCCCAGGCCTTTAATCCCAGCACTATGGAGGTGGAGACAGGAGCGATATGGCTGGGTAGAGAAAGGGATACAAGGAGGAGGAGACAGGAACGGAGAGCTTTTGCCTCTGAGGATTTGTGGAGACAGGATTGTCATTTCAGGTGGGTAGAGGGAAGATCTACTGGCTTGGCTGCTTTGCTTTTCTGATCTTCAGCTTGAAGCTTGAACCCCAATATCTGTCTCTGAGCCTTTTATTTTTTATTTTTGTCTTTTTCTGTATCTCTGTCTCTCTCTCCAAACACTGCCTACCCAAGGAGTCTCCAAACAAAGGAAAGGCCACAAAGCACATTTCTTCATCATTGGTGACTATCGACACTTCCTCCGCTGTGCACAACTTCTCTGGCCTTGCTCTCTGGGACCAGTGAGCCTTCTCAATAAACCTGCTGGTATCCTTTTTCAGCTAAACTTCCCTGGCTCACTTCAGTGGAGGAGAAACTTAGTATCAAGGGGCATAAAATGTATTATCTAGGAGTGAAAATATCATTGGGATTTTAATGGGGAGCATATTAAATCAATGGAATGCAGTATTGACAGTCATTTATATTTATACAGCAATAAAGGTATAGAGATTCTGCTAATACGTGAACATAGAAAGTTTTTCCAGCTTCTAGTATCCTCAGTTTCTTTCTGTGGAGTTTAAAACATTTTGTTATTAAGGTCTTCCACTTTTACACATAGGTATTTAAAAAAGCTATTGTAAGTAGGATTACACTCCTGACTTCTGTATGTTGTTTTTGTAGCTCTCTACTTTTGCTGTAAATGTTATCTAACCTATTTCTTTCTTACTTGTACCTGTGCTTCTTACTATTCTGCTTAAGTACTATATTGAATAAGAATGGAGAAAACACACCTCCTCCAGTCCCTGATTTAAGTGGAAGTGCTTTGGGTTCTGTTCAGGACAATGCTGGCTCAGGTATGTCATGTACATCCTTTACTATGGTGGGTTACGGTCCTTCTGTTGTTTAGTTGCTTAGGGCCTTCATCAAAAAGGACTGGTGACGTGTATGTGTGTTTGTGTGTGTGTGCGCGCACGCGCGTGCGCGCGCGCCTGCACCTTTAATCCCAGCACTTGGAAGACAGAGGCAAGTGGATCTCTGTGAGTTTAAAGCCAGCCTGGTCTACACAGTGAGTTCCAGGACAGCCAGAGTGGTTTCACAGAGAAAACTTATCTTGGGGTGGGGGAAGCACATTCTCAAAACAGACTGCTGAACTTTTGTCAAAGGCCTTTTCTGCATCTACTGAGATGACCACATGATGTTTGGCTTTGGGTCTATTTATGTGCTTGCTGTAGACATTGCATTGAACTGTCCATGAGTCTCTGATGCAGGGACACTTGATTATGGGTGAATGAAAACAAACAAACAAACAAACAAATAAATAGGAAAGGTAAGGGCATGACTGCTCTTAGGTATGGGGTAGAAAGTTTATTGTAGATAAAAGGGGGGGGGGGAATATAGCCAGAGGCAGGGTCATCTGGGAAAGTTCAGAGTGCACATAACCAGACTGAATGAGCCGGGCCATGTAAGAGAGAGGGAGGGGAAGGGAGACAGAGGAAACAGGTTCAGCAGCCAAGGTACAAAAGGGGCGGGTAATCAAAATGGCTGGATTATACAGGGAAGAGCCCCTGGGGGAAGGGCAGCCCAATCCCTGGGCTGGAGAGTTCAGGTAAGGCCCATGGTATGCTGGGACTGAGGGGTGCTGGGAGAACCTGGAGGCCAGGTCTGCTTTGATACATTTCCTTGTTTTTGTTTTTTTATACTTTTTTCATTTCAAACTATTTTCATTTTTCATACCAACCCTAGCTCCCCTCCTCCTGCCTCCCCACATCTCCCTGTCCCCATCCCCATTCACTCCTCAGAGGTTGTAAGGCCTTACGTGGCGAGGCAAAAAGTCTGACATATCAAGTTGAGGCCGGACCAAGACCCACCCATGTATCAAGGCTGACAGAGGCATTCCACCACAGGGACTGGGCTCCAGAAAGCCAGTTCATGCACCTTCCCCAACCCATCAAGCTACATAAGTGTCACCACATTCAGAGGGCCTACTTTGGTCCCATGCAGGTTCCTCAGCTGTCAATCCATAGTCTGTGAGCTCCCATTGACTAGGTCAGCTGTCTCTGGGGTTTTCCCCATCATGATCTTGACCTCCCCCGCCCTTGTTCATACGATCCCTTTTCCCTATCTTCAGCTGAACTCCAGGAACCCAGTCCAGTGCTTGGCTGTGGGTCACTGCATCTGCTTCTGTCAGATACTGGAGTAGTGCTATGATGGCAATTAGGGTAGTCACGAATCTGATTAAAGGGGAAGTGCCGGTTCAGACACCCCTCCACTATTTCTAGGAGTCTTAGCTGGGGTCATCCTTATGGATTTCTGAGATTTCCTCTACCACCAGGTTTCTCCCCACTTCATAATGGCTTCCTCTATTAAGATATTTCTTTCATTGCTCTCCCCCAACTTGGTCTTCTTGATCACTCATGTTCCCATCTTCCAACACCTCCCATCTATGCCCCTCCAAGTTTACCCAGATCTTAACTATCTTTCCTTCCTGGGTCCCTTCATGTGTGCCCTCTTAGGGTACTCCTTTTAACCTAGCTTCTCTGGGGTTGTGGGTTGTATCCTGGTTACATTTCGCTTTACATTTAATATCTACTTATGAGTGAGTACACACCATGTTTGTCTTTCTGGGTCTGGGTTACCTCACTCAGAATGGCTTTTTCTAGTTCAGTCCATTTGCCTACAAATTTTAAGGTGCCATTTTTTTTTGTTTGTTTTTTTTTTTTTTTGTTTTTTTCTGCTGAGTAATACTTCATTGTGTAAATATGAAACATTTTCTTTATCCATTCTTTGATTGATGGGCATCTAGGTTGTTTCCAAGTTCTAGCTATTATGAATAATGCTATGAACATAGTTGAGTGAATGTCCTTGTGGTGTGAATGTGCCTCTTTTGGGTTTATGCCCAGGAGTGGAATTGTTGGGTCTCAAGGTAGATTGATTCCTACTTTTCTGAGATACTAATTTCTACAGTGGCTGTACGTGTTTCCCCTTACTCCACATTCTTTCCAGCTTAAGCTATCATTGGTGTTTTTTATCTTAACCATTCTGATAGGTGTAAGATGGTATTTCAGAGTTGTTTTGATTTGCATTTCTGTGATGATTAAGGATGTTGAACAATTCCTTAAATGTAATTCAGCCATTTGAGTTTCTTCTGTTGAGAATTCTGTTGAGATCTATACCCATTTTTTAAATTGAATTATTTTATATTTTGGTGTGTAGTTTTACTGTCAGAGGCTGCTGTTTTGTCTTATTGACTGTATCCTTTGCCTTGCAGAAGCTTCTCAGTTTCAGCAGATCCCTTTTATTAATCGTTACTTTCAGAGTCTGTGCTGCTGGTGTTCTATTCAGTAATGTCTCCTGTGCCTATGTGTTCAAGTGTATTTCCCACTCTCTTCTGTGAGGCTCAGTGTGGATGGATTTATATTGAGGTCTTTGATCCATTTAGACTTAAGTTTTGTGCATGGTGATAGATATGGATCTCTCTGCAATCTTCTACATGTCAACATCCAGTTATGCCAGTACTATTTGTTGATTTTTTTTTTTTTCATTGTACAATTGGCTTCATTGTCAAAAATCAGGTGTTCGTAGGTGTGTGGATTAGTATCAGGGTCTTCAATTCTATTCCATTGACCCATGTGTCTGTTTTAACGCCAATACCAAGCAGTTTTTATTACTGTTGCTCTATAGTAGAGCTTGAAGTCAGGGGTGGTGATGCCTCTGCAAGTTCCTTTATAGTACAAGGTTGTTTTTGGCTATCCTGGGTTTCTTGTTTTTCCATATGAAATTGAGTATTGTTCTTTTGAGGTCTGTGAAGAATCATGCTGGAATTTTGTTGGGGATTGCATTGAATCTGTAGATTGCTTTTGGTGGTGTTGCCATTTTTACTGTGTTGGTCTTACCTATCCAATAGTATGAGGGATCTTTTCATTTTCTGATATCTCCTTTAATTTCTATCTTTAAAGACATAAAGTTCTTGTCATATAGGTCTTTTACTTGTTTGGTTAGAGATACCCCATAATTTATGCTATTTGTGGCTATTGAAAAGGGTGATGTTACTCAGGCCTGGGAGCATTGTCAGAGGGGCCTGAGCCACAGGCCTGGGAGCAGGGTCAGTGTGATACCTGAATCACTAGCCCAGAAGCAGTGTCAGAGGGAACAAAGAGCCTCAAGCCCAGGATTGGGAGTGACTGCTGGATGAGATGACAGTAGCAGTTTCCAGCAGTAGCTCCTAGAATATACCACAAGAAGTTCCTCTGGGAAAGAACACCTCTGTTCTAGCCAGCTTCCACTGCCATTTCTCAGCTGGAGCTACTCCTCTACTACATCAACCATTGGACTCTCAGTCCCACCTACATCTAGAGGAGCAATCGACATGGCTGTGGCCCCACCTCCAATGGGAGGAGAGTCCACCAGAGCTGTAGTCCCACCTGCACCAAAGGATCCTTGGGCTCACTTACAGCAGGAGTGTTCACCAGAGGCTCTGCTGTTTGTCCCTGAAAGAGTGGTCAACAGATCCACAGCCCCAAACCTGAGGTAGTGGCTTGATTGATTTGCTTTTCTGATCTTCAGCTTGAAACTTGAACCCCAATATCAGTCTCTGGGTCTTTTACTTTTTGTGCTAGAAAATATTCTGATTTAACTGGTTTGGAGTGCAACAAACATTTGACTGGAATATCAATGATGATGAAGGGTAGCACTGGAGAGATGGCTCAGCAATTAAGAGCACAGGCTGCTCTTCCAGAGGACCTGGCTTTGATTTCTAGCACTTACATGGTGGTTTATCAACGATTTATAAGTTCAATTCTACAGGATCTGACACCTTCTGGCCTCCAAGGGTAATGCATGCATATGGTGCACTTACTTACATACATGAGGCAAACACATAAAAAAGGATGAAGCCAACATAAAACTTGGCCTCCCACTTTTTATATTTATCTAGCCTTTCTATTTGGGCTAATTGGAGTACATTTATGCTATCAAAGTACCATTTTGTAAACTGGGTGTGGTGGTGAATGCCTTTCATCCTAGCACTTTGGAAGTAGAGGAAGGAGGATGAGATTTGAGGCTAGTTTCTACTATACAGTGCTCAAGGCCCAAACCCTGCATACCGAGGCTCCAAAGACTTGAAAGACTGTCTATGGCTGTAGAGATGGCTCAGCTGTTAAAGGCTAGGTTCATAACCAGACATTAAGACTTTCTCCAAACTCTGCTTACATTTCAGATCCACGTTCAGGGCTTCTCTTGCTAACCTACCCTAAGAGTTCTACTCTAGTGTTCATACCCACACCTAATAGGGTAAGAACAGAGGCCCCAGACATACCAGTTCTGGCTTTCCTAGGAGTTCTACTCTAGTAATCCAACCTATACCTAGGAAAAGGGAAAGAACAGAGGCCCTAGATGTACCACATCCTGACTTCAGCTTTTTAGAACCATGGCATTACTGTTAAATCATCATAAAGTGACAGGCTTGAACTAATTACTAAGGTTCTGGCTCCTTAGTGATTTAGCATTTCATCTCCTGACTAGAGTTTACTGTCTTTTCCTCTCCTTCTCTAGGCTAACTTAAAGTACAGTTTTAGTTTTAATTATTTTCTTCAATTTTTAGGTACTCAGTCTGAATTTCTTTGGACCTAGCTGTCTTTTCTCACTGGGTATTTGGACTTCCTGTATGTCTTTATATCTCTAAACACCAACCCTATGTTGATGGCATATTCTCAAAACCATAAATCTTGTTTTTGTCATTTGCTTTATTGTAATAGTAGCTATATTGAAATCTCTTCTGACCCAATGAGGCTTCATTACTATATCAAAGACACCCCAGTATTCTAATTTTCCTGATGTTCTTTTGTGATACAGCTCTCTTCTGACCTCTGCTGGCATGACAGCAGATACCCATTTCATGAATTCTGTTACACTTAATGTTTACTCAAGGACCATTCTAAGAAGTTATCCTAACAATGCTAAGATGTCTTTTACATTGGTAGGTACTTTGAAAAGGCATAGCTAATTGGTAGAATATGAGCTTTAATTCACTTTTAGTTTGGAAGTGACATTTTTCCAAATTAAAGGCATGTTTATAATGTGCCAGGGACAATGAAACAAGGATGTTGAGACAAGTATGTCTTAAAAATCTGCTCTTCTGGTGGTGCTGGGGGGGGGGGTTGTATTCTGTTGGGTTTTTTTTATGTCCCTCCCCCCACGGTGTTCCTCTGTGTAGCCCTGATTGTCCTAGAGCTCACTCTGTAGACCAGAGTGGTCTGGAACTCAGGGATCCACCTGTCTCTGCCTCCTGGGTAAGGGTAACGCCCTTGGCAAACACTTGCTAAATGAATGGTGTTCTTAGGTCTATGCATCATTGTTCTTTTTATAACTGAATCTTCTATAAAAGGCATTCATAAGAGGAATCTTTGTAGTCTTTTAGAGTGCTGACTATAGTTTAGACTGAGTTTCTAAGATAATAGGTCTCTCAAGCAGCAAGCTGCCAGACAGACTTTGAAAAAGTTTTTTTCCCCCTTAAGTGGTTTTAAGGAGTATTTTAGTTTCACGCACTGCCCTACCCTCATAACATTATCTTCTACATACATTAAGGCACTCTTAACTAACTCATTTAAATATTTTCTATTGAAAAATTTTACATTTCAAGGGGTTTAATCAAAATATCTGTTGATCAAAGGCAGGAGTCACTCAACTGTTAAGTGTCCTGCTTATTACCAACATCCAAGTCATTTCAACTTTAAGAAGCTTCTATGCAAATGAAACTACATAGAACTACACATAGCCAGTTGAGTAATGTAGTGAAACCCCCCCCCACGCATTAACCACGCCCATGGGGTATGGGGACAGGTGTGGGCATGACCAGGGGGGCTAAGTCTTGGGTCCTGGACTCCAGCTCGCTCCCTTACTTCCTGGTCGGAGACAGCATCTGGAGGCCAGAGGTGGCTGTCAAATCCCCTGGAACTAGAGTTATGGATGCCATGTGGGTGCTGGAAACCAAACCTGGGTCTTTTGTAAGAGCAGCAAGTGCTCTTAACCACTCAGCCATCTCTCCAGCCCCTACACATTAGCTTTTAAAAGCCTGAGAGTATGCTGTGTCTTAAACTTCCACTTGCATTTAAATGCCTTTTAGTTCAAGTGGTTTTAAAGTGTTTGTTTTATTATGTTAAGACAGAGCTAAAGGTAGATAAAAGGGATATTGGTTTCGGTTCATCCAACCTTACACTACTAATGGGTCAGACAACTGTCACACTACCATTACCCAGACAACCTTCTTTGCTTAGGCTTTTTGAAAAGCAAGCTGTAGTGGAGGCAGATGCCACACGAGTGGCAATTAAGTCCAGAGATCTCTCAGACTCCTAGCCTGTGGACTTGAAGGAGCCAGCCATGTGAGTTCAGGCCACTGAAAAGCAATAGGACTTTCTGTAAAACATTTTCAATTTACTTTATTTATTTGTGGTCCTTTGAGAGAGCGGATCTCCCTGTGTGGTTCTGGCTGTTCTGGAACTCTGTGTGGACCAGGCAGGCCAGCTTCCTCCTGCCTGTAGCTCCCTGCTAGGATTAAAGGCATGGCTAACCATGCCCAGCTCTGTAAAACTTTCTAAAGGGGACAAAACAAACAGCACGTGCTTTTCTTCTTTTCTTTTTACACAGAAAATAAACATGATTCTAGACACTAAATTTTTAATCATTTAACACAGAATTTGGAAGAGCAGAAAGTCAAAAGAGATCTGTCTATGTATGTTGGGTCACAGAACTACAAGAAGTCTTTGATTTTTTTTTTTTTTTTTTTTTTTTAAAGTGTGTGCATGCAGACCTTGAAAGGACAATACTCAACTTTATATG
Source organism: Phodopus roborovskii (assembly GCF_943737965.1). Classification (NCBI taxonomy): domain Eukaryota; kingdom Metazoa; phylum Chordata; class Mammalia; order Rodentia; family Cricetidae; genus Phodopus; species Phodopus roborovskii. The sequence continues at coordinate 11,838,276 of NW_026126563.1, forward strand.
GGAAAAAAAACAAAACAAAAAAAAAAAAAAAAAAAAAAAAAAAAAAAACCCAGGATAGCCAAAACAACCCTATACAATAAAGGAACTTCAGGAGGCATCACCATCCCTGACTTCAAACTCTACTATAGAGCTATAGTAATGAAAACAGCTTGGTATTAGCACAAAAACAGACAGGAAGACCAATGAAATCAAACTGAAGACCCTGATATTAACCCACACACCTACAGACACTGATTTTTGACAAAGAAGCTAAAACTATACAATGGAAAAAAGAAAGCATCTTCAACTAATGATGTTGGCATAACTGGATGCGGGCATGTAGGAGATTGCAGATAGATCCGTATCTATTGCCATACACAAAACTTAAGTTCAAATGGATGAAAGACCTCAATATAAATCCAGCAACACTGAACCTCTTAGAAGAGAAAGTGGGAGGCACCCTTGAACGAACTAGTATGTATAGGAGCCTGCTTCCTGAACATAACACCAGTAGCACGGACACTGAGAACAACAATTAATAAATGGGACCTCCTGAAATTGAAAAGCTTCTGTAAGGCAAAAGATACAGTTCTCAAGACTAAACGGCAGCCCACAGAATGGAAAAAGATCTTCACCAACCCCACATCTGACAGAGGTTTGATCTCCAAAATATACAAAGAACTCAAGAAGCTAGTCACTAAAAAACAAATAATTCAACTAAAAAGTGGGATACAGAACTAAACAGAGAATTATCAATAGAGGAATCAAAAATGGCTGAAAGACACTTAAGAAAGTGCTCAAAATCCTTAGCCATCAGGGAAATGCGAATCAAAACAACTCTGAGATACCATCTTACACCTGTCAAAATGAATAAAATGAAAAACACTAAGGACAATTTAAGCTGGAGAGGATGTAGAGAAAGGGGAACCCTCCTCCACTGCTGGTGGGAGTGCAAACTCATACAGCCACTTTGGAAATCAGTATGTCATTTCCTCGGGAAAATGGTAATCAGCCTACCTCAAGATCCAGTAATTCCACTCTTAGGCATATACACAAAGGACACATGTTCATACAACACGGACATCTATCTGTCCAACTATGTTCACAACAGCACTATTTGTAATAGCCAGAACCTGGAAGCAACCTAGATGCCCCTCAACTGAAGAATGGATAAGAAAATATGGTACATTTACACACTGGAGTACTAGTGAGAGGAAAAAAACAATGGAATCTTGAAATTTGCAGGCAAATGGATGGGACTTGAAAAAACCATCCTGAGTAAGGTAACCCAGTCACAAAAAGACTCACTCATATATGAATACTAGACATGAAGCAAAGGTTTACCAGATTACATTTCACAACTCCCGAGAAGCTAGGAAACAAGGAGGACCATAAGAGAGACACACACATTCCCCCGGTGAAGGGGAAAGGGTCAAAAGCCCCTGAACAAACTGGGAGCATGGGGTGGGGGAAAGGAAGGAAGGAAAAAGAGAAGCGGTGAAGAGGAGGAGGAGAACATGAGGGATCAGGAAGATTGAGTGGGGAGATGAATGGAGGAGAGCAAGAAAAGAGACACATCACTAGAGGGAGCCATTATAGGCTTAAAGAGAAATCTGGCACTAGGGAATTGTACAGAGATCCACAATGATGACCCCAGATAGGAATCTAAGCAACCGTGGAGAGGCTACCTTAAATGCCCTTCCCCTATAATGAGAATGATGACTACCTTAAATGCCATCCTAGAGCCTTCATCCAGTAGCTGATGGAAGCAGAAGCAGACACCCACCGCTAAACACTGAGCCAAACTCCTGGAATCCAGTTTCAGAGAGGGAGGAGTGATGATGAGCAAAGGAGTCAATACCACATTGGAAAAACCCACAGAAACAGGTGACCTGAGCAAATGGGAACTCATGGACCCCAGTCTGACAGCTGGGGAACCAACAAGGGACCAAATTGGCCACTTGAACGTAGGTTATCAGCTAGGAGGACTGGGCAGTCTATGGGACCTCTGGTAGTGGAACCAGGATGTAGCCCTATTGCAAACAAACTTTCAGGAACCCAAGGAGGGATACTCCCTTAGCCTAGAGACACAGTGGGGAGGGCCTAGGCCTTACCCCAAATACTTGACAGACTTTGATAATCTCTCATGGAAGGCCTCACCCTCCCTGGGGAGTAGATGGGGGATGGGATGGGTCGGGCTGTGGGGGCACATGGGAGGATGGGGGAGAGAGGGAACTGGAATTGATATGTAAATGTGCGTGTATGTGTGGTGGGGAAGCAGTCATTTGTGTATTTAATCTGTCGTCTTGGGGATCAACTTGTCACAATTTAACATTACTATTAAGTTCACAGGTTATTTAAGAATTAAAAAAGAAAATCCTATGAAACAAGCACAGGTCCTAGAATATAGCAACAAAAAAGATGGTTAGCACTCGATACAGAAAACAAAACAAAACAAAAAATACACTAAACACAGGGTAAATAATTACTGAAGGAAAGAAAAGTGATAAACAGAAACTACCATAGTGATGTAAAAGTTGAGAACAAATAATTTATTAGTACATCCGTATATAAGATCTGGAACCCTGATCACATGAAGGAAGACTAGGTTAAGTAAGAGGATTTTCACAAGTTTGAGAAGATTTTCTGAATGAGGTTACATAGATCTTACTAGCATAGTCCCTTCATCCTTTTGTATGCTGGTTTACATAAAATACTGGCAAGATACGGGTTAAAGGAGCATATAGAAAAAGACACAGGTAAACTAGTTGCCATTAAAAACGGAGGCACAGTAGGTACCCAGTTAACTCAGACACCATTAGATCCAGGGGAATATAAAGTTACTAAAAGACTCTGAGGCCAGATTACAAGTACTTCATAACATTATAGTTAGTCCAGCAAAATCAGACAACGCATTTGAATAAACAGGCAAAGATTCATCCAACAAATTCAGTTTGAAAACTACTAGAAAAGAATCTGGTGAAAAGAACCAGAATACTATGATTGGGTCAGAGGATATGCTTAGTCTATTGATATTTTTAGTAATTTTGAAAGGAATTTACTGCAGAGTGGCAACTCATTTCAGTTCAACAGAAGAAAAGATCCTGGACAGTGAGAGGGACTACTGAAAGTTAGCTCCCATTCTCCTTTCAAAATTAAACACTAGATTGTCAAAACTGGTCTGATCTACATAGGGTTAGCGGACAAACTGAAAGCCCATAGAGATTACCACAAGATCATTTCTACATGTACACACCAGAAGAAACAAAATAAGATCTGCAAGGAACAAATTATAGGCCACCATGACCATATTTCAAAAGCTGTAACTACCAAATAAAATTGTGGTGGTTTGAAAGAAATGGCCACCACTGGCTTCTTGGGGTGTGGCTCCATTAGGACATAAATGACCTTGTTGGAGGAAGTGTGTCACTAGAGGGTAGCCTTTGAGGTCTCAAATGCTCAACCAGGTCTAGTGTGGCACTCTGTTCAGGCTGCCTGTTGACCCGGATGCAGAACTCTCATCTCCAGCACCATGTTTGCCACCACGATAACGGACTAAACCTCTAAACTGTAAGCCAGCCCCAATGAAATGTTTTCCTTTATATGAGTTGCCACGGTCAAGGGGTCTCTTCACAGCAATAGAAACTCTAACTAAAACAAAAGTAAAAAACCATCAAGTTAGAGTCCAAAGTGAGAAGCCTTATTGCTTAAAGGCACAAAAGATAAAGAACAAAACAAAAACAACATAAATGCATCCACTTTTTTAAAAATTATATGTATGGTAAGTAAATGCCACTTAAAACATTTTTAATAGAAAACTCATTTATAAATTTATAGAAGATCAAAAACAAAAACCAAAGATCAATGTTTATTACAACTTTAACTATAAATAACTAAAATGGGAAAAAAAGGTCTTCTGCCCTGCTTTTACTCCAAGATCTAGGTCCTTTGTTCCTTGCCTTTTGGAGAAAACACTACATTGTAAGGGTGCCGTCTTTTGGGTCGAGGGCAAAGATCAAGATCTTCCTTGATATAACCTGAAAAACAAATTTTGAATTTAGAACACTATCTTATCAACATTAATTTCTTTCAGCACATACAAGCATGGTGACGATCTGTAATTCCAGCATTTGAGAAGTTGAGGCAAAAGGATAAGGAGTTCAAAGCCAGCTTAGGCTTCAAGAGACCCGATCTTAAAACACAAAAACATCCAAACAACAAAAACAATAATAGCATTTCTTTAAGTATCTATCCATTACATATCTGACTTGTTTAATGCCTAAGTATTTCTGATTCTTAGCTTTATGATGCTGGTGAATGATTTCACTACTTAGCATCAGAGTTCCCTCATTTATACCAAGAGGAAAAAAAAAGCAGCAAGTATTAATAAAATGCTTTGTATCCATCACCTCAGAACCATGCCTGTCTAACTCAGTACCACAGTTCTCAGGAGTTTCTCTATGTTGTCCCCTCCCCATAGGTTTCTACATGGGGTCACACTGTTAAAGCCAAACTCTACCATTATTATAAACTCCAAGTCTTTTGTGGTAGCTATTCCACTGGGTGAGGTCCCTCCATGTTCTACACATCATTCTCCCAAGCAATCTCCAATCACGTAATTTTCTACGAAGGACTGTGCTCTGGGCCAGGGTAGTAGGGCAAACACCAGGGGCAGCCAGCTTATCTGATTCTATACAATGACCAGGAAGAGAAATGATGTCAATGACTGTGTTTTTCTTACAGTTAAATCTATGAAGCATCTCTGAAAGTGAGGAAGACCTCTGGTGCGAGTCACAAGTAGACCTTGAAAATTATGTAGGAGGATGAAGCTGGATTGAAAGTCTGGTTGGTCATCTTTTATCATTTGATATTTATTCATTGCCATATCTTTGGGTAAAAGTTTGATATTTTAACTTAAAATATAGGCCTTAGACCAAAAGGCTACAAATAAATTAAATGGCCAAGACCATTTTGTCATATAATTTGAACATTATTATATTTGCCAGTTACATCTCAGAAAATACACTCTTTTTCATGAAAACTCGGTGTATCCATATTTTTTAGCACTGTGCTATTGGTGACAGTGAGGAACAAAAATCACTACTTGAAACTTTAAAAACTAGCTTTGATGATATAAATGTAAATGCCAGATTTGAAGGAACTGGCTGCATGTCAACATTTTGACCTCTGTAAGGTTACTGACAGGGTGAAGCTGCTTCCTGGTCTTCTGAATGACAAAACTAGTAACTTCACAGTCACATTAAAGAGATTATACAAAGTGTCTAATCCCAAGCAAATGAACAGAGCAATTGAAAGAGAACCTTTCCTACCCTTGTATTCCGCAGAAGCAGCACCAAACATGCAGCATAAGAGTTATAGGAAAAGGGCTATTATTTAGATTTTAGATTTAATTTATACCATATTTAAAAACACATATATAAAATACTGAAATTTATTCCTACCCCTTTCCAAGCATGTCTGGGTAGAAGGAAAACCAACTTCCCAGAAATTTTCTGGTGTGCTAGGTGGAATGTATCGAAATCGGTGTCGGGAGCAGGAAGCCAACTTCTTTTCTCTTTCTTCCGCTGGCATATCTGCATAGTACTAACAACAACAGGTAAACATTTTACTTAGGAATAATAAACATCATACTATGTTTACTGATTATAAACTAGAAGCTAAAAAGCTATTTATTTAGATTAAACATTCTAAGAAAATAATGATTATATTACAGTAATTAATAATGATGAAGATAATAAAACAGTTGGTGAAATGCTTGATCATAAACGAGAAAAGGAGTTTGTATCATAATCAACCTTGGCATACAACACTGAGCTACCCCTCTACTTGGTAAGCTGAGAAGACACTGGAAGGTAATGGCATGATTTTACTTCTATTCTAAAAGGTCACTAGGAAAAACTACAAAGACCATCATTGTATTTAGTGAGAGATAAGAACAAAATGGAGACTATGGAGGTGAGAGTATATGAGGACTATCTTTTTGCTCCCGTTCTGAAGGGTGCAATGTATTAAAGAAGGTAGAGTACTTCAATCAGGGTAAGATGATGTCTGGGTTTGTACTGGGTCGTTGATTGTGAAGAGAGTAAGAAGAATGTAAAGGGGGAATTTCTGAAGTAGAGTCCATGGGATTTGCTGAAAGATAGTGATATGTACAAAACCACAGAGAGTTACTAGAATCTGTTCTTCAAACAAAATTAGAAAACAAACAAATCCCAGACATATAAGAGACCAAGTCCTGAAGTATGGGAATCAAATATAGAAACCATTTGTTTTTACACATGTGGCATGTGTGGTCACTACCATACTCTTTCCCCATACATTTGTAATAGACACTGGGATAAACTTACAAACAATAAGTACATTTATTTATTTATTTTTACCATTAAAAAAACCTCTTTTACAGTAAGTAACTAGCAGCAGGAAAGGAACTACTGAGAAGTAAAGTAGATCAACAGTGCCTGTGCTATGATAACTTTATCTAAGTGGTTTTATTTGCACCAATGTGCTGGTTGGTAAGTTGGTAAGAGCTCCCCTGGGAAGACCCTCAGATGAGGAAGTGTCTGCATCAGACTGCTGTGAGCAAGTCTGTGGGGGCACTTTCTTGATTAATGACTATATGGGAGGGCCCAGTTCACTGTTTCTGAATTTGAAAAGACTGTGGGACTTATAAAGTTATTTATGATTTAATGTGAGATCTGGAGATAAATAATGGTGTTTAATGGTGATATGATTGTGTGTTAAGTTGAAAAGGGTTCAGTTGTACTGGCTGGTTTTATGGGTCAACTTGACACAAGTTAGAGTCATCAGAGAGAAAGAAGTTGAAGAAATGCCTCTCTGAGATCCAGCTGTAAGACCAATATTGTCTCAATTAGTGATCAATGGAGGAGGACCTCACATATTATTGGTGATGGCTCCCCTAGGCTGGTGCTCCTGGGCTCTATAAGAAAGCAAGTTGAGCAAGCCATGTGGAGCAAGCCAGTAAGCAGCATCGCTCAGGCCTCTGCTTGAGTTCCTGCAGATTTTCCCTGATGGACTGTGACACAGAAGTGTGAGCTAACATCCCACCCCCGCCCGCCAAAGTTGTTTTTCATCATGCTTCATCACAACCACAGAAAGCAACTACAATTGCCAAACTGTTTTTCAAAACTGGATGCCAGTTTATTTTCCTGCTATGATTAAGAGTGTACTTTTGTAAGTGCTTACTATAACCTGTTTATACCTTCACAGGTTACTTTCAAGTATGCTGGTTACCAAATTTTTGAGATCATAGTTAACAAGAAAATCTAAATAAAGAAGTTAGATGTTTAGGGCATCTGACAATCTGACAGCTATAGTGGAACAAAAAATAAAAATAGCACATTTTAAGATTAAAAAAATAATCTGTTTTAGGACAACTCATTAAGTGGATAATTAGTACTGACTTCTTCAGCAAAAGGCAGCCAATGTAAAAAGGGGAGAGTGTCCTAAGGGTGAAGGAAAACTAATTTTTCACATTTTGTGATGAAAAGTACCTCAGAGAAAAAGAGGGCCTATAGTGGAATTTACTCTTTAAAAAGTTAAAAATTATTTGTTGAGAGTGAAAAGAATAGATGTTAAAGTTCCCTACTGAAGCATCAATTTCCCTAAATGGCACATACTGTCTTAAGATAGTCATAAGAACTAGGGTACCTGAAAGATGGCTCAGCAGGCTATTGCTGCCCACCAAGCCCGACGACCTGAGTTCAGTCCCTGGGACCCACATGGTGGTAGGAGAGAACCAGCTCCCTTAAGTGATCCTCTGACCCCACACCTCACTATGGCACCCATTTGCCCCAATGTACATTAAATAAATGCATTTAGAAAGAGAATTTTCTAAGACAAGCTCGGGGCATTCACATACATACATTCATTCATACATACATACATACATACATACATACATACATACATATCTATTTATAATATATGCTGGACCTAGCTAGAATGTTCTTTATTCCTTTTATCATTAATGGATCAAACAAGGTTTCTGAATATAACTATGATCTGTATCTGTTATTTTAAATTATGTACTTATATAAAACCATACTTCAAAAGAAGTGTTTATGTTAGTACTTACAATTTCACATTCCTTACATGTGTGCCCAAGCAATTTCCTTCTCTCCTCTTTTCTCCGAACTACCTCAATATGAGGGAAATTCTGTATGTTACTTTCTCTGGAGGGAAAAGAAATTTAAAGTTAACCTATTTGTATTAGAAAGATTTTTGGTTTAAAATCTGTATTAAAAATATAAGAACTCAGGAGACATTCTTCTGTATATTATGAAAACAAATGATTCTTTTCAAGTATTTATTAAAGGCTGACTATTGATATTATTTTACAGTAATCTTGGCAGCAAAGTATGTTTCCCTGTGTCATTTCATGCATAATTTCCTCTTTGTCCCCTCCCTCCACTGCCGTCTTTCACCTGTCTTTTCCCGTGCCTGCTGGCCCCTTCTGCTACCCTGTCACAGGCGGTCACTCTTTTCCTTTCCTAAGGCTTCCTATTAGTTCACTGATTTGCACACATATACACAACTACATGAAACTGGGTGTTGGTGCCCCATGCCTTTAATCCCACCACTCAGGAGGCAGGTGGATCTCTGTGAGTTCAAGGCCAGACTGGTCTACAGAGCGAGTTCCAGGACAGGCTTCAAAACTACAGAGAAACACTGTCTTGAAAAAAACAAACAGAACAAAACAAAAACAAACAAAATAAGACAACTACATGAAAAATTATAAAATTGCATCTGCATGCTGCTTATACCAGAAACACCCTCTGTGAACTTAAATACTCTTGAAACATAGATGACTTCTAAAATGATTTTATTGGGGATACATCTACTCTTCTGAGTATTTGAATCTCACGTTCCTTTAATTGGAAAACATTTTTCTTCAAAACTAATTTTAACTACTATTTCTAGATATACTGAGTAATAGGTCCCTTCTGTGTCCTAACTTTTAAAAACCCTCAACTCTAGAGTAATGTATCAATTAAAAAAGGGAGAGTATGAAAGGGTGGATAAAACACTGTTACATGATATTTTTTTTCAAGCTTTTATGAAATCTAGGCTTTTGTTGAACCTGTTTTTGCCATATCCTTTCTTCTTAGAATATATATGTAGCAAGAAATTCACTAGAAGAAGGACATCCATAGCAGACCTCAAAGAAAGCATTACTTAAAAGGCTGGTAAGCTTTGTGTCCCTGACCTGATTTAATGTGTCATACTGTCAAGTTGACAGAATCTAGGGTCACTCAGGAGAAGGCTCTAGGCACACCTACGAGCAACTCTCTAAACGGGGCCGTCTCTGGCTGAGGTGAAAGACCCACTGTAACTGTGGGGGGCCAATCCATGGCAGGAGGCCAGACAGTGTAAAAGGATGGAGAGAGGGTGCTGAGCACTAGCATCCGTCCCTCTGCTACCCGACTGGAGCAGTGTGACAAGCTGCCTCACACTCCTGCTGCTGTGGCCTCCCCACCATACACAACAGATCTCAGAACTGTGAGGGAAAGAAACCCTCCCCTCCTCATGCTGCTGCTGTCAGGGATTTGTCAAAGCAACGAAACAAGTATAGCACACGGGGGTTTTCTAGAATTCTCAGGAGGAGAAACACAAGATCAGAGACCTTTGCCACCCTTCCACCTTATCCCTTTCCTGTTTCCTTAGCTAGCCAATAGCTTCAGAAATAAAATGAAACTACTCATATTTTAAAAATTAGTGAATCTCTATTAAGAAACATCTAAAACACAAGCTATATTAATCTAGAGCTGTCTCTAAGATGCAGAAAAAAATTACTTATTCACGGTTATCATTAGGTGTACTAACATCATGGTGAACATAGTAAGTGTTTACTGCTAGAGAACAAGTCACAGTACAGTCATATATAGCTATAAAAAAAGACAACCATTATATACATATTAACTAATTTACAGATATGCAATTAAATGAAAACTGGCGAAGCAGAAAAAGTCTATATAACATCTATCACTTGCTTAAGGGTACACACAAGCGTGCACACACACAGGCACAGGTGCGTGTTTCTCACAGACCACTAGAGGGGCTGGATCTCCTGGAGCTGTAGTTACAGGCAACTGTGAGCCACCTGATGTGGTTGCTGGGGAGCAAATTCCTGTGGAAGAGTGGCAAATGCCTAGGCAGTTCCCCAGCCCCAGCGAGAACACCTCCTAACAGGGAAGCTGTAAAGATGTCTACAGAACCGTTTGTCCCTGGAGGCTTCTAACAGGTGAAGACAGAACAACTTGTAGTTAGTTGTTCCTCATTTGCAGCTTCACTTTCTGCTGTTTGTTACCCAGGTCTAAAACTATTACATGGACACTTTCAGGAGTAAATGTGAAAGTTTTAAATGTATGAAGTTCTCTATGTGTAGTACAATGGAATCCTGCAACATTTTGCTCCATCTTGCCCCAGATGTAAATAAGCCCTTTATCCAGTGTATCTGATTCATATATGCTACCCACCTGCAGTCATTTCAGGTATCAGATTGGCCATAGCACTACTATAATGCTTGTGTTCAAGTCACCCTTACTTATTATTTACTACTTTGGGCTACCAAACCTGACCTGAGTTTGCTCTCTGGGACCTGAATGGCAGGAAGGAAAGCTACTCCTCCTCCTCCAAGGTGTCCTCTCATTCCCAAACACCAGCTGTAGCATGCTCATGGCCTCTTCTAATACATAAATAAATATAATTTAAAAAGAGTAACTTATTTTGAGAACCTCATAAATGAAAAAAAGCAGTGTTTTAGAATAAGTATTAGGTATAAGTATTATTTTCTTAATAATTTATTTAATTTTATGTGCATTCATGTTTTGCCTACATGTATATCCTGTGTGAGGGTTTCTGATCCCTGGGAGCTGGAGTTACAGACAGTTGTGAACTGTCATGTACGTGCTGGGAATTTAATCAGGGTCCTCTTAAAGAGCAATAAGCCAGTGCTCTTACTCCTAACTGCTGAGCCTTCTCTCCAGAACCCCTAAATTTACTTAAAAAACAAAACCAACAAATAGAACATAACTGCAAGCAATAGAATTTACAATATATATATATATATATATATATATATATATATAAAATTGCATTTGTTACAATAAAGCAAAGAACCCATTACTGCTGTTGGAAAATGAGTGGTACTGGTAATGAGTATGCTTGCCCATGAGGGCACATGTAGAGGTCAAAGGTGAATATCAGGATGCCTTCAACTGGCCCCTCCACTTTTTATTATTCTTTGAGAACTTCATATAATGTATTTTTATTATATCCAAATGACTCTCATCCCTACTCAATAGAGTGTTCTCATTTTTTAGACAGGGTCTCTAACTGAACCTCAGCTATTTCTGTTAAACTGGCTGGCCAGCAAGCTCCCAGGACTGGCCCATCTGTCTCCACTGGCCAGGGCTAGGGTAGTAAATGACGTGCACTCCACGCCTGCCTCTTATGAACTTAAGGCCTTTGCTCACTGGGCTATATTCCCAGGCTCCCAGCCCCATATATGGTTTTTTGTTTGTTTGTTTTTTAAATTTTTAAGAGTTTTATAATTTAAAAAAACAGTGCTCGAGAGAAAGACGCCATGGGACAGAGCTCACGTGGAGGGGTTTTTATTATGGGACAGGGAATGGGAAAAGGGGGGAGGGCAGGGAGAAGACAGGCCTGTGGCGATAGGAGCAACAGAAGAAAAAAGGGGGTGGCGCAGGGGGCAGAGACAGTTAGAAAAGCAGAGAGAAAGGGGGAAGGCAGGGCCCTTTTGAAAGGGAAGGTAGTGAATGTGTGCAGGAGGTGCTCTTAGTGGCTGCAGCTGAGGAGACATCCTGTCAGAACCCCAAGGCAGGCCAGTACAGATGCCCTAATACTAACACAAAGTCTCACTGTGTAGCCCAGGCTGGTCTCAAATGTGCAATTGCTCTGCCTCAGTCTCTCAGTGCTGGTATCAGAGATGTGACCTTGGTTCTAAATAACTCTTTTATCTTCTTTTTAAACTGTGTTGTAGCTCTAGACGGCCTTGGTCTCCTTATAAATTATTTTACTTTAATCAAAGCAATAATTAAATAGCTCACAGACTGACAAAGACAGCTATGCTGTACCTACAAACACACTGGTAACATTGAGACCCACTTACCTCTCTTTATCTTTAAAATATGGCTCCACAAATGCTTTCTGCTTGACTATATCTTGTTTATCACCATGTACTGTAAACAAAACAAGAATTTCACAAGCTGTAGAACTTGATGAGAAATAGTCAATTTGCTTAGAAAAAAAAAATGCCAAAATCAATCTACAGATTCAATGCAATTCCCATCAAAATCCCAGTACAATTCTTCACTGACCTTGAAAGGATAATAATCAACTTTATATGGAAAAACAAAAAACCCAGGACAGCCAAAAGAACCCTGTACAATAAAGGAACTTCAGGAGGCATCGCCATTCCTGACTTCAAGCTCTACTATAGAGCCATAGTCCCGAAAACAGCTTTGTATTGGCACAAAAATAGATAGGTAGACCCATGGAACTGAATCGAAAATCCTGATATTAACCCACACACCTACCCATACCCGATTTTTGACAAAACAGCTAAAAATTATACAATGGAAGGAGGAAAACATCTTCAACAAATGGTGCTGGCACAACTAGATGATGGTGTGTAGAAGACTGCAGATAGACCCATGTCTATCGCCATGCACAAAACTTAAGTCAAAATGGATCAAAGACCTCAACATAAATCCAGCCACACTGAACCTCTTAGAAGAGAAAGTGGGAGGTACCCTTGTACAAATTGGTTCAGGAGACCGCTTCCTGAACATAACACCAGTAGCACAGACATTGAGATTGACAATTAAAATAAACGGAACCTCCTTAAACTGAGAAGCTCCTATAAGGCAAAGGACACAGTTGACAAGACCAAATGGCAGCCCACAGACTGGGAAAAGATCTTCACCAACCCCATGCCTGACAGAGGGCTGATCTCCATAATATACAAAGAAGAAACCAAATAACCCTACTAAAAAGTGGGGTACAGAACTGAATAGAGAATTCTCAATAGAGGAATCCAAAATGGCTGAAAGGCACTTAAGAAAGTGCTCAACATCCTTAGCTACCAGGGAAATGCAAATCAAGAAAACTCTGAGATAACATCTTACTCCACTAGGATACAAGGAGGAACCTAAGAGATGCATACAAGGTCCCTCACAAGGGGAAAGGAACAAGATCTCCTGAGCATAGTGGGAGTTGGGAGGGGGGCAGTGAGTGGAGAGGGAGTTAGGAGAAAGAGAAGGGGAGGAGAGGAGAACATGTGGGAGATTGAGTCAGGGGATGAATAGACAAGAACAAAGAAAGAGAGACCATAATAGAGGGAGCCATTACAGGTTTGAAGAGAAAACTGACTCTAGAGAAATGCCCAGAGACCTACAAGGATGACCCCAACTAACAATCTGAGCAACAGTGGGGAAAGGATGCCTTAAATGCCCTTCCCTGATAATGAGATTTCTAACAAACCTATATGCCATCCTAGAGCCCTCATCTAGTAGCTGATGGAAACAGAAGCAGACACACACAGCTAAACACTGAGGCAATTATCTTCTTAAGAGTTCCAAGTAGATGGAATACCCTTTACTATCACATTACCTTTAGAACACTAAGTATATTAAGTATTTTCTCTGAGAAGACAAAGTGCTCACAGCTATGGTAATATTTTGTTTATGCTTTTAACAAATAAAATTTACCTGAAGATCAGAATGTGGAGCTAAGCCACTAGTTAGTCATAGAGACCAGCCAGTGGTGGCACAAATCTTTAATTCTAACACTGGGAAGGAGGAAGCAAGAAGATCAGGAGTTCAAGGCCACCCTGGGCTATACAAGACTGAATCAGTCTAAAAGAGAAACAGAGCTCACACTTTTGATCCCAACACTTGGGATGGCAAGCCCTTAATCCCAGCACTAGGGGAGTAGAGACAGGAGTGACATGGCCGGGCAGAGACAGGAATATAAGGAGGGAGGAGACAGGAGCTCAGAGCAGTCTCAAGTGTCCCAGACTGAGGTTTCATAAAAACGGATGCAGTCTGAGGATTTGTAGGGACAGCATCGTCCCTTTGGTCTGAGCCTTGGTAGAATAAGAACTCGAGTGGTTGGCAGCTCTGCTTCTCTGATCCTTCAGTCTTTACCCCCAATAATTGACTCTGAGTTATTATTATTAAGATCAAAGAGAATTCATGCTACACGTAGCAGAAAACGGGTCTAAACTTTCTGTGACTCTTTTCTACTGCATTACAACTACTGATAAAATTAACAATTATAAGATTAAAGTTTCTCACTTTTTAAATATATACATACTTCTTTATATATGTATAAATATACATAAAATACACACACATATATAAAGTTGATATGTATGTACTTATGTAAAGAAAATTATATTACAGAACCAAGATGAGTTTCAGTTGTGTAATATATATGCATCAAGAGGTGCTCAGTGGAAGGTACAGGTGAACACTCTCACCTACTTTTTTTGAAATATTTCCTTAATTTGAAGTTATTTCAAGTAAAAAAGTAACTGAGAGAGATGGCTCAAGTCCTTAAGAGCAATGGCTACTCTTACAGAGGCCCCAGGTTTGATTCCCAGCATCCACATGGTGCTTCACAACCTTCTGTAATCCCAGTTCCAGGAGATTCAATGCTACCATCTGGCATCTTCAGGCACAGGGCACAAGGCACATATGTAGTGCGTGGGCACACACTCACAGGCAAAACATTCACACACATAAATTTTTAAAAAAAAAATCTGGAAAAGAAATTTACATAAGAAACACGAAGTTTTTAATAGTTCTAATCAATCCTCTACTAATTAGCTTGGTGACTCAGTAAACTCAATATATAGAAAACATATAATTAAAGAGAAAACAGACTTACTGTTTGGTTTCTTTGTGGCAGCAGACAATTCTACTTCATCTGGTATTTGGGGGAAGCTATCTGCCAAACAGGATTCATATTCTTCATGTGTTGTCTGATCAAACATTTCTTCTAAGCTATCATTCATTTTTATGTCTCCATCTATAAAAAAGGGCATTGGTTTAGCAGAAGGCAAACTCTGGCCTTCTGTGAAGCCCAATGTGAACTTACATATTAATAGTAACAACCATAAAGTAGTATATATAACTAGGTCTTTGAAAGCACTTGTTTTATAAAAGATTCTTATAAAAGAGTGTTCTTTTAAATAGATAGGTATAATGAAGTGCTTATAGATAGATAACACGTGTAAAAAGTTAGTCTAAGCAGGGCGTTAGTGGCGCACGCTGTTAATCCCAGCACTTGGGAGGCAGAGGCAGGCCAGCTAATTCCAAGACAGCCTCCAAAGCAATACAGAGAAACCCTGTCTTGAAAAAAACCAAAAAGAAAAAAAGAAGTTAATCTAAGACTGTTATCTTTATGAGACCTTGTCAAGAGAGAAAGTCAAATGGGTAACAAACCTTAATACATGTGATGGAATGTTTAAAGATACTTTAAAAGCACAACTATAATCTAGACTTCAGATCCAGGTGTCGTGTTTTACTGAATATGGAGTGAGTTGGACGCATCTATGGACATACTAAAAAGATGATTTTAAGAATATTAGTTGCAAACTGTAATGTTAAAAGAGCAGAACTCAGTGACTCACAGTGGGTAATATACTATATGTAATTAAGTATTTAGAGATCTATGTGGCTTAATTCTGGAAAGGGCACATGAGGTTAAAAAAAAAAAAAAAAAAGTCCTAGTTGTTACGTTACTGTTCATTTACAAAAGCTTTATGTAGTGACTTCAAGTATTGTCTTATGATGATAAAGCTAGTTTTTGTTATTGGATCTCTTACACATGGTGAAGACTTTCCCTTCTATCAGCTCATGTGTAACAAAAATCAAAAGAATCTGTATCAAGGAAACTGTGAGGACTAGAAAATACACCATAATATATAATGAAAATTTGACAAATATAAACAACTGTATAACCAGCAGACATTAAACTCTGCATAAAATTTTACTTATTTTTCTAATGAAGCGGTAAAGTTACTCTGTTTTTAAAATCAGTTAGCACCTAATTTAAAATGGATGGAAACAATGAATTCACACCCTATCTACTACATCAAAGTGCTGGGTTCGTCTTCACAAATTTAACTATATTACCTATTGTATGGTCAATTCAGACACAGATTCAGTTGCCTATTAAATATGACAGTCCAGAGCCAACTTAAATTACTCATAATAAATAACTACCACTGCCCTCCCAACCCCACCCCCAACCCCGGCAAGTTTACTCTGTGTAGCAAACAGCTCTAGCTGTTCTGGGATTTGCTTTGTAGACCAGAGTGGCCTTGAACTCACAGAGATATATCTATCTCTGTCTCCCAAGTGCTGGTATCAAAGGTGTGTGCCATCACCACCTGGCAGTCCTTAATCATTAATCTGGAGAACTGTAATTCTTACTTTGATTGATTTCTACATTCCATCATTATCATATTAGATAGTCACTAGTTTCTTCCCCATTTAAATATAAATTCCATGGGGTAGGTATTTTTGTTCTGTTTATTCCAGTTCTAGAATATTTCCTACTATGTAATTTTTGCTTGATATTTACTGAATGATCACATATTTGTACCCCCCCTTTTTTTTTGGCCAAGGAGCAAAATTATAAATAATCTTTAAGTGATACTCTGTTAGTGAGCTAAAGTGATGACTCACTAGTTTAACTTCTGAGTGAGTAATACTTGTACAAAGACACTACATACTTTCTGATATTTCTATCACAGCACCCGCGAGGCCTAATGCACAATAGGTACAAAGATATTAGCAGTTTATTGGTGTACCTCACTTTGCATTGAAGAGGTTTACTTTAATAAGACAGATTCCTTTTCTCCCCCCCCCCCTTCAAATATGGCTTCAACAGATCTACTATTACAAATTTTGTTCTTGCAATGTGTTGCTAACAGCCATGTGGTGATATCTTGCTTTTACAAATAAAGCCTGTCAGATAATCAGAGAATGGAGCTTGCCACTAGTTAGCCATAGAGGTCTGTTCAGATAGAAAGGAAGTGAGATGGAACAAACCACACCTTACCTCCTTAGCATCTCAGCTAAGAGAGGGCTCCTGTTTCTTCCCCTTACATCCTCTCTGCACCCAGCCCTCTCATATTGTTATGGAGAGACAGGGTTCAGGACAACAAACATGTGAGAGAAGTAAATGGGAGGGGGGCTGAAGAGGAGCGAGGAAGGGATTATGAGGATAACACTAAGGGCCATTGAGGGGTCATATGGAAACTTGTTAGTGGAGAAGCTTCTTAAATGTAATAATATGAAAGGAATGCAAGTGGAATCACCAAATAATGCGGGAGACACTGTCCCAAATAGACATCTTAATGTCACCAACTAAAACCGCCAGTGCCAAGAACGAATTACATGCAATTGAGTTGTTGGCCAAAGGGGCTTGCTCTATGGAAGTCCCAAACATCTCAGGCTATTGCCAAGGCTATTGGTTACTCTCCACCAACTGACGCTAAGACCCTATTCCTGCAAGTGTATGGAGACAATACTTATATAATCACTGGACATGGAGCAGTCAAGCTGGCGCCTAACTAGAGGTAGCATGTAGACCAGCCAGTATTCATGGTAATGGAAGGCAGTCACATGCTACTACAGATAATCCTCAACCCAGCTATAAACCCTGTAATCGACAATTATGTCCTGCCTTAAAGATATGCTGGCATAAACATTGTGGGACAAACCATTCATACTCTGATTGTATGTAAGGCCCATGCCATGAGATGGAACCCATGTCTGACACTGCTAGGGTGGCCAAGAAAGTGGATACACTATGGGCCTAGGAAAAACCAAATACTACTGTTCTACTAAAGGAACATAGCAATAAAATGGCTATTAACTACATTCTGCTATACCCATGCTCACCCATCATCACAGCAGCTTCTGGAAGTAACTGGGAATTAATATAAGACTGACAATGGACAATGTGCAAAGAGTGAGGGACTTTGGAGTATTCAGTCCTAAATGAGATGTTTTCACCAAACACCTCTCCTCAGGGGTCAGGGACCTATGAGGAAGAGGAGGTAGATAGACTTCAACAGGACAAACGCACATATGAACCCACAGAGACTGTGGCAGTATGCATGGAACCTGGCTGCACAGGTTCAAGGCAGATGGGGTCCTGGCACTGAAGGGAGGAAGTGGAGCAAAGCTCCCACACCTAACCAAGGAGCTATCTGCAACTGGCAGAGGAAAAATTAGTTTTCTCTACTGGAGTCTCACTGGGTATACATCAAGCACATTTCAGAGCAGGCCCTAAGCCCAGCTGTAGTCAGCCAACATAAAATGAACTCAATGCCATTTTCGTACAACTTTTTGTCTCATATAACTTTGCTTGGACAATTTTTGTTCTTTTACTTGTACATTTTTCTTTCTTTTTTCCTAGAGAGAAGGAGAAGGCATGGAGTTGGGTGGGTGAGAGGATCTGGGAGAAGTTAGGGGAAGGGAAAAGTATGACTATAATTACTGTATAAAAAAATATTTTTCAACAAAAAATAACCCTCAAAATTTGGTTTACCAAGTTTCTGCACTTATCAGTATAATGCTATGACTATACATTTCATTCCACATGTGATTAAAGTAACAAAAATAAAAACAAATCTTACTCGGACTGTTTTCTTTTTGCTCTTGTTTCTTCATTTTTAAAAGCATGGTTTCACTGACCAATGTACAATCCATGTCCACTGTTTCTCCTAATCGTGAATGACTGTTATCCTAAATAAATATTTTAAAAACCCAGAAGTTTAGCAATTATTCCTTCATAGTCTTATATCTGCTTTTGCACACACACACACACACACACACACACACACACACACGAGTTAAAAACACTCATCAAATCTTACTATTATAGAATAGTAAGTTATTTTCTTTTGTATTTCAGGAACAGAGATACAGGTTTTTTTTACTTTAGCCCCAATATATAAAAAGTTATGTCACTTTGAGAAAAAAGAAAGCCGTGGCCATAGAAAGGGACACAGAGAGGTTTATTTATCAATAAAGTACTTTGTGCTTTATTTACTTTCACCAGTCTGCTTTGTAGTAATAAATTTTAATGCACATGAAAAGCAACTTTAACAATAAAACTTGAATTCTTCATAGCTACATGTTACTTTAATAAACTACATAATTTCTTAATGTGCCACCATTAGGAGAATTTCACAAACTATATGGAACCTGAACACAAAGCAAAATCTTGTTTCTAGTACAAATTAAACAAAACAAAACATCATAACTGGGTGTAGTGACACACGCCTTTAATCCCAGCCCTCAGGAGGTAGAGGCAGGTGGGTCTCTGTGAGTTCAAGACCAGCCTGGTCTACAGAGTGAGTTCCAGGAAAGCCAGAGCTACACAGGAAAACCCTGTCTTGAACAAACACAAGACACACACCACAAAAATATTACTTCCTTCTCTCTTACCTTTCTCTTCCTCTCCCCCTACCTCCCTTTCTCCTTCCCTCTTGCTCTCGGCTAATTAAGGTGGCTAGAGATGGCCTGGTAATTAAAGTACTTGCTGCTTTTACAGAGGAACCAGGTTCAGTTCCCAGTACCCAAATAATGACTCACAACCATTTGTAACTCCAATTCCTGGGGATCTGACACCATTTTATGATCTCTGCAGGGAATTTCAGATAGACATAGTACACAAACATACATGTAGGCAAAAGTCATATACACAATAAACCAACATTAAAAACTTAAGCTAACCCCACGATGGAATTACAGGCATGGTGATACACGCCTGCACTCCCAGCACATGGGAAACACATGTGAGGGAAGCGTGAGGACAGTTAGGATTGAGACCAGTCTGGGAGGACAATGAGATCCTCTCTAAAAAAAAAAAAAACTAAGAACATATAATGGGTTATTTTTGATAAAGGTAAAATCACTAGGAATATGTACCTATATGTTTTTGTTATTTAAAAAACATTAATGCTTTGTATCAAAGGTCTCTAAAAATCAGAAAATATTATTAACCTTTCAATATTATCATCCTGTTAGAATTTCTGTTTCCAGAAAGAACACATGCAAGTGTTAAGAAGTTGCTGCCTTGGGCTAACAAGATGACTCAGTGGTAAATGTACGAGCCTGACAACCTGGGTTTGATCCCCAGGAATCACATGGTACATGGAGAGGACTAAATCTAGAAGGCTATGCTCTAACCTCTTCATGTATGATGTAATGTGCATGTGGTGTGCACTAATGCATACATACATTCACACATACGCAATAAATGAGATGTATAAAAAGATGTTTTAAGGAGAGGAAACTGATTACTCACTGAGAAACAAATGAGCTTTAGTCCAATTTTATAACTTACCTTTGTATCTATCACAGTAACATCCATTTTATACTGAGAAAGGTCAGCTCCTGGATCTACACTCCACTGGATATTTTCAAAGGACCCATCTTGGAAAAAGAGGAGAATCACAAATTAAAATCACAATTTGAAAATTTGTTTCACTTTAAAATGGAAGGGACCTACAGAATATAAATGTAAAGAATTCCTTTAGCACATACACAAAAATAAATATCCCAGGAAGCTGAAGAAATACCTCAGCCGTTGAGTGCACTAACTGCTCTAGCAGAGGACTTGGGTTTGGTTCTTGGCATCCACATGTTGGCTCTTAACTGTTTATAACCCAGTTCCAGGGGACCTGATACTCCCTTCTGACCTCTGTAGGCATGAGGCACATATATGGTGCAAATTTACATACAGGCAAAACTTTCAAATACATAAAAATACTCAATTCCAAGTGGGCAAAGAATCTCACCAGACAATTCAATTGACTGCTAACATTATGAGAAAGTGACCAATATAACCAGCAATCAGAAAAACAAAAGACAAAAATGAGATCATTCACACAAACTAAGATGACTAGATGCAAAGTGTGTATATATAGATATTCACTTGGAAAGGTTGAACCCTTCACACAGTCATGGTGCTAATGTGAAATGGCATAGCTGCTCTGGGAAACAGGCAGTCCCTTAAATGGTCAAACTAAGAGCTGATATGAGGTCCAACAATTTTAGTACCAGGAAAACTGGGAAAGAGAAAAAGAAAACATCTATTTCCAGAAAACTCTGTACACAAATGTTCATAGCAGTGTTATTCATAAAGGTAACAACGACAGCAAATTTGTCTTAACTGATCAAAACATGACTTGTATATAATGAAATTTTATTTAGCAATACATAGGGATGGAAAACCAATACATAATACAGTATGGCTGGGAACTGAAAACACGATGCCAGCACTAAGAAGATGGCCCTGCAGGTAAAGGTACTGCCTTGCAAGCATAATGACTCGAGTTTGAACACTGGAATATATGCAAAAGAGAGAATCGACTACACAAAGCTGTCCTTTGATATACATATGTGGTGGTACCCACACTCACAGAAACACACCACACATACAATAACAATAGTAAAATAAAGTTAAAAGAAAACATTACGACAAAGAAAAAAAGTTCTAAGATGTCATACTGAATAGTCTCTATTCACTTCAAATGTCTACAATACTCAATCCACAGACAAAAATTAGATCACTGATAACTAGAACTTGGAAGGATGAAAAGGAATGCAAGATGATAAACTTAGATTGTACAACTCTGTAAGTACACAAAACAACTGGACTGGACACAATGGACATTTTAATAATATGTGATTTGTATTCACTGAAGTCATTGCTTAAAATTTGCAAAACTGTTTGAATTTTCAATGTATCGTATATAGTATAACACATAACAGCTGCAAACTGTAGTTTAAGAACATGAAGCAACAGGTAGGTGGTGGGGTGCCATGTCTTTATTCCCAAACAACAACAACAACAACATCCCAATGGAACAGAGAAAACACCTTTAAAGTTTCTGCAAAGGAAGCAAGAAATAACTACATAAGTAAATCTACAACACCATCTAAAAATACTATCAAAGTATTTAAAATATATTTTTAAAAAGCTTACGAGCAGAAAAACCAGGGTAAAATGAAAGCGGTGAGAATAATACTATGAAACACAGATTTATGCAGGTAAAAATAAGATATCCCCCTCCCAAATTAAAAAGAGGAGAGAGCCTGTTTATAGCGCACACACCTTGGTTGTTTGGCAGGGACTGTGTTTTAGCAACTCTGCAGGGATTTAACTGAAGGACTGACGCCAGCTCACATCCTCCATGCACTGATCTGCTTTTTACTTTTGCTGCCACAAGAGAACCAGTATCCTAAACAGAAATAATTATTAGCACTGAAATGAAATCACTAACGTTACTCAAAACCTCTGAACATTGAACACAAACCTTCACGTCACTATAAAGACCCTCTGTCTCGGCACTCTCCTGTGAGCACAAGGGGGCTTTGAAGACAGGCTCTTCCTCTTTTATCTGCAGTGGTGCTTTACGGTCTGGAGAGGCTTTGCTGGAGGACTGGAGGACACTTTGCTGTAAACAGGACGCCTCTGAAGAATCTCTGCCTAATAAGCAGGCCCCGCTCAAGGCTTTACGGCCTGAGGAAGAGCCCTTTGGAATGGGCTTCAAAGCCTCATAAACAGTCACTTGTTTAAACTTGTTTTTACAAGTTTCATTCCCGTGGCTCTTCTCTTGACGTAGAGTAGCTGCAAACCGATCTGACAGGTCCAGGGGCTTATCCATCACGTGGTCTCCATTCATGGAGAATTGATTCTCCATTGGAAAAGGAAGAGAATTTTCCTTATCAAAACAGGTTTGGGGGCAGTTTACTGCATGTTCACTCTCTTCCTCAGTCTTCTTCCTTTTGGCTGCTTTGCCTCCCAGTGATTTCAAAGGAGCCAGATATTTATCAGTAACAACTTCTTTAATATGATCAGTACTGCCCTGCTCATCTACAGATTCACTTGCATTTTTATTCATAAGTATCTGCTTATTAGGAAATGACTGGCTAATGACCTTGTTTACTTCAGACCCAAGATTATGATGCGTGAAAAGAGCATTGTCCTCTGATTTTGATCTAGCTTTCTCTGATCTAGATATAGAAATGTTGCTAAAGGGAGCTGTCTTCCGAAGGTTTCTTTTCCCAATGTCTAAAAGAGAAGGGGAGAAACTTGTATTCAAACCCAAATGACTTTTCACAGTAGAGGTAGCACCAAATACAGGAGATGAGACCCGAGTAGTAAATTCTTCAGGAGGTGTCTTTGAAGCAGCATCTGGAAATCTAAATAAAGAATTATATAAGAACTTTTTTTTTTTCTGAAAAACAGGATAAAAATTTTAAAAACCAGTATACTAAAAAAAAAAAAAAAAAATTCTTGATACAGAATAGTGAGGCATCATCTGCCTACTAGAGGCAGATGAGTAAAACAAATTTAAGATACAGTGTTGGTCTCTTTTCATTTGGCAGAATAGAAGATGAAAGTAGAAATGAAGTCCACTGAGGACTCAAGGTTGATATTATTAGATCTTATGAGAAAAAAATTCAACCTTACAAGAGCCACATTTTGTTATCTGTTTAAAGAAAAAAGGGGTAATAAAACTCACTTAACAAGTTATTATCACGATAAACTAAGAGAAACTGAGGCAACAAAATAGACAGACAGACACTTGAAATCAGGAAGCAAGGGCCAGGTGGTAGTGGCTGACACCTCACTCAGGAAGTAGAACAGGTGGATCTCTGTGAGTTCGAGGCCAGCCTGGTCTACAGAATGAGTTGCAGGAAAGCCAGAGATACACAGAGAAATCCTGTCTTGAAACCCACCCCTGAAAAAACAAACAAAAACAAAAAAAAATCAATCCCCCCCCCAATAAAACCAACCAAGCAAGCAAAATGCTTAATCAACATAGGTATTGTTAAATATTATGAAACTAGAGAAAAACAAAACAAAAAATGGGCTAGAGAGATGGGTCGGGGGTTGAAAGCACCGACAACTCTTGCAGAGAGGACCCACATGGTGGTTCACAAACATCTATAACTCCAGTTCCGGGGAATCTGACACCCTGTTCTGACCTGTTACCTCCTGGGAATATATAGTGCACGTGCACAGGTTCACACACAAAATAAAAAATGCTTCTTTCACACCACTTAGTGTTTGGAGACATAAAATAATGACTATGTCTTTATGGGAGCTCTTAATGCTGATTGATGATGCAGAAATATCTGCAGCTACTTCCGGGGAGTGCAGTATTAATGAACTTCAATCTTATAGGGTATATGGAGCTACATTAAAAAACAAGACAAAACAAAACAAACAAACAAAAATACTATATTACTATATGATCCAAATTACCTTAAACTGTCTTCACTACTCCTTGCAGATTCCCCTGAAGGCTGTTTTTTGTGATCTCCTTCAAGACAGTGGTAGAGCTCATCCCCAAGAGGGCTTGTACAGTCTTGGTGTCCCTTCAATAGTAAAGAATGCTTAAAGTTGATAAATGCTATAATGCAAACAAATCTCAAAAGTACATGAAGTAAAAGGAACCAAAATGGAGAGCTATATAATTAGACAGAAAGGGAGTTGTATAATATTGCGAATGTATAAATATCCCTGTACTATATAGACTTTAAAGTGACAAATTTTACTATCTAAATTTTATCACAATGAAAAAATTTGAAGAGAAGACACTACCAGTATATTAATACTTTATGTAAGTATAATTTAATAGCACACAGAAACACTACAATACCAAAATATATTAAGAGAGAGGATAAAAATGGCGGTGAGTTTAAAAGGGTCCTTTTGAGGGAATCCTCAAAATTGAATGTACATACAAGTCAGTCAGGAATCACCAAGACACAAGATCAGAATCTGTGCCTATAACACATTCAAGAATATAAAGATGTTGTTGACCTGTGAAATCAGACTACAAGAAAAGTCCTTTGATATCTTCTCTAATATCTGAACTTGCTAGATTTGTGGTGGACAGTAAGGAACTAGAAACTATTAAACTCATTTAAATGTTCAGAAGCTAAAAATTATCCACTATCACTTGAGGATGAATTTTAAAAGGTTAAAATTCATATGTAATAAAAAATTAACTCAAGTTTTAGAAATTCAACAGTGAGACACTTTCCCAGAGCACACACATATTTACTGGCAAGAACAAAGGAGGGCTATATTAAAGCTGTCATTTGTTTTTGTAGTGCTAGTGCTCAAACTCCAGGCCTTGCCACATTACACAAATGCTCTGCCAGTGAGCTAAATTAAATCACCAGTCCTTAAAGTGTTATCATAATGCAACTTAACCTAGCACATTTGTGAAGCATCTGTTCTAATACCCAATACTACAAACAAAGAGATGAGAAATCTGCAGTTTGGGTCTAGAGAAATGGCTCAATGGTTAAGAGCATTTGCTCCTCTTGCAGAGACTAGAATTTGGTTCCCAGCAACCCTATCAGGCAGCTCACAAGTGCCTGTAACTCATACCAACATGTAGATGCACACATAAAGAAGTAAATAAATAAATAAACCTAAAACACAGACAAAACTAGAACCTAAGACCTGGGAATTCAAATTCAAGTGTTTTGTGTTATAAGATTAAGGGGAAAAAAGTAAATTAAACCCAGTACAGTATTAAAATAGTATAAACAGAATTATAGGTTCAGTCTCTGACCCAACCTCTAAGAATTATATTTAACTGAATTGGTAGTTCTTAAACTTCAGGCCATTTTTCAAATCAAAATGAAAATTAATGGCTGTCAGAAATACCCAATACGTTTTGAATTCAATCTAAAGGATATTTTCTTAGAATGAATTTGGGGAGGAAGCAAGAAAAAAGGAGTATGAAAGACAGCTGACAACTCTAGTCATACCCCAAGAGTTTGCTGCTGTGACTGCATGGGGAAGGACCACATGAGTGGGCCTTTCTAACAGTTTTGTTCTAGGACATTATCTAATGATGACTGGATAAAATTGTTTTTTTCCTGCTCGTTCCCATAGTCTCTCTGCCTCTGCCTCTGTCTCTTCAGCATAGTCTATCAGCCTATACCATTACAACTGGCTCCTGATTAATTTAAGAATGGATACAGCTAGGCAGTGGTGACGCACACCTTTATTCACAGCATTCAGGAGGCAGAGACAGGCAGATCTTTGAGTTTAAGGCCAGTCTGATCTATACAGTGAATTCCAGGACAGCCTTCAAAGCCACAGAGAAACCCTGTCTCAAAAAACCAACCACCCCCCACAAGAAGAATGACTACAAGTAGATATATCAATTATTAGTAATTCATATTATAGTAGACATATCAATTAATAACTCATACAATCAGTATACATACCAATTAATAATTCATATACACATCACCTAAGTGACTACTTACTGACTCTTCTTGTGCATTAAGTCCAAGAGTCTCAGCAACAACAGTATCTAAATTAAAAGGTGACTCTTCAGAGGGATAACTGCTTGTTCCACGCATTTCTGAAGTAAAAAGAAAAATACTCATTATACAATTTGAAAGAGTAGATATATTAAAACACACACACACATAGATTAAGAGAAGAATCAAGGTATAAAAAAAAAAATCACAAAGATTAGGAAAAACAAAGAAACCAAAGTACCATTTTTAAGATGACAGTGAACAAATTTTAAACCCTGTTTAAAAGGTCTAAAATATTTTCCATAAATTGCAATGGGTTACAGATATTTAGCATCCAAACTTGTTAAACTTTTTCATTCATCTAAGTTTTCTACTTTTCCATAATGAACTGAGTATAACAAGCAGGTTATATGTGTTCTTCTCAAGGAGCTTAGTGACTACACCTGAAAGGTGAAAATAGAATTTCTGTTTTCTAAGGGGAAAAGATTTACAAAAGAATGCAAAAAGCATAATAAAAGTTTGAATAAAGGACCCTAAATCTCCTTTGGGGACTCAAGACAAACTATACAAACAAAGGGAAGTTTGGCCACTTAATGAGATGAGGGGAGGGGGTAAGTCTTTAGGTATCTTTAAGGATACAGATATATGAAACAAAACTGCTTTTCAGAGAACTACATGAGATTTAACAGCTAGGAATTGAACTGTGGATATCAAAGTAGAAGAACATGAGCCCAAACCTGTGAATTAGTGGTCAAATTATGCTTAAGAGTTCAGAACTCCTCTTGTGAACATGGAAAAGATCTAAAAGTTTTGACTCACAGTCAAGAAGCAAACTCTGACAGGAGAATAAAGCAAAGCACTGGAACAGTCCTAATGATGCTCGTGGCTAAAGTTAGTACAGAGAATATATAAAACAAACATGGAGGCAATAGAATCAGGGCTGGGATATGGCTTAGTAGCAAAGCCACTTGCCGCTGTGTGCAAAGCTGTAGTTTCAATCTCTCACATGAGGTGGGGCAGGGCACAACAAACAAATAACAGAAAAATATAAGAAACCAAGACAAGAAGGCAAATGATGGAGAAAGGCAGGCACAGTAGAGAAAAAGAGAGCTGTGAGTACCAGGCATCTGCCATATTCATGTGCTGTGCTAGGCTAGCAATCAGCCTACATACAAGCAAGAGTGTCCTTTCATAGAAATGTAACTGTTGAAATAATCACAGATCCACAGCAATACAGGACCATCTATGGCTTCCAGAATATCAGTCTGCCACTAATATGATATGAAACAGTTAATTAACATTGCTATGGATCTCATTCCGTTTCACCCCTTATCAATGATTTAGCAGTTATTTCAACTGACTTGTGTATTACCAAATTTTCTCCTTTGCTTGATCATCCCATCAAGCCCAAAAATTTGCTACCAATCTTAAAAACAAGACAATTTGAACCATTTCTCTTTGTCCCATGTTCTTTCCCTTTATGAAACAATAACCTAAGAGATTCATCTATAGGTATGCTTTCTGCTTGTTCTGCCTCCAACTTTTTAATAACAGTTTCAGATAATCATGGTTGTACATTTCAAGTTTTGAATCATGTTACTAGTTTACTCCCTAAAGATCTCTATGCAATCAAATTCTATGGTCAAGTCTAAGAAGCCATCATCTTTTCTATACTATCAGCAGGGTTCTATATAGCTGCCCACTTCCTCCTCCTCCCTTCAGCTGGCTTAAAGGCCGTTACTGCTAGTCATCCTTTCCCACTGGAAGCTCTTTACCAGGCTTTTGTTACAAACAGCAGTAATACTATCAAGGGGTAGGGTGTGTGTGCGTGTGTGCATGTGTGCATGTGTGTAGAAGCTTTGGGAACAAAAAATGTCTTACTCTTTTATGTATAAAGTACAAATAGAACACAGGAATGGTGTGTCTACAGTACTAAAATCCTAAGGAGGAAAAGAGGTAATAAAAATCGCTGTTTAATATAATGGCTGAGCTGCCCAGGCCTTGGTCCCTGAACTCGTCTCTTTCACCTACACTGACCTGCTTGGTAACCAACCTCATGGTTTTAACACTATGTTAACAACTTCCACGTGTATCTCAGTACTCTCAGCTTCTCCTCTAAAGATGAACTCATATATTAATAATGAAGTTTTATTATTAAAGATACTGTTATTCCCAATCTCTTCTGCAAAGAAGCAATTCTATTATTCCTGTTGCCTGAATCACTCTTCCCTTCACTCATCCTGCCCTAGCCAGACTTCCTTAATGCTCAACAAACTAACTGAAACTGTACTCTACATACGATGCTGTTCCTGGACATCACCTCCTCCTTTGGCCTCTACATAAGTGTCATGTTACAAAGACTTCCTGCTGTCCTTGTCACCTTGTTTTGGCTGCAGAGCACTTGACCTTTCCTGACATAAATTTGTTTTCTTTTTCCCATAACAGACTGAAAGCTTCAAAAAGGTAAAAGCTTTCTTTGTTCAGTGTCTGACACAGAAGACTCTTAAATATTTGATGAAGGAATAAACCACAATAAAGTCTTTCTTACTTAAATTATTAGCACTTTACATTAGATTCAATATTAACATGAATTAATACTAGCATAACATTACTTTCTCAAACATACTTTAAGGCTAGATGTGGTGGTGCAACCCTTTAATCCCAGCACCCAGGAGGCAGGAGCAGGTGCATCTCTAAGTTTGAGGCCAGCCTGATCTACACAGCAGGTTCAGGACAGCCAGGAAACAAACAAAATCAAAAACCAAAAACTAAACCAAACCAGACCAAAACAAAAACAACAAACCATGCCTAATTCTAGTTGTTGGTCAGTTTTACTTACGAACAACTACAATCTTAAACTTATAACCTCAGTGTCTACTTACTAGACAGTGGTGAATGACTTTGATTGCAAGTGTCAGCTACTAGAATTTCATGTTCTTCAGAGTTATGTGGTACAGGAGCTAAAGCCTTGGAAATTTTTCTCAATTCTATAAAAAAAAAAAAAAGAATTACATAATAAACAAGATAAAAGATGCTATCACGCTTTATTCAGATAAGTCAATATAAATTTGCCTTTAATGTATCACAATCATTATTTTATTGACACAATCCTCATAATTCTTTAGTTTCACCAAGAAACAAAACTGCAGATTAGGACAGTAGGAGCAAGGGGACTTGAACAAGTTATTTTCTTATGACCAAAGTTACCTAGGGAGTGACGCTCAATCACTTTTCCTTAGCTGGGACAAGAAACTGAGTTTACTGAAAACGTTCCTGTTTCTGTATATCTGTCCTGAAAGGACACTCTGAAACGTGCTTTATTGAAAATATTTCTACTGCTTAAATACTTAGTTCAAAGACAACCAAAAGAACAAAGTACATGAACAGAGCTGTACTTTAATTATAACTTGAAAATTAAAAATTATTAGAAAATTTTAAGATAAAAAATATGATAAAGAGAATAGTACCAAACCATTAAATCATTTAAAACTATTTTTGCTTTCTAAGTAAAAAAATGAATAGAATAAGATTAAAACAAATTAAGTTTTAAGGTATTTATATGCTTGTTTTCTATAATTAGGAAATAAGCAAGACTTTCTGATACAAATGACTATAAAAAAATCACTGCTGTTGTTTTCTACACATTCATATGGATAGATTTAGTCATGATCTAAATTATACAGTTGTCTATCATGATTCATATCCTGCCCAAACTTAAAGACCAGTAAATGTTCATTTAACATATAGGATCTTATATTTAAATTAACTCCAATTAGATGAAGGATTCAAAAACATTTCTTTTGTTTTCCACTAGAGGGTGATATGAACTCACAAAATACAGAAAACTTCCCATTCCGAATCTTACATTTTTCAAAAAGGATATAAATAATTTTTTTAAGAATTTTAATTTTTATTAAAAATTTTCATACAATATATTTTGATCATATACTTTCTCTGCCAAAATCCTTGCTACCAATTCAACTTAATGTTCTTGCTCTCAAGAACAAAACCAGGGATCTCTGCGGGTCCACTTGGAGTTCCTGCAGGCAAGATCCTTGACCACCAAATCCGGGCCCTGCCAAAGAACGAGGTCTCAGCTGGAGAGCGCCAGTTTCCAGTGAGATCCCACTACCCTGCAAAACCTTCTCAAGTTCCAGCCCAGCCCTCGTCCTCTTCTGCCGGCTATTGGCCAGAGGTGAGTCTGGGCCCAATCGGGGCTGCCTGTCCCCTTCAACCTCTTTCCCCCCTCCCCCGCCTGAACTCCCTGGATTGGCCCCTGATCCTGCTGCTCCTGTCTCCGGTCCCCTTTGAGAGCACCCTTGGAGCTCTGATACACCCCCACCCATCCCAACCTCCAGCCTACCCCCCCCCCACCCTGTGCCCTACCCCACCTACGGTCCTGCCGCTCTGGTTGAGCACTGGGACAGAGGGTGGAGCCAACAGTCCACCCTACTTCGGAGACCTCTCGGAGCAACTCCGAACAAAGGAGACCTGACTATCCACGTGGGACCACCTGTAATTCCCACTGGCTTGGTCCCTGACCCCGCCTCCAGTCCTCTGCTGGAGTCCCAGGCCCCCTCCCAGAGATCCGCCTATCTCTGCGGGTCCACTTGGAGTTCCTGCAGGCAAGATCCTTGACCCCCAAATCCGGGCCCTGCCAAAGAATGAGGTCTCAGCTGGAGAGCGCCAGTTTCCAGTGAGATCCCACTACCCTGCAAAAACTTCTCAAGTTCCAGTCCAGCCCTCGTCCTCTTCTCCCGGCTATTGGCCAGAGAGAAGCCTCCTAGAGAGCTTGGACCACACAGAGATACAGACATTGAATCTTTGATCCACATAAGCCCATCTGGGAAGGACCGTAGAGAGAGGGAAGAGACACCACCAACACCTACAGGAAGAAGCTATGGGAAGAAGGCAATACAAGAGAACACCTAACAACAGAAAGACAAACATGACACCACCAGAATCTAGGGAATCTACACCAACTAGAATGGAACACAACAACAAAGCAGAGGAAGCAGAAGGGTATGACTTAAAAATCACCATCATAAAAATGATAGAGGCCCTCAAAGAAGATATGAGAAAATCCCTTAAAGAAATAGAGGAAAAAACAAACAAAAAAGTGGAAGAAATGAACAAATTCCTTAAGGAAAGTACAGAAAGCCAAGAAAAAACAATTAACCAGGTGAAGGAAACGGTTCAAGATTTGAAAACCGAAATTGAGAAAATAAAGGCAACACAAATGGAAGGAAAGCTGGAAATTGAAAAGCTGGGCAAAAAATCGGAAACCACGGACACAAGCATAACCAATAGAATTCAAGAGATGGAAGAGAGAATCTCAGGCGCAGAAGATAAACTAGAAGAAATAGATTCATCGACCAAAGAAAACCATAAATCCAACAAATCCTTAACACACAATATCCAGGAAATGTGGGACACCATGAAAAGGCCAAACCTAAGAATAATAGGCATAGAGGAAGGTGAGGAAGCCCAGCTCAAAGGTGCTGAAAACATATTCAACAAAATCATCGAGGAAAACTTTCCAAATCTGAAGAAGGACATGCCCATGAAAGTACAAGAAGCATACCGAACCCCAAATAGGCTGGACCAAAGAAAAAAGACCCCTCGACATATAATAATCAAAACACCTAGCATACAGAATAAAGAAAAAATATTAAGAGCAGCGAAGGAAAAAGGACAGGTAACATATAAAGGCAGACCTATCAAAATTACACCTGACTTCTCCATGGAAACCCTCAAGGCCAGAAGGTCCT
This sequence comes from Phodopus roborovskii, assembly GCF_943737965.1. Taxonomy (NCBI): domain Eukaryota; kingdom Metazoa; phylum Chordata; class Mammalia; order Rodentia; family Cricetidae; genus Phodopus; species Phodopus roborovskii. The sequence goes on from NW_026126563.1 coordinate 11,870,422, forward strand.
GGATAGATGTTCTAAAAGTATTAAGAGAACACGGATGCCAGCCTAGGCTACTATATCCAGCAAAACTCTCAGTCAATATAGATGGAGAGAACAAGATATTCAATGACAAAACCAGATTTTCCCAATATGTATCTACAAATCCAGCCCTACAGAAAGTATTGGAAGGAAAATTCCAACCCAAGGAAGGTAACTACGCCCACAAAAATGTAGGCAACAGATAATCCAACTACACCAGAAACCTAGGGTGAAGCAGAACAAATATATTCACAATACCACTGCCAACAACAAACCTAAATCAAACAACCACCAACAATCAATGGTCCTTACTCACCCTCAACATTAATGGTCTTAACTCACCTATAAAAAGACACAGATTAACAGAATGGATACGAAGACAGAATCCATCCTTCTGCTGCATACAAGAAACACATCTTAGCTCCAAAGATAGACATTACCTCAGGGTAAAGGGTTGGGAAAAGATTTTCCAATCAAATGGAAATAAGAAGCAAGCAGGCGTAGCTATCCTAATATCTAACAAACTAGACTTCAAACCAAAACTAGTCAAAAGAGATGAAGATGGTCATTTCATATTCATCTCAGGAGAAATCCATCAACACAAAGTCTCAATTCTGAACATCTATGCCCCTAATACAAAGCCACCCACATTCGTAAAAGAAACACTACTAAAACTCAAAGCTCATATAAAACCTCACACACTTATAGTGGGAGACTTCAATACACCACTCTCAACATTAGACAGGACCACAAATCAGAAACTCAACAAAGAAACAAAAGAATTAACAGAAGTTATGTCTCAACTGGGGCTAACAGACATCTATAGAACATTCCATCCAAAGACAAAAGAATATACCTTCTTCTCTGCTCCACATGGAACCTTCTCTAAAATCGACCACATACTAGGAGACATAACAAACCTCAACAGATACAAGAGAATAGAAATAGTCCCCTGTATCTTATCGGACCACCATGCTTTAAAATTGGAATTCAACAACAATACAAATAGCAGAAAACCTGCAAACTCATGGAAACTTAACAATGTGCAATTGCACCACTCCTGGGTCAAAGAAGAAATAAAGAAAGAAATTAAAGACTTTCTAATATTCAACGAGAATGAGGATACAACATACCCGAACTTATGGGACACCTTGAAAGCAGTGCTACGAGGGAAGTTCATTGCACTAAGTGCCCATATGAAGAAAACAGAGGATAGTCACATAAATGAATTAACAGCGCAACTGAAAACCTTAGAACAGAGAGAAGCGAATTCACCCGCAGGAGCAGACGCCAGGAAATAATCAACTTGAGGGCTGAAATCAACAAAATAGAAACCAGGAAAACAATACAAAAAATCAATGCAACAAAGAGTTGGTTTTTTGAGAAAATCAACAAGATTGATAAACCTTTATCCAAATTAACGAAAAAGCAGAGACAGAACATGCAAATTAACAAAATCAGAAACGAAATGGGGAACATAACAACAGACACAGAGGAAATCCAGACAATTTTCAGGTCATACTTCGAAAATCTGTATTCCACAAAAATTGAAAATTCAAAGGAAATGGACAAGTTTCTGGATAACTATCACTTACCAAAATTAAATCAAGAACAGACAAACAACTTAAATAGACCTATAACCCGAAATGAAATAGAAGCAGTCATCGAAAGCCTTCCAACGAAAAAAAGTCCAGGGCCAGATGGATTCAGTGCAGAATTCTACCAGACATTCAAGGAAGAACTAATACCACTACTCCTCAAACTGTTCCACAAGATAGAAACAGAAGGTTTATTGCCAATCTCTTTTTATGAGGCCACAATAACTTTGGTACCCAAACCTCACAAAGACACAACTAAGAAAGAAAACTACAGACCAATATCCCTGATGAACATCGATGCAAAAATACTCAATAAAATAATGGCAAACCGAATTCAAAAATACATCAGAGAAATCATCCACCATGATCAAGTAGGCTTCATACCTGGATTGCAGGGATGGTTTAACATACGAAAATCTATCAACGTGATCCACCATATAAACAAACTGAAAAAGAAAAACCATATGATTATCTCCCTAGATGCAGAAAAAGCCTTCGATAAAATTCAACACCCTTTCATGATAAAGGTATTAGAGAGGTCAGGGATAACAGGAACATACCTAAACATAATAAGAGCAATATACAGCAAACCAACTGCCAACATCAAACTGAATGGAGAGAAACTTAAGCCAATTCCTCTAAAATCAGGAACAAGACAAGGCTGTCCTCTCTCTCCATATCTCTTCAATATCGTACTAGAAGTTCTAGCTAATGCTATAAGACAACAAAAGGAGATCAAGGGCATCCAAATTGGAAAGGAAGAAGTCAAACTGTCTCTATTTGCAGATGATATGATAGTTTACATAAGCGACCCAATAAACTCTACCAGGGAACTCCTACAGCTGATAAACACCTTCAGCAAACTAGCAGGATACAAGATAAACTCAAAAAAAATCAGTAGCCCTATTTTTTTCAGACGACAAAGAGGCAGAGAAAGAAATCAGAGAAACATCACCCTTTACAATAGCCACAAGCAACATAAAGTATCTTGGTGTAACGCTTACCAAACAAGTAAAAGATCTATATAATAAGAACTTTGTGACTCTAAAGAAAGAAATTAAAGAAGATACCAGAAAATGGAAAGACCTCCCATGCTCTTGGATAGGTAGGATAAACATAGTAAAAATGGCAATCTTACCAAAAGCAATCTACAGATTCAATGCAATCCCCATTAAAATCCCACCACAATTCTTCACCGACCTTGAAAGGATAATAATTAACTTTATATGGAAAAACAAAAGACCCAGGATAGCCAAAACAACCCTATACAATAAAAGAACATCAGGAGGCATCACCATTCCTGACTTTAAGCTCTACTACAGAGCTATAGTTCTGAAAACAGCCTGGTATTGGCATAAAAATAGACAGGTAGACCAATGGAATCGAATTGAAAATCCTGATATTAATCCATGCACCTATGAACACCTGATTTTCGACAAAACAGCTAAAATGATACAATGGGGCAAAGACAGCATCTTCAACAAATGGTGCTGGCACAATTGGATGAGGGTGTGTAGAAGACTGCAGATAGACCCATGTCTGTCGCCATGCACAAAACTCAAGTCCAAATGGATCAAAGACCTCAACATCAATCCAGCCACATTGAACCTCTTAGAAGAGAAAGTAGGAGGTACCCTTGAACAAATTGGTATAGGAGACCGCTTCTTGAACATAACTCCAGGGGCACAGACACTGAAAGAAACAATTAATAAATGGGACCTCTTCAAACTTAGAAGCTTCTGTAAGGCAAAGGACACAGTTGACAAGACCAAACGGCAGCCCACTGACTGGGAAAAGATTTTCACTAATCCTATATCCGACAAAGGGCTGATCTCCAAAATATACAAAGAACTCAAGAAACTAGTCAACAAAACACCAAATAACCCTATTAAAAAATGGGGTACAGAACTGAAGAAAGAATTCTCAATGGAGGAAATCAAAAAGGCTGAAAGACACTTAAGAAAATGCTCCACATCCTTAGCTATCAGGGAAATGCAAATCAAAACAACTTTGAGATACCATCTTACCCCTGCCAGAATGGCTAAAATTAGAAACACCAGTGATGACTTATGTTGGAGAGGATGTGGAGAAAGTGGAACACTCCTCCACTGCTGGTGGGAGTGCAAACTCATACAGCCACTTTGGAGATCAGTATGGCGGTTCCTCAGGAAAATGGGAATTAGTTTACCACAGGACCCGGCAATCCCCCTCTTAGGCATATACCCAAAGGATTCACATCAATGCAACAAAGACATCTGTTCAACTATGTTCATAGCAGCACTATTTGTAATAGCAAGAACCTGGAAGCAACCTAGATGCCCTTCAATTGAAGAATGGTTAATGAAGATGTGGCACATCTACACAATGGAATACTACTCTGCAGAAAAAAATAATGGTATCTTGAAATTCGCAGGCAAGTGGATGGCACTTGAAGAAACCATCCTGAATGAGGTAACCCAGTCACAAAAAGAGGAACACAGTATGTACTCACTCATATATGGATTTTAGACCTAGATCAAATGATCACCAGCCTATAAATCACATCACCAGAGGAACTAGGATACAAGTTGTATTCTAAGAGATTCATATAAAGTCCCTCACAGAACTGGGAAGGGACAAGTCCCCCAGACCTCAGGTATAGTGGGGGAGGACAGCTAATGGAGAGAGAAGTAGGAGAAAATGGGGGGGGGGAGAAAAAGGCATGTGCGACTAGGAGTTTTGTGCCTTTTTTTAGGAATAGAAAATAGGAAAGAGAGAGAGAGACAGAGACAGAGAGAGAGAACATAAAAGAGGGAGCCAATATTGGTTTGAAGATAAAGTTGAACACAAAGAAAGGTCGAAGGAACTACAAGACTGCTCCCAACTAACAATCTCAGCTTCCGTGGAAAGGCTATCATAAATGCCCTTCCTGGAGAGTGAGATCAACAACTAACTTCTCCATGGAGTCCTCAACTAATGCCTGTTGAAAACAGGAGCAAACACCCATACATAAACACTGAGTCAAACTAGAACCCAGAAGCAGATGGAGAGGACAAGACCATGTGGTAGAAGTACATAGAGACAGCTTACCTGAACAAGGAGGAGCTAAGGGCCACTAGACTGATAGCTGGGAAGCCAACAGGGGTCTGACTCGGACTCCCCTGAATATGGGTCTCAGCCAGAAGGTCTGAGCAGTCTAAGAGACCTCAGACAGTGGAGCCAGGATGTATCCCTGGTGCACAAAAGGACTTTGCAAACATATCCCCCATGGAGGGATAACTGCCTTATTCTAGAGATAGGAGAGAAGCCCTAGTCCCTACTTCACAGGACCTGTCAGATCTACATGACCCCAACTGGATGGCATTCCCCTACATATTGTATTGTGGTGGGGGGTTGGGAGGGGAGGGTGTTTAGAGTGCATGGGAGAGGGTAGAGAGGGTAAAAGGGAGGGAAGGAGGGAGGGAGGGCTTGGGGGGGAGGGAGGGAGGGAGGGAGAGGGAACTGGGATCGACATGTAAAATAATAATAATAAAAAAAAAAAAAAAAAAAAAAAAAAAAAACGCTTTGACTCCAAAATTTAAGTTGAAGAACAAGTTACTGGGGAAAAGTATTTCTATTTTTGTTTCCACAGAAAATGAAAAGATGTGGATTCCTTCCAGACTAATGTGGTTTGATCACACCAGACCGCCTGAAGCAGAGTACAAGCTGATCCTACATTCCAAACAGCTGGACAAAACAGCCCTACAGACTACAGCTAGGATATCTGAATCTTCTTCGAATCCCCCAAGACAGCGCCCCTTACCAGCAGGAAGTAGTTTGGAAAGAACGACGCCCAAATTCCCAAATATTGTGTATAAATGTTTGTTTTCATTTAATTGGACTTTGTTATATAAAATTAAATAAAAAATACTCTATATGCAAAAAAAAAAAAAAAAAAAAAAAAAAAAAAAAAAAAAAAAGAACAAAACCAGGAAAAAAATTTTAAGATCCCAATCAAAACACACACACACACACTCACACTCACACTCACTCACTCCTAGGCATGAGGCATGTGGTTGACAAGCCTATTGAAGAAAACTGGTTTTCCCTCTCAGCAAGTTATCAGCTGCAAACAGCTTCTTAGCTGGGGGTAGGACTATGTGTCTACTTCCCATTCTCAGTGCTGGAATTCTGTCTGGTTTAAACCGCTGAAGGTTCTGAGTGTGCTGTCAGTCCTGTTGTGTCTGGAAGAAGCTGTCTCCTGGCGTCATCTACCACCTCTGATTCTTACCAACCTGGCCCCCTCCTCTTATGCACATGTCCCTGAGCCTCAGTGAGATGAATGTGATAAAGACATTCCACTTAGGGCTGAGTGCTTCATCTTTCACTCTGTGTGTTTTCAGTTGTACATCTCTTTGTTAATTACCACCTACTGCAAAAAGGCTTCTCTGATGGGGGCTGAACAATGTTCTGCTCTACAGGTAGAGCAATATGTCAATAGGAGTAATTTTATTGCTATGTTCCTTTAGCAAAATAATAGTAGCAGGTTTCCCCCTAGGTCCATGACCTATCTAGTTTCAAGTTCTCGGTCACATTAGCAGCATCAGCTAAGTGTTCCATCTTACGAAGTGGGCCTCAAGACCAATCAAAAAGTGACTGATTATTCATTGCCATGACACTTATGCCACTATTGTACCAGTATATATCATAAGCAGGTGTCTGTTGTGGATTACAGGCTTTGTAGTTGGGTGAAATTAATCACTTTTCTCCTCTTTTAGGTCCTAAAACCTTCCAGAACCATGATTAGTAGTCAAGAGGGTGAAGCTTCTAGTTGGACACCATCTCAATTTCCCCATGTTCAATGACATAAGTGGTGTCTTCAGCAACAGAGTCTAACCATCAGGGTTATGGAGAATAACCAATAGCCTTGGAATAGCTTGTGATGCTTGTGAGGTGGTGGTCTATGAAGTCCTTTTGAACAACAATTCAACCAGATGTAACCCATTCCTGGCATTGGAAGTTTTACTTGGTGGCTTAAGATGACTAGTTGGGGCATTGTCTCCCCGTTATATGGTTTGTTTAAATTCCTTTCACATATGCATTTCCTTCAGGGAACTTCTACAGTAGGTTTCTTTGGGGTTTTTCAAAAGACCTTTAGACATTCCTCCTTCATCCTACTTCTCATCATCTTCTCCAATAAATTCTATTCTAGTTTCCCCTTTGTTTGTTGATAAGATTGTTACATTTTTACTTTAACTATAAGTGTAATACAATTCATTTATACTTTCAAAGAATAAAGGTCTAATTACATGTTTAAATTATTGTACATATTCATATGAATGTATATCTTGCCTGCATATACCTGTTTATACCATGAGCCCACAGATGTTCAAGTCAGATCCTCAGAACTAGAGTTACGGATGGGTGTAGCTATGATGTAGGTGCTGGAAACAAGTACTCTTAACCACTAAGCCATCTCTCTAGGACTCTAGATTTATTAATTTTTACTTTATGTATACGGTGTTTTATCTGCATGTATAGCTGTGTATCACATATCTATTTAATGTCTATGGAGACCAGGAAAGGCATCAGGTCTCATGGAACTGGAGTTAAAAAAGATGGTTTTGTTATGCTATGTGCTTGTTGGGAATTGAATCTGCATTCTCCGAAAGAGCAGCTATTGCTCTTAACTACTAAGCTTTGTCTCCAGCCACACAGATCTACTTACTTTTTAAAAGCATAACTATCAACAATGTATTCATTTGGTATAAATGTTTTTATAACTTTGGAAACCTCCTTTCCCACAAACATTTTGAATATTTTGGGCTAAGAATTAGTCCTTGTCCTTAACTTTAAATTGGCAATTAAAAAAACAATCACAGTGTAATGTCACATAAACTACAAGTATAAGATCATTTGAAAAAGTAGTTTTTGAATAATTTAGCCAAAACAGTAAACTTGATGGAATTAGGAATAGTTTCTATAAGCCAAGCATGGTGGAACATACTTTTAATCCCAGCACTTGGGAGGCAGAGGCAAGTGGATCTGAGTTTTAGGCCAGCCTGATCTACAGAGCAAGTTCCAGGACAGCAGGGTTACATAGAAAAACCCTGTGTCAAAAAAAAAAAAAAAAAAAACAAAAAACAAAAAAAAAAAAACCCCAAAAAACCAAAAGGGATACATTAATTCAGGCAAATTGACACACACCTTCAATCCCAGCACTCCAGAGGTAGAGGCAGAGTTCAAAGTCAGCCTGGTCTACCTAAGTGAGTTCCAGGACAGTCAAGGGTAGAGAGAGAGAGACTTGGTCTCAAAAAGAAAGAAATTGGTTCAATAAAATATATACATAAAAAAAAATCCATGCAGAGGGCTGGAGAGACGGATCAACAGTTAAAAGCATTTGCTGCTTTTGCAATTTCTGAGTTTGGTTCCTGCACCCACATGGAAGGCAGCTCACCGCCCCCTGTAATTCTAGGTCCAGGGGATCTAACACTCTATTCTGACCTCTGTGGGCTCTAGTCACATACATATATACCTAGACACACACAGACACCAGACACAGACAGACACACACAAACACACTCATTCATACATATTCAGATGAACGATTGCTCATGTCTGTATGTTAGCAGAAAAACAAATACCTTATTAGTCATTTTACTAATAGAAGTTAAATTCAGTGATATCCTTGATTATCTGAACAATGTCCACCTTCCTTCCTCCAAACCAGGTTACATAAAAACAGTGAGTGAAAACTTTACAAAGCCAGCTAACCAAAACATAACTCGGACCCTTACCATTTGCACATATAGAGTGCTCCAATTTAGTATGTGTTTGTTCTATGTACCGGACATGGAGATTTTCCTTTCTTCGTAGTCGGTTAATGCCAGAAAATGAAAAGGATGTTATTGGTGAATCTGGAATAACGTTTTCCTCATATTCCAGCTCAGCTACTTGATCCTGTTGATCATTTCTAGAGCAAAATGACAAATTGAAAGAGAATGGGTTCTGTAAATACTTATTAAAACATCTACTAAATAATGTGTAACTTTAGAATAGAAATACAAAGATATAAAGGATGCTATCCCTTGCATGTAATGTTCCAAACTCAGAGACTAGAAACGAATGCAAGTAAGCCAGTACAAAGTGGAGAATATTAGTAGAATGCTTAACCTAAACTATTTGAAACATCTGGAATTGAAGTAGAAAGTACAGACTGCAGCACCTGAGGTAAAATTAAAGGTATTTTGAATCGTAAAGAATTCACACAGCTTGAGGAAAGGTACGCAAAAGTGTCTACTTGTGTTGCATAAGGGTAAACTGGAATTACAGGACACCCTGAGTGAATGTGTCCACAAGTGAAGAGAAAAAGAATTAAGGTTTCAGAGCATAAAAAGAATGCGATAATTTAACAAGAGCATGCAAAAGTGATTGGAATAAAAAAAAAAAAAGGAGATAAGTTAATTAGACAGTAGCTATAAAAGAGCAGGCAAGATTCTGTGGTTTGAACTATGATACTTATGTATGGAAAGGAAATGGCCAATGCTAAACGATGTGGTAGGAGAATCAAATGATACACAGGATGATAATGCTGACATATTAACTACCAACCTTTGTTGTGTGTTTACATTTCCAGGAAGTATTTCATTTGTAGTCTGCCTCTTAAAACTCCCATCAGAACTGTTTTAGCTGTTCTTTCTCAATGATCTATGAGAAGCCAGGGCTTCTTGTCATAAGGAATCCAGTTTAAAAGCTTTTAAAATTTAGCTTTTTCCTTTGCTACTGTGAAGAATTTCTATCTCCAGTTAAAACACAATTTAAACTCACTAAAACAATGTTACAGCCATGAAGCTGTTATTGAAAAATCCTCACCTTCAAAGTACAAATCCTGAAAGTACAAATAGTCCTTAAAGTACAAATAATCTGATCCCTTAATCCCTTAGAACCAATGTAAGTTTATCATATAAATAATTTATAATAATTTAAAATCTGACTTTTAAAAGTAGTGTTATTAGAACAATGTTCTTAAGGAATGCTTCATTGAGTATCTAGCCATCAGGAAATCTGAAAAATGACCCTCTTAATACCTTTTCACTATAAACAATATACTAAAAAAGGAACACAAACTCCAGTCACAAGTTATTATCAGTAGTAATATGTTTCAAGGGTTTAACCTCAGGCATACTTGGTTCAACATTTTATCAATGACCTTGATACAAGGCATTGACAGAAGTCACTTAAACCTGTGAAAGACATAAAGCTAAAAACGAACCTGACATATATCAGTGGAAACAGCAGCACATGTGAGTCACCTCAACCTAGAGTCATGAAGCAAACCTAGGAAAATGCAACAGCACTAGAGTAGGCCACTAAGATGTCTTAGCCAGCAATGGTACTGTCACTAAGCCTGACAACCTGAGTTTGATCCTACAATCCACAGAGTAGAAGGAAAGAACCGACTCCCCAGAGTTATCCTATAATTACTACATACATGTTCACATACACAAACATACACTAAGTTTCTTTTCTACTGTGATAAAACACTATGACCAAGGGAGTTTATTTGAGGCTTACAGTTTCAGAGAGTTAGAATCTATGACCATTATGCTGGAAAGCATGGCAGAAGCCAGGCATAAAGCAGAAGCTGAGAGCTCACGTTTTGAGATTTTGAGACACAACCATAAGACAGAGAGTGAGACTCGCCTGCCCCAGTGACACCCCTCCTCCAACAAGGTCGATCTTTTCTAACAGCTCCATCAACTAGAGATCAAGTGTTCCAATACTCCAGCCTTTGGGAACCATTCTCATTCAAACCACACAAACACAATGCCATTTAAAAAATTAAAGAACAGGAATAGTGTGTCAGAGGAGAGAGAGGGTGACACCATGTATAGGTAACCTGTGACTGTTTCAAAGCAAGACTACAGAGAAGGGGTTTTAAGTCAAGAGTGAATATACTTCAATTACGATTACTGTCTAGCCGAACTAAGTAAGTTATTTAACATTCCTGAGCTCTACTTTCCTTATTGATTAAATAGGTATGCTTCTGTACTTTCTTCTTTTCTTTTCATGGGAAATTTGTAAAGAGGGAAGATACAACTTAGTTCCCCAAATGTAAGTATTTAACCAAAAGTGCTACTTTAAAAAGTAGCCTGGGAAGGGCTTGGTGGCGAATGCCTTTAATCCCAGCACTTGAGAAGCAGAGGCAGGTGGATTTCTGTGAGTTTGAGGCCAGCCTGGTCTTCAGAGCGAGTTCCTGGACAGGCTCCAAAGCAATACAGAGAAACCCTGCCTCGAAAAAACAACAACAAAAAGTAGCTTAAGAAGCTAGGGAGATGGCTCACTGAGTAAACAGTTTGCAATGCAAATATGAGAACCTGAGTCTGAATCCCTAGACCCCACATGAATCCAAACACAGTACATGTGTTTGTAACCCCACGCTCCTAATACAATATTGGAGGCAAAGACAGATAAATCCCTAGGAACTCAGAAGCAGGCTAGCCTGGTATAAGCAACAGTGACTAAAAGATCCTGCTTCAAACAGGTGATAAGGACAAATACCTAAGGTGGTCCTCTGACATCTACACACAAACAACTACAGAAACACAGCTATTCTGACAAAGACATCACTTCAACACACATACACACACAGTGGGGGGGAATGAAAAAGATTAGCAAAACATTAACAAAAACTTAAAAAGGAACAAGAGTTCTAGGACAGCCAGGACTATTGTTTCAGAGAGAAAACCTGTCTGGAAAGCACCCCGACCCCAAAAAAGGAAGAAAAGAAAGGTGTGTGTATATTAATACATGATGAAAGATTTTTTTCAATGAACTATTAAGTCATGTCTCTGAAGTCCTGCATTTACATTTAATACTTTGCAAGCAGAGGGCAGAGAAAGGATAAACTAATATGTATGTTTGTTTGTACTTAATATTGGTCAAACATATATAAGTAAAAAGACACGAAAATGAGGAGTTGTCAGCCTTGCTGTGTTTAGCTCCTACCCGGATCTCTGAGCAAAAACTTAATGGCACTCTGAAGAGTTCTCATGAAGGGCAGTCAACAAATAAAAAAATAAGCTGAGCCAGGTATCAAAAGTGAAGTTAAGTAAAACAAGAAGAGTCATATTCCAGATGGTCCTAGAAGGTGAAGCTGGGATCAACAGTGTAATTCTAAATAAGCTTAGAAAATACTTCAAACATTGCATCTTGCTAAAATATTACACTCTTGGGGAAAAGGGAACTTGCATCAAAAACCATTCAAACAATGGCTGAAGACATCATACAACAAACTCACTTTTAGAGAAAATAAAATGAATCCTCTGAAAGTCTGTATAGACGCCTTTGATCAAAGAGAGCTATGACCACAATAGCCAACTTATTTAATCACTTGCTTTCTGTGAATTATAGATATGGCTCTTCTTTTCTACTGAATATTTTATTACTGCAGCTTCAGTTAATGATTATCTGGCCATATAGGAAATCAGTATTGTCAAATCCAGCTCAAGTGTGTTAGAAGAATTAAGTCAATATTTTCTAAAATTCAGGGGAATTCAGGTAGTCCTATTTGTATTGGCAATCAGAGCAAATAAAGTTGCCTTTGTAAGACAATATTTGCTATTTTTTAAAAACTGCTAACCAAAAAGAGAACAAGTTGAGAAGAGCAAGTTACTGAAAAAGTTGGCTCAAGACAATCACAACTATCTTAAATTTTAGAAAAGAAAGGAAAACTACAATAGACTGTTACTTCCTACACTCTTCTTTTCATTATTATTTTTAAGACTCATTTTATTACAGATGGTTGGGAGCCACCATGTGGTTGCTGGGACCTCTGGAAGAGCAGCCACTGCTCTTTAACGGCTGAGCCATCTCTCCAGCCCTACCTGCTCTTATACTGTTACCACCAAGCAAACACTTACACACTTTGAATTTGTCTATGTGACAAGTTTTTACTGTAGTGCTTTTTTTTTTTTTAATTCAAGATCAGTGGCTAACAGAAAAAAGTCTGTATTTCAGAACACTAAAAATAAATTCCACATTAATTAGAATTAACATTTATTTTTTAATATTATTGATTGTGTGTGTGTGTGTGAGAGAGAGAGAGAGAGAGAGAGAGAGAGAGAGAGAGAGAGAGAGAGAGACATGGAGGAACCTGTGGGAAGAGAGAGAGACAGAAAGACAGACATGCAAGAACCTGTGGAGGTCAGAACTGGAGTAACAGGCAGTTGTGAGCAGTTCTAAGAGTGTTGGGAACAGAACCTGTATCCTCTGCAAAAACAGTAAGCAGTCTTAACCATTGGGCCCTCTCCAGACTAGAACGGGTATTTCTATCAAGCAAATGCCAATTTATTTTCAATACACTTAAACATTAGGCCTTCAGGCAATCATCCACTTAATTCTGTATAATATCTAAGCACTTAAAGATTAACAAGGCTAATACTTTCAAAGGTGTTGTATCATGAGCTACATGTGCTAAATCATGCTGTAACAAATAAATATATCAACAATACCCTATCTTACATCCTTGGAAGCAAGAAATATTCAGATTTATTTTTAATAAAAATATACAGTACACACAGATTATACCACATGCAGCAGATTCTGAGTCATCATTAGCAATAAATACCTTGATACAGTTACTGCAAATATGTGCTATTCACATGGAATAAGATAAAGACTACAAATAGCATTCTGGCAGTTAAAATAAACATAGATTGTCAATACATGAAATAAACAAAAACAACTTTGGAGCTCAGACCTCTTTTCATTACAGAAAATGAGTGAATAGGAATGTTTGCATTTTCATACACTCATTATCGACTCTTCTTTCCTAGTCTTGAGTTTTTGTAGGTACCTATTTTTATTTTTATTATTATTATTATTGTTTTTCAAGACAGGGTTTCTCTGTGTTGCCCTGACTGTCCTGGAACTAGCTCTGTGTAGATAAACCAGGCTGGCTTTGAACTCACAGAGTTCCACTTGTCTCTGCCTCCCAAGAACTGGGATTAATCACGAGTGTGCACCACCACTGCTCATCTTAGATGCCTTTTTAAATGCAACAGGATATTAAGAATTCTGTAACACTACGACAACTGTCCTGAATGCAACAATTTTTAAAAACCATAGGTTTTTGGTGTGCCTGCTGTCCCAGCTAACTGATAGGTAAGACTTCTTGAGACCACAATTTCAAAGCCACCTGGATAACAAATGTAATGAGACCCAAGACTCTACTTCAAAACTTAAATACAAACAAAAATCAACAAAACTCTAAATAAAAACAACACAACTTTAGATCTTAGGGTTCTTATTGCTGTGATAAAGGTCAGGCCTTTAATCCCAGCACTCAGGAGGCAGAGGCAGATGGATCTCTGTGAGCTTGAGGCCATCCTGATCTACAGAGCTAGTTCCAAGACAGACGGGTATTAAGAAAACAAACAAACAAACAAACAAACAACAACAAAAACCTGTCTTAAGAAAAAACCCAGACCCAAACGAATCCCCACCATGACCAAGAACACGGGGCAAAGGCGGCGTCTATTCAGGTTATGTGTCCTGATGACAGTTCACCCACCATAAAGGGAAGTCAAAGCAGGAGCTGAAGGCATGAAGGGAGGCAGGGACTGAAGCAGAGGTCATGGAGGTGCTGTCCCCTGGCTCCTCGCCCTGCTTTCTTTCAGCGTTCAGGACCACCTGCCTACGTGTAGTACCATCTACAAGAGGCTGAGGTCTCCCACCTCAGTCAGCAATGAGGAAAGTGCCCACAGGCCTGTGTACAGAGTCTGGCAGGGACACCTTCTCAACCAAGGTCTCGTCCCAAGGGACTCAGCCTGTGTCTAGTTGACATGAGACTAACCGGCAGAGTGGGAACTAAAAAGTAACCTATTTCACTCTGAGTTTTGTCAGACCACATTAGAAAGACAAGCCCAGGATTTTACTCAGAAGATAAGGTTTGGTCCATGTTCACTCTACTCACCAGTGATGAAACTATGTGAGCTTTGGTTCTCTCAGCTGTAAAATATGGATAAGAAACTACTCTGCAGAATCACAGTGCAGACTAGGAATAATTAATTACAAGTGGGAAAAGTGCAGAATAAAAACATTTTTATTCCTGAGAAGAAGGAAAAAATAAAAGGGCGAAGTTGTTTTATATGCCTAAGAAATCTGCAAGAGGAATGAGGACACTGGAAAATGAAGTAAAAAATATTAGATATTTATCTGAAATACAAAGTAATTAAAGAACTTTTCTACTATTTGAATGTTTTTGTTTTGTTTTTTGTTTGTTTGTTTGTTTTTTTGAGACAGAGTTTGAAGCCTGTCCTGGAATTCACTCTGTAGACCAGGCTGACCTCAAACTTACTGAGATCCGCCTGCCTCTGCCTACCAAGTGCTGGGATTGAGGTGTATGCCACCACTGCCTGGCTATTTGAAGCTTTAAATGTTTTAAGATGCTGATAGGTATTCCCCTAAAACATATACAAAATGCAGTGATTCTCTGTATTTATTATTGTAGAGCATTTCATAATTTTAAAAAAGTAAAATTTGTGACTATACCTTCACTTTGTACAACTAAGTATAATAAAAGTATAATAAAAGCAAGAAAAGTAAAAGAGTGTTCTCTGCTGCTGAGAGAATACTTACTCAGTTTTCTGTTGCAGCTGCTCACAAAGCTTTTTGTTTTCTTCCTGAAGAGTATTCTTTTCATTCACTTAAAAACAACACGGAAGAGAAAGCATATTGATATTCATGTCAGGTGCTTAAAAGGTCAACATTTATAAAGAAGTTAGGATTTCATTCCTTTTCATTTTTTAAGACAAGGTTTCACACACACTCTAGCTGAGGCTATTTTGGAATTCAGTGTATCGATAGGCCAAAATAGCCTCAAATAAAAAAAATTAAAAATAAATTAAAAATCACAAAAATCCTCATATCTCAAACCCTTAAAAGGGTCTGCTAGGATGTGAGGCATGGCACTGGTCAGAAATGAGGGTTTCTAATCCTAAATCATAATGTCACAAAAGGTTAGTGCTACTGGGCAAAACTAGCTTGGTCTTGGGTAGTGATTAATGCATTTGCTAGAGTGCCAATTCTATGTAACTGATTAACTGATAGTTTTATATAATGCTTGTGGACAAAAGAATATTAAGGAGTACAGTCTAATTATTCACACTGAGGACAAGAAAGAATTCCATCTGGGTTATTCAGTTCTATTTTCAAATATTATGTTAGACAGTTACCTTAAAATAAATTTAATTACAAAAATAATGTTTCCTAGTGTTCCCAGGGTCTGGATTTTATACAAATTATAAACCTTAATATTAGTAAAATACTTATAGGCACAGGTGAATGGATGAAACAAATAAACAAAAATCATCCCCAGTGAGGTATCCCAGACCCAGAAAGACAGATATGGTATGTATTTGCTTGTAGGTGGGTATTAGCCATTAAGTGAATGATAATCAAGCTATAATCCATAGAAATCACAGAGATTAGGTATAGAGTAAGGGACTATGGGGGGACAGAGAGATCTCCCTGGGAAATAGAATAGATAGCTTTGGATGGACTGGGAGTTCGGGCCCTAAATGGGATGTCGCCATCAAATCCCTCCTCTAAGGGATCAAGGAAGAGCCAGAGGAAATGGAGGACACCAACTAAACAAAGTCCTCTAAGTCAACATGACTGATACACATATGGACTCAGAGACCGAGGCTGCATACACAGGGTCTGCATGAGATAGAGCATCAGAGCTGAAAGTAGACACAAGTCCCCACCCCTAACCCAGAGGCAACTATAATGGATAGCCACTTGCAAATGAAAACTGAGTTTCCTCCAAGGAGTCTCACAGGGAAACAAGATTTAAGGGTAGGCTATATGCCCAGCAGTAGATGGCCAACAGAAAATTAACTCAATGGCATCATTAGAGGTTCCCTGTCTCATAATGTCATGTTACGGCTCTTCCTTTTTATTTTTTAATTAAATTTTTAAAAAATTTATTTTATTTTTATGTATTATTTTCTAATTGAATTTACCTACAGATAGATCATAGTAGTAAGAACAGAAACTAAGACAGGATTATGTTTTAGGATTACCAGAAAACTGGATATGGTTGCTCAAATCTATTAACTCCAGAATTTGAGAGGCTGAGAGGCAAGAAGACTGCCATGACTTCAAAGATCAGCCTGAGCTACAGAATGAGATCCTATCTCAGAAAATAAAACCAAGGTTACCAACTAGCATTTTTCAGAGCAAATAACAGAAAGACTAAAATGTGGCATGTAGTGCGGCATATAGCAAAATGAAAACAAAGCATGGGCAAGACGACTTCTGATGATAATTAAAAGCAATGAGTACCTTGAGCCAGGCATGTCAGAACATTATTTATAATTCCAATGCTGAAGAAACTGAGGTAAAAGGTTTATAACTCAAGGACAGGAGGCCAGCATGAGCTATAAGGGAAGGGAGGGAAAAGAGGGGAGGGGAGAGAAGAGGAGGAGTGGTGGGAGGAATAGGGAGAGTAACTGAACTATGGAGGAGGAGTAAAGACAAACAGACCAGTATGTAGAACCAGAAGGATGTGACAACTCTGGTTTTTTAGGGGTTACCAAACTCAAAAATGACTTTAATAGCGCCAAGAGCTAAGAATTTAACAAAACACTACATGAATGGGTAGGAAGAAGAAACTGAAAATAATATACTCAATAAATACACATGTAAATCAAAATAGTACACACCTTTGTGAACATACTACATTGCTATATTTAACTTTACTATGCATCCAACTGCATGCAATCAAAATAAAAGCAATATGGTATTACCCAGAAATATGCTTCTCACCTTAAAACCTGGTGAGATTTTAAAGGACAATGTAAACAGTACATATATAACTTTTGTGCCTATTTCCTACTGAAACAGTAAGATTAAATCTATAAAAGACATCTAAAATTAAAACCTAAAATTTTTAAAATGTAAGTAATTGATACAATTAAAACCAATTCCCTATTAAGTTTTAACAACAGGACAGTATACTTTAAGTACTTGGTAAAAAATGAAAAGGAACTCACTAAGCTCTGTAATAAGCTTCAAATTCTGCTGTCGGATATTTTCAAATTCCTGCTGCTTTTTGTGCATATGTTCTTCAGTTACTGCACAGCGATCACACAATCCTGCTCTTAACCTGTGAACAGAAACAAGATATTTTTCATCTATTTCCTTATACAGAATGAGAATCCTTTTTTTCACATATTTGGGACTCTGGTGTTTAAGATTTTACTTTTTTGTCTTTTGTAGTATTTGCAGATAATACAAAGTCTAAAAAAAAAAAAAGCATTTTTTAAAAAGTCTAAAATTTGAAATATCTCCAAATGCACAGTTTTGGTTATGCTGTCATGTCATTGAAAGGTTCTGGGATCTCAAAGCATTCTGAATTCTGAAATTTTTAAAAAATTATTTTTATTTCCTAATTATATATACAGATGTGTGTATGTATATAAGTACAGGTGCTCCAGGAGGCTGAGGTGACAAGACCCCTGGGTGCTAGAGTTCCAGAGGATCTAAGTTGTCATACATGGATGCTGAGAAACAAATTCAGGTCCCATGTAAGAGCAGTATGTGCTCTTAAATGTCAACCCATCCCTTCAGTTACAAATGTGGGATTAGAGATGATCATACTATAAGCATCTTTAGAGTTTTATACTTTATAAAGATCTAAAAAATTGACAATTACAGTGACAACTAACGATTTAATACTAACCCTTTAATATACTCTTATCCAAACTGAAACCATGCTACAGTATCATTTCCTATATACTGCAGTTCTGGGTGAAATTACCATTTTAAATATTGTTCAGAGTCTTTTGTCTTTCCTTTCCTTTCCTTTGTACCCTTAAAAAACTGATTATTTTAAGATGGGGTTTCATCATGTAGCCTGGCTGGTCTGGAATACTCTATGTAGACCAGGCTGATCTCAAACTCACCAAGACCCTGCCTCAGCCTCCCCAGTGCTAGAAGTTAAGGTTGTCCCATCACATCTGGCTAAAAACTTATTTTTATTTTGGTTTTGAGATAGGGTCCATCTGTTATGTTGTCTAGGTTGACCTAAAGCTTACTACGTAGGCCAAACTGGTCTTGAACTTCTAATCCCGGTCCCATTGGTCCCAAAACTGAGGGAACCTTTTTCCTTTTTCTTGGGTAGGTGGGTGGTGTACATCTGTGTGCGGTAGTGTGCACGTGTTTTTGTGTATGGGAGTGCACAAGTGCACTGAGTAGGTGAACATGGAAGCCCAAGACTGACAATGGGTGCACTCCTTGATTGCTCTCCATCTTACATATTGAGATAGAGTCTCTCATTGAACCTGGAACTCACTTTTGATTAGTCTGGCTAACCAGCTTGCTTTGAGATCACAGGAAGACCACAATGAATGTGAATTCTGGGGACCCAAATTCCAGGTCAAATCTTTACCCACTGGGCCATCTCACTAGCCCCAAGAAACGTTTTTCTTAAGAAAGCTAACCCTGATTTTTATCTATCATAGTGAAAAATAAGCCCTACTCAGTACTAAGTAGTCAAATGATGTTTTAAGCAACTCTGCATCTGCTTTGCTCAGTATAACACAATACAGATCTAGTGAATGTGAGACTTTTTTTTTTTTGTTCTGTAAATATGAAAGATCAGTTAATACAAAGGGAAAAAGTCACCTTACATTTTCTTTCAACATTCAAAGAGACCAGTATTACTATAAAACAATGGCAATACATTATATAAAAAGATCATAAAACTTACAAGTATTGAAGAGAAAAGTACATATATAAATACATGTGTATGTATGGGATATAAAATGTATTCTAAAATGTTATAGGCACTAATATGAAAATTCTTTCTTAGTGTTATAACATATATACATGCAAACACACACACACACACATAAAATCAAAGTTACTCCAATCTTACTATTTATATATCAGAAAAATGTAGTTAAAAATGAAATATCCTTCAAAGCAAACTTAAGAAATATATTTTAAGAGAAATTCACCTTAATAATTTAAATATAAAGAGCATCCAAAAGTTGTGGAAGTCACAGAATAGTAGTATATGCCATAAAATTAAAGTGAAGAGAAAATAAAACTATATAATTTAACACACAGAAACCTAGACTTTTTTGTAGTGAAAGTGATGGTCTTATCAACAACATTGATTTGAGTAGAGAAGCTCACAGGATTCATTAATAGAATCATAATTTACATACTGAAGGGATAGCGTTAGTCTCCTGCCTTAGATAAAATATATTCTACAGACAGACCTCACAGTCACCAAATTTGAAGTCATGCATAATATATATAGAATCTCAAGTAGGATGATGAAGTAAACATCTACATTTATTTACTTTTGTTCCTTTTAGAATCCCACAAGCACAGTAAACATACATGTACACATTTTAACCCACATGCACAGGAAGAACAGGAAAGAAACAGATAAGCAAAGTGAAAGAAAGGCAGCTAGAAGACAAAAATGGATGGAGAATGTGAAAAATCCCTAACAAATGGTGGGAGAAGTTTAGAATTGTGTAATCAATAAGGTATCTAAAGCTACATGTGGCAATTTCAATTTACTTGTTATATTAAGAAGAAATTAAAATTGAGTTCCTTGGGCATAATAGTGAAGGGCAAGACTGCAATAATGAAACAAACATATACGCAGCTAAACTGTTAAAACCTAGCCCATGCATTTATCATCTACTTGGCCCTCCCAGGACACCAGTAGCAAGCCTCATTATACATTCTAGGAGGACCATTGAGGTAACTCACTGGGTAAATGTACCTGCAGCCAAGTTGGATCCTTAGGAGAAAGCCAAGTGTCACAAGCTTTCACACTTGGTATGGTTATGTTTCTATCTATACACACATATAAGCATATAAGTATATACAATAAGTGAATAAATATAAACACATTCTAAGAAGAAGTCATCTCTAAAATATGAGCAGCTAAGGCCTAAAGACACTGACAGCATTAAGGAACTTGGCTGCCAGATCATGCTACAGTAGAGCTCCTATCCACAGCTACTCAGCCTACAACAGACTGTTCTCTAATATAAACGGACAAGTTTCAACAGATTAAGTGAGAACAGCTTACAAAGCAGTGCTGTCGAGATAGCTCAGTAGGTTAAGACATGTAATGCCAAGCTTCACAATCTGAGCTCAATCCCCCAGACCTACACTGTAGAAGGGGAGGAGTAACTGATGACCTTCACATATATGCTGTGGCATGTATGTTCGTTTCCATGACACCACACAAAATAAATGAATGCTATAACATTTTTTTTAAAAACTTAGGAAGAGACAAAACAGGACACTAGAAATAGGAACAGGAACTGGGCAGATATGGACCATGCCTTTAATCAAAGCACTTGGGAGGCAGAGGCAGGCAGATCTCTGTGAGTTCCAGGCCAGCCTGGTCTACAGAGTTCCAGGACAACCACAGCTACACAGAAAACCTTGTCTCAAAACAAAACAAAACAAAACAAACACACAAAAAAGGGAGTTTAAATAATGTCACTGCTTACTTACTTAGAAATATACACAAAGGTCAGTTGGCGGAACATCACCACAAAGCCAGGATCAGTCCGCAGTACCACACAAACTGGGTACAGTGGTACACATCTGTAATCTTAGCACTTGGGAGATAAAGACAGGAGGATCACAAGTTCAAAACCATCAGCTATATAGCAAGTGCCAGGACAGGGTGTAACACATGAGACTGTCTTGAAGAGGAAAGACAGCCGTGATTAAAAACATTTGTGACTCTTGCAGAGGACTAGAGTTCAGTTCTCTGCAGCCACATCAGGGATCTCCAGCAGGTCTGACACCTTCCCTGACCTCCATAAGCATCCTCATGCATGTGTACATACATACATACATATACACATAAATGAAAACATAAAGTAATGAAAAATAACTTGCTCTATATCTTATTCTTAATGTAGTATATAAATAAAATGAATTTTAAAGGTAGAACATCTAAAGATAGCATTCAGTAGCAAGTAAAAAAGAACTTTTTAGAAAGAATAGGCTACATAAAAGGCAATGTTGAAGATTTAACATTTCAGAACATCAATTTTGGTAATACAGTCAAGCATAAATACTCTTGAGATATAATTAATTTACATTCACATTCATAAAATGAAGACCTACAAAGTATCACAAAACCACAGAAACTATGGGCAACAAGGAAAGTTTCAGATCTGATCTAATTATGTAGTCAGTATAAGATCCTGGAAAAGTTTCTCCCTTCTTTGTCAGCTGTTTTCTTACGTGGAAAATAGACCTATCATATGTCTTAAGGGGTTAACTTGAAAACTGACTGCTAAGATGGCTGAGTATAAAGCTAACCCTCAGTGCACATATAGACTCTCACTATGACACGGGCATAAATAGCACAGAAGATAATCCAAGCACTGACAAGGCTGAGACAGAAGGAATTAGTGTGAAGACAGCCTGAAATATACCTGTCTCTGAGATAAGAAGGCAGGCAGGCAATACTTTAACTGAAAAAAAAAAAAAAAAAAAAAAAAACCCCAGCAATAAAGCATGGCTCACATGAAATTAATGACCAGAATGATTTGAAGTTGGACAGTTTACAAGACAGTAGTCTAGTTCTAAACAAACTATAGAATTAACAACTAGACATCTTAAATCTTAACTGAATAAGGAAAATAGCTTAGAAAACACTGCCATGGGAGGTAGATGTACTGACATTTCTCAAAAACAGTCTAAAATAGGAAAACTCACTTAAAGCATGCAGGGCATAGTGACACACATCTTTAATACCAAAACTTGGGAAACAGAGGCAGGCAGATCTCTTTGAGTTCAAAGCTGGCATGGTCTATATATATAGTAAGCTCCAAGACAGCCAGAGTTTACATCGTGAGACCCTGTTTCAAAAACACCAATGTTTCAAAAAATACAAGATACAAAAGCTACCTAAACTGGAAGACCAATTAAACTATAAAGTTAAACATGCTTGAAGACACTGAAAATAAAGAAAATCCATATTCGAAAATTGTCTCCCACACAACTAAAGCAGCAACTAGGGTATAATAAGAACAGAAATACTTAATCTTAATCTTAATTAAAGATACACTGCGAAATTATAAGTAAGATGTGTGTGTGTGTGTGTGTGTGTGTGTGTGTGAGATCCCAAAGCCTGTAGGTCTTTACCACAAACTATTACCTATTCAAGTAAATGAATATCCTTAGATTCAGCAGTTAGAGATGACACTCAACTCTGGCTTGCATATGTGCAGAATACTAGATTATTTTGGAATGATAAAATGGTAGAGCAGGTAAAGGCTCTTACTGCCAAGTATGATTAATATGAATTTAATTTGTGGGACCTCACAGTTGTTCTCCGAACTACACATGCCATCAAGGCACATACACATGCACAAAAAATAAATAAGAAACTATTCAACCACTTTAAAAAAAAAAATGCTAGTTCAAATCAGTTAGCCTCTTTTTAACATATGAAAATGGAAAGTACCCAATTCTGGAAGCACTTTCATTCCCAGGTACTGGTCTCATCTGAGTAGAAAAGAAAGGTCTATGTATGAAGTCTGATTGTGTTATCTCAAGAACATTCAGAAGGAAGAATCCTTATAGAGGTAGGAAGTAAAAGAAATCAGAGTAGAAAAGATGGCAGAAATAGGATTTATACGTTTCCACATACTTGGAAACAAACAAACAAACAAAAATGTAAGCATTGAATGATTAAAATACTGATATCCCTAAAGTCCCCTTATATTTAACAAAAAGACACAATTTATAGGTTAAGCTATAATTGCTAAAAAATAATGGGAAAAATATACAGAACCTGGGAGTATATCCTCAGTGTCAGAAAAGACTTACTCAACAATGACATAAGAGAAAAGGACATCACTTCCAATCTCAGAAACAATTCAAAGTAAATCAAGTACCAAACTTACCTATCTTCTAAAATTTTAATGGTTTCCTGAAGGACTTTCTGTTGGTCTCTCAGCTGCTGGTTTTTGGTGAAGAATTCTTCTAGTCTTTGTGCATCTCTAAAGTTAAGAAGTAAATGAGAATTCCACAGAAAATTAAAAGGATAGTTCTGACATTACAACTCCAAAGTTTGGTCTTAAAAATAAAAAAGACAGTACTGGGGAGATAATTCAGACAATAAACTGATTGCTCACATTCCCTGCAATCAAGGCAGCTTGCACCTGTAAACAGCATTTGGGAGGTGGAGACAGAATTTCTGGGTCTCACTGGCCAGCCTAGCAAAGTCAGTGAGACCCTGTCTAAAAACTAAGGAGAAAACACCCAATACTAGCTTCTGACCTCCATACACATGTGCATACACATATGTTCACACACATCACCTTGTCTCAAAAGAAAAAAAGCTAAATGGCTGATTAGGGTAGACACTGTGCTGACTATTTTTTTTTCATAGTTAAAAAAAGTTTGGTTTTTTTTTTCCCCAATAAGTAATGGCAGATTCTAAGATCATCAGATTGACTAATTGGCCATTATGACAATTATTTCATTTGTTATGGAATAATACAGATATAAGGTAGATAAACATAAATTATTTGTCCCACTATGCAAGGACCTAGCTTATTTTAGAGAAGGCAAAAAAACTATCCTTTAGTTTTCTGGTTACTAGGGAATTTAGCTACTCATTTGTGCTTCTAAACTGTCATACCCCAATCTACCTGAAGTCCACAGACATTAAAGAAGGTGCTAAGAAGACCAAATGACTGGGAGCTAGAAATCAAAGTAAAACACTGTTATCAACTAATGAATAGCCAACTGTGCTTCCATTCTTTAATATTCAAAAGTATTACAGGTATTTTGAGAAACTCAGAGTCCACACAAATTTACATATCCAAGAATAATTTTTATGTGGCTGTTTAGTTATGGTTGAACACTAATACTTATGTAAAAAGTACGTTTAAAATAAGCAAATCTAGACCAAATCTAAGACTGTGTAATTCAATTTGCAGGAAAATTACTTTGATTCAAGAGAAGATAAAATGCTACTTTATAACTTTAAAACAATCATTTAAAATAGTATTATTTTAGAAAATAAAATTGTTTTATACAAAAGATCTTTCAAAACATGTACTGGAAGCAATTTAAAATGTACAATCGAATAATAAACGCAGTGATCTCTGGGTTTTATTATTGCTTCTTAAAAAGAATCAACACTTGATTCTTAAAGAAGGCGTTTGAGTCAGTGGTTGCTAATTCAGAATTTACAACATTAGTAACCACACTGACCCAGGAAGCAACATAAAAGATTTCATCCTACAATTACTAATCAACTCTGAAACATTAAACCTATTAGAAAAAGCCAAATACTGAACTGAAGAAATGGCTCAGTGGTTAAGAGTACTTGGCTGCTCTTCTAGGAGACCCAGGTTAGATTCCTAGCACTGAAAGTACTGCTCTGTAACTGCAGTTTCAAGATCCAAGAACTCCTGGCCTTCATGTGCACCAGGCACACACGGTGCATAGGCATACACACAGGCAAACGACCCAAACATACACAAATAATGATAATAATAATAAAACTCCTTTCTTAAAAGTAAAAGTGAAGAACTTTGAGTGTTGAGTGTAGTATACAAGGGAGAACTGTAGAATGAGTCCAATACACAGTCATTAGATATTTCATTTGGTTTTCATCAAATCACATATGATATTACATAACCTCATTGACAGTGTTTATAAAGGACATCAACACACATTTTAAAACTCACATAACTCAAAAAAATTTTAACACTGAGGAAACATCTACTTATTCTTAAATAAAACAGATTATTTCCATTAGGAAATAATTATAGTTTTGTCTCATCCAATAAAATGCAACTTCATCATTTACCTTTTGAGTAATCTGTATCATAGGGAGAACTTATGAGGTAACAAATGTAACTATATATATATATATACATATATATACACACATATGTATATATAAGATATATACATATAATGAATAAATATAAGGCAATACCATCAGTATTACAGTATATTAAAAATCTGGACAGTTTATGAAGTTCTAACACCCACAGAAATAAAATTTGTGGCACATAAGGAATATCATGCTCCAGGAGCTGCTAAGCTGCATTAGCAGATTCTTTGCTGGCTACTGTAAGAGCCTGTGACAGTCAAACTGTAACAACATTTTCAGTTGCCTACTCAATAGCCATTTTCCTAGTTTATTTCTTGCTAAGATTAGTCTTCATTTCTTAAATATTTAATAGTTTTGGGGACAGAACTTGATCTTTTCTAATGTTTCATTTTGAAAATGATTTCAGACTTACAAATAAGTTGCAAAAAAGAGATCACAATCAATTGCCAAAATAAAAAAATCAACACTGATAGCAACAGTGTTAAGTGGTAACTAATTAACAAACTGTATTTAAACTTTTACCAACTGTTCCTTTAACTAATTTCTCTGGCCCAGGACCCAGAATGTATTTGTCATGTCTCTCCCAATCTGGAAAAGTCTGTGTGTAAAGTACTGTACAGTTACTCTGTTGACTTCCCCAGTATACAGCTGTTTAGCTAAGAATATGAGAAGCAATACTGTGCATTTTTTATTACACCATGCCAAGAGATACTTAAGGCAAATGCATCTCATTATTAATGAAGTTACTGTGATCCTTTGCTAAGTACACTGGTTTCTCCACTGTAATGATCCCCTGACTCTGAATTTAGTAAGGAAACACTCCCAGGAAAGTATGAAATTTGCAAAGATGGTTTATTTTAAATTCATATACCCTATTTCATAGGTAATGAGGGTTTTGCCTGCATGTATGTTATGTGCACCATGTGTGTCTGATCACCACAGAAGTCAGAAGGTGTGAGATCCCTTGGAACCAGAGTTAAAAGCCATTATGAGCAGGTACATGGATGAGTGTTGGGAACTGAGCCTGGGTCCTATGGAAGAGCAGTCAGTGATGCTCTCAACCATTAAGCCAACTCTACCTGCTAATACTGTTTCGTATCATACTATTTCACACATTTTTAAGGCTCAATTGATGGCTACTGCCTTTAACACTTTCTACACTTACTAACTAGAATTCCACTAACAAAGAGTCATTCCTTTATTTTAAGGGAAATATAATTTGTGGTACTTTGAATGTAATTGGTCTCAATAGGAAGTGGTACTATTAGGAGGCGTGTCCTTGTTGGAGTAGGTGTGTCTTATTGAAGGAAGTCTAAGAATCAACTTGTAAAACTGTCAGCTCTTTTTCCAGCCCCATGTCTCCCTGTACACCGCCATGTTCCACCATGATAATGGACTGAAGCTCTCAAACTGTAAGCCAGCCCTAATTAAATGTTTTCCTTTATAAGAATGGCCATGGTCATTGAGCTTCTTAACAGCAATAGAAACTGTAACTAAGACATAAGTTATTATTTATTTGTTCAAGTTGTCTGAGATATATTATTTTTTCTTTTACTTTATTTGCCTCTTTATTTTTATTTGTGTGTGTGTGTGTGTGTGTGTGTGTGTGTGTGTGTGTGTGTGTGTATGTGACAAGGTTGATGTTGCCCAGGCTGGCCTCACACTCACTATGAAGTCAAGAATTACCAACTCCCTCCATCTCCAAATGCTCATATTATAAATAAGTATCAACATGCCTGATTTTTATTTGGTACTAGGAATCAAACTCAGGACTTTGCACATGCTAAGCAAGCACTCTACCATGTGAGTTACATGAACATCCTTTTATTATCTTTAAGACATTACCTTTTGCACTATGTCCTTCTTTCCTGGCATCACAAAATGTTCTAGCTCATCTTGAATGCTATAAGCCTCAAGTGGCTGTTACCATTTCTTCCAAGAATATAGATTGTTTTAAAGATTATTAATTAATTGATTTTTTATTTACTTATGTATATGAAGATTTTGCCTACATATATGTCTGTGCACCACTTGTAGGCCTGATGATCTCAGGCCAAAGAGGACATTAGAACCCCTGGGACTAGAATTATAGATAGGTGTGAGCCACCATGTGAGTGTTGGAAAAGCAACCAAGTGGTGCTAAACACCAAGCAGGCTTTCTACCCACACAGACTACTGGAAATCACTGTTTAGAAGTCAAGATCTGAGATAGTTACAGATACACTCATGATTCCTGAGGTGCCATTGCTTTTGGGAACATTTACATATATCCTCACCCACACTAACAAAAACATCAACTTCTGTACTATTTATTTGTCAAAATTTTATATTACTGTCTCTGAATAATTCCAATTCCCTACCAAACAACACGTTTCATTCAAGCCTCCCTATTTCTGGGTTTTTAACTCCTTTCTCCTAAAAGTGAGTAACAATCCTAGCAATCAATGTCAACAATGTACTTACTTGTTCAAACCATTCTGGACTACAGATAAAGTAGCACCAAATCTATTAATTTAAACCAGCCATGTTAATTTTTGTGTAGTTATTTAGGAAACGGTGGCAAAATTATTGTCAGTAAGTTAGAGCAGGTCTACTGAAGGGTTCTGGCAAATGTTAATAATCAATTAAGAGGAATACAAGTCCCCCAAGAGATGATTACAATGACATGGTCATCGTGCTATTTTGCCAAGTCTAAGGGGAAAGGGAAGCATGAACAATGGTAGAGAAGAAAAGAATAATCTGAGTCTTCAACAATTTCTGAATCACTGATTGGGCAGTGCTAAAATGTCTCTTTTAAGGGCCTTGTACAAGAAAGAACATAATTTCCTTCATATGAAAGTAATTTCTGGTTGGCTGTTTGTTAGTAAGAAAATACCTATTCAGTAAGCAATATATTCTAAATATCCACTCTGAAAAAGCCCACTAACTTCTTCTAAAGCATCTCTCAACCGTGAGAAACTGAATACTGTTTTATTATAGACACAGAGAAATGGCTTATACTATGGTTAAGGTAATTTAAAACAACAGCCTTAAAAAGGAGCTATGGGCCAGGTGTCATTGTATATACATAATCCTAGCACTCAGCAGGCAGATGCAGAAGCAGGTGATCTCTGAGTTCAAGGCCATTATGGTCTACATAGATTTCAAAGCCAGTTACAAATATATTTATAGTGTGTGTATGTATATACATGTGCGTATATGTATATTCACACCATACACACACACACACACACACACACACACACAAACACAAACACACGTCTCATACACGCAAGTGAGTCATTTGCCAATATGCTTATATGTGCACTGATGTAGGTATCTGGTGTCTATGGAAGTCAGAAGAGGACACAGATCTCCTGCAAATGGGATTAGGGTTGTATACCACCACATGGGATTGGAAATTGAACCCTGGGCAACAAGCATTCTTAACCACTAAGGCTTAGTGACTAAGCCATCTCTCCAGCCCCACATTTAAAGTTTTTGTATTCTTCCCATTTCTGAATCTACTTCTGCCAGCAAATATTACTTTCTAGGTGTTAAGGAAAAGTTCCTTTTTATGAATAAATATAAAAAGTAATCTTAGCTTTCAGCTATAATCTGGAAATGTTAGGAACATAAGGCAAGGCAGGCTCATAAAGATATGGGTATATACTGTAAAGCAAATATAAAATCACTTCTCATAATGACATTTGTTTTTTGTTATGTGTATTGGCATTCTATTATGCCACCTATTGCATATTCTCCAACATAAAAACCATGAGTAAAACAGACTCCAAACTTGAAAACCACGTATGATTCAAGTTTAATAATCAAAGCAATTCAGGGGCCTTCTGTTCTAAACTTCTTAAAAGTAATATCAGAATACCCATTTAGCACCCATTCATTCATATATGTGTACATTCACTATGTGGTTGTGTGTATGTGGTCTTTAGAGATAAAATCTCATGTAGCTCACACTCGCCTCTAATTCCTGCTCTTCCTCTAGATTACTAGGATTACAGGTGCAGCACCAGATTCAGCTCTGTTGCTGTTTTTAAGACAAGTTCTCATGTAGTTGAGGCTATATAAATGAGACTGGCCTAGCATCCCTGATGCTCCTACATTATCTCCAAGTGCTGACCCTACAGGAATACTGCTCTCTGGTTTAGACAGGATTTTTATTTAACTAAGGCTGCCCTCAGACTTATATGTAGCAGACACTATCCCTCCTGCCCCTACTCTCAAGTGCTGAGATTGCAGGTGTCCACCACCATGTCGGACATCCATTTCTTACAAGTTTAGGAATATCATAATAATCTTCCCCATTTCTTGCAATACTATGAATCCCAAGCATTAATATACCAGAGAAAAGAATGACACAATTCTCCTTTCACTAAATATCCCATGAAAAGATGATTGTATATTATAGAATATAGTAAAATACACAAATGCATGCTAACTAAGCCTGTACTTAGAAACCAGTTCTTTTTTGCTTTAAAACAAAAAATAAAATAAAATCATAATTAATTAGCCCAAAGTTAATTCCTTTTTAAGACACGAAGTTTTTTTAAAAAATGAGGCTGGCTATTAATATCAAATGCCTATTAATAAATAAAACATTGTCATTATATACTGATACTTACAAAATTCGTTCCTTTTTCAGTTTGGTTACTTTTATTTGTAAACCTGCAAAGTAACAAAGAAAAAAAAAAGCACAGTATTTTGTTACACACTGTACCAATTCTATAACAGTTATCTAAGTTCCTTTATGAGGCAAATGCTATACTATTAAGTCAATTTAAAATGGCTTATGGAAAATGATCCAGTACCCATCTGATGTACAGTGTATCCCCTTACTTGTAACCCCAGGCTACAAAAATAAATCTGCAACATTATTACTTTTAGTTCATTATATGGCAGCCAAGTAGATTAAAAGTGAGTTACTTCCTTTCTAATAGTGAGGGCAACATATAATTAGGATTTCACTATAAATGCAGATCTGTGTTCTGACACAGCCTATGTATTTGTTAACAGAAAATAGTGCTTATGTAGGCTCAAGTCTCTGGGGATTAAGCTAGATTGTGGCAGGAAGTACTGGATTAGAAACAAAACTGCTTACAGAAAAGTACTTAACAAAGACTTAACAAAGAACACTGAGATTTTTAACTCTAGATATGCTCTTTTCAATATAAAACAAAACAGCAAGGGAAAAGAGATAATGAAATAGGGTATTTCTAATTTTCATGGCAATAACCAAAACGTAACCACAAAACATAATCTACAACACTACTAGCAACTTAACATAAATGCAAACTGAAAGGATTAATTCCTAATTATAAAATGATAGCGCTGAGCACTGGTGAAGGGTTGTAAAACTATACAACCATGCTTCTCTGGAGATACTGGAAACTAGTATAGCATATATATTCACTGTTCTCATCATTACCTAATTTCTTGAGTTCTAATCTATATAGAAACTTATAACAAAAATACTCAATGTTTAGCAATGTAAAAATACTTAGAGATGTCTACACAAAATATATATAAAGTACCACTAGATGGAATGATAGCCTTCACAGCTGACAAAGCCCTAGCCCGAGGAGTTTTTTCTTTGGGTAATGATGGCAAACTTGAGACAATTTGGAAGTACTGAGCAAAGCACCATTCTTGCAGAATTAAGAACTTATGACCCCACTAGAATAAAGACAAGAATCAGCAAGTGTGTCTCTTCTCCCTAAAATGTGGGGGGGGGGGGGTTTATTTGCTGACAGATTTTCTTGTTTTTAATTTTGGCTGACTTCTAAAAGTCAGGTCTGCTTTTGCAAGTAGAAAGTAGTCAAAGATGAAATGGATTCCTGCTGTGAAAAAAAAGATTCATTTTTTAGAAAAGAAACAATGAAGTGGAAAATCCATATAAACTTCAAAAGAAAATTCTTGGGAAATATGGAAAGATTCAACACCTGTGAGGCATTTGTTCTGTCACGTAGATCAGCTCTGAAACAGGTTTATGTGTGTGTGTTTAAATTTTAGCATTCACTATTCATCAAGTCAATTAGGTATCTACAATTAGAACCCCTATAAAGTGTGCTTTAATCCTGCTCCACACCCATTGGAAGGAATGAGGCTATGCAACAATCTAACTCCTGTATGAACAGGTAGTCTGTTCAACAAAGTATTTGGGATGTAACACTAGCAACCTGAGAACCTATTGAGGAAACAGTACTCAAAAGACTAAGCACTATAGGACATCAATTAATCATTTATCTATTCATTCTATGGATTTCTAAGGAAATCAAACAATCGGGGCAAGTATATGTTGTTATGTTATACTATACTAAACAAGTTTAAGAGTTCAGAAATGAGGCAAGAGTTCAATTTGTCATGAATAAACAAAAATAAATGCTATTAATTCTTGTTTTAGCTTTTTATTCATATAAAAAAACCACATAATGCCTACCATCACTTTACTTATGTTTTAAAAATAGAAATGATTAAACTAGTCCCACTTTTCTTAAGTAACAGATTTACCTATAGATCAAATAATTTTATTTTACCAAAAAATCCTATTTCTCTAACTATACAATAAAGTATTTCTAATCAACTAAAAGCTAATATTTATGAAACCAGCTATACTTTATGATATGTACTTTGCTTACTATTTAATTATCTCATAATAGATAAATTGTGAATTTTGTTCAATTTATAGTAGTTATAAATGCAAATAATAAAATAATATGTATGTGAGAGCTTAGAGAGCTCTTAATGAATAGGCATTGGTACTATGAATCAAAACTGTTGATTTTGTAGTCTTAACATAAATTTTTGTATAATGTTGATGAAACATTTGAGAGTAAGCAGAACAATAAACTGGACCAATCAAAATTGGACTCAACGTGCACTTGTGCTGTCATGACAGAGTATCAGATCTGTCCCATTTCTTTAATCAGTTGCAATTACGTTCTCCAAACTGCCTAGCTTTCTATGAACATGGTTCAGACTTATGAGAAACAGAGATTACATTAACTGAGATATGACAGCAGATGCTAGTGTGGACAGTGAACACTAGAAAAACAAACATGCTAAATTCTACTTTATTTAGTGCTTTTAATAATATTTAAAAAATCCTACCCAAATATACTCTTTGAAGATATACTTTTGAAATTTAAAGAATTTTGAACCTGCTATTAAAACCTGTTATTCTGAATTCAAAGCATAAAGTTGTCTATTCCCAATGACAATATTGACACTAGAATAAACAATGAAGGATAAAATTATACTAAAAAAGATTAAAAACTGTGTGACAAATATCAACATAATTACCCCCTGCAAACAATGCAGCTTTCAAATTACTCATTTTCAACATAAGATGGGAGACCATTTATTCTTAGACTTAAAATGCAAGCAGCTTATTATATTGTGATCAATGCCCACACTGTTTAGTATATGGTATATCATCAATATTGTTTTATTTTGTTCTGGTCAAACAAAGCAAAGAATCCCAAATGCAGCAGGTTATACAGATGCATGTAATTTCTTATGAACAGATTTGCTTGGCTGTCAATGTAAAAATTAAGCATCTCAAGCACTGTTTACTCTTCCTAATAGTTCTCCTTTGTCTATTACTGACTCGAAGCTTTAAAAGGTAATGAGTCAATTTTGATTCCTATATATACTTCAAAACCTGCAATGTCCAGACACGTCTATGTTTGATGTCTTGCAAACAGCTTCTTGTATTGGTTTTTCTAAGTAGATCCCCCACCTTCTTCTTAAAAAGTAAGCACCCCCAGGCAGGTCTTTGATGTTATTACATACTCAGATGATCCAATTTTATATGGAACCATGTGCAGCACATTGACAAAGGACTAATAATAAAAAGCCCTCTTTTGTTTGGGAAATATCCAGTAACACAAACTAAATTTTTAAACAATATCAATATTCTACAAATAGTTTTTACCATGCTCAGCATGGTGGTCCGTGCCTGTGGTCCCAAGACTAGGAGGCTGAGGCAGGAAGACCTTCAGTCTGAGGCCTGCCTGGGTTACACAGCAATTTCTAGACCAGCTGGGCTCCACAGTGAACCTCTGTCTTAAATGAACAAACAAAGACCATGCCTTCAAAAATCCATAAGCAGGAAACAAGTCTGCTTACCTCCTACCCTAACATTTCTGGGACCATGAAGTCTATTAAAGACAAGGACTGTACAACATAAAAGCATTATCTAGTATAAAACAAAGGTAAGCTATCCACTATGTAGTATTTGTCAGATTTAATAATCAATATATTGCTTTGCTCAAGGAATACATTATTTATTTTCTTAATGCTACTTCATCATAAAATAGAGGTCTCCTGAAAACCCTGTTTACAGAAGAACAAAAGGAAGAAACCTGTCCAAATATATTTCCCTGTTAAACTAAGACAAAAAGTAGCCAAGCAGTGGTGGTGCAGTTGGGAGGCAGGAACAGGCGCATCTCTGAGTTTGAGACTAGCCTGGTCTGCAGAGCAAGTACCAGGACAGCCAGGGAGATACAGAGAAACCACGTCTTGAAAAAACAAAACAAAAAACTTGAAATTGGGAAGAGCAAAGATTAGACTGGCAAGATGGATCAACAAGTCTAAGTGCTTGTTGTCAAATCTCATGACCTGGGTTCAAGTTCACATGGGGGCAAGAAGAGAACCATTTCCCAGACATGTCCTTTGACCTCAAGTGATCTGTCTGCTTATATGTAAATGTCTCTGAGACAGGGATAGGAAAAGGCTAGCCACTGCAGGGCATGACTGTCATACATGTAATACCAGCACTTCTGCAAGTAGAGGCAGAGGCAGGAGGAACAGGAGCTCAAAGTCACACTCAACTACACAGCACGGTCAAGGTCAGCTTGAACTTACTGACACCTGCTCTAACTGCCCACCTCCCCACAAACCAACAACCTCAGAAAACAATTAACAAGATATCTATATCTATATATATATATATATATATATATATATAGAGAGAGAGAGAGAGAGAGAGAGAGAGATAGATATAGATATCTCAGACAAAGAAATACAGGTTAACCTTAAATTTAACCCTTGGGAGATTCAGTGTTCATCATACAGTATCTCAAAATTTTTACAAAGAAAATTTCTATTTGATACAACATGGAAATAAAATGCTTAGGAGACAAAGGACTCATACATTAAAAATCATAAAATTTTCCTGGAAAAAAAAAAAAACATAGAAGGCACTAACACCTGCCAAAATATTTCCTGTTCATTGTCAGCCTAGGCTATATAGGAAATTTGGACCAGGCTTAGATCCTGTCTTTAAGAAAAAAGTAGAGGAGCTGGGCAGTAGAGGCCCATGCCTTTAATCCCAGCATTTGGGAGGCTGAGACAACTGATTTCTAAGTTCAAGGCCAGCCTGGTCTACAAAGTAAGTTCCAGTACAGCCAGGACTGTTATACAGAGAAAGCCTGACTTGAAAAATCAAACAAAAAGACCGGAAAGAATGGGAGCCCCTTCCATAGGTAGCTCAGGCCGCTGCTGAGCCCGACAACCTGAGTTAGATCCCCTCAGCTAACATAGTGAAGAAAGAACTCTCTCTTAAAAGTTGTCTTCTACCTACACAAAAGCACCATGGCCCAGATACTTCCAATAAATAAATAAGTATTTTATGCACAGAAGTAATGGGGCTGTCCTTCTGTATATGTTTCTCTTATTGGTTAATGAATAGAACACTGACTAGCTGATTGGCCAGACAGGAAGTGATGTAGCTGGGCAGAAACTAGCTACTAGCTAACCATAGAGGTCTGGAAGTCTGTACAGACAGACAGGAAGTGACACAGCTGGGCAGTATCAGGATATAAGCAGGGACAAACAGGAATTGCTCTCTTCTCTGTGGAGACACTGAGCAGTCATCATGTAGCAGACAAAGGAGCAGCAGGTCGGGCATTCTTTGGTAAGCCAAGACCACATGGATGCACTTAGATTGATAGGAATGGGTTAATAATTAAGGCAGAGCTAGACAATAAGAAACCCTAGTCACTGGACAACAGCTTTAAAACTAATAGAGCATCCTTGTGTTCCCTTGGGACTGAAGCAGCAGTGAGCCTAGCTGGGACAAGAAAACCTCATGTTACAAAGTAATCAATATACGAGACTTTTGTTAAAAGTTTTTTTTTTCCAGTATCCCACTGTGAGTGTCTACAGCAGGCACTGATTAAACATAATTGCTGCTTCAGAGTGATGGCGATAACTAACATATCCAAACACTTCACACATATTCAGTCATGTAATA
Organism: Phodopus roborovskii; assembly: GCF_943737965.1. Taxonomy (NCBI): domain Eukaryota; kingdom Metazoa; phylum Chordata; class Mammalia; order Rodentia; family Cricetidae; genus Phodopus; species Phodopus roborovskii. The sequence continues at coordinate 11,906,171 of NW_026126563.1, forward strand.
CAGTCATAGGTAGGAGGTCATCTTATCATGCATGAGGCATCTAAAGCAGTACAAAGTTTTTTGTGCTGTTACCATCTCTACTCCAATCAGACAGAACACAGCTTTTTGACACTTGCAGTTAAATTTACAGATTTTACCACTGTATCTCATGCCTGTCTCAACATAGCACTACTTGAATCCACTCACAAGCAACAGAAGCAGAGCGCTCAAGAGTTAATCCGTAACTTTAAGCCCACCACTTGGGAGGCAGAATAGGACAATCTCTGAATTTTAGGCCAGTCTGGTCTACAGAGTAAGCTCCAAGACAGTAAGCTCCAAGACAGCCAGGGCTACACTGAGAAACCCTGTCTTGAAGTTCCCCTGCTCCCCCCAAAGAGCTAATTCTACAGATCAGCTGTTGAGACTCTCCTCAGCATGTACTTGCTGCTAACCTGAACATAACTGCTTATATCCTAGCTACATGCCTACTCCCATCACATTGCCGCTTAAAAATAGATCTAGCTGTCTAAAATATTTTGGGGGAGAAAAAAAAGTCACGCTCTTATCTCCAATTTTTTCTAGAGTCTGTCTTTTCAGGAAATTCTGTCTTTCTCATCTTCCTACCACCATATTACCTGGATGTACCCAATTATAAAGCCCAATCCAAAAGAAAAATCATAATCACATACGTTTTTCCTTTGTCTTCCCAAACAGAATACACTGCACTAAAATTCTGTCACACAGCAAATATTCAAAACACATTTGTGATTGAGTATCTCCACGTAAACTGGGACTTAGAAGGTTACTTTGAGGTTGATAGTTCAGAATCTATTGAGGCTATTATCATAAGTGTCCTGAAAGAAGCTAAATTTACCATGGAAAGATTCAATACAACCCCACAATTAAACGTTAGAATTGATTCAGGTGCGTCACACTTTAATGGCACTGCAGTGCCATGTCAAAGTTGTGGAGCTCTGCAATATAAAACACATGGTTACTGTAGGCAATCAAGAACTACTCCTAGGGTTGGGAATGTAACTCAGCGGAGACTGCTCAACATATGTGAGGCCTTGGCCTTGGCCTCTGCATCACCACTAAAACACAAATTTGTGATAGGAAAGACTTCTCATATATGAGAAAAATCTATCATACATTAAAGACCTGAGAAAAATCTTAAACTTCTGATCCTGCTGCCTCTCCCTCCCAAGAGCCTCAACTACAAGTGAGTGCCAAAGCATCTGTTTATGTGGTACTGGGGAATCAAACCCAAGGCTTCATAAAAGCCAGGCAAGCATTCCATCAACAGAGCTACATCCCCAGTCCCCAAGGGATCTTTTAACTGAAACATTTATAGACTCATCCTAATTACAACTACTTAATCTTCTGTACATTCGCTGCACTCCACATAAGTCCTCTGAGCTCCTATTTCACTGAACTGTACATGGCTGTTTCCATGACCTTCTCTAGCAGCCTACAGGAACTTTGAAAGGAAACTGCCATTCACTTTTGTATGCGAATGTTCAGTAGCAAACAGCTCCTGAAAGGATTGTCAGATTACATAAATGGCACTTTTATATCTAGAGGTAATCCTGAAAATAATGGTAGAAAAAAGATAAAAGGTTATAAAACAGTTAAGATCACACAACCATCCGGAAAATGAAATTAGAAGTCAAACCTAAGTCTCTGGTCAATAAATTCTACTGTTTTTAGCACCTCCAAGCATATTTCCATGAGTAACGAATGAAAAGTTGTATAGAAACTATGTTCTGGGTGCTGGAGAGATGACTTAGCAATTAAGAGCATTTAGTGCTCTCAGAGGACCAAGGTTCGGTTCCTAGTACCCACATGGTGGCTCACTGCCTACAACTCTGGCTGAGGATCTGATATCCTCTTTTGGCCTCCATGGGCTCCTGAGCACATATTGTACAGATATACTCATGCAGGCTCACACATATACATACAAATTTCTAAAAAAGTTAAAAAAAAAAAAACTATATTCTGCAGTAGTTGTAGTTAAAGAAACAATCAATAAAAGAAATCATAAAACATTACAGTAATGAATGCCCTTTAAAGGTAGAACATTTGCTCCTAAATAAGGTTATTTCTATCTAAAAATATATCAAAATAATCCAAGCTAGTTTCTACTGTTATAGTGTCAAGCACCTAAGGCAGTACTGTACCTTGCACTTCCTTATCATGATATTCTTTTAGTTTTGTCCAGAGTTCCTTGAAGTCACTGGACACGTCTGCAGAGTTGGGGCTTCCACAGCTGCTTCCGGAAACGCTCATCTTCTTGGCAGCAGGCTTCACACTTCTGTTTGCTGATGTTTCCCCAACCTTTCCTGTTACCTTACATAGGTGTGACGTTGTCTTAGGATAGTGAAATACCTGAAATGACAAATTGCAATATGTCATATTTTGCATTCCCATTTAGGTAATTTGCAATCAGGATGAAACTAGAAGCTGAGCTATTTTCAAGTTTTCTTTATCTATTTACAAGCAATCATTAGGATAATTTAACAGAAGTTGGGAAAGAGTGAGGAAAGAAGATAATAGTGAGAGCAGGGTGTGGTTGAGAGGCAGAGGCAGGCAGAACACTGAGTTCAAAGCTAGCCTGGTCTATGTAGTAAGTTCCATGAAGAGCCAGGGCTACATAGTGAGTACCTGTGCACCCCCCCCCCCCAAAGGGAGGAAACTATGATTTCAGTTATTTGGCCTTATATAGGAAAAATCTCTAGGCAGGCTTTCCATTTTTCCATCTAAGGAGTAATTACCTAAATTATACTGAAGGGCTCTACCAATATTGAAAAGTTTATAACCATTCACAATCAATATTCATTTACCCTTATAAAATGTACTGGCCAGCTATGCTGGCTTATGCCTATAATCGCATCACTCCTGAGGTAGAGACAAGCAGGATCCCAAATTCAAGGTCAGTCTGGGCTATATAATAATACCCTATCAGGAAAAGAAGGGAAGGGAGGGGAGGGGAGGAAAGAAGACAGAAAAGGAGAAAGGAAAGGAAAACAGAGGGGAGGGGAGGGGAGAGGGGAGGAGAGAAAAGGAGAGGAGGAAGGAAAGGAAAAGAAGGGGGCATGCAAGATGGATTAGTAGGTAAAAACACCACCAAGCCTGACAACTTGAGTTTGATCACTAGAAGGGGAAGAAGGACCCCAACAGTTGGCTTCTGACCTCCAATGTGTACTGTGGTATGGGTGGGCACATATGTTCACTCACATGGTAAATAAATATAATAATGATAAATATTCATGGAATGAGATGTGGATTAGAATAGGGGTGCTTACTGAGCACAACCAAAGCCCTGGGTTCAATCCCTAGCACTGAAGAAAAAAAAAGTAATGCTTTAACTTTTGGAGAGATGTGCAAAACACTGCACTGAACCAGATTCTAGACTTACAATCATTTACATGTACATGGGTTATAAAACCTGGCAGATGGTTAGCACAATAAAGCATGGGAGGATCCATGTATATTTCTGAGAACAAGGCAGTAAGATACACTTACAGCAAACCTCTAAGAATATTCTATTTAGAAGTACAAAGCTATTAGGGTAAAGGTACTTTGTGACTCTTTCACAGTAACAATTAATGATTAACTTTACAACTTATGTAGGCCCTAAATAGAAGTAACAGACTATTAAGAAACTCAAGTGGTTTAATACATATTTTAAACTGTGTTCTTACCTGAAACCATTAATTAGCTACCATTACAAAAGTGACCTGTTAGGCATAGTGACTCATGCCTAAATCTCAGCACTGGGGAGGCTGAGAGGAAGACTGCTGCCAAGTCCCAGGCTGACCAGGCTATGCAGCAGCAAGACCTTCTCAAGAAAAATGATGGGGGCAGAGGAGAAAGGAGGAGGAGAGCAGGACACACACACACACACACGGAGTCTGGAGCTGTGGCTCAGTTGGTAAAGCGTATATCTAGCACTTACAAGGCTCTAGGTTCCATTCCCAGCACAATGCTTATAATCCTAGCACTCAGACAGAGGCAGGAGGATCAGTTGTTCAAGGGTATCCTCTCCTCTCAGCTGCAGAGTTTGAGGCCAGCCTGGGATACACAGACTCTGTACCAGAACAACTTTCAGGATAGAGAAATAGCCCAGTGTTTAAACAGCACTGGCTGCTTTTCAAAGAACCCAAGTTCAAGTCCTAGCACCCACATAACAGCTCACAACCTTTTGTGACTCCAGTTCTAGGAAATCTGATACCCCACTAGCCTCCATGGACATTAGGCATGTATGTGGTACACACATGCAGGTAAAACACCCATACACATAAAATAAAAAATAAGTCTAAGAAACAAAAACCAAAACAAAACTTTCAAAGGAGCAATAGTGCATTCAACCTGATAATAACTGCACAATGACATGTGTATGAAAAAACCCATTGCTTTAACCAGACATGGTGGCTCACCCCTTTAATCTCAGTACTCAGGAGACAAGAGGCCAGCAGAATTCTGAGTTTCAGGCCAGCCTGATCTACAAAATGAGTTCCAAGACAGACAGGACTACACAGAGAAACACTGTCTTGAAAAACAAAAGCAAACAAACAAAAACAAAACAAACAAACAAACAAAAAACCCAAAAAAAAAGAAACCCATTACTTTAGACTGTGAGTTCAAGGCTAGCTTGGTCTACAGATTGAGTTCCAGGACAGCCAAACCCTGTTTCCAAAAAAAAAAAAAAACAAAGCAAAAAACTGTATGCAACCACTTGGTTACCTATATAGCACTACAGAAATAATACACACACTGACTAAGTGTTACAAAAACTGCAGTTAGACTTTCTAAAAAGACTCAGAAAAAAAGCTGAACAAATATAGATTTCAAATAATCTTATTAATTTTCTTAGGTGCATCTCTTAGATGCAATAGTGATGTGATCATTTAATCTTTTTAAAAATTTTTATTTCTTATGTTGCTGGGAAAAGAATCCAGAGCTTCAGGCATGCTAGGGGAGAAGTCTACCACTGAGATACGTTTCCAGCCCCAATTTTTGTTTTTCCTCTGAAAGGCTCTGTCTATTACAGGATTATGAGATAAACTAACGGTGTCTGGAACTGGCTTGAAAAGGGGTGTGGGTGGAGAGATGAAACAAGAACAGCTTACTTTGGCAGCTATCGAAGCTAAGTGACGGATGTGTGTGTGTGAAACGATACACAATGCTGATGTCTCTCCTTTGTGAATATCCGTTTCGTGTATTTTTAAAAGTGAGATGAAGAGTGTTAATACAGTTTTGCTTCACAAGCCTATGTGTTAACTACTTAGCTATAAAAGATACATTATGGCCAATAAGAGCCTGTACTTAGTTATGTATAGTAACATATAGGTTATACTTTTATTAGTAATTCTGGTGAATTATCTACAGAGAGGTAAAATTGTTAACTCCAAAACTGATTAAGACATGGCTATTTCAGGGCTAGGATCTGAGCCCCAAAACTATACTTCTCTGTAGCAAGAAACAAAGTAAGCTGTGCTGTAGTTGTGCACACCTTTAATCCCAGCATTCGGGAGGCAGAGGCAGGCAGATCTCTGAATTCGAGACCAGCCTGGTCTACAGAGCAAATTCTAGGACAGCCAAGCCAGGGCTACTCAGGGAAACCCTGTCTCAAGAAAAAAAGAAAACGTTTTATAACTTTAATGGAAAGCTTAAGACTGACAGTTAAAATTAGTGTAATCTAACTATCCTTTAGGAAATGCCTCAATGACGAAGCAGTTCAAATAATTCAATGCTTTTGTTGTTTTGACACAGGGTCTAGCTATTTAGCCTTGGCTCACCTGGAATGTGGACCAGGCTGGCCTTGAACTCGCTCAAACTGGTGTGTGTGTGTGTGTGTGTGTTTAAAAGGCTACATAGAACACCGTGTGTGTGTGTGTGTGTGTGTGTGTGTGTGTGTGTGTGTGTGTGTGTGTGTGTTTAAAAGGCTACATAGCACACCATCAATACCAAGTTCGCAAATTTCGGTTCACAACACCCTTCCCGCGTACCGTGCTCGCCCGGCACTCCGGGGCCAATCTTTGTTTTTGGCTCTGAACCGTTATCCACTGGCACAGCGCCCGCCCCTCTCACAGCACGCTCCGCGGACACACGGGGCCCACCCTCCTCCTGCGGGCCCTCAGCATCGCCAGCCCCCACCCTGGGGATGCTCGCCAGGACTAGGCGGGCTGCCACAGCACGCCAGGCAAACGCACAGGACCCTCGGCGCCCCTCTCGCGAGCAAAGCGCAGCCGCGCCGCGGCTCTCTCTCGCCCAGCCCGCTCGCCTCCGGCCGCCTCCGCACACGCCCCTCGGCCTCCCGCGCCCCGGCTCCACGGAGGACGCTCCGGAGGGCGCGCGGGGCGCATGCGCGGGCCCGGGCCCAGCCAGCCTCGGCGGGTGCCTCACGCGTCCCGGCCGCCCGAGCCTTCCTTCCCGGGAGCGCCGCTCGGGCCGGAAGTGTCCGCCCGGCTCGGCACGCCGGCTAGGGGGAAGGGAAGGCCCTCGTACTCACCGCTCCCGAGCCTCCCTGGAGAGCCCAAGGCAGACAGCGGATGTCCTCCGGGCCGGGAAGGCCCCGCCGCTCTGCTCCCCTCCTTCCGCCGCGTCCCTCCCTCGCCAGGCGGCCGAACCCTCGGCGGGGACGGCCAGAGCCTCCCGGAGGAAGGCCCGAGGGCGGCGGCCCCGCCCGGCCCCGAGCCCGGCGGCGGCGCGTGACGTCACGCGGGAGTTCCCTCGCCACGCCCCTTCCCCGGGGCAGCTGGGCGGCGGCGGCGCGGGCGGGTGGTACCGACCCGGATGCGGGGGTGCTCCGGGGATGGAGCTGCCCTGGGGCCCGCAGGCACGGCTGACTCCCGCTGCCTTCGTGGAAGTCCCTGGAAAATGGTCCAGCCGACCTGTTGTGAAGCTGACGGAGAGTTAAGATGGACGGTTGGGATGCCTAGGCTCACTCTTGCTTTTCAGCCTTGATAACAGCCTACGGTTTAGTGGTGGCATCGGAGAGGACTGCGTGAGAACGCCGCATTTCAAAACGATGCTGCCGGAGTTAAATGATGAGTTTTCTGGAAAGTGCGGAATAAGAAATTACAAGTGTCTAGAGTTCATTGTTTAATGGGCTGTTAAAACTTTGTGTGTGTGTGTGTCCGTCCCAGGTGGGCTTCAGACTCACTACGCATGTTCTTGAATTCCGGATTCTCCTGATTTCTTCTGAGTGCTGATATTATGCCATAATAGAGGCATACGGCAGCCACCACACCAGTTAGTTTATTTTTAGGTAGTGCTGGGCATCCAACCCAGGGCTTTGTTAGCACTCTCATAACTGCTGAGTCATCTCTCCAGCCCCCTGTATCCCATTTTATAAGACTTAGTCAAAGAATGAAAAATGGATTGTATTTTTCCTCCAGCAAACACTCTACCACAGTTACATATACTCAGTCCTATTGTGCTATTTTTAGCATAGCATAATATACAGTTCGTAATTTTCATTGAAATTTGTATAGTTTCTAATAGAAATAAGAAGTGTACATAGTACACACCTATAATCGCAGCCGTTGGAAGCCCAGAAAGCTTAAGTAGGATAATTGCTATGAGCCGAACACCAACCTAGACTAGATAACCAGACCTTGCCTTAACCAAGACCAAAACGAAACACCTCTCTACGTATGTAACCCATTTATATAAATCAGAATCCATGAAAACATCTCTTCTCCTTTAAATGTCCTATCAAATCTATCACCAAATCCTGTCAGTAGTACCTATGAAATAATCTTGTAAATCCATCCCTTTAATTTCATCATTGACTCTGTAAACTACCATAATCTCTTATTTTTTGTTTGTTGAGACAGGTCACATGCAACCTAGGCTGTCCTCAGATTTACTACATAAATAATGTGGGCCTTGAACTCTGACATTCATTCCTACCTGTAATGTCCAAATGTAACTTCAATTCACCAAACTCCCAAAGGCAGTCCAAACACAGGAAGATTCTGGCAGGTAAAAGCCAGCATTCCACAGGAACTTGTGAAGCTGGTTCCCCTCTACCGAAAGGAGACATTTCCCTTACCTCCGGCAGAAGACGACTTAGGGCAACCTGTGGTGCCTATTAGCATGTCAAAGCTGATGCTGGCCTCCAGGCTCCCTCGGTGTAGGTAAACTGGTACACATTTCCAAGTCCATACTAGCAAATCAGCACTTCTCACCTCCTCCCCATCCCTAAACTCTCATTCTGCGAATAACCCACCTTCTCTCACTGTGTTCTCTGCCTGCCTCTTCCCTCCCTCCCCCTCCCTGTCTCTCTACCTCCTCCTCCCTCCCCTCGACGATCTGCTCATCTTTCACTGTGTAGTCTCTATTCCCTACTGCCCTCACTGGAAGATGGCTATGGCCTTGTCCAGTTTGCTCACTTTTCTTTCCTACATCTACAATAAAAAACCTTCCCCTTGACCATAACACGGAGCAGGCATGTTGTCAGTTTACACACTACTTCCATCTATTAAGTAGTGGGATTACAGGCTTCACTACCATGCTCTCTAAACTACCATTTATTTCCCATTCCACACACCCAGTCATCTTTCTAGACTTTTCTCTGATATTTAGGAAAAATTGAGCATCTTTTCCCATGATGCATTTATTTTCTGTTTAAGTATATGTATTATGTTGCTAAACATTTTTAAAAAGATACATAGTCTAATAAGTAAGATGCAGAATTTGGAGACAGACCTGAGTTTGAACCCTGCTCTCATTATAACCTCTGTCACAATTCCCCTGCCGGTAAAATGAGTATAGTTGTGCAAACTTAACAGGGTATAAGTATTAAATGAACACATGAAAGCCAGTTAAGATAGAATTCAAATATATACTATATGCTCAATAAAAGCTAGCTGTTAGCATTTCTGAGCTAAGAGACAAATATCGTGATACATTTAAAAGTAATTTCAAATGACTGAAGAATGGAATTAAATCTCCAAAATCAAAAGTAAATATTTTAAATTTAAAGTTTTCAGTGGGCATTGTGGTATACACCTTTAATCCCAGCACTCAGCAGGCAGAGACAGGCAGAGCTCTGAGTTCCAGGCCAGTGGGGTCTACACAGTAAATTAAATTTGAATTTAAAAACCTAGTCAAAAAACAAACAAACAAAAGGTAAATTTAAACTACCCCCTCTCCTTTAAACTGGTTCCTTCCCAATCACTTTTGCACAGCAGCTGAGAATTTAAAGCCCTTCAGGGACTTTCTGCTACTCTGTGAAGAAAGCCCATCTGTACCTCCTCCAACCTTGTTTGCACTTTTTGTGCTCTGTCTCTCTAGCTGTCTATTATATGTGTCTCTTCCTGGATTCATCTTTTTATCTCAGTAGACAGTTCCTTTTCTAGCACCATGTTCCCAGCTTTAATTGGTTTTTCTCGCCTTTAGGCTTGTAAGTTTCTTCAGGTCAATAGCCATGAGTTGTTCACTTGCTTTGTGCTATCTGATAGCACCAGAGATATAAATTAAAATTTTCTAATAACCACATTAAAAAATAAAACCAAAGTGTGGTGAAGTTGGGCGTGATGAGCCATGCTTGTAATTGTAGCATTTAGCAGAGTAGATAGAGTCAGGTGGATCTCTGTGAGTCTGAGGTTAGCCTGGTCTAGACTAGCCTGAGCTGCATAGTGAGACCTGTCTAGAAACAAAACAAAAACAAAAAGATGGAGTTAACAATGTATTTCATTTAACCCAGTTTGTCTAAAATCATTACCTTAAAATGTAGCCAGTTAAAAAGTAATGAGAAGCCAAGGATATGGTTTGTGTATAAAAATAATCGTCCTGTAAGCTTGATGACCTAAGTTTGATCCCCAGAAACTACATAGAAATCTGGATGTGGTAGCACAGGTAATCACAGAACCACAGGCAGAGACAAGTCTAAGAACCAGCTTGCCTGATAAACACAGCAGCCAAAACAAGAGAGACCCTGTCTAAAAACAAGAGAGATAGAAAGGTAAGGACCAACTCGTGAAAGTTAACTTCACTCCATACAGCTGTCTATGCTCATATCTTACACACACACACACACACACACACACACACACACACACACACACACACACACACACAGGGAGAGAGAGAGAGAGAACAAGACTTTTTATATTTTTCTTTATACTAAGGGCTTTTTCTTCTTTCTTTTTGAGGCACCATCCCATACTAATTTAGCCCAGCCTCAAAACCATAGAATCCTCCTGCCTTCTGGGATTATAGGCCAGTGCCACTACTCCTTGCTTTCATACTAGGTTTTTGAATACTAATGTATCTCGTACCTAAATGGCACATCTCAGTTCAGAGCAGCCACATTTCATATGCTCAAGGCCATGTGGTTAGTGACTACTTTTTTCAGATACTACTATATGTGTTAAAGGAACAAATGAGATTTTGTGATTCATATAAATAACCAATATGGAACTAGGAGGAGGGTACAGTATTTGCATCTCATTGTTCCCTATGCATGTCTGGAATTCCCCATCTTTCTTTAACCCCATCCCCCCTCACATTGTCCTCTTCCATACCATTAAGTGAGAACCTGTATCTCCCAGCTCAAAACTTAAGCCAATGATTAAATCCATCATGATAATTTACAAAACCAGAACCTCTAGCATAAACATATAATACTGGAAAATTGGAGTGGGCTGTCATACTTGTAGTCAGTATTATTTTAAGCACAAAACAAAAATTGTATGAGAGGTAAAAGGGAATAATTTTTTTTTTTTGTTTTACGGTTTTTCAAGACAGGGTTTCTCTGTAGCTTTGGGAACTGTCCTGGAACTTGCCCTGTGGACCAGGCTGGCCTCAGACTCACAGAGATCTGCCTACTTCTGCTTCTGCCTCTGCCTCCCAAGTACTGGTATTAAAGGCAGGCCCTACCACCACCTGGAAGGATTTTTAAGACATAAATATTTTAATATTGAAAATATTAGATCAAGTTAAGTGAACACTTGATAGTAATTTTTCAAGAACTGTTTATTGGTAAGTGGTGTTTATGGGTGGGCAAATATACCAGTATTGATCCTGCTTCAAGTGCCAAAATACTTGGTTTATGATTTGAGTTGAAAGTGCCAAAGTTCAATATCTGTCTTTGCTGGGGCTGGTGGTACACACTTTTAATATCAGCACTCAGGAGGCAGGGTTAGTTGGATCTCCCTGAGTTCAAGACTAGCCTGGTCTAGTTAGTTTGGCTAAATAAGTAGTTATAGCTATACTGAAATAAACTTCCTTCTTTTCCTCTAGAAACTATTTGAGTGTTTTAAGACTCTATAGCTTAGGCTGACCTCATGGCAATATTCCTGTCTCAAACTTGGAAGTCTGGGGTCATAGGCATGAGCTACCATACCCGCTGCATCCTGAACTCTTATTTTAGTTCAACCTGACTTGTTTTAATTTGGTGTGTGTGTGTGTTGCTGTTGCATGTGTGATATATGTATGTACATGTTGGCATGGTATGTGCATATGTGTGTGAGTGAGGAGTGAGTGAGTGAGTGAATGAGTGAGTGAGTGAATGAGTGAGTGAGTAAGTGAGTCAGTCAGTAGTCAGTTTGTTGAGACAGGTCTCACTATGTAGCCTTGGCTGGCCTGGCATTTGCTATGTAGATCACACCGGCTTTGAACTCACAGATCTGCCTGCCTCTGCCTCCAAACTGCTAGAATTAAAGGGTGCCTCCATCTTATTTTGTGAGATAAGGTCTCTCACTGGGCCTGGAGCTTTCTGACTGAGTCAGGCGGGCTGGGTAGTAAACCCCAGGTGTCCACTGGGGTTTGTTTTTAAGGTGCCGGGGATCTGAACCTAGTACCATGCTTAGACAGCAAGTACATTATGGACCATCCCTTGACCATGTTGTCACTGCTTTGTGTTTGTTTGTTTGTTTTACTGGGTTTGGGGACACAGCACACATGTGGGAATCAGAAGACAGCTTGCAGGAGTCCTGGGGATCGAACTCAGATCATCAGTGTTAGCAGCAGGCACCTTTACCAACTAATCATCTCACCAGCCCCCTAATTTGTTTTTAAAGATTGACTGAGCTTCATTTTATGTGAGTAATGGGTATATGATTTTCTCAATAAAGAAGCTATATATGCTTGATAAAAAAAAAAAAAAAAAAAAAAAAAGGTCTTACATAGTTTATTCCTAGTTGTAGATGTGGTAATGGTTTGAGAATGTTAGTCTCTTGTTTTCAAAATGATGTGTCATGGACAGGGACATCGTGTACTTATAATGTAGTAGTATTTAGACAATATTTCATCTCTGACTACTTTATAAGTTTATGAAGTCCAAGAATCTTAAGTATTTACCCCTTCTGCCTCCTTTCTAACACTCTCACTTAGGAGAACCTCAGGATTTAACTGCCAAAGAGATGCCAGAAAAACATAAACGCAATCACCAACACTATAACACTGAACAGGTTTGTTTCAGAATCTTGAAAAATAAGCTTTTATACTTTTATCCAGCCAGTATACCATAGTGTGTGTGTATATATGTGTGTGTGTGTGTGTGTGTGTGTTACAACCATGTCAGAAAGTAATCTGAAGGGCTAACTGTAGCAAGTCAGCAATGCTTAGGGTCTATTTGTTAAAGCATTCCTCAATATATTTATAAAAGTAACCACATGTAATCATCTCTGTTGCAGTTTGATGTGTGTCACTGTGATAAAACCCTAACTAAAAGCAGCCTGGGAGGAAAGGGTTTATTTGGCTTATACATCTCAATCACAGTCCATCCTTGAGGGAAGCCCAGGTAGGAACTCAAGCAGGAACCATGGAGGAAGTTGCTAGTGGCTGGTTTCCCTTGGCTTCTGACAGAACTTAGGACCCAGAGATGGACCTACACATATTGGGCCTGATCCATCAATTAGGAATCAAGAAAATGCCCAGCTGAATGCCCACAGGCCAGTTAACAAAGACTTTGAGTTCTAGCTGGTACTTCTCCAGTTTTTCTTGAGTTATAATCCAGAGTACAAAAATCCATAGTGAAATCATGCTTTAACACATTGTGCTCTCGGCGACTTTCTCTGTGACTTGTTTAGGACACTGATGCTGTAATGAATAGACTGTCTAAGGTCACCATGTGGCTTGGCTTGCCAGTCATAGTTCTGGTTAATATCTATTGTTGTAGTTTAATTATTAATGGGACTTCCTTTTACTCAAAAATATCTTGGTTTGGGTCTTAAATCACAGCTCAAAAGTTTTAAAGAATTTTAAATGTAAACTAATAAAAAAAGAGAGAGAGAAAGAAAAGCAGACCTAGGAATATTTCCTTCTCATTCATACATATCTAAACTATCTGTAGGTTATTGCATATATAATATAAACAATGAAGCTTTGTAGTTTTTGATTTATTAATAGTACACTGAGCCTGGTGTTGTGGTATATGTCTGTGATCTCAGTACATGGGAGCTGGAAGTAGAGAAATCAGAAGTTCAGGCTTGTCTTTTGTTGCATAGAGTTTGAGGCCAACCTCAGCTACATGAGACCCTGAATCAAGTAAAGATCCCCAGATTAAAAAAAATAATACTCAAAATTGCTATGAGTTGAGAAGTGGTTTAACATTGGTATGAAATTAATTCAAGAACAGTGTTAATTCAAGAATAGTGTTAAAATATAGTGTGTGTGTGTGTGTGTGATTGTTTGGTTTGGGATTGGGACTTGCTTTGTACCCTAGCTGGCCTAATCCTTGTTATATGCCCAGTCTTTCCTAGAACTTGTCCAATCCTTCTGTGTCAGCCTGTTGAATGCAGTATATATCATCTTTTTTGAACCTAAAAGTAAGTCATAAAGGTAGAGCAGGTATGGTTTTCATTCCTTTCACAGAGGTTGAGAACTAAGTACGACCAGTGTAAACTACTAAGTAGGTAAGTAGACCTACTACGCTAGTATTAGCTCTCTGTCTATAAATGCCATGTTTGTCTATAGGTGTCGTCCCCTCATACACCATGCAGTTTTTGGTGATAGAATCCATATAGGAAAGCTTTCATTTTTTTCTTTTTTAAAAACTATTTAGGCATCTTTATTTCTCTGTTTTGTAATTGTTTTCTTTCTTTTGTTGTTGTCCCAAGCTGACCTCAACCTTCCAGTTCTGTCTCAGCCTCTTTTGAGTGCTGGAGTACAGGCATTCACCTACCGAGCTCAATTTTTAAATTTTGTTTCTTGCTTTTTTGAGACAGGGTTTCTCTGTGTAGCTCCGGCTGTCCTGGAACTTGCTCTATAGACCACACTGACCTTGAACTCACAGAGCTATGCCTACCTCTGGCTCCCAAGTGCTGGGTTTAAAAGTATGCACCACCACTGCCCACCTAAAAAATATTTTTGAAAAAAATAATAAAGTTTCTGAATTTTAGCCAAAAAGTTATTACATAAAAGTTAATTTGTAAACCAATATATCTTTCTGTTTACTCCAGAAAGCTTTAAATTGTAAGAGATCATAAAGACTTTTTAGCCTGGCATTGGTGGCACATGCCTTTAATTCCACCACTCCGGAGGCAGAGGCAGGCGGATCTCTGTGATGTGAGTTCAAGGCCAGCCTGGTCTACAGAGTGAGTTCCAGGACAGTCTCCAAAGCAATACAAAGAAACCCTATCTCGAAAAAAATAAAACAAACAAACAAAAAAACTCTTTAGTTAGTTTCAAGATGATATCTTTCTGTGTAGTTCAGGATGAACTTATACTTGTTATCTTTCTGCCTCTGCCTTCTGGAATCACAGATTCATGCTATCATGCCTGACCAAAAATTACTTTTAAATTTGATATAACTTGCCAGGCAGGGTGGTACACACCTTTAATCCCAGTACTGGGGAGGCACAGATAGGCAGATCTCTGTAATTTCAAAGCCAGTCTGGTCTACAAATCAAATTGCAGGCCAGCCAGGGCTACACAGAGGAATTGGAAGAGGGGAGTGAATATAACCAAAATACATTGTATAGGATTTTCAAAGAATTAATACATGTACCTTTTTAAAATCACCTATCCCAATTTCAAAATTCTATATAAAGGAGAAATTCATCCATTAATTTCAGAAGTTAGTGTCTGTTTGAAATTATTTAGTAATGGTGATTCATGTCCAGGGAAGGTTATGTTGATGTATTTTTACTTTGGGTAATGTGTAATAGTAAATTCCAGAGTGAACTTTCCCTCTGTTTAAAAGTGTTTCTGGTTTTTTTTTTTTTTTTTTGGTTTGGTTTCTTTTTTGGTTTTGTTTTCTGAGACAGGGTTTCTCTGTGTAATGACCCTTACTGTCCTGGAACTCTTTGTAGACCAGGCTGGCCTTGAACTCACAAAGATCCGCCTGCCTCTGCCTCCCGAGTGCTGGGTTAATGCATGCGCCACCGCCTCCCAGCAAAAGTGTATTTGTTATTATGGGTTTGTTCAGCAGTGTGTATGTATCCTCACCTCTTATTTGCTGTGCATTAAGGTTAATTTTCCCATTTTATCCTAATTCAGTTCATTAACTACTTTAGCACTCAAGAGTTTCTTTTTAATCTCAGGCATAATTATTCTAATAGAATTCAAGCTAATGAAAGATATACTCGTTGTTAGATTTCTAGATTTTCTTTCTTATCTGAGCTTGTGTCTCCTTTACTTTCTGATTTTTACAGCATGATCATGTTTCATGCTGTAGCTCAGGTTGACCTCCAGCTTGTGGCAGTCACTCTGTGTCACTGCCATGCTGGGCATCTCTCTCGCATTCTCAAAACCAAGTTTGTGCATTACATAAACGCAAGTGGTCATGTGATGCCCGTGTGACTGAAACACCTGACTAGCTGTTGAGTTTTTCATGTGCTTGACTAGAACCTGCGTGCATATTCTGCAGAGTCAAGCCCGTGCATCATGTTATGGGTTATATTTACTTACTCCTGGTAACCAGACCCTCTTGGAAACACTCCCAAGTAAACTTGTATTGTTCAAAATCCTGTCTTTCACTAGAATGAAAAGTGTTACTTAAAGGTCCAATGTAGTCATTTGTTTTTACCAATGAAAATTAAAGTCTTTGGACCAGTACTGGGAATAGAGTGCATTTTTCTGCTCCTTGGCCCTTTAAGATTGGCAGCCAAATTCAGGAAATGAGTTGTAGTTTATTAGAAAATGCCTTTCTCACAGAAGGTCAAATTTCAGTGCATCTCAGGTTTGTGGGAATGGAGAGAATACATGAAACAAAAATAGACTAGAGTTCCTTACTTTCCATTTGAAAATGTTCTGTTACTAGCTCAGGAAATCCATATTAGGTGTAAAGTGTATTGGAATTTATTGACAAACTAAAGAAAAAGCAATTTGATAATATTTTTCCTACAATATAATAAATTGGACACCTCTTGAGCCTTGCTTGTCCCAGCTACTTCAGTGACAACCAGATTTAGGCAGGAGAAACTTGAAAGCTCCTCACCAAACCTTTTGGTGTGTGGCCTTCTTTAAAACTAGTGGAAACTCTACACAACTTGAAATTTTAGGAAATTAACAGCCTTCAAGGCTCTTTAACTGGAAGTCAGAGCTGGTACTTATGAGCTCTTTGCTTCTGTCCTCTGACAGGAAAATCTGGGGCTGTTTCTTAGTTCCTAAGAATGTATTATTAGCTTTGGGGTACTATTTGGTTGAAGTTGAGGATGGGTTTAAAAGTGCAGTCTTGGGGTTGGAAAGATGGTTCAATGGTTAAGAGCACTTGTTCAGTTCCCAGCACCCAGATGTAGGACATCAGATGTCTCCCAACCACCTATGACTCAAGTTCTTAGCTTCCATGGGCACTCAAACACACGTGGCATATATTCCACACATGTACACATATTTTTAAAAAACAAAAAAACAGAAATTGGCTGCTCTCTGTTTCCTTTTCTTATTCTCTCATTCCTGACTGGGATGACTTCCCACACACAGAACTGTACAGAACTGCACGTTGGCTGGAGGACCAGGCTCTACTTCCCAGAAGGACTTTCACTAAGAGGTAAGAGGGACACTATTTCACTATTTTTTAGACATCAACAATTTTAGAAGTTTATGTTAGGCATCCCAACACTTGGGAGGAAGGAACAGGAGGATCTTTGTGAGTCTGAAAACAGCCTGTTCTACAGAGTGAGTTCCTGGACAACCAGGGCTAGCTGCATGGAAAAACATTTGTCTCAAACACGAACCCCCCCCCCACCCACCCACCCAAAGAAATGTAGAAGTTTGCATACATAGATGGGAGAGTCACACTAATTATAGGTCGTTAGTAAGGGTGGTAATGCTGGCCTAAGATTTATTGAACATGTGCGATGAGGGTTTGTTCTGATGGAGTTCATGGCTTTGCTTGGAAGGACTCATTTATCAGTATCACATAAGGGTTAAAACACATTTTTCCTGGTTACTTTTAGACTGTCTTTAATATATATAGTGAACTGTAAGGTTCTTAATAGCCTAGTTCATTTTTTTATTCATAGCAAAGTTTGTTAGTCTTGAATTATCGAATTATCCAAATTAGCTAATTCGGGGCAAAATTCAATTAAGTGAAGATTACAAAATTCCATTCCAAAGTGTAGAGTTAGGCTTGAAATTTCAGCCATAGATTTTTTTGTTCAAAACATGCATTTGGTTCCTAAACAGCTTTTTCTTCAAAACCATAAACATTAAAAAAAAGTTCAGCGTCTGTAAGCCTTGTATTTTAAATAGCATAGTTTATGACTTTTGATTACAGTTTGCAACAGAATAGCAGAAATACCATGATGTACTCTGAGTATATGTTGTACCTAAAAACTAACCAAAAGGAGAAAATTCAACTAAGAAGTTTTGGCTCGTTACCTCAATCTTTGAAAATACAGTTTATATTGAATAACAGGCAGGTTGTTTTGCTGAATCAGCACATTCCACTGCAGCTGCACTGTGGAGCTTTTCAGAAGTGGTTTTAGGCAGAACTGCCTAGAAGCAGCACTAAGAAGCATCTACGGATTTCTCTATGAAAGTGGAAATCCCCTGTGAGCACCTCCTTCCCTGCTTTACTAACACACCAAAAGTGTTACACCTGTTTGAACATAACCATAAACCGGGGACACTAGGCACAAGGAAATGGTTCACTCGGTCCTAGGCAAAGTCCCTTTGAGACAACTGACAGGAAAGCACTTACTCAGTACCCCAGTGTCAGCTGTTAGTTAAATTCCCCAGAGGTGGGCGCAGTCACTTCTCCTGGTGACTAACTTGATAAATGGTATACTTAAGTAAATGTACAGGCTGCTTGCCTTCCCAGTGACAAACTACTTGCAGATGTTAACTGGCTACATAAAGAACTGTTTTAGAATGTAAATGAAAGGAAGATCCAAGTATTCTGGAACAAAAAGATTTCAGACCTACTAGGCATGACACAACCTGTCTTCATTCCTTTCTGTTCAGCTCAGCAAATGCTTTTGAGCCCAATAGTTAATCAGTCACCAGATCCCACAATCTTTGTTTTTCACACTCCTCAAGTCTTGCTGTGAATTGTTCCTCTCAAGTACTTAGGGTCACCAAGCAGGACAATAGCTTTTCTCTTTTGCCTTAAAGAAACATTATTTTATTCACAATTAGATTTACTATATGAAATTGTTACCATGTAGCAAGAGCCTGTAAAACATAACAGTATATATTATCAAAGAAATAGATGTCTGGAGATGATTCATTAATATGTGAGATTTACTTAGCAGAATTATTCAGCTCAACTTTTTAAGTGATAATAGTTACAACTAAGTTACAAAAAAGTATAGCAAAGTATACAGTGTACCAAATAACTTTATCTAAGAAAGATGAACATAGATGCAAGTTCATAAAACAATATTCAACCAGCTTTACAGAAAAGTAAAATAATGCAGATGTTTTAATGCTGCTCTATTAAATATATATATATATATGTATATATATCCTTAAAATTTAATCTTTCAAAGGTTCATTTAAAATTAGAAAATACAAAAAATATGAACTTACCCTTTAATTGATTTAGGTACTGTCTGCTCCTGGTCAAAAGCAAATGGTATTTCACTGCTCACTGTACCTGAAGCTATGAACTTAGGTGTTAGATCAATGAACGCCACCCCTCTGAACCACATCAGAGTTTGCTGGCCACTACTGCGAAGTGGAAGAGCTCTGCTGCACCTAAGCTATACACTGTGTGCAATGGATAACCTAATATGCCTTGCATTGAACTCGCAGGGCAGGTTTTCTACCTTCTGTGGAACATGGAATCAAACCAGAATATGTTGGCATAACAGGCCAGTCAAACTGGTTCTTCTGTAGACCCAGAACCTGTCTGACCAGTCTGCATCAAAGGCTAGCCCAACATGCTGCAGCGGCTCAGCTCTGCTAAGCTTGTATTGGGTGAGTTATCCCCACCTCCAGTCAACTCCCAGCAAGCCACTCAGAATGTTGTAGCCTCCAGCAAAATAATTCAGAGTTCCAATGGGAGGGGTAGCTAGTTGCCAGATACAGCAGGAGTCCATTGTTAGGAGCTTCTCCTGGTGGATACCTGTAGCAGGCAGGCTGTTAGCCTCAGAGGTGGGTAATCTGTTTCAAAAGGTATCCTGGGGGCCTGTGCCAACAAAAGTCTCTAGATAGAGATTATCTACAATGGAGAAGAGTCCCATAATGCCCGACCTTCCCCACTTGTCCATCCAGGGTTATTTTGTAGTTTAGCCTTGAGGAGTGAGATGAATACTCCCCACTAGGGTAGTTGCCCTGGGAGTTAGCAGGAAACATTACCAGACCAAGAGAAACAGGTGTAGGTTGACCAAACATTTGCCTGGGTGTGCTGCCTTCCTTGTTTTCAGTTGAGCCTCACAGCATTCCAAAGTCTAGAATTGGAAACCCTGCTTCCTTCCACATAAGAGAGATTTTAGAAAAGGTTTTGCTTTAGATATTCAACAGTTCAACGCAGACCATTGATAGCTAGTATGTTCCAGGAACTGTGCCAAGTTTAGGTCAATGTAAAAAAGGGCAATTTTAAGAAGAGATTGGAATGATATCACAGTCTCCAGTTAAACATGTCTAGTAAGCTTTTGGAAGGAGGAAATGAGCAACACAGGACTGTATTTTGATAGAAATTTTATTTTATTTTATTTTTTTTAGGGAGCTGAAGTGGGGCTCTTAATCTCATAACACTTTCTTGTTTAGAAACAGGTCCCCTACTGGGACAGTGATTCTCTAAATTTTATGCTTAAAACACTCCTGGAGCACAGCTAGATACTCTACTTGAGTAGATGGGGCTTGCCCAAGCTCTGCTGAGCAGCTGTAGAGCGCTTAGGCCCACACTCCATGCTCTGCCCAGCCCCTCTGGTCTCCTGCTGTTCTCTTTGAGGCAGGGTCTCAAGTAGCCCAGACTGGCTTCATTCTTGTTATGCAGTGGAGGGTGACTGTCCCTGTCCCTCTTGCCATTACTTCCCCGGGGGTGGGAATTATAGCTGTACTCTGCTCTCCTCAACAACAACTACAACAAAAATTGTTTTAAGTTTCTGGGATGAAAATTCCACTGAAATAACCCAGGCTGTCCTGATACCTTCTGTCCAGCCTGCACTGGCCTTGGACCCTCAAGTGCAGAGATTTCAGGCATGAGGCACCATGCCCAACTTCAAGTTCTTTTCTGTATTTGATTAGGAAGTAACAAAATTATCAGATCCGTTTTGGAATCCTCAGTGTTTGGAACCCTGACTGACATTTTAAAAGTGCTTAATAATCAATGCTTGTTAAGTGACTATTCAAAAACTGCGTTACTAGATTCCAGGGAAACCACAGCCAGTAACTATTATGTGAATCAAACTGCATTAAGTACCGTAATTATACCAAAGAGGAGGAATCCCAGAGGAGAGAGCAGGTATGACTGAGGGTATAGTGAAAATGGCACAAGACTGCTTAGTACAAGGCTTCTTTTAAAAGTAATTATTCATGTGTTTCTTGTGTGTGTTGTTTGAGTGTGCATGTGCTTGCATGCTTGTATGCTTGTGTGTGTGTGTGTGTACATATATATGTACATATATATAATTTTCTCACTTATAGAGGAGAGACAATTTGTATTCTAAGACATAGATGTGCTTTTTTTTTTTTTTCTTTTTATGTAAAGAGTTAATCTTGGGCTGGAGAGATGAGTCAGCAGTGAAGAGCACTGGCTGCTCTTCCAGAGGTCCTGAGTTCAATTCCCAGTAACCACAAGGTAGGTCACAACCACCTGTAATGGGACCTGATGTCCTCTTCCTTAGAAATACATAAAGAGCATTCATCTGTAAAATAGCGAAATAAAGGAAACCGTTAACCTTGGCTGAATATTTAATTCTGCGAGATGTGGAACATTAGTAACATTTTCATGGTTGATTCATGTTTTGATTTTATAATGATTACTGAGAACACTGCTTCACATAAATACATAGTAAAGAAAGATAACAGACATACATAGTATACAATGACTGAAACTAGTTTAGGCCATTGCAGAAATTGTTGGAAATTCTGTCCTAATCCCAAATCTCATTCATTTAATGATTCTTTTTGTTTCTCTTTTTAAAAATGAGTTAGTAACTCAAACAGTAATTTTTGACATTTTGGTTGTGAGCCTAACCTTTCATGGCTGAGATATTATTTCTCCTTCCTCAACTGCTTCTAGATCCTCCCACTCAACTTTGTTCTCTTTTAAGAAATAAAAAAAAATCAAAACAAACAAATAAAAAATATAAAACCAAAAATGCCCAAACAAAATGAAACAAAAAACCCACAGAAAAGCCATAGCATTCATCTGGTGCTGGCCAGCCGCTTCGGAGCATAAAGCCTGCCATAGAGGATGGTGGATATACCCAATGAGATTCACTGGGGAAAACTGCCTATCCCTCTGTCCGGGAACAGTTGCAGAGTACTTCTTGGTTAGGAGCGAGACCCCGTGTCCGCTTCCCGCTGCCACTGCTGGAGCCTCAGTTGCTTGAGCCTGTGCAGGGCTTTGGTGTGCTGCCATCGTCTCCGCATCAGCGTCCACCGGTCCTGTGGCTTGGAAGACACCAGCTTTTGGGGCCAACCATTACCTCTGGATCTCCCCGTCTTTCCCTGCACCTCCTCTTCTGCACAAATCCCTGAGGGGAGGGCTTTGGTGAAGACATCCCATTTAGGACTGAGTGCTCCAAAGTCTCTCACTCTGCACATTGGCCATCGTGGGTCTCTGTCAGTTCCCATCTACTGCAAGAAGTAGCCCTCCGATAAGGCTGAATGATGCACTGCCTATGTACTGTATAGCAATATGTCATTAGGAGTATTTTTATTGCTATTCAAACAGTAATTAAAAAAAACACTCTAATATAGTACAATCCAAAGCTATTCTAATTTGATAGCTACATAGTAGGACATGACTGGGAAACCATGAAAAGTCTCTACATCTCTACAAAGAAGAAAACTTTGTGTGTACAGTTTAAAAAATACTGTATTTCCTAACATACAGTCGTCTCTCATCAGAGACCAGGATGTAGCAGGAAGCATTCATGAGTGGTGTGTGGCATGACAGAAAGTACTCCGTGGACAAGGTGTGTGCCATATGTTTGGAGACAGAGCTGCAAAACACCTGTCAGAAACACCTCAGACTCATCACACATTTGATTGTCAAGAATTGCAATTTCAGAAACTTTTCACTATTATCAAAATTTTTTGTGACTGGACATATTTAGTTATGCATCCCCATCTGGGACTAGATCTCAATCATTTAAGAAGCTGGAGTTGGGAGATTCTTTCTCTCCCTCCCTCCCTCTCCATCCATTCATCTGTGACTAAACATGTCTATTTGTAGGACAATATGAGGGTGAGGCACACTGAAAAAAATACTTTTGACTTGATAGCATGAAAAAGTGTTAAGTATCTGAAGAAACCATTATGCAGAACTTGGTAATAGGTTATTTCTTAAAGGAAGAGTCTGAGGCCATTGTAGAGTTTGTAGGCTAAATTGTTTTTGTTGCAACAATTAAAATCAGTTTTAGGCAGGCCTATTTTATAATCCCAGCAATCAGGAGGCCCAGGAATGAGGAAGGCAAATTCAAGGCTGGCCTGGACTATATAGTATGATCTTTCTGCAAAAATAAACGACAGAAATGAAACAAACAAACAAAACCAGATTTAGTAGATGGTGGTGCGTTGTCTCCCATTTAATTAACCTAACATGCGTCACATGTGACATGTGCCCCAATCAACATTGGAATGATGCTTCTGGACCTCCAGAACTGTAAGTAAATAAACATCTCTGCTTTATAATGTATCTAGCTTCAGGTATTCTGTTATCATGACAGAAAATTAATACAGAGACCAAGATCAAGATCTATTTTTGGTTTTTATTTTTTTGTTTTTTTTCTCACCAAGGAAATGCTTACAAGGGTTGTTGTTGTTGTTTAGGTGCCATTTTCATAAATGCAACAATGTGATTGATAAATATATTTATTAACCTATGGTAGCATAGTTTGTCACCCACTTAATCTTGAATTTGAAACATAGAAGTATTTTTTCACTTCATTTCCTTTCCTGTTTCTCACCTAGAAATGTCTTTCATATTGAAATGTGGCCACTTAATATCTATTTCTTTCTTCGGTACACACCTGGATACCCATCAGTTTTCAGAAGTCATTGTCAAAGAACAGAGTATAGTTTGGCAGAGCCAGTTAATTTTTAAATTACTGAAGTATCTCTTACTCCAAAATTTGATTTACCAAATTCACAGAGTAATTGTAACAAGTAACATTGAATTTCATTTTGAAAGTTTCTTTTTAATTCAGGTGTTTACTTTTTATTTTAATTGGCTATACCTAGGGAAAGTCCTATGCCTGGCAACTTCATGTTACAGTATTGTTTGCCATAATAACAAAATATGTAACAAAATTACATTTCTACTTTATAAGTCAAACCTAAACAACTAGCTTGATTATTTTGTACAATGTAGTAAAGCTAAGCTACTGAATATATCTGGGGATCTTTTAAAAGTTAATTCAAAGTTAATAGAAAATGGGGTTAATGTTTATGGATCATAAAACAAGGAAGGCAATCAAACGATACAAGTACTAACTTGCACATACAGGAAAAGTATGCACAAACATTTGTACCTGCCAATTTTCCCAAGTAGACATTTGCAATGCTACTCAATGAATAGTTAGTTGAACTTGATCACCATAAAATTAAGAGAATGCTTTCCTTGAACAAGCTCGAATGAAGAGCTTACCTTAACTACTCTTAGGTTATAAACAGGTTAGTTGGTTATTCATCATCATACGGTGAATTTGACAGATATATTCCAATATCTATTCAGGACAAGATGCCGTTGTAAGTCTTCAGGGTAAGTAAATAATGGAAACATGTGAGGGCAGAAGCAGATGAGGCTATAAGGAAGTATTTTACAGAAGAATGCTTTTTAAAATGCAAGCTAATTTAGTGTCAGGTTCTCCAAGAAACTTCTGCTGAGATGTGGGTGCAGGTACCTGTCATTTGTGAGAACTGTGTTTCTTCTGAAACAGTAGGGCACCTGGGGAGGCAAGCACTGGGTTTACAAGGCAGGTAGAGGTCTCAGCATCAGTACCCCAGGGGCTCCCAGCATAGGGAACAAGGGAGGTGGAGGTCTCAGCATCAGTAACCCAGGGGCTCCCAGCTTAGGGAACAAGGGAGGTGGAGGTCTCTGTACCAGCATCAGAACTCCAGGCACTCTGCAGCATAGGGAACAAGAGAGGTGGAGGGCTCAGCATTGGCATCAGAACTCCAGGGGCTCGACAGAACACCCTGCAGTGAATTCATTGTACCTGGGGGCAAAGGAACTGGAATTTCGTCCTCATCACCAGCCTTGGTTAATTGAAAGATGAAAACTTCTGGACCTTTTCAGCATTCACAAGTGAAGTGGCTCTAGCCACCCAAGGGTAATTTTTTGAAGCAGGTTATAGGTCCAGCAACATTAAGAGAAATGCCAAGATAGAGTTTCCAGAAACAGATTCCTACCACCTGAAGCAACGACAAAGGGAAAGTATATGAAACTGTGGCTTCCAAGTCACTGTATATTGGTCAGTAAAGAACACAGGGTAACAAGTTCAGCTTACACTCTCTGGAGAGCTGTCAAGCTTCCTCAAGGAGGATACCATAGGTTAAGTCTAATAGTCTACAGAAAATGTCATCTTGGATAAAATGTGTCACACAGAACTCATTTTAGATAAATAAAGCCAAGTGCATTAGAGATTAAGAGAGACAAAAAGAAAACAAGATGCCCTGTGCTAACACCAATCTGAAGGAACCTGAACTGGCCTACCTACCATCAGGCAAAACAGCACCCACGGGAGAGCACACTGGAGATCCTGCTGCCACGAAGTCTGTGATTGTGCCAGATTTCAAGAGAAGTCTTCAGATGGCTACTTTGTATTTGATACTGAAATTCGATACTGGAGAAATGGGTGCACTTAAACTTCTAGTGTGAGGATACAGTACTCCAAGCACTTGGTTAAATTTGTCTAGCCTGGTATGGGTGGTAAGGAGCCCTTCAGCTTGAGCACACTGAAACTTGCATCCCACCTGGCTTCTGTGCACTGTTAGGAGCCTTGCTGGTTGCTTTTCTGTTCTTGTTTTACTTTTTTTTTTACATTAAGAACGTTTTCCTTTAAATTGAATTTCCTTTAAATTTGAAACAATTCCAAATAGCTTTATTTTACACTACAACAATAATAATTAGATCTATCAATGAAAAGAAACCTCAGTCATCTTTATAAAAGTTAATACTCCATACTCATTTCTCTCACTTGACATCATTGTCTGTGTGTGTGTGTGTGTGTGTGTGTGTGTGTGTGTGTGTGTGTGTAAGACAGAGAGGGAGAGAGAGAGAGACGAAATGTCTATGCTGTGGGAGTTGTGACCAGTGTCATTAATGTCAGAAAAATCCTTGTGGGCTGGGAATATGTGGAGATGACGTCTTCTAAGTAGCAGAATGCCATTGCTTCTGGCTTGGAAGGCATTGGATATATATATATATATATATATATATATATATATATATATATATATATCTCCAATATATGTCTTCTCCAGATATGGCTGTTGAATTTCAAATTTGGGAAGGCCTGGGTTCATAGCTATGTACTAATTATGAGATATTAGGCAAGTTACAGGGCTTCTGAATTTAGTTTCTTCACTTATAAAAAGAGATAAGATTATTACAAGGGGCCAGGTGGTAGTGGTGGTTCACACCTTTAATCCCAGGCAGAGGCAGGCAGATTTCTGTGTTTGAGGGTAGCCTAGTTTACAAAGGGAGTTCCAGGACAACCAGAGCTACAAGAGAAACCCTGTCTTGAAAAACAAAACAAAAGAGAGAAAGAAAAACAAAGTTTATTACAAGGATTAAATGGGATATTTGTATTATGCTTAGTAAGATCTGATACATAATGCTTTAAATCGGTGGTAATAATTAATAATAGAAACCATTATTTTTCAGTTTGGCTAAGAAATAAAGTGTGTATATTAAAGGTAATAGACAAATGAAACATGAGGCACAAAAGGGGCTTGGGTACATTGAAAAGATGTTTCTTTATGGAAACTAAATTTTAGTTAGACAAGAAGGATAAGTTTAAGTGACATATTGATGAATATAATTAATGACAAAATATTATATACACAATTATGAAAATTGTAAAATTTAAGCATTTTACAATAAAAAACTATGTGAGATATTAATGTATTATATATGTTAAATTTTGATTCAGCCATTCCACAATATCTACTTATTTCCAGACATCGCATGGTCTAAGCAAAATATATGAATTTATTTCAAGTTACAATGTATTCCTCTGGCACCTAAGGCTCAGGTAACATTATTGAAGAGAGGGTGGAAAGCGTTTAAGAGCAGAAGATCAGGAAGTTTGCTGTGAGACTGTGTCTCCTAGTAATATTAGAAGCTACACCCATAAAGTCTCATCAGCATGACTGCTCAAATGTGAGCTGAACAAGTATGGTACTAACAAACATGCCAAGATGGACAGGAATAAGCCCATGAGGGCTCAACCCTACACAAAGAACTACAAGCAATAAGGAATGCTCAGATCAGTAGTAATAGTCTTCCCTAGGAAAGAGCACGCCAATTAATTATCCAATACCAAATGCTGAGCTCTGAAAACTACATACAAGTAACATTATACAGTTATAACGTGCTGAGTCTGTGGGTATATGTGCACGTGCGTGTGCGCACGTGTGTATGTATACAATAAGAATATAAATACCTTTTCATATGCATATTCAATTAATGAAAGAAGTGGCCATGAATTTCAAGGACAAGAAGGAGAAATATAAGAGAGGACTTAGAGGGAGGAAAGGGAAGATATGCTGTAATTATAATCTCAAAAATTAAAGTGAAAAACCATGTTACTGAAAATTCGTCTTTATATTGGGACGGCACTTGATGCTTGAAAATTATTAGAACTTTCATCAAATGCTATGATTCTTTTAGAAATACTGTCATTTTGAATTTTGGAGTTTAAGACCCTAATATCTGCAGGGGATAGTGGTGTATGCCTTGGAGGCAGAGACAGGCAGATCGCCTGAGTTCCAGGACTTCCAGGAACTATACAGAGAAACTTTGGTTGGGGCTGGGGGCATGCCTTTACCTCTCCAGGAATGTATGGCAAGCAATATACCCGTAACTGTTAAGTGTAGACATTCTTTACCCTTTTCTTAGTTCTGCCCAGATATGAGGGAGGGGACAGCCAGGTGGTCATCATATCCAAATAATGGAGCATATTCAAACTAGGTGGCTGGCTCTGGGTATAGCTCTGGAGGCTTGAAGAAAGGCTTAGATGTGAGCAGCAAACTCAGGAAATACACTGAGAATTGAGGCTAAGGAAAGTAATAGGTCATTCAGTTAGTATTCAAGGCCAGAGTTACTCCAGGCCTTTGCAGCCGGGAGGAGGGAAACTTGAGGAGCTCAAAAGATCTGTGTAAACACTCAAAACAACAGCCTGAGGAAGGAGGAGAAGGGAGGGACTACTGAACTACCTGTGTTTAAACTATTTGGCTGTGGACCTTTACTTACCTATTTATATCGTATATACATTCAATCTGCTGCTAACATCTCAATGTATAGTGAAGTTTATTATTGAAATAACAGTTATTTCTAATAGTTTTCAAACCACCTTGTCTAGGTTATTTCATATTTAATTGTATTATTATTGGTTTTGTTAACTAACTTTTTTTTTTTTTTTTTTTTGTTTTGAGCCGGGTTTCTCTATGTAACTACCCTGGCTGTCCTAGCACTCACTCTGTAGATCAGGCTGGCCTCCAACTCACAGAGATCCACCTGCCTCTGCCTCCAGAGTGCTGAGATTAAAGCTGTGTGCCACCACCGCCCAGCTTTGTTTTAGATGAACATGAATGTCTTGGTTAGGGTCTCTATTGCTTTGTTAGAACACCACAACCAAAAGCAACTTGGGGAGCAAAGGGTTTGTTTCACCTTACCCTTCTGTTTCACAGTCCATCACCAAAGGGCAGGAAACTAAAGCGCTGGAGTCAGGAGCAGCAGGAGGAGCCATGAGGAACTCTATTTAAGGCTTGCTCTTTACGCCTTGCTCAGTCTGCTTTCTTATAAGCTCCAGGACTGTGGGGCCTTCCATTTCAGTCTTTAGTCAAGAAAATGCCCCACAGACTTGCCAACAGGCCAAATTTTAGTCAAGGCTTTTTCTTAATTAAGATTCCCTCTTTTAGGCCTTGAGAAATGGCTCTTCTTCTAGAGGACCCAGGTTTAATATCCAGCAGGTACATGGCAGCTCACAACTGTCTGTAACTCCAATTTCAGGGGACCTAACATCGTTATACAGACATATATACAGGTAAAACATCAATGCACATAAAATTTAAAAAATTACTTTGAAAAAATGCTAGGCAGTTGTATCACTTACTTTTAATCCCAGCACTCAGGAGGCAGGTGCAGGCAGATCTCTGACTTTGAGGCCAGTCTGGGCTACAGAGAGAGAGAGTTCTAGGACAGCCAGGGCTACAGGGAAATCTTGTAAAACCCAACTGGCACATTGCTCCCCCTCCTTTCCTTCCTTCCTTCCTTCCTTTCTTCCTTCCTTCCTTCCTTCCTTCCTTCCTTCTTTCCTTCCTTCCCTCCTTCCTTTCTTTTTAGACAGGGTTTCTCTGTGTAGTCCTGGCTGCCCTGGAAATCACTGTGTAGACCACGCTGACCTTGAACTCAGATCCAACTGCCTGTGCCCCCCAAGTGCAGGGGTTAAAGGCATTGTTACTATTATCTTACATTTGCCTTTTTTTATAAAACCATCTGTGAGAAGCCAGCAATCTACAATCCCCATAGTTTGACACACAGGAATACAGTGCTACGTGCTGAAACCCAGTGGCAAACAAAGCATTGTATTTAGTCTTCCCATTTGGAAGCCATGGCTTCTCCTCAGCTCACGTATGTGGACATGACCTTCCTGAACAAGTCTCCCAGGAGCAGAGTACACACACATGTAAAATGCCTTTCATTGCTGGTTGCCACCACAAACCCTGCCAACCTTAAAACTCACCTCTTGCTGGGGCCTTTTAAACTGGGAGCAACAGCATTTCTCACAGTGCCTGCTTTTATGGCAAGGTGACCTTTGCCCTTGGGCTTTCACTGAAGATGTTTGAAAGTACAGAAAACTTCCTGGAGCCATGTTCACTCACCCTAGCCATTAGTAAAATGCAAATTAAGGCCACAGTGAGCTATTAACTGACAGTATAACAGCTAAAACTAAAAAGTTAGGGTACCACTAACACCTGACAACGATGCAGAGAAACCAGGTCCCGTGCATTGCTGTTTGGAATGTAAGATGATGGTTCAACACCTCCAGAAACGCATGCATTGCTGGTTGGAATGTAAGATGGTCTAGCACCTCCAGAAAACAGTTCGGCAGTTTTTGTAAGAGCTAAACAGAGGCTTAACATACAATCTACCAGTTGTACTTTTGGGTATTTACTCACAGGAATACTTAGGTTCAGACAAAACCTTTGTGCAAGTGTCCATGGCAGTCTTATTTGTAATAGTATTAAAAGTATGTGCCACCATGCCCAGCAAAAACAGGTATTTGCACTTAGCACAATGCCCTTGATATCCATCCAAGTTACTTCATGCATCAATAGCACATTCCTTCTTATGGCTAGGTAGTATTCCCTAATATGAATATATCAGTGTTTGCACACACCTTTAATCCCAGCACTCAGGAGGCAGAGGTGGGTGAATCTCAGAGTTCAAGGCCAGCCTGGTATACAGAGTGAGTTCAAGAACAGCTAGGACTACTACACAAACAAAAATTTTGTCTTAGAACATTTTGTGTACCTGAAGCTAAGTAACTCTCTAAAGAATAAAGTTTATTTAACTCACAATTCTACAGATTCAGGAATCTACATATCTACATGTGGCAATAGAATAGCTTTTTTTTTTTTTTTTTTTTTTTTCTGGCAGAGCCTGAGGTGGCACAGGGCTGCACATGGTTCTATGTTTTATAAAGTCACCAGTGTTCAGACAGGGGACAGGGGGCTTCTACTTTGCTGACTATCAACCCTGACCCTCTCCCCTTACTACAGCTAAACAACATTGTTGGATTGTTTCTACCCTTTTATCTCATCTTTTCACTTATTTGTGTGATTACTTGGTTGGCAGTTTTTTTTTTTTTTTTTTTTTTTTTTTTTTTTTTTGAGGGTCTCTCTGTGTAGCCCTGGCTGTCCTGGAACTCACTGTGTAGACCAGGCTGGCCTTGAACTCACAGGCATCTGCTTGCCTGTCTCCCGGTTGCTGGGATTAAAGATGTATACACCACTACACTTGGCTAGTTTCTACCTTGTTTGTAATGCAGTTAATTAAACTGCATCCCCTTTAGGGATGTACTTGCACTTAATCCAAACCACACCAACCCCAGTCTCGAAAACCCACGCACTGATTTCACTCACATAACATTCTGGAAACGACAAGGTGGTAGAAATGGAAACAAGTGAGAGCTGTCAGAGTTAGAGGAAGGAGCCGCGCATGCCAGTACAGCAGCAGGTCTGGGTGGCATTTCTGATTTTTAACTCTGGAGTTAATTCCGTAGACATGTGGGTGTGGTGAAGAGACGTGGAGAGTAAGCTTAGCTCGGACCCTCATGACCCGTTCCCTCTCTGCTCTTCTGAGCCTTAGGAAAGTCTGGATGAAGGGACACAGACATGTTCACAATTTCTGTAATTTCTCTTTGTAACACAAAATTTTAACAGCCCAGAGGTAGATATTAGGGTTCAAGCTGAAAGATCAGAGAAGCAAAGCAGCCAGGCCAGTAGCTCTTACTCTACCCAGGCTGTAGCAATCCTGCCCTCAATGTGGCTGGTGACCAAAATGCCCCAGACTGAATATCTGCTCCTATCTTATATACCCCAAGTGCTGGGATTAAAGGTTGTGATCCCCAGTGCCGAGATCACCTTTGTGTGAGCTGTTTCTCTTAGACTGGATCAATTTCCTGTAGCTCAGGGTGGCCTTAAACTAGCAGAGGTCCATCTGCTTGTCTCTTGAGTCCTGGGATTAAAGGTGTGTGCCACCACTGCCTGGCTCTATGGTTTGTGACTGGCTTTGCATTCTGAACCCTCAGGCAAGCTTTAATAAATCATAAATAATATTTCACCATATCTCTTTTATTTGATCCCAATATAAAGTTAAATGATGTTAATTTTCAGGTCTGTCAATTTTAACTAATTTCTAATTTAATAACATTTTTAATTTTCTTTATTTAATTTAGAATCAATCTTATTTACTTATGCCCCTCACCTATCCCCCTCATGGCACCCTCCATCCACTCCCCAGGGAGGGTGATGTACTCCTGGAATACAGTTGTAGAAAGGGAGGAAGGCTGAGCAAAGGAGTCACGACCAAGCTGGAGAAACCCTCAGAAGCAGCTGACCTGAACAAGTGAAAGCACATGGACTCCAGTCGTAAATCTGGGGAAGCAGCACTGGACTGAACCAAACCCTCTGTATGTGGGGCCAGTTAGGAGGCCTGGGCAGTCCCCTAGGCCCTTCCCCAAATGATGTGACAGACTTTGATGATCTCCCATTGTTTAGAATCTTAAATCTCCAAAATTTATTGCTTTACATATGTGCTAACTTCCTGAATTTGTATGCGTGTCTGATTAGAACCAGCATTCTAGAGATGTTGATCAGAGGTGTTGTTAATTAGTTCAGGATGGCCAGTCATCTACTCTCTTGCTAACTGCCTTTATCTATGGTCTCACTGTTACTGTGATCTTATTAGTTGTGCATTTTCCCATTTCTCTTCTTTCTGTCAGTTTTTGCCTAATGGATTGCAAAATTCTTTTTAGAAACGAATGCACGTAGATCGTTATGTTTTCCTGGTTAATTCTCCCCACTTTACCCTATAAAATTTTATGTGTTGTCCTTTGCAATGTTCCTTACCATGGGTTGTGCTTTTCATCACAGGGTCTGTCCCTCCAGACAGATCCCAAACCATGACACAGGGACCTCTTATTAATTATGAAAGCTTGACCAATAGCTCAGGCTTGATTCTAAGTAGCTCTTACAACTTAAATTAGCCCGTTTCTGTTAATCT
Organism: Phodopus roborovskii; assembly: GCF_943737965.1. Lineage (NCBI taxonomy): Eukaryota > Metazoa > Chordata > Mammalia > Rodentia > Cricetidae > Phodopus > Phodopus roborovskii. Next base: position 11,938,683 of record NW_026126563.1, read on the forward strand.
ACATATTGCCACATGGCTCGTGGCTTTTCTTGTCCTCCAGCATGCCTTGCTCTTGCAGTATCTCCTGGTGAGCCCACTGTTCTTTTTCCTAATGTGCAGTGTTTGGCTGTCCTGCATATACTTCCTGCCTAGCTAATGGCTAGTTAGCTTTTAATTAAACCAATCAGAAGGCACCTTGGCAAAGGCACATCTTCACGGTGTACAAAAAGATTATTCCGCAACAGTGTACTTCCTGTCTCTATGATAATATTTCCCAGGTTCACTTCATCACTCCTTGTCTTACATGTTTTTCTCATTTGATGTTTTATGTCTTCACTTCCACCAGCTCTTTTTATTTATTCTTAGTTATTGTGTTGCTTTCTGTTTGGATTTCTGCTTGTTTTTTGAGACATAGTTTCTCTGTGTACAGCTTCAGCTGTCCTGGAATTCCATCCGTTGACCAGGCTGTCCTGGTACTCATAGAGATCTGGTTGTTTCTGCCTCCTGCATGCTGGGATTAAAGGTGTGTGCCCCCAGGCCTTATACATAAGTCAATGATAGTATATGTTGTGGAAAAACAGACCTATGCAGCCACCATCACAGCCCTAGAGGATTGTCCCAATGGGCTAGTGGCCATGTGTTGGTGGTAGTGTCCTAGTATGTGAGAGGCGTTTTTTATTCTCAGCACTGACAATATGTATATGTACCGTTTAGTTTTCAGCCTAGATTCTACACCAAGCCCTACATAATCATTAATCTACTTTTTAACCTTTTGTATTCTAGATATTTCATACAAATGGAATCACCAATTTATTTCCTTTTATGACTCACTTTTAATTTTTGCTTAGGAAAGATGTTTTTGGGCTTCTCTGTGTTATAGTACCAAAACTTCATTATTTTGTAGGCTAAATAATGTTCAGTTGTATACTTATGTCACATTTTGTTTATCTATTTGTCTGTCAATCATCGGATGTTTTTGCTTTTAGCATTATGAAAAGTGGTGTTATCTGCACTTGTGACAAGTTTTTTGTTTGGCCATAAATTTTCATTTTCCTGGGGAGGTGGCTTGGAGGGCAGTTGCTAGGTCATTTGGTAGCTTTGTGTTTAACTGGTTAAGGATTTGCCAAGCTGTTTTCCAAAGTGTCTACAGATTTTTCATGTCTACCGGCCATATGTGAGGCTTCTGTGTTTTTCCAGTTCTTCATCAATATTTGTCACCATCCTTTTGATTTTTCAAAAGTGGAAGTAGTATCTCACTGTAGTTGTGATTTGCATTCGGAAACCAAACTCACAAATGCTTCTTGAGGGAATGCTAACTAATGTACTTCAGCAGGAAGAAATCTGATGAAGCATAGAGTAGGACGAGACAGAGATTGGCCACCTCACTGATGAGGTTTTGTAAACATGGCCTATGAAAACATGCTCCTGCGAGGTACCCAGTTTCATAAGACATGGGGTGGTGGAGAAGCTGAGGATCACTCTTGCAAGGTGGTCACACGACTAGGAGAATGTCCCTTTGTTCAGAAATGAGATCCAAGAAGCTAAACCAAAAGCTTCATTCCATGAATTCATTTTTGACCCAGACAGTTCTCAAGTCTCAGTTCTAGAATGTATGAGAAAAAGTAAAATAAAAACTACAGTCTTAGCCGGGCGTTGGCGGCCCACGCCTTTAATCCCAGCACTCGGGAGGCAGAGGCAGTCGGATCTTTGTGAGTTCAAGGCCAGCCTGGTCTACAGAGCTAGTTCCAGGGCAGGTTCCAAAGCAATACAGAGAAACCCTGTCTTGAAAAACCAAAACCAACCAACCAACCAAACAAACCCACTGTCTTCTGTTGTTGGAGAACTCAGGGCACAGGACCGGTCTGGAGGTGAGCTGTGCCAGCTCATCTTACTTGATCTCCCACTGTGCAGAGTGACTTTCAGTCACTGGCATCGATAGATGAACCCGAGGAAATGTTAAACAGCATATGTGGGTATGTCTGAACCAAGAAAGCAAAAGCCAAAAGCAAATGGTGTGGAATGAACAGAAGTGCTTAGTAGAATGGTTTCTGTTGGGGGTATAGCTGAACACGTCTTTCTCCGTGCGTGCGTGTGAAGCAGCGCCTGATCTGTTCTTTAAGCAGGCTTGCAAACTACAGTGTGATCTTTGTAAATTATAGGTAATTACAAAGAAGGCACATTAAACCTCAGCTAATCACAGTTGTTTCAAAAATATGTCCCTTCTCTTAACAAAGCGGTAAGCCAGCCAAAACGCGGATAAACTGGCATTTCCCTAGATCACATTTTCATTCCTAAGCACAATGCCCCTTGTGTTCCTCTCAGGTGTCCATGCTTTCTCTGAAAAGCAGATCCTGCTCGCATCCCAAAGCTCGGGCATTAGCTGCTCTTTGTTTGGAAATAAGTGCATTATTCATGCAAGGACCAGTGCAGGTGTTTCATCTCATGCAGTCAGGCTGCTCCTAGGCCTTTCATGACTCCAGTTCAGGCTCTGACATCCACATCTCATTGCTCTTTTCTGTGCAGGCCCAGGAGCAACCAGATCAGCTTTCATCCCTCTCTGTTGACATTTTTAATTAGCATTTCCTGAGATGTCAACACACCTCTTCTTTCTCAAGGTCTCTGAGGGCGAAGTTTGGATCTAGAATCAGTAGTTGACACTGCTTTCCTTTTTCTTGTGTGGGTACCCAGATTCACTCCCGTCCCTATAAAGCCCTAGCTGAACGTTGTGCTGTGTGAAATAAAACTCCCCGAAGCGAGAGTGAGCTGAGTAACCCTCAGTTCGTGTGTCCAAGCATATCCTTCCCCGAGTGGAGCGTGCAAACGAAACACTGGCATCCATAAGGCGTCAAGGCTTGGTGTGGGGCGTCAGGTGACTGATACGGCTTCTCGAGTTTCAAGCCTTATTTTATTTTCAAACAGAGAGGTTGCGGGCTCAGGGTCACTGAGCAAGCCTTAGCTGAGAAAGGAAGCAAAGAGCTTGTCACTGATACTACTTACCAAAGTAGTTTTTCCCTAGCTACGTAACATCACGTTTACAATAGTTTACTGTCGTCATTTATGTCTCACAGGCTTTTTCAAAGTAATGTCCGTTTGCTGTTATTTACTGTACTGATGGGTATTTAATAAAGTGTACTACAGATTTTAGGTATGCAGTGTTTTCATGGCTAGATTTTTAACTTTTCAGTTTCCCATTATAAGATTAAGAAGTGTATGGGAACAGTGACTAATCAGTAGATTTCTAATTATGCTTAACACAACTGTGCTCAGCACTTGGCTGATTAAGAGTAAGATGTAACACATTCGTAGTATATATTTCCAAACAACAAAGGCACATAATTGTAAGGCCTATCCTGTACGAGTTCTTGTGCGGGATGGGGGGGGGAGGGCGTGTGACTCAGTGGCAGAGGATTCAATCCTCAGAACAACACCCAGAGCAAACATGCAAAAGCTGTGCAGTATTACAGCTCCATCTTATCTCCTTCTCTCTGTCTCTCTAGGGTCTTGCTAGGTACTCCTGCATGGCCTGGGACCCTCACTAGATACTCCTGCATGGCCTGGGACTCTATGTGCATCAGACTGGCCTCAAACTCAGAGATCCGCCTGCCTCTGTTTCTAGAGTGGCGGGATTAAAAGTGTGTGTCACTACACCTGGCCACAACTTAATTTTAAAACCATTTCTTTGGAATCAGGTGTGATGGTGTACCCCTTTAACCCAGCAGTCAGGAGGCAGAGACAGGAGGATCTCTGAGTTTGAGGACAGCCTGGTCTATAAAGAAAGTTCCATGAAAACCAGAGCTACACAGAGACCAGCCTGGTCTACATTGTGAGATCCAGGACAGCCAGGGCTGCATAGAGACTCTGTCTCAAAAAATAAAGCTACAACAATGACAACCCAACTTTAGCTGGGCGGTGGTGGGGCACAGCGTTAACCCCAGCACTCAGCAGGCTGAGGCGAGAGAGTCTCTGAGTTTGAGGCCAGCCTGGTCTATAAAGCAAGTTCCATGAAAACCAGAGACACACAGAGAAGCCCTGCCTTGGAAAACAAGCAAACAGATTTCTTTGGATTGGACAATCTTTGAGGAGTTCATCTCGGAAGAAAACTTTCTCTCAGCAGCCCTTGCTTGCATGTAGCTCTTCATCTAGGGGTGGAGCCTTGTGAGACCCCCTGCCCATCATCGTTGGCGGGGCAACTGTGCTCATTCTGCAGGTCTTGTTTAGGCAAAGGCATTGTTGAGGTTTCGTGGATGCACCCTTCCTGTAACATACTGTAATACTGCAGTCCCTCTAATGCTTACCCTAAACACACAACATACACAAGGTAGGGTGTGGTGAATGTAACAATAGAGAAGAGGGCATGTGTTTAGGGGTTGAAATGGGAGGAGTTGGAGCATTAGGTCTCCAAAACCCAGGACAAATGGCTGTTAACATATAAAAATGGATGCTGGTCAGCTCTCCCAGCATCCCTCAGTACTGGTGTCTCCTCCCAACACTGCTCACCCTGCCCCCTACCCTAAACCTCTCCCTCCCAGGGCCCAGGGGCTATGCCAGTCTCTGGGCCTCTTGGCCCAGGTCTCCTTTCAGTGGGTGGCTCCTCTCTTGTCGCCCCCCCCCCCCATGGCCATGGTCCTGTTCAGCCTGGACTCTCCCCTCTTCCATTTTCTTCCTTACAGGTACAACGAAAGTCTCCACACTTGAGGAGTAGTCATGTCCTCCTTTTACTTCATTGTTTTCAGTCACAGAGGAAGGCGAAGGAGCTGTGGAAATGATGGAATGTGGTAGTTACATGTGAAATTCTCAAAAACCAAAAGAATCAAAAACAAATCATTTATTTCTTTGGGCTAAACAGATAGAACAGCAGGTATACACACTTCCGGAGAAACCCGGGTACTTCAGTTTAATCCTTGAATCTTTATAACCCAATAAAGGTAGATGGAGAGAGACAACCTCTCCACGCAAATTATGGCATGCTTAACTCACCATTAGACATACCTTCCCACCCACCTTCAACACCAACACCAACAAATAAAATGAACAAAAATATTTAATTGTTTTAAAACTGTTTTGTAGGACTTCACAATTAATTTAAAGTTGACTTTACTGTATATTTTAGAATTGATAATTCTATGGGAAAATTTAAACTAGAGTTTGGTACTGATATTGGACACTAATTATTTTGTATAATAGCTTGGTCTGTAGTGAGTGCCATATAGAGGTGACAGCCACAGTAACTTGACATCCTTTCCTCTGTACAATGCCGCCAGCTTCAGCTGACCATTGTCTTGGGCCAAAGAGATTCCCACCTTTCTGCTCATGGTCAAGTTATGTATACATTCATTCCATGGGTGTCCTTAGTAGCATCCATGCTTTCTGCTGGCTAGGGGCACTATTTATACCATGAGGATCATGAAAAAACACAGAAACCTGACTAAGTCCTTGTTTTTGTGTTCTGTGAGGCTGCATGGTCTCAGCTGTTCTAGATGCTGATCACCTGGGACACTGCTTCGGGAGTCTTGCTTTATCAAACCATATTAGTCTGGAAGGAATCTACAGCTTTTCATTTTCTGTAGAAGTTCTCTTCCCAAGTAACCCGTCCTTAAACTTAAAATTTGAAGTCAAAAAAATTTCAAAATATATAAGTTGTATTAATTTAACATTTATAATCAAATGTATTTTACTAGCTGTAGCTCTTTCCTTGGCAATCAAGCAATTTAAAGACACTATAGCATACAGTATTCAGACTCTGTGTATTTCCCATGGCTTTTTTTTTTTTTTTTTTTTTTTTTTACTCTTTGTTTATTTTTTCATTTTCTGAGACAGGGTTTCTCTGTGAATTTTTGTCTGTCCTGAAATTCACTCTGTACACCAGGCTCACCTTGAAATCACAGAGATATGTTTGTCTCTGCCTACCGAGTGCTGGGGTTAAAAGCATGTGCCACCATTGCCCGGTCTCTCTATTTCTCTTTTAACCAACTAACCTTTTTATTTTCTCTCCCAAACCTATGTTAATCTTTATCTTATTCTAATCACATGAGTCTTATCAGCTTGTTAACAGCAAAGGTTTTGGCCACTTATGCAAATCAGGGAGCTACTCTTAAAGGAGCCGCACGCATCTGCTTGCCTCAGAGAACGCCTGGCAAACAGAGCTCATCTGAGAAAAATGCTGCTACCAAGAAGCCTTGCTTGACTCTGCTCTTTTATTTCTAAAATCTCTTAAGTTTTTGTCAAGTTTTAAGTGGAAGTTCTTCATGCCCACGTTGCAGGTGCCATTGTGTTAACGAGCATTTTCCCATCAGCCTGGTCCCACAGCCACATCAGCCCCAGATAACACACAGATACTTGTATTAATTATGAAACTGTTGGTTGGTTACTAGTGTTTCTTATTGGTTAGCTCTGGCTTAATTATAAGCCACAACTACCAATCTATGTATATGGATAGCCAGGGTTCTAAGTTTTCTCAGGATCCCCTTGGGATTTACAGCGTCCCCAAAAATCAGGAAGCAGTTTGGAGAGAACAACACCCAAATTCCAAAATATTGTTTATAAATGTTTGTTTTCATTTAAATGGTTTGGTTATAAATGGTTAATAATCACCCTCAATCTCTTTCTTAAAGAAAAGTGAGGGAGGGAATATGTTATAGAAATAAATACTTTGCATTGGTATGGATTTTGGTTCATTGATACAAATTTAAGGTCAATTTTGTTATATGTATATTTCTATTCTTGTTTAGACATTATGTTTATACAGCTCATTCAAAAATGTAATGCATGATTAAATACAGATTATAGTCATGTATATTAGACAAAACTTATAATTATGTTAGTTAGGCTTTCTAGATATAGAGATATATTTCAAATGAATAAGTATTCTTCAAAACATTTCAAAGACCTACAGAATGTTGTGTTTAAAATGGTTTATTAGGGCTTTTCATAACAATGAGACAAAACTGCTCCTGGCAACACCAATTACATCAGAGAGAAAGATGGGCATTGAAGAAACTCATTATGGAGTTTGCCTTCAACATGGCAGGAATAGCTATTTGGACAAGAAACTGTTCTTGCTTGGACTGCTTGACAGCACACTGTCCAAACTGGACAAGCAGGTTACAAGGAAAGTGACTGCTGAACTTGCCAAGGGACAGGATGGCCCTTCAAGGTTCTTGCTTCATCAAAAAGTCTGCCAGACATTCTGGGCATATAAACTAAAGAGGGATGCTCCAACATTATAGAGGAACTTTGGGTAACTGTCCAGGCATCAAGACTTCTCTATCAATTCTAGAGTTTATATACTATCCTTCTAGGGTCTTTGATGGAGTTGAGGACATAATTATGGTCATGGTTTTCCTTAGTTATGATAAAAGATAAATTACATATAAAACTTAAGACTCACAAAGACAGAATAGATGATAGAATATTTTTTTAAAATTTTGCCAGATGTTGGTGCTTTGGTGGACTAACTATTGTTAAATATGGTTCTTGCTTGATAACTGTATGTATGTATGTATATATATATATATGTGTGTGTGTGTGTGTGTGTGTACTTTTGATGTTTAAAAAGAGGAGATGATGAGGGATGTCCTGTATGCTGTGGATATATGAATATATATATTTCTCTTATTGGTTGATAAATAAAGCTGTTTCAGCCAATGGACAGGCAGGATGTAGCCAGGCAGGAAGTATAGGAGGGGCTAGCTACCAGACTAGGAGAATCCTGGAGCAGAGAGTGAGTCTTGAGAGAGATACCATGTAGCTGCTGAGGAAGCAAGAGGTCTGGGCATCACTAATAAGCCAAGACCATGTGGAGATACACAGATTAATAGAAATGGGTTAATAATTAAGAGAAAGCTGGTCAACAAGAAGCCTAAGCCATTGGCTAAACAGTTTATAATTAATACAAACCTCTGTGGGACTAAGCAGCAGCAGGACTGGGTGGCACAGAAACTCTGTCCTTTGCTCATTGCATATCCATATGGGGCACCACTTGGCCAATTTGAGAGTAAATCCTTCAGCAAATTGCCCCATGCTAAAATCAGTCCTTCTGGTTGAGCTGAGTTCACAGGGTCCCACCAGGGCCCCAGATGCACACAGCATCCCTTTCACTGTGCCTTGAGCAGTGGAACGCCAGAGTGATGAATGATGCCCTATTGGCTTGGCTAATCACCAGCATCAGAGCCTCCACAGTACCTGAACTCAGATCCTCATTCTTGGTGACAAGATCCATCTTCCCGGTCTCACTTATGTTAACTTTATTTCTACTTGGTGAGTCTCCCTTACTTTACTTTTCAAAATAATACTGCTGCCAGTTGGTAATCACTTTTATCTAGAGGTTTTACTCTCATTTCACGCCTCATCTACTTGACTCCTGGAAAACTGATGAGAAGATAATAGCTCTGAAATATCACCTGTATCCAAGGCACTGTTTCAGGTCAATTAATAGTCCCCCCTTTTAAGATTTATTTATTTTTATTTCCTATGCATGAGTCTTTTGCCTGCATGAAAGCATGTGCATGACATGTATATACCTGGTAACTGCAAAGGCCAAGATAGAGCATTGGAATCTACAGGAACTGGAGTTACAGATGGTTGTGAGACACCATGTGGGTGCTGGTACTTGAACTCAGGTACTATGAAAGTGTAGCCATTGCTCTTTACTGCTGAGCCATCTCTCCAGGGAGCCTCAGTTCTTGCTGAGGCTTCTATCAGAATTGTGTCTAGGGCTTAGGGTTTCTCACACAATGGCTCAGGTCTCCTGTTTTATACAGATAGAGCAGGGCAGGGTACATTGCGGGGTGAGGGTGCTTTGCAACTCTGAGTCTTTAACTGATTGTTTGGACAAACAATCCATCTCAGTGTGGTTTTTTTTTTCCAATATCAGAATGTTTATTCTTTTCCATTTAATATATTTTATAAATTTCGTTACATTTTAACTTTTGAAAGACACAATGTTAAGTCTAATTTCATGGACGATCACTATGAACATTATAAAGGTAATAGAGTTTGTTAGTCTTCTGGGTTTTATTCTGGGTTAAAATACTAAGTTCCCTAGGAATGTTTCCATAAATGAATAAATAGATGGAGAATTTACACACACACACTCGTCTCTTCCCTTTCCCCTGGCTGTAGCTAAGATTCTGCTTTAAATAACGAACTTAAAGCTGATCCACTTCTGATGTCAGCTTTCCCCCCAGATAAAGTGGAAATAGGTATACGTCTTAAAAAATTTTAAATTATCAAAAATTGTGTGCATTGGGCAGACAACTACAAAGTAGTGTTAACCATAGGAATGAATAATAGATGACCTGACCTCTGTCCCCTACGGACTTCTTGCTTGCCAGGTAAGTCTGGGGTTTTGAGCTCTCTGCAAGGAAATAGAGACAACCTGTCCACCAGCAAACTCAGATCAAACCCTTGGCTCCAAGTTCTCCCAAACTGGTCACTGATTGATCTGACATGCTTGACTTTGTTTACACAGAAGGGAGAAAGGCTTTAGCTTTTAGCTTTACACTCTGTCCCTTTGCTATGACTCAGTTATCTTTAGCATAATCTGACCGTTGGACTTTAATGAAAATGTAGTAGGAGCAAACTTGCCCATGACTGAGAAATCGTCTAGTTCAGCTTTATATTTCAGTTACTACAAGCCTGATGGATGACCTCATCCATTAAAACCTTATTTTTCTAAAGCCAGGATACTCATATGCATTTCTCATAGATTAACATTCAAACTGTCAATTTTCTAGATTTTTCTGTGAGTGAGTAGGTAGGCTCAAGAATATAGTGGTGTAAGGAGGAACCAGGGCTCATTCCTGCCAACACCATTTTTGCAGACACCAGCTCTTGTTGGGGAGAGGCAGTCTAGCCTAGACACAGACTAAGTGTAGGGGCTTTTCAAGGGACTGTTTGCGAGGCATGTTGAAAAGACTCCAGCCTCCTCTGTTCTCCTTCACCAAGGCAACATAATTAGCCTTTTTGCATTTGCAGAGGAAGAAGAAAAATGAAAACAAATCAAAAGGCACAGGTTCAGAGACAGCTGTTTTGGTGACAGATGAGTCCATTGTTCCCATACCACCTTCCATTGTTCCTGTGTCGGCTGTCTTCCACATGCACTTTTCACCTTTTTCTGCCCAGAGACAGCGATGCTTAATTTAAATTCAGGGGTTTCTAAGCATGGACTCGGGACTTGCATTAAGCCATACAAGGTGACATGAAAACTACTTTTTCAGTTCCTACCCCATTCTCAGGTGGTGGTGCTCAGTAATTTGTTCTCACAAAGCCTCCTAGTGACTCAATTCTTGTTGGACCTAGAGAGATGGCGTGTGCCACCACCATCCGGCTTCGACTCAGTTCTGGTTAGCTTTGCAGAATCACGGTACTACTTACTTAAACGCCATTGTGACCAATCCTTGGATTTGGTCAGTAGAGAGCATGAGCAGAAAATCTAAGGGAGGAGTTAAAGAGAAGGCTTAGCATTTAGTAGCACTTGTTCTTCTAGCCCGAGTCCATTCCCAGCATCCACATGGTATCTATTGCTCCAGTTCCAGCGGATCTGATGCCTTTTCCAACCTCCAAGAATATCAGACATGCACATGGTACATATGCATACCTGTAGACAAAATACATACATAAATACATCTTTTAAAAATTTGAAAAGGAAAGGAGAGGACATAGTGTGGGTATTATTTTCCCATTTCTGTTCCCATGAGGCCACTATGATCACTGTATTCTTTTTTCTTTTTTTTTTTTAATATGGAATGCCTCACGAATTTGTGTCATCCTTGCGTAGGGGCCACGCTAATCTCCTCTGGATCGTTCCAGCTTTAGTATGTGTGCTGCTGAAGAGAGCACTGGCTGTATTCTTTTAACGACTTCTCGGTCAGGGTGCTTTCTGTACATTGCTGATCTTTGCAGGTGACAGTAACCTGCAGTTTTAAAAAGCTATTGCTATTGCTAGCCTCATAGAGGAGCCTGCAATATCCTTTGTTAGTGTCTTTAAATATGTCTATGCTTTTGCAAATAGTGACTTTGTTAAAATCTCTTTAATTAATTTATTTGAAGAATATATTTGAGTTATGTCTGATATAGTTCAGAGTTCTTTTTTCTTTTTCCTTCCTTCCTTCCTCCCTCCCTCCCTTCCTTCCTTCCTTCCTTCCTTCCTTCCTTCCTTCCTTCCTTTCTTTTTTTCTTTTTGAGACAGGATCTCTCTAGTTTAGTCCTGGAACTCAACTCTGTAGACCAGGTTCTCCTTGCACTCACTGAGATCTTTCTGCCTCTGCTCCCTGAAATTAGAGGTGTGTACCACCATGTCTGGCCCCATAGCTCCACTTTTTAACTTTAATTTTATGTATTCCTTGACAAGATACACACACACATATCTCTTTCTGTATAACACACACACACACACACACACACACACACACACACACACACACACAGACAAGGTAGGAGAGGGAGAAAAAGAGAGAGATTTTGGGCATGTCTACCCCAACTCTTTTCTCTCGTTTACCCTAGTTGCCAGCACATGGCTCTCCTAACTTCGTGTCCTGTTCTTTTTTGTGTGTGTTGTTTGTATAACCTGTGAAGTTATACACATAAGTGTGGGCACACTCCTTCTTTCCCTGCAGCCATCAGTTGCCAATAGCCCCTCCGTTAGGGGTGGAACCTCACACACCCCGCTCCTGTCCGTGCTGGAATAACTGACTGACTTGATCTTGCAAAAGTATCTGTAGCTGATGCAAGTTCAAAGTGCAGCCCCTGTGTTGTGTTGAGAGGCAGCCTTTCACGGCACTCCTGCCTATCACCTGGCTCTTAGATGCTTTCTGCCGTCTTCTACCATGTCCCCTGGGCTGTGTGGAGGTTGGTATAGGTACCTCACTTAAGGCTGAACACTCAGCTGTAGCTTATTCTCAGCACTTTGGCCAGTTGTTTGTATCTGCAATGTCTGACGTCCACCACCGCAAAATAATGCAAGAGACAAATGCTTGATACAATGTTGAGAATAGAGCTAATCTGTGTGTGTAAACAAATGTTTAAAAGTCAGCTTGACAACATTGTTCAGTAAGGTGACAGTAGTAGGCTCCCCTGGTCCCAGGGGTTTCCAGTACCAGACGTGAATTCTCTGCCATGGAGCAGGACTCAAGTACAGGCAGACAGCAATTGGTTGCATCTGTAGCTGTCATGACACACAGTGACTCTGTTTTTTAAACATCTTCTCTTCCCTTATTCATGAAATAGAACTGTTAGGAAGACAAAGTGAGTTCATACTCTCATAACAGTCTTGGGTCATATCTGTGGCCTACCAAAATTGTAGGGATTGCTGATAACCAGATGGAGGGTTACCATATCTATAAAGGAATTCCGTCGTTTGAAGATCACTAATTGTTAAACATCCGAACCTGCTTTAAATCATCTGACCCTGAGGACCCAAGTTAAATGATTAAGTGATGACTGTTTTCTGATTAGTGAACTGTATAGGAAGGTTTGCAGCTCCTTAGCAGTCTATGTTGTTCTTCTTCTTTAATGGACGGTGAGGAAATTAGCAACACTGTGGATGTCTCCTCATTGATAATGAGAGAGAAAGGGATATGAATGGGCAGAAGCTTTGAGTGGGGCTCCCTAGTCACCCCAGTTTATTTTGTCAGGGCCAGCTCCATGGGAGAATAATCTGTACCATTCCACAAGTTCCTGAATTCAAAAAGGGTTAGGCTTCCTTAGCGATCCAATCTGGAAGTTTTGACAAAAGGTCGACCTTATATTTGTTTTCATTTCCACTGGACTCTGTAAATTATGTGGATGGCTCCTGCTTTGCCAAGTTTATTTTTGTCTAACAACCGAGAAGTACAATCAGTGTTTTAAAACATCAGGAGTTTGAGGCTATGGCTGTTTAGAGATTTAGAGTCATTCTATTGACACTGGTCTACAGATGAACGGCTCTAAATGCATTTCTTACATTTCAAGCATGTGATTCTCAGAGACTGGGGAATCGCTTCACCCAGATCACTATTTCTTTCTTTCTTTTTTTTTTTTTTTTAAATTTTATTTTATATAACCAAGTCCATTTAAATGAAAACAAACATAGGCAATCTTTGGGAATTTGGGCATCGTTCTTTCCAAACTACTTCAAGCCAGACCGCCTGAAACAGAGTACCAGGTGATCCTACATTCAAAACAGCTGGACAAAGCAGTCTTACAGACTACAGCCAGGATTTCTGCATCTTCTTAGAATCCCCCATGACAGCACCCCTTGCTAGTAGATCACTATTTCTAATCATGTGGCAGCTAAGGAAGCAAAGGAGGTCCACTATAGTTTTTATTGAGAACACAGGCTGATTTTACCTACTAGCAGGAATGGCTATTCTAGCTGAGCAGACAGCCAAACATGATAGGCAACACATATAAAAGGCAAAGCTCTGTTTTTCTTTTCTTAATTTATTATTTAATTTAGAAACAATCTTATTTTACATATCAATCCCAGTTCCCTCTCCCATCTTCCTACTTCCTTAAAAATAAAATAACTTGCCACAGATTTTGTGTGTTGTTCAGCAACAGGTAAATATTACTTACGCAATAACAAGTCAGAGACTATTTTCTCCCTCAGTTTTCCTAAAACTGTTGCTAGACTTGGAAATGCCTTGTTATTTGAGGAGAGATTTTACACAGAGTTGGGACTTGGCTATGAAAAGGGAGTAGTTTCTAGTTATCTCCTGAAGGAGTAATGATTCAGAATGTCACTATTTCCATGTTGGGCATCCATTGCACTCACCTGAGGAAAGGTCATATGAAGTAAATCAGAACATTTTCCTTACAAAGTGAAAACACGGACTACTTAATTATGGTTGGCACTTTGAGCTCTGTCCACTGTCTTTACCCTGACCAGTCTTTGTGGGACACAACATAGTCTACAATAGAATCCTTGGTCTGTTCACACAATATGGGACCCTGGCATGGCAAATCAAGGAAGCTCACTACTCAGCCCAGCTGTGGGTTAAGGGAATTTCAGGACTTGTAGGGTCATATCTTGGAGACTGCTGTGTCTGGGTAATTGGGAGGCCTCTCAGACTAAGGGTTGGGTAAATCATGCTGCAGACATTGGCTTTCAAATACTTTCCTATTGCTAACTGCTCTCTCTGTGCCTCTTGATTTGCTCAGACTTATCATTCATTTTTTTTCATTGGGCAAACCAACAGCAAGCCTTTGATAGATCATTCCTTCATCACAAATCACCAAAGTGGACCTCTTAAGGGTACACAGACTAATGAGGTAGGCTTAGAGCATCTCTTAAGTAGAAGGGGTTCTATCATTCACTAGAATAAAAGGGAGCTACTAATACACCTTACCAGAAATTCTTATTATTTTATGATTGAATTGGATCCAGATACCGTGTTGTACAGCCACACTCAAGACACTAAACAAAGCACCTCATGAAGTCTCCCGAGAGAAGCCAAGGTAAGAGGCAGCCTAAAGGACCTCGGACAGTGGAGCCAGGATGCATCCCTGGTGCACAAAAGGACTTTGGGAGCACATTTCCCATGGAGGTATACTCCCTTAGCCTAGAGGCAGGGGGAGGGCCTAGTCCCTACTCCAAATTACAGATTTAGATGACTCCTCCTGGAAGTCCTTATCCTCCCTGTGGAGTGTGGAGGAGGGATGGGATGGGGGGGTTGGGATCATGGGAGGGAGGGAGGGAAGGAGAGGGAACTGGGATCGATATGTAAATAAGAGAGAGGGAAAAAGAAGCCAAGGTAGAACACACCCAACCTCTTGACTCCACTATTCCCTCTTTAAAAACCCTGGGAATTACATATATTGGATTCTGATGATAAAGTTAATTCTCCTTGGGACAATGGTTACTTTTTTTTTTTTTTTTTAAAGCATCTATTATTTATTTTGTGTGTTTGTGTGAAAATGTTTACTGCATGTGTATGTCAAGGTCAGAAGACAATCTGAGAGTTGATTTCTCACCTTCCATTGTGTCCTGGGGATGGAGCCCAGGTTGTCAAATGTGGCGATAAGAGGGTTGACCCACTATGCCATCTCACCTGTCCCAGGGACATAACATTGGATGGACATTTCCAGTAGCTCTGATGTGTACAGCTTGAATCCTCAGTTCTTAAAAACACAAGTAAATCTATAGTTCAAATAATTTGTTGTAATAAGCACTTATAACTTTTATTTAGTGATTTAGCTCTGCCACGTACAACTCAATACCATTGCGTCATTGATCAAATTTCTAACACATGAATTCTGGGGAACATAATCAAACCTTAACACATACACAGAGACCAGAAGAAAGAATGGTAAGTAATGTGACCAAAGGAATAATATCCCAAAGAAGCGAAAAGCAGGGAAAAGATTACACGGACCATGTTCTCCAAAGAGAAACAAAGTATAGCAAGTTGTTAATGGAGATGCAGGGATAAAGTCACATTAGCTAAAAGTCCTAAGAAGCCTCTTCTAGACCTGAACATATAAATAAGGTTAAAAGTTGCTGGGTAGTGGTAGCGCATGCTTTTAATTCTAGCACTTGGGAGGCAAAGTCAGGTAGATCTCTGAATTTGAGGCCAGCCTGGTCTACATAAGGAGACCCTGCCTTAGAATAAAAAGAAAAATGAAATTGGAAATACTAGAGAAAGCATTTTGAGATATTAGAATGAAGATCCCAGTAATTTGGGAAATAAGAACACAAGTTGGTAGTTTGTGTTATAGCCAACTGGACAGGTCCTGCACAGAAGAAAACAGTCAACAGAATGCAGTGACAAGCCCAGAGAAGGGGGAAGACTCTGCTGACCAATCAGAAGGCAGATGCATATACTTTGCAGGAAATAGATGAACTGGACATGTCATGTTAAATGAGATAAACCAAACATAGTCAGATGGTATTAAAGAACAGCAGCAACAACACAACCCGATCAATACATGGGCAATTAATCAGAACAGATACATCTCAAGGAATAGGTTAATCAATCCATGATCAGTTCTCACCACTGTGAGATTGAATTGAATGTGAATTGAAACCCACAGTAGGAGTTACCTGACCACATCACATTATTATCACACACACACACACACACACACTGGGTGGGATGTAACTCAGATAAGAAGAATGCTTTGCCTGGCATGCACAAAGCCTAGGTTTGATCCCCAGAACCACATAAAGCCAGGCAGAGTGGCAAACACCTGTAACAACAACACTTAGGAGGGAGGTAGAAACATGAGAATCAGAAATTCAAGGTCATTCTTGCTACAGAGTGAGCTCAAAGTCAGCCTGGGCACTTGAGAGCCTTTTTCACAGAAAAAAAAAAAAAAATGCTGTTACAAATGTAAGGAAATAGCAATCCTTATAAACTGTTGGTGTGATGTAAGTTTAGCCCAGATATTATGGAAAAGATTATAGAGGTTTCTTAAAAAGTAAAAATAGGCCCACTATAGTGGTACAAATTCAAAATTCTAGCACTCAGGATTCTGAGTCAAGAAGATCTAAAATTCTAGGTCAGCCTTGATACATAGTCTGAAAAACAAAACAAAGGCAAACTAAGCTAAGCTAAAAAAGAGAATTAACACAATCATCCTTTTTAGGACTTAAAGGAAGTCAACTTAGTACAGGGTTATTCACATAGCTAAGCTACTAAGTCAGCCCAGCTATCTGTCAGCAGATGAGTGAATAAAGATAATGTTAACTATCATCTGTCTGTCTACCTGCCTGTCTGCCTGTCTGTCTGTCTACCTATCTATCCTTCCATCATCTTCATCTATCTATCATCTATTTTCTATCATCTATCCATCATCATCTATCCATCTATTATCTACCCATCATCTATCTATCTACCTATCCATCTATCTGTCTACCTATCCATGCGTTTGTCCGTCCTTCCTCCTATCTGCCCACATATAAATACACAATGAAGTATACAGCTATTGAGAAGAATGAAAGCATATTATTTGCTTTCATTGGAAAATATATAGAGCTGTGGACATCATGTTAAGCAATGTGAATGAAACACAGTAAAAATCATTTGCTCTCTCAGACACAGACTCTAAGAGAACAATCTGAAAGTAGGACTAAAAGGGGAGGGAAAGGGGGTGGGAGATGGGGAAGAGTGGAAGAGCATATTGCAGCCAAGCCATCCAATATAGTTACATATGGAAATGTCAGAGAAGTACACCAATTTGCACAATTAATAGGAATTCATAAAAGAACACTAAGCAAAAGAGCTTTGATTTCATGTATTTGTTGACAAAACATTGCTATTTCCATTCAACTTGAAGTTTACAAAAGCAATATGTTTTTCTTGATTTAAAATTATTTCTCTTTTCACTCCTGCCTTTTGAGAAAGGGTCTTACTATGAACCACAGGATGGCCTGGAAACCATTAGCCGAGGCTGCTCTCAGATTTATAACCCTGCTTGTGTCTTCAAAGTGCAATGCCAGTTTAGTATTTAGTTTTGATGCTTGTCATTACCGCAAAAATTCAAGTAAAAATGAAGTAAGCAATTTTGTAAAAGACTGTGTTTAAAATATCTTAAAGTTGTAAAGCTGGACACAGTGGCATGTGGAGGATTAGACATGAGAGTTATTTAACCTGGAATCCAAGACCAGCCTGAGTGATACAGTAAGGTTCCATTTCAAGAAAATCATTTTTGGGGCTGGCGAGGTGGTTCAATGTGTGCCCCCATATACACACACAGGCACGTACATATGTGCACACATGCATACACACAAAGACTGTAAAAATTAAATTAAAAAAACATTAGGAGCTAGTAAAAACTCAATAGACTGCCATCATCCACTTGTGTTCTTGAATGTTTCTTCTTCTTTTCTCCTCCTCCTCTTCCTCTTCAAGACAGGGTTTCTCTGTGTAGCCTTGGCTGTCCTGGAACTCAGGCTTGTTTTGAACTCATAGAGATAGATCAGCATGCCTCTGCCTCCTGAGTGCTGGGATTAAAGACGTGTGCCACTACCATCTGGCTGGTGCTTTCTTTCTTTTTTTTTTAAAGGAGAGAAAATAGTGTTTCAAGAAATTGCACCTGAGTCACGAGTCACTCCATCTCCATCACTCCCTGTGGAGAGTAGCTGTACTGACTGACATTTTTAAAGGGTTTTTTATTATGTTTATTGCCATATTTAATACCAAATTTTAAAGGGGGGTATGTAGCATAATGAAACATCCTTGAATCTGTCTTAAGCTTCCATAGCTCTACATACATGAATGATCTGGTTTTATTCAGTGTTCAACTTCTCCCATCTTAGTTCGGGTTAAAGCTAATCTTGGCATTGTTTTATTTACAAGTACTTCAATATGTATTCCTGTAGGCTATAACTATTATTGCGCTTCATCATTAGTGTAAATTCTGCATTGGTAGGATGGCTCAGCAGGTAAATGTGCTTTTGCCATGCTTGATGAT
Source organism: Phodopus roborovskii (assembly GCF_943737965.1). Lineage (NCBI taxonomy): Eukaryota > Metazoa > Chordata > Mammalia > Rodentia > Cricetidae > Phodopus > Phodopus roborovskii. Next base: position 11,957,055 of record NW_026126563.1, read on the forward strand.
TTGAATTTGAGCCGTGACCCATATTTAGAAGGAGAGAACTGACTCTTGGGAATAGTCTTCTGTCATCTACACACATGCTGTGGCATGTGCATCCACTGCTCTGACAAATAAACAAATACAATAAAAAAATAGAAATTCCTTAATATAGCCAAATGCTTCATCTGTGTCTGTTTGGATGGCTCATTTTTTAAAACAGCTGTTTGTTTGGGATTGGGGATTGTGCTGAGTGGCCAAGTGAGCCCTGGAGTCCCAGCATGAGGTGAGGGGAGACACAGGTTCTGTTTCATTTCAGTGAAGCTTCACACAAAGCTCAACATTGTTCTTAGCTGAGCTCCTTAATCTATGGGTCCCTCTCTCCCTTTGTTTTGCTCTACTTTAGATCTTTTCACAGAATTACACTTAAAGGTGGTTAGAAACTTGGAAACTTATCTTAATCTTTTACCTAAAAAAAAAAAAAAAGCTACCTTAAAATATTTTGTTCTCTCTCTCTCTCTCTCTCTCTGTGTGTGTGTGTGTGTGTGTGTGTGTGTGTGTGTGTGTGCACGCACATGTACATTCCAAGATGCACACATGGAAGTTAGAGGAACAACTTAACTACCCAAAAGTATCAGTTTTCTCCTTCCACTGCATGGGTGCTGGGGATCATTCTGATTGTCAGGCTTGGCAGCAGGGACACTCACCGCTGAGCCATCTCTCTAGCCCTCTTGTTCATTTCTTACCAAGTAAGATCACTCCTAAGTTACCCTGGGCAGAGAGCTGCTGTGTGAGGAATTTTCTCTTTCCTAAATCTCTTACAGTGTCTTCTGCCCTGGGTATCTGAGGCTGTGGGCAACACTTTGCACTGATTTAATGCACACAGAAGACTGCAAGTCTTCTCTGAGTCCATTACTGGGATTCACCTTCATTTACTGACCTGACAAGAGGTGCTCTTTGTTGGATGCAAGGGGCTGCTTCGAAAGTACAAAGAACTCTTTTCAAGGGAAGAAATAGTTCAGGGGTGAGCTGCCCATTCTGTGGATCTCAGAAATTCAGTTAAATGGTGTTCATGTGCTACTTTGTATTATAAAAAGGTAATTGGTATTTTCCTTAGCATCCTGGCCAAACTCCAGTTCTGATAAACACATTCCACTTCCATTAATTTCACTTCAGTTTCAAATGGGTTCAATGTCCTTAATTACCTGCCCCAACCTGTTCCTCGGTATTGAAGTTCACCTATTCAGCAGCTGCTGCTTTGGGTCTCATGGTAAAGCAGGAAACTTTGACAAAAGAATGTGAGTAGGGATGATTTTTGAGAGTTCTAAGGACTCACATTTACCCTGTAATATGCAAATCTTGAGAAACAGAGAAAGAAGGGTAAGGGAGAGAATGAGACAATGAGTCAAGGTCCCTTTCATTTACTTAGCGAACTTTTATTAAGAAAATTGTGTTTGAGGCATTGTTCTGGATACTTTGGGGAAAGGAGACACGAAATAAAAGGGAATGATAGGCTGGCCTTAAAGAATGAGCAGCCTGTTGGGATGGCTTTTCACAGTATGAGGAAGCTGACTACTCTCCCAACAGTTTCTTGCAATGAATAAAAGCATAAGCAAGTTTCTTCTTAAAGTCTTGCATTTCCTCATCTGTGAAATGGAGACAGACTCTTGTCTCAGCATTACTGAACATTTTGTAGTGATGTTGCCCGGCACACAAAGTGGTCAATGACTCTTAGTTGCCATGACTCTCATTAGCTGCAAGCAAGATGTCAAGTTCACTTGGTGGAACACGGAGATTCAAGAAGCATGACTGTAGACCACAGAATCCGTAGATGAAATAAGCTTTATTCGTTCACGAAATGCCAGTGCAGGAGAATTAGTCCTTACTGCCTCGCAAGTTCTAAATCCATTTACCAATGGTAAAGATCATAAAATTGGGAGAAGAAATCGTTATGCTCTTGTTCTCACCCCGATATCTAATTTAAAATCCTGAATAGTGTTAGAGATTGCGATTTGGAAATTCAGCCTTTCAAAGTTGTTACAACAGGAGAAAATAAAAACTTTACTGTCTGACATTGGCATGCAGTCCAAAGTCCCTCCCTATTTAACAAGCCTTAAGCTTTCATATGAGACATAAGACACTTAAGGGGAAAAGTATTGCCACAAGGCTAATGAGGACAGCAGCTGCCAGTGCACCTTCATCAAAGCAAGTAAAGACTTGAAACAAACCCGAGGTCTGGTTTGTGTTAGAAACATCACTGTGACATGCCTGTGCTGGCCAGGCTCAATGCATTCCTTAACACCAGGGCTCCAAGATTTTGTGGGATGCCGGAAGCCTAGAGTCAAGAAGCTTCCTTCAGAGGGTGTTCTTTCCTTGTGGGCATGCTGGCTCCGAAAGTTCAGTGCAGGGAACTGTAAGTATGAATGGGCCAACTCCTTTTCTTCATCAGAGTACAACATGTCTAATGAATTCATTCACTCAAACCCTCATCATGCAGATGCTCACTGCCTGACTACAGTGTGCAAAGCGGCTGGGTTGGTGGTAAAGTAAATATAGTCTGTGCTAGACTTTGTGTATTTTTGAGTCTAGCATATAGCATATGCTAGACTTTGTCATATTCATTGTGTATTTTTGAGAAAATTCTCTGAGCTCTTTTAAATTGAATCAAATCAAACAAGTACCCAACTTGTTTCTCTCCTACTGAAAATCCACCCTAAGTACTGAGGAATTCCTAAAAGAGAAATTAGTTAGATACCAGGAACTATGTTTGTGCATGTGTTAGTCAGCTTTAAAACACTGTCACTAGTACCCAAGATGCTCAGCTTGTAACAAGAAATGATTATTTGGTCAATGGTAGAGTGCTTGCTCTCCAGCACTGAAAATAAGAGAGAGAGAGAGAGAGAGAGAGAGAGAGAGAGAGAGAGAGAGAGAGAGAGAGAGAGATTAGTATGACACATGATTTTAGAAATATTTTTTTGTTTTTTCTATTTTTTAATATCTATTTTTTCTTATTTTATATATCAATCCCAGTTCCCTCTCCCTCCCTTCCTCCTATGCCCCCCCTTCCACAGGGATCATCAAATCTTTCAAGTCATTTGGAGTAGGTCTAGGCCCTCCTGCCCTGTCTCTAGGCTGGTCTTGACCCCTTTGCTCATCACTCCTCCCTCTCTGCAACTGGATTCCAGGAGTTTGGCTCAGTGTTTAGCTGTATCTGCTTCTGTTTCCATCAGCTACTGGATGAAGGCTCTAGGATGGCATATGAGGTAGTCATCAATCTCATTATCAGGGAAGGACATTTAAGGTACCCTCTCCACTGTTGCTCAGATTGTTAGTTGCCACTTTCTTGACAGATGATTGATGTGGAAGGGCCCAACCCACTGTGGGAGTGTCGTCTCTGGGTAAATGGTCCTGGGATGTGTAAGAAAGCAAACATGACCAGCAGATTGAACTGAGCCAAGAGAGGAGGAGGTAGGGGAGTAGGAGAGGATGACCAAGAGAAAGGAACAAATTTGAGGTTCAAGGGAAGGGACTTAGAGAATGCATGGACAAAATGGTAAGGTTATACAGGACTGAGAAGCTGGGGGGAGGGTAGCCCACAGGATGGAGAAGTTTAAGAGTAGGGGTGAGGTGAGAAGAGCTGGAAAGACATGGATGCCAGCAGGTGCATGATGCTGAGAGAGCCATGTGCTTTGGTATGCTAACAAGTACCACACTTAGCCAATTGTCCCCATTTTCTTTTGGACCTGACAGTAGGGGTCAATAAATATTTGCTGTATAAATTAATGACAATAGCCGCATTGGTCTCAACTTGTGAAAAAGTTAGTACCTCTCTGGATAGTTCCTCAAGCCACACCCAGTGTCTCAGACCTTCCTGCTGCATGTAAGTCAAAAGGCAGACTCTCAGCTCCTTCTCCAGCATCATGTCTGCTTGCATGCCACCGTGCCATATCACGATGATAATGGACTAACCGTATAAAACTGTAAGCCACCCCAATTAAATGTTTTCCTTTATAAGAGTTGCCATGGTCATGGTGTCTCTTCACAGCAATAGAAATCATAAGATACTATGTTACATTGTTGGAGCAATAAAAAAAGTAATAATGACAGAAATTATAATAGTTTTTGGAGTTGACGAGCATCAGAATCCTCAATATTGAAAGAGACTATTAGATCCAAATAATTTGTGAGGGATTATATAATATGCTAGGCTCAGAGCCAGAATTAGGACCTTGTCTTTGACATTGCTTCCTGAAAGCTGATGTGCATTTATTATGTCCTGCAAATGACTACCAGACATGCTAGGCACAGTCTACACCCTTGAGAAATACAGTGCTCTAATAAAGTGCACATTCAGGGGATGGAGTTGTAACTGGTGGTTGAGAATTTGCCTGGCATATATGTGATTGTGGGTTCAATCCCCCACACCACAAAAGTAAGTAAGTAAATAAATAAAGTGAAATTAAGACCATAAAAGAGTGACTTTAGTATAGGTAAGATCGACTACAGAAAGACAATTTTCAAATCAAACCTCAAGATTTGATCTTAGTTGGGCATGATTACACAGTTTGTAATCTCACTACTCAGGAGCCTGACGGAAAAGGATAAAGTTCAAAGCCAGCCTAGACTATACAGTGAGATCCTGTCTCAATAAACAAATGAGACAAATAATTAACAACAACAAAAATGAAGAAGAAAATTGTCAGTTCATTAGCCTTATATTAAAAATTGCTGGTAGAAAGTTGGGTGGTGGTGGCACACAGCTTTAGTCCCAGAACTTGGGAGGCAGAGGCAGGCAGATCTCTGTGAGTCTGAGGCCAGCCTGATCTACAAATCCATTTTCAGAACAGCCTAACCCACCCCCTACCAGATGCTGATAGAACTTTCTTTCATATCCAGGTTAAGAATTTCAACACATTCCATATAGTTCCATAAAAATATCACAACTTTCTCAAAGAGAAGAACAGTTTTATTAGGAATCAAAGGCACTGAGACATTAAGTGGCTTACATGTTAGTCATTAAGAACAGGAATAACTCTAGAATTCCTCAGTGCAGGGTGATTCCCAGAAAACCACATCTTTCACGAATCCAAATGAACTTGGACCACTCCTAGACTACTGGACATGTCTGAAAAGTGAATAGATCATTGTCCTTTGTCTTAGGTTAAGTCACCCAGAAATCTGGTTGGAACTGCCCTGTCTGACTAGAGTCCACCAAACGGTTGCTCCTAACGTAGGTTTATTCTACCAGAACTGGAGAACCATTTATTAGTCTGTAGGTGAGCCAGCAACCAAGTCAATAGCAGAAGAATGGAAACCACAAAATTAAAGGTATTGCCATCATGACCCAAACTAAAATTGCTGATGCAAGAGAATGACAATCTCTAAGCATTTCCAGGCAAGTTAGGAACACAAGTAGGGCTGACTTAGGGCAGATCCTGCCTGGTGACTGAAACCAACACAGAAGATGCTATGTGTGAGCTCACTCATTCTTATGCTAACTCTGTTTCAACTGTGCCTTGGCTGTGTTTGTACAAAATCTAAGATACAAAGCAGTTTTTACTCCAGGGTAGTTTCTCAATCATCTTCACATAAGTTACCATCACTGTAGCAAAAATAAGAACTACTTAGTCCCTGATCCTTGTAGAGCACCCTGATTGCCAGCAGAAACATCACCCCTCTCTTCCATATCCGTCAGATTTCTAGGATATGTTAGTTGTGTCGATCAAGAACTAGATTACTGGAGGAAGGAGCAGAGGAAGGAAGGCAGAGCCTTCAGTCACTAAGAGAGGGATAGAAGGATGGCGAGGAAGGAGTTTTAGACAGCAGGGTGGTCAAGTAATGGTGATGGACAAGAGGCCTTTGAGTCAAAGTCACCAACAAGTGCCTTGTCTTGCCACAATGGCTCTTTTGGTACCTCTCCTGTGGAGCAGCTGATGGCAAGTCTGGCCTCAGTACAAAGGAGTGCGAGGTTCAGTGGACAAGCTCTGAGGCTGTGGTCAGTTACGATTTCTACAACAAGGGGATCCTGGATGAGCATTGTCACGCCTGCTGTGGCCTAACTGCTGTGTCTAGTAGATCAACTTACCCATGATTCCACAGCCTTCTCTTTCTGGGGGGAAATTTAGAAAAGGGAACTGTGAGCCAGACAGTGATGCCACACTCCTTTAATCCCAGCAATCGGGAGGCAGAATCAGGCAGATCTCAGTGAGTTCGAGGCCAACCTGGTCTACAGAGTCAGTCCCAGGACATCCAGGGCTACACAGAGAAACCCTGTCTTGAAAAAACAAAACAAAACAAACCAACAAGAACAAAACAAAAAATGAAAAGGAAACTGTTGTATATGTATGCCTGGTATAACACTGTGGGCAGTATGCTGCTTCATTGAGATTGTGATAGGATGGGTTTTGCAGTGGCCATTATCAGTATCTGAGAGCCTCCACTTTCTCCCTTACATCTTTAAAGATGCTACATTTACATTAACATATCCAAGATGCAATGTTGTTTTTGACTTACCATGCTGGTTGTAAGAAGGACAGTTTGAAATAGTTCACTCACTTTTCTGCTATAGTAGTTCTTTTCCTGTAGGTCAAGGGTCTAATTTGTGGGTTACTCTAGCTACTAAATTGCTGAAGTTGGTCTCCTGGGAGTGATTACAGTATTACTCTTTGCGGTGTTTAATCTGAAAATCTGCTTAGGTCTGGCATTTGAGTAATGGATTCTGACATTTTTTGGTGTGACTTCCATTGGCCTCTTGCCTTTTGCTTTCCTCCTCCCTCCCCCTCCCTCTTCCCCATTCCTTCTCCTCCCCCCAGCTCCCTCCTCTTCTTCTTCTCCACTGTCTTGTCTTTCTCTCCTTACTTTTCCTTCTATTGACTTATTTTAAGGTATGAAGCAGCACCCTTATTTACTGTCTTTCTATTTTGCTCCTAGGAAAAGCATGCCCTATTAGCCATTTCTACAATTTCCCCTGACATCTGGAAGTTAAGAAGCCTGGCTCTTATTTACTGGGGATCCTATATCTCATGAATATTCATGAGATCAGCTCTGGTTTGGACTTTCTTGAGGAGCTCTAGCCTTCAGAGGAGCACTATGTTACTTACTACCTGTCAGTGTATGCCTTAAATCCCTGGTGGAGATGTTTTCTTGACCATTTTGTGGAACTTATTAATCCTCTTGGTCATCTCGTGGAATGTAATTCTAGCATCCCTATTTCTAGGATGGAGCCTAGGACCAGACTGTTGAGATCTGAGATGAGCTGAAGAGCAAGAAGCTTGGCTCCTTGGAATTTGTTCCCTTAGGCGTGTTCTTACCTCAACCTGATTTTGGCCTTACCCATTTCCCTTTGCCTGCAATTTTTTCCTCTGGAAGATGACTCAGGCATTTCTGCTCTGCTTAGTATTGGTCATCACAAATAGTTTAGGTCTCCAAGAACCACTCCAGCCGAGAATTTTCCTCATCCCCTAGGCTTCTGTAATAAGTGCAAATTTCTGTAAGCCATTGTGTTTTTGTTGATCCAATCTAGTCTTATATTCTGGTCCTTTGATCAAACATTTTTTGGTTAGTGTGTGTGTGTGTTATGATGTATGTATGTGTGGAATAAATGTGTGTGTGGTACATATGTAGTAAGTGTGTACATATATGTGATATGTACATGTGTGTGGCCTGATGTATGTGTGTATGTGGTGTGTATGTCTGTGTGTGGCATGTATATGTCTGTGTGATTTGTGTAGTGTGTATATGTGTGATGTGTGTATATGCATGTGTGTGCTGTCTGTGTATATGTGTGTATGTGTGGTGTGTATATGTATATATGTTTGAGTGTATATGTTTATATGTGAATTTGTCTGTGTGGTGGTTGTGTATATGTGAGTGTATGTGTGGTGTATGTATATGTATGTCATGTGAATATATGTGTATGTATGTGTGTGTGTATGTGTGTACGTGTGTGTCACTCACATGTATGAATGTGTGTGGTGTGTTCATTATGTGTCAATGTATAGAGACACAAGGAGGATTTTGGATGTGCTGCTCTATAATTTCTTATGAGATGAGGTCTCTCTCTGAACCGAAAGGTAAGCTGGTCACCAACAAGCCCTCATGACCCTCCTGTTTTCACCCCTTTAGTGTTTGGGTCACTTTTACATGAGTTCTGGAATCCAAGTTCAGGTCCTCATCGCTTGCACAGCAGCTGCTTTTACCCCCTGAGCCATCTCCCATCTCCTGATGTGAATACCTTTAAATTAAATCTCAGTCTCTCCCCTGGTTCTTTGTAGTACAGAAGGCTGACTCTTGCAACTTTCTTGTGTAGTGTTTTTCTTACCAAGCCTAGCAGCCTACACCTGGATACTTAAGAGAAGTGGAAATGGCAGATCTTGAGGGCAGCATCTCCTTTGGAGCAGACAGCAGCTTTTCCCAACACAGATGAAGGGCTTCCTTGTACAGAGTTGGGCCCTGCACAGCCATTATCTTAGGAGGAATCTGTTTACCTGTCCTGTCTTTCTTTTAAGGTCCAAGTTTTCCTCAATTAGGGCATAGACTTTATTGTGTCAGACCTGCCTGTTCAATCATTTAATCATCTCTGGAAGTCTGTGACTTTTCTCAGATGGGGGTTCACTCCTCCTATTTCTTTTGTAAAAGTAACTAGAGAATTCTGTTCAACTGTCTGTCCTTAGCCCCCACCTTCTCATTATCTGTTCAATAGCAACACAACTTAGCAGTTTGTATGTTTTTAATTACTTATTTTTTTTGTAACAGGTTCTTGTAATCCAGGCTGGCCTCAACTTGTACCCAAGGATGATCTTGAACTCTACATGGTAAATGCTCGGATTTTAGTATATGCCACCATAGTCATGCTGTAGTTACTTTATTGTCTTTCAAAAATCCTCCTGAATAATTCTGCTCTCTAATATCACATTTCCCTAAGTAATATCTACTAAAAATTTACCCATTTGAACAAGGACTATGTCCAACTATAGGTTGGAACAGTTAATCTATTATTTATTTATTGAGCCAATCTTTACTTTCTTCTTTTTCTTTTCTGAGACAGTATTCTCTGTGTAACAGAGAAACTGTCTGGCTGTCCTGGAAGGTGTGGTTTTGTTGGAGTGGGTGTGGCCTTGTTGGAGGAAGTGTGTCACTGTGAGGATGGGCTTTGATACTGTCAGGATACTGTCCAATGTTTCAGTTGACTTCCTGTTGCCTGCAAGATGCAAGACTTTAGCTCCTCCAGCACCACGTTATGCTCCCCTGCATGATGATAATGGACTGAACCTCTGAAACTGTAAGCCAGACTTCTGATGAAATGTTTTACCTTATAAGAGTTGCTGTGGTCATGGTGTCTCTTCACAGTAACAGAAACCCTAAGACAGAGGTCATGGAGTTCTGATTACTGGCTTGCTCTCCATGGCTTACTCACTTTGATTTCATATAGAACCCAAAACCACCACCCACAATGATCTCAGCCTTCCCCTAATGCTCACGAATTGAGCAAACGCTTTACAGCTGTATGCCATGGCTACATTTCCTCAACTGAGGTTCTTTCCTTCCAGATGACTCTAGCTTGTGGTCAAGTTGACACACAACCAGTCAATACAACAATCTCCAAGAATTGTAGGAAGGAAGGAGAAGGAGGAGGAAAATCGGACAGTGTTGGGTTACTCTCTTAGTCAGTGTTCCGTTGTGGTGAAGAGATACCATGACTAAGGCAACTCTTAGAAAAGACAGCATTTAATTGGGGCTTGCTTACAGTTTCAGAGTTTTAGCGTATCATCATCACGGTGGGAAGCATGGTAGCATGCAGGCAGACATGGCGCTGGAAAGTAGCTGAGAGTTATATCTTCATCCACTGGCTAAGAGAGACTTTGGGCTTGGCATGGGCTTTTGAAACCTCAAAGCCCACACCCTCATGATATACTTTCTCCAACAAGGCCATTCCTAATCCTTTTAAATAGTGCCATCCCTGGTGACCAAGCATCCAAATCTCCATGCCCATGTGGACTATTTTCATTCAAACCCCCATATTCTACTCCCTGGCCTCTCAAAGTCTTATAGCCACATCATAATGCAAAAATGCTTTCAGCCCAACTTCAAAAGTCTCCAAAGTCCATAAGTTTCAAAGTCTTTTCTGAGACTCACGCATTCTCTTAACTGTAACCCCCTGTGAAATAAAAACATAAAAGCAGATCACATATTTCCAATATACAATGGTACAGACTACACACTACCACTCCAAGAGGGAGAGAAGGACGCATAATAAGGAAATGGTGGACCAAAGGCAGAGCGAAACCCAGCCAGGCAAACTCCAAACTTTGCATCTCCATGTCTGATGTCAAAGCACTCTTCAGCTCTCCAACTCCTTTCAGCCTTGTTGACTGCAGCACACTTCTTCCCCTGGGGCTGGTTTCACACAGTCTGCAGCTCTCCTCAGCAGATTTACCATGACTCTGGCATCTGCAACAGCTTCGGGTGTGCAACCCCATCTTCACCTTCACAGTTTCACATAATAGCCTGTCTGGGCCACATGCAGGAAAGCCTCAGGGAGAAACCACAACCCCTTTCTTGTATCCTTGACTCTAAAACCTGAACCATGAGTCTGAAGCTGCCCAGTTCTGCTGCTTGCTGGGGCTGGAACGTGGCCTCCACGTTCAACTATATCTGCATCAGTTTTCTGTTGTCCACATTGTCCTTGACTGCTTAAGCTTTTCTTTAATTCCTTTTTTTACAAGTTGGGGGCTTAGCTGGGTGGGGTCTAGCCCTGAGGTCACCACTCTCTTTATTCCATTTAGCTTCAGCTTTTCTTTAAATTTTTATCCCCTTGAGCATAGGACTTACCTCCATTACATGTCCTGGTGTTTCTGTTCTTTCAAAATCGACAGTTTGTATTTTTCCTTGTTCAGCTCATTCCTTTTCATTATAGATCTGCATAAGAGTGGTCACTAATAACCACATGACAGAGTCAAACCTGGAGTGTCTTGAAATTTCCTCTGTCAACACCATTAATCCAAAACTTTTCAATTTAGTGCCAGGCAGATTTTTCAGACAAGAGCAAAATGCAGCCAGATTCTTTGCCAAAATATCACATGAATGATCTCTAGGCTACTTACTAATATCCTGCTCCTCTGAAACTTCTTGAGCTGCATTATCATAATTCAATTCACCCTCAGCACCATTGTCTTTCATGCTCCTACTTGTATGGCCCATTAAGCTCCACTTAATACATCCAACTGCTGTACTTATCATCCACGGTCCCAAAGTCCACATTCCATCTATAAACAGCATGGTTAGACTGTCACATCAATACCCAGCTCTCCAGTGCCAACTCTGTCATAGTCAGTGTCCTACTGCTGTGAGGAAACTGTTGTAATTCAAGAAAAGACAGTGCATGAGAGAAAAATGCCAAGAGACAGGGTTTAAGCTCCGAGGGAGTTGACAGGACTTATTTAAAGAACTGACCACGTTTCGTTGTCACAGTGTCTTGTAACTGTACTCAAAGCTGCTTGGGGGAAACTGTGGTGGAAAGATCACTTGGAACTGGAGTTCAAAACCATTCCAGACAGCATACAAAGGCCAACCTGGAAACTTACAAAGAGGCAAACCCCTCACAGTCCTTGATTTAGCGCTGAAGGAGTTCTGGACTTCAGACAGTCTGACCTCAAGCTCTCTCGGCCAAGAGTTTCTCTGCTCTCACTCCCCTCTTCCAAAGAAATGCACCTTCATCTCAAATAGAAAGCAAATCAGCTCCTTCACAAGGAGAAAGCCAATAATAAAGGCTGTGGAGGGAGGCTAGCTGGCTGGAGTGGAAAGGAGTGAGTGTGGAGCTGTCGGGGAGGGAGCTTTGACTTGGGAGCTGTATTGCCTTTGTTTTTGAAGTTATTTTAAGCTCCATCGCTACTGATGAGTAATTCTCATTCATTTTGTATGTGAACAACCTGTTGGAAGCAACTTTGCATAAATTTCTCTTTCTCTGGTTCTGCAGTAAAAGCATCATAGATTAAGTCAGATCATTACCCATCATCTCTTTAATTTCAATATTTGGAGTGAACCCATCTTTATACAATAATTGCAATCAGAAGAGGGATGGAGAAGCCTCTGAGGGAACATGCAGTTTTGTGGGCATACTTTTAAACCTCAGGGATATAGCCCCAACAGGACTTGCTCAAAGTTTATCTTGAATAGAAAGTCTCCACATCACCATTAAAAGTAAAAGTTTTAAAGAAAAGTTAGAGTAGGAAAGAGGAAAGATACTGAACTTGGGTTTTTGTTTCATATCTCTTTGTCAATAGCTATATATATTTTAGAAGATAATTTACCTTCCTGAATTTGTTTTCTTATAAAGGAAAACAATGAACTTTCTTAGTATATCCTTCTGTCTCTACAATTTGATGAAGCTGATGGTGGGATTTGATTGGACTCAGGTAGAACCTGGGATACAGGATAGATGTGGTTCAAGGAGGTTAGGGTTCAGATAGACGATCGCTCTGTACTTCTGCCACCTAAAAGCACTACACAAATCTAATAACATGCAAACTGAACAAAAAGAGGCTATTGGGAAATTTGTGGGCTCAATGCTGTGGAGGGATATCTTCTAGTGGGATTCCAAGGGGGTCCAAGTGAGGCAGGGAAAAGCCCATCATCAAGCTCTTGGAAAGGCCATCTCTGAGGTTATGCAATGGAAAAACAGACAAACGATGACTCAGAACCTCAGCTGTGTGTGGGAGCCATTGAAATAATCTGTCAAAGGGGAAAGGTGGATTGCAACAGCATCAACCCAAGCAGCATACAAATGAGGCCTAGGGTGGAGAACACATTTCAGCAAATGTGTTGTCAGTGATCAAGGTAGTGCCTGTAGGGTACTGGTAATCAACACGTGGGCTTATGTGCCTGCAAGGGATGGCAGAGGACTTCTGTTGGGACATCGTTCACTGTCTGGTGCCACATTAGAAACAGATTTTGTTGTGGCAAGAGAGTCTTCATTCTACACCTGACCTATAACCTGAGAGTTTTTGTCATGTCTCTGGCTTAAAGCTAATAGTGGGTAACAGGTTTCATGACAAAAGCAAGGAGTGTGCCAGCCGTTCTCTGCAGTGAGTTCAGTGGAGAAGACGGGCTCATTTTCCAGAGTTCTGTCAGACCCTTAGCATGCACAGACAGCAAGGCACTAGGCTGTTAGGTGTTGGCCAGTTGTCTGACTGGAATCATTTAAGCAGTGTTACTCAAAACAAGGGTTTCAGCAAATTAATTAGTTAGCAAATTGAACCTAGGACCAAGTATAGTCTACCCAAGCACTCTACCATTAAGCTAAATCTCTACTCCTAGAAAAAAAAGGGTTTTTTCATGTCACACTTCCCCCCTTTTTACTTTTTTTCTGTAAAGTATATTTTTTCTAACATAATATTTTTAGTAATTATTTAGGAATCTCACACAGCACAGCCTCATCACACTTGCTTCCCAGGCCAACCCACAACCCTCTCTCCCTCCGCCCAAAAGAAGAAAATGTACCAAGTCTCATTTGTGTTGCCCATCTACTCAATGGAGTATGACCAAACTCCCAGGACCAGTCCTTAAAGAAAATTGAGTCCACCCCCCTTCCCCTGCCACAGAAGCCATCAACTGTGATGAGCTAGCTACACTCAGCATCCCTATCACAATTTTTAAGGGCTCTCTTCAATGGCTTCCTGTCCAGACTATTTCTTTTGTGGTTGTGTGTGGTGGGAGGAGAGTTGTGGAAAAAGCTTTCAATGTCTCTCATTCTCAACTGTGAGTCTGCAGTCATCGATACCACTGCAACAGAAGCTTCCTTGCCTGTAAGAGCCAGAGGCAGCATGGGTCATGCACATCCAGCATGGACTATTAACATCCACATGGGCTCTGGCCACAGCACAGACCACATACACCAACATGGTTTCAGGCAGCAGCACAGACCACAGGCAACCACATGGCCTTCGGTGGTGACACAAATAGGGACATCAACATGGCCTCCAGTGGGAGCACAGACCATTGACATGGACACGGCTTCTAGAGGCAGCATGGACCATAGATCTCAACACATTCCCCCGTCTGAAGCAACCTGCTCCAACACCTGGTGCTGCTGGCGTGTCTCTAGTTCTGCCTCTCTCTACCACTTCTCTATCAAATATTTGTTCATTGTAGTGGCGTTGCAAACTGCAGTGTGTGTGTGTGTGTGTGTGTGTGTGTAATATGTATTTGCTGAAACAGCTTTACATACGTTATTGCAAGGAGTCATTGGTCTGGATCAAGGTTTCTTTCTCCAAAGCACCACACATACTGGATTATTGCTGAGACTGGTCTCAGATACCCTGCTGTTGCCAGGGTCAGGTGATTTTTGTGGTGGGGCAGGGCATTGGAGGCAGGTCACCAACACACATTTCCCTGCCTTTGGTGCCGGCTGCCCCTTGGCTCACCAAGTGTGACCGTTGCGCTTACAGACTGTGGGCAGTCCCGCAACCACATGCTCTGCAGCAGCGGAATCCACGCTTTGGGCCAGCCTGCAGGTTGAGGACTAGCCTGTTTCAGTAATGACATGTTCTTTGTCTGCTGCAACTGTACGCTCTCACACTGCTCACATATCCTTGGCCGTTCTCCACACATGTTCTCTCTGTCCACCATCTTTCCTTCCCTTTCTGTGAGACCACTTTTTAAAAGCATCTTCCCATAAGACCTGCCTCTTTCTTTTTCTTTTAGTTCTGGAGAGACTGTGGGCTCTGTAGACTCACCCTCCATTTCTACATCTCCCCTGCGAGACTCCAGGGTCTCTCAGGCTTCTTGGAGCTGATCTGAGGTCCTGGGTGCTGGCAGCCACCATTATCTTGGCTCTCCTTATGTCAGTTCTTAAGATTTCAAAAAATTATCCTTTCAAGTATTTTTTTTTTTTTTTTTTTTTTTTTTGTTACTTGTGCCTTATCACGATAACTAGAACATCTGACTAAGGTGCTTTTCTTTCAGGTGTTTCTCGCCTTTAACATGCGGATGCTGGATTGGTAGGATGTAAAGATTGAAACAAATCAATAGAAGTCATTTGTGAGTTGTTTTAATAGTTTGGTCAAAATGGCATAGTTAGTAGGTGCCCTAGTTAGCATTAACGACCGTCTTGACACTAGAGTCACCAAAGACTCTCCGTTGTGCACTGTCTTTATCAGACTGGTCTATGGGTGTGTCTGGACTGCCTTGTCTTGTTTGTCTTAATAGATGGAGGCGGGTCCAGCCCACTGTGGACAGCACAGTCCCCTGAGCAGGAGGTCCTGTGCTGTGTAAGAAAGCGGCTAAGCACGAGCCATGCCTTCTGCCTTACGTGCCTGGCTCCTGCAGTGATGAACTGTGACCTAGACATTAAGACATATAAACCCTTTTCTCTATGTTGCTTTTGATCAGAACATTTATCACGGCAGCAGAAATAAAACTAGAAGAGCAGACATGAGCAAAAATGTAGTTACAAGATCCTTTCATTTGAATAGTATAAAAAATTGTAAATTCTGGGCCCTAGAAAGAATGGGGTCCTCAGACTTATTCCTTGGCAGAGCAACAGATTTTTCCACTGGCAGAATCTCGTAGTTAGTGGGATGTATGGCCAGGACCTTCTCCTATCTGTGAGTGTCAGAGAGAACGAGAGCTTTCCTTTGAAAATCCAGTAAGATGTAAAGATGTTGGTAATGCAGACACAAGGGAATCATGAAAAAGCATCCTTTTTTTTTTTTTTTTTTTTTTAGCATTCCAAGTAGCCTTAGTTGTAACATAATCAGTTTCTGCCCAGGAAAGTGGCAATGCACGGTGCAGTAGTTGATGCCACAAAACTGTGTCTGGGGCGGCAATGGCAGCAGTGTAAATGCAGTGCGTTGCCCCCAAATGGACCTCTGAGAGCAGCTGTCCGACTATGGTGTTCCGTGTCGGTGACTACTTCCCTGGGAAACTTTGGGGGGTTTTGTTCCTGCTCATGTCACTTCAAGCTGTTCCCCAGCTTTCTGTTTGATTTGTAATCTGCTGAATGTCTTTGGTTTTCTTTTTGTACTTCCTTTTGGCTTTTGAGACAAGGTTTTACACAACACAGGCTGGCCTTGAATTCCTGAATTTCATGCCCCTGTCTCCTAAATGTTGGCATTCCGGATATGTCCTACCATGCCTGGCACACTTTTGATGGATTATTTTCTCCTTTGGCTCTGGAACACTTTTGTTTCTTCTGCTTACAGCCTAGGACCTGATGATGAATGCCTTTGAGGATCTCACTAAAATGCATCTATTTATGGTCTGTTATAATTGGGATGTCTGACATCAGAACTAGGGGATCTAGTTTTTTAAAGATTCTGAATCAATAGTTGTCTTTCTGAAGCAAGTAGCCAAAACCCAGATGTAAATCAGTTTGAACAAAAAGGAAATACGTTGACTCAGATAATTAAGAAGTGTAGAAAGGAACCTATTCAGGAGTACTGGATCGAGAGGCTGGCGTTGCCTTTATCTCTTCTTCCTTCTCTCTCTGTAGTGTCTTTGGTCTCAGATCTCATGTGATATCATGAAGGTGTCAAGTCACCCTAGGCATCCCCTGAGCCAGGGCTTTGATGGAGGCCCATGTTTGAAACCAACTGTCTGGTCAAGGGGATACAAGGACCTGATTATCTATCTCGAGTCTCCTGCCATCCTGAAGATTGGAAGTGTATTTTTTCTAATTTTTTTGTTGTCTAATCTTTCCTTTAGGATTACTGGCACCATGGACACATTGAGAACTCACTATACATTAGCTAGGCAAAGGAGATTCATTCAGAGACAGTGGGTTTTTGTTTGTTTGTTGTTGTTATTTAAGACAGGGTTTTCCATTAAGCCCTGGCTGTCCCAGAACTCACCCTGCAGACCAGATAGGTCTCGAACTCATAGAGATCCACTTGTCTCTGCCCACCAAGTGCTGGGATTAAAGGTGTGCACCACCACTGGCCAACTAGTCCTTGCTTTAAAAGAGCAGAGATTCTAATTAGAAACACGCACATCTAACTTATTACTGTCCAGGAAATACTTGCCACTATTCTGATTCAGTGATTTCAGTGAAACCCTTGTCCTGGGGAGCTTACACTATCAAGGAAAACAACAGAAAATAAGTTTAAAAAAAAAAAGTAAAGAAAATATATAGGAGTAAGTGACAAAGGAAGCTAGTTAGCTAAGGCTTCTCTCAGACAGAGCTAGAGGCACAGAGGACATGCAGGAGTGTGTGCATGGATAGCTGCAGGGAAGGCTAGTTTAGAGGGAGCAGCAGACACACACAGCAAGCTCAGCCGGTCTGGCTGGAGCAGAGGACTGTAAGGAGTCAGGCTAGGTTAGTACAGGAAAGTAGAAGGCAAGTTAGATTATGCATGATTTTGTAACCATGGTAACGTCTCTTGCATGGCAATAATTCGGGATCTAGAGTAGAGAAGAAACAGGATGCAACTTGTTTTTTAAGGAATCCTGTTTGAAAGGAAACAAACACAGAAGCTGAGAGACAGTTGGAAAGGTAATGTTAAAGCGTTCCGCCAGACTTGGCGGTGTACACCGTTAGTGCCAGCACTTGGAAGACAGAGGCAGGAGGGTCTATGTGAGTTCGAGGTCAGCTTGGTCTACAGAGCGAGTTTCAGGACAGCCAGAGGTATATAATATTCAGTCAATTGACAACCATGGTCATCTTGCTGTGTTTCTTCTGCACGAGACACCCCTCTTGCTTTGCTTTTCTTCATGGCAACCGTGTCTATGTTTAAATTATCTTCATGTGTATGGGTGTTTTGCTTGCACGTGCTGTCCCTACAGAGGCCGGAAGAGGCTCTGGACCCCCAGGACCGGAGTAACTGGCAGTTGTATCACAGGGAAGTGAACTCTGCAAGAACACCAGAGCTCTTAACCCTTAAGCCATGTGTGATGGGCATGCCTGGTGCACGCTCGAGAGGGGACAGAGAGGACGGAGGAGGAGGAGACAGGGAGGGGAGGGGGAGGAGGGCTGTAGTCATCCTTCCATCATGTGCATCTCGGGTCATTAGGCTTGGTGGCCAATGCCTTTAACTGCTGAGACACCCTGCCAGCCTGATGATTACTGTCCGAAATCACGTCATCTAAACTTGCTTATTGACTTTACTCCTCATGAGAACAGGACTCTAATTTGTTTTCTTGAACCTCTGTCCCCCCATTCCATTCCTTTGACTGTTTGAGCTAAAGACAACTCTTGAAATCTGTTAAGTAATCTACATTTTCCCAGAGAGAAGGTTAGAACGAATCTAGACAACGGATTAAATAAGCAGAGACCTTTGGGGGAATCCGGGTGACAGGTGGTGAGGGCATGAGATTACAAAGATGCTGATGAAATTGGACAACAGGATTCCAGGGAAGAAGAATCGACACCATTCAGTTTGGAGGTAGAGGAGTCGGGTGTATAAAGAAAATGCAGCCAGATCTTCATTTCCTCCTTCAGGCGTTAAGTGGGTGGTGGTGTCATGGGCAGAGCTTTGACACCAGCATTTTATTTTCATGTTTTTTTTTTTTTTTTTTTTTTTAGTCTAGGGGCATTTTTTGGGGGGGGGTAGTGAAATTAGGCAGAGTCTAGAACACGTTACCTGTTGCCGCAGGAGTGAACAGAGCATGTAGGGCGTCTGGGTGAAAGGTCTCATAGACTTCATGCTGGAGATGTGAAGATTGAGGAATGTATTAGACACTGTTAGTTTGGAATTCTAAAAACAGGGGTTCAGGTTTGGGAATTGTGAGACAAAAATGTCAACTAAGTCATGAACCTTCATGAAGTCACTTGGAGAAAAGGAAGCAGATGTTTAGTTGAATGTAGCTGGCGGAAACATCCAGCTGGAGTGACTTGTTGCACCTAAAGAGTGTGACACATATTTTAAGGATGCGTGTAAGGAAGAAGTTATGAATTGGAGAGGCATGGGAAGAGTTGCAAACACACTATTCATATAAGAAATTCCCAGAAACAAATTTAACTTAAAACAAACAAACAAGCCCCCAGGAACGGAGTCCCCTCTGCTTTCCTTTATCTCTATCTGTCCTCTGGATGATGTCACTGGCGTCATGGCTCCAAATAACAGCTGGTCAAAGTCACATCTCAGGACTTTGTCTTGTCAGTCACCCTTCCTGTTTTGTTTTGCTTCATGGCAATTATCACTGCTTGAAATCAAATATGTTTAAAGTCGTTTATTGTCGTTGTTCTCCATGAGAACAGGGCTCCATCTGTGTGTTTTGTTTTCTGGTGTGTCCTCAGCAACTACAGCAGAGTCTGGAAAGTCAGAGGCACCTTTAAACACACACAATAGCTTCTTTGCTGAGGCTGCCGTAGTCTTTTTGAAATTCTTTTCCTTCCACAAAGGAAGATAGTAAGGGAGCCTGGAAGGAGGGCCGACCACTCAATATACAGGAGTGCTTTGGAGACGGAGAGTAGGAGTGTAAGCTCAAGGCAAGCCTGGGCAACATAGTTCCAGTTCCAGGCCAGCCTGGACTGTATGAGTCCATGCCTCAAAACAAAGAAACAAACAAACAAGAAAGTAAAGTGTGAAACCAACATAATGTTTGTTAGAGTTAAGCAAAGGGCACTTGGTAGCTCAGTGGTTAGCGCTCTTGCTGTTCTTCCAGAGACCCGGGAGTTCCCAGGACTCAAGCTCGGCTCCCAGCACCCACACTGATCAACTCACACTGTCTGTAACTCAACTTCCAGGGCGTCCGATGCCCTCTTCTGGCCTCCCCAGGCCCCTACACACCCATGGTGCACTGGATGTAACATCTAGGTATACAATAACTCTTAAAAAAAGAAAAGACAACCCCCCTCCCCAAGCCAGTTGAGTTTGTAGGCTGGATAGGAAAGGACAAGAGCCTCATGTGGTAAATGATCATTATTTGTTATTTGGAGTTGCATCAAGAGGAATAAAAAAATCTAGTTTAGCCAATAGAACATTGCTTGGAGGTAGAGATGATGTTTGGAAGGGACACGTTTGATGTTGGAAGTTTGGAAGGAGTAGCTTCGGCATTGGACAATGAACAGAGACCAGGAGAGCCTTGCTTGATATGTGCAGAGTAAGATGGCCAAGTCTGGTGAGGGCTCAGAGAGAGGGGTGGCAAGATGACAGGAAGAAAGCACATCACTGACAGCATTCACAGAGCACATCAAAGGCCAGCTGGGGGAAGGCCTTGCTCAGACGGGTGAGGGACCTGCCATCTGAAGATGAACAAAAGACCACGTGGTAAAAAGAAGTTGGTGATTTCCACTCTTGGAAAGCAGGGACAGTACCCTAGTGCGATGCACTTGAGATGTGGCTTGGTTCTGTACACTGTGTGGATGGGGTGGATTGAAGAAGGAACAGGCACCAATTTCAGAGCTACGGCTTGAAGAGTTGTACAATCGCTTGCAGGTATTTTAGTATGGCACCCGGAGGAGGCGGAGCCAGGCTTTGGTAAGTCAGTAGCACTAGGGAAATCCCTTGGAGAAAGGGTGAAGTACATATTGGCCTCTTTTACAGGCTTTTGCTCCAGCTCAAAATTGACTGCGAACTGGCTGTTCAACAGTCGGGTCTCTCAGTTCTTTTGCTAGACAGTTCACTGTCAAGGTAGCTGGGGCTGATTCCGCAGGGAAGATGTTCTTTCGGAACAAAGATGGTACAGCCTGAGCAAAAGACTACTTGGCTGAGAAATGACCGATATCTCCATCTGACTCAGAGGGAGAGTGACATAGCTTGCATTCCTGCCCAGAAGGGAGATTTTCAACTAGAGAAATGTGGAAATCAGCAAGTAGTTCAAGGGCCTTCGGGTAAGGAAGGGGTGCCAAGGCTCCCCAGAGGTGGGAGTTTATAGGAGGCAGAAAGACATCCTGAGGACAAGTTTAGACAAGACGGGCTCAGGGAACGACATAAAAGGAGGTGAAGCAAGAAGTCTCAAGATTAACTTGGCGTCTTACAGGTCTTTTTGAGAAAATCCCCAGCTGGGACTGTCAGAGAGCCTTCCTGTACTTTCCTTGGGTTCTTGCCCTTGCCTCAAGCCTGCTTCCTTGTGGATATGCAATATGAACCAGTCTTTAGATGCTCAGTCTTGGCAGCATTTGAGATAACTCATTCCTTGCTTGGCAATTCCCCTGGGGAGGAGGGAGGACTCGAGCCTGTGTTAGCATGGTAATGCAGAGTGGAGGTCCGGGTAATATAATGAGGAGAAAACCAGAGTGATTTCCATTCTCTCCCTACCTCCACCACAGCACAAACACACATCAAATGTTCAGTTCTCTATTTTGCTTGTTGGTGGAGATATGAACAAATTCAAAAGAAGGTGATGGCATTTGGGAAGGACAAGGGTTAATAAACTTACTGATTGTTATTCTTTGGCTACTTTCTAGCTGTCTGTGGCCCCAGCTTTATTTGGCAGTCCTATTGTTCAGACAACAAAACAAAAACAGCCTCATGCTTCCAAGAGCTGTAACAGGCCAGCTAAATGATCAGAACATTTAGCCTTTATGAGACTTCTGCACAATCCTAAGCAAAGACTGGTGTATGCCACTGGATGGGCACCAAAAATGAACCTAAAGGGATTCAGAATATGCCTATAAATCTACTTTTTATTTTTGCCATGTGTCAAATATTTTTGTCATTATGACTTGTTCTGACCATTTGGCGGCATTTACAATTAATGCATCTGCTGTACATACCTTAGTTTGATGATGAGTAATCAGTCTGAAAAGGTTTTCATTGAAAAAAATTTTACTTAGATCCTCTTACAATTTGGAAAGTGTTTAAACATGATATAAGAAACCACGCCTAGGCCGGGTGTGGTAGCTCACGCCTGTAATCCCAGCACTCTGGAGGCTGAGGCACACAGAAAGACCATGAGGCTGGGACTGGCCAGGGCAACCTAGAGGGTTTAAGGGTAGCCGGAGCTTCAGAGTGAAACCATGCCTCAAAAACTATAAACCGACCCACCAAACCGAAACCAAAGCCTTTCTCCACTGTCTTTTCCTCCCTTCCCCTTCTGTGTTTCCGTTTATTTTGTAATATGTACAGCTCACCTGTATAAGGGAAGACCACGTTAATAATAAGAGCTGATATAGACGCGGGCTTGTACTGCGGACAATTTCAATTCTCAGAACCCGTTGGGTGGTGCATCTCTCTGTAATTTCAGTTTCAGGAGGTCCAAAGTCCTCTTCTGGCTTCTGCCCTCTAGGGCACATCTACACATGTGGCACACACTCACACACACACGTAAATAAAAATATGCCTTAAAATAAAGGAGAGGACATAGAGAAAATTTACTCAATTTCCTGAAACTTATTTGGCTGTTGGGAAATAAATAATAATAACAATTCTAGTTCAGCTCAGTAGTTTTTTTTTTTTTTAGTTACAAAATACGAAATGAAGTACACCTTAAGTTATCTCTTGACTTTGTTAATCCATGTGTTACATCATAGGGGAATTGTAGCCTTAAAAAAAAAGCAAGCATTTTATTAAAGTAAACTTTGAAGAGGAATGTGAACGCATTGTTATAAAGGTACTAAATCTTCCCATTTCTGTTGTCATGCAATTTTTAAAGATATTCTTCTTCTTATTATTATTATTAATTTTTTGAAATAGGGGTTCTCTGTTCTAGAACTCTCTCCATAGACCAGACTGGCCTTGAACTCACAAAGCTACACATAGCCTTCCTCTTGAGTGCTGAAATTAAGGGCATATGCCCTTAATTAACTATCAGTAGCATACGTATTTTAAGAGAATGAGACTGTACCCAGGACCTTGTACTTATAAAGCAAATGCCTTGCCACTGAGCTCCATCCTCAGCCCCTGGATGTGCACTTTGTATGTTAACCAGTCACAGTCGCTGCTGTGAAGATGCCCCCTTTCAGCTATAGTCAAAGGTGAACGGTTTTCTTTAGAGGAAGCCTTCAGCCTTAATCCCTGGCTACCCATTTTAAAATGTAATCCAACCCAATTGCGGTAGTTTTGGAGGAGGGCAGGAGAACACAGGTATATTAGTTAGTTTTGCACAGCCATGACCACAATGTCCATCAAAAACAACTGGTAGATTTATTTTGGCTCATGGTTTCTGTCTTTCGTAGATAGCCAGGCATTGGAGGCAATCTCAGTTCATGGTGGAAGTTACTCATTTTATTGCTGGCCAAGAGTCAGAGAACAACAGGAACCGGGGGCTGGATATTTCTGTGTGATAACCCTTTTGTTTGCTGTGAATATGTTTTATTTCCATTGGTTAATAAAATAGTTGATTTGGCCTCTAGCAAGGTAGAGTAGAGCCAGGCAAGAAATCCAAGCATGGATACAGGAGAAGGGCGGAGTCTGGTGAGAGGTCATTGAGCCGCTTGAGCAACAAGGTGTACTAGAGAACAGTTAAGGCCAAGAAGCCACGTGGCAAAATGCAGACTAACAGAAATGAATAAATTGAAGTTGTAAGAGCTAGGTAGTAATAAGCCTAAGAAATAGGCCAAACAGTTTGTAATTAATATTAAGCCTCTGAGTTATTATTTTAAAAAGTAGTTTCAGGGCTAGGTGGGCCAGAAAAGCCTCTGTTTACAGGATATAACCTTCAAAGGACCATTCCCAGTGACCCGTTTTTGCCATCTGTGACATATCTACTCAACATTGCATAGCTTCTTAAAATACCTCCACCATCTGAGGGATAAGCATTCAAAACAGGAGGTTATGGGAAACATTTAAGACTGACATCACAACAGGTCTGTTTCCCGTTGAAGGACTCAAACACAGATGTTTTAGGGATCCTGGGCTGGTAGCACGGATAGCTGAGCACAGAGGTGTGGGAGGACAAGGAAGGTGTAAAGCTGCATCTAGATTAAATAATAGACTACTGAATGATGACTGTCACTGAAGAGGTCAAGAATGAAACAAAACTTTCCTAGAATTGTATAGAAATGAAAACATAACCTATGGGGTATAGTGAAAATTGTTCTTAGAAGGATATTTTGAGTTACAAGTGTCTAAATTAAAGTTTAGAAAACTTTCAAATAACTTATTGATGCATCTTAGGGCCTTGTTTAAATAAAAACAAGCCAAATCCAAAAGCAGTAGATAGAAAGAAATAGTCTTAAGATCAGGGCATAAATTAATGAAATTGAAATAAACACACTAATCAATATAAAGAATTACTGAAACAAAGAGATGGTTCATTGAAAACCTACACAAGATTGACAAACTCTTAGCCAAATAACCAAAAGAGAATGAAGGCAAAATAAGAAAGAGATAAGGGGGGGCATTACAACAGATACTAATGAAATTATTAAAATATGCACATAACTTGAAAATGTATGTTCCACTAACTTAGAAAACCTAAAAGAAATACATTTTAGATGAATATGACTTACAAACTTTTTAGTTTACTTTTGACCTCAAAGTTAAACCAAGATAAACAATTTAAATTTAGATATAACAAACAATGAGATTGAACTAGCAATAAAAATAGCTCAACTAAAAGACGTGCAGGCCCAGATGGATTCATCGCTAAATTCTAACATCAATGTTTCTCAAATTATTCCATAAAATAGAAGAGGAGAGAACACTGCCAGACCCTTTTTTACAAAGCCATTATTTCTAAGCTAGATAAAGACAAAAGAACAATAAGAAAAAAAGAAAGAAAATTGTAGTCTAATATGCTTATGATGTAGATTTAGTAAAATATTTAAAACTCGAATTCAGAAACACATCCAAAAGATCGTTCACCAAAATCAAGTTGGCCTCATTCCAGCGACAGAGAGATGATTCCATATGCACGAAGCAGTAAATGTGCTGAATCACATAAATGTACTCAAGGACAGAAATCACATGATTGTCTCGGTAGAGGTAGAAAATGTTTGACAAAATTCATATATGCTTTTTTTTTTTTTTTTAAAAATCAACTTGACAGAAGTTAGAATTATTTGGGAAGAGGAACCTCAACTGAGAAAATGTCTCTATCAGATTGCTTTGCAATTCAGGTATGGCTGGACCCAGATTACAGGTTACCACTTAGGGTCCTGGTTCTGCTTTATATAAGAAAGCAGGCTGAGCAAGCCATGAGGAACCAGC
This sequence comes from Phodopus roborovskii, assembly GCF_943737965.1. Taxonomy (NCBI): domain Eukaryota; kingdom Metazoa; phylum Chordata; class Mammalia; order Rodentia; family Cricetidae; genus Phodopus; species Phodopus roborovskii. The sequence continues at coordinate 11,982,056 of NW_026126563.1, forward strand.
TGGTAGCAGAGTTTCTCCATGGCTTCTACATCTTTTTCTGCCTTGGGAATCCTGTCCTGACTTCCTTAGATCATAGACTACAGGCTTTAAGATGAAATAAACATTCCTTCCCAAGTTGTTTTTGGCCATAATATTTTGTCACAGCAATAGAAACCCCAACAAGACACCATTTTTTTCATGATAAAACCTCGAAAGAACTAGGAACAGAGGGAACATATCTCAACACAGCTTGGGCCATTTATGACAAATCTATAACCAACATCTTACTAAATGGGGAAAATAGAAAACATTTCTAATGATATCAAGAGCAAGACAAGGGTGTCTACTTTCTCCATGCTTAGTCTGGAGTATGAAATATAGATAGACAAGATAGACGTGGAGAAATACCAAGAGACTATAATCATCAAGAATCATTCATGTTAGCTTAAGGTCTTAGAGGCCATCCCATAGGCAGTGGCCAATTTCTGAAAGATTTTTATGTGGTATGGGATGTAGTGTGCTCAGATTTGAATAGTAATGAAGCCAATCAGAAAAGAAAGTTGGAGACGACTACAGAGAAATGGAAAATAGTGGTAATTTGAAGCAGGCAATAGTAATAGAGTAGCTTATAGAGTGTTCTAGTCAGTAGGCAAGATGGCTAGATGTAATGACAGAAAGAAAACAGTTAAAGACTAGTCCCACGTTTTTGACTTGAAGGACTGGGTCATGTCATTTGGCGAAACAAAGAATGGGAGAAAAAATGTGGAAGAGAAGAGTTTGCTTTTGGACCTAACAAGTTTGATTTGGTTATAGAAAATAGACACTGAGATATCTAATAGATATATATGACAGACCTATAAACAGAAAGTTCATAGGTTAAAACACCCAGGGTTGGTTGTATGACAAAAATAAAATCCCTAGCCTAGTACTTATAGAACAGAAAACCTAGCAGGCAGAGGATGAAAATTCCACAAAGATACTCAGAAGTAACTGGTAAGGTAAAGCCCGAGGGTGTGTGGCAATGGAGGTCCAGGTAGGAGTTCAGAGGAAGGAGTGATTAGCCACACTGCTAAGAGCCGCCAGACGGGAGTTCACTGTGTCTAACCGGTCATTGAGGTCATGCCTAGAGCATTTTTTCACAGGAATACTGGGGTCGGAAACAAACTGGAGTAACTTGGAAATGAGTCAGGGCCGAACAAATATGGATCTTTAGGAAGTCTGGCTTTGAAAAAGGGCAGTTACTGTGATGAAGTCACTCATTTTGAAACACTGTCTTAGGCTGAGCTGACTTGAAACCCGAGGAGAGGTGAGAGATTCGGAAATTTGAGGAAGGAGCAGGTTGGCCTTAGACAGGCCAGTCCAGGTTTCTTTGTCTGCTATAGCTCAGGGAAGAACACAGAGCATCTAACATCCAATTTTCCACTTTCTTCAAACTCCCAACTTCAAAACTATCCCTCATACTTGGAATTGTAAGAGATGTCTTATAAATATTTTCATGCTATAATTCCAAAAGTAAAAATAAGTCCCAAAAGCAAAAGAAGAAAGGGAAAAAAAAATGCACTACACTGTTAGAGTTAAAAAAATAAATGAAACGGACACCTTGGTATTAACCAACAGCACTCTAATTGGACTTCAGACCCTGTCAACAAGAGAGAAATCATGCCTGGTACTGGAAACATAGCTAACTGCCAGGAGCTAGTGAGGCCATGGGTTTTGAAGGAGAACCTACTACTGCCATTTTACGGAGTAGTGTAATTCTTAACTGCATTCTAAATATTTACCCTTCTACCCATGGATAAGCTTTAACCTTTCTTTGCAAAGAAACCTTTCTTTGCAACAGTTGAAGATGAGTACCTAAAACAACTACCAGTCAAAATGCAGAGAACAAGTTATCTAATAGTGTCCAGCGCCAACTGATAACATCTACTACAGAACTCCCACACCTAAGGCTCAGAGAACATTGCAGAAGAGGGGGTGGAAGGACTATAACAGCCAAAGGAACAGGAAGTCTGCTGTGAGATTGTGTCTCCTACAAAGGATCAGGAAGCTACACCATGAAGTCTCAGCAACATGGCTCATAAACAAGATCTGAACAAGGATGGCACCAACAGACATGCTATCATGGAAGGGGGAAATCTCACAAGGCCACAACTCTAGACAAGGGACTACAGGCACCTAAGGGACTCTGCAAGCGGTAGAAACAGTCTTCCTCAGGCTGAGTGGGGGAAGGACAGAGAAGGGAAGAGACACCTTACTAAAGAGAATTGTTATGGGCTTAACAGGATGACCCCAACTAAGAATCTAAGTGATAGTGGAGAGGCTGCCTTAAATGCCCTTCCCCTATAATGAGATTGATGACTGCCTTAAATGCCATCCTAGAGCCTTCATCCACTAGCTGATGGAAGCAGAAGCAGACACCCACAGCTAAACACAGAGCCAAATTACTGGAATCCAGTTGTAGAGAGGGAGGAGGGCTGAGCAAAGGAGTCAAGACCAGGCTGGAGAAACCCTCAGAAACAGCTGACCTGAACAAGGGGGAGCTCATGGACCCCAGTCTGATGACTGGGCATCCAGAGTAAGATTGAACCAAGTCCCATGAACATGTGTCATTAGGGGGTGGGAGGAAGTCGCTGGTTATTCTATGTGACCTCTGGCAGTGGAACCAGTATTTATCCCTAGTGCACGAATGGGCTTTGAAACTCCATTCCCTATGGAGGGATACTCTCTCAGCCTAGATACATGAAGGAGGGCCTAGGTCCTGCCCCAAACGATGTGACAGATTTGATGATCCTCCATGGGAGGCCTCACCCTCCCTGAGGAGTAGATGGGGGGTGTGACAGAGAGATAGTGGGGTGGGGGATGGGAAAGGGAACTGGAATTGGTATGTAAAATAAGATTGTTTTTAATTTAAATAAAAATTAATTAAAAAAAAAAAAAGAAATAGTCAGCCGGGTGTTGGTGGTGCACGCCTTTAATCTCGGCACTGGGGAGACAGAGGCAGGCTAACATTATAGGGACTGAGCAGGTTGTATTTATATATTTACACACACACACATACACACACACACACTCACACACACACATATGCACACTTAAAAAATAGGTCAGAGAGAACAAAGAGTGTAATGGGAAGGGTTGGAGGAAGGAAAGGGAAGGGCAAGTTATGCAATTATATTTTAATTACCAAAATTTAAAGCTCATGAAATGATATTCAGATTTGTTACGCAGAGAATAAAAAGAGTTCACTCTCTTTGACATAGATAGAAGATCTGGACAGAACTCTCAATTTTATTAACCTAACAAGGCAGTGGCAAATTAAACATAATATAGCCAATACACCAATAGTAATTAGAAAGAGATAGAAGATAACAAAGACCAAGGAAGAACCTGGTCTAGAAAAAAATATAATGAAAAGAATAGAAAAGAGTTCTTCACGAGTATTTTGACTGTAGAAGAATTCAGCAATAACACACAGCTGCAACAATAACAAGTAGCAAATATCAAAATGCAATGAGCCAAAGAGATAGAGAATCAACAACATTGTAGAAGTAATTTATGCAGAGTAATGGCCAAATTAGATGCCCTAAACCAGAATTATTTATGTAAAGGATGGGCTAAAAACCAATGCAAGTACATAATAGACATGAGACATACTATGGAGGAGATTCTTGATAACAGAAAGACAACTGGAATCACTGAAGTAGATTGCTAAACAAATAGCACAGGAAATATCCTGATAAACACAGAGAATATACAATATCTATTTTGTAGACTGTCATATCAGTCAAAGAACCATTCACATGTATAGGTAGATATACAATGTTACCCCCACACATTCAAGAATTCAGTCAACAACACATATGAACCTCAATGGAGAAACAACGATCATACAAACCGTCACTGAAGAATAAATTAGAATACGAAACTCAAGAGTGAAGAAGACACGAGGAAGGCGCATGCAGGGGTGATGAGATCATTAGAAAACGATCTGAGGGTCAAAAGCTGTAGGGATCCTTGTGGTATCAGCGCATGTAAATGTGGTTAGACCTAACGGTATAAAAAGAATAGATGAATGAATGAAGATGCAGGGGGGAGTGAGATCGTGATAATTGCTTTTTTAATCTTAAGAAGGGATCAATCGATACTGTCTATATTAAACCCATAGTTTCACCATAGGTTAATGGCCATGCTGCTCTGCTCACGTGACTTTCATTACTTTGCTTTATTCTTTCTTTGAAAGACACATAAAAGGGATAACTCTACAATAGGTGTTTGTTCATCCAGGAACAACTGTCAACTGTGTATTATACTAAATGACTCTGGGGAATTACAAAGACATTGAGAACATACACGTTGCCTTTGAATGGTCTCCATTTTACTGACAGAGCTAAAGTCTATGATGAATTTACTTCACAGGATGGAAAGTCCCCTGGCTTTTATGGTATACTTCCAGCATGCTTACTAATGCATTTGTTTTGGACTCCAAGGCACTGTCGTTAGCATCTGTTTCAGAGTATCCAGAAGTGGATCAGTTACCCTGCTGGCAAGAGGACAGAGTAATGAAGACAGAAGTTTATTGGCTTTCACATTTGGAGCAAATTCAGAACAGGAAATGCAAATGGACTAGATCCTAAATTAACCAGAACTGCTGACTAAGTGAACTTCTGAATTTAAACACATCAAGTTACTGTGAAATAAGAAAATATCACTAACAAAGACTCACATCAAGGATATGAGATTTACCTTCAGGGTCCATGATGGAAGAGCAGAAAATTCAAGTTCAGCATCATTCAACTTGTATTTCCATCCTCTTTCCTGCAAGGACAATGATGCAATGGCACAGTTCCAAGGCTAGAGTCAGGGAGTGCTGAAAAATGGATGAGTGCTCCAAATGACAAACCAGAGACATGAGATTATGCTTATGATGCTATGCCTCAAGTACCAAGGCATGCTTTTTTGCTCTAGGAAAATCTTTAGTAGCAAAGATGGATACAGAAAACATTTGCTCATGGATTGTGAGCACTAACATGGAAGACTCGCTGGGCTCGCCTGAGCCTTACAGCGTTTAGGAGTTTTAGCTTTGGTCCGCAGTGTTTGGAATTGTGCTTGTCAGGGTCTCCCTGGGTCCCTCCAGGAAGTGCCTTCTCTATGCTCTTCATAGCTCTGACCACACTGGGGGACCTCATGGCGTTTGGACCTCATGGCGTTTGCTGCGCTCTTTGCTGGAAGTTTTTCTTGACTTTTCTTGATCACGTTCCCACTACAGTGGGAAGCCAGACATCCTACTCTGAACTTAGGTTGCCACCCAGGACCAAGTTGAATTGTTATCAGGGCTAGCTAGCATGATACCACCAGTGTACTGTCATGGCTAATGTGAATGAGTTCTGCGACTTTAGACTTATTTTGTTTGCTTATTTAAGTAAACAATTATGTTAATCACAGTCTTTAGTTCATAAAATGTCATTGCCATTGTGTCATGAATGGCACTTTGTGTTTGGTATTAGAATGAGCAATAGGTCTACTATATATTAAACAGCTCATGTGTTATCAGTAACATAACTATCTTTTTCCTTTCTGTTTAATTTTTAATTTCTCTCTTCACAGGTGACCAGTCTTTTGAAGCTAGCAGATAAAGTAGATATCTTTATTTAAATACAATCCAATTTATAAGAGCACCCAAAAATTCATTGAGGCATTAAGGTTCCAGATATAGCCACTCACAAAGACAGTGCTGTTAGTTATGTAATGGACAAACAAAGAGCTGGTGAGGAAATTCCACCAGGCAGAGGTGTGACAAGACAATCAGTCTGGCGATGACTTCGACCCTACTCTGTAGGGGCACATTGCCATGGTGTGACAAGGACACTGCCTGAGACACGAGCACCATGACATGACGGCAAGTAAAAGCTGGTATGTGTGTGTCTAGTTTTGTAAATCAGGAGTTGTTAAAAGGTGAGGAAAGCTTTGAACATTTACACTGCAGTCCGAATGAGTTTTCTTGTGTTCTGTGTGTCAGGACGTGCGAATACATCAGCCCTCTTCCTTTGTTCAGCTTACACGCTGGTCATTGCACTTCTAGCCTGTGAACAACTTATTCAGACCAAACTTTCCTTCTCGCCAAGTTAAACTTCTGATCGTATAAGATGAAGAAGCCCCTGGTTTATCGATTTAGTTATTTGTTCTAAATTAGCTGAGGGATTTCTTCCCTTCCTTCTAGGGCTGGCTGTAGTCTTGTATTTTTGCCTGAGCATGCCTGGGCCTTGGGGTGGGGGGTGGGGGGTGGGAAAAGTCTGCTCTAGCAAGTGCATGGACTGATGGCCTTCTAGTTTGCAGTTTGCAGGATTTCTCTGAAGCTACAGCCCCTCCCCACCCCCAGGTGTGTGTGGTGGTGGGGTGGATCCGATGACTTCACACACAGAAGACAAATGCTCTTCCATTAACCTAGCTTCCTCGACTACTTGTTCCTTTTTGTTTCGAGACCAGGTTGCTCAGATAGGGCCTTGAACGAGAGAGTCTTCTTTCTTAACTTTCTAAGTAGGGTTATAGGCCAGGTATAAACCTATTAAAAGTTCTGTAAAATTAGAGCTGAATTATGAAATTTGCAAAGCAGCTTATTATAAATAGTTTGAGAAGGTAAAGGTTCATGATCATTCTTAGTCTGAGAAATATTTTTTATTTTCATTTTCAAGAAGAATAGTTAATAACTGAAATGTACCCGTTTGGTTTACATGGATAAAAGCGTCTAGTAACGTGGTTGTTTGGATCATGTCATCAGCGCCACCTAGTGTTCAACACACGGACAGACACATAGCCAAACTCCACACACATGGCATCTCCATTCTACTGTGGGAGGACTCGATGCAAACACAAAGCCCATGTTGCCTGCAATGGCTTACATAATGAAGTTCTTTTTATTAATTAAGAATTCTTGTGCCTTCTAGAAGTAGCTGTGGAATGTTGGGCGGTCAACATTTTGAGACTGCATTGGTTCTTGACAGTCACCACCTAAAGGAACCCCAACCTACTAGGTGTGGGGGCATCCTCTAGCCATATACTGGCTGGTCTTCCTCATCTCCCAGATGAGGAACATTCCTGCTTATCACGCCCTTCATCTGACTACAGTTGGGAAAAGCTGAGGCCAGCAGGTGCATAGGACATTATGATATGGTATCTTTTTATTACCCTGCACAGCATGTTTCTTACAACAATATACTTGAAAAAACTTACTTTGATAGGCTATATATAGTTAACTGTCCATATTATGATACATTTCTAGGGATTTCTGAAATGTATTCATTACATTTAACATTTAAAAACCTCAGGCAATTGAAGGCATGTATGAACAGTTTTTTTTTTTTACAGAAATATTACAGTCTTTCTTATTCTTGAAAACTCAAATTTTGCTGTCAATTTTTAGAATCACAATATAGGGGTGCAAAAGAGCATGTGCATTCTTCTTAAGATGAAAATCATTCAGCCTCCCCATACAAAGTCTGATTTACCAAACCCGAGTCCCGGAGAACACATTTGGGGCATGGACCCAGATAATGATGATTTTTAGTGCTTTGAGAACCACATGTGAGAACTCTTGCAAATGACTGATGGCAGAAGTGACTGGTCCAATGTCATGTCTCTAGTAATAAAAGTAGGACATTTGTTCAGTTAGGTTGCTTGGAGCATTTATTAATTGAACCAGTTCCACACAAGCATAGGGAATTTGTGCCATCTCAGGTAGTAAAGGTAGAATAATTAGTTATATTTTCACACAAGAAATAATTTTTGACTACTATGTATAGCAATATATTTGTTATTATAGTTTCATTTTACAACCCCTGTCTTCATCCTCTATATTATTCCCAAACCTTTAAGTGAGCTTTTATGAGCAGGGATAGAAGTCCTAGTGGACATGTATCTAAAGTTTATTTTCTCTAAAACATGTCATTGAGTGTATATACTCACACACAGAGACACACACAAAGATACACACATACACACACATAGACACACACATAGATACACAGAGACACACATATTGACACACATACACACAGAGACACACCGACACACACACACATACACATGCATAGACACACACATAGATACACACACATACATGCACACACATAAACACACACAGACACACACACATAGACACACAGAGACACACACATCACACACAGACACTCTCATACACACACACAAATACATACACACACACACAATTCATAAAGGTTGGTTAAAGGAAACCTCATAGCATTCTCATTTTACAGGTGTGAAAACTATTAGGAAGAAGTTAAGTGATTTGCCAAGAGCCAGGGAAGTAAGAAATGCCAGACCGGGGCTTCAATCTCAGAGCGGTCCCCTGTTGCATTCTGGATGTAATTTGCTTTTGATGAAATGTGGCTTACGCATACACTTACAGGAGAAAAGAATCTCCTCTTGATCAACATGGTACACTGTGCAGCAAACAGAAAAAACTGACATCCATATGACATCACAAAAAGGAAAGGACATAGCTCTGTTTTCAGAATGAAGCAGTATTTGTAATGGACAGAGCCAAGGCAAGCTGAATTATAAAGCATTGTGATGCTGTCCTCTGAGATGTGCACATGCATTATCTTACCAGTCTTCAAAATGCCCCGAGGGAGATGGGAAAGGAGCCATAGAACAAACTCAGCTACATGACACAGTTCTCTGTGGATTCCAAAAGAGACTTAGGGACCACGCCTTTGGTTTCTTGTCCCCCAGTATGATGCCAACCATTGCTTTAGGCTTCCTGCCTTTCCCAGAGACTTCTCTAGATTTCTATTTTCCAGGGCACCCAGACCCCGTCTCGCTTTCAATTAAGTGTTCAGTAACAACAATAACACAGAAGTGAGTGTTTATTCAGATGGAAATTAACACGGGTGCGATAACATTCTGTTCTGTTTCCCACTCCCAAGGTCGTAAGGAGGCTTATGCAACGAGAGAACACAAATCTGTGGCAGGTGGAGAGCAGCAGTACCTACCTTGTGAGGTAAGAGCTGTTTTCAAATGTTCCCACATGTATTAGTTCTCTAATTAAAACACCACCGATGAAATGAGTAGGATTCCCATTTGGTTCACCTTTATAGATGAAACTCAAGGGAAACAATGATTGACTTCCCCCTGCAGTAAACTGTTGGTCTAAATTTTAACCTGGCTCATTTAGCCACACAGAGGGTGTGCAGACTCTCCTTTAGCTAGAGAGTAGGCGTCTATTTCTTTAGAGTCCCGTGGTCTGTGTTACAGCGAATATGGCAACTTGGATTTGATTGTCTGCTGCTTGCCTGTCTGCTGTCCATGATGTTAGTGGTCATATAAGCCGTCCAAGCCTGAATCTCTACATCAAAGAAACACTATGATAATGACTGAAGTTGAAGTAGTTTGGAGCCCAAGAAGGATGGATTGGTAGCACACAGGAACTGAGGACATACCACAATGGAGTTCATCCTCCCTGCTTCTCTGGAGTATCAGTTTATCTCCAGCTGCGACCCTGCCTTCCTGTGCTGGAGGTCAGTCAGAAAGAGCAGGAACACATGCAGTCTTTTGTGAGAGCACAGGACCTTCAGCCCAGTCACAATCCTATTCAGGATCTCATTCTTCTGGTCAAGCCACTCTGACACTGTGGCCTGAAGGGTTAGGTACTGGAATATTCCAGCTTGGGTTACTGGACTTCAGGTCACAGGGCACAGAATTGACTCCACTCAAACCAAGTGACTGGGAGAGAGCTTTTTTTCTGGGTGGGCGTTGTCCCAAATTAAGACGGTATTCTAGATGCACACTGTGAGAATTTTTGGCAAAATTTTTATTTTTTAGGCTTTGTTTTAAGTATAAGTTTTCTCCCTTCCCTTCCCTCCTCCAAGACTTTCCTTCTCTCCTTCAAATTCATGGTATCTTTTTTCATCAATTGTTATTTTATGTATGCATATATTTGTATATTATATATTCCTAATTATAACTGTTGAGTCCATATACTATGAGTGTATGTATGTTTTCAGGGCTGACTTTTTGGCACTGGAAACCAATTGGTATGCTCTTCCCTAGGGAGGATCACTTCTACTCCCAGCATTCCTTAGTTGCCTATAGTTCTTTGTGTAGGGTTGAGGTCTTGTGGGCTTTTCCTTGTCCAGTTTGCACGTTCATTGCTGTCCTCTGTGTTCAGTGATGTTGACGAGACTTCACGGGTGCAGCTTCTGATGTTAGTTACTAGGAGACACAATCTCACAGCAAACTCCCTGATCCTCTGGCCCTCACAATCTTTCTCCCCCCTCTTCTGCAGTGTCCTCCAGCCTTAGGTGTAGGTGTATTTTGTAGATATGTGTAATGGGATAGGGCCACCACAACTGCATTTTGATTGGCTGTGGTTTTGTGTATCGGTTCCCACATGCTGCAAAGAGAGATTCCCTGGATGAGGGGTGAACACTGCACTCATCTGTGGGAATAAGAACAAACATCTGTAGATTGTTGTTAGGGATTATGCTGGGTTAGTAAATGAGTGGTTGTGGATTTTCCTCCAGTTGCTGTGGCTTCGCTAGCACTGAGTGGTCACCTAGGTTTCTCGTACCAGCATGGGCTCCTTCTTGTTGAGAGGGTCTTCAGTCCAGTTAGAGGGCTGTTGGTCACTGCCTAGGGATTTGAAACTATAAAGTGTGAGTGCAAGATTGACGTTTCTACCAAATGTATGTCTCTATTTGCAAAGTTTTATGTAGTTCCGGGTCTCTATCACATTTCATTGCTTCCTGGGCAGTTACTGTAACAGTTAATTTTGTTTATTTTATTGTTTTTCATGTATTTGTTGAAACGTTCATACATGTGGCCAGCTGCTCTTCTTACCCCACATGCATATCTAAGCAACACATGCATGTTCCAGTCTTACAAGTTCTTGCTGACTCAGAGACACCTATACCTGGCTACCTGAAGGCTTTGGATCCATGAGCAGGTGGGTCAAGGACACCTCTTCCTCTCAACTGAGGTATGATGGTTAGTTTTATGCATCAACTTGACTGGAATATCCAGACATCTAGCAAAACAGTATTTCTGGATGTGCATGTGTGAGTGTTTCTGGGGTAGATAAGCATTTGAATCAGATTCAGTGAAGGCATTTGTTCTTGTGGATCCTGGTGGGCATCATCCAGCCCACTGTGGAGAGAATGGAGGAAGAGGGAGGAGAAATTCACTCTCCTTGACCTGGGACATCCATTTTCTCCTGGTCCCGAGCATCAGAGTTTCTAGTAAAGACTTTCACTCTGATTCTTAATCCAGTAGCCTCATCCTGCTCGTCTGGACTTTCAGGCCTTTTGGACTCAAGATTGCATCATGCCACCGGCCTGGTTCTCTAGCTTATGGATGGCATGTTTCTGGCTGCCCAGCCTACGTAGTTGCAGGAACCAATTTCTATAATAAACCCCTTCTTCTACATTTATGTCTATTAGTTATTTCTCTAACTAATAGAGCTCAGTATTTCATCAGCATCTTAAATTCAATAGACAAAACATGAACCGTCATCTTCAACCCTAAGCACGTCCCTTCTCTATCTCTGTCCTTCTGTTCATCTAGGTACCCAGGAGAGAATGACAGCTCTTTCTCCATTTCTAGACTAGCTGAATAAAAACAACCACTCTGCTGGATTCTAGCTGCCATCCCTCAGGTGTTTCTAATGCTCTCATTTCCTATCGTCACTCTTTGTCCTGGTTTTCACCTTAGATTTCACCTTCCTTAGGTTGCTATTAGGAAATTTTCTACACTGCACATTTCTTTCCCAACTAAAATTCTAGTGGCTTTCCTTCCCTCCCCTCCCCTTCCTTCCCTTCTCCCTCCCTTACCCTCCCTCCTTTCTCTCTTCCTCCCTCCCTCCCTCCCCTCCTCCCTTTCTCCCTCCCCTCCTCCCCTCCTCCCTTCCTCCCTTCTTCTCTCCCCATCCCTCTGCCTCCCTCCTTCTCTTCCTTCCCCTTCCCTATCTTTCCTTCCTTTATGGAGTATGAATGTTTGTAACCCCAAGTCTCCTCCTTTATTGTTCTCTGGACTTATATTTGTCCCTGATCCCTTTCTGTTTCCTTTTGAAATTCCAGCATCTGATTGTGTTGAACTGGACATAGTATCCTGAAACAGCATGGTGCCTGTATCTCCATCTCTAGACCTTAAAGTGAGCCCATTGGTTACTCTTCATTACAGAGCTAACAAATCAATGGCACTGTGTTGGCTGTGGCAGGCACTTACTACTGAGAGCACCTATTATTTTCCATTTTTTTCCCCTGTAAACTGAGTCTTATTTGTGCATTGATTGAGGTCTATCCAAAGGCTGAATCCATTTGTGCTGGAATATTTACTCTTAGATAAAAAAAAATTACCCTGGACAGTGATAGTTTGAAGTGCCATGATTATTCCTGGAAAAACAAAACAAAACAAACAACAACAACAATAAAAACCATGACACCCAGGGGTGAGGCTGTCGCTCAGGGTAGAGCTCTTGTCTAGCGCACACAGAGACCTGGCTGTGAGTCACAACCCTGCCTCTTCCCCAGTATAGTTCTGCGGTTACTGGGTATAACTGGCCATGGGCATAGCCTTAGGGATTTCAGCACTGGTCTTCAGAGTGCCAGTGTCTCAGGGTGTGTCACCCAGAAGGGGGAGCTTTTCTAACCCATTCCCCTCAGTGAGTGGGCAGATGAATTTATTAGGCTCTGAGAGGCGCGGAATACATAGTTTTAGTAGTAAGGGAAGGAGACATGGCTCTTGATGAAGGAAACAAATCCACATGCTAGCCTGACCTTACAGTCGGAGGAAGAACACACAGGGAGGGTGAACTGAGGGGGGCTGTGCCAGAGAGGCCAGAGCAGAAGGTCCCCCAGTTTGTCTTGGGATGAGCATTCAGGGTACAGGCTAAGCTGTACCCTGGGGAGGAGCAGAAACATGACAGTCAGATAAACAGTGGATTAGTAGATTCATATCCTAGGCCTGGATCTCCCAGAAACTAGCTGTATTTGTCTGAGTCATATATTTTTCCGGTCTTTGTCTGGAGGATAGTAGGAGAAATTACTGTTTTAAATCAGGTTAGTTTTACTATAGTGCACCCCATTAGCAAAGTTACAGCATGCAATGATACAGTTGAAGCAAACAGATTGTAAAGTTTTCTGAGTTTCTCCTGGGGTTTTACCATACAACTTCGCCATGAAGAAATTCTGGTGAGGGGCTGGAGAGAGGGCTCAGGAGTTGCTTCTGCAGTAGACCTGGGGTTATGTTTCCAGCATCCACATGATGGCTCACAGCATCTGTAACTCCAGTTCCATGAGCTGGCCCTGGCAATCACATGTTGTATGCAGGCAAAATACTCAAACACATAAAATAAATCTAAAAACGAGAAAATCTATAGACGGTCCAAGATTTTTTTTTGTCATGAAAATATTGACTACAAAGGGAATCTCTCATTACTTTCATCATATCTGATTATATTCTTCACAAGGAAGTGGGCAACTGATATTGGATTTACATTTTCATTATGTTATTATATTTTAATCTTTAAAAGTACTCATAAAAGAGTTGTTTCTAAAATCCAAATATAATTATCTTTAGGATCTGAGCTTATTTTAAACAATTTTTAAAAGGCGATGTTTAGAAAGTTATAAAAACGAAACTACCATTTATAATCACTGCTTACTATGTTCTATGAGGTCAGAATTTTTAATCAAGAAAGGGAAGTGAGCTTGAGAGAATGGACACAGCGTGGTTTCAAGCAGTCACAAGCACACTTTTCCTAGGATGGAGCAATCTATCTCACATGTAAAGTTATTCTGTATCTGGGGTTGGCAAAGAATTGGGAGAGATTCCCACAAGATCTGATTATAGCAAGCTCTTGGACAGATGCTTATCTCGACTTAATGGTGTTTTCATCCACACTAATTATGTGGTTGTATGACATAGCCTTGCAAATCATATCATGCTCTGGTAAAGCCACGCTGATTCGCTCCGATGATTTCCCCGATGAATTGGGGATAGTCCCCAGGATAGAGTCCAGAGGCTCAGCTGATGTTATTTGGGAAAATGGTTTTTACGGTCAATCCAGGAACATGTCATCAGATTTCATTTCTAGGGGATGGAAATTGATCCTTCCGTGGTTTCCCTTTGGCTCTGAGAGCTCTTGCAATGCGGTGTCTGTTTATAGGCAAAGGCAGATGCTGAGGCGTCATAGTTCCCGCAGTTGTTTGCACCACCTTTTCTAGGTCCCAAACAGATGCAGCCTGCTTTACATTGACGTTTGTTCATTTTTCTGTAGGTTTCTGTTTCACTGAGCTACTGGAAGAAGCAGAGACAGATCCAGATTGTCCCCATGTCTCCTGCAGACAGCAGAGTCCTGTCCCATATGCCACTGTCACACTCACCCAGTGTTGGTGCAGAAGCAGCCACAGCCTTAGGCATCATAAGTCCTGGGCTGGAGAGATGGCTGAGCCATTCAGAGTATTCGTTCTTGCAGAGGAAGGACCCGGGGTTCAGGTCCCAGCACCCGCATGGTGGCTCACAACCATCTGTAACTCCAGTTTCAGCAGATCTGATGAGGACACCAGGCACACATGTGGCGCACATACATTCATGAAGGCAAAGACACTTACGCATAGAATAATTTTTAAGTTATGCTTAAAGCCAGGCATAGTGGCGCACACCTTTAATCCCACACTTGGGAGGCAGAGACAGGTGGATCTCTGTAAATTTAAGGTCAGCCTGGTCTGCAAAACAAGTTCCAGGACAGCCAGGGCTATTATACACAGAAACTTTGTCTTAAAAAAAAAAAAATAGAAGAAGCTTAAAAAAATTCCTGTCATTTCTTCTGATTCCCTCAGTTGACGAGAGTCCAAGGAAAAGAATGTTCCTTTCCAGTGAATTGCTTAGCTGTTAACTGGTCAGCTAACTGTGAGCTTTAATTCTTAACCAGTCATTGCTTGCCCTTGTCAATCAGTCTGTCTAACTAGTACTAAAGGAAAAATACTTCTTTGCCACAACTTTAACTTTTCTTTTAACTCACTTCTCCCCAGGCACCAAGTTACAAGTTATAGGTATGAAAGTGGAATGTAAAGTTTACTGGGACCACCAAGCTGATGACCTGAGTCTGACACTCAGAATCCTCAAGATGGAAGAAGGAAGTTATCTTCTGATCTCTGCACCCAGCCTGTTACATTTGCACACTCGCATTTGACCCCACACTGCAACAGCAAACAAACAAGTTAAAAAAGTGTAAAGTTAACTTTTCTAGTTCTATTATTTTATAACCAACCCATGAAGAGGTAGGTGTTCACTGGCCAGTGGGTGGTAAGTGGAAGTCCAATTTTATTTCTTTTTTCAGGTTGGGGGCTTCATGTGGAAACTTAAGCGACCATGGATGGAAAGTAATTGTGCAGCCACATATGTTAGATTCATTTTAAATGAATTTTGGGGTGAAACATCCTGGCAGTTGTACTGGTACATTAATACTGTCAAAACATGAAAAGGGTTCTCTGTTTTTTTTTTTTTTTTTTTTTTTTTTTTTTTTCCCCTCTTACCCTTGGTATTGGAGGTAAACACAGGGCCTTTCATCTACTACAGATTTACATACCCAGAAACTCTTGCTTTTTGAGTCAGAGTCTAGCTGCTTGCCATACCAGGATCTAGGTGGAACCTCTCTTTACACACAAAAGTTGATAGGTACATTTCCTAGAATCTTAAATGTCAATTCCACTGATAGTGTGCTTTACTTAGAAATCTGTTTTAGTGTAGCTGGCCTATGCTTTTCATGCAGGGCTGTCTTAGCTGTTAGATGGTCTCTACAATTAGAGATACTCTTCTTCTTGTTGGGTGGTGTTGGGGACTGAACCTAAGGCTGCACAGGTACTAACCACATCTTACCACTGAGCTGTGTCTCTAGCCCCCAGAGATGCCTTTGTGAAAGTGAAGGCTTCCTTTTGTTGAGTGGATTAATCAGCAAAGACTTACAAGGAAGACTAAACACCTTCAACAAAATTCTGTGGCACAGGCTGGGACTGTATTGCCTTAGGCTCTGTCAGAGGATTTATAGTCCCAGAGGGATCTCTTGAATTTGGCAAATGCTTCCTGTTTGCTGAATGACACATTCCTCTGGCAGTGTCAAGGTAGAGTGGGAGTATCCCTGTACAGTTTACTCAGCTTGGACATTGCCAGGAAACCTAAAGACTTTGCTTTGGAAAGCACACAGACTATCTTTGCAAACCCCAGAGGATCAGGAGGAGAAAGCCACGCAGGCTCCAGAGGGAAACCCGGGCTTTGAAGGAGGACAGGGCCTCTCCTCTTTTCCCTTTATCTCACTGCAGAAGGTAAATCTCCTCCATCTTGGGTTGCCCCACTGTGCCCAAGGGGGAGCACAGTCCTCAGTCTCCCTCTGGTGGACGTTGTACGTACGCGCTGCTCTGTCAAATTAAGGCAGGAAAGAACTTCAGAAATACAAATACACTGTAAAAAATATTTTAAGACACTAAATTAAGTTACACATCCACTTCTGAAATCTTGCTTTATTTCAAAGGATTTACCCACACTTTTGAAAGTTTAAATAAGTAGTTCTTTGACACAAAGCTGTCTAGAGAGTCTCCTCTCTACTTGATGAGAGACATAACCCTTCTTCTCCTATATTGTAACAGAGGAAGGCCAATGCGTGGGCTACATAAAGTGTGTCATTGTTAATAAGCGCCTGGGCAGTTCCCTGGAAACTTGCTTTGGGAACTCTCACAGTGAGTCCTGTTCCTGGGGAGTGGCTTCCATTCGGGGTCCTTAGGTGATGTTCAGCTCTTTGGAGACCTTTCCCTCAGGAACCCAGTGGCCAGTCCTCCGAATGCTCTCTTCAAATGTGGAAATAAAGTGTGGCCACTGCTGTCTGCAGAGCCCCACGTGCCTGTGAACTCTGTCTCTATATTCTTTCGTCTTCAGTCAGGCTCAGGCCCCACTTGGGACGCCAGAGTGGAGACAGACATGTCTGTTTCCACCAGTTCTTCCCATGGTTTGGGACGGAGCCATTAGTCTCCCTGTCGCTTTTTCCTTTTGTTGTTTTTAAACTTAGTCTTTCCCCGAGGCAGGCTATCTCTGCAGCCCAGTAACGGATAGCGGTGCTGCTTGGTGGCAGTTAGGTTTAAATAAAGAACTTTCTAGACTTTGGTGCTCTGAACAGGATCTAGCATCATTTTGCAATTTAATTTTTAAAATTAAGAACGCAAAGATTTCTCTTTGGGTGATAGTTTCAGCTCTAGGGATTTTGTCACGAGCATTCATCACCACCAGATCCTTTGTTTTTCATACTTTTTAAAATTTAAATGTGAAACAAGCTTGTTTTACATCTCATTCCCAGTTCCCACACCCTCCTGTCCTCCCCTGTTTCTCCCACCAACCCCATCCCATCCCCTCTCTGCTCCCCAGGGAGGGTGAGACCTTTCACGGGGATCTTCAGAGTCTGTCATATCGTTTGGAGCAGGGCTCAGGTCCTCCCCCGTGTGTCTAGGCTGAGGGAGTATCTCCATATGTACTAGGGATAAATACTGACCCACTACCAGAGGCCCCATAGGCTGCCCAGTCCTCCCAACTAACACCACATTCAGGAGCTCTGGGTCGGTCCTATGCTGGTTTCACAGCTGTCAGACTGGAGTTCACACGCTCCCCCTTGTTCAGGTCAGCTGTCTCTCTGGGTTTCTCCAGCCTGGTCTTGACCCCTTTGCTCATCATTCCTCCCTCTCTGCAACTGGATTCCAAGAGTTTGCCTCAGTGTTTAGCTGTGGGTGTCTGCTTCTGTTTCCATCAGCTACCAGATGAAGGCTCTAGGATGGCATATATAAGGTAGTCATCAATCTCATTATTGGGGAAGGTCGTTTAAGGTAGACTCACCACTCTTGCTTAGATTGGTAGTTGGGGTCATCCTTGTAGATCTCTGGATTTTTCCCTAGTGCCAGATTTCTCTTAAAACCTATAATGGCTCCATTATGGTATCTCCTTTCTTGTTCCCCTCTATTCTTTCCCTGACTCAATCTTCCTGCTCCATCATGCCCTCCTCTTCCCTCCTCTTTCTCCTACCCCCTCCCCCATGCTCCCAGTTTGCTCTGGAGATCTTGTCCCTTTCCCCTTCTCCAGGGGCCATGTCTGTCTCTCTTAGGGTCCTCCTTGTTTCTTAGCTTTTCTGGCCCATCACCAGCAGATCTTACTAGCTCAGTGCCCCACACTCTACCTCATGCTATCTTTCGTTGTCCTACGTTCATCCACTCTGTTCTGTCTCAGTCCCTATTGCTTTACCTTTCCCATAATAGCATAAAACGAGAGGATGTAAAAAGCAACATGCTGAAACTGGCTTCTTTCATTCCCTGTGCTATCTGGTATTTTCATGTCGTGGACTGCATGGTTCTGGGATCAAAATTCACTTATTAAATCCTACTCCCTTGATGTGGGAATTCATTTTGCCCATAGCTTTGGGGTACCAGCCTTATGGTGCGACCTCTGTCTCTGTCCTTTTAAGAGATCACATCAGCACAAATATATATATTTGTTGTTCGTGCATCGATCCCCGATATGATAATATTAGTAGAGGTCCTTAGATTTGGGTTGGGTCATGAGTGCAGAGTTCCTGTGATGACATTACATTGGTTCCACTAATGGAGGAAGATGAGGGCATCACTCTCTCCAGCCTGTGAGGAAAGTGATATGACTGCCCTCAGCCAGGAACTGCGCTTGGCAGTAAGTTGATCTTGGGTGTTCCAGAGTCTAGAACTGTCACTAAAGTTATTCTTCAAGCCTAGGTGACACCAGACCAGCTTAATGTCAGCAGTTGGTCCCTTGTTTCTGAATGGTATCCAATGAATGGATGTATTAATTGTTCATTTTTTTTTTTTTACCAAGATACACTGGAGTTATTTGTAGGTTTGTTGATAATAAAGGCAGGTGTTAAAATATTTATGCAGGTTTTAATTTTTATTTTTGGAGGATAAATAACTAATACTGACATTGCTCAGACACATGGCAATTACATGTTTAATTTCACTAGGAACTAATTGTTCATTAGTTTTCTAGATTAACTGCATCATTTTGAATTTTATTCACAGCGTATGAGAGTTCTAGCTTTTCTATCCAGTATTTGGTTTTCTTATGTTTAAAATTATTTATTATTATTTTATCATCATCATCATTACTAGTGTATGTGCACATATGGATATGTGTTTGCCATGTGCTGTGTTTAGCTCCCGTGCAATGGCACATGTGTGAGCCAGAGGACAACTTTGTGCAGCCATTTTTCTCCTGCTTGCATGTGGGCTCCAGGTCTCAAACTTGGGTTGCCAGGGTTATGTAGTGTCTTTCCCACTGACTCATCTTGCTTGTCCATTTGCTTTTAATTTTAGTGACCTTCATCAGCGTTTAGTGATCCCCATCCTAGGGTTACTTTGTGATTCCATAGTGGTCGCAGATATGAGCCTTCTGCTAACCTTTAGGAGCTCTTTGTTCTGGGTGCAGACCCTTTCATGGCCAGGGATGGAGATTTTCATCCGCTCTGTAGCATATCCTTTACTGTAGTGGCATTTTTCATGGGGAGAAAGGTTCTCTTCCTATGTTTTTAGTTCTATGGTAGAATATGAGTATGAATATGATGTTCATTATTCTAACCTCCCTTTTTTTTCTGTAAAAGGAAACCCATTTATTTACAGTTTGGCCAGACAGTGGAGAAACCTGTTTGTTATTGGACCTGGGGGTCACAACCTGTGCCCCAAATTAGGTCTCACCACTTGTCTTCAATAAACCAATTAAAAGAGACAAATTAATAATGGGAAGCAGAAAAAGGCAATTTATTCAGCATGGTCACACTGGAAAGAGGGACAAAGATTCAGTATCCCTCCCAAGTTTGTCTGTCTCCAGGGCCCTCAAGTGAGGTCAGAGTTTAAGTAGAGGACAAGGGTGGTCTTCCTTTCTAAACTGAATGGTGACTTGAGGGGCTATTGGAAGTGCCACAGATTATTATAGACAAGTTTGGGAGTCTTCCTGTGTGAATGTAGTCCAGTAGAGCACCTGCCTCGTGTGGGCAAGACCCTGGATTTGTCCCCTGAAAAACACAAATGTGCATGCGTGCGCACACACACACACACACACACACACACACACACACACACACACACATACACTACCTCTTTTTTTTGATACTGGCATTCTGTAGATGTGTTTTGAAAACCATTTTACTTGAAGGTAAATCTTACTTGTTTTGTGATTGAGGAGATAGCTAACCCTTCTCTTGCCCAGCACGTCATCACCCTCCTAGCCGGGTGGGAGAAGGTAATAGTAACTCATGGGATTGATACAGAAGAGCCTGAGGACACTGGAGGGTGGGCTTGCCAGCAGTGTTGTAGGCTGGCAGAGGCCTTCCTGATTGCTGATCAGCTGGCTCTCCGGAGCCATTAAGCTGGACACTTAGGACCATCTCTTAAAGATTCTAGAAGGGTGTGGATATACTTGGGAAAACATCTAATTATTTTTTGTTTTTATTTCTTACCAATTTCCCGTAAAGCAGAGAAAATCTGTATCATCACATCTGATTGGTATGCGAGACTTCATCTAAATTTAAACCGGCAGACCCTGGTGAGGCAGACACTTTTCCCTTCAGTAATTTACTGCTTCCTCTGCCTGAAGAATCTAGTAAACCAAGTAACAATGGAGTTGGGGAGAAAAGGAATTGTTCTCATCTTTAAAATAAGGAACACCATGTTTTGGCAAAAGCAGCCCTAGCTTGCTACTGCAAACATCAGCAATCTGGCCACAGACAGCTGTGTACTGCTGGTGCCCCCTCCCCGGGAAATGTGTGTACAGTTCAGACATACACACTGGACCCAGGCGGCAACAATGGAGAACGGGACCTGGAGGTCTTTTCCCAGGTTTTATCTTTAGCAGGCATCAGTGTCCAGTGTGGTAAGTCAGCTACCACGTTCTCCCAGTAAGACTCTAGCTTCCTCTGTTTGTATGAGGTTTCCTCCAAGTGTGTGGCTGAAGAGACCCAAGTCCACAAAGAGTAGCACTATGGGACAGGGTTAATGCCACCTGTCTTCCCTTGTCTGCTCTACTCTTGAGGGGTGACACACTTAAAGCAACAACAACAACAACAACAAAAACAACTCAAGATCCATACATTTTGAGTCCCAAGGATCTTATCCAGGAAAATGTGTACTTACATATTACAAAAACTGCCAGGCAAAAGATGTAAGTTTGCTGTCTTAGAGCTGAACTTAACATGCCACCATGAAGAAACTTTATTTTAGAAATGGATCGAAGTTTATTTAACGATATATAAATGGCATTGTTTTGGAAGCAGGAGTACATAAATTTGGCTTTTTTTTTTTTTTTTTTTTTTTGCTGACAAAAGTTGGGAAACAGCTTGGGTCTCAGAATCTTTTCTATGGACAGAGTACTACAACATGACAGAGAGCTGAAGGGGCAGACTGCTGAGAGCATAGATTGACAGGTGTCATGACAGATGACATGTCCAAGGAGATGTGACATGTTCTTCTCACTAAGGTGCATCAATCACCATCCCAGTTAAAGTAGATATCCAGGATTTGGTTCCATATGTCTTGGGCAGGGCCTGAAAACTTGCATTTTAATGATTTTTTAAAAAACTGTTTTAAATTTATGGCAACTTCATACATGTATACAATGAATCCTGATCATATCCAGCACAAATGATCCCTCTAAGTACTGATTGGCCCAGCGCTGCCCATCCTACCTTCGTGTCTGTTTCAAACAGTCCAGTTAGTGAGGGCAGGATGGGCGTACATCTCATTGACTCCCTTCCCCAGCAGCCACTGACTGTTAACAGCTTCTCAGCTAGGGGTGGACCCACCCATGCCCCTTGCCCATCCATACTAGAGTGATGACTAAGCGTAGCTGTTGTGTGTCCATATCACATCCAGAAGATGGCATTCAAAGGACTTCTTCCAGTCTTGTTTTTTATATTCTTTCTGGACATTTAGGTTTGTGTACTCCAAAGCCACTTATTTTTAATACTTTGGCCAGTTACGGAGTCTTTGTATTGACTACTACTGCCTATTGTAAAAAGGAGCTTCTCTGATCGAGGTTGAGAAGCACTAATCTATGAGTAAAACAAATATTTAGAAGATAATTTGACAACATATCCGTTTAGCAAGACAATAAGTAGTTGGTCCCGAAGCCCCAGGGCTTATCACTTTCCCAGCCATGGGTTTGACTAGGGTTACTGTCCAGGCATGAATTCCTTACTATGGTGTAGGCCTCAAATATGATTAGAAAGGTTTTGGCTACCCTCATGACCGTCAGGTCACTGTTGCACCAGTAGGGCAGTCTTGCCTGATAGGTAGGTGTTGTACAATGGGAAGTGCATTGCTGGATTAGTCCCTTGATGGCCTTTCTTCCCCAGCACCCTCCAGCATTGTGGAAATAGCACTAGGGTAGGGGAAGATGTTATCAGGTCATTTCTCACTTGATTTCTCTTTGTCTTACAGCAAATGTGTGTTGTGTCTTCAGCAATAGAATCTCATCTAGCAAAGGCAAGCAACTAAGAGAAATGGCAATTTCCTGTGTTATTTTGGAGACCTCTGGGAACCCCAACCAATATCTTCTTAGGAGGTAGCCCTAACTGGCCACCATGAATGTTTTGCCATTAAAAAGTCATATATGTACACACACACACACACACACACACACACACACACACACGCGCGCGCGCGCACACACACACACACACGCACACGGCTGTAGAGATGGCTCAACAGTTAAGATGGCTGCTTTTCCTGAGGACCCACATGGTGGCTTACAGCCTTGTAACTCCAGTTGTAGGGGACCACACACCCTTTTGTAGCCTCTGCATGCACCAGGCATGCATGTGGTGCATAGACATACACACAGGCAAAACACTCAAACACATAAAATAACTAAAATGGTTTTTTATAAAATTATATATTTTAATTAGCCTATAAAATAGTGGATTTCCATAAGATTTTTCATATATCCTTAGTTTTGGTTAACCTATCCCACCCTCATCTCCTCCCATCTCTCTGCTCCCATTCTTGCTCAAACCTTTAGCCTCTAGCATCCACCCTTGCTCCTAATGACATTGTCTGTAATGTCCCTGGTTCTGGTGTGATTGCACACCAAGAATCTCTACCATAGCCCTGTCTAATTTTACATTTGAAGCAAGTGTCTGCCTATTTTGTTAAGGTCCCGCGTTTATCCGAGATAAACTCTTCTTGAATATAAGATATTACCCTCTCTCAAGGAAATTGTTTTAATGATTACTGCATCTTCTGACATCAACAACATCAACATCTGTGATACAACCTCTTAAGCTAATTATGTAGTCAGAGTACAGACGTGCTGGGACCGTGTCCATCTGCTGAAGATGCAAGAGCCTCTCACTGCGTTCCTTCTGTGTGCTATAGATGTCCCTCAAAAGGCTGTCTATTGTCACTGTGCCCTGCCTCTCTTACCAGTTTCCTTCAAATCAGGCTATGAGAATCTCTCACAAGCATTTCTCCTAAAACAGTTCTCAAGGTTCCCAGTGCCCATCGGGTCACAGTTGCAGGTCTGTCTCACCGGCACCAGTGTGTTTGCTCCACTTAATTCTCCTCTCTCCTTAGCCTTGGGACATACTCTCTGAATTCTCTTTCCATCCCACAGTCATTCCTCAGTAGATTCTGTCTACTTCTCTTGGCCTCCCCCACTGGAGTCCTGTAGGCCTCATCTTTATTGATACTCACTCTCTAAATGATTGTCTTCAGGATTATTGCCCATATAATGGGAATTTGCAAACTTATATCTACAGCTTGCTTTCTCAAATGTTAAAATCTAAATTCATAGGTGTAGTCCTCGTTTGGGAGAATCGTATGAGACTGTAAAAAGACAATACTCTGAAACTATATAAAGGCTTCTTAATAATTGACAAAGAATACTGGGATTGTTTGTGACTTCATTAATTTTGTTAAAATATTGGAAACTTTAAAAATAAAAACTAATACTTAGGTTATTATAGTTTTGGATATTAAAAACATGGAGAATTAAAGTGTTTTGTTCCTTTGTAAAACAGTAGTTTGAGATATCTAGAATAAGATGGCAGACTGGAAGTTTCTTCTATGTGACTCAGTGAAGGAGACAGACAAGTCAAGATAACAAAGAAGAGACCTTACTTCAAGAGAACAAGCCAGAGAGCATTGGAAGTCACAAAAGTGGTGACAGACAGCTACAAAGTAAACAGGAAACAAAGGGAACTTTGTGAGGAGCAGTACAAAGAAGGCCCTGGCTGTGCCCTCTCTTCCCCCCAGAGGGGAAACAGAAGCGTCCTCCAATGGGTACCAGGTGACAGGGACAGTCTTGTCTTCCCACAGGGTAGTTTTGCTGTTCTCACTGGTGAGACATTGACTCCTCTGATATGATCAGCCAACCGCAGAGAGATCTGAGACATGGTCAAGAAACCAAATTTAATGATTATGGCCTTGAGTTCTTGATTCCTGAGAATCATGTGAACAGAGTCCATCATCAGTAGTGAATACTAACTACAGCTTGTTGTGGGTCATGGTCTATCACACTGAACTTATAAACTTGATGCTGTGCTTGTATGACACTGAAGGGTGGAAGCCCTTTGAGGCACATATATGAGTGATACAGGAAGATGGAAAAAGAGCCAGGATGCTGGACTGGCTGTCATCAGGATACATGAAAGAAACTAGAACCAGACAAATACAGCATTAATATTTTAATCTGAATCTCTCTCTCTCTCTCTCTCTCTCACACACACACACACACACACACACTTTTTGGGGGAGGAGAGGAGGAAGGAGATGAGCAGAGGAGGGAAGGGAGAATAAGTTTATGGGGTATGAATATGAACAAAGCATAAAGATATACATGTATATCATACTGAAGCTTGTATATAAACTAGAAGCATTGATAGCAATAAGGGGATGACATTTCTTGACATTGTGGCAGATTCTGCAATAAAGTGCAGCTTGATCTTGACTTTTTATTGTGTCACTTGTAATACAGAGTATTTTTTCCTATGCTTTGAAAATTATTTTATCCCCTTCTAAGTTTAAGCCAGCTTCCAACATTTTAGCATTCTCTGGGAATTCTTTTAATTTGAAATAGCTTGCTTATATTGTTTTCTGTGGACCATCCTCATCTTTTTCCTTCCAACTATGTTCTTATATTTTGAGGCAGAATCTTATGTAGCCCAGGGTGGTCTCCAACTCATCATACAGAGGGTTGACACTGAACTGATTTTCCGGCCTTTACTTCCTTGGTGTTGGGATTGTAGACATGCCAGAATGATATGGTGCCAGGAACTGAGGACAAGGCTTCATTCACGGAAGGCCAGCACTCCACTAACTGAGCCATGTCCCCAACCCCACTTTCTTCCTTTATGGTGATAAATTTACTTCATGTGTCTGTGGTTGAGCAACCAGTATCACTTAAACAGTGGCCACCTCAGTGTCCTCGGCTTAACTATTTCTCTTTACAGCTACTTCTATCTTGTTTTAAATTCCACTTCGCTTCTTTCCCTTCACCACTCTTATCTTTGATGAACAGTCTCCTTTTATGATTGTCTATTTTGTGAAGTATCACGGGGGTTTATTGCTGAGTGACAGGGAACAACATAATGACACCCTTTACTGGAAGCTGCGTTTTAAATGACAAAATGCATCATCTATACTTTGCACCTCCCTCCAAGGATTAATTCACATCTTAAATCCTCTTAGAAATCTTCTGCAAGCACTTAGCTTGTAACAATATGGTCTCCTATGCACCCTTGCAGAACTTCGTGTGAACTACCCATTGGTAGCTGTGCCTTGGTGCCCGACATTAATTTTTTATTTATATATTCTGGCTCAACTTTAATATAATCAACTGTGGGAATAGACTATATCTTACAATTATATCTTCAACAGTACCTTGTACAATGCCCTGAGCAACAAATGCTACAGATGCTGAGATTAACATTGTGGTGAAATGTTTATCAAAGTATACTCATAGGGTATTAATAGGCACTGCATGAGCAGTGGTGTTCTATGTTCAGTTACGGGGCAAACTCCAGAGGACTGCTTGGTACCTTTAAATGAACCAAGTTGCATTTGCAAATCTATTCCAGAAAAGGTCAACCTATAGGTTCCCCAAACTTACTTGACCATAGAAATTATTTTTGTGAAAGTTTTCCTTAAATTAATATCTTGAGATGTATACCCAACGTTTTCCTAAGCAAATTATTTGTTTACATAGAAATTTTTGGAGTCTAGAGCAAAACTGTGGATAGACTGAGGTTATACAGAGAATTGCCATATGATCCAAGAGAGGCTTATGTTATTATAAGAGACAACATGTTCATACTCTATAAATCACTAATGAGCATGTCAGAAAGAGCACTCCAAATCTCTAACATTTTTGGCATATATTTAATGATCGCACATTTTTATCTTTTCATTTACAAAGTATAATATTTTATTAACTCTTTGAGTATTTCATAGAGTTTAATTTGATCACATTCACCCCCATTCTTTGCGTCAGATGCATCCCCCACCTCCTCACCCCTCCCAATTGTGTCCTCCTTTTTTTTTTAACAGCTCAGCTTTTTGCCGCTCATATGCTCACGATCATAGGGCCATCCACTGGAGTGGATTTGACCTATCAGGGGCCACACCCTTCATGGAAACTGACTTTCCCTACCCCAGAAGCTATCATATGCCAGTAGCTACTCAGCTAGGCTGAAGGCTCACGAGGTCCTTCTCCATGCTAGAATATGGAGTGGCTTGGTCTTGTGTAGGTAGCCACAGCTGCTGTGTTCTTAAGTGCAGAGTCCTGTCATGTCCAGAGGACACTTTCTATTTGGTTCTTCTGGCTGCTGGCTTTTACAAAACTATAGGGCAAGCCTTAAAATTGGGAAGTCTTGCTTTTCTGGGATAAATTTGGTCTAGTTATAGAATCTGATTATTTAAATACATTAATAGAGATGATTTATTAATACCTACCTAGTTCAGGTTTTAATTTTTATTAATTTTAAGCGTTCTTACTTTTTTTTTGGGTTAGCTTTATCACACTTTACTATTATAGTAGAATAGTCAAGTGGCTTGAGAAGCCTTCCATTTTTTTTTTTTTTTTAAATTAGGAGCAACAACAGCTGTAAGACATCTTGAATTTGGTGCCATTTTTAATGGAAGAGTTTTAGTATATATTTTTCCAAATTGTATAGATGGTTGAATGCCTTGATGGTCTACTTATCATTTAGACAGTTGGAGAAGTTTTACTCATGCCGGGGATGAAGTTCTTGCCCAGCACCTGCTTTATCTCCCCGTGCTCCATGACTCAAGTGTGTGGTGTGTGCAGCACCAGGGCCTTCCTATCAAGTTCTGGAGGGAAGCCTTGTGTCTATGTATAGTGGCTTCAACAGCTCCAAAAGACGTAACCCATTCCTGCCACTGGGCTTTTTGTTAGCCTGTGGTTTCTAGGAGGGGCAGTAGGGGCACTGTGCCCACTGCAGGGTAACTTCATTTAACATTTATAATTGTGTGAATGTATAGTTTAGGAAGCCCTAGCAGAGGTAGGTCTCCATGTGCCTTCTTCATAAGGTCTTCAGGGTTACCCCTCCCTGAACTCCCTCCTCCACTCTTCCCTTCCATCTCCTGCTCCACTCGACCTTTCTTGCTCTGTTAGTCCCCTTTAGCCCTTTTCACCACCACACTCTGTTCCTCTCCCTGGAGCCTGCCCTCCTCCATAGCCCCTTCTGAATTTCCTGACTCATTTACCTGCAAAATGTAGAATTTCATCATTTTATTTTATCAATTTCATGTATCAATCTCAGTTTCCCCTCCCTCCCCTCATCATCTCCCTCCCCCCACCTTCCCCTCACTCCGCCCTCCATCCACTCCTCAGAGAGGGTATGGTCTGCCATGGGGGATCCACAAAGTCTACCCCATCACCACCACGCTGAGACACGGCCAAGGTCCTCCCCCGTGTGTTTGGGCTGAGCAAAGTATCTCTCCACAGGAACTGGGCTCCAAAAAGCCAGCTCCTGCACTAGGGCTAGATCCTGGTCCCACTGCCAGTGGCCTCATACACTGCCCAGTCCACCCACCGTCGCCTGCATTCAGGGGGTCTAGTTCAGTCCTATGCAGGTTCTGCCAGTGCCAGCCTGGGGTAGGTGAGCTCTCACGATCTCCGGTCAGCTGTTTCCAGGGGTTTCCCCATCATGGTCTTGATCCCTTTGCTCATATCATAACTTTTCTCTCTCTCTAGAATTTCATTTGAATAAAATGTGTAGATGTGCCACATTTTCATTACTCATTCATTTGTTGATGAACATCTAAACTTTCAATTTCATGGCTACTGTGAATAGAGCAGCATAGACCACCATCTTTTCATATATGTTCAAGTTAGACCAAGATTATAAAATACACACATTGTCTTTTACACGCTTTCCTTGCCTTCTTCATAGTGCTCAGCATCAATTCATGGCAGAAAGGACAACATATCTGAAGCCACATAACGGCACTGACTCTGGTTATGAGCTGTGTGACCTGGGGCAAGTTAGACCCTTCGGCCTTTAATTTATTATCCAAAATAGGATAAAACATTGTACTAGACTTTCAAAAGTAATATTAAATGAGATAATATTCTTACCATGGTCTTCACGGACAATTATTCATGATTAATAATTTAAACATTGTATCACGATGACACATTTAGTACAAATCACATTTTCTAAGCCGTGGGACTAATATTTAATTTTCACACATGAATATCCCGGACCTAACCATAAGTGGCCATTCTGTTAGACTTTAATCAGTGGGAGGAATACCTGGGCACCTCCATAGGAATGAGAACCAAGTTTCTTAGCCGCCAGCACATGCTTAGGATCTGAAGTTTTGGTTCTCATGAATTCCCAGGCATGTAGGTCAGGCTTAAATCCAAACACTGTTTATTTCAGTGTTATTTCTGAACACTTCATCACAATAGCCAGCCCAACACTTTGGAAAGTTACAATAGTGTGAGGATTAATGCATTCACAATGCCTTTACCTGAAGATGGATCCAACAATAACATTTTGATATAATGAAGAAAATGTTTATCCTTCCCAAGTTAGGCTTGAGAGGGGGATTAAGGAGCCCATAAAATGATAAGGATATATAGGAAGAAAGACAAATTGGAACAAAAAGTTTCTTTTTCATTCATGTCAATTCTCACACTTTAAATTTCTTATGTTATGCGTATGGATGTTTTGCCTGAATATAAGTCTGTGTAGCATGTGCATGCATGATCTTACAGATGCATATATTTTTTTGGGGGGCATATGTATTTAGACAGGGTCTTTGCAATGCAACTCAGGCTGGCCTAAAACTTGCCATCTACCTGCCTCAGCCTCCTGAGTTTGGGACTGCAAGCATGTGCCACTGTACAAGGATTAAAGAAAATACTTCTTTTTGTTTTGTGTGCATGGATATTTTGCCTGAACGTCTAGTGCCCATGCATGGTAGAAGGGGACATAAGACCCCCTGCAATTGCAGTTATAGATGGTTGTGAGCTGGGAGCTAAACCCTGGTCCTCTTGCAAGAACAGCAAATCCTCTTAAGTGCTGAGCCATTTCTCCAGCCCCACCATATACATGGATTTAAGAAAGAAATTTGGAGAGCACAGTGTTGGTTTGGAAGGAGGAACACTGCTTTCTTATGTTTCAAGTTATAGAAACCCTCATCTTTGGGGATTTGTTTGGGACTGTTCCCAGTTTGGGGACAACTCTTTTTTTTTTAAATATTTATTTTATTTTTACTCATGTATATCTGTGTGAAGGTATTAGAAGCCCTAGAATTGGAGCTACAGACAGGTGTGAACCATCATGTGGGTGCTGGGAATTGAACCTGGGTCCTCTGGAAGAGCAGCTAGTGCTCTTGATCATCTAGCCACCTCTCCCATCCCATAGGACAACTCTTGAGAGCAGCCTGGTGAGATGCTCTAGAACAAGGGGCTGGGTACCCTGGGACTTTGTACTCTAAGTCAGATCCACTGTCAGACTGATGCTGGAGGGTTGAACCACAGTTGATGTACGACAGTCCATTTGCTGCCACACGAGGACACCAAAGCACTGAGAACCATGTCCGTGTGTCCGTGTGTCCGTGTGTCCGTGAACCAGGTATAGGGTATGAAAGAGGGAGAAAGCCTAGGAAACGGCACTGGGTGAGAATGGCCCCCATAGGCATGCATATTTGAATGCTTGGTTCTCACTGTTTGGGAAGGATTGGGAGCTGTGGCCTTGTTAGAGGAGGTGTGTCCCTGGGCCATGGGCTTTGAGGTTTCCAAAGCCACAACTGACCTAGTCTCTCTCTCACCCCCTTGCCTCCATCTTGTAGATAGATGTAAGTTCTCAGCGGAACTTGCTCCCAATTGAAGACTTTCTTTTGGGTGTTTCCTTGGTCACGGTGTCTCTTCCTAGCAATAAGAGAGTAACTATGACACAAGCCTACCTCAAAGAGCTTGCTGACACAGCAAGATGATTTCACAGGAAGGAGATCCGAGGCTTAGAGCTGCGGTGGCTGTGAACAACTGTCCCTAGGAAAAGCATTGGCCTCTCCAATGGACCTGTTAATGGGGTCATTATGGAGGAGAGGTCACCAAGGAAACAGCATGGTCCAGGAAGAAAGAAACTGTCTTGAGCTCATTCCAGGATGAGAGAGCTTCAGTAGAGGCAGTTCTGTTTCCCGTGAGCTGCAGCCTTCTCTGCTCTTTAAGAACAGAACCGCCATCTCCTCTCTTTCCATGCCTCAGGAAAGGGGAGGAGCCACAGTGAGTAAGGTAGGATGAGAAGAAAATGCTGGGAAAATGCTGGTCCCATTTCTGCCTCCACAGCTTCAGGCACAAAGCAGATCAGTGCTGGAGAGGGGGCTATAACAACAGGGAGTGATTTCTGCCCATTACATGTGCAGTGTATTTAAATCGTTGAAGTTAATTGGCTTTTTGGGTAAAAGTGACACACTGTGTGTGTGTGTGTGTGTGTGTGTAAAGTTTTTGCAGTTTCATTATCTGAGAGGAATGATAATAAAGACTGTAAATAGATGTGTTCTAGATTCATCTAAAGGGTAGAAGAAAATCAGCGAAGCAGGCCTGAGTGAGCCGTGGTAGGAAGTTGGTATTGTGTGTTCTTTTGGCCCCTTGGCGTTCCCATCTTACAGCATAAAGCACATTCTTCTTGGAGGAGAGGTATATTGCACCTGTGGACTCCAGAGCACCAGCATATACCAGAATCTTCTCTCAAAAAACAAATTCTACCCGCTACAGTAAAGACTCAAAGCTTATAAAAGCAGGTTCCTTCTTGTGGGTAGTAGAGGCTACATGAGTTTCTCAAGCATAGAGGACTTCTTTCTCTTTCTTCTAGTTGTTTGACCTGTGCTTGAGGAAGATGCTTTATGTGGGGAGTGAGTTCTGCAGCTGGGAGAGTGCTCGCAGGGTTAAGAACTGGGGATAGCAAGGGAGGGAGGAAGTTAAGGTGGGGGTAGGGTAGGACCTGACCCCATATAAGGAGATCAGATGTAAAGTGAAGCAAGGCACACACATGATGGGTTTGTTTCTTTTATTCACTTCATTAATATGAAAAGCACAAAGATACATATCTGGATACATTTTAGCTAAATAGGTTCCCAATTCAATTTAATCTCAGAAATCCCTGCCTCTATAGGTCTTTGTATTTTCACTTTGTCTAAAAGGCCCTTAGATTTTTTTTTTTTTTTGTTTAAGGATCCTGAGTTAGGTTGTTTTCAACACATCATTTTTCTGGAAGGCCAAGTATGGCATTACTTCACCCTGCAGTCCCCACAGGGTCTGGGCAATGTTCTTGGAAGCACAAAGATGATCTCACTCAGTTAGAGAAGGGGCTCCTAATAAAATAATACCCCTCCTCTCAGGCCACTGCACACTGCTAAAATATAGAACTTTTTGACCTTTGGCTAAAATCCCATTTAGAACAACTAAAGTATTAGCCTCTTGTCAGCCTTACCACAGTCAAGGCTATAATTTCTGACAGCTGTAAGAGATCTAGTATTTTGTGGGAGCCCAGATGAGCTGTCCGTAGAAGCCCTTTTGTGATAGTTGTTTGTCCAAAAAGGCTGGATCGTAGACTATCCAGCCTTGAAGTCCCCAAAGCACTGGGATTAGCTCAGCTGTGCCTGCTTAATTTTCTCTTGGCAGGCACTGGTTCACCCTGGACCTGGATCCCACCTGTGATGGGCAGAGAACTCCCTCCCAATTGTGCTTTCTGAAGCTTCCCCACCCATGGCCACTGAGGAATTGTTACGCCTCGGGTGTGTCATATAGGCGCACAAACCAAACATTTACTGATAATATATTTTAAAGCTGTTCTTTGGTATGCATATATTATCATTAAAGAGTGGGCTTCATTTTGACTTTTTCATACATAGTGTATTTAGGGCACTCACCCCAAACCCACTGTTACACACTGGAGTCCACTTCTCACCCATTAATCCTCTTCCCAGCTACTTCTCTTCTACTGTTGTGTCTGCGTGCATGCGTGCGTGTGCGTGCGTGCGTGTGCATGTGTGTGTGTGTGTGTGTGTGTGTGTGTGTGTCCCAGTGAGTTAAGTTAGGATTGCTTTCAAGGAACATGGTAGAGAATTATTTAAGGAACACTGACACCTTATCAGTGGCTGCACACTGAAAATGACTCTCTTTTATCTGTAGATGCTTTTAACATAAAGAATTAAATCACAGATGAGTAGTAATTAATGCAGGATGCAAAGCATTTTTAACAGTTTTTAGAGCTAATTCATATTTTGATTTTTTTTTTTTAATCAGCAAATGTGGTACAAAATGGGGAAAGCAGTCTTAGGGCTATTTTAAAAATTCTTGGAAATTCTGTCCTAGTCCCAAGCAAAAATTAGTTTAATGTTTTTTTTTTTTTTAAATGAAACTCAAGTTGGCAGCTCAAATAGCAATTTTAAGAATCAAGCACTCTAACAATAATACATTTCAAAGGTAATTTGATTTGTTATGTAACCTGTTTAGGGGCTGGGACCCTCTTGAGCTCACATCTGCCTCTATGAAACTTTCACTCATGAATGCTAATTCTCCCCCTGTAGGTCTACATGTAGAAAGTTTAATTCCTTGTTAACTCAGATAGCTATTGTTTATTCTGCAGCTCCTTTGGGTTAACTAATCTAGCTTGTGGAAGTAGATTCTTGGATTCAGGGTCTTTTATCTAGAGTGGTGGTTTCAGTGACTATGCCCTCCCCCAACCCCCCAAGCTCATGTATCTGAATGTTTAGACAGCAGTTAGTAGAACTGTTTGGGAAAGATTACAAGGTGTGGCCTTATTGGAGGAGGTGTGTCACTGGGGTGGGCTTTGAGTTTTTGAAAGCCTTCACCAGACTGGAACCCTCTGATCCAGTCCTAACTGGGCAGCCATGAGCTGAGGGGAGGCGGCAATGGCTTGAGCAGGTGCAAACTATCTCAGGGACTGTTGCCTGCAACTGGAGACTTTCTAAGCCTGGACAGGACATTTGGTGCCAAGGACGTCTGCAGGGTTTTGCACCTTGGTTTACCAAGGGAGTTATGCTGCTGCCGGGACCCCACTTCTGAAGTGCAACGCAAAAGAGACGTCATATATAACATTTATTTGGAGTTTTTCTTTAACTTTCCCCTTTCTTTCAGTTAGGAAACTTGGATGCATGGATCTCATATAATAGCTATGCTCATCCCATGAATGTTATGACCCTGTCCCCTAAGGGGCAGTTTTATAACACAACAGGAAGAATCTTGATTTCAGCCTTGTTTTTTGAGAGTTGTGTTTGTCAGTCATTTCTTCAAGGACAACTAAATGATTTAGTTGGAGGAAAAAAATAAAACAAAACAACAGCGAACACCAAAAGCCCCCGCCAGGCCCAGTCTCTCTCGGCCTGCTGCCTGTCCATCAGATTGTTAATCTCAGCTGCTCCAGCTTCACGTCTGTTTCCGACCATGATGATCATGGACTAACCCTCTACAACTGTTAGCAAGTCTTCAATTAAATGGTCACGATGTCTCCACAGTACTAAGACATCACACGAATTCCAAATGCACTATAATCTAGACACCCAGAGCTGAATTCAATATTGTCTACTTCTTTTCCCCCCAATATTGTAGATTTAATAAAATGCTGCAAAGTAAAGGACCAATAGATTTCTCTTGGAATCACAACACACTACTGACACATAGTATTTGTTAATGGAAAATTTCCAATTTTAACAGTGTCAAGTGTAACCAAATCTAAACACGTCTTTCTTTTAACCTTTGCATGGGATCGTATACTTGTTCATTCTCAATTTCATTTGTTTGATTTGGTTTATTGTTTCAGCTTTTTGTGGCTCTTTGTAAATCTCAATTTTTCTTAATCAACAGCATTTATTGTGAGTCCTTGCTTTGATGAGCATGCTTTCCATATTTCCATCTTCTTCATAGATATTAGAAGGACAGAGATATCAATGTGGGACTTAGGGCCATGACCTTACTGTTTAGTAATATTGAGGACTGGGGACAGACATCCCAATAGCCCGCGTGGAGTGACTTGGTGTACAGAGAGGTCAGTAAAGTCCCATTACTCTTACAGTATACTTTCTTAATTAAAAAAAAAAAGCAATAAAAGAAGTATTTAAATTAAAATCAAGAAACCATTTAGTGGTATACAACATTTTTTTTTAAAAAAAGATAGTCATGTCTATTTTTGAGGTACAAGTTATTTCCCCAAGCCTCAGTTACACTTTTATTAAAAAAAAATAATAAAAGGTCAAGTGGTGGTGTCTCACACCTTTCATCCCAGGACCCAGGAGGCAGAGTAAGGCCAGTCTCTGAGTTCAAGGCTCTACAGAGTGAGTTCCAGGACAATCAGGGCTACACAGAGAAAACCTGTCTTAAAAACAAACAATACAGTTTCCAGACTTTAGCTTTTAGTTAATCTAGTTAATGTAATTGGTATCTAACTGTAATTTTGCTTAAGTAGTACTATATGTGGATCTCCAACCCCTCCCTTAAAATTTGTTCTGAGTCTTAACAGTGGCAAAATTATGTGTGTGAGAGGTGGAAACTCCATTTTGGTTGGTCCTCTCATTGTGTAATTAGAGAAATGGACTTCAGGAGGTCAACTGAAGGATGAGTTGGATTTTCCAGCTGGTAGTGGGTCTAGAATCAGCCTTTGTGGTAA
Source organism: Phodopus roborovskii (assembly GCF_943737965.1). Lineage (NCBI taxonomy): Eukaryota > Metazoa > Chordata > Mammalia > Rodentia > Cricetidae > Phodopus > Phodopus roborovskii. Next base: position 12,017,256 of record NW_026126563.1, read on the forward strand.
AGATTTCCAGGTAAAGTCAAAGAAAAAATACTGAAACTAAATTTGCAAGGAGGTAGTAATTACCTCCTGATGAATGGCTGCACATCAATGAAATTGCCAGGACAGAGAATGCTACATGCCAACTTCTAAAAAATCCTCTTCATCAACTAGATACTGAAAGCTATGTTTAGGCAAGGCTAATTAATAAGTTGTTTGTGAGTACGCATGGCCAGTAATGGGATCAGAGTTCTTTATTTTCCTTTTGTTTATTCAGTATCATAGTTACATTTTTGGCTATGTTTTCTAAAGTTATGATGTGGACTGCAAACAAGTTCCTGGTCAAACTATTATGGGGTGTTTATAAAATAAATTTTCAGTGTGGTTTAACTTCTGATTTTCCTCTGCTATGTGTATATACACAAATCTACACATATTCCATCCATCTCTCAGAGAGTCACAGAATATCTCTATTAGTTTTGTCTAGCACAAATATTGTAATTATAGCTCATTTGTACATGAATATTGTTATGGTCCACCACCTACTCTTGACATATTTTACTTTTGTTTGTAGGCAGTGTGATTATGTGCTCACACTCTCTGCTCTAACAGAAATGAGTTTCTGTGGACCTCCAGGTGTATTATGCTGCCCGCTTCTCCAGATCTTTGCAGACCTTCTTTCCTTTGCCTAGCATGTCACTGTAAGTTCCCCCGATTCCTAGCTCTTGCTCAAAGTCCCTTGTAACTACCATTCACACACCAGGCATCACCCAGCACATCGTGTGTTTGTTTGACCGGTTCCTCCTGTTTATAAGCTACGTGGGCTTTATTTCATCGCCAGTACAGAGCCTAGCATAGCACAGGGAATACTTGTTAAATCGATGACTGAGTGAATCAGATCCTGAGAGGGGTGGGAGGGAGCGCTGGTTTCAGCTGAATGCAGAGGTTTGTGAAAGGGCTGTCACAGAAGTCTAAGAATGCAGGAGGATTGCTTAAAAGCTGAGATGCTCAAGAGTTTAGCAGATAGAAGGCAGTGAGGTACAGATGAAGCAGGGAAGGATGGAGCCCCAGGCAGACGAGAGAGGTGCGGGAGAAGGTTTTCTCCCTGTGTTCTGGTGGGGATGCTCTGCACGGATGGTCACAGGAGAGCGGAAGCCTCTAGGAAGGGTATGATTGGAATTTACCCAGCTGAAGCTACGTTTCAGGACTTAATAGCCTCCTTCAAAGCAGGATGGTGCTATAGAAAAAAAGTCTAGACTTTGATGTCAGGAACATCTGGTTCTAAAATGTACTATAACATTTAATATCCATCTGATTTTGAGGCAGGCATTTGACGTGACCACATCTCAGTTCTACCATTTCTAAAAAGAAGACACCCATTCACCTTGGAGAGTGTGCAGTTAAGTGGGAGGGTGTTTGTAAAGTATCTAACTAGCTGTCTGGCTCAGAGCAATTATTGGATAAATAGTAGCACTTCTAATATTAACCAGACTTAACCTTTATGGGACTTTGGAATCATTCCATTCTTGACTCTAAATTGTCCAGTATTTTAAAATCAACATTTGAAGCAGTGTTTTAATCTGTCTTGAAGATGACTCAGAATTGAGAAAAAAAAAAAAACTTGTTGGCTGACAGTCTAAGGAGTGATAAAACTCTCAACAGCCTAGAAGGACAGGCTGAAACCAGCACGATAAAGCTAATAGCGATAAATTTAGACTAAATTTTTGTTAAAAGAACCAGCTGAAACCAGAAAGAGGAGAACTCGCCTAATAGTTTATAAGAGAAAGAAGCCTTGGGAGTGTTAGCTCATTGTCAGTTTAACATAAGCCAATGGGTTGAGGCAGCCAAAAAGCTAATGTGATCCGAGGGCACGTGATGGAAACAGAGCATCCCGAAGAGACAAGTTAGTTGTCTGAGTGTCCTTACTGGTTGGACAACATCATGAGAGCTGTGCGTGGGTCTCAATCTGCACTTTAACACAAGGGCCAAAGTTCTGAAAATCATGTCATTCGAGCAATGGTCAAAGGGTTGTTTAGTCTGGAAAAGAGGACCAGAGAGGTGCAGATTGGGAGTGGGAAGCAGGTGCTCTGAATAGTTGCAGAATCAGGTCTGTAAGAAAAGAGCATGGTTGGAAACCATAGGAAAAGGCCATGTGTTTATGCACGTGGTTGTGTAAGTACACTTACAGACATAATCACTGGCACCTATAAACTCTCACTTTGCACAAGGCTGTCTTATTTAGTCATTACACCAACTCCACAACATGAGTAATTGTTGTTTTACAGAAAAAGAGATGGAGACAGAGACTGAAAGTATGTGTGATGGATTATGGTGAGCCAAGGCTATGGTTCAGATGTAGTATGCCTGGATAGCCTGTGCTTTGTAGCCACGTAGTAGATGTAACAGCACTTTCTGGGACACAGAATTTCCAGGGCCAAGCACAAGACAGATCCCCAACAAAATAGAATGGTTATTTAACCTAATTTCTTAATGTTTTTTCACTCTCAGAGATGTTGAGCTTTGCTGCCTATAAAGGAAGGAAGGATTGTATCTCAGGTGTTTTTTTTTTTTTTTTCTTTGCCACAAGTTAAAGACTACTTCTCAAAAACTTCAACTATTCAAATATGCAAAGGGGCATCTCTAATGGCAAACTCCTGGATAGAATAAGGAGCTGGGCACTTGTCCGAATTGTCAATGCCAAATTTTTCTTGGTTTTGCCAGTGGAGAATGTCTCTGCAGTCCCCTTTATTTCTGTTATTCTGTGACTTTGAGGAGGTGTATTTGCTTTGGCCCCATGGCCATCCCCAATGCTCTTTATACAAAAGTGAGAGCTCTCCTGTGGGGCTGCTTTGAGGTGGTGTCTCAAGAACCGTGGATCATTGTTTCATTCCTGGAATCATTGCCTTCTGCTGTGCACAGCTGTGTACACCTCTCTTGAAATCTCTGCCTTCAGAACAGGTTTTGGATTTTCAATCTGAGGCTCTTCTACGAAAGATTCAGACACCAATTCATTACACACACACACACACACACACACACACACACACACACACACACACACACTTCAGTTAAAAATCATCTCAGAAGAGGAGAACTAAGCCAGATCTTGGTTTGCCTTTTGGAATGGTTATCACTGAAATTGTTTCACCATGGTCTTTTCCATGACCTTTTGTCTGGGAACTCATTAATGTTTTTGAGAAATACCTGTAAACTTTTCCAAACCATTGAAATTCTTCCAGTGAGTGCATAATGATAAGAACAGACACTTGGACCAATGGAATCAAATCAAAGGCCCTGATAACGATCTACACACCTATGAACACCAGATTTTTAACAAAAAGCTAAAATTATAAAATGGAAAAGAAAGCATCTTCAACAAATGCATTAGTGGATATCGACATGTAGAACAATGCAAATAGATCTTTATCTATCGCCATGCATAAAGCTTAAGTCTAAATGGATTAAAGACCCCAATATAAATCCAACCACACTGAACCTCATAGAAGAGAAAGTGGGAAGTAGCTTTGAATGCATTGGCACAGGAGTCCACGTTGTAAATATAACACAAATGGCATAGATACTGAGAGCAACAATGAATAAATGGGACCTCTTGAAACTGAGATGCTTCTGTAAAGCAAAGGACACTGTCAAGAAGACAAAATGGCTCCCTATAGAATGGGAAAAATCTTTACCAATCCCATATCTGATAGAGGGTTGATCTCCAAAATATAAAAAGAACTCAAGAAACTAGACATAAAAAGACCAAGTAATCCAATGAAAATGTGGTACAGATCTAAAAAGAGAATTCTCAACAGAGAAATCTCAAATGTCCAAAAGACACTTAAGGAAATGCTCAACATCCTTGGTCATCAGAGAAAGGCAAATCAAAACAACTCTGAGATTCCATCTTACACCTGTTTGAATGGCTAAGATCAAAAACTGATGACAGTTTATGCTGAAGAGGTGTGCAATAAGGGGAAAATTCCTCCATTGCTGGTGGGAGTACAAACTCATACAGCCACTGTGGAAATGAGTATGGTAGTTTCTCAGAAAATTGGTAATCAGCCTACCTCAAGACCCAGCAATACCAGTTTTGGGCATATACCCAAAGGAGGCACACTCACACCACAAGGACATTTGCTCAACTACGTTCATAGCAGCATTATTTGTAATAGCCAGAGTATGAAATCCACTGAGATGCTCCTCAACTGAAGAACGGTCAAGGAAAATGTGGTACATTTATACAATGTAGTACTACTGAGTGGTTAAAAAAAAATTGAAATTTGCAGGCAAATGGAAGGAACTAGAAAAAAAAAAAATCATACTGGGTGGGTAACCCAGACCCAGAAAGGCAAATACAAGTAGATACTAGACATTAAGCAAAAGACAACCAGCCTACAGGCCACAATCCCAGAGAACCTAGGTAACAAAGAGAACCCTAAAAGAGAGACACATGGATCCACCCAGGAAGTAAAAAAGACAAGAGCTCCTGAGTTAATGGGAGTATGTGGGAGGCAGGGGCAGGGTGGGAGGGGAGGGGGGAAGTAGGGAAAGTGTATATCTCAATAAAAAGTGATAAACAGAACAGGTGCTGATGTAACTGCTGTCTGTAGCTGAAAGATCATGTGTATGTGGCTCACTTTCATCAACCTGGTACATTTTTCTAAGTTTTCATAGAAAGCAGGGAGACAGAGTTGTCTGTTATTGATAAATATTACTAAACTACAAACTCATTTAAAAACTAGTTTCTATATATGTTGCCTTTTACAATCAACTCTTACTCTCAAATGACTCTCATTTTGAGTGCACTTTTATCATTATATTTTACTTAGGAGTTTTCTTCTGTTCAGAAACAGTTTTCCAGTTATGTCTCTCTCTGTTTCCCAAAAGTGATAATGCACTCCCTTATGAAGGCAGCTACCAATGTTTACCATGTTTATATAAACATTTCCCCTTGGATCTGGCAATTTTGTTCTGATAATCTGAATTCCTTGCAAATGTAGGAACTGGCTGTCATCATGGAGGACTTCTTTCCTCTATTTACCCAAAGACTGGCAATGACACAAGGGTCACATGTATGAAAACTCTGTGGAGTATGTGAAATCTGTCAGAGGCTAGAAGATGACCTTGAACCCTTGATCTTCCCACCTCCCTTCCAGGCTTGCTCGGCCACACCCAGCACTACCTCTTTTTGATGGATGCACTACTGATAGGAAACATTTTCCTAAGTGACTGGAAATGGCCACAATAATTCATTTCTGAGTGTGTTCCAACTGACTTTTTGGAAATGTATTAATAATAAATATTCTTAAGTTTACAAGTCTTAAAAAGGAGGCAGTGTGGCGAAACTTCAGAATGAGCCTCGAGATCTTTGAGTTGCTAGCATTTTGTTGGATTAAGCATTCTTACCTAATTGGCATTCTGAAGTCCTTAATCCTTCCTTTGAGGGAGCGGACTGGGAACGCTGCCAGTGATGCAATAGGCTTTGGGGCTGCTTTAGTTTTGGGAAATTTGTGATGTTTTAAAATACCCAGGACCCCAGGGATAGTGATACACTGAGCCAGCTGTGCACCGAGACTTACTCAGGCCTCCTGTCTCGGGTACCCCGTTCCTTTCTCAGAATGTTCAACACACATCACATTTATTTTGTTTTGCACATTTATTTCTGTAAACCTGTTTGTACATACAAATTGAGACATTTCTTAGAATTCATACCAGATGATTCCAGCATCTGTGACGTCTCAGTATTGGCCTCCTTCAGTTGTCTTTTCCCTTTCAAGTGGAGGGTCTCCTTTATTTTATATATATAAACACAAATTTTTCATATTTTACACATCCATAGTTCCCTCTCCCTCCCATGCCCCTGACCCCTCTCCCATCCCATTCCCATCCCCCACCCCCCTCCGTAAGGAAGGTGATGCCTTCCAGGAAGAATCATCAAAATCTGTCAAGTCATTTGGAGTAGGGACTAGGGCCTCCCTCCTGCCTTTAGGTTAAGGGAGTATCCCTCCATGGGGAATGTGCTCCCAAGGTCCTTTTGTGCACCAGGGATACATCCTGGTTCCACTGTCAGAGGTTCCTTAGACTGTCCAGGTCTTCTAACTGAGACCCACGTTTAGGGGATCTGAGTCAGTCCAATGCTGGATTCCCAGCTATCAGTCTGGGGTCCATGAGCTCCCCCTTGTTCAGGTCAGCTGTCTCTGTGGGTTTCTCCAGCCTGGTCTTGACCCCTTTTCTTACTCCCTCTCTGCAGCTGGATTCCAGGAGTTTGACTGTGAGTATCTGCTTCTGTTTCCATCAGCTACTAGATGAGGGCTCTAGGATGTCATATAAGTTAGTCATCAATTTCATCATCAGGGAAGGGCATTTATGGTAGCCTTTCCACTGTTGCTCAGATTGTTAGTTGGGGTCATCCTTGTAGGTCCCTGGACATTCCTTTAGAGTCATTTTTCTCTTCACACCTATAATGGCTCCCTCTATTATGGTATCTTTCCCCCCCACTCTATTCTATTCATCCACCGACTCAATCTTCCTGACCCCACATGTTCTCTCCTCTCCTCCTCTTCTCTTTCTCCTAACTCCCTCTCCACTCACTGCCACCCCCCCCCCCCAGCTCCCACTATGCTCAGGAGCTCTTGTTCCTTTCCCTGTCTGTGAGGAACCTTGTATGAATCTCTTAGGTTCATCATTGCATCCTAGTTTCTCCTTTGTGTGATGGGTCGTTTCTGTTTGTATAAAGACATGTAGGTATGATGTTATGAAGTCTAGTCTTATTTAATCTTCTGTTTTTGGTAGTCCTCCTCTGTTTTGCGTTAAAATAGGAAGGGTCTTGACCTTATTACTAGCCAAAGAGAGGCAAAAGTCTAGTTTTCCATTCAGCCTCCACACATACTTGAGGAGATGTTTTGTTGCTTTTGGATTTGGGTTCCTGAATAGACCTTACTGATACCCTTATGGCAGGGGAAGGGATGTCACCTTACTGATATTGAGAGGGAAGGGGACTCACTACTGTCCTTGGGGAGTGGTGGCTTCCCATCATCTTCATTCCACCCATCCTGGCAGGGAGATGTGAGGTCCCCATCTGAGTCCCTATGGAAGCAGCAAGCGTGTAGCTGGCTGTCTTTAAGAAGCTCCCCACCTGCACAGTTACAAGTACAGGGAACATGTACCTGTCATGTAACTTCAACAATTATATTTTGTCAGTATAGTTTCATCTGCCTCATTCAAATCTTCTTTTGCTTGCTCAAATATTTTATGGAGAATCTCAGATGTTATTTCTGTCATTATGTATACTACATACTTCATATGGAATTTTAAAATTCTATACTCTCAATTCCATTTTAGTTCTTAGCAAAATTAACAATCGTCTCTCAGCATAATTTTATATTAATCTTCATAATTATGTCAAGAAGGGGTTTTCTTATGGTTGCCTTTCAATTGCAGCTTTATTTAAAAAAATAAAACAAAACACAACACAAACTGCCCCCTCTTGGCAGTAACTGTTGCTCATTTTTCTACCCTTTCTTGTTATCAAATGTGATGAAGCTGTCCAAACTCATTCTCCAGTCTGTCACTTTCAGTTTTAACCCACTGTCTTAGTCACTGTTGTATTGTAGTGAAGAGAAACCATGACCAAGGCAGCTCTTATAAAGGAAAGCATTTAATTGGGGTTTGCTTACAGTTTTAGAAGGTTAGTCATCATGGCAGGAAGCAGATGAGCATGGAACAGTAGCTGGGAGCTATACATCCTGATTCATGGGCAACAGGCAGATTTTATAATTATGTGTGTGTGTGTGTGTATGTGTGTGTATGTATAATCTATCTATATCTATCTATCATCTATGTATCTATGTATCTATATATGTATGTATGTATCTATCTGTCTATCTATCTATCTATCTATCTATCTATCTATCTATCTATCTATCTATCTATCTAGTCTGTCAGAGAAAAAGACGACTGAGCCTCGCATGCGTTTTTGAAACCTCAAAGTCCACACCCAACAACATACCTCCTCCAACAAGGACACATCTCCTAATTCAAACAGTTCATGAGCTGTGGACTAAGCACACACATGCATGAGCCTATGGGGCCATTCTCACTCAAACCACCACAGCTACTTTGATTGAGATTGTTGTCCGTGTTTTCAGATTCAGTAACTCTTTCAGGGGTTCCCAAACAGCGAGAGAGCGTTCCTCTCTCAGAGCATTGTTTCTTGAGCCACCACGTTAGCTTTGCTTCCCGTCTGCGTGGCCCTTCTTCCTCTCGTGATCTGTTATTTGTGAATTCTGTCTTCTTGTCTACATGCATGCCTTTTTTAGGTGACATTTAAAGCTGTGTTCAGCCTAATGCTTCCTTTGACATCTAAACTAAGCCTCGCACTAGCATTTTGTTTCCTTTTGGGTGTCTAATGGATGCCTTCAACTCAACAATCCCTGACCTTGACCAGAAGTCAAGCCGTGTGCTCTTCCTGGTATCTGAAAATGCACAAAGGCAATAGAGGGAGATCACCCTGCATTAACTGACTGCTGTACACCAGGGTTGGCGGAGGAGGAGCTGCTCAAGAGGAGATAGTTGAATAAAAATTAGGACCCAACTGGTTTTTAAGAAGGGAGAGAGAAAGGAGAGAGAGGGAGGGAGAAGAATGGATGGAGGGAGAGGAGGAGAGAGGAAGGTTTAATGGTCACTATTTTTTTCCTTAGTCTCATTGTAATTTATCAACAAATCCGTTTGGCTCCGGGTATGAGTCAAATCCACACACCAATCCATTTTCTTCACTTCTGTTTCCTCTACCTTTCCACGCCACTGTCACTTTTCAGCTGAACCAGTGCCATAGCTTCCCAAGGGGTCCATGGGATAGGATGTTGTTTCAGTCCCCGATGCTTGCAATGAAAGTTGGAGGAGAGTGATGCTTGCTAATTTATGACTGTGTAAGTGAGAGATCTATGTTCGCCAGCCATAATGATGTTTTAGTAGGATTTGATGTACCTCTTTGTTCAATAAATGCCCTTCAACATTAACATTCAAATCTCCGTAACTTTAAATAATTTTTCCTGTTTCATTCCAAATATCTTCCATCACCTTCCTTCAATCTTATGTCATTTGTTTTCTTGATGCACCCCAAACATGCCAACTTGTGTCCTATGTCATAGCCATGTGTAGTTGTTCCTTCTGACGGGGATGTCTTTCCCAGCCTTCCATCTGGTTGACTTCATCTCAGTCTAGTGTTCTTGCTGCTGGTCTTCTTTTGGCGCTGGGCTTCCAGGCAGGAGCCTGCACACACCAGGGAAGCTGCTGCTGCTCAGCCATTGCCTCGAGCTGTCCCTGAGCAGCCCTTCTGCACTCAGAGCGCCAACTTCACTCCCTTCTCTCCTCTTTACTTGGACCTTTCCTTATAGCCATGATAGCCACAGGGCATCTGTTTACTAGTTTTCTTTATTATCTACCATGTCTCCTAGAGAGTAAGATCCATGAGGCATCTACTTATGTGGCTGAGCTGGATATTACTGTTGAATAAAGAGATTCATCAGTCTCTCAATATAACCTGGTTTTAGAGGTGAGGACACTGGCAACCAGAGAGATCAGGTTGCATTTTAAATTGATTGCTGAGCTGGAACCCCACTGCAGTCCTGTGAGGTCTCAATCAAGATTAAATTTTACAATGCAGCACCCTAAAAGACCCCATCCTCCCTATTCCCTGCCCATTATAAATTAAGGGTTTGCTGCATATTTATTTTTATTTTTTCATGTCTTTAACAATGATGCAAGCTGACTGGCACTTTCCAGGATTTCCCAGAGGGGAGAGGAGCAGAACACCTCTGCTGGTCTCTCCTTTGAAATGGAGATTTTGCAACATCAGTCACTGTGCCATTGTTGGACAACAATGTGCGTCTCAGAGGCAGGGCAAGGTTCCCACACTCACTGCTTGCCAGACGCTTGGCTGCTGAGCCCTGGTCTCCCCATTACTCCTGGGTTCCTTGTTTCTTTTTCCTCTCTCTTTGTTATGTCATCTATTCATGACTGGGGCAAGATGCCATGCTATTCTTTCTTAATTCTGGATCAGTCTGTTATTAGCTATTCTCCTTGGGTGCCCTATTCATGGAAAATGAACCACCCCCAGTTGCTTTAGGTGAACTACGTGGAAAAGTTCAAGGCACATTTTTCCTGCTTGGTTTGTGTGTTTCCTGTGATTCATCAGTCCTTAGAGGGAGCTCTTCATCATCATAACCATCATGGCCCATGTCTGTGCTCCAGACCCTGTGGATGTTCTTGCTAAGTCGTAGCAAGATGAGTCTCTGTGGTGGGCTGTCCAAACAGTCTGTGATGCGTTGATGAGTCCTGAAGCAGAGTCTTCGAGACTAAGTTGAGAAGATCATTGCATGCTATAGTCAGGTCACTTGGGGTTAAGCCTGAATTTTTCTCCTGGTGTCCACAGCCCAAGTTACTCTATTTCCTCTCTAAGAGAGTGAGGAGTAGCAGCCGTGTGGAAAAGAGGTGTTGATTCTTGTGCTTTTAGCTCTTTTTAAAAGTGAGCTGAGGAAAGTCAGGGTACCCTTTCATCTGCAGAACCTGAATGTAAGATGTTAGGAAGCAGATTTCCACTCGACATGTGTTGATTCTGTTGTCTGGGAAGGAGTGCACCCCACTCTCACTCAGAAGCTGTGTAGACAGTCCCTAACTCATTTGACTAAGATTTTTCAGCTTTATGGTGTAACAGTCATATGAATTTAGTGGAAAACATACTTCAAATTTTCAATTTTTCTTGCTCTGCTCACTTGGCCATGCATTTATAAAAACTTGTCTGTATAGTGAGCTGTGTTATTTAGTAGGTAAAATATTAAATGAATCCTGCATCCATGTATGTGCTAGTGCCTGTGTGGGTGGAAACCAGAACACCTCCTCTTCCTTCTTTATTTAAATAGGGTCTCTCTTTAGTCTGGAGCTTGCCAAGCAGACCAGGATGCTTGATCAGAGAACCAAAGTATCCACGCTTTTCCGTCTCCCCAGCTCTGGGATTACAAGCCTGAGCCACCACGTTCCCCACCCACTTTTACAGTGGGTTGCATGGTTGGAGTTCATGTGCCTTGTAAGCACTTTGCCAACTGAGCTATCTCCCACCCCTAAATGTATTTTTATTGTTCTTGTTGTTTTTAATTTTTTAAAAAATTTATTTTTCTTGTCTATATCCCTGGCTGTCCTGGAGCTCACTTTGTAGACCAGACTGGCCTTGAACTCACAGAGATCCACCTGCCTCTGACTCCTGACTGCTGGGATTAAAGGTGTGTGCCACTACTGCCCAGCTCTAAATGCATTTAACTTATTAACATACTTTTCAGGTTTCAATTTGCTTATTGGCTATTACCTCACATATATTGGTGGGAAAAGATACCACTACACACATGAATACATATATAATATTTCTTCTGGCCTTTCTAATAAAATCTATAGTATATCAGATTAGGTATCATAGTAGTTTATAAATTATTTTAAGTTTATAGTGTTTCATGGTATTGAATAAAAAGAATTGGAAGTGAATAATCTTCTCTAGAGGAAATCTGAACTCAAATTTCAGCTGAACATTTTAGCATCGCTTCTTAAAAGAATGTTTTTTTTTTTTTTTTTTTTTTTTTTGCCACTTATGCTGAGTCAGGAAACCTCCCTTAAAGGAGCAGTGCAAACCTCTGTTTGTCTCTAGCAAAATAGAGTCCCACCAAGAAAAATGTTGTTACTAAGAATCCTTGCTTGTCTCTGTTCTTTTGTTTCTAAAACCCTTTTTAAGCTTTTTTAAGTTTTAAGTCGAAGTTCTTAGTAGCCACGTTGCCAGTGCCATTTTGTTTTGAGTAGGTTTTCCCACCGGTCTGGTCCCAGAACCGCGTCAGCTCCAAATAACACACAGAGACGCTGTATTAGATACAAAGCTGTTGGCCTGTTATTAGCATTTCTTATTGGCTAGCTCTGTCTTAAATATTAACCCATTTCTATTAATCTAAGTTTCCACATGGTCTTATCTCACCAGAGAGAGGGTCCAGAGTTTTGATCTCTCCATCCTCTTGAATGCCCTTGGAAATCTTTGCAATTCTTTGTGGTCCTTTGAGAGACTTTCAGGCACTCCTTTCTCAGAGGTTCTCAGTCCTCTGTCTACGCAACACATCCCCTTTTAGTTTGGTTTCTGAAGATGTAGGAAGGGGACAAGTTATTGTGTGAAGTTTATTGTCCCTCTTAATCTTGTAAATGGGCAAAATAAACCTAAAATGTGTATGATTATAAGGAATAGAAAAAAAAAAAAAAAAAAAAAAAGCATGGAGGAGGGTGTGGAAAAAGCAGACTGTGAAAGCGCTAGTCTAAAAGTTAGCAGTTTGGCCAAATGCATCCAGTTCTAATAACAGTGGCTCAAACAAGCTAAAATGGCAGCTGGAGCCATTGTGGCGCCCTCTGGTCTTCTGTAATAAAGCCTGTGCCTGTAAGCTCTCTTTTTGGCAGCTGCTGGAGTCTTCAAACAGCATTTTTAGACATATAATAAAACATAAAATATAGGTGTCCCAGTTAAAAATAAACTTTAGATAGAAACAAATTATTTTTTAGTATTAGTATGTCCAAAATTATAAAGTGCACGTCTGTGCTTAAAAACAGTTTATCTGAAATTCAAATATAACTAAATAACCTTTTTTTGGTTTTGTTTTGTTTTTTTTGAGACAGGGTCTTTCTACATAGCTCTGGCTGTTTTAGGACTCACCATGTAGATCAGACTGGCCTCCAACTCACAGAGATCTCCCTGCCTCTGCTTCCCAAGCACTAGTATTAAAGCATTCACCACTTTGTCAGGCTAAATACAGCAGCCTGACTCTAGAATGAGAGGGGAAGGTGCCAGTTTTGTCTCTGACAATTAAGTGTATGTGTGTATGTTTAAATATACTTCTATTTATATCTCATTGGTTGTCCCTAGCTACAAAAGAGAATAAATGAACAAATAAAAGACAATTAATATTCAGTTTATCTTATTTTACGTGTATGTCTGCATATGAGATAAGGCATTGGATCCCACGGGACTACAGTTCTAGACTGTTGTGAGCACTATGTGGATGCTGAGAATTGAACCCAGGACTTCAGGCAGAGCAACCAGTGCTCTTAACTGCTGAGTCATCTCTCCATCCCTGATAACCTTCATTTTCCACCTGACTGGATAGAATTATTTAGGGGACTGGTGGAGTATGTCTACAGTTGTGTTTGTAGGGACATTTCCAGGAAGGATTAACTTCAAAGGAAGACTCCTTGAATGCAGGTGGTATCACCTCTAAAACTGTAGTAGAAGGATGGAAAAGACAAAGCAGCCAAGTACCGACTGCCCTTGCTTTGCATCTTGGCATGCCATGAAATAAAGGCTCTGCTCTGACTCGCCTATCCCATTATGATGGGCTGAATGGGCTGAAACCGTGAGCCAAAGCATTCCCTCCTCCTCTCCTCCTCCAGGTTGTTTCCACCAAGTGCTGTGGCCATAGCAACACAAAACAAACATGCTAGTACAGAAGGCACAAGGCTGGCATTGATACACGTGCAGACTTCTCCTCGGACACATATTTGTTCCAGTGCTTTTGTAAGATGAATGGATGTGGAGACAATAATCTCACAGTGCTTTAAACTCCCTCAACTAGAGGTCCAAACTCTCTACCTTCTCTATACTGGACTATCGGCTAGCTACAATGCAGCTAATGACATCGTCCATTTTCCTGGAAGAACTTTTCACATTTCACATCTTTTATATGTAGGTAAGCCACAGAAAGGGTTGATTTTTAAACACACCTAGCTTTTTGTAGTGTTGAAGTATTTGGGGCATGTAGTTTTCGGCTAAATGTTGATCTGAGTTATGTAATTTCTCCCCCATCTTCTGAGACAAAAATGCAAATTACAAAGAGCAACTTTAGAATAGTTTAAAGTAGACTAATAATATGGGACAAAATGAGCCTTCTAGTATTTCCTATTTTTATGGCTCTTTGTGATGTCAGTTTATGTTGAGAATTTACTTATAATACGAACAAATTTACTGTTAACAAGTAAAGCAACTTATTCGTAATAAGTGTACACATTTGAACATGTACACACAGAAGATTAATACAAAATTTCTGAAAAACTTTCAGTTTGGGGATGGAGAGAGGGCTCAGTGGTGTAAGGCACGTGCCACCAATGAATTCGATCCCTGACCCCTATGTGATGAAGGGAGAGAACCAACTACCTCACACTGTATTCTGACCTTCATGTGTGGCTAAGGCATTATCCCCATTGTGGGACAGAGTGGTGTGCAGACAGACATGCTTCTGCAGAGGAAGCCGAGAGTTCTATATCTTGTGCAGGCAACAAGAAGTGGACTGAGACACTGGGCATGGCTTGAACATATATGAGGCCTCAAAGCCTGCCTTTACAGTGACACACTTCCTCCAATAAGACCACTCCTCCTAATAGTGCTGTAGATCAAGGTTTCTGTCCCACCTGGTCCCACAGCTGTTTAGTCCCAAATAAACACACAGAGGCTTATATTAATCATAAACTGTTTGGCTGGTGGCTCAGGCTTCTTATTGGCCAGCTCTGTCTTAAATATTAACCCATTTCTACCAAACTATGTATTGATTCAAGGCCGTGACTTACCATATTGCTCCAGAATGTTACTGCTTTGGTAGCTACATGCTCTCCCTTGCCTCTCTCTCTCTCTCTCTCTCTCTCTCTCTCTCTCTCTCTCTCTCTCTCTGTTCCTCTTCACAGCATTCTCGTAGTCTGGTAGGCCCACCTGTACTTCCTGCCAGTCAGCGTTTCGTTTGTTGAACAACCAATAAGAGAAACATATATTCACAGGATACAGAAGGACATCCCCCCATCATAGTGCCATTCCCTTTGGGGGTCATTTCAAACGACCACACTTAGGTCAGGTAGTGAATTGATATTTTATAAGCAAAGGAAGGCACATTTAAGAATAGGTCCATCCTCGTGGGTTCCTGGGTTCTTTGGACAATCAATATCTGTATCATATTTCTGTTAGTAGCCCCACCCACTCACCATGTTTCACTCACCATAAGTACGTGTCACTTTACATACTAGGAACACGTATATTGGTAGAACACTACAGGGGCCTCTCATTATTTCCAGATAGCAGCTCCGCTTCCGATCTTTCATCTAACCCTGTCGCCTGCCACACTCACTCTGTGCCGGGTCTCATGCACTCCATCTACCCCTCCTTTCTGGGAACTTGCTTCTCTCCCACAGTGCGGTCTTTTTTACCAACACACAATTCACACTGGATTCTCTTTCATTTCACAAAACCTTCTCCCTTCAGTGTCTAGTCGGTATTTCCTCTCCCTCACAGCTAAAGTTGTCTATGCTTATTCTGCCAACCTCTCTTCTCTGTTATCTTCACAATTATTTCATTGGTGCTGAGTTTGCCAATGTCATCAGTGTTCTTCATGTCACTCAATGCAAAGAACTCCTTTCTGTTCTTGTATGATTTCTTGTCATTCTTTGGATGCCTAATCCCTACCCTTCTTATAATATATCTCTTCCCCAGGATTCCCCACATCTTTGTTTCCCAAGTCCACTCCAACCCTGGTGTCTTAGGTTTGTTTTTGTTTTGTTTTTTTGTTTGTTTTGTTTTGTTTTGCTGTGAACAGACACAAGTGACCAAAAAGCAAGCTGGGTAAAGACAAGGTTTATTTAGCTTATCCTTCCACATTGCTGTTCATCACCAAAGGAAGTCAGGATATGAACTCACACAGGGAAGGGACCTGGAGGCAGGAGATGATGCAGACACCACAGAGGGGAGCTGCTTACTAGTTTGCTTCCCCTGGATTGCTCAGCCTGCTTTCTTGTAGAACCCAGGACCACCAGGCTAGGGATGACCCCACTCACCATGGGCTGGGCCTCTCCCCATTGATCATTAATTGAGAAAATGCCCTACAGCTGGATCTCAGGAAGGTATTTCTTCAAGTGAGGCTCTTTCCTCTGATGAGTGTACGTTGTGTCAAGGCACCACACACAACCAGCCAGCAGACACAGCATCTTCTGCAGCCTCAGGACCACTTTTACACCGCATACACTCTCATGAGTGATGTCATGATCCCCATGGCTGCTGGATATAATGCTAGCATTGAACTATTGATAAACTATGGATACATCTCAGACCAAAGTATCCAGTTATCTTTGAATAATCTATCTGAATGTCACACAGTTTGACATCAGCATGTTTAAAATTAAACTTGAGCCAGGCGGTAGTGGCACATGCCATTAATCCCAGCACTTGGGAGGCAGAGGCAGGTGGATCTCTGTGAGTTCGAGACCAGCCTGGCCTACAAGAGCTAGTTCCAGGACAGCCTCCAAAGCCACAGAGAAGCCCTGTCTCAGAAAAAAAAAAATTAACCTTGAATGATACATTTAATGTACATTTTAAAGATGAACTTGCTCATAGTAACATTTTGATTTTATAGGTTTCTATACAAAACTTCAATGTCTAGCTATCTTGTCCTAAATGAAAACTAGAGGCATTGAAATTCCCACAGGACTATAATCTGCATCGATGCTTTACTCCCTGTCCTTGTCACCCACTTCCAGAGCACACTAGCCAAACTGACCAGACCTGCCCTCAATGCAGATGTCTCCGTAGCTGTTTCTCCTCCCACACAAGTGCGCTCTGCATCTTTGAGCAGACACTAACTTTTGCTAAGGCTCTCCCTCACCACTCCATATAAAATGGCAACTTGCGCCTTCAGCCTAGCATCCTTTTGTCTTTGTCCTTGGACACTTATTGATGTTATAATACTTATTCAAATTTTCTATCTAATTCCCTTCACTAGAGTATAGACTAAATATGGCAGAAGTTATTGCCTTTTTGTTGGATGGTTGTTGTTTTTTTTACTAATCTGTTGCGTAGAGCAGGACCCAGCATTTAGGATCAATAAGTGACTGTAGAAAAATCATGAAGGCTTGTCCAACTCCATCACTCCACAGCTGTGCTAGCTGGCACTTCGGGTAAGTAGCGCCCACCTGTTCAGTACAGAAACCCAAGGCTGGCTGTGACTCAGCTTTTTGCATCCACCCAGCATTCAGTCTTTCTTCAAACTTCTATTCTCCCCAGAACCAAACACTCCTTACTTCCTACCACATGGCTGCGTCCCGTTTATCCTTCAGATTTCAGCTAGACATCATATACTTTTCGTGAACTTTTTCTTCCTTTATCCAGCCTCTAAATGGGTCCCTTCCCATAGAGTACATAAAGTTTGATAATGTATGAATGCCATGTCATTCACCAGAGAAATTCAGAGTCAGTGGAGAGGGGCTTAGAGATTAAGTGCCTGAGAGCCAGTAACTGGCCTGAGAGATCTTCAAGGATGGCTGTCCTGCCCAAGATTCCTCGACATCTGCACCACGGCCTGGAATACAAACCAGAGTGCTGCTATCCAGTGCAGTGAGAATTTATTTCACAGTTATCAAAGCAAACCAAAGGTTATCAGTGGGTTGGACATTTAAAGATTAAGTACAGCTGACGGCACTCAACTCTTATGCAGGTAGCTTAACTTCAGCGGTCCTGGTCTCTCTCTAAAGGGAAAATGGAGGTGTTTATGATTCTGTATCATAATGGGTTCCAGGTGACCCAGGAGAGGTAGCTGAGCCAGGGTCTCTATTCTTTGATTTACATGGCAGGGTGCAGGCCATCCTTAAATTGAAAAGATACAGTAATGAGTAAATGCAGAGAGAGAGAGAGAAAGAGAGAGAGAGAGAGAGAGAGAGAGAGAGAGAGAGAGAGAGAGAGAGAGAGAGAGAGAGGAGAAAGAGGAGCCGAGGGAAAACCTGGAGTGCTTTCCCAAGTCCAAAGTGAGCTATGGCTGCCCCCTCTGCCTCAGAGGGTTTGGCCATAAATTACCAGCTAATGCTTAGCACTAGGCTCTGACCCATGGTATATCACAGAGGACAAGATGCTCTAAGCAGAAACACTGTAATTGGGGAGCAGTAACATCATAGAGCCTCAGTTAAAGTGAACCAAGAAGTTACAGGCTGCCGTGGATGCATGGTGGTAATACGTACATTTCTCTGCAGAAGGATGTCATCAAGATAGAGGTCTCTTTACGTTCTTTGGTGTCATGATAGCTCAAAGAGCACTGATAGGTACTGCAGATTTTTAATTTAACATTAGTGCCCCAACATCTCAAGACACTTACAGTTTAGAAAGCATGTAGTTGGAGGAACTTGGTTTTTTAGCACGGGTTCTGCGTCACTACGACACTGTGCTATACTGAGCAGGTCACTTCATTTCTCGGAACCTTCTGGCATGGTGAGGCCAAAGAATTCATACACCACAGAGGGAGATTCAATCCTGATTTCCTGATTATACATCCCACCATCTTTCTATTTGTCTGTTAAAAGACATTTTTGTTTAAGTAATTACAGTAAAAGTGCCTGCTGTTCAAGGGCTGGCTTGTGTGCTATTTGTCCTGTTCTTAAGTAGATCAAAGTAAAAGATAACTGCATCCTTGTAATGCTCCATTCCGAAGACTCCCCGATAGATCCAGGTAGGGTGGTAAACCCATGAGCTCAGAACTCTAGAAGCTGATGCAGAAGATCAGTCACAAATTTGAGGCCAGTCTGAAGCTAGGGTGCTAGAGTAATTCCCAAGAATGCACAAGGCAGACCCCAGCTAAGAATCCTAGCAATAGAGGAGAGGGTACGTGAACTGGCCTTCTCCTGGGCTGAGCCCTAAGCAGCAGGAAGCATGCTATCTGTTCTTCCTTGCTCTTGTGCTCATACTGCTGTGCACAGGAGCATTTGGTGTGTGCTAACTACACTTTGGGTCTTGAGCATACCCATGGGAAGCTTCACCTTGTACATTCACTGCAATTTGAACACTCAGGAACCTAGTCAAGCGTCTGGATGTGGTTATTTGGCTACCCTCTCGGTGTAGTGTTTAAGGTACTATTGGGCCTCTCCAGTGCACTCTTTCTTCCTGGGACAGTCTGCTCCTGTTGCTAAACCACCACTCACCATGGAGGGTGCCACTAGGTTCCCCCATGCCCTTCCATTAATGAGATAATAAGCCAAGACCATACCACTGTACCTTTACTGTTGCAGAATATGATATATGTATACATATATAGTATGTATGTGTATACAATATATATTACATATACATATATAAAAGCACACACACACACACACACACACACACACACACACACACACACACGCTTTCCATATACCCAAACGCTGTTTTTATAACTTGTTTTCTTACTAGAGTTGACTTTGACAATATCTAAAATGTAATCTGCCCAGCACTGTACCAACTACTTGGTAGTCAAAATATGTATTAGTAGTAGATAATATTCAATGGCAACTTTAAAATCTCAGACTGAATTGCTAGGGAGATACTTCATTTGTCAAGGTGCTTGCCTTTTAATTATGAAGGCCTTTTTTGGATGGCAAACCTTATGTAAAATAAGCAGGATGTAGCAGCTCTTGTAATTCCATATCTTGGGGTTTCTGGTCAACCAGCTTAGGCTGGTTCCAGGCCTATGAGAGACCCTGCTTAAAAACAAAATAGGTGGATGCTATCTAAAGAATATCGGTTGTGTTTGTTGTCTTGCTTCCGTAGGCATGAGCATCCATACATGTGTGCCCTCAAATATGTACACACACACACACACACACACACACACACACACACACACTTCAAATGAAGAGATACACTTTAGCTTTGAGCCATTCATTATATGGAAATACAAGAATGGGAAAAGATATTTTACCCAAGTAGAAGCGAAAAGAAGGGATGGCCGTGTTTATACCCAACAAAATTGACTTTAGGTAAATGACTTTAGATAAAAGCATAGACACTTATGAGTTGATCAAGGAATAATGAACATAAGTTAGATACGCGCAATAGAATTTTATGTTGTAAAGAAAAATGAGAATATAAAAATTTCAGAAAAAAACTTATGGAACTTGAAAATATTGTATTAAATGTGGTACCTTAGACTCACAAAGACAAATGCCACATGTTTTTCTCCCTCATATGCGGTAGATTCCAGTTTTTACTTTTATATATTTGTATTTATCTGATTGTGTATAGAGGTCTGGTAACTAGAAGAGACCCTTGAGAGGAGTAAAAAGAGGCGGTGAAGGAGAGGGATGGGGTCAGAGTAGGCGTGTTTGAAAATGCTGAGTGGAGTGCGAGGTGCAAAAAGTTAAAGCATGGAGATGGGAAGGAGATGGAGTTGTGGTCAATCAAAATTATGAAAATGCTGTCGGAAAACCTGCCTCTTTGTAAACTAATTTAAGGGACAGTACAATTTTAAAAGTGGATAAAGCAATTCTAAATGTGAAGTGTTGAGACCCTAAATGTGTACCATGGATTAACTGAACAGGGAAATAGATGATAGTTTGTATTCCTTGCCTACTGATCATGTGACAACACACCTGCTCAACATAGAACTCAGAGGAGGAAGGGCATTTTTGGCACATTGTTCCTGAAGCAGCCTATGTCTGCTGCCGCATCGCTTTCTGACTATGGTAATGCAGAACTGGATGGGGAGGAGACAGCTAGAGCTGCTAGCCTCATATGGTCAGGAAGCAGAGCGCTTTGGAAACCTACAATTGTTATCTCTATTACTTTTCAGTCAAGTGGAATTTCCCCTATGCCCTTTAAGACTCTCCTAGGAAGTAACTGTTGTCTAGCAGAACCGTTAATGTTGTTTTTGCTTGTTTGTTTGTTTGTTTTTGCTCACAGGGCCAGCTTCAACAACTTCAGAAGAAACCTAAACTTAAATCTAAATTTATTTCCACTTAATTTAGCTTATCAACTGTAGTAATTATGAGCTCTAAGTCTTAAATCTTAAACACTGCCCTTTTAATGAGTTTACCAAGGTCATACCAACCTTGTCAGTAATCTACACAGAAATGGGGAAGATCCACCCCCCAGCCATCCCTTCAAAGAGAATGGCATGATGGGAGCCATACGGGTTCTAACAGCTTTTCAAAGGCCAACTCAAAGCTTAGTTTAGCAAAAGCTCTTTAAGAGTTTCAGGGACTGTTGACAGTGATGATCTGTCAAACCATGTCTACCCTTGAGTCAACTAAGACACCTTTGACATGCAGGGAGGGATCAAGACGAAAATTATTGCGGTAAATAAGGATCAGGATAAACAAATAGGCTGAATAGATGTTTATTCAGGATGAAATAACTTACAACCTAGACAGATGAACACCAGGAAATTCAACCCGATCCTCTCCTGTCCGAGTCACACCAGAAAGAGAGCGCCTTTCCTGGCCCCCTCTGACCTCCTTCCACAGGTCACTTCCGCCCATCGTTCCATCCCCCAATGGGCGTGGTCAGTGCCACAGAAGGAGACAAGGTGAATATCCCACTACAGAAAATCAGACTGAAAACCATGGCTTATCTTCATTCTTGTCCTGTTGTCCTAGGACAGACAAAATTTTCTTTCTTTTTTGTCACTAGTAGAAGCTATGAAATTAAATCTCTTCAACATTGATTGAAGAACATGTAATGTGCTTCTCTTTAACTCTTGATATGAAAGAAGGGAAGAAGATATTGGCCAGCTTCAAAGCACGCAATCTGTTACGTCTCTAAGCAAACCTTTCGTCCTCTTTGTGAGAAACTGTACCCACAATTCTTTTATCCAGAGAAGTGGGACAGTTTGTGAGAATTCTAAAGTGCTGGTGAGACTGTCATAGAAGGCTATGTTAGGGCCTGCCTTCCAAGGAAAAGAGAAGGCAGCAACCCTGACCTGCTGGTCCAGGTAGTGTAATGCAGGGACTCATTATTCCCTACGAGTTGTGTTTGTCCCAACAAAGTATTCACAGGGCAAAGAGATGGAAGAATCTAAAAATAGTCAACCCTTTTAAAGTCTAAAAGCACAGGCACAGAATTGTATTAATTATTGTCCAGGGAAAACACACACACACACACACACACACACACACACACACGCACGCACGCACGCACGCACGCACACACATACACACACGTGAACATTTTTAAAAAGCTTCACCTTATACTTCTTTTTATGAGATTCCAAAGCTCCCTCAAACTGGCGATCTGTAAAAATTGCCTTGTAAGTTATTTGGCATTTTCTCTTTGAAGAATTAAGCCACATATCAAGCATCCCATAGATCTCATGACTCAGGCACCCACCCTCTTGAAACTTTCTCTTCTGGTGTTTGATTATGAAAAAGAGAGTCCTTGGATGAGTAAATCAAGTCACTCGCCAGTTTCTCTGAGTTTCGGTCAGCTGGCATCCGGCTCTCTGCCCTTGAAACCTTTCTTGCTGGATGTGGGAGAAACACTTGTGAGTGCCTTTGTCGTTAGCAGACCTTTCCTCTTTCTAAAATGTGTTCTTTGTGTGTGTGTGTGTGTATTCTTAGCTGGCCATCCTCCCTTTATCTTTCAACACACCCACACGCAGACCCCCCAGACCCTTGTTCTCTTTCTTTTCCCTGAGGAGGGAAAGAAGGGGCTTGCTTTGCAGTCACTGTTCATGACATAGGGGTGGCCCATGAAGGCGTATGAGGTACCCAGGGTCAGTCCCGGGGCCCTGTCGCTGAAAACAGTTTCCCAGTCATACTGGGACACTCTTCACTGCAGAGTATGCCTCTACATCCCTGGCACTTCCCAGGCTGCCTGCATTTTATTAGAAGCATAAGGCTCGGTTAACAAGACTGCGTAGAAAAGCAGATGTCCTCATTCCCTTACCCTGTGCAGGCCACAGCAACCTCCAGTTTCTCTTTAGTTTAAGTCAAAGGGCGTCAGGCAGCACAAACTCATGCAAGAGCAGAATGCAGGATTAGCTAACCCTTCCTAGAGTCGTTTCTTCAGCCTCCAAGGTCCGACTTGAACAGCAGTGTAGGTTTTCACTTGTGCAGACTGTATGCAAGCAACATGCACAACTGCATGATGCCATTTCATGCATGTACTCTCTGCATGTGTGCTCTATTGTTACTGTCATTCTTGTAGAGATGAGAAAGCGGAGACCCAGAGGGGGTAAGGAACTCATGTACTCAGTATCACAGGTAGCTGCTGAGCTGAGCGAGGGTCCTGCTTCCAGGTCCATGTCAAACATCGTCCCACCCCGGAAAACACATTACTTTCATTTTAGCAAGAACACCCTTAAAGAAGACTTACTAATTCAATTGCTTTATAAGGTTAAAACCACGGGGGGGGGCGGGGGGGGGAGACAAGGACTTACAGCATAACAGATTGTGAGGTGAGTTCTTGTACTGTGATCACCATTCATTTAGATATTTTTAGATATTCCCAATGTGACATGGCCAATACAAAAGTGTTGTGAAGGCAACAGGTTATAACGTGTAGACGGCAGTTCAGGGACGAGCAAGAAACCACTCTTGAGCTTGCAGCTTACATTATCACACTCACCGAAAATGTATCTGTAGGTTGGTTATTTACCCAGTGCTGTGAATCTTTAGCTGCTAGATGAATACACAGAAATGCAGCCTTTGTGGCTGCTGATCCTTCCGGGATTCTTTCTGAGGAGCTTCACGTTTTTTTAGAGTCTGGCCCCAGAAGCACAGACTCTTGAGTCGCTCTCTGTTGAGTGAAATATAATACAAGAGAATTACTCTTGCAATAATTCCTGTAACAGTGACTTGGGAAAAGGAAGGGAGCGTAGCTTCGCAGACAGCTCACAACCACAGGGCGTGGGTGGGGGTGGGGGTGGGGGCTGGGTGTCTATGCGGAGATGGACTGGTGAGAGGTGTGGGGCCCATTATCCATGCTTCTCTCCCATTACTAACTGATGGCTGATGGGCATAATGTTATTTCTCCCTTCTTTGTACAGTATTTTAGTTTTGTGTTTAACTTGGTTTGGAGTAAGAAAGGATGAGGAACACCTTTGTACCATAGAGCTTCCAAAGGACTGCAGACTTCTAATATTTTTTTTTTTTTTTTTAAAGCAGTTGAAATCTGAAAGTTGAATCCTTCTCCTGAGGTCCCAAAAATCTTCCCCGAATTTGGGAGCACATGGTAGGCACTAACATCACACTGAATAAAATTGTAGTGAAGTATTAATATTTTTAGAAATCACTTGTGAGATGTTGAAAACAACCAGTAATTGCTTAAAATGGCGCATCTTTCTAATTTTTTCAATCTTCTATCCCCCCCCCCCCCCCCCGGTCTCTGGATAATCTTTCATGAAAAGAAGTCACTGTGGGCAGCATTTCTTCATTGCTTTGTGCTGTGTCTCAGTCCAGACCACTAACAAGGAAAGAATATGGCAAGCGCTACTGCTTCCCCGAGCATCACTTTGGCAGCTGTTAAAATATCCTGCTTCCAGAGGGAGGAGTAATGAGCAAAGGGGCCAAGGCCAGAGTGGAGAAACCCACAGAATCAGCTGACCTGCACAAGGAGGAGCTCATGCACTCCAGTCTGATAGCTGGGAAACCAGCATAGGACTGACCCAGACCCCCTGAATGTGGGTGTCAGTTGGGAGGACTGGGCAGTCTATGGGGCCTCTGGTAGTGGATCAGTATTTATCCCTAGTATATGAATGGAGAGCCCATCCCACATAGAGGGGTACTCTCTCAGCCTAGACACATGGGGGAGGGCCTATGCCCTGCTCCAAATGATATGACAGTCTTTGAAGATCCCCATGGAAGGCCTCACCCTCCCTGGGGAGCAGAAAGGGGATGGGATGGCATTTGGTGGTGGTGGGGGACAAGGGAGGAGGGGAGGGTGATGGAACTGGGATTGACATGTTAAACAAGCTTGTTTCGAATTTAAATTTAAAAATATTATCAAAAAAATCTCCTGCTTCAGAAAAATCACTTTTATGCCTTGCTTGGATATAAACTAGTGGAGCAGGCATGGTTTGGTCTGGAAATCCCTGACTATAGGGAAGAATGGATGGTAGATACACAATGGGAATCACTGTTGACATGCCTGCACCTTGCCATTCTGCAGGAAGTGTGTTTGATGAGTAGCTCCGACACGTATAAAAAGAGGAGAGAAAGAAGGCTATTCTGACACAGTAGCTTTGTTGGTGAAATTACAGAAATGCTGACGTCCAGCCCAGGAACACTCTAAATGAATTTCCCAAGGCTGAGAAAAAAGCTGGGCATTCAAATATGCTCTTAAGTTGCCATCAATAACCCCTGAAGTGAAAACAATGAAATTATAATAACGTTTGGGTCGCCCTCCCACCGGATAACTGAACAAGGAGTCAGGCTATTCTCTTCATTTATAGTTTCGAGCTAATGAGGTGGAGAAAGTCCAACAGAAACTGGGCAGTGACGTTTGCTTCTTTGTTAACGACAAAATCATTTAGCAATTTCCTGGCCTGCAAAAACATCCCAATAAATCTCCTCTGTATAGCATTAGGAAGAAGCGTGTGGAACTGGGTGGACTTCAGAAGGCAGCTCACCTTGAGGAGCCCTGCTGTTGTCCCCTATTGCTCAATGGAAAGTTCAGCCCAGTCACCGAGTAACAGGAGCCTGGGGTCGCGGCCATAAATCTCCGGAGATGTTTGCTCACATCCACAGCGCTCTGCAGCGAGTTTAACAAGGTCATTCTGACTGAGCTTCCTTTGAGTTGGAGGCTACAGCTCACTGTCAGGCCCGGAGCCAGGCTGTTAATCACCAAGGAAACCAGAGGGTGAGGGATGGAGAGACCATGAGATGGAGCCTTTTGGGACTGATCCCAATGTCAAAATGGAGCCTGTTGGAAATCCCGTGAAGAGGCTCGGCCCTCGGGGCTTCCTCAACTGCAGCCGAGGCGCCTTTCCGCACCTGGAGTGTTAGCCTTGTTACTTAGTCTCCAGGGACTTCCCATTATTCATCAGATCAGATATAAACTTCTGGCTGCTGTCTTCAAGGTCTTACTGACTTCAAACATCTGAGCATATCTTTGTTTCTCTCTTGGATTTAGCCATGTTGGCTGTCTTGCGGCAATTGGTTTTCGCCATGGTAAAGCTTTGCCACTCCTTAATAGAATTTATAGAGTTTAGTTTCTTTGAATTTGTTGGGAAAATACCAAGGAACAAAACGACTAGCTGAGGCCAGAGGACTGATTGTTGAGTAGGACAGATGAGAATCTAGCTCAACTAGACAGCTGGCTACTCTGCTTGGAGAGGAGATTCTGCAGAATTTAGTGGGAATATTGTAGACCCTGGGACATATATATCTTCAGTTTATAAACATTTATTTATTATATCAATTATTCCTAACCACAATGTCATTCATGACAAAGGTGAATTATTATTGCTTTTTTTTTTTTTTGAGGTGACACAGCCTGGACTTGGAGAGATTACATGACCTCAAGCCATACGTTTGGACCCAATTGTTGTGATAAACCGTGTATGTGTGTCTCTATGATGAGATGGTTAGCAGTTTCTTGTATAAAGGTCCAGAGTATAAATAATTCAGGATTTGCAAGCCATATGTTCTCTGTCACAACCACCGAACCTTCCGCCATAGCTCAAGAGCATCCAGAGACAATACTTAAACAAATGGGCATGGCTGTATTCCAATAAAACCCTGCTTACAAAAATAGGTGGTGGGTCAGATTTAGTCTGTGGGACATAATTTGCCATAAACTATGCTATAAAACTGTAATTGGTTTTATGTCAAGAGTAAGGATTCGCACGCCATTAAGTACTTTTATACATTTGAATTTTCAAAATGTAGATATTAATAGAGTGTAAAGGAGAGGACCCAGACAAGTGAGTCAACATGGAGGTTATTCAGCGAGGAAGCCCCGGGAGTTGAGAGATCCTCTGGGGACAAGGGAGGGAATGATGTCCAGCAGCTGATTTTCTAAGTGTCATTGCAATGTGGCTTCCCTGGGCCCTGTTGTTCCGGTCTCTGCTCTTCCCTCACTGCCCACGTACCCTGTGAGCCGCACATTTTCTACTCTGAGCACTTTTTCTAGAAGCTGTCACCTCTAGTCTGCTGTGACAAATATTCTGGATCCTGTTTCCGGAGGAGAAGGTGCAGGCTCTGCACTCAGGCTGGGAAGAGAGTTTGGGAGGCAGGGCTCGGCTTCTCCCACCAACTCCTGGTTCTTTGGTGACACATTTCTGCTCATCTAGCTCATTGGCCCTGCCACGAAGGCCAAAAGGAAAAAAGCAAAACTTGCCGCTCACCTTTAGAATAATGTAGTCCCTAACTCGTTCAGGCAAATGCACGGCCTTGTGAGCCCAGATCTCTGATGTCTCATCTTTAAAGGGCATAGCTGGTCAGGTCACCTCTCCATCATTAGCCGCCATTTCTCTCACCCAAACTGTTTTGTTTTGTTGTTTTTTTTTATGTATTCTATTTTGTTAATTTAAAAAAATTCAAAATTTTTATGTGTGTGGGTGCTATGCCTACATGTATGTCTGTGTACCACTTGCATCCTTGGTGGCCATGGAGGCCAGACAAGAGCATTAAAACCTCTGAAACTAGAGTTTCAGATGGTTGTGGGCTACCACATAGGTGCTAGGAATGAACTCCAGTCCTTTGGGAGAGCAGCAAGCGGTCTTAAGCACTGAGCCATCACTCCGGTCACACTAACATTACCCCCCCCCACACACACACATCTAACCCTTGCTGCCTGCCCATCTTTGAGATCCAGCTCCAGGGCTTTGAGGGGCTGTTGCTTCTTTCTGAAGCTTTGTCTGCCCAGGTTTACACTGTTCTCCCATTCATGCAGTCTTATTTTATGTTAGTGCATGATTTCCGGGTTGGCTTTCCATGTGTGTTCTGTGATGATTTCTCCACATGCAGTCACTGTCTCGGTTTTTTAAGTTGTCTGTGTCTCCCAGCACAGTGCACAAGCTCTGAACTCTCAGTAAGTGGCTCTGCCAGCCGCCTTTCAGTCAGTCACTTCTTTCTATTTCCTTTATGGCAATACTCACTTATTTTGGCCAGCTCTTTTGGTCTGACATGGTTCTTTCCTCTGTCAGGACTTGGGGTGACTTCTCTCGGGGGCTGGTTGGAAGACATGAGTGAAAACCCATATATGATTATTTTCTATTGGTATTGGTGCAAGTCTATGGCATTAAGCACAATCAGCGGTCTATTAAATGTATAAAAGAGCATGTGTGTTTTTGTGCACAACTATATTGCCTTCACTTAGCGAGTGCCTTGCTTATGAGTGGTGTGTGATAATTACAGACTGAATTACAGACAAATGGATGGACACCAGCAAGACCAGCTGGTGGCTCACTTGATTGTCAAAACCAAGGAGACTTTCGTTACCCTTCTTTTCCAAATGCACCCCTTCCTTCCACGGTGTTCTGACATCATTGAACAAGCCAGGTCTCACACAAGCAGCATGGTGCTCTCCAATATGCCAAATCCCCAAGGAGCATGTCAACGTCCCAGCAAGTGGCATGGCCTCCTGAGAAATCTCCTTGTCCCCAAGGAGCAGGTCAACATCCCCAGCAAGTGGCATGGCCTCCTGAGAAATCTCATTGTCTAGTGTGGCAGGACTTTCTCCTTGAACTGGTGAGGTATGTTTTCTCCTGGGGATCCAATGTGAATTTTTGAAATTCACGCATGAGCTGGTCACATATGTCTTGAGTACTCATAAGTGGCCGACATGTAATGTTTTGATTATGAAGACAAAACCCGATATCTCATGATTAAATCATCAGTTTTTCCAAGTTATGTTTACTTGAAAATCATCCTTAATTGACTCCTGTGCATTCTTACCACAAGGTGGCAGTATAGCAGTCCCTGCTGGCTTATTAGGACTACAGCTATCTCTTGAGAGGAATTTCTTACTTCAAGTTTCCATAAACCATGCCATATGTCCTAATCTGTACCTAAGTATACTTTAAAAATGAAATACAGAACTATATATCCACACTCACAGAAAGTAGTAGTCAACTTGCTCCTTTACTATGACGAGTGCTTAGCTCATCACATACAGACCTTATATAGAATAAAGAAGTGTGTTTGTGTGAGTGGGCAGAATATAATTTAACTTTTATGGAACTGTATAAAAATATCCACTTCACAGGTTATGCCCTTCTTGTAGACAAGACTAAGTGCTCTGGGCTGGGATGCCACAAACATTGGCGGCAGGTGCCGTGAGACATGAAGGACAGGCCCACAAGGAGCTGTCGACTCTTACCTTTTTGCTGCAGGCAGTTACCAAGCACTGACTGCCCCTATTTTATTGTCTAAAAGCTGATTTTTTAGGTTTTAAGAGTTTACAATCCAAACACATAAACAGGGAAAAAAAATTGCAAACATGTGAGAAGACATTCCCGTCAGGAGAGGGAAGGGAATCCGGGAGGGGAGACATTGATTTTGTCTTTCCATGAGGAGACAGCTAAGAGTAAAAACACAGCCATCAGAATGGGCAAAAGGTCATGGATAACGAGACTGTGTTTTTGCTTCAGCTCTGTCCCATGCAGTCCTGGCTGCCTCAGTTTCCTCCATGGAGAAGGAAATGCGGGGCTTAGGCACATTACAGAAGTACGTTCAACTAATAGTTGATGTAGACTTCAAAGATTTGTGTTGAAATAAGCGAGGAAAGCAAGTTGTGAGGTGTCTCATTCCTTGTCTCTCCCTCCGAATTGTAATGTATACTAGCCTGCAGAGGTCTGAGCAGCCTGGAGATACTGGATTTAACTTTGTTTAACTTGATGTTTCAAGCTTCATTTAACCACAGTTCCTTCCTCCACCCTACCCATGAAACACTGATTGACAACAAATAAGTGTTAATGGTTTTCTGGTGGATAACTGGGGTCTTTAAAGACTCTTCCAGGGTCAGCTGGACTGTGGGTGAAGTGCTGGCTACACCGGCCTGATGTCCTGCTTCTGATACTCAGAACAACTCAAAAGAGAAAGTTGTTGCCACAGAATAGCTTCTGACTTCCATGTGCAGGGTGTGGCACATATATGCCCTCACATACAAACCACACGTGTGCACACACAATAATGATGATGATAATACTGATTTTTTTTAAAAGAAGGACTCTTCAAGTTACAGGAGTCTAGATGTGAAACTTCAGGAGGGCAAAGACCCATGCCTAATGTCTTTATCCCTAATGTTGACATAGAGAAATTTATGAACACCTGAAAATCACGAATTGAACTCCATCAGTTTAGGCTTTCTTTCTTTTGGACCAAGATCTCATAACAGGGAGGGTAAAGAGACTTCATAGAAACAGGGAGTTTCTGGAAGGTGGAGGATATTGTGACCATGTCATTGCCTCCAAGTTAGAAAGCTTAAGAAGCTGATCCCAGTAAGGCAGAGAAATGACACCAGCTTTGGATAGAATACAGGCTATAGTGAACATTTGCATCAGAATGAAGAACTCCGAGGTGTATTTTTACCATATTCTATATATGTGAAGATTCAGTTAAAGGAAGAATTTTCTCAGGGATGAAACGAGACCATTCTTCCATTAAAGGCACATTAACAGGAATATCAAAATGCTTAAACATCACTGGCCTGCTATTGTAGTCTTTCTGCCTGCGACACCTTAGACTGAGGTACGTAGCGGAAGGTGTCTGCTAGAATGCACCACGCAAATAGAGGAGCGATGGCACACTGACCATTGTGCCACTCACAGCCATATTGTGGAGCTGGGGCCCCAGGAAGCAACACACTGGGCGCCAGTTTTTCTGGGGAAAGAGAAACTTATGAGTATAGAATACTCTTGACTGCAGAAGCCCTGGGGTTAGCAGACAGACCTGAGGATGCCGAAGGTGCAATAAATACCTTTTAATGTGGTTCACAGCACATATAGAAAGACATAATATCAGGTGGAAAGCAACATGACTTGGAAGAAAACCTAGCCTTTCCATTTAATTAACTTGTGTGCATCTTATAATAATATATCAATATTTATAATTATCTGTACATATATGTACAAGTTATATTTAGTATCGGGCAAGCATATTTGTAATTATTAGTGATAAAGCTCAAAGCATAAATTCATTTGTATAAGTTTTTTCTTTCTCATATTCCTATGTTGCCTTTTCTTTTCAATTTAAAAACTTTTTTTTTTATCCTTGGTTATGTAAGTCAATTTCATACAAGTGAGAACTGTACTTCATGAATGTTGTGCCGGATACCCACTACTCTTTCCCATCCTGTCTCTCCCCTTTCACGTGTACTTTCATATCATCTTCATGTACATGATTTTATGGATCTGTAAAAACCTAGGACCCACAAATGAGACAAAACAGTCAATATTTGCCTTCGCTGAGCCATTTCACCAGCCCCTCAGTTAAAATGTTCTAAAAAGTATATATCCTTTTTAAGCTTTCTTTTTACTTACTCTTTGTCTTTTTCACATCATGCGTCTCGATCCCTGTAGGTAGAGTTTCTCTATGTTCCTGCAGCTGCTTCCAAATATCCACACTGAGACTTAGTTATAAATGCTCTGCTGATAGCTTAGGTTTGTTTTTAAGCTAGCTCTTATAACTAACTGTGCTACTGGTACTATATTTAGGAAGTGGTCTCTTGTGCCTATGCAGCAAGTGTATTTCCTACTTTCTCTTCTATGAGGTTTAGTGTGGATGGATTTATATTGAGGTCTTTGATCCATTTGAACTTCAGTTTCATGCATTGCAATTCTATTTTATATTTTTAGTTTCTTTGTCAAAAATTAGGTGTTCATAGGTGTGTGGGTTGATATCAGAGTCTTTGATTTGATTTCATCGGTCCACCTGTCTGTTTTTATGCCAATACCAAGCTATTTTCATTACTATAGCTCTACAGTAGAGCTTGAAATCAGGGACGGTCATGCCCCTAGATGGTCCCTTATTATACAGGATTGTTTCAGCTATCCTGGTTTTTGTTTGTTTGTTTGTTTTGTTTTGTTTTTCCATATGAAGTTGAGTATTGTTCTTTCAAGGTCTGTGAAGAATCTACTGGGATTTTGATTGGGATTGCATCGAATCTGTACTTTACTTTTGGTAGGATTGCTATTTTTTACTATGATGATCTTACCTATCCAAGAGCATGAGAGAATTTTCCATTTCCTGATATCTTCTTTAAGTTCTTTCTTTAAAGACTTGAACTTTTTTTCATACAATCTAGAAATCAAACTACCAAATAATACAATTAAAAATGGAAATCAGACCTAAACAGAGAATTCTCAATAGAACAATCTCAAATGGCAGAAAGACACGTAAGGAAATGCTCAACATCCTTAGTCATCAGGGAAATGCAAGTCAAAACCACTGTGAGATTCAACCTTACACTGATCAGAATAGCTAAAATCAAAAACACCAATGACAGCTTGTGCTGGAGAGGATGTGGAGAAAGGGGGAACACTCCTCCATTGCTGGTGAGAATGCAAACTTGTACAGCCTCTGTGGAAATCAGTATGACAATTTCTCAGAAAATTAGAGATCAACATACCTCAAGATCCTGCAATACCACTGTTCGGCTTATGCCCAAAGGAGGAACATTTACACCAGAAGGTCATTTGCTCAACTATGTTCATAGCAACATTATTTGTAATAGCCAGATCTTGGAAACAACCTAGATGCCCCTCAACTGAAGAACGGATAAAGAAAATGTGGTAATTTACACAATGGAGTACTACTCAGAGGTAAGAAATAATGACACCCTAAAATTTGCAGGCAAATGGACAGAACTAGAGAAAACATCCTGAGTGAGGTAACCCAGAACCAGAAAGACAAATATAGTATGTACTCACTCATGAGTGGATACCAGCATAAAGCAAAAGATACCCAGCCTACAATCCACAACACTAGAGAAACTAGAACACTCTTCCAGAAATAAATGGAAGCAGATTCAGAAATCTACAGCTAATCAATGGGACTAGTTCCTGGAGTACAGTTGAAGAGAGGGAGGATGATAATATGAACAAAGAAGTCAAGACCATGATGGGGAAACCCATAGAAACAGCTGACCTGAGCTAGTCAGAGATTACTGACTCAGGTGTGACAAATGGGGAACTGCATAAGACTGAACTAGACTATCTTAATATAGGTGATAATGGTGTGCCCAGGACAATAGATGAGGCCACTGGCAGTGAGTCCAAGATCAAACTCTAATGCACAAACTGACTTAGTGAAGTTCATTCTATATGGAGACACAGGGGTGTGGTGGTGGGTAGGTGCCTTACTCCTGCCTCAATAAGATGATCAGACAGACTTAGTAAACTTCCTAGGGGAGACCTTACCCTCTTCCTGGAGCAGATGGGAGGAGGGGATGAAGAAGGAAGCAGGAGGAGAGGAGAGAAGAGGAACTGGGATTATAATGTAAAAAATAAATTAATAATAGTAATAAAAAGACAGAAAAATGTGTATGTAGTCTGCTTGTTGTGGACTTTACTGTGGTGAAAGAGCATTCTGTACACTGCTGTCTTCGATCACCTCAAAGATCCAAATGGTTTTTAAAGTTCTCAACATTTGATACAGAAAGAAATTCAAGTGAAATTTAGTCTTCATGAAGGAAAGCGAATAGTGTATCAGTATTCAATATATATTGCTTATACCAGTGTTCATGATGACTGTCCATATTTATGATTCCACTGTCGTTATCCACCCAAGCAGACAACTCAAAAGCAGGAAATACTCATATTCCCACTTGTTGAAATCCTACAACTACATTTTTGGCAGTTCAAATAACAGATCCTATTTTATACAAAGAGATGCCCTTCAGTTTTAGATTCTTAGGTTGAATGACTGTGTCACTCAGGCCCAGAACCAGCTAAGTATGCATTGTAGGCACAGCAGTCACTTCGTTCCTCCTCGTGGGATGTCTCTGTCCCTGTCTTCAGTCTGTTGCCTTACTTGGAGAAAGACACTCTGAAAATGTGACTAGCTTAAGGAGAATGATCTAGATTCTTCTGGAGTCTCTGGATCATCACAGGTGTATTTGTTCTCAGAAAACAAAAGGGTCACAGTCAGAAACAGGAGACAGCAGCAAAAGTAGAGGCCCAGATGATACATTTTAAAGATGTAAAAAAAAGATGTTAAAGAAGGGATGCGTGTGGCTGGAGGTCTACAGGTGCTAGAAAGGCAGGTGTAGATTTCTGCCTGGAACTTCTAGAAGGAATTCAGTCTTGCTAATAACCCACTCTTAGCACAATTATTGCATCTGTGTCTTTTTAAAAAAGGAACAAAAGAAGTTAATAGTTGTGTCAGTTCCCCCTTTCTTCAGAGGACAACTGAGAGTTATATGGTGAAGCTGGAATTGACCAGTCATGATTCAAACCCTGATTTTGTTACTTCCTATCTGGTTGACCCTAAGATTTTAACTTTCTTGGTCCTGATTTTCTTCATCAAGAAAGGGAGCTGAGTCATCCATGTTCACGGTTATTCTACCCATAATAGCCAGAAACTGGAAACAGCCTATCCATCCACCAGTAGACAAATAGGTTAAGAAAATATGGCACATTTACACAATGGAATATTATTCAGCTCTTGAAGAAATCATGAATTTCACAAGCAAATGGATGCCACTAGAAAATATCATACTGAGTGAAGTAACCCAAACCCAGAAAGACAAATATGGTATGTATTCCTCATGTAGGTTGTTAGCTTTTAAGCCTTCTATAGGTATGGTGCTATCTGAATAACCACAGAGGTTAGGTATGGGACTGAGGAGAGGGGACACTCCATAGGAAAGGGAGACAGAATATATAGTTATAGAGAGACATAGGTGGGGGACTGGAAAGGGGGAACTACAGGGAGAGGAGACGAGAAGAGGCGGGTAAGGGAGGCAATATGGTAGGGTCCAACTAACACTAAGTGTCATTTGAGAGATCATATGCAAATTTATTATTGTAGAAGCTTTCTACATATATGTAGAGCTTTTCACACAGATATAAAAGAAATCTAAATGAACTCACCAAAACACAGGGGAGGCAATTCTCAACTAGACATTCTTCAACACCAAGTGAAATTTCTAGTGCCAGAAATGGGTTACATCTAATTGAGTTGTTGGTCAAATGGGCCCCCTATATGGGAAACTCCAACAACTCATGTGATTGCCAAGATTATTGGTTGCTCTCTACAAATTGATGGTAAGGTCCTGTTGCTGAAGATATTTACATATCTCATTAAACATGGGTAGATCAAGCTGTTGTCTAACTAGAACCTTTGCCCTGTTGACTAGTGTTTAGGGTTCTGAACATACTCTGCACATTACCAGAGGAGAAAGACAATGCCAGCCCAGCAACCACCCTTTGATACACAGTAGTGGCCAGCCTGCGTGGCAATGCTGGTGCAATAGTGGCACAAACATTGTGGGGTAAACAACCACTATCTGATTGCACTTAAGGGCCACTCCAAGAAGTAGATAGAACGAATGCCCGATGCTGCTCAGGAAGGCAAAAACTTGAGGCTGGATAGGCTGTGAACCCGAGAGAAAACCAAATACTATTGTTATGCTAAAGGAACATGCCAATGAAATCACTCCTGTTCTCCTATACCCATAGACCAATGGCTCATTCCACCATCTTCAGAAAAGCTTCCTCCCACAGTAAATAGGAATTAACAGAGCTATATGCAGAGAGGGAGAGATTTTGGAGCACTCAGTCCTAGATGGGATGTTGTGGTGGTCTGAAAGAAAATCGACCCCAAAAGGAGTGGCACTATTAGGAGGTGTGACCTTGTTGGAGTAGGTGTGCCCTGTTAGAGGAAGTGTGTGGCATAAAAATAAAAGACCTAGAGACAGATATTGGGGTTCAAGCTTCAAGCTGAAGATTGGAAAAACAAAGCAGCCGGCCACTAGTTCTTACCTCTAGCTCAGGCTGAAAGGGCTGATCCACAAGCTCTTCATTAAGATTCAGACTGCTGACTCTCCTCAGTGTGGCTGGAGATAATCCTGAGACTGACTTCTGAAGACCTTACTCCTATCTTTTATACTTCTCTAGTGCTGGAATTAAAGGCATGTGATCACCTTTGTGCAAGCTATTTCTCTTAGCACTGGATCAATTTTGTGTGGCCTTGAACTAACAGAGATCTGTTTACTTCTTAATCCTGAGTCCTGGGATTAAAGATATGTTCCTGGCTTCTATGGCTTGTGGCTCACTTTGCTTTCTGAACCCTCAGGCAAGCTTTAATAAATCATAAGTAAAATATCACTACAGAAGTGTGTCACTGTGAAGGTGGGGTTTGAGGTCTCATGTATGCTCAAGCTACACCCAGTGTCTCGGACCACTTCCTGTTGCCTGTTAGTCAAGATGTAAGGTCTCTTAGCTTCTGCTGCAGCATCATGTCTGCCTGCACACCACCCTGTCTCACCATGATGAAACAGACGAAAATCTATGAAAATGTAAGCCACTTCAATTTTTCTTCTTTATAAGAGTTGCCATGGTCATGGTGTCTCTTCACAGCAGCAGAAACTCTAAGACTGAAGTTGGTACCAAGGACTGGGGTATTGTTGTGGTAGGCCCGACCATGCTTTTGTCTGAAGGACACTGTGGCTTAGAAAAGCAGTTGAACACTTTAAATGCTGCTTAATGGAAGACATGCTGAGGGTGATATGAACTGTGGGAGCCTAGCTCAAGAGGTTTCGGAGGAGAACAATTTCAATATGTGGCCTAGAGATCTTTCTTGTGACTTTTTGGTCAACGTGGTTGCTCTTTGCCCTTGTCCAAAGAATCTGCCTGAGGCTAAAGGGAAGAGTTTTGAGGAAATCTCAAAACAGCCTAGTATAGACTCCATTGTGTGGGTATTAGTGGTAACTCTAATGAATGTTTATATGAAAAGGAGGGAGCTGAGCAGGGTAAATTACAACATGTGAAATGTGAGGGGAAAAGGAGCGTCAGAAAGTGGAGTGGAGCTCAGTCTGTGTTCGAGCAGATCAACAGACTAAGCAATGGAGTAAAGGGAGTGGTGTTGTCAGGGCAGCATCCTACCCAGCTAAATTTTCAGCTTGCGAAAAGGAATTAACGAAAAGTTTAGAGCTGGGTATAGTGATACACACCTTTAATCCCAGCACCGCAGAGGCTGATGTATCTGAATTTGAGGCCAGCCTGGTTTACAGAGCAACTTCAAGGACAGCCAAGCGTAGGGATCATGTTCCAGCCCCAGTAAGCAAGAGAACTTGGCAGCTTTGGCCATGTGGCTCTAGAGTTAAAATAGAAAGGGGCTATGAAATTTGCCTGTGTGACTAAGGAAAGCTGCTGAGGCCAAGCATGTATCAGGATTGTCCCTGAATCGGAGACCCAGGGGGTTCATTGTGTGAAGCTGTGAAGTTGAAGCCTGAATTGCCTTGAAGACACCAAGATTTTGGAGATGCCAGAGTCTGGGGATACCTGCCAAGGAGAGCTGCTGTGAGGGAGAGGAACCAGCCCAAGAGAAAGAAGTGTTCTGCAGTCAACAAAGCTGAAAGGAATTGGAGATCAGAACATTTTGACACCAGATATGGAGATGCAGAGTTTGAAGTTTTCCCAGCTGGTTTTTTGGTCTTGCTTTGGTCTAGTATTTCCTCACAATGCTCCCTTCCTTCCTTATGTTTGGGAATGGTAATGTATATCCTATGCCATTATATGTTGGAAGTATGTGATATGCTTTTTAATTTTTATGTTATAGGAGATTAGAATTAAAAGATTGCATGAATCTTGGAAGAGAGGTCAATCTATAGATTTTCAAATATGTTTGAGACTGTTATAGACTATGGGGACTTTTGAAGTAAACTGAATGCGTTATGATATGGCTACAAGCCTTTGGGGGCCAGGGAATGGAATTATGATGGTTTGAAAGAAAATAGCCACCAAAGTAAGTGGCTCTTTAGTAGGTGTGGCCTTGTCGGAGTAGGTGTGGTCTTATAAAAGGAAGTGTGTCACTGTGGAGGTGGGCTTTGAGGTCTCATATGTGCTCAAGCCACACTCAATGTTTCAGACCACTTCCTGTTGCCTGTTAGTCAAGATGTAAGAACCCTGAGCTCCTGTCCCAGCACCATCTACTTGTACACCACCATACAATAGAGCCATGGTGATAGTGAACTAAACTTCTGAAACTATAAGACACCCCTAGCTAATTTGTTTTTCTTTATAAGAGTTTCTGTGGTGATCGTGTCTCTTCATAGCAACAGAAATTCTAACTAAGACAAATGTCTTCATCATACAGTGTCTTACTTTGGATTACTATTGCTATGTGGAACACCAAGAGCAAGTTGGAGAGGAAAGGGTTTTTTTGGCTTCCACATCCACATTCCATCACTGAAGGAACTCAAACAAGGTAGGATCCTGGAGGCAGAAGTCAATGCAGAGGCCATGGAGGAGTGCTGCTTACTTGTTTGCTCGCCCTGGCTTTCTCGGGCTGCTTTAGTATAAAACCTAGGACCATGAGCCCAGTTGTGACCCCACTCACAATGGGTTGGACCTTCTGCCATCAGTCACTAACCAAGACTATACCTTATATAACCCAATCTTATGGGGGGCATTTTCTCAACTGAGATTCCTTCTTCTCAGATGACTTTAGTGTGTGTCATGTAGACATAAAACTGTCCAGTATAAACAGCACCCCTCAGGGCTCAGGGAGCTATGCAGAAGGAGATTTGGATAGATTGTAAGAGCCAGGGATGATGGAGGACTCCAAGGAAACAGTGTCTTCTAGACAAAACAGGGCTGGTGCACATGTAAAGTCACAGACTGTGGCAACATGCACAGGTTCAAGCCCGATGTGCTCTCAGAACTGAGAGAAGTGGACTCAGTCTCTATTCCAAAAATTACCTGCTTGAAAAGGAAAAATAAGTTTTTTCCAGTGGTGTCTCACTGGGTCTATCAACTACACTTTAGGGTAGACCTCAATCCTAGGAGGAGATAGCCAACACAAAATGAGCTCAGCTGTATTTTTGTAGATAATTTTTGTTACATATTGCTTTGTTTGGGCATTTTTTTTGTCTTACTGGTCTTTTGTTTGTATGTTATGGTTCTGATTTTGTGTATTATTTGTGTGTGTGTGTGTGTGTGTGTGTGTTGTGTGATTTCTCTCTTCTAAAAAGTTCTATTTTTGTTTATTGATCTGTTTATTTCCTAAAGAGACAGAGAGAGAAAAGAAAGGCAAGGCATGCAGTTGGATGGATGAGAAGTGGGGAAGATCTAGGAGGATATGGGGAAGGAGAAACTGTGAACAGAATATATTCATGGGAAAAATTATTTTTGGTTAAAAAAAGAAAGTGAGTTGAGGTGAGAGTTAAATATTCTAAGATATGTAAAATGACTGCCTTTATGACAGCCCTCCAAGAGCATTATTTTCACTATCCACAGACCACTGAAGATTTATTTTGTGTAGAATGAGAATGACCCATCTGACAACTTCTGCATTGCATTTGGAGGTCCCAGAGCTTCCTGGGAAGAAGCCCATCCAGATTTCGAGTGTGAGTCAGAGAATAAAGATGGCTTTGGAGAGTGTTCAAGCCTTCAAGCTAATGAAAACCTAGCTATGTCCCTGGGGTGAGGTTCCCTGGGGAGGGGGGAGCGTGGGTGTTTCCTACCTCTGACCTTTCTTTTCCCATCTGGTCTGTGCCCTGGGAGCAGCCCTCTCACCC
The DNA here is from genome assembly GCF_943737965.1 of Phodopus roborovskii. Taxonomy (NCBI): domain Eukaryota; kingdom Metazoa; phylum Chordata; class Mammalia; order Rodentia; family Cricetidae; genus Phodopus; species Phodopus roborovskii. The sequence continues at coordinate 12,056,704 of NW_026126563.1, forward strand.
CCAGATGCTCCAAGGGGTAGAAAGACTGTGTTCATGGATGGAGTGCAGAGCTAGCTGTCCAGGGTCTGCACGTTAAATCTTGGGCTTATGACCTTGTGACTCAGGCAGTGCAGGCTGGGGCTTGTCTGTGGTTCCTGTCCGTCTGTAGTTCTAATTAGGGTTAGCACAGTAAGGCCACCTTTCCAAGCCTGGGCTCTGTTAAGCTATTTTTCCTGGAGAACATTGAATAGTCCCAGAAGAAAAGCACATTTGGAAGGATTACACTTAAGAACTGAAGATTACTCTCCTTGCATTTATTATCTGAGAGTATCTGTTTTTCTAGAGATTTTTGTAATTTTTTCTTTGTCCTTCCTTCCCAATGATGACTCATGTTGGAGAGGATGTGGAGAAAGGGGAACACTCCTCCACTGCTGGTGGGAGTGCAAACTCATACAGCCATTTTGGAGATCAGTATGGTGGTTCCTCAGGAAAATGGGAATTAGTTTACCACAGGACCTGGCAATCCCCCTCTTAGGCATATACCCAAAGGATTCACATCCATGCAACAAAGACATCTTTTTAACTATGTTCATAGCAGCACTATATGTAATAGTAAGAACCTGAAAGCAACCTAGATGCCCCTCAGTTGAAGATTGGTTAATGAAGATGTGGCACATCTACACAATGGAATACTACTCTGCAGAAAAAAATAATGGAATCTTGAAATTCGCAGGCAAGTGGATGGCACTTGAAGAAACCATCCTGAATGAGGTAACCCAGTCACATTGCCATATTTCACTCCTCAAAATTACTATTTTTAAAAAAGAAAACAACAAAGAGTTTTGTGATCCCTTGCCTCTTATCAATCTACAGCTCTAGGAAGAATTCCGTAAATCCTTCGTAGGGGCTAAGCCTATGTTTTGCACACACTAGGTGTGATATCTTGAAAAAGACCCCTGTTTCTCAAATATGTTCAACAAAAAAGCTCTGAATTCAGATTTCAACGGAAACAAAGGATCTTGAGGTGGGCTAAGCTGAAGGGACTTTCCCGAGTGTTGCTGATATTCAGAAGAGCTGAGATGGATGAGAACTTCAAGGCTGGCCAGGCGAACGATCCATGCACAGCTTACAAATCTGTCAGATGCAACGGATCTTCACATTTTCCATCAGCCCTCCCAATAATGTCATGGAGTTCCCTTGATGAATTAAGAAAGAGAAGTTCAGGTACCATGATTTGTTCTAGCTGCGGTAAGAGCTTACTTGCTCTCAGGGGTTACCGCTGTCTCACCAAGTCATGGAAACATGTTCCCAGGAGTGGACAATACGCAGATGAGGTGGATGTGCAACAACATGAAATATCTGTGAAGGAATTGCACCCCAAAGTCTTCTGCCACGAGAGGAGGAGAGTTAAATGATTCAGTTCCCTGGTTTTCCTTTCCCTTTTCCTTCAGTTTCACTCAAGAGTGAGCCCATCTATAACTGTTAAAGGTAATCCTAAGACGTTTGTAAATTCCCAGCAATCTAGACATTTGCTTATGTCTGTGAATGTGTCAGAATTAGAATTTCGAGAGAATTAGTCATATTGGTTAATTGACACTGAGTACAACTGGAGTATTTTTGTCATAGAAACAATATCAATTATATTTGGATAATGATACAGGACTTCCAGTATTCCTGAAAGTATGGTGGTTTTATTTTCCTGACACATTCTCTATCATTACCCCAAGGTGCTCTCCCCTTTCTACTGTGTAGTTCCGTTAGGCTTGGGAAGCCAGCTTCTTACCCTTTAGGCCTTGTCAGTGTACAGTAGAGACAGGAAGGATTTCTTTGTTGGCTTAGGAAGAGTTAACAAATTGATGTGTGCAAATACATAGGCGAGTTCATTCAGCTGTGGTGCAGCCAGACACAAGGGAAGGGCGATGGAGGCAGCACCTCTGGAGCCCAGTTATGGAATATTAGCACAACCCCCTTTCACATATTGTGAACATGGTGAGGTGAGAAACCAGGGCCCTGAAGACAAGAGAAGGTTGAGACTGAGAGGAGAGGAGTCGAGTCTAAGGAAAGGAAGCTACAGAAGTTACTTAGATTCCAAAAAGAGACATGAGGTAATACCTCAAGGCCAGCTCCAGAAGATGACTGGACAACATAGGGAAGTGTGCAGACATGACCATCCTCACTCACTCACTCACTCACTCACTCACTCACTCATTCATTCTTTCATTCATCTACCCATATGCTTTTTTGAGTACATATCTATGCTCAGCAAGCCCCTGGCGAGGCTTCATTCAGGAGGAAGTGATGTCATAGTATTCAGCTGTAAGAGAGACATATGGCTGGGGAAGCCGCGTGCGCACATACACACACCATCGGTGCTTGGAAAGTAGTTAGACAGAAACCTATGGATAAATATACAAACACCCGTTGCCATGTATGCTGAGAAGTATTACAATGGAGAGAATGCCATCAGGGAAGGCAAGTCTTCAGTGTGCTCACATTTGTTTAAAGTGTCTGTGTGTGGAATTCATATGACCCGCATGCTCAGCAAATACATCTTGTCAGTGTCCCTGGAAAGCAGCCTCTGATAAGCCTCTTTCAGGTAAACCCCATAACAGTCGCTTGAATTTCACCCTTTCCTGACTTTGGTGACTTGTAACTAAGTGAGACACTATGGCAAAAACTTGGCTTCGCCAAATCACGGATGCCAATTCCTAACTCAAAAAACAAAAACAAAACAAAACAAAACAAAACAAAAAAAAAAACCCAGTAGTTATGACTTAGAGAATGTAATGCTAACAGAAAACCAAATGTTCTTAAAGATGCTTAGGGATCTTCAGATGCCTGGACTGGAGAACTAGGGGCTGAGACTCAGGAGGGCCGTAGATTGGTGCCTGTGTTTGACGTCAACAGCAGAGATAGCTGATGTGTTTTGTTCATGAGATGCTTTGCCAACATTAGGTTATGGTTCAGGAGAAGTATCAGCTAGCCTAGCAGTGTGCATGGCTCTAGTCAATCAGTACCTGTTGAGCTGAACTGAGGCAGAAGAGAACTTCAGCTAACTTTCCCTCTCCAAACAACTGTTCCTATGCCTAGTAACAGAATACCTTCTTAGGTTGACATCATTCCAAGATTTAACTGCTGGTCGTATATTTTCTGGATAAATGACACTAGCTTCCCCTTTTTTACTTCAGTGAGGGTAAAGGAGCATGAATTTGGAACAGGGCCCCAAGGACTTTCATAAGTACTGTTGACAAGTCTCCAGATGGGCACGGGTACGCTTGATGTTGGGAGCTAAGACATCTAGCCCCGCAAGTGTGCACACAGGCTACCAAATCTTAGGAGACCATCTGATAATGACATATTTTGTTACATTTTTAAAGATTGCTTCTTGGGTGGGCAGAATACTAGTCATTATCTGTGGGCTGGGTCTAAGTGATAAAAACTCCATGGTTTTTGTATCAAAGTAGAAATTTAAGTTAAACTATGATACTTCCTCTTGTCCTCTGTCCTCATTAGGTCTTAGCACTTTCTCCTACTATTCTGTTTAGAGCACGTCTTAAAGCCCACTGGGTTTGAAGGCTGGAATACTCTCTATTCCATATTTTGGAGTGAGTCGTTCTAGGAGCTTATGTTAGATTTTATCTCTTTACTAATAAAGTCAGCTACTTTGGAGTTTGTGGTGCTCTTTTCAGGGGTGTGTGTGTGTGTGTGTGTGTGTGTGTGTGTGTGTGTAGTTTGTGAATGTGTGTGTGAGTGTGTGTGAGTGTGTATGAATGTGTGACATGTTAAGGTATGTGAATGTGCGAGTGTGTATGTGAGTGTATATGTATTAGTGTGTAAATGTGTGTGAGTATTGTGGGTGTGTGTGAGTGTGTGAATGTGTGTGTGAACGTATGTGAATGTGTGTGAATGTGTGTGTGTACATGTGAGTGTGTGTGAATGTATATGTATGTATGTGTGAGTGTGTGAATGTATGTGAATGTACCAGTGTGTATGTGAGTGTGTGTGTGTTTGAATGTGTGTGTGTTAGTATTGTGGGTGTGTGTGAGTGTGTGAATGTATGTGAATGTGTGTGTGTGAGTATTGTGAGTGTGTGTGTGAATGTATGTGAATGCGTGTGTGTGAATGTGTGTGTGTGTGTGTGTGTGTGTGTGTGTGTGGTGAAGATCATCTCTTCCCAGCTCTGTCCCCACCACGGCCTCCGATCCCTTCCTACCGAGCAGATGTATTATAAGGGATCAGCTGCCTGGTCAAAGGTTTTAGACTATACAGAAGGGTATTTTTCGAGAGAAGCAGAAAAGAAACTGGTTCAAAAGGCCAGGGGGATGTGCTCCAGATCCATGGCAAGCAGGGCTCCACCAAGACTGCAGGATTCCATGGGTATGGCTTTGATTCACGCACTGATTTTCCAGTGCTTTGAAATGATTTCAAGTGCTATTGAATGAATACTTTTCTCTGTAACAAAAAGGAAGATATAGAGAAGATGAAAAAGAACCATTGCTCAAGTTTGTTTTCTATCGTCGGATGCCTTTTAAATGTATTTGTTTAATTGAGAGGATTTTATAGGAAGCTGCATTCTCTTTTGCTCTTTCTGCGCTAACAGCAAATGAAAAACATACTTTGTGATTTAGCCAAAGGAAGTTAAGGATGAGTCTTCAGGGAGAGCAAATAACGCAACTGGTGATCATGTTAACCATGCACTGCAAGGGTTGGGCTTGAGGCCAGACTCACAGCTCATAGCAAATGAGCAGAACTCGAATGGTTAAAAAAGTCCCTTCAATTCTCAGATCTGGTCCTGTGAGCCAGCTTGACATGTTTGCTGGTGACCTTCTCCTTTCACACATACTAAATACCACAAATGGCTAGAGATGAAAGCCAGCTTATTAGATATGAAATGTCTCCTCATTTATTCCCCTTCAGTAAATGTCGCTGTTATAATCATGGTCATAGCCACCTTAAAGCTACATTGTGAGGCTAAGGATGTAGCTCAGTTGGTACAGTGTTTGCTTAGCATGTCTCAAGCCCTGGGTTCAATCCCTCGCACCACATAAAACCAGACAGGATAGCATATACCTATAATCTCAGTGATTGGGAGATAGGATCATCCTTGGCAGCAAAGTGAGTTCCAGGCTAGTCTGTGATATATGAGCACACGCGCGCGCGCGCGCGCACACACACACACACACACACAGAGATGCATTATGGTGTCAGTCTTTTTTGGATCATTCCCTCTGGTTGTTTATTGGGAACAATAAAGGCTAAACAGAGCCTTGAGATACAAAACGATGATTTTTATGTGGCATGGAAGTAGGGAAAGGTGCTGGGGAGGATTGTTTCCCCCTCCCCTCTCATTGGATGATAAGCTAATTATTGGTTTGTGTGTCTTTAAGATCCTTATTAGGTGTGCATTTCTTTAAGATGAATTCAGTAATTTAGCTTAGTGATGATACTGTGTGTATTATTGTGTGACTTTTAAAAAGTTGGTATAGGGCGGTGTGGCACATCAGAGGAACAGTAGTCTGGTTGTCTGCATCCTAGTCTCTTTTTACCCAGGACCTCTTGGGGCTTTTAGTGGGTCCATCAGCAGTTCTAAGTCACTCTACTCAAAGTGACATGACAAAGTTGTAACAAATGACCTCAAAGTTGCCCAAAATATTCAACTGAATCAACATTGTTCTTTCCTTTACCTGCCATAAAGACGCCACTGATACCATATGTGACATCCCTGGCACCGTTGAGCTATGCAAATTGCTCTTCTTCCCTTTAAAAGAAAACTCCCCAGGGTTTTGTTTTTAACTCAGTCAGAGGACATTCTGTAGATGTCTACTCTGGAACAAGAGTATCTGTTACTATATGGGAACTCCACAGTAAATAGATAATCAATCTAGAAAAAAAGTACATATACAGCCTGCTCTAACTTACACTGGTTCAACTTAGGAATTTTTGACTTCATGGTGGCATGAAGGTGATAATCACTTAGTAGAACCCTTATTTTAGGATTTGATCTTCCCTGGGACTAAAGCAATATTTGATTTGATCACGAGGTGAGGGGTGGGCATTTTGCAGTGTGCCATGTTGTTAAACTAGGTCTTCTGATATGCTTACACATATTGAATACATTTCAATGTAAGATTTTTGATTTGTGGTGGGTTGAGTGAAAGAACAATTATATATGTCAATCATAAGATCATATATTAGGAAAAATGGGCCACTCTACAATACTAGGGACTGCTGATGGTGGGGGATTGTTGGAGCTCTCTTCACAGAGTAGTCAGGGGAGATCTCTTTGATAAGATGCTATTTGTAAAAGATTAATATTGTCTCAATGTTATTGAAAACTACACAGTAAGGCATCGAAGGCCAAACCAGGCCAATAGTCCTTAACAGTCATTGCGTATCATTTGTGAAAACTCAAAATATATGGACAACTAGACTCCATCCTAGACCCCGATTAGAGGAGCACGTGGGGGAGAATCCCTGAGCTGTGAAAATTTGGCTTGAAGATTTCTTTTTTATCTCTCTCTCTCTCTCTCTCTCTCTGTGTGTGTGTGTGTGTGTGCGCGCGTGTGTGTGCGTGTGTGTGCGTGTGTGTGCGCACGCGTGCGCGCGTGCGTTCACAAAGGGCAAGAAGAAGGTATTGGGTGGCTCGGAGCTAGAGTTTCAGGTTGTTCAACATGGGTGTGAAAACTCAAACTGTTCCTTACAAGACCAGGAAACATTTTACCTCAGCCCCTCTCCTCCACATACATCGATCTATCTATCTATCTATCTATCTATCTATCTATCTATCTATCTATCATGTATTTGGGATGGGTACCCGGTCTTTGCGAAAGCAACAAAATTACTGTGCCACACCCCAGTCTTGTCAGAAATTTCTACAACTCCAAGCCATCCTAATACAAACCAGCCCTGAAAACTCAAGGGCATGCAGAGTGTTGATAGAGAAAGCAAGCACCTGCTTTCCTTCAGGGTTTCCAGACCAGGATGTTGTTAGGAACCAGCAGGGGAGCCTGGGCAGAAACCAACTGGGAAGGGGTAGGGAGTGCTGTGTGCTGCTAGCAAGAAGAAATGCTCGAGGAAGAAGAGAAGCATCCCCTGTGTACAGTGATGGAAGCAGAGCCTGATGGCATTGCTCTGCAGAGCTCAGGAGGAGCGGGATTGGAGGGGCCAGAGAAACAAGGAAGACACTGAGGCACACAGAAGGGCCAACGGGAAGTATTTTCAGCTGAGGGTGATCACCTTTCTGAACGGTGGTGATAGGAGGGAGGAAAAGTAATAATGCAGGACAAAATATGGTCATTGAAGAGTAGAGCCCTTGAGAAGTCCCAAGGGAGTTGAGCCAGGGCATGGCTTGGCAGCAAAGGTCACAGAAATTATAGCTACAGTCGTGTTGGCTGGTAGAACTGCAGGCAACTGGAATTTTCTTCTTTATATTTTTAAATGTATTATTACTCTATCCTTATTCACTAACTACACAATGAGAAAAGACAAATCATAAAAAGTAGAATATTTAAAACAAAATATAGAATAAATTTCTTAACTTCAGAGTTATTGTCTATAATGAAAATGTAAAATTATAGACTCTGACTTTGTGGGTTAAGATTTAGAATGAATTCATACCTCAAAGAAAAGCTGCCCATAGGTTTTAGTTTCCTATATTTCTGGAGAATAATTCGAAGACTAAACTAACACCATATTGTTCATCTGTCCTTCGTGTCAGAAGGGTAATACCTCAAATGGCCCATAAAATAGTCTGAGCTGTATTGATGATGGCTAATTTTGCTTGTTTCTTGGTGTAAAATGCTTTGCGTAGTTGTTACTTTCCCTAAGATGGTGTCTTTTTTTTTCTTCCTGTAATCATTTGAGATTTTTCTGAAACCTTTGTTGTGATTTTCATCATAGCACCAATTATGATACTGCTTTGAACTGACTAGCTTACCACAAATCAGAAACCAAACCACTCCCATTTCTTAATCTCTGTTACCAAAATGGCACTAGGGCTATGAGCTGGTCTTTCAAGTTATGTTCCAGAGAAAAGGTGGTTGTAGCAATCGCTATGGTCAGCTGGTTCTTAAATGATCCCCAGTTCTTTGTGGTCAAATGCCTATGATGCTGAAGAGTTCTGCCCAGGATGGGAGCTAGCCGACTATCATAAAATCCAAATAGAATATAGCACAGAGATGAGAAGCCATCAGGACTCTATAGACAGCGCGCCTTTGGAGAACTTAGTATATGGAGTTTGTTTAGGAGCTGAGACATGATTCTTCACTGGCACAGGATAAAGACAAAGAGTAGGTGACCTCTAGTACAATTTTTTATGCTCTCTCTTGTCCTTTTGCACAACCAGAAAGGATTGCACCTCACATCACAAACCAAAACATTTTCACTAAGTAGTCAACTGCGTGGAATGGTGCCATTGAGCTTTCAGAGAGGGTACCTATAATATGTCACAGGCCAAAGTCTAGAGACTGACTGGGACCATCGCGGAGGCAGCACTTTATGGATGACATCAGACAGGACAGCCTGGAGTCATCATGCACCCCAGACGAGATCACGAGTTCAGCTTTGGGGTTTCCATGGAAGTAACTAGAAAAATCAATTCACATTTAATCCTTGCTACATAGCTACTGTAAAATGTATTCTGCCACATAGATGCATATATTATATGACATATTCTTACAGAATCAAGTCTGTCAGTCTTGGAGACGTTGCTCTTCCAGGATAACTATTACTTGGGGGAGGTAGAGGGGTTGGGAGCACCAAGCTCTGTATTTAGTGCAGTCATCAAAGCTGACTGTGGTGGACCACTGCCAACAGGCTCTCGCATCAGCAGGTGCCAGGCACCGAGAGCGCCACTCCCTCAGACATTGACCCCATGTTAGGGAAGACACTCATGCGTTATGTTTACTCCAGGAATGAACAGGGAGGCTAATGGCCCACTCCTCAGGGAGCAGCCCACGAACCATAAAGGTTTTATAGCTATTCAAGATAGACTTCAGGTTCATTCTTTCCAGACCCATTCACAGGGAGGGAGAAAGAGAGGGCGGGGTGGGAATGGTAGGGAAATGTTTAACTCCACAGATTCCAATGTCTCAGTGGTAACGATGATCAACCCCCAACCTCCACAGCCTGTTGGCTCCACAACCAGAAAAATGTCAAGTGTGGGCGATTTGCCAGCTCTTCTAGCCAGCAACTGAACTGAAACAGACCTTTCCTGGGAAAGGGAGGAATAGAAATACAGCCAAAGGAACCTAAGAAGGAAAAAAAAAAAAAATAAATGGCAAACCAACCTAAAAAACTATGCGGAGAACCAAACTGAGTTTTTCTAAGGTGTGAATTAGAACATGACTAGGATGTTATTGTGAAAGACCCTAAAATCCTAAAGTTTCTAGGCTGGACCCCAGGCTGCGCATCTGAGCTCCCAGCTGCCCCTCCGCCACTCTGAGCAAGCGGCTTGTCATTCTTCAGCTCTGCAGAGGAGGACAAGGGGTTGACTAGTCTGCTCTGTAGCACAGTCAGTCTGAAGGCTGGTCTGCCAATTGTCAATAAAACTTGAAGCATATGGCATGAGGAACCAAACCAGGACCCGTGCTCTGAATTGGTCCCAGCATGGAAGAGCTGGCCCTTCAGCTATTGAGCTCCATACACACAGACAGAATTTTATTTTCCTACAGAGCAGATAGGAATCTCCTTGCTCTCAGGTGGATAGGAATTAAATTTAGGAGACCCTCTCTGTTTCCGGGGAGCCTCGCTGATCAAAAATGAGATGAAGATGGATCTTTATTTTTCAGTGAGGATGATGGTTACAACGGGTCAAGTTCACAGAGTTCAAAGTTCATTAGGCAGTGAGTTTGATACCTATTTACGAGAAGTTCTTCCCTTGGATCTACCAATCAACAGCAAAGATCTCTTTGCAAAGATACAGTGAAGGAAGCACAAAGCTTAGTAATTTCTAATTTGTTTATACAGCACAACCATAAACTTTGCAACAGTTCCAGTCCAGTTGTATTTCTTTTTCACATTTACTTTGTTTTTTGCAATGTGGAAGCCAATACCAAAGCATACACATTTATTGCATTATGATTATAGCAGCCAATACCATTTGTTTATCAGAGACATTAATTGTCATTGCCTTGCTGGCCCTGTACAATTCCACTGGGCTTCACAGTGTTCTAGCATTCTGCCAAATGCTCAAGGCTAGCAGCAGACAAAGCCAGGCTTAGTAAGTCTAGCCAGGGTTCCTCTCCATTACACCATATTTCCCCTCAAAGGTCAAAGCAAGAAAGCTGAACAGTTCACCCTGCCACAACGCCAGCATTAAAGGCACTTGAAGATGAGGTTGGTATCTGTACTCATTTCTACATATACAAGTGACTAAGTTATGTTAGCTTTCAACACATTCTTATTTAAATATTGAATTTCATCTCCCCTCCAATTTTGAGTTCATGGGTCCTGAAGACAGGTTTTGGTAACAAAAGGTGAAGAAGGTATGGAAACTTAGGAGTTAGAGGGCTTTATAAAACTGGAGTGAGAGGCAGAAAAGGCAGAAAAGCAAATGTCAACATGCTAGTGAATCTGACACTGGAGAAAGGGTTGTCACTCTGTTCTGCACAGGATAAAAAGCCGGGCACTGAGGATGAGGACATTTAACAGAGGCGTGAAAAGCAAGCAAGAGTTCTCTTGGGCAGCATTAGATCCCCAAGGTCCATTCACATAATTATGTACTTAGAGATAAAAAATTGTATAAATCCTGGTTAACTTCTCCATTCTTTGTCCTTCTCCAAGGCTTTGCATTTGAATGATGTGTCTTCTTTGCTGTCCCTAAAGTCTCTTTCCATGCATTGTCTATATGTGTGAATATGCTTAACTTAGTGCTATTCCAGGCACTTAAATAACGTGTGTGTGTGTGTGTGTGTGTGTGTGTGTGTGTGTGTGTGTAGAAATCAAAATTATCTCTAAGAATAGGGTTGGGGGGGTCTCAAAAATGGCTTAATTTTCTACTTGAAACATATTACTTTACTGTAATTTCTAAAGGGTAAACTGGTGCACCAAATTAGATACAAGCTACTGTTGCTATCTTATTGATAGACCTAAGCTGACCAAGTTACCAAACCTCTCTCCAATCTACAGGTAGCAGCCAGGCAGCTTCCACATTGTCAATTTAATACCGGTTGCTATGAGTCACCTTAAACTGCTTTAGTCATAATACAGAGAAACTGTTGAAAAGTCATTTTCTGACATTTTAGCACAGCTCATCAAGAATGACCCAGTGGTGGGCATGGGTGCTGGGTAGTTATTTTAACTTGATGCAGATTAGTATCATCTGAGGGGAGGGAACCTCAATTGAAAAAAAATCCCTCCATAGGATCAGGCTGTAGGTAAGTTTGTAGGACATTTGTTTTGTTTGTTTTTTACTCATAAATCTTTTTGCTTTATTTGCTTTTTTATTAATTTATGTTTTACATTCCAATATGAATCCCCTCTTCCTCCTTTCCTCTCACTCCACCCTCCCCCCACCTCCCATCTGATCCTCAGAGGGTAAGGCCTCCCTTAGGAAAGTCTGCTGTATGTGTCCCATCATTTCATTTAGGCAGGACCAAGGCTCCTCTCCACCCCCACACTGTGTGTCTAGGCTGACAAGGCGTCTCTCCATACAGAATGGGCCCCACTAAGTCAGCTTGTGCATTAGAGTGACATCCTGGACCCACCGCCAGTGGCCTCATATATTGTCCCAGTCACACCACTGTCACCTGTATTCAGGGAGTCTAGTTCAGTTACGCAGGTTCCCCATCTGTCAGACCTGAGTCAGTGATCTCTCACTAGCTCGGGTCAGCTGACTCTGTGGGTTTCCCATCATGCTCTTGACTCCTTGTTCATATTATAGTTCCTCCCTCACTTCGATTGTACTCCAGGAGCTTGGCCCAATGATCAGTTGTGGATTTCTGCATCTGCTTCCATCTGTTTCCAGAAGAGGGTTCTAGCTTCTCTGGCATTGTAGACTGTAGTCTGGGAATCTTTTGCTTTATGTCTTGTATCCACTTAGGAGTGAGTATATGCTGTATTTGTCTTTCTGGTTCTGGGTTACCTCACTCAGGATGTTTTTTTTTTTTCTAGTTCTGTCCATTTGCCTGCAAATTTTAGGATGTCATTGTTTCTTACCTCTTAGTAGTACTCCATTGTGTAATTTCCACATTTTCTTTATCTATTCTTCAGTTGGGGGGCATGTAGGTTGTTTCCAAATTCTGACTATTATGAATAATGTTGCTATGGACACAGTTGAGCAAATGTTCTTATGGTGTGAATTTACCTCCTTTGGCTATATGTCTCAAAGTGGTAATGTAAGATCTGATACCTAATTTTCTGAGAAATCACCATACTTATTTCCACAGAGACTGTACACATTTGCACTCCCACCAGCAATGGAGGAGTGTTCCCCTTTCTCCACATCCTCTCCAGCATAAGCTATCATTGGTGATTTGTTTTTGATATTTTTTTAAATTTAATTTTGAAAAAGCTTGTATTACATGCCAATCCCAGTTCCTGCACCTTTCCATTCTTCCCCGTTCCCCCCACCAACCTACCCTCTTTCTGCTCCCCAGGGAGGGTGAGGCCTTCCATGGGGAGTCATCAAAGTCTGTCATATCATTTGGAGCAGGGCCTAGGCAGTGTCTAGGCTGAGGAAGTATCCCTCTGTGTTGAATGAGTTCCCAAAGTCCAATCGTATAGCAGGGATAAATACTGATCTACTACCATAGGCTCCATAGACTGCCCGGTCCTAACTAACACCCATGTTCAGGGGTTATTGGTGTTTTTGATTTTAGCCATTCTGATCAGTGCAAGATGGAATCTCAGAGTGGTTTTGATTTGCATTTCCCTGATGACTAAGGATGTTATTTCCTTACGTGTCTTTCTGCCATTTGAGGTTGTTCTGTGGAGAATTCTGTTTAGATCTGTACCCCATTTTTACATTGATTATTTGGTAGTTTGATGTCTAGTTTCTTGAGTTCTTTGTATATTTTGGAGATCAGCCCTCTGTCAGATGTGATGTTGGTGAAGATCGTTTCCCATTTTGTAAGCTGTCATTTTGTCTTGTTGGCTTTGCTTTACCGAAGCTTCTCAGTTTCAGGAGGTCCCATTTATTAATCGTTACTTAAAGTGTCTGTGCTACTGATGTCTTATTTAGGAATTGGTCTCTTGTGCCTATGCATTAAAGTTTATTTTTTACTTTCTTTTCTATGTGGTTCAGTGTGGCAAGATTTATATTGAGGTCTTTGATCCATTTTGACTTGAGTTTTGTGCGTGGCAATAGATATGGATCTATTTGTATTCTTTTGCATGTGCACAGCTAGTTATACCAGCACCATTTAGTGAATATGTTTTATTTTTAATTTTATATTTTTAGCTTCTTTGTCAAATATTATGTGTTAATAGGTGTGTAGGTTGAGATCAGGGTCTTTGATTAGATTCCATTGGTCCACCTGTTTTTTTTTCTGCCAACATCAAGCTGTTTTTATTACTATAACAATATAGTAGAACTTGAAGTCAGGGATGGTGATGCCCCCGATGATCCTTTATTAGACAGGATTGTTTTGGCTATCCTGTTTTTTTTTTTTGTTTTGTTTTTCATATGAAGTTGAGTTTGTTCTTTCAAGGTCCATGAAGAGCTGTAATGGGATTTTGATGGACAATGCATTGAATCCATAGATTACTTTTGGTAGAATTGCCATTTTTACTATGTTAGTCAACCTATCCAAGAGCATGGGAGGAGAGCTTTCCATTTTCTGATGTCTTCTTCAATTTCTTTCTTTAAAGACTTAAGTTCTTGTCATATAGGTCTTTCATTTGTTTGGTTAGAGTTGTTCCAAGATATTTTATGTTATTTGTGGTTATCATAAAGGGTGATGCTTCTCTGATTTCTTTCTCATTCAGTTTATCATTTATATATAAGAGGGCTACTGATTTTTTTGAGTTAAACTTGTATCCTGCTATATTATGGAAGGTGTTTATCAGGTTAGGAGTTCCTTGGTAGAATTTTTTGGGGTCACTTATGTATACTATCATATCATCAGCAAATAGCGAGAGTTTGACTTCTTCTTTTCTAATTTGTATCCACTTGATCTCCTTTTGTTGTCTTATTGTTCTAGCTAGAACTTCAAGTACTATGCTGAATAGATAGGGAGAGAGTGGACAGCCTTGTCTTGGTCCTGATTTCAATGGGATTGCTTTGAATTTCTCTTCATTTAGTTTGATGTTGGCTGTTGGGCTACTGTATATTGCCTTTTTATGTTTAGGTATGTTACTTGTATCTTTATTCTCTCCAAGACCGTTATCATGAGGGGGTGTTGAATTTTGTCAAAGGTTTTTCAGCATCTAATGAAATGATCTTGTGTTTTTTTTCTTTCAGTTTGTTTATATGGTGGATTACATTGACAGATTTTTGTAGGTTGAATCATCCCTGCATCTCTGGGATAAATACTACTTGGTAATGGTGGATGATTTTACTGATGTGTTCTTAGATTCTGTTTGCCATTATTTTTTTTTTTGAGTAGTTTCATATCTATGTTCATGAGAGGAAATGGTCTGTAATTCTCTTTCTTATTTGTGTCCTTCTGTGGTTTTGTTATCAGGTTAACTGTAGCCTCATAATAAGAGTTTGGCAATGCTTCTGTTTCTATTGTGTGTAATAATTTGAGGAGTATTGGTATTAGTTCTTCTTCAAACATCTGGTAGAATTCTGCACTGAAACTATCAGGGTCTAGGCTTTTCTTTTTGGTTGTGTGACTACTGACAACTGTTTCTATTTCCTTAGGGGTTATAGGTGTATTTAAGTTGTTTATCTGTTCTTGATTTAATTTTGGTATGTGGTACTTATCTAGAAAATTGTTCATCTCCTTAAAGTTTTCCAATTTTATGGAGTACAGGCTTTTGAAGTATGACCCAATAATTCTCTTGATTTTTTCAGTGTCTGTTGTTATGTTGCAGGGCATTTGTAAAATTAGTGATTGACTGGGGAGAACATAGTCCATTGTGGGTGCTGCCATCTCTAGGCTGGTGGTATTCTATACCTGTATTCTATAAGAAAGAAGTCTGAGCAAGCTGTCTTAGTTAGGGTTTCTATTGATGTGAAGAGACACAATGGCCACAGCAATTTTTGTAAAGGAAAATAAATAATTGGGACTTGTTTATAGTTCAGAGGTTTAGTCCATTGTCATCATGGTGGAACACAGGAAGACATGGTGTTGGAGAGGTAGCTTACAGTCCTATATCTGGATCATCAGACAGCAGGAACAGACATTGAGCCACTGGGCCTGGTTTGAATTTCTGAAAACTCAAAGACCACCCCTCAGTGACACACTTCCTCCACAAGGCCACACCTACCCCAACAATGCCACACCTCTAACATTACTACTCCTAATGAGTTTATGGAGGCCATTTTCATTCAGACTACCACACAAGGCATGGGAACCAAGCCAATAAGCACCACTCCTCTATGACCTGTGCATCAGCTCCTCCTCCAGATTCCTGTCCTATCTGAGCCTGTCCTGACTTCCTCCAGTGACAGACTATGATATGGAAGAGTAAGTCAAATAACTTGATTTGGTTATGGATTTTCATCACAACAATAGTAACCCCAATTAAGAGAAGGAGTGGGGTATTGCTGTGACAAACTTGTCCTTGTTTTGGGAAGATTGTGGAAGGACTTTGGAACTTTATGCTAGAAGAGCCATTGAGTGTTGAAAGCTTAGTGGGCTGTTCTATTGAATCTTTGAAGATAAGAATGTTGAGAGTAGTGCATACAATGGAGGCTTGGCTTATTTCAAAGGGAAGCAAAGACTGTATTGGGCCATTTGTATGAAGAATCTGTGGTGTCTGGTCAGCTGGAGTTGATGAATCTGTTGTGATTAACAACAGACCAGAGCCACTAAAGTAAAATCTTTGTTTCCCTGGGACAGTTGATGCTGGTTGACTGGAGCTGAGAAATTAGCAGTGATTAAGAAGAAACCAGCATCGCTAAGGTAAAAGCTGGGATGTATTTCTTGAGAGCTAGCACACAGAAACTGTGTTCCAGAGGCAGGCAAGGTTGTACTTCACTCTGGCAGCCAAACTTGGTAGCATGTAAGATTCACCCAGGTAGTACTGGTTTTGAATGTTTGAAGGAGTCTTGCTGAGAAGTTGAGGCTTGGTACCGTGAAGAGAGCCATGGAGAGACTATTAGTGAAAGTGCAGCCCAGTTGCAACAGAGACCCCATTATTTTGGAGATACTAGTACCACAGTACAACCAACAAGCGTAGCAGCCGTGGTGAAGTGGAGCCCCTGAGTCTACAAGACAGCTTCATGTGCTGCAGAGGATGGAGCTGGAGAAGTGAACCCAGCCCCTTTGAGGACTGTGGAACTTGTGAGTGGATCCCAGATGTTGGACATTGCGTTATTTACTTTATTGGTAGTTTGGTTTTGCTTTGATCTGATTATGACCAATGCCCTGGTTCTTTCCTCTTAATTTTGATTTTTACAGGAGTCTATAGTTGAAGGATTTTGATTTTTAAAGAGGCTGGATATCTTAAAGGAACTGAACTTTTAATGTGTTCAAATTTGTGAAGACTGTGGGACTGTTGGAAGTTATTTGTGTTTTTAGTGTGAGATCCTGTGGCTGGATGAGAAAGCAAAGTTTGTAGCTTAATGGCGATATGACAAGGGGTCAATTGTGCTGGATAGTCTTACATCAAGTTTACATCAAGGCTGGAGTCATCTGAGGGGAGGGAACCACAATTAAGGAACTTTCTCCATAAGGTTGGGATGCAGGCAACCTGTCGGACAATTCCTTAATTAATGATTAATGGGAGAGGGCCCCGCCTATTATGAGTGGTGCCATCCCTGGCATGGGATCTATAAGAAAGCCATGAGTAAGTAGCACTCCTCCATGGCCCTGGGTCCCTTCCTTGTGTGAGTTCCTATCCTGATTTCTTTCAGTGTTGGGCAAGAATGTGGAAGTGTAAGCCAAACAAACCCCTTTCCCCCCAAGTTGATTTGATCATGCTCTTTAATTATAGCAATTGTAACCTTAACTAAGACAGTATAAGTTGGAAACACTGAGAAAGCTGAGCGGCTCCAATGAAAAACTGAAACAGAGTAAAATGACATGATGCTGGGCAAAAGGACCCAGCCTCTGAAGATCTCATATGTCTTCATAATTCTCATTCAGGTTCTATTTTTGTGTAATTTCATTTCTAAAAGCTCCAGGATTTGGATCATAAAAGTCTAATTTCAGATGATACTTAAGAAAGTGCTGCACTCACAGGTGATGCTGATGCTAGTGGTCTGTACTCACAGGTGATGCTGATGCTGGTGGCCTGCATTCACAGGTGATGATACTTTGTGGATTGTGCTGGTGGATTGTGTTGGTGGCATAACTATTTGTGTTCCTTTGTGAAAATGTTGAGTCTAGAATCAGAGATGGTAAGTCTAGATGCTGACCAGTTACAATCGTAAGGGGAAGTTGGTGAGTCTTGGAAAGAATTATCTCATTGTCAGAAGGGCCAGTGATAATATCTTAGGTCATAAACAAATGACTGGGAATCTTAAAAATGTGCTAATTTGAACTTTAAGAATTATATTTGTTCTTTTATACCCTTCCTGATGACTGGAGCCGATACTAACAATAAAATCTCTAAATTACTGCTGAAACTTCACAATGGTCTTAGATAATAGCACTGTTATACGAGTTATTTATTACTGTCTAATAAATTACCCAAAGCCCTGCACTTAAAATACCTACATTTCATAGCTCATAGTTTTTGGTCACCATGATTGTCTGGGGGCTATGCTCAAGTATTCTCAGTGGCCAAACCAAGGAGCTACCCAGGGTGCATTTTCACTCTTCTGTCTCTGTTGAAACAATAGTTTTCTTGCTGTGTAATCAAAGGCTTCATCCTCCTGCTCCATGGGCTCAGAAAGCTCTGGTGTTTACCTTCAAGCCCTGGGGTTTGCTCTCCACTGCTTGCCAAAGAGGCTTTCCTAATGTGTCTGCCCTCTTCCAGAATTTGGGGAGAAGAGCAGGGAAATCCACTAGCAACCGCAGAAATAGCACCTCCATCACCTCATGTATTGGTTAGAAATAAATGTGGTGTCCTGAGCACAGCCTAAGGGAAATGGTGACATGTAAAGGCACACACACTCAAAGAAACAGAGACCACAGCGAAGCAGATTGAGTCTGCCCAGCATTTCAATGTCCAATACAGTGTGTGCTCTTGACACTAGATTTCCCTAAATTGGCTTCAACAACTCCAAGGGTTTCTCTCTGTGCCCCCCCATTATTAGAACCCTAGTTCTCCAGCAAGGAAAGAAGTTCAGTCCACTTCAAGACACAGCATGGCAAACCCATTGCAAGAGTACATACATGAAATCTATATAGAGCTGTGCATGTGTACACTGATCGTTAGACACTTATCTATGCCCAAATTGATGGTTTGTGAGGATCACGTTAGTGATCCATAATAAGAAAATCAGGAACACCTTAAGACTTTTTACTAATTTTCCTACCAGTGACTTTTGTGTCTAGTTTGTCCATCAATTTCTATAAAAGCCTCTCTGAACCTCCCGGTAATGTAACTGCGGAGATTATCTTTGTCTAGAACTTTCCGATAAGCACACAGCACTGTGGGGATTCATTCTCTCTTCATGTTGCCACCGTCCACATGATGCTTTCCTTTATTATAGCTGCCTCCTTTGGAAATACTACAGCCCACAAAAGTTCTTTAATTCTTCACAACAACCTGAATTGGCCAAAGCTTGTTTACAGTGCATGTAAAATGCATGTACCACTCTCTACACTTGATCTTAGCCAAAAGGCCGAGAAGCGATGTGTACCACTCTCTATAATACACTGTTTATTTCTTATGAACAGAGAAATTCTGGTGTATCCAATAAATTCTTCCACCAGCATAGATTTTGCTCATGGGAAAGGATAATATTATCATCTGAAATGCTGCTATATATGTATGAAAATATGACCTGCCCCATAAGCAAGTTAAGTCTGGATTTTCTAAAGAGATTTCCAATCAGTCTATTTGAGGCATGGGTTATGAACGGAGGTGGAGCAGTTATTTCTAGTAATGAAGGAAAAACATCAGACTTAATATTATAGTGATGAGTGTGATTTGTGAAGGAGGTAAGAGCTCACACAAGCTGAGATGTCTGCCGAGAAGTAGGAAGTCTTGGCAGAGGGGATAAAGACCGCAGCATGAGGAATCATTGTTCTCAGAAGAGATTCTGAAACCAAAGTGGTAAATGTCTCCACTGTTTTAGCTGCTTGGGCAAGATGTGTGGCTGTCACCGGAACACTAAGGCCTTGTTTTTACCTCTCAGCTGTAAATATGTAGAGGAGTCAAAGTTGTTAGAGAGCGAAGGAGTCACAGGAGACCTGCTATTATTTGGTGTCCCAGAAAGAGGCTGTTTATGGAGAACCCTGTTAAGTTGTACGTGGACTGGCAATTGGACAAGTTGAGAGGATTCATTGCGCACAGGGCCTAGAAAGGGTTAAAAACCTCCCCCACTTGCCTCTTGCATAGTGCAGCTGATTAGTAAGTACCAAGGAATTTACTTATATCCTAGACCAAGGAGTAACTTTTTTTTCTCTGCAAAGGGCCTGCAAATAAGTATCTTGGGATTCACGGAGCATAAACTTTTTGTCAACTATTCAACCCCGTTATTGTGTTAAAACAACCATAGGAAACATACGAATTAACAAATATGGAAATGAATGCTCCAGTGATATTACACACACAAGAGATTAATGGTTGTATTTGTGAGCACCCAATTGTTCCAGGTACTGACACTTTTTAACCTTTGATCTGAGTTTTGGGAAGTTTATGCCTTTACTGCACTGAAACAGTAGTTCCGTCTTGGAGTTTGCCACACCCTAGAACATAAACAAAGGCCACCCAAAGATATTCCATGGGAGTAGGAATACAAGGGAAGTGAAGGTCCATGGGGTCATTCTTGAGGAGTAAGGAAAAGCAGGAGGGGCCTGGGCTATCCTGGTCATCTCTTCCCAGCCTCAGGATGCTTCATTCTTAGGATGTCGGACAACTATTCTGGAAACAAGTGAAAAGGTAGCAGGAGACTGGGTCAGTCTAAACCCAATCAGATGAAAGGTCTGCAGTCATGTGGGTGTTTAATCTTCTAAGCAAATGGTCCTGGATTAATAGTGCCATTTTGATGAAAGCAGCGGAACAGTAAGATGATTTTAGCGTGATCACTAAGCCACATGGGTGTCAGGAGCTTCTGCCCTGTTTTCCTGCCTGAGTCCCACTTTGTTTTCTGCCTGCTATCCCTGTCTTAAAGGATGTGGGTCTTTCCAGATAGACAGCATCATGCCCTGGTTTTTCCAGGTGGCTGTCCATGTTTTCCACAGGGCCACCACCCCGCTCGTGTGTGATCCCATCCACAGTGCATTCATTTCCTGTGGCTTTGTCTTTTCTGCACAGCTGTCCTTGTCTTTGATAAACTGGCTGCAAAAGCTCCTGCCAAAGCCCCTACATGTACCCTTCTTCCAGATCCCAGCATGGTATGAGGCTTTCCTCTTGTTTGGGGTGGGGCCTCCCATGATTGTGACCCACTGCCCATCACCCTTCTCCTGACAGAGCTTTGGTGCAGGAACTGATATCTTGAGTAAAAAAAAAAATATGTGGCTTTGATTCTAAGGTATTAAAAATAGACAATGTTGGCTCTTTTCATATTATTTGCCTATCCCTTAGAAATTCCCCCTCTCTCGTCTTGGTGTGTTTTACATCTGTAGAGATGCTTGGCAGCTGGACTGAAGACAGGGTGGTTTCACTAGGACCCTCCAATATACTGGATGGACAAAGGCAATCCCGGAAAGGTCTTTCAGGGAAAAGCATATACTTTTTAGTGTTTATTTTTTAATTTATGTGTATGTGTGTGCCTGCATGACCTATGGGCACAGGTACCCACAGAGGGCAGAGTACATGGGATTATGAGCCACTTGGTATGGATGCTGGGGACTAAATCCAGGTCTTCTGCAAGAATAGTAAGTTCTATTAACTGCTGAGCCATTCTTCAGACCCTTCAC
Source organism: Phodopus roborovskii (assembly GCF_943737965.1). Classification (NCBI taxonomy): domain Eukaryota; kingdom Metazoa; phylum Chordata; class Mammalia; order Rodentia; family Cricetidae; genus Phodopus; species Phodopus roborovskii. The sequence continues at coordinate 12,077,769 of NW_026126563.1, forward strand.
TTAGTTTTTAGTGTCTCACGAATAATGCATTTTTTAAAATTTATCCTACCTGTGTGTAACTCACATGAAGACATTTGTTTCCGGTGTTTGATTTCCATATTGAGAAACCAGAGCTTTAGACTCACAATTTATCCACATTTCCTTTAACAGATACCGTGCAAATTATATTTAGATTCCAGTTACTTTTCATACCTCCCTGCCACTGCTCCAGTGAAAACAAATATAAGGAAGGCATTTAAATGGCTTCCTGAATGATATGAATGACCCCAAATATGCCACCTACTTTCATTTTATCCTCCAATAGAGTGGACAGATTGAATTTCATTGTAACATGCAGGTCAGATTTCACTCGCCTCCTCTTCAGAATCTTCTAGTGGCTTCTTATTCCATCCAGAATGAGTCAGCAAGCTCCCCCCACCTCACCCCACCCCCACCCCAGTGCTCTGATACTGGGTTCTCTTGGTCCCCTCTTCATCCCATGCCTTTTCCAAGTTCACTCTGCTGCCCCCCTGACCTGCCCGCTGCGTCCACCTCTAGGCTTTCCTCTCCATGACCGCTCTTCCTGGGGTATGCTTCTGGCTCCCTCTTTTGTTCCTTCAAGTTCTGACCAGAAAGCCAGCATTACAGTGAAGTCCAACCTGGACCCACTGTTGGAACTGAAAACCATGCGGAGACACCTGCTCTGTTTCCAGAGTTGCTAGCTCCTTCTGTACACGTTACCTGTTTGCGAATGACAGTATGCACTCTCTAAGAGGCAGGGGGTTTTCTGTTTTGCTGGCACAGGGTTTTGGCATTTAATGCCCAGTATGTAGTAAATGTCTAAAATTATTTGTCAGATGGACGAGTTTACTTCAAGGGGCTATAAACTTTTGGCAGCCCCCATCCTGCTAGCTAAGTATCTTGAACAGATGTCTCACAAGCTCAGTCACCTGCTTAGAGAAGTCATCAGTGAGCACAGCTGAGGAAGGCCCTTGAGAGAGAGACCTGTGCGTGTACAGCCGCATTTTACTTGAAATCCGTTGAACTGTTAGTTACTGTAGAATCAGGGATATACATTGATTGAGGAAACCGAGTTCCGGAAAGTTGACTCTGGTCCATCACTCAGAGAAGTCAGAGTAGGAACTCAACAGGGCAAGGACCTGGGGCTCATGGAGGAGTGATGCTCACTGCCGTTTTCTTCATGGATTGCTAAGCCTTTCTCATAGCTCCTGGACCTTCAGTCCAGGGGTGGCAGCACCCACAGGAAACCAGGCATTCCCACATTAATCATTAACCAAGAAACTGCCCCGCAAGCTTGCCTACGGGTGATTCTGGGGTGGGGGATTTCCTCAGTTGAGGGTCCCTGTTCCAAAAGGTCTCTAATTGGTGTCAAGCTGACATAAAACTAGCCAGCACAAATGGCAAAAATGAAAATGGTTTCGGAAATACATAAAGGGCCTGGCATGTGGGTGTACATTTTAAAAATCCCCTAAAACATCATTATCCTCTGCTCTCCAGTTTCCAGGGTTATGCATTTCTGTCCTCTGAGTCTCACAACACAATCAAATCAAATGGCAGCTAAGAAAAACACAAGACGCGAAGCATGGAAAAAGACACCGTCACAACAGAGGCTGACTTTCCTTATCAGTGTGACCCTCGAACCCAGTGAGCACCCCCAAATCTCCATTGCTGATGATGCCATGAGTCACTCACTATATGACTCATGGCTCCTGACCACTACGAAACTGAAACATGAGGAATAATTTACTGCCTAGGCCAAAAGGACTTGAAAGAGCGCTCCCACCCACCACACGAGCGATATATCAAATTAGAGTAAGACGCCATCCTTTCTTCTTCTTGGAGTGGATTAGTTCTCCCTCTTGGTGTATCTTCCCCAGAGACCCATGGCCAGATAAGCCTCTGGTTTCACTAATAGTCTCCCAGGGAACCGGTCTATTCCTGTACCTGCCTACTCAGGCTCCTTCTGCATAGCACAACCCTTAAGAATGCCTCACCACACAAAAATGTACTTCATCACTCTTCAGAGCAAGATGGCTTCTTGGATCAATGTTTTATTTCTTCCCTCCCTTGGCTGTGACACTAAACAGACTCAGAATAAACTGTCTCTGACTGAACAAGCAAGAAATTATTCTCAGGCCAAGACACTTTGTTCTTCAAAGCTGTTTCACTCTTTTGCTTGTAAGAATCAAAGTCCCGGAGACCACATTTAGGAGCATAAAGCTGAGCATTCAGGCTTGTGAAGGGATAAAGCCTCTTCTTGCTTAACACCTTTTCAGTGTGGTTTCTGTTTTAATAAATGATCTGCGTGCATGGGATGGTGATGTTTCTGCTCTCCCCAAGAGCGTGAGCCTAGTAGATAAAGGCTCTAGGATGGCATTTAAGGTAGTCATCATTCCCATTACAGGGGAAGGACATTTAATATAGCCTCTCCACTATTGCTTAGATTCTTAGTTGGGGGTCATCCTTGTGAATTTCTGAACATTTCCCTAGTGCTCAATTTCTCTTTAAGCATGTAACAACTCCCCCTATAAAGGTGTCTCTTTTCTTGCTCTCCTCTATTCATCCCCCTACTCAGTCTTCCTGCTCCCTCATGTTCTCCTCTCCCCTCCTCTTCTCCCCTTCTCTTCCTCCTCCCTCCCTCCCCTTCCTCCTCCCTCATGCTTCCAATTTGTTCAGGAGCTCTTGTTTTCCTCTGCTCTGGAGGACTATGCATGTCTCTCTTAGTGTTCTCCTTGTTTCTTAGCTTCTCTGAAGGTGAGGATGTAGGCTGGTAATCTTTGCTCTATGTCTAAAATCCATAAGTGAGTGAGTACATACCATGTTTGTCTTTCTGTGACTGGGTTAATTCACTCAGGATGGTTTCTTGTGGTTCTATCCATTTGCCTGTGAATTTCAAGATTTCATTTTTTCCCCACTGAGTACTCCATTATGTAAATGTACAACATTTTCTATATTCATTCTTCAGTTGAAGGGCATCTAGATTGTTTCCAGGTTCTGTCTATTACACATAATGCTGATATGAACATAGTTCAACAGATGTCTTTGTTGCATGAATGTGCATCTTTTGGGTATATGCCTAAAAGTGGAATTACTGGATCTTGAGGTAGACTGATTCCCATTTTCCCGAGGAACCACCATACTGATCTCCAAAGTGGCTGTACAAGTTTGCACTCCCAACAGTAATGGAGGAGTATTCTCCTTTCTCCACATCCTCTCAGCATAAATTGTCATTGGTGTTTTTGATTTTAGCCATTCTGACAGGAGTAAGATGGTATCTCAGAGTTGTTTTGATTTGTATTTCCCTGATGGCTAAGGATGTTGAGCACTTTATTAAGTGTCTTTCAGCCATTTTAGATTGCTCTATTGAAAATTCTATATTCAGTTCTGTACCCCACTTTTTAATTGGATTATTTGGTGTTTTCATGACTAACTTCTTGAGTTCTTTGTATATTTTGGAAATCAGTCCTCTGTCAGATGTGGGGTTGGTGAACATCTTTTTCCATTCTGTGGGCTGCCATTTTGTCTTGTTGACTGTGTCCTTTGCCTTACAGAAGCTTCTCAGTTTCAGGAGGCCCCATTTATTAATTGTTTATCTCAGTGTCTGTGCTACTGATGTTATGTTCAGGAAGTGACCTCCTGTGCCAATTCATTCAAGGGTAGCTCCCATTTTCTCTTCTAAGAGTTTCAGTGTGGCTGGAATTATGTTGAGGTCCTTGCTCCATTTGGCCTTAAGTTTTGTGCATGGCAATAGGTATGGATCTATCTGCAATCTCCTACATGTCAGCATCCAGTTATGCCAGCACCATTTGTTAAAGATGCTTTTTTCCCATTGTATAATTTTAGCTTTTGTCAAAAATAAGATGTTCATACATATGTGCATTAATATCAGGATTTTCAATTGGATTTCATTGGTCTACATGCCTATTTTCATGCCAATAACAAGCTGTTTTCATTATTATAGCTCTAAAGTAGAGCTTGAAGTCAGGGATGGTGATGCCTCTGGAAGTTCCTTTATTACACAGGATTGTTTTGGCTATCCTGGGTTTGTTATTTTTCCATATAAAGTTGAGTATTGTTGTTTTAAGGTATGTGAAGAATTGTGCTGGGATTTTGATGGGGATTGCATTAAGTCTATAGATTGTTTTTGGTAAGAGTGTCATTTTTACTATGCTGATCCTGCCTATCCAGGAGCATGGGAGATCTTTCCATTTTTTGGTATCTTCTTTAATTTCTTTCTTTAAAGACTCAAATTTTTTGTCATACAAGTCTTTCACTTGTTTGGTTATCATTCTCCCAAGATATTTTATGTTGTTTGTTGCTATTGTAAAGGATAATGTTTCTCTGATTTCTTTCTCAGCCTATTTATCGTTTGTATATAGTAGGATTACTGATTTTTTTTTTTTAGTTATTCTTGTATCCTGCCCTGTTTCTGAAGGTGTTTATCAGCTGTAGGAGTTCCCTGGTAGAGTTTTTTTTGGGTCACTTATGTAAAATATCGTATCATATGCAAATAGAGAAAGTTTGACTTCTTCCTTTTCCAATTTGTATCCCTTTGATCTCCTTTTGCTACTTTATTGCTTTATCTAGAACTTTAAGTATAATATTGAAGAGATGTGGAGAGACTTGACAGCCTTGTCTTGTTCCTGATTTTAGAGGAATCCCATTGAGTTTCTCTCCATTTAGTTCGCTGTTTGCTGTTGGTTTGCTGTATATTCCTTTTATTATGCATGGGTATGTTCCTGTTATCCCTGATTTCTCCAAGACTTATCATGAAGGGGTGTTGGATCTTTTCAAAGGCTTTCTCAGCACCTAGTGAGATGATCATGGGGTTTTCTTTTTCAATTTATTCATATGTTGGATTACATTGATGGGTTTTCATATGTTGAACCATTTCTGCATCTTTGGGATGAAGCCTACTTGGTCATAGTGGATGAGTTCTCTGATGTGTTCTTGGGTTTGAGTTGCCAGTATTTTATTGAGTACTTTTGCATCAGTGTTCATGAGGGATATTGGTCTGTAGTTCTCTTTCTTAGTTGTGTCTTTGTGTGGCTTGGGTACCAAGGTAATTGCAGCCTTGTAAAAAGAGTTTGGCAATGAGCCCTCTGCTTCTATTGTGTGGAACACTTTAAGGAGCATTGGTATTAACTGTTCTTTGAATCTCTGGTAGAATTCTGCACTGTAACCATCTGGCCCTGGGCTTGATTGATTGATTGATTGATTTTTTGGGAAACTTTTAATGACTGCTTGTATTTCTTTAGCAGTTACAGTCTATTTAAATTGATTATCTGTTCTTGATTTAATTTTTGGTAAGTGATATCTATCCAGAAAATTGTTCATTTCCCATAAATTTTCCAATTTTGTGGGGTATAGGTTTTCAAAGTATGACATTCTGACTCTGTGGACTTCCTCAGTGTCTATTGTTATGTCCCCCCTTTTATTTCTGATTTTGTTAATTTGCATGTTTTTTCTGCCTTTTGGTGCATTTGGATAAGGATTTGTCTATCTTGTTGATTTTCTTGAAGAAACAACTCTTTGTTTCATTGATTCTTTGTATTGTTTTCTTTGTTTCTACTTTATTGATTTCAGTTCCCTATTTGATCATTTTCTGGCATCTACTTCTCCTGGATGAATTTGCTACTTTTTGTTCTGGAGCTTTCAGCTGTGCTGTTAATTCCCTAGTGTGTCTATTCTCCAGTTTCTTCATGTGGGCACTTAGTGCTGATTTCAAAGTGTCTCATAAGTTTGGGTGTGTTGTATCTTCATTTACATTCAGTTATAGGAAGTTTTTAATTTCTTTATTTCTTCCTTGATCCAGGAGTGGTGCATTTGAGCATTGTTCATTTTCCATGACTTTGTAGGCTTTCTGCAATTAATGTTGCTGTTGAATTCTAACTTTAAACCCTGGTGATCTGATAAGATACAGGGGATTGTTTCAATTATTTGTATCTGCTAAGGTTTACTTTGTTGTGGAGTATGTGGTCAATTTTAGAAAAGGTTCCATGTGGTGCTGAGAAAGAAGAAAGTATATTCTTTTGTGTTTGGATGGAATGTTCTATATTTGTCTGTTAGACCCAATTGGGTCATAACTTCTGTTAGTTTCTTTGTTATGTTTCTGTCTGGTAGTCCTGTCCAGTGGTGAGAGTGGGGTGTTGAAGTTTCCCACTGTAAGTGTGTGGGGTTTTATGTGTGATTTGGGATTTATTCATGTTTCTTTTATGAATGAGGGTGCATTTGTATTGGGGGCATAGGTGTTCAGAACTGAGCCTTCATCTTGTTGGGCTTTTCCTGTGATGAATATGAATTTACCTTCTTCATCTCTTTTGATTAATTTTAATTTGACGTCTCACTTGTTAGATATTAGAATAGCTACACCAGCTTGTTCCTTAGGACCACTTAATTGGAAAATCTTTTCCCATCCTTTTACTCTGTGGTAATGTCTGTTTTAGAAGTCGAAGTATGTGTCTTATATGCAGCAGAAGGATGGATTCTGTCTTCGTATCCATTCTGCTAGCCTGTGTCTTTTTATAGGTGAGTTAAGACCATTGATATTGAGGGATATTAATGACTGTTGATTGTTGATTTTTGTTTCTTTTTGCTTTGTTTTTGGTGGTGGTATTGTGTGTGGAGTCATCCCTCCCCCCCCTTTTTTTTGGCTTTTGGTAATGTGGGATTATCTATTGCCTGTAGTTTTGTGGATGTAGTTAATTTTCTTGAGTTGGAGTTTTCCTTCCAGTGTAGGGCTGGATTTGTGGATATGCATTTTTAAAATCTGGCTATGTCATGGAATATCTTGTTTTCTCCATCTATAGTGATGGAAGCCTTTGATGAGTATAGCAATCTGGGCTGGCATCCATGATCTCTTATTGTTGTAGAACATCTATCCAGGATCTTCTGGCTTTCAGAGTTTCCACGGAGAAGTCAGGTGTAATTTTGATAGGTATGCCTTTATATGTCACTTGGCCTTTTTCCTTTGCTGCTCTTAATATTCTTTCTTTATTCTGTATGTTAGGCGTTTTGATTATTATGTGTCGAGGGGTCTTTTTTCTTTGGTTCAGTCTGTTTGGTGTTCAGTATGCTTCCTGTACTTTCACAGGCATGTCATTCTTTAGGTTGGGAAAGTTTTCTTCAATGATTTTGTTGAATATGTTTTCTGCACCTTTGAGCTGGGCTTCTTTGCTTTCTTCTATGCTTATTATTCTTAGGTTTGGTCTTTCCATGGTGTTCCACATTTCCTGGATGTTTTGTGTTAAGGATTTGTTGGATGAATCTATTTCCTCTAGTTTGTCTTCAGCGCCTGAGGTTCTCTCTTCCATCTCTTGTATTCTGTTGGTTATGCTTGCATCTGTAGTTCCTGATTGTTTACCTGGATTTTCTATTTCCAGCATTCTCTCAGTTTGTGTGTTTTTTATTATCTCTATTTCAGGTCTTAAACTGTTTGATTATTTTTTCTTTGTTTTCCTTGCTTCCATTCAGTAATTTGTTGATTTCTTGCATTTTTTTTCCTTTTTTGGTGTGTCTTTTCCTCAATTTCTTCCATTTTTTTGGTTGTTCTTTCCTTCCATTTCTTTAAGGGATTTTCTAATTTCCTCTTTGAGAGCCTTTATCATCTTCATAAAGTTGTTTTTAAGGTCATTCTCTTCTGCTTCATCTGCATTTGGATATCAAGGTCTTGCTGGTATAGAATCTCTAGACTCTGGTGGTGTCATATTAGTCTTTCTCCAGCTCCAGGGGATCTGACAAACTCGGGCTGGCCTCTTCAGATACTGCATACACAATGAAGACTGAAATAATGAAAGTATTTTTAAAGATCCTAATCCAAGCACTGAGTTAAATAATAGAGCGTTGTGGGGTAACTAGGAGAGATAGTATAAAAGAAAAAAAAGCCCCTCATTCCACACAAAAAGAAAGAAAAAACAAAAACCAACCAAACAACCAACCAACCAAACAAACAAACAAACAAAAAAGGAAAGTAGGAAGGCTCTAGGCCAAAAGGACCACGTTTGACCCTTGTTTAAAGCCAATCATATAAAATGCATGTTTAAATATATGCACGCTTATGTGAGATAAATATATACAATATTTATACCCACCCACATATAAAATTCACATTAAATATAAATGGTTTAAATACCTCAACTGAGATGCAGAGATCACAGAAAAAGCAAAAGCCTAAAGATGTATATGTATGATTTTTCCACCCTTATACTCAGCACTATAATGGGATTTCTAACATGTGCATTAGACACAGAAAATAAACAGAAGATAAATAAATTGGAAAGGAGGGAGTGAAACCACTTTTATTTGAAGATGGCTTGATCTAGCATGTAAACAGTCATGAAAAAATCTCCTCAGAACCAATTATATCCAATAAATGAGTTTTGCAGAATTTTGAAATACAAGATCAATATAAAAATTCTGTTCTATCTCTATACTCTAGCAATGAAAATTTATCATGGAAATTACCTAAATAATTCCAAGTTATTAATTTAAAAATGAATTAAATACAGAGAAATGAATTTACCTGAAAAGTGAAAAAATTATCTTAAAACTATAACACATACTTGAGTAAATTAGGGAATACCTAGAAAAATGGAAATGTACCACATAAAGTGGATGATTTAATATTATCAAAATGGTACTAATGCCAAAGTTATTGACAGATTCAGCACAAATTTTATAATTTTTAAAAATCTGTTTATTAAATAAAGTTGTCATACAGATCTCAAAACTCACAAGGCAATGAGAAAACCCAAGTATCCAAAACAATTTTGAAAACAAAGAACAGCATAGTTCTCATACCTACACTAGTGACCTGGTCTGTTCTTAGATGGATACTGATCAAGGTTGTGGCTTAGAGTACTGGGAAACACTTGGAGATGCTTTGTGAGCTTTGTTTGGATGAAGAATCACTAGATACTAATTGGATTAGCATTATGTTAATGATAATTAACAATAATTTCTAGTTTTTATTCTTCATACCAGGACTTCTGAGAAGGACAAGGAGCACCTTGCTCAGAAATTGTTATAGTTACCAACCATTCTTACAGCTCCCAAGAGAAACAAGGCAAGACAACCCACAGTACACTGATGTATTTGAGAGTTAATTTAACATCCTAGCATCTTCTTTTCCCAGATGCTATTCGCAAGCAGCCCCTGACCACTGGGAAACCTCAGGGGAAGATTAGGTGCACACAGGTACAAATACTAGAGGGATAAACTACCTTTTAATAATAATAAATAATAAATAATAATAATAAAAAAATACCTTGGGTCTCTGTGAACAGCCAGTATTCTCCCAGATTTATAGACTTTCTAATTTTTCACAAGTTTCTTATCAGTGTCCCTTTCTTTGTCCTAGGACTATCCCTATACATCATCATTTTCTTTCCCTGAGACACTACAACTTTTTGCTTTCCCTTTGAACTCTCTTCTCTCTATCTCCTCCACTTGTTACTTGGGAAAGAATGACATCTTTTTTTTTTCCCTTAATCTTTATTTTTATGGTGAAGCTGAACACTCTAAGTTGAATGACATTACTCATTGTCACAAGACCCCTCTCAGCATAGCCTTGAAGGAGAGGGGCGTGTGTCAGGAGAAATCTGTTGGTTTACACAGACTAGGAGCACATCAACTGTTGCTGATCACCTTTGTGTTCTGCCGGTGCTTTCTTCACTTACCATAGCCCAGCACTTCTGCAGTTGGGGACTCTCCATGACTGCTGTGGACATCCTCTGGACCTTTGATAAAGGCCATTGGCTCATTAATGAGAAGCTGGTGAGCTGGCTCCACTCAGAGTGGTAGAGAACGTGTCTGAGAAAAGTGTGAATGTGGAAGCTAAGGAGAGGGTTGGCTCATGGAACATTTTATCTGCTTTCTGAGTTTCTTGTCCCAGTACATCAACAAATTTGCTTTTGCTTAACGATTTTCCCACAAGAACATTTGCCAAATTCAGATGACACTTTTTTTTTTTAGCTTGGTCTTGATTTTTTTTGGAACCAGAGCTGAGATTATATAAGCTCACTTGGTCGCAGTGAGGAAACACTGGGAGGTCCCGTTTCTAAATACATTAGACACAGAGAAGCGAGGGAGACCTAGAACTTACTGGATGTGTGAGGGGAAAACCTGGGAAATAACATTTCACTCGGGTCCCCTTTCCCATTTGTTTGTCTCAGAGGCCCTCTGGGTCATCTGGGAGTGAGGAACTTGGTACTGTGATGTTCCATGTTGGGAAAAATTCTGGCCACATAGTCAAGTGATTTGGATTAGTCAGTTTGTTTAAAATGGCCATTAGGTTCTAGTTTTTTTTTTTTTTTTTTTTGGAGACAGGGTTATTATTGTTGTTGTTGTTGTTATTTAGCTCTGGCTGTCCTGGAATTCACTCTGTAGACCTGCCAACTTGGCCTGAAACTCATAGGTATTTGCTTGTGTCTGTCTCCAGACTTTTGGGATTAAAGGTGTGTCTCAATATACCTGCCCTAGGTTCTTGGTTTTTATTTTATTAGCAGAAATATTACCAATCAATATCCAAAGTAGCATACATTTGAACAAGAAAACCTTCTTGCCTTTGAGACATGGAGAACAACCTATTATGGAAAAAATCTTACTTGCCAGGACCCATTGAAAGGAAAGGTCCCCTGAGGGAATGCATTGGTTGATTGCCATGTGCCCAAAGTTAGTTTATGGTCTCTGCTGCATGGCAGAAATGTAAAAGGATCCTGGAAGTTTATTTGAGATTGAATTTGGGTGTGACTGTAGTGGCCATAGTGAATGTTAATTATACAAATTCTTTCAGGAAAGAGACGAATGTCCACACCCACCTTCAGATCACAGCATTATCTTACCCTAGCAACTCTGTCTGCACCAGTCCAGTGTCCAATGGTGCTGGTACAGTTGGGAGCAGACCTGGCAAAAACAGTTTCTTAACTAATTTTATGACAAAAAAAAAATAAAGAAATAAAATAAGTCATGGAAGGTAAAGTGCAAGCTAGTACCAGCGTTCTTGTACAGTTAAAGAAAGGGGTCATCTGTGAGTGTGAGCTGGGGTACCATGACCAGGGAGGCAGAAGCATCCAGAAAGGGCCACCAGAAAGCATCCACAGCAGCAGCTTCCAGAAACACAAGAAACACACCTCAATTACAAAGACAGATATTACCTCAGAGAAAAAGGTTGGGAAAAAAAAAAAAAACTTTCCAATCAAATGGACCTAAGAAACAGCTAGTGTAGCTGTCCTAATACCTAACAAAATAGATTTTAAACTAAAAGTAATCAAAAGAGATGAAGAAGGACATTTCAAATTTGCCAAAGGAAAGATCCATCAAGATTAAGCTTCAATTCTGAACACCTATGCCCCAAATACAAGGGCACTCACATTTGTAAAAGAAACATTTCTAAAGCTTAAATCACACATCAAGCACCACACACCAATAGTGGAAGACTTCAACATACCACTCTCACCATTGGACAGGTCAACCAGACAGAAACTTCACAGAGAAATAAAGGAACTAACAGATGTTGACTCAAGTGGGACTAACACACACCTATAGAACATTCCACCCAAGCACAGAAGAACATACCTTCTTCTCAGCACCCCATGGAAACTTCTCTAAAGTTGACCACATAGTCGGTAACAAAGCAAACCTTAACAGATACAAAAATAATGAAATAACACTATGTATCTTAAAGGATCACCATGGCATAAAGTTAGAAGTCAACAACAACATTAATTGTAGAAAGTCCATAAACTCATGGAAACTGAACAATACTCAAGTGAATCACCATTGGGTCAAGGAAGAAAAAAAGAAGAAATTAAAGACTTCCTGAAATTCAATGAAAATGACAGCACAACATACCCAAACTTATGGGGCACTATGAAAGCAGTGATAAAACAAATTTACAGCACTAAATGCCTACATGAAGAAGCTAGAGAAAGCCCACACTAGTGAGTTAACAGAACAACTGAAAGCTCTGGAACAAAAGGAAGCAAACTCAGCCAGGAGGAGTGGATGGCTGGAAATAATCAAACTGAGGGCTGATGTCAATAAAATAGAAACACAGAAAACAATACAAAGAATCAATGAGATAAAGAGTTGGCACTTTGAGAAAATCAACAAGATAGACAAACCTTTATCTAAACTAACCAAAACACACAGAGAGAATATCCAAATTAACAAAATGGGAAATAAAAAGGGGACATAACAACAGACACTGAGGAAATCCAGAGACTCATTAGATCATGCTTCAAAAACCTATACTCTACAAAGCTAAAAAAAATTAAAGAAAATGAACAATGTTCTGGAGAAGTACCACATACCAAAATTAAATCAAGGACAGATAAACAAAGTAAGTATACCTATAATCCCTAAGGAAATAGGAACAATCATCAAATTCTGCCCCCCCCCCCCCAAAGCCCAGGGACAGATGATTTCAGTGCTGAATTCTACCAGAAATTCAAGGAAGAGCTAATACCAATACTCCTCAAATCTTTCCACACAATAGAAACAGTATGATAATTGCCAAACTCTTTTTATGAGGCTACAATTACCCTGATATCCAAACCTCACAAAGACACAACTAAGAAAGAGAATTATAGTCCAACCTTACTTATGAATATTGATGTAAAAAATACTCAGTAAAATATTGGCAAACTGAATCCAAGAACACATCAGAAAAATCATCCAACATGATCAAGTAGGCTTCATTCCAGAGATGCAGGGATGGTTCAATATATGAAAATTGGTCAATGTAATCCATCATATAAACAAACTGAAAGAAAAAAAAAAACATGATCATCTTATTAGATGCTGAAAAAGCCTTTGACAAAATTCAACACCCCTTCATGATAAATGTCTTGGAGAGAACAGTGATACATGGGACATACCTTAACATAATAAAGGCAACATGCAGCTAGCCAACAGCCAACATCAGATTAAACAGAGCAATCCCACTGAAATCAGGAACAAGACAAGGCTGTCTACTCCACTCTCTCCATATCTATTCCATATAGTACTCAAAGTTCTAGCTAGAGCAAAAAAAAAAAAAAAAAAAAAACAAAAAAAACAAAACAAAAACAAACTAAAACAAAAAAAGCCAAAAACCAACAAACCAAACAAACAAACAATAAACCCAAAACAAACAAACAAACAAATAAAGAAACTAAAACAACACACACTCGGAGATCAAGGGTATTCAAACTGGGAAAGAAGAAGTCAAACTTTGGTCTTTGCTGATTATATGATAGTTTACATAAGTGACCATGAAAATTCTACCAGGGAACTCCTACAACTGGTAAACACCTTCAGTAATGTTGCAGGATACAAGATTAACTAACCAACCAAGCAACAAACAGAAAATCAGTCGCCCTCCCATATACAGATGATGGGAGATGTCATTCTGTAAATATGTTTCTCTTATTGGTTATTGAATAAAGCACTGTTGGCCAATAGGAAAGCAAGATAGACAGGATTAGGAGACAAGGAGGATTTGAGGAAGTAGTAGGGAGGAGTCAACATGTAGAGACTTGAAAAAATAGAGGTCCAGGCCCTCTCTCCGGAAAGATGAGACCACATGGAAATACTTATATTAATAAAAATGGGTTAATATTTAAGACAGAGCTAGACAATAAGAAATTAGTAACAGGCCAATAGCATAATATCAAATACAGCATCTCTGTGTGTTATTTGGGGCTGGCACGGTGGTGGGACCAGACCAGCAGGGAAGAGCTACTCCTAATACACAGATGATAAATGGAATGAGAAAGAGATCAGAGAAACACTACCCTTCACAACAGCCACAAATAACATAAAACATCTTGGGATAACTCTAACCAAACCAAAGTGAAAGATCTGTATTACAAGAACTTTAAGTCTTTGAAGAAGGAAATTGAAAACATCAGGAAATGGAAAGATTGAGAGTCAACATGTAGGACCAAGAGAGCAGAACTCCAGACCCTCTCTCCAGTAAGATAAGACCACGTGGAAATACTTAGATTGATAGAAATGGGTTAATATTTAAGACAGAGCTAGCCAATGAGAAATGCTAGTAACAGGCCAACAGCTTTATATCTAATACAGCATCTCTGTGTGTTATTTGGGGCTGGTGTGGCTGTGCAACCAGGCTGGCAGGAAAACTGCTTGAAACAAAATGGTGCCTGCACATGGTGCATGAGAAATTTGATGTAAAACTTAACAAAAGCTTTAAAAAGAGTTTTAGAAACAAAAGAACAGAGTTAAACAAGGCTTCTTGGTATCAACATTTTTCTCGGTGGGACTCTGTTTTGCTAGAGACAAGCAGAAATTTGCGGGGCTCCTTTAAGGGAGGTTTCCTGACTCAGCATAGCGACAAAAAATCATAAGGCTTTTAAGAAGCACTACTAACAATTCAATGGTTTTAAAAAAAATGGTTAAAAAAATAGAGAGTAGCTGGGCATTGGTGGAACACACCTTTAATTTCAGCACTCTGGAGGCAGAGGCAAGCAGATCTCTGTCATTTCAAAGTAAACCTGGTGTAGGGAATGAATTCCAGGGCAGCAAAAATTACACAGAGAAACCATATCTCAAAAAATAAAAAAAAAAATAGAAATAAAAGAAATAGAATAATAAAAAAGCCACGTAAAACTGGAAAGCACAAAAAGAGTTTGGATATTGTATGCTATTGTGTTGTCTTTGTATTGTTTGACTGCTGAGGAAATAGCAACAACTGTTAAAAGAAATGCTGCTGAATTAATCCAATTTATATATTTTAAAAATGCTTTGACTTCAAAAATTAAGTCCAAGGACTGGGGAAAGGTAACTGGGGAAAAAGATTTCTATTTTTGTTTAAACAGAAAATGAAAAGCTGTGGATTCCTTCCAGACTAACATGATTTGATCAAGCAAGACCCCCTGAACAGATGATCCACTGTTCAAAACATTTAGGACAAGGCAGGCTTGCAGATCACTACAGCCAGGATTTCTGCGTCTTCTTAGGATCCCCCATGACAGTGCCCCCTACCAGCAGGAAGCAGTTTGGAAAGAACGACGCCCAAATTCCCAAATATTGTTTATAAATGTTTGTTTCATTTATATGGAGTTGGTTATAAATGGTTAATGACCACAACCAATCTCTTTTTAAAGGTAAAAAGGGGATTATGGTATAGATATTAATACTTGGTTTTAGAATGGATTTTCATTTATTGATACAAATTTAAGGTCAATTTTGTAATGTGTATTTCCCCTTTTGTTTAGGTATTGTGTTTCTATAGCTCATTTAAAATGGAATATATAATTTAGTACAGATTATAGATAGTTACCTATGATAGTCAAAACTTAGAGTTAAGTTAGGTTGTCAAGATGTATTTAAGATATATTTGAGATGGATAGGCATTCTTCAAACCTTTCAAAGACCTACAAAATATGGCATTTAAAATGGTTTAGGATTTTTCTTGACAGTGAGGCACAACTGCTCCTGGCAACACCACCTGAGTCAGAAAGGAAGATGGACAATAAAGAAACAGTTATGGAGTTTACTTCCAATATGGCAAAACTAGCCATTTGGGCAAGATACTGCTATCATCTGGACTGTTCGATTTTATGCTGTATAAACTGGACATTCAGGACCCACAGAAAAGTGACTGCTGAAACAAGATGGACATTGCTGTAGGGTTCCTGCTTCATAGGAGAGTCTGCCAGACAGTCTACAGGACACAGAGAAAAGTGACTGACAAACTGCCAATACAGATGGACAGTTTAGTTTCCTGCTTTGCTGAGGAGTCTGCCAGACATCCTATGGCCTATAGGCTGAAGATGGAACATTACAGAAGAACTTTGGGTGACTGACCAGGCAATGAGTTGTTTCTGTCATTTCTGGAGTTTATATATTATCCTTTTGTGGTCTTTGATGGAATTGAAGACAGATAGTTATGGCTCTAGTTTTCCTTAGTTAGGATTAAAGATAAGTTAAATATAGTATTTTAAACTCGCAAAGATAGGATAAATGATGGAATATTTTCTTTAAATCTTGGTAAATGTAATGGACTATATATTGTTAACTGTAGTTCTTATTTGATAACTGTTTTATTATATATTTTGCTATGTTAAGTTTAAAACCTTTCTTTTTATTTAGACAGAAAAGAGGAGATGATGGGAGATGTCATTCTGTAAATATGTTTCTCTTATTGGTTAATGAGTAAAGTCCTTTTGGCCAATAGGAAAGTAAGATAGGCAGGATTAGGAGACAAAGAGGATTTAGGGGGAGGTAGGAGGAGTCAACATGTAGGACCAAGAGAGAAGAACTCTGGACCCTCTCTCCGGTAAGGTAAGACCATGTGGAAATACTTAGATTGATAGAAATGGGTTAATATTTAAGACAGAGCTAGCCAATAAGAAACACTAGTAATAGGCCAACAACTTTATATCAAAAAACAAACAAACAAAAAACAGAGAGAAAAGAACTAACTGGAAAGATCTTCTATGCTCTTGAAGAGGTAGAATTAGCATAGTAAAAATGGCAATCTTGCCAAAAGCAATCTACAGATTCAGTGCAATCCCTATCAAAATCCCAGAAAAATTCTTCACAGACCTCAAAAAGACAATAGTCAACTTCATATGCAAAATCAAAAAAACCTAGGATAGCCAAAACAATCATGTACAATAAAAGAACTTCCAGAGGCATCACCATACCTGACTTCAAACTCTACTATAGAGCTACAGTAATGAAAATAGCTTGATATTGACATAAAAATAGATAGGTGGGCCAATAATATCTAATCAAGACACTGATATCAATCCATAGACCTATGAATACCTGATTTTTTTTACATGAAGCTAAAATTATACAGTGAAAAAATAAAAAGAAAGCATCTTTAATAAATGGTGCTGGCATAAACTGGATGGTGGCATGTAGAAGAATGCAAATAGATCCATATCTTCACCATGTACGGAACTCAAGTCTAAATGGATTAAAGACTACAACATATATCCAATCCCACTGAACCTCATAGAAGAGGAAGTAGCCTTGAATGCATTGGCACAGGAGTCCACTTTGTAAATACAACACCAGTAACACAGACACTGATAGCAACAATGAATACGTGGGACCTCCTGAAACTGAGCAGCTTCTGTAAAGCAAAGGGCAGGGTCAACAAGACAAAATGACAGTCTACAGAATGGGCAAAGATCTTTACCAAGCCCACATCTAACAAAGGGCTGATCTCCAAAATATATAAAGAACTAAAGAAACTAGATATCAAAAGACAAAATAATCCAATAAAAAATGTGGTACAGATCTAAACAGAGAACTCTCAACAAAAGAAGCTCAAATGGCTGAAAGACACTTAAGGTAATGCTCAACATCCTTAGTCATCAGAGAAATGAAAATCAAAACAACTCTGAGATACCATCTTATACCTGTCAGAATGGCCAAGGTAAAACTTCTGATGACAGCTTATGCAGGAGATGATGTGGAGTGAGGGGAACACTCCTCCATTGCTGGTGGGAGTCTAAACTTGCACAGCTGCTCTGGAAATCAGTATGGCAGTTTCTCAGAAAATTGAGTATCAATCTACCTCAAGACCCAGCAATACAGTTTTGGGCATATAACCAAAGGATGCACACTCACACCGCAAGGACATTTGCTCAATTATGTTCATAGCAGCATTATTCGTAATAGCCAGAATGTGAAATCACCTGAGATGCTCCTCGACTGAAGAATGGATAAAGAAAATGTGGTACATTTACAAAATGAATACTACTCCATGTCAGAAAACAATGACATCTTGAAATTTGCAGGCAGATGGATAGAACTAGAGAATGCCATACTGAGACCCAGAGAACATAACCCAGACACAGAAAGACAAATGCCATATGTACTCACTCATAAATGGATATTGGACATAAAGTACAACCCCAGAGTAGCTAGTTAACAAAAAGGACCTTAACAGAGACATACATAGATCCACCTAGGAAGGGGAAAAAGACAAGATCTCCCAAGGAATTCGGGAGCATGAGGTAGTGGGAGGGAAGGGGGTAGGAAGGGGAGAAGGGAGATTGGGATTGGGAGAAAAATTATGCTCAATAAGCAAAGAAAATAAAAAATATGAAAACTACAGAAAAGAATAAATGTTTTACAAATGGAAATAAGTAAGGGACAATCTTAATAGTTAATTCCTGACATCAGTCGGCCCATATCTGCAGATCTGATGGATCCTGGCCTTCTTTATGGAACATAAAGACAGTACCTGTCTTAAACAAAAGAATGCTAAGAAAATGCTGCCGTGTGATGACCATCTCCTGTCCCAGACTCACGAGGCCAGCAGTCATGGTGGATACAAATGCTTAGGGAGAAATCACTAAGAAATCAGAGGCATGGAGTAGACAGCATCTTTCTTCATAGCAAGGTTCAAAAGAAACATTTATTTTATATGTTTGAGTGTCTTATCTGCATATATATCTGCACATTTCACGAGCACCCGATGCCCTTTGAGGCCAGAAGAGGATATCAGATCCACTAGGACTGGAGTTACAGATATTTGTTAATCACCATGTGGATGCTGGCAATCAAATCCTGGACCCTCTGGAAGAGTGAACAGTGCTTTTTAAACAACTGAGCCATCTCTTCAGTCCCGGGTTTTCACAGTATAGACATTATAATTTCCTTAACTGGCACTATCAGCAAGAACACTGTGGCTTCTCAGGCAAGCATGGGAGTTAAGAACATATCAGCGGAGAAGCAAACACTTGAAAAATACTCAGATCCTCACTCTGGTCAGTGCTCTCAAGTTTCAGTGCCAAGAATCTTCTGGCTACATTATTGCATGAAAGTGTTATATGGTATGGTTTGGAAAAAAAGAATAAAGTTATTTTTAAAAAGATAAATCCATGAATAGTCACAGTCAAATAATTCAGGTTGGTCAGTTTGAGACACATGTCAAATTGTCATAATTCAAAAAAATAAAAATAAATAAAACTTAATTATCAAAGCCAAAATTTTTTTTTAACTTTTCTACTAGAGAAGACAAAAGTCAATTGATACAGGAAATGTAGGTTGTTTCAAATATAAACTTTTACTACTGTGAGAATTAATGATTTTATTGGTGAGTAGCGTTCAAGAGAAGTCTTTGAAGAAGACGACTCTGTAATAATGAGACAGGGGTTGTGGGAATAATGGCCATATGGCACAGATCTATAGAGCCATGCTTGGGAGTCTGTCTCTGATGTCATCCAGGCTTGAACATGAAATATGATGATGCTGGTGCTGTTGTTGATGGAAAGAGGAGGACGCCCACAGAGGTTTTGGCAGAAAGCGGGATTCCATTCAGTATGATGCATGCGAAGGAGTGACCCACAGCATCAAGCAGATGTGGCATGATTTTGGCTCCCTGTTTAACTTCGGAGTCTGGGATCTATATGGAAGGTATCCGGCTGAAATCCATCACAGGGACTCTTATCCAGAGTAAATGACCAAGTGAAAGTGGAAACAGTCCCCCACTTGCCTGGTTGAGGTCACGAGAACACTCCCCAATACCAGGAAGTACTTCCGTCAACAAAGGAAAATGTGAGGAGCATTGGAACATATAGTAAAATCTTGTGACATGACTTCTACTTTTTCTAGACCAAAATAGAATGCAGTTTCTTTGATGTGGTCAGAGGGTTATTGTGCACTTGTTGCCTGAAGTCTCAGTGACAGCGAGGATTAATGAGATGCCCAAACTCACCGTTGGAGTCCTGATCCCACCCCTCTCCCTCCACGCCTGCTCCTTACTCTCGCATTTCTTTTCCTTTTAATTTTTCTATGTGAACTTCCTGATAAATATTCCCATAATAATGACTTTGTACAAATTTCCACCATAGTTTGTCATGGTGGTTGGCCATTGTCAGCCATTAAAGTGAACCATTTCGTCACATAAACTCTTGAGCGAGGGCAATCTAGTTTACTCACTGTTGGAGCATCGCTCTCATCTTTCCATCCACCTGGTCTCTACCCTCGCTGCCTTCTCCTGTCCCTGCCTTCTAAGTCTTTTCTGGAAGTGGGAGGTCGGCTGAGATGCACAGCGACCTGGACATTCTGCCCCAACTCTGCAGCCTGGGCTTTTGCTCTTTCAATTTTTCTTCTTTACATATGTCACATCTGTCTGCAGCTTCTCCTCCCTCCACCCCTCCCAGTCCCTGTCACCTCCCCTCTCCCCCCCAGAGCCGCTTCTCCTCCATTTCCCTTAAAAACAAACAAGGAGCGGGCTTCTCAGGGTTATCAACCAAACATGGCATCACAAATTACAATAAGACTAGGCACAAACCCTCATATCAAGGCTGGATGAGGTGAGTCAGTGGGAAGAAAAGGGTCCCGAGCACAGGCAATCTTTTGACTCTTGTCAAAGCCCCAGCCCCCCCCCCCCCACTGTTAAGAGTGCCACAAGCACAGCAAACTACATAAATGTAACATATATGCAGAGGACATAGCTCAGACACATGTGTTGCTTCAGTCCTTTGAGGCCCTAGCCCTGCTTAATTGGTTCTGTGGTTTGTGTTCTCATGGTGGCCTCTACCCCTCTTGGTCTTAGAATCTTTCCTCTTCCTCTTCTGTGGGGTTCCCCTGGCTTCACCTAGTGTTTTGCTGTGTGTCTGTTCCCACCAGTTGCTTGACAATGTCTGTGGAGACAATTGGAGTAGGCACCAATCTATGAATAGAGCAGAATATCATTAGGAATCATTGATTCACTGATGTGTGTGTGTGTGTGTGTGTGTATGTATGTATGTATATATGTATATATGTATGTATGGCAGTCATGTTTGGTTCTATCCTGGGTCTCTGGTCCCACTCTTGGGCAATAATACCCAAAAGGTGACACCCCATCCTACCACAAGTTCACTTGCTTAACTATGTTCATACCTGCTTTATTTATAATAACCAGAAACTGGAAACAACCTAGATGTCCCTCAACTGAAGAATGGATAAAGAAAATGTGGTACATTTATACAACAGAGTATTACTCAGCTATAAAAAACAATGACATCATGAAATTTGCAGGCATATGGATTGAACTAGAAGAAAACAAACAAACAAAAAACAAAACACAAAAACATGCTCAGTGAGGTAACCCAGATCCAGAAATACAAACATGGTGGCATTCACTTATAGGTAGCTGTTAGCTATAAAGTAAATGATATCCATGCTACAGTCCACAGACCCAGAGAGGTTAAGAAATAAGGAGGCCCCAGGGAGGAATGCATAAATCTTCATGGCAAGGAGAAATAAAATAGATTCTGTGGACGAACTTTGAGTAGGTGGGAATGAGGACAGACGGTTCCAGTTGAGGGTTTGGGGGGGCAGAAGGGGAGAGTACTGGAGAAACAACTAGAATTGGGGGCATTTGGGGAGGGATGTTGAAACCTAGTACAATACAAACTCCCTGGAGTCTATGAGGTGACTCTAGTGAAGTCTCTTAGTAATGGCAGATACAGAGCCAGAACTAACCATCTTCTATTCCCAAGCAAGGCCTCCAGTGGTAGGATTGAGACATCAGCCCAGCCACAAAACTTTGACCTACAATCTGTCCTGCTTACCAGATGTGCTGGGGTATTGGTGGCACAAAACTTGTGGGAGTGGCCAACCCGTGACTGTTCCAACTTGAGGCCCGCACCATGAGAGGGAGCACAAGCCTGACACTGTGTAGATTGCAGGGTGGGCTATTGATGGTACAAAGCTTGTAGTTTAAATGAAATTTCCCCATCTGGGCACACAAGATGGCTCCCTGAAAGAAGAGCCAAAGACCATTCTAAAAATCCCAACACCAATTTGAGAAGCCTTCCTTGGAGTTGTTAGACTGCCCAAATATTCTAGGCTATTCCTGTTGCCCTTAGCTGCCCCCTTCCAGAGGTGGAAGTTTAGGCTCTGTTGCTAAAGACACTGTGCACTTCAGGCACAGAGTCCAGAGGTTCCTGAGCTGGAACTGACCTGAAAGCCTTCTCTTTGATTAGCTTTCACAGTTCAGAAGGCACCGTGCAAGCTCCCAAATAGGCAGGCAGCCAGCAGCCCTACCCAGTTATGATGCCTAAGAACCACAGCAATGACCAGCATGGCAAGATAACCCTGAGGAGGCCGTGGTGGCACACACACTGTGGTGGTAACCAGTCAATCCCTAATCAATATTTGTCAACAAGAGGGAAACCATGCCTGGTACTAGAAACCTAGCCCATCACCCAGGACAAGTGAAGTCATGAATCTTAGGGGAGACCCCATAAACTGCCACTTCACTAAACCAGCATAAACCCTGAACTACATTCTAAATATTTCTCTTTATACCCACAGATAAGTGTAGTTTTTCACCCTTTGTTCAGAAAAGTTCTCTTCTAGCAGAAAGAAATCATTACAGAAAACTACAACCAGTCAAAAGTGCAGAATCACGGGATCCAGGCCCAACTGCTGCATCTACAGCACAGCCTGTACCTAAGGCTCAAGGGTCATTCCAGAAGAGGGGGGTGGAAAGATTATAAGAGCCAGAAGAACAGAAAATTTGCTGTGCGATTGCGTTTCCTAGGAACGTCAGAAGCTGCACACACAACATCTCATCAACACGACTGCCCAAACGTAAGCTGAACAAAGACAAATTTTCTGGGGATTATAGGGAGATCCCAGGAGGCCTCAACCCCGTACCGAGAACTACAGTCAACTGAAGAAGGCAGAGTGGGGAAAACAGTCTTGCTCAGGAAGAAGCGCATCAGTTTGTTATCCAATACCAGCTGGATGTCCAGTACGTATGTGCAGCAGGACACATGCTGAACTGGTTTGTTTGTGTATTTAGGGTGCATGTTTGTGTGTGTGTGTGTGTGTGTGTGTGTGTGAACAATCAATGAAAAGAGAGGTCATGAGTTTGAAAGAGCAAGGAGGGGAATGGGAGGGTTAGATGGAGGAAAAGGAAGGGGGGATGATGTAATTATAATCACAGAAAAATAAAATAAATAATACAAATGTTTTCTGTGCAACTGATGTGTTACTTGACATTTTATAATAATTTACTGGTGGTGCTGCCTTCCTGTCAGTAGATTTTACCTTTGAAGAAAGATTCTTACAGGCAGAATTTTTTTTTTTTTTTGGATCCTTTCTATGTCTAGGTTCAAAATTCCTGTCTTGTAATAGGTTCCAGTGATTAAGAAGATGTTTTTGTTTGTTTGTTTGTTTTTCAGAAGATAGGGAAGTGAGGGACCATACTAGAAAAGTAAAGATTTCTAAGACAAAAAAGCACTTTTGAATTAAATGATAATGAAAGGATAGCATCAAATATTGAGGACTGTAGCTACAATTCAGAAAGGGAAATTATTCTCTTAAATGACTACATTGGAAAATAGAAAAATCCTAAAAACCAATAGTCTTTTATTTCTAAAATTAGCAAAACGATTACAAAATGAAAGCAAAGAAGGTAGAAAGAAACGTGCTAAAGATACGAAAATAGGCAAGAGAAAGCACGCCAAATTAGCTTCTAAAGGGTAAAATTGCTGCATTTGAAAAAGCTGGTAACGTTCTTGAAGTTTTGGGGAAGATGATCAGGAATTATGTGTTATACAAAACATTATCGAAATCAACTGGAGGCCTCCCAGCCAGCTGGAGAATGCCACATTGTAGCAACAGCAATGCCATGGCTTTGGAAGAAAATTAGCAAGGTTTTTCTGTCTTTGTAAACCGAACTGGTATACTTTCCACCTCTGTGGACAGCTTCCACTACACGTCTGAATTCCAGCAGTTTATTTCAGTTGCCCCTCTTCCTGGTAGACACAGATATCAAGCAGATCTCGAGTAAGAGCTTACTGGAGCTGTCGTGCTTTGCCGAATTATGATCTCATGCAGGATATCTAATAAGAAAAGGAAGGCAGCAGACAGCAAGGAGTCCGTAGCCATCCTGGAAAGTGCAGTTTGAAGACAACTGTAGGGAGTGTGTCTTCTTACTCATGCACAAGCACTGGATGAAACAGTTCTGTTTCTCTGAATCTGAGCAGGGATGTCCACCCACCTGTTGTTATAGCAACAGTATCCACAGCATCTTTAAAAAGAAGGTTGGAAGGGCAATGACCTTATAGGTGTTCTCAGACACTTGCCAGAAGACTTTGCAAAAACTATTTAAGGAAATAACATACAGTGGTGTTTAGACTTTTGTTAGTGAAAATAACAGTTTCATGAAACTTACATTCTAATGAGAATAGAACATAGTTTGGGTTGTGGGTCAAGTTTGGGGTATCTGATGGATGAAGAGAATGATTTCTCAGTGAGACATACTTCATGTAGAAGAAAACAAAGTATGTCTTGTTTCCCAGAATATTCGCTAGGGAAAAGTAGAAGAAGGGGGTACCGCCCCCACAAAATCTGCTGGCTCGCACTCGGTACCCTTTATCATCCTGGGAGGTGACTTACACCTGTCACAGTTCAGGTTAGAAATTTATCTATAATTAACTTTTGGTGATTCAAGGAAAGAGAGGGGGCAGAGGGAGGGGAAGGGAAAGCCAGAATAAGAGCCTAAAAATGGTTCCTACTTGGCTTTAGCAACTACTCTGTACTTTGACAATGCATCCTTTCGTGGTGTTAGTGACTAATACCCTACCACAGCACTACACGTATCTCTTTTCTACTATTCTACATTTTAATTTACAGTATTGTGGTGAACTATTTATGCTGGTATGTAGTAATTACTTCAATTTTGATTGCCCAATATTACTCACCTGTCCTAATGTATGAAATAACCTAGTCAATCAGAGGCCTACTAGTAAACATTTTTATCTCAATTATATTGGTGTAAAAAAATAACAGAATGATGCTGGACATTGGTGGCACATGCCTTTAGTCCCAGCACTCGGGAGGCGGAGGCAGGCAGATCTCTGTGAGTTTGAGGCCAGCTTGATCCACAGAACGAGTTCCAGGACAAGCTCCAAAGCAATACAGAGAAACCCTGTCTTCAAAAACCAAAACCAAACAAACAAACAAAAAATAGCAGATAGTGTGGTCACCCATATTTTATTGTATAAATTCAAAAGGACAGAATTGCTCTGTCCAATGTCTGTCCCACCCACCCCCTTTCCTTATTTCAGATTTCTTTTTGCTTTGGGGACAAGGCATTATTATGCAGTTCAGTCTACCTCTGCCTTCGGGATTGCAGGCCTGTGCTACCACCCCCCCCCACCTGAAATTTCACTGGGATCTGCAAATTACTCTCCATAGTCTTTAGTCAATTAACATCTAATCCAATATTATGTGCTCCTGCCTCCTTAACATAGCTTGTTATAAGTCTTGTTTATCATTGTCAGTCTGAATTTTCAGTTCATTCCTGAGAGAGACTGAACATATTTTCAGGTGTTTAAAAACCGTTTAAGGCAGGAGTGATGGCATATATCTTTAATCCCAGTTTTCAAAAGGCAGAGGCAGGTGAATCTTTACAGAGAGTTACAAGCTAGCCAGGGCTAAATAGTGAGACCATTTTCTTTTCTATGGATTATTTATATCTACCTGTGTTTTGGGGCGTAGATTATTTTTAATTGATTTTAGGGTGTATTTTAAAGGTTTGTTTTTATTTTCATACTGCGTATGTGTTCCATATCCTAGGAACCAAAGTTGGATCCTCTACAAGAGCACTACACACTTTGAACCTGCTGAGCCATCTCTCTAGCCCAAACTCTTCCTATAGCAAGGCTATTTCCCTTTACTACTGAACCATATTCCAGCCTAGTGGGGACTTTAGATGTCGGTTTAGATGTCAGCAAGCAAACAAATGAAGCAAACAAACACAAACCCACCTACTAGTGTTTTGGGCTGGGATTTTAGGAAACATACATTGATTTGGTGAATGTCCTCTACTCATTTTGTATCTTCTACTTGCTCAAACTCTCCATGCCGTGTCTTTTCTCTCTTTGAGACCGGGTCTCATGGTGAATCCCAGACTGCCCCGAGACTTGTGACTGTCTTGCCTCTGCTCTCCAACTGCAGACTGAGGTTTGTTAAAGACAAGCAGTGAACTTCGTGAAATTTATTCGCCAGCTTAAGCCCGTGCCTGGGCCTTCTGTCCATTCACTCTTGTTCCTACTTTGGAAGTGACAACTGAGTGTAGTTTGAATCTCTACCTCTTACTTTTTGTTATTTTATTTCATATCATTTTTTTCCTTTTGCTGTTTGCTTTCATTCCAAAAAAAATTCTGAAAAAATCATATCCCATATTTGATTTCCAATTCCACCAAGCATGCCTTAAATCCGATTGATTCTTTCAAAGCGTTTCCCCCAACATTGTTCTTCTACTCCATTATTGCTGTCTTCTCCTGCCGTTGTGTGTGTTCTACCCTCGCAGCCTCCACTGGTCAGCTCCTCCCTGTCTGTTACTTCCCAGACACAGTGGCGATTGGTTTTGTCCTCTCGTGAGGGTGCCGGCAGTTACTGGCTTTTATTCTTATTTATTTATTTATGCTTTTATTTGCTAAAATAGAATTTAATTTTCAGATGAGTTTTTAGTTTTGAATCATCATCATGCTGACCTTATTATTTATTTTTTTCATTTCTTAAAATGTTTATTATACATGCTGTTTTCCTGGAGAATCCAGGTGTCTGAAGAGATTAAAGTCGGCGCTGACAGACATTCAGCATGGAGAGGGTTACGCCAGTGCCCTCTTCTCTTTGGAGGTTGCCATCATCTTCTTGATTTCAGCAATGGCTTTCCCTGGATTCAGACTCTTGGGGCAGGTCCGAGTACAGTTCACCATGGTGTGGCAGTGGTAGAGAGAGAAGGGGTCCTGCTGCTTGGCCAGGCGCTCCTCTGTGAAGTCCTCTCTGGAGTCGATCATCCAGCGATAGGCCTGCATGAGAACGGCGGGCCCCACGTACTTGCGTCCATTCCACCAGGAGCTGGGGCAGCTGGTGCTGCAGCAGGCACAGAGGATGCATTCATACACTCCGTCCAGCTCCTCCCGGTCCTCGATGGACTGCAGATACTGCTGCTTGCCCTCCTTGGACTCATCCTTCTTCTCCAGATAGGGCTCAATGGATTTGTTCTGTGCGTAGAAGTTACTCAGATCAGGGACTAGATCCTTGATCACATACATATGTGGAACAGGGTACATTTTTGAGATTTTGCTGAGGTCCGGGTCAAAATCCTGTGAGAGCATGCCAGAGTGTTGCCTCCGTTGATGTTCATGGCACAAGAGCCAAGGATCCCTTTTATACATGATCCCTTGAAGGTCAAAGTGGAATCAGTTTCATTCTTAATCTTAATTAGAGCATCCAACACCATAGGTCCACACTTACTCAGATCAACTCCGTAAGACTGCATTCGGGGCTTATCTCCAGTCTTGCCCGGGTCCCATCGGTAAATGGCAAAGTTTTTGATTCCGGGAGCTGGGGCAGCAGCTGTCTGTGGCCCTCGGCAGGCCTGAAACTGCAGGCAGACTCTTCCGAGAGCGGTAGCCAGGAAGCGGAGCTTCGAGGAGATCCCAACCGCCACCGCTGTCTTGGCTCCAGCTGACCTTGATCTTGAGGTCAGCAAGCACCTGGCATGAGGCCCCCTGCACACTTTAGACCAGATTAATAAAGTGCGTGTTGATGTTATGACAGTGTTAACTAATGCCCAATGCTGGATGAATTGTGAGGATTTTCCTCTGTATATGTGTGTATGAGATGAGCAACCCCGCCCCCATCACACCTTCAATTTTGCCTATAGCTCAGAGTCCAGCTTTTAAGAGCAATGCCAAATAAATTTCCAGTTTCTTTGACATTTTGTGAAAATGTTGCTTTATTTAAGAGACAACTCTATCGGTTTCATTTCTCCTGGTTCCCTCCCCCCCCCTTTTGTTTCCTTGATACAGAGCTGATGGGCTACATCAACACCAAGCGGCCATAGTTAAAATCTACAGGAGTGGTTTAGCCCTCTCTCACCCCTGGTTGGAAGCATAGAAATGATGATGCTAATTTCTACCTACTCCCTGCATAATTCCTTCCCTGAAAGTTGTATTATCTTAATGAATATAAGATGACAGGAGAAAGGAATGTAGCATATTTTCATAGCTGCTTCAAAGTCTTTCTGTGAAAGAAAAAGAAGTACTTCTAAGTTCATACTGAATTCAGGCTCCAACTCCTGGGGGTGTTAAAGGAAGGGGACAGGGACCAGGCGAGTGGCAGAGTGCTCACTAGTTGGGTTTGATCCAGCACTAAATGAAACAAAGAAGGAATATGACGTGTGTTTTTCTTCTTACCGGTGATGCACTGCCCGCTGTCTGTTTCCTGGGCTGTCTAGGTGAGCTTCTCCCTAGTAGAGGGATGCTCAGCTTTCCTTTAGGCAGCTTCCATGCCTGAGATACCCAACATTTTATCACCAGGCATACACATTTTTTGATGTCATGTTTTGAAGCAGCTTTCCCCTATTAAGCTAATTTTTAAAAAGATTTATTTTCTCCCAATAATTGATTCATCAAAATCATGTGTTACATCAGACCAAGCTTCAGAGAAGCTTGGGATAAGCAGTTCCTCAAGGCCAGGATAAAATCCCAAACCAAAGAAGGCAGACAGCTAGCCCATCATGTCCTTTCCAGGAATTGTGAAAGTCTCGGAGACTCCTTCGTACGTTATACTCTCCCCCAAATACCGCATTTTTAACTCAATGAAGGCTGCAGAGCTGAGTATCTCAAGGTTTGGAATTACTAGGTCTTCAGGGAAGTGAAGAGTCAGTAAAGAGCAAAGGCTGGATTGGTGGGGATGGAGGGATGGATAGCTGACTTCCCTGTGGGGTGCTCTTTTCAGGGTTTAAACTAGATTGGTACAAGAAGGGCCATTGAAGGAACCCTGCTAACTGTAAAAAGTAGCTCAACTCTTGTTTTCAGTCTAGCATGTGTCTTTATGTATGTGTGGAAGGTTACATGTGTGCGTGTATATACTCACGTGAGTGTGCATACACACACACATATATACAAGGGTTCTGAATTTCAGTAAAAACCTGTATCTGTTAGGAGATACTCATAAAGTGCCTTCAATAAAAAAGTCACCATGTGTTCTGATATAACACTGAACAGACTGCAGACAGCCTCTTATCACAGATGTACAGTAACAACGCAGCATAACTCAAGCCCAAGGAGAACCTAAGGCATTATGTGACAGCGGCCACAGTAGCAGCTCAGTGGAGTGAAGAGTCTGCTGGAGCATAAGCCAGGATGGTTTTATTGAATTCAGTTTACTTAGCTGGAATAAACCCAGATAGGCATCACATTTACAAGAAGGTGCTAGCAAGAGGGAGGTCATTACAAGCACATTTAGAAGATAAGCAACAGAAAATGGAATAAAATCGGAGCTCAGAAGGGGGGCACAAATGGCTCCTGACCTTGAATGGCCTACAGGCACTTTGACTAAGAAAAAGAATTATTTTTCGCATATACAGAGAAGGATGGCACATTCGCTCTCTTAGGAGCCTGGCTGTCACAGTTAGTGATGAGCATTTTAATACCTAATTGAGGGTCTGCCTTTTCGCAGATAAGCGTATTTTCTTTGCTTCTATGTTTCTTAGGAAGTTAAAACATATTAATAAACATTTCTTCTTGATAATTATTTTACAATATGTTTTAAACGTAGCCATCTCTTGGTTTCCTTGACTTCCCGCATAAAGAAACCTACTGCGTTTCCTTGACATGGTGCTATTTTCTCCCCGTTGCTTTTCAAAATGTGTGTGTGGTTATTTCCACATGAGAGGCATTGTCTAGGCCCTGATGATGGGGCAGGTGGGCACATCGACTCTCCCGCTTCTGGAACATTTTCTGCATCTTGGTGCTTCAAATGCCTGATGATGGGGCAGGTGGGCACATCGACTCTCCTGCTTCTGGAACATTTTCTGCATCTTGGTGCTTCTCTGTGTCTTCATGCAGGACATGACATTAACCGTGTGGCTAGTGGAAATTCTGTCTTGACCGTCTTAGCTGCTGCCTTTGACCATGTATGACAGAGAGACCATGTTTCTGCTGAGTTATCTTTACAGTAAAACACCATGCCTTTTGAGCTATGACTTATTCACTGGCATACAGGTCAGTAAATGTGTCCTTCTATAAATGTCTTATAACAATGTTCTATTTTCAGAGTTTGCCGCAGTGGCCACCACGACTAGTGTGTTTTGGAACCATGACTGTCACAGCTGCCAACTTCACCAAAACCACAAACTTTAAAGTATTTCTCAGGGTTTACCCAAAGTTTCTTATTTGTATGCATGGTTTCAATGCACCCCAAATCTCTCAATCTCTTCACACCTGTGTATATGTGTGAGTGCATCTATATTATGTGTGTGCATCTGTGTGTGCATGAATGTGTGTGTAGATGGCACCACACTTGGGCTTAGCCAAAGGGCCAAGAAGCAATGACCAGTTTTTGTGCCAGTGGAGAGACAATGCTGTGTGATACATAAGCAGATAAACTTTTGTTCCTGGCATCTCATTCCACTCGGATTCTTAGCTCCCTTTTACTAATGACATGAGTTCCCTCTGAATATATCTTCATTAATAGGTACTGACTTGCAAGTGGACGTTCTAGAGAGACCCAGCCTATTCATGTGGTCTGTGCCCTGTGAACTCTTTTCTCTTGAACCCATGCAGTTTTGTTCCCTTTCTTAAATAGCCAGTTTTAAAGCAGAAAATATTCACTGGGCATGTGCCTGTGGTGGGGCCTGGACCTGGCACTGGAAGAAAGATGGAGCAGAGAGGGCCAGGCACAAGTAAATGATTCCAACATGGGACAGACCATGAAAAATAGAGAAAAAGGTCAATAATTGAACTAGGAACATATCTATTAAGGAACTTTAAAGAGGAAATCATTTTGGGGTGGGGGCCCTTTTTGAGACAGGGTTTCTCTGTATGGTCCTTGTTGTCCTTGAACTAGCTCTGTACATCCGGTTGGCCTCAGAGTCACAGAGATGCGCCTGACTCTGCCTCCTGAGTGCTGGGATTGAAGGTGTGAGCCACCACTGCCCAGCTGTTTCCATGTTTTAAGAAGTCTCTTTCCTTACAAGAGGAGCATCCTACAGTACCACACTTCTGTTGCCCCAACCAAACCATCCATTCACTTTGTAGACTTCAGTTAATTCATTCTTTCTCTTGCTCTTAATTGCTTCCCCTGCAAAGGCTACTACCAAAGATTGACTCAGACACATCTGGTGAGCTGCCTTAGATACTGGTAGCCATCGAGGCTGTGCAGAGTTGGGGTGTAGGATGGAGGTAGGTAAGTTTCTCCCCATTATTTTGGTTTAGATATGGAAGTTAAGAATGAGGCTGATTCTCAGAGGTGAGTGTCCCAGCCAGGGAGAATGTCAGAGGCTAGCAACCCAGGGGAGCTGCAAGTGACCCGGAAGCATTAACAGTAGCAGCTTTCCTAACCTAAAGAAGGACACACCTATAAAGATATAAGAAGCTTACAGAGCCCCAAGTAGATGAAAAAATCCTCTTGCCCCAAAAAATCAAAACACTAAACATACGGAATAAAGAACAAGCAGTAAGAGCTGCAAAGGAAAAAGGCCAAGTAACATATAGAGGTAGACCTATCAGAACTACACCCAGCTTCTCAGTGGAAACAATGAAAGCCAGAATGTCCTGGTCAAGCATTATGCAGACACTAAGACCACGGACGCCAGCCCAGACTACTATACCCAGCAAAGCTTTCAGTCACATAGATAGAGAAAACATAATATTCCATGACATAACCAGATTTAAACAATACTTATCCACAAATCTGGTCCTACAGAAAATACTAGAAGGAAAAATCCCAACCCAAGGAAGTCAGCTACACCCACAAAAACACAGGCAAAAGATAATTCTACTCCAGCAAATCCTGAAGAAGGGAAATGAGCACCACCAATAACAAAAACAAAAATTACAGGAACTAGCAATCACTGGTCATTAATACCCATTAGTATCAATGGACTCAAATCACTCATAAAAAGACACAGACTATCAGAATAGATAAGAAAACAGGACCCACCCTTCTGCTGTACACAAGAAACACACCTCAACTACAAAGACAGACATTACCTCAGAATAAAGGGTTGTGAAAAGATTTTCCCAATCAAATGGACCCAAGAAGCAAGCTGTATACCTATCCTAACATCTAACAAAATAGACCTCAAACTAAAATTAATTGAAAGAGACTAAGAAGGTCATTTCATATTTGTCAAAGGAAAAATCCATCATGATGAAATCTCAATTCTGCACATCTATGTCTCAAATACATGGGAACCCATATTTGTAAAAGAAACATTACTAAAGCTTAAATCACACTTCAAGCACCACACACTAATAGTGGGAGACTTCAACACACAACTCTCACCACTGGACAGGTCTGCCAGACAGAAACTTCACAGAGAAATAAAAGAACTAACAGATGTTGACTCAAATGGGCTTAACACACACCTATAGAACATTCCACCCAAGCACAGAAGAACATACCTTCTTCTCACACCCCAGGGAAACTTCTCTAAAGTTGACCACATAGTTGGTAACAAAGCAAACACTAATTGCAGAAAGTCCATAAACTCATGGAAATTGAACAATACTCAAGTGAATCACCATTGGGTCAAGGAAGAAAAAAAGGAAGAAATTAAAGATTTTCTGAAATTCAATAAAAATGACAGCACAACATACCCAAACTTATGGGGCACTATGAAAGCAGTGATAAAACAAATTTACAGCACTAAATGCCCACATGAAGAAGCTAGAGAAAGCCCACACTAGTGAGTTAACAGAACAACTGAAAGCTCTGGAACAAAAGGAAGCAAACTCAGCCAGGAGGAGTGGATGGCTGGAAATAATCAAACTGAGGGCTGATGTCAATAAAATAGAAACAAAGAAAGCAATACAAAGAATCAATGAGACAAAGAGTTGGCACTTTGAGAAAATCAACAAGATAGACAAACCTTTATCTACACTAACCAAAAGACACAGAGAGAACATCCAAATGAACAAAATGGGAAATAAAAAGGGGACATAACAACAGACACAGAGGAAATCCAAAGAATCATCATATTTCAAAAACATGTACTCCAAAAACTTAAAACTTTTAATGGAAATGGATAATTTTCTGGATAAGTACCACATACCAAAATTAAGTCAAGACCAGATAAACAAATTAAGTAGACCTATAGCCCCTATGGAAATAGAAATAGTCATCCAGTCTCCAAACCAAGAAAAGTCTAAGGCGAGATGGTTCCAGTGCAGAATTCTACCAGAATTTCAAAGAAGAGCTAATACTAATACTTTTCAAATTGTTCCACACAATAGAAACAGTAGGGATATTGCCAAACTCTTTTTTACAATGCTACAATTACCATGATACCCAAACCACACAAGGACATAAATAAGAAAGAGAATAACAGACCAATCTCTCTCATGGACATTGAGGCAAAAGTGCTCAATAAAATAATGGCAAAGCAAATCCAAGAACACATCAGGAAAATCATACAACATGATCAAGTAGTTGTCATCCCAGAAATGCAGGGATGGTTCAACATATGAAAATCTGTCAATGTAATCCATGACATAAACTAACTGAAAGAAAAAAACCCCTACATGATCATGTCATTAGATGCTGAGAAAGCCTTCGTGATAAAAGTCTTGGAGAAAATAGGCATACAAGAAACATACCTACGCATAATAAAGGTAATATACAGCAAGCCAACAGCCAACATGAAACTAAATGGAGAGACTCAGAGAGATTCCACTGAAATCAGGATATCTATTCAATATAGTACTCAAAAATGTTAGCTAGAGCTGTAAGAAAACAAAAGAGGATCAATGGGAGACAAATCGGAAAGCAAGAAGTCAAACTTTTGCTATTTGCTGATGATATGATAGTATACATAACTGACCCTGAAAATTCTACCAGGGAACTCCTACAACTGATAAAAACTTTCAGCAATGTGGCAGGATACAAGATTAACTAAAAAAAATCAGTAGCCCTCCTATGTACGGATGATAAATGGGATGAGAAAGAAATCAGAGAAAGATCGCCCTTTACAATAGCTACAAATAACATAAAATATCTATGGAGAACTCTAACCAAACAAGTAAAAGATCTATATGCCAGGGACTTTAAGTCTTTGAAGAAAGAAATTGAAGAAGACATCAGAAAATGGAAAGATCTTCTGTGCTCTTAGATAGGCAGATTTTACCAAAAGCAATCTATAAATTCAATGCAATGCTCATCAAAATCTCAGCACAATTCTTCAGACTTTGGAAGAAGAATACTCATCTTCATATGGAAAAACAAAAAATCCAGTGAAAACAATCCTGTATAATAAGGGAACTTCAGGAGGTATCAGCATTCCTGACTTCAAGCTGTATTATAGAGCTATAGTAATGAAAACAGTTTGATACTGGCTTTAGAACAGACAGGTAGATCAAAGAAAGCAAATCAAAGACCTTGATATCAATCCACACACCTATGAACACCTGACTTCTGTCAGAGAAGCTAAAATTATAAAATGGAAAAAAAAGAAAGCATCTTTAGCATATGGTGTTGGCATAACTGGATGTCAACATGTAGGAAATGCAAATAGGTCCATATCTATCCCCATGCAAGAGGCTCAAGCACAAATGGATCAAAGACCTCAACATAAATCTGGCCACACTGAACTTTATAAAAGAAGATTAGGAGGTAGCCTTGAACACATTGGCACAGGAGACCACTTCCTAAATATAACACCAGTAGCACAGACACTGTGAGCAACAAGGAATAAATGGAACCACTTGAAACAGAGAAGCTTCTGTAAAACAAAGGACATGGTCAACAAGACAAAATGGCAGCCTACAGAATGGGAAAAGATCTTCACCAACCCCACAGAGGGCTGATCTCCAAAATATATAAGGAACTCAAGAAACTGGACAGCAAAATATGAAATAATCCAAGAAAAAATGGGTATAGATCTAAAGAGAGGATTTTCAACAGATGAATTTCAAATGCTTAAAAGACATTTAATGAGTTGCTCAAAATCCTTAGCCATCAGGGAAACTCAAATCAAAACAACTCTGAGATACCATCTTATACTTGTCAGAATGCCTAAGATCATAAACACTGATGACAGCCTATGCTGGAGAGGATGTGGAATAAGGGGAACACTCTTCCATTGCTGGTGGGAGTGCAAGCTTTTACAACCACTTTGGAAATCAGTATGGAGGTTTCTCAAAAAAGTTGGAAATCAATGTATGTCAAGATCCAGCAATACCACTACTGGGCAAACACTCAAATAATACATTCATACAAGGATGTTTGCTCAACTGTGTTCATAGCACCATTATTAATAATAGCCAGAACCTGGAAACAACCTATATGTCTCTCACTCAAAGAATGGATAAGGAAAATGTGGTGTATTTACACAATGGAGTACTACTCAGTGGTTAAAAAAAAATGACATCTTGGAATTTGCAAATGGATGGAGCTAGACAATTCCATCCTGAGACCCAGAAAATGTATCTCAGACTCACTCATAAGTGGATATAGGCATAAAGCAAATGAAAGCCAGTCTACAGTCCTCAACCCCAGAGAAGCCAGGTAGCAGAGAGGGCCCTAAGAGAAATATTCATTTATCTGCCTAGAAAGGGGAAATAGACAAGATCTCCTGAGCAAATAGGAAGTATGGGAGGGAGGGGGAGGAGGGAAGTGGAGTGGGAGGAGATCATAAGGGAACCAACCAGAAGGTCAAGTTGGGATGGGGAAGAACAGAGAGGGAGAGCAAGCAAAGAAATATCTTGATAGAGGGAACCATTTTGGGATCAGCAAGAAACCTGGCACTAGGGAAATTCCCTCTTACATAAGGATGACCCTAGATAAAAAGCCAAGCAATAGAGGAGAGGGAGACTGAACTGGGCCTCCCCTGTAATCAGATTGAGGACTACAGTACTTGTCATCATTGACCCTTCATCCAGTAACTGATGGAAGCAGATGCAGAGATCCACAACTAGCCACTATGCCAAGCTTCCGGAGTCCAGTCGAAGAGGGAGGAACAGCGACATGAGTAAAGTGATCAAGGCCAGGATGGGAAAACCCACAGAAACAGCTGACCCAAGCTAGTGAAAGCTCACCGAGAACCTGCGTAGGACCAAACTAGACCCCCTGAATGTGGGCGACAGTTGGTGGCTTGGGCAGTTTATGAGGCCACTGGCAGTGGGACCAGGATCTAGCCCTAGTTCATGAAATGGCTTTTTGGAGCCCATTCCCTATGGAGAAATACCTTGCTAAGCCTAAACCCAGCAGAGAGGGCCTTGGTCAGATCTCAAGGTGGTGACGGGACAGACTTTATTGACTCCCCATGGGAGGCCATACCCTCTCTGAGGAGTGGGGGTGAGGTGGAGTGAGGGGCGGATGGGAAGAGCAGGATGAGTGGAGGGAGAACTGGGCTTGATATGTAAAATTAAGAAATAAAACAAACTTTAAAAAGAAACTAATTCTGTAGATGAACCCAACCTGACTGCCCCAGAAAGAATGGCCCTGGAAGTCACTAGAAGATGATCGGGCATTTGAAGTGCTACACTGCTCACTCTACAGAGATCTCCGTGCCCGCTGTGGGCTGCATTCCGGTGTTGTGGTATGTGCTCAAGATTTTAAGGTGTCAGAAACATTCCCTTCTTTCAGGGTGGGGCAGGGTGGACCCAGCACCTCAGAAAGGTAAATAGAAACCCCCTGTCCTCCTGTGCAGGAGAGTTCTCCAGCTATTTACAGACCGTCATCTTTGTCTGCACACCGCATATTTTACATTCTCTGGAAGGTAATGGGCTGCTTGCCAGAGATACTGCTCAGCTCTCGGGCTACACAGCTTCTTCAGGAACATAAGCCTTCCTCTGATTTGCCCTGTACCCTTGGGTTTATGCTTCCTCCTGGCTGTGTACACATACTCAGGCCACTGCTCGCCTCTTCTTCGTGACATGAGACTGGCACACTCCGTCTGGCCAATTCACCGCCAATTAGATGGGAGCTTCTTCAAGAGCTGACCTCGACTGAGAGGAATGTGTCAGGACCCTTATATGGTCCACTGGGGAGACACGGCTGGGTGCTGTTTGTCTTTCTCCTGTCCGAAACACTCCATTGTTCCTCTCTTAAAGAAAACGATCAAGGATATGAACAGCTTGAGATGAACTAAGCCAGTCATTGCCAATTGAGAACAACTTGGCCCAGCATTCAAATCTGACTCCACTCGGGTCCACTGCTGTGCCTTCCACATCACGTGACTTTCATCACTCTCCTTGGTTTGGCATCCTGGAGCCTACTGCAACTCATCAGACGAAGTCCTCTCCATTTCCTTTTACTCTGTTGCCCTGGACGCGAGTCCCAGCACAGGACACTGGTTTGGAGGACCCTTTGGCAAGACTGTGGCCTTCTTACTAGGTAATACTAGAAAGGGGAGGGTGGCCACAATAAGGAAGCAGCATGTTGTGCCGGGGTCACCCCATGGTAAGGCTGACCCCAGCAAAGTTAGGCAGCTATTTCAGCAACTAGCAGGGTCACTTATTCGGGGTGTTTCAAGCTATATGAAAACCAAGTACTGAACCCTGCAGTGAAATCAGAGTTCCCTAGGCCCACGCTAGCTCTCCAAGCGCCCCCTTGCAGACAGCTGTGGAGCTGAGTGTATCTGGGTTCGTCATATCTGTCACTTGTAGATACTAGTGGACTTTTTTTTTTTCCACTTTCCCTAAACTTCTACTTCAAAAGCACCTCCTCCCTAGGTTTGTGATGCAGTTGGTAACAGTGACTTTGGAAGATGTCTCTTGAACATGGACAAACCACCCGGGCAGCTGGAATTGGCAGTAAGGCCAGGGCTTTGAAGTGCAGCTCTCACCGTCTTAAAGAGCTCTGAAGGAGCCAGCAAAGATGGAGAGCACTTGTGATATTTTAATGAACATTTTACAATTTCTCATCTGTCCTTAGTGCACAAAGGACACGATTCAGTCTGCCCAGGCCTCCCTGCTTTCAGAATTGTTTGTTTGTTTGTTTTGGTTTTGATTTTTACCTTTAGTGAAATCTTCCTAACACTTTTATTCCCAGCTAGAACATAAAAACACTTAGCAACAACTAAATTAGCAGTTGAATGAAGTCAGGCTAATTTGTTCCAACCTTTAAAAATACTTTTAGTTACATTTATTTATGTGTGCACACATGGACTACATACAGCACATATGCAGAGTCCGTAGGGCAGCTTGTAGGGGTCAGTTCTCTCCTTCTACCATGTGTATGCCGAGGGATCACACTTAGACCTTCAGGGTTAGCAGCAAGCACCGATGTGTACTGAGCCACCTCTCTGGCCCATCTTTTTAATGTTCTTGCTGTAGGCAAGCCACTGAGGTGGATATCATGGAGGACAATAAGATAAGTGAGAGAGGAATGCTTCCCTCTGGTAAGTAGGGGGACCATTTAGGGATCCGAGATAAGAGCGTACATAGCATCTCTATTTATTGTTGAATGAATTCTTTTCTCCTACAATACATCCCAACCCGTTCCTCCCAACCACTTCCCCCCTCCACTCCTAGCTCCCTCCCACCTCTCCTCTCCCCAGATACACTCTCTCTTGATTCTTCTCCAGAAAAGACAGACCTCCAAGAGGTGACAACCAAACTGGACAAAAGAAGATGCACTAAGATAAGGCAAAAGCCTTCATATCAAGACTGGGCAAGGCAACCCAATAGGAGGAAAAGAATCCCGGAACAGACAAGAGTCAGAGACACCATCTCCCATTGTTGGTACTCCCACAAAGCCACCAAGCTAACAGCCGTGACATTAGCAGAGGACTCGGTGCAGACCCTTATGGGCTCTGTCCTTGCTGCTTCAGTCTCCGTGAGCCCATGTGCGCCCTGCTTAGTTGATCATTGGGCCATGATCTCCCGGCGTCCTTCATCCCCTCTGACATCTTTCTTCTGCCTCTTCCATGGGATTCTCCACTCCTGGGCATATTCCCAAGGACACTTGCTCAGCTTTGTTCATAGCTATTTTTCATAATTGTCAGAATCTGAAAACAGCCTAGATAGCCCTCAACTGAAGAAGGGATAAAGAAAATATGGTATGTTTAGCACACAGCACTTCAGCCCAGAACATTTTAAAGGCATAAATTAAGTACATGGATTTCTGTTTATACTAGTGTAGGAGACATAAAAACAAAAGAGATGTTTCAAAACCACTAGCTTAGAAATTGAAATTGTCTAAGTCCTTTTGCTCTGTCAGCCCGGAGAGAGCAAGCCCCTTTCTCTCCTAGTACCTTACTCACGGCAGGCACGTGGATTGCCATTGGATGTAGCCATTGTTTACAAGCCCCACATAGAGAGGCTGTGATTCATCATCCTCTCTGGAGTATAAAATCCAAACAATTTAGTGTGGCTTAAGTGCAAGCTCATTAACATGACGTTTGAGAGTGAGTGCTTCGAGGAAGGGGCCAGCAGTCTTCAGACATGGCAGAACTCGGGAAAATGGGTGCATGTCTTTGTTAAAGGCAGGCGCATGGCCTTGCTGCTTCCTCTTGGGGCAGTATCGAAAGTTAAATGTGCCATCTGAAATTGCATGTGCTCTGAGTCCAGGAAGGTGGATCCCTCCCGGAGGAGGCCTGCCCCATCTTATTCTTGTAAGGAGAAAGTCACATCACAAAATCATGTCAGTTAAAAAGGTAACTGGTTCCTGCCTCCCAGCCCCCACCATTTCAAACTTCAATCTAAAAAACTAAACTTTATGGTCCTTCATTACTTTTAGCTCATATTTATGCCAAGTATACCTATTTTTTTTAAAAAAAAGAAAAAAAACTTTAAATACGTTGAAGCCTGGTACACTTTACAGAATAAAACATCTAAAAATGAAACCAAACT
The DNA here is from genome assembly GCF_943737965.1 of Phodopus roborovskii. NCBI lineage: Eukaryota > Metazoa > Chordata > Mammalia > Rodentia > Cricetidae > Phodopus > Phodopus roborovskii. The sequence goes on from NW_026126563.1 coordinate 12,117,557, forward strand.
TTGCCCCTGTACCAGAGAAATCATTAGCATATACCTAGAAACATGTGCTCTTTCTGGAGAGAACTCGGCTTTCAGCTTCTTGGCATGAGAGGTAACTTTCAAGTGTGAGGAACTGTTTTTTTCCCTTTTATTATTATTTAATATTTTTCTTATTTTTCATATATAACCCAGTTTCCTTCCCCCCCCCCCCCTCATTCCCCTCACCAATCCCCCATCCCATTCTTTCATCCACTCCCCATGGAGGGTGAAGCCTTCATGAGGGATCATCAAAATCTGTCAAATCATTTGGGGTAAGGCCTAGGCCCTCCCCTATGTCTCCGTGGGGTGGGGTGGGGGGGATAGGCTCCTGAAGTCCGTTCCTGCACTAGGCATACATCCTGGTTCCACTGTCAGAGGATCCACAGACTGCCCAGTCCTCCTAACTGACACCTATGTTCAAGGGATCTGGGTTGGTCCTCTGCTGGTTTCCCAGCTGTCAGTCTGAAGTTCATGAGCTCCCTCTTGTTGAGGTAAGCTGTCTCTCTGGGTTTCTTCAGCCTGATCTTGACCCCTTTGCTCATCACTTCTCCCTCTCTGAGCTGGCATCCAGGAGTTTGGCTCAGTGCTTAGCTGTGGGTGTCTGCTTCTGCTTCCATCAGCTACTGGATAAAGGCTCTAGGATGGCATATAAGGTAGTCATCAATCTCATTATCAGGGAATGGCAGCCTCTCCGTTATTGCTTAGATTCTTATTTGGGGTCACCATTGTAGGTCTCTGGACATTTCCCTAGTGTCAGATTTCTCTTTAAACCTATAATGGCTCCCTCTATTATGGTATGTCTTTGCTTGCTCTCTCTATTCTTTCCCTGACTTCCTGCTCCCTCATGCCCTCCTCTCCCCTTCTCTTTCTCCTAACTCCCTCTCCCCTCCCACCCTGCTCCCAATTTGCTCGGGAGATCTTGTCCCTTTCCCCTTCTCCTGGGGACCATTATGTCTCTCTTAGGGTCCTTCTTGTTTCCTAGCTTCTCTGGCAATGTGGATTGTAGGCTGGTGTTCTTTTCTCTAGGCCTAAAATCCATATATGAGTGAGTACATACCATGTTTGTCTTTTTGTGACTGGGTTACCTCACTCAGGATGGTTTCTTATAGTTCCACCCATTAGCCTGAGAATTTCAAGATTCCATTGTTTTTTGTTTGTTTGTTTGTTTGTTTTTTCCTTTTTCCCTATGAGTAGTACTCCATTGAGTAAATGTACCATATTTTCTTTATCCACTCTTCAGTTGAAGGGCATCTAAGTTACTTCTAGGTTCTGGCTACTACAAATAATGCTGTATGAACATAGTTGAACAAATGTCCTTGTTGTATGAATGTGTATCTTTTGGGTATATGCCTAAAAGTGTAATTACTGGATCTTGAGGTAGACTGATTCCCATTTTCCTGAGGAACCACTACACTGATCTCCAAAATGGCTGTACAAGTTTTCACTCCTACTAGTAATGGAAGAGTGTTCCCCTTTCTCCACGTCCTCTCCAGCATGAACTGTCTTTGGCGTTTTTGATTTTAGCCATTCTGACAGGAGTAAGATGGTGTCTCAGAGTTGTTTTGGTTTGCATTTCCCTGATGGCTAAGGATGTTGAGCACTTTATTAAGTATCTTTCAGCCATTTTAGATTGCTCTATTGAAAATTCTATATTCAGTTCTGTACCCCACTTTTTAATTGGATTATTTGTTTTCCTGACTAACCTCCTGAGTTCTCTGTATATTTTGGAGATCAGTCCTCTGTCAGATGTGGGGTTGGTGAACATCTTTTTCCATTCTGTGGGCTGCCATTTTGTCTTTTAGACTATGTCCTTTGCCTTACAGAAGCTTCTCAGTCCCATTTATTAATTGTCGATCTCAGGGTCTGTGCTGGTGTTATGTTCAGGAAATGATCTCATGTACCAATTCATTCAAGAGTAACTCCCAATTTCTCTTCTAAGAGATTCAGTGTGGCTGGATTTGTGTTGAGGACTTAAGTGTCATGTATGGTGACAGATGTGGATCTATCTTCAGTCTTCTACACACCATCATCCAGTTGTGCCAGCACCATTTGTTGAAGATGCTTTCTTTTTTTCCACTGTATAATTTTAGCTGCTTTGTCAAAAGTCAAGCATTCATAGATGCGTGTGTTATTACCAGGGTTTTCAATTTGATTCTACTGGTCTACCTGTCTATTTTTTGTGCCAATACAAAGCTGTTTTCAGGACTATAGCTCTATAATAGAGCTTGAAGCCAGGGATGGTGATGCCTCCGGAAGTTCGTTCATTGTACAGGGTCTTTTGTTTTTCCATATAAAGTTGAGTATTGTTGTTTCAAGGTCTGTGAAGAATTGTGCTGGGAATTTGATGGGGATTGCATTGAATCTGTAGATTGCTTTTGGTAAGATTGCTATTTTTACTATGTTGATTCTACCTATCCAAAAGTGTGGGAGATCTTTCCATTTTCTGGTATCTTCTTTAATTTCTTTCTTTAAAGACTCAAATTTTTTTTGTCATACAGGTCTTTCACTGGTTTGGTTAATGTTACCCCAAGATACTTTATGTTGTTTGTGGCTATTGCAAAGGGTGATGTTTCTCTGATTTCTTTCTCAGCCCATTATTGTCTGTATATAGTAGGCTTCTGATATTTTTTAAGTTAATCTTATACCCTGCCACTTTGCTGAAGGTGTTTATCAGCTGTAGGGGTTCTCTGGTAGGGTTTTTTTTGGGGGGGTCACAGTACACAGACAGCCAGAGGCAGAGCCATCGGGGGTGAGTTGGGGAACCTGCCAGGTAGTCATGAAATAGTCCTAGGAAGGCATGGCTGTAAGGCTTGGTGAGAAAGAGCACTCACCATCGTAGGGTACAGTCCCTGGGAAGTGTGAAATGACCCTCAGCAGTGCTCAGTGATTACAGCTCCCCAGGTCCCTACATGGTCAGTTCTTGAACCTGTGAAGTGAGTTCTCTCCACAACCTTGGGGACTGAGCAGGTACCGTTTCTATGGACTTCTGGGTAATCTATAGAAGGAGTAAGGGCATAAGACAGAAAGCGGGACATCAATTTCAGCACACTGGAGAATTCTGGGAAGCCTGTGGGTCTTGGACTTGAATTCTGGGTCCGCCCTTGACACTGGGTGACCTCAAGCATGTGAAAATGTGTATCAGTTTCTTCCCTTCAGTAAACGAGGCAAACACCCCAGGAAGTTTTAGTGATAGCCACATTTGGATGACTATATGAGTATTAGTAAAACAAGCCTTGTATGTGCTTGTCATTACAAGGCACCTTCTTCTGCTTAGTTCACTGTGGTTCGTCACTGGGCAGCAGTCTTAGAAGGCATACTGCTGTACTTTGCAGGTTGTAACCAATCACTTGTGACTTCTGTCACTTTTTCCTCCCTGGGGACATTCTCATGACTGTTAGCTTTGCCAAACGCCTGGCTGTTTCTTCCAAAGGTCAGTGAAAGTGACCTTCCATTCTCCTGGAGTCCCACACCTCTGTTTTGCTGAGGAAAAGCCCTTTGACCTGCCTTTCCTTTGGCTTCCCTCCCTCATCTGGCTGGGCCTCTGTCTGGAGCCTGGGATGGAGGTAGTGGTGGGCATGCAGGCTGGAGGGAGTCCAGATGGGGAAGGAGGAGAGCGGTTCTCAAGTTCTAGGGGGTGTGGTTTCCACAGAGTACCAGCCTTGCTGACACACAGATTCAAGTCATTCAGTTCTGAGGACTTCCTGTACATCTTCAGGCTGCCCATGATGACATTCTGCCTCTCAGGCCAGAACAATAGGTGGGGGGTGAGATGAAATGAGTCAGTCTACCAAGTGTCAGGAACAGAAAGTAATGATAAAGTGACAGAGGAACAGGCAGAGTCATGTGGTCCTCCCGCCCCCAACTGGGAAAGGGCTGCCCTAGCTCCCCAACCTGAAATCTCCAACATGACCTGAGAGCATGCCCGCCCGCCCACCTGCCCTCAGCCTCCGAGGTCCTTCCTCCCCAGCCCACATGGAGCCCCCAACCCCCTGTTCGTCCTTGGTGACCTCTGTGTGTTGCCGGGCACAGCAGCGGCAGGCAGACAGGCAAAGTCATGTGACTTCCAAAAGGTTTCCTCTTCCAAGTTCAATAAATTAGCAGCCAAAAAATTTTAATCAGATATTTAATCTTTCCTCGCTGTGGGGGAGATGCAGTGTTTACTGTGGCTCTAGGCCAGCCTAATCTCAGAGACGTCCACTGCTGCGTCCTGGGTGCTGGGGGTCCCGGGGGGCTGAAAGAGAGGCTTCGCCTGTGGAGGCCTCTTCATCTGGGATGTAAGTCTTTGCCCACTGACACCTTCTTCAGTTTAGTGTCAGAGATAAGTAAGGAGGACAGGACTCCCATGCCTCACCAAACACATCCAGACACGGGACAGCTGAGGAAGATCTTCCAGGTCACTCCACTGTGTCTGATGACGCTGATATGTTCAGCGCTTCTGGAGGATTCTACATCCTCTGGCTGCCAGAAGCCCAGGGCTTCCCACACAGAGGGCCTACGGGAGTTGTGCCAAGGACTCCTGAGTTGGATTTACCCAATTTGTGGATTACCAAATGCATTGTTGACTATGGTTAAAGTTTAGGAATTCATTTGACAAACAGTGACAGAACCATGCTCTTCTAGGCTCTCAGAGAACGAACGGAAAAAAAAAAAAAAAAAAAAAAAAAAAAAAAAAAAAAGAAAGAAAGAAAGAAAAAAGAAAGAAAGAAATCTTAGGGCTAAGAGTAGACCTAGATAGGCAATTTGCTTATATAATGCTTTGGGTTCAATCCTTACAAGCTGAAAAACTAACGAAACAAAAGCCCCTGTCTTCACACACCCGATGCCACTAATTGGAAACAGCTGTGCGTGCCGCATTGAAATTAGGTGATAACCACAGTCAGCTAGGTGATCAAGCTAGGTGATATTGTGGGATATTAATTGCAAGGTAACTCGCTGCAATACTTCCATGGCTCGCACTGTATTTCTCTGTGAACACCATTTGATTAGCCCCATCACTTGATTGGCACCATGAATGTGGCAGAAGAAACCCATTTCATAGCTTGAGTCAAGGGGGAAGAGAGAGATATTTAGGAGGCTATGGCAGTAGCTATGAAAGCAGAGTGGGTAGACAAGGACTTGAAAGACGATGCCGGAGAAACCTGGAAGGAGACAAAAGGTGAAGAACCTATCTCTGGTTGCACAGGGTGGAAGCTACAGAAAGACAGCATGGGAATCTAGACTTTTCAATGGTTCTAGGTTAAGAGATGGGTGACTACGAATAGGAATGGATTTTAGGCAAAATATGGGAGTCAAGGAGGCAGATTTGGGGAGCTTGATTTCAATGGCAGGTGCTCTGGTACGGGAAGCTCCTATTGGTGATCACGGGGCGCAGATCACGAGTTGCAGAAGGTAACACGTGGCAGAGAGAAAGTGCAGAAGTGTGCTGCCTGCCAGGGATGTGTCTAATATCTGGTTTGAAAGCAAAGGGCGTTTACTGACTCCCATTAGGGTCGTCTTGGGAGACACAAACACTGCCGTTCCCAGGCTGCACCCATCAAATCACACCAGAGTCTCTGAGTGTGGGATGCCAGTAAGTTCTTAAGGTTCTCCACACAGTGCCAATTTTCACCCAGGACAGAGAACTGGTGTAAAGTGGGAAGAATGTATGATAGCTGCAGAGAGATCAAGATGGCGGAGGAGTAGGAGAGGCGGTCAAATTCGAGATTGGGAGGACATTAAAAGATCTTTCTGGATGATGTAGCAGTCTGTTGTTGCTGTTTTACAAGCAGCTATTTAAGTAAAAATAGATCTATTTGGCAATTTCCCCCATCAAATAATTATATAGTTCTTATGCACTCTTCAAATCATGTATACTGTAATGAAAAGAGAAGGTGCTAGAAAACAAATATCACACACATTGGAAAATGGAAACTTTGTTTTTATTTTGAAAATATGAAAATTAAAGCAGAAAAGATGGTTTTCAAAATCCTAAAAATAGTTTTGAAGTAATATACATTAAAACTGTATGCTGACTTTAAAAATACTCCGAATCTCGTTAAAAGGAAAAAACAAACTGTTGGCATTTGTGTTATTTCCTTCTAAGCCGTTCTTTCCTTGATGTGTCATGCTGTGAAATAGTTGTAATGATGTGGGCTTTTTAGCATATGTTAATTACACACAAGAATGGGTCTCACCGTGACATTTTCATACCTGTGTATAATGTACTCATGCCATAGTCTGTCCCCATTTCCCTCTCTGTACCCCATTCCTGTTGATTTTCCTTCTTCTATTTTCATGTCTGTGTGTGTCCTAGAGAGTTTAATTGGGGTGGTCTGCAGGACACTAGGTAAGGGATTATTTACGGGTGGCTATGACACTGAAAAAAAGAAGCCGTCTTCGTCTTCCCCAGCAACAATTACCTGCCTATGGATCCTTAGCAAAAAGAGGGTCCTCACAAGCTCCTGCTGGCCTTGGCTGGTGGCCTGGAGTTCCAGAGGTCCTCCTCCTCTGACACAAATACTAAAATCACAATACACCACAGCACCCATGTTTACACACTCAGGTCCTCATGCTTATGTGGTAAACACTTTGTCAATCAAACCATCTTGATGGGGTTATCCTTCTGTGTATATGTTTCTCTTATTGGTTGATGAATAAAACACTATGTGGCTATTGGCCAGGCAGGAAGGATAGGCGGGACTACCGGAGGAGGAGGATTCTGGGAAAGGTAGGTGGAGTGAACCTTCTGGGCAGAGTCACGATGCTGCTGGAGGAGTAACACCATGCCAGACATTACCAGGTAAGCCACAGCCTTTTGACAATACATAGATCGATAGAAATGGGTTAATAATTAAGACAGAGCAGCCAATAAGAAACCCTAGTCATCTGCCAACACTTTCATAATTAATATAAGTCTCTGAGTGTTCAATTGGGGCTGATGCTACTGTGGGACCAGGCTGGCGGGAAAGAGTGCTCATAACACCATCTCTCTAATCCCAATTATGCTTTTTGCTAAAGTATTTATTCCTCGTTAGTGGGTCCTCGATGCTGTCTTCTAATTCCCTCTCTCCTTCCCCCCTCCCTCCTCCCTCCTTCCTTTTTTTTAAGAGAGGTTCTCACAATCAGTCCAGGATGGCCTGGAATTTGCTGTGTAGCTCAGGCTTATCCCAAACTTTCAATCTTTCTGCAAAGCTTCCCAAGCAGTAGAATTACAGGTATGAGGCACCATTCCTGGCTGTTGTTCATTATAACTTCCCTAACTTAGTACCAAAGTCAGAAAAGCCATCTTAAAATACATCTTACTGTGCAGATGAAGTTGGAACTCTGTTAGCAGATTTTCCCATAAGATACACTTTTCCTGGAACTGTTTCTGTGGCAGTCCCTTGGGAGTCAAGTGTTTGTGGTAGAGACTTACTTTAAAATTAAGGTAAATTAATATAATCAAGTGTTTCAAACTTAACTCTCTCCAACGTGCACTTTCTCTACATTCTGCTGTGCTCACTATTCTGATCAATAAGTCCTCCTTTTCTTCATTTTCACTAAGTTACTCTAGTTAGACAAAGCAAAGTTTTCTAAGAAAAAGATAGAGCTGGGACACAACTTATCAGGCTTCACGGTTTACATCACCCCTTGGTGTGTTGCCCAAAAAGATAAAGTTTGCTTCAAAGAGCTGACAGAGCTTCCAGAATGGCAAAGGGGCACACACTGATGATTGGGGCTGCTTGGCCAGACATTGTCTTCTTTCTGTAGAGACTCTGTGTTAAATTAAACTTAAGATCCTGGTGTGTGAGAATTTCTCCTAGAAATTCAAACACATGTAAGCCAGATTCTGTTGACCCTTCCCACCAAAAGGGAAAATATATCAGGGACGCCTACTGTCTGGGAACCACTGCTTACATTCTGTCTTCCTTCTGAGACACACTCCCATTCTTGAAAGCAGGCTGGCCTGCAGATCATGGCGATGCTTGGATTACAGGTGTGCTGCACCAACTGTCTGACTTTATAAACTGTCCACCTTTGTTTACAGGCTCCTTAAGAGGAACAAGACTGACTTCTTCTCTCCCACTGCATGCACTTAATGCCATGTTTTCTGGTTCCTTCCCCACTTCCTGTTTCTCCCTGACAGACACTCAAAAATGGGATTACTACCATATCACACAACTCTAAATTTCTCACTAAATGTGTGTTCAGTTAAAAGCCAAAAATATCCTTCTGCCTAGTTAAAAGCCACCCCTTAGAGTTCTCCCCTTGCAGATACATTAATACACGAGTACATTTAAGTTTGCTTTATTTATAGTAAAGTGAAATGCTCATTTCCCGGCTACCAATGCTCTGTTGAATACATACAATTCCCCTTTCCCGTCTTTTCACGTGTGTGCTTATATGGGAAAAGATAGAGCAGTGGCAATCTGTAGTTTACTTTGTTCTTTCTTTTCAGTGGGTAGCAGTGAGCCCTGGTCATCAGAACTGGCTTCCACAACCAGTCCTCTGCCATATAACGGAGCCTTTCACATCTTCTCCATGCCCAGACTTCTCATCCAGTAGACACAGTAATTGACTCTCACAAAGGGAAAAAGCACACGCCAAAATGACTCTGGATCTTTCAGTAGTCTCTCAGTAAATATTAGTTCCTAATGCTCTTTTCCATTCCCATTCTTTTCCTCCGTCGGCAGTGAAATGTCTCTTATCTGGACGCATTGTAACTGAATACTAAAATTGAACTGGGGCTATGGCATGGCTTGACCAATGTGCTTTACTTTCAGATATGCTTTCCAAACACTAGCAATAGGAGGTCTCTTCCAGAGCTGTCTTTAAACCTGTTCACCAACCAGTGTCTCTTTGTTTACTCAGTTTCTGGCTCTTTCCAGCTTGACACCCCGACAAGCCTGGCAGTCACGTTATGAGAGCATGAACTGTGTATTGACCATCTCACGTGTCTACATGCTGATGCTTGTGTCTGAGGCTTTATAATGAGGCTTTTATAATGAGTCTTTTTCTATCTCTCCACTACTAATCATGAAAGCTCAGCCTACAGCTTATGCTCGTTTCTGACTAGTTCTGATAACTTAAACTATTCCATTTACATTAATCTACCTTCTGCCACGTGGCTTGTGGCTGTCGCTTCTCGTTTTGCCCATTCTGCTTCCTCTGTGCCTGACTGGTGACTCCACCTTTCCTCTTCCCAGAGTCCTCTCTGTCCCGAAGTTCCACCTACCCCTCCTGCCTACCTACTGGCCGTCCTGGTTTTTATTACACCAGTCACAGCAATACATCTTCACACAATGCACAGATATCTCATAACAGGTTTTAGTGAGTGCATTGCTCGTTTCTATTCTAACTGGATTCTTTTTTTTTTTTTCCCCGAAAAAGGAACTTTTTGTTTCTGACCTTAGAACACGCGGCTTTAAGGTGGCTCAGGGGAGACTTGGGGACCCTCCTCTGGCGCAGGCGGAGGCTGGGAGTTGAGACTTCTAACTGGATTCTTAATTAATTTCTATTCTACCTTGTCTATTGATGAAAGTATTAAAGTATTTATAAAAATACTTAATATTTAGTATTTAAATACTATCTGAAATGCAGCACCCTGAATCATTTGTGTGCTATTTTCATTATTTTTGTCTTTATTTGTGACAAATTAAAGATAATTTTTTTTTAAATCTTAATATTGGTTTAAGGAAAAAAAAAAAAAAAACCCTCCTGGGTTGGGCCTGGAGAGATGTCTCAGTGGTAACAGTGCTTGCTATTCTTCCAGAGGACTTGAGATCAGTTCTCAACACTCGTGTTGGGTGGCTCACAACTGCCTGTAACTCCACCTCCAGACCCATTGTCGCCTCCGGCCTCCCTGGCTTGCATGTGCACTCATGTGCCCATACCCAGACGTAGACCTACACACAACATTAAAATGATAAGGGGAATCTTTAAAAGGTTCCAGATGACAGAGAAGACTGTTTTAGTACTATTTCTAGTTTTATTGCACTGTGGTTAGAAATTGCATGATTTCTATCTGGGGAGATTTGTTTTGTGACAGCTCCACAAAGTCTTGAGGAAAAAGTATTCATTTTTCACTTGCAGAGTTAATTTTGTAACAAGATGCCACTGACAATACATATATGGATTTCTACCTGCATTATACTTACAGAACACTATATTATAAATGTTATCTGTCAATTATCATTGTATACTTACCAATAAAGTTTAGAATAATTTTTGGCCATATGGTATCTTTTTTGGCCATGAATTATAATAGCACTTTTCTCAGAAGCTGATCTCTTTTTAAACACGGTATTTTTTTATTTATTTTATTTATTTTATATAACCAAGTCCATTTAAATGAAAACAAATATTTGTAGACAATATTTGGGAATTTGGGCGTCGTTCTTTCCAAACTACTTCCTGCTGGTAAGGGGCGCTGTCATGGGGGATTCGAAGAAGATTCAGAAATCCTGGCTGTAGTCTGTAAGGCTGATTTGTCCAGCTTAAACACGGTGTTTCTAAACAAGAAATATACATCCTTAATTTTTAGCCTTTTTCATTCTTAACTATGTGCCAACTTTGTAAAACTGAATACTTAAATAAGTTAACTCATTTTTCAATTTGGAATTTGATTTCAGATGTGAGACAGACAGTTTTCTTTGCTCATTCCACATCTTACATTGCTTTGTCTCTATAGCATCTGGCACCTGAGCTGTCATTGGGTGATTCAGCAAATACTGGTGAAGAACATATCTGGGCCCAGAGTGCAGTAGTGCTTACAGAGACAGGACATGGTACCTGCCCTCATGGAGTTGAGTTTAGTTGAGGGAAAGAGACAATCAGGAAATCGGCATGCAAATCATTTTCAATCATAGTGAGTACTATTAAGAAAGACAGACATGTTGGAGAGATAAGACTTCAAGCAGTGAAATGGAGAAATCTACATTGTTTTAGGTGATTGAAGAGGTCCTTCTCAGGTGTGACCTTAAAGCTCAACTTGGAATAATTTTCAAAGAATTAAAGAAAGACAGGCATAATATGCCATTAGAAGTTGATTTGAGGCCAACGAGGCAAACTATGGGTTCTGAAAAGTGTTCATATATTTAATGTACTTAAATCTATGTAATGATCATACAAGGTAGAGTGGGGAAGGGCTAGAAAATGCAGGTCCTTGAAGACCAAGCTACAAATGATCAATTTTATTTGAAGTATAAGGGAAGTTACTGAGGAATTCTAAGAATGTTGGGAGAGGTGGGGAGGGCAAATGAGGTATTTTATATTTTTAGCAAACTACTCTAGCACAGTGGACGGTGTTCAGGAATGACTACATAAATGCTGGCTAGGAGACACACAGACTCAGACTAAGGCGACAGAAACTGAGAAGGAGAAAAGTAGATAGATTTGAGAAACTTTAGAAACAGTTGGCAGAACTTGCTGGTGGAGTATACCGGACAGTGGAGGGACAGACAGACGGTGATGAGGAAAGACTGTGAAGGCCCAGCTTTCTGCTTTGAGCTCTTTTATAAAGAGAAGACCAATGGGAGCTCAGAGGGTTGTTTGTTTGTTTGTTTGATTTAATGCTTCTGTTTGAGGAGTTAGGAATTCAGTTTGGGGCATTTCAAGCCTGAGATACCCATGTGACTTCTAGTAGAGATCTTCTAGAATTTAAAAGAGAGGTGATACGTTTAATTTCAGTAAAGGAGTGGAGAAAAGAGATCTAATATGAAATTCAAGAGAAGATATGAAAACATTCCGTGGAGAAAAGAGATCTAATATGAAATTCAAGAGAAGATATGAAAACACTCCGTGTTAAAAAGTGTAAAGCATACTGAGAAGATTTCATAGGCATGGGAATAAATTAAGGAATATATGGTATTCGTTGGCTGTAATTCTCTTTTGTTTTGTTAAAATAGTAATTCTTCTCAAGTTGACCTATGGATTCAGTAAAAATCCCACTTCTCACTAAGGGGTGGCATAAAGCATCAGTGAGGATGCAGAAGTCCAAGGATATTCAGAACAAGCATCAATCAATGAATGGGAAATCCTATGTGACTTGATATCAAGGCATGTCCTATAGCAAGCAAGCTTCAGAAGCTATGAGGGCAGATAGCTTTTGGCTATCCCACCCAGAGGACAGCTTGACATGTAGCATGGGCTAGGCTTTGGGTTTTCAATGTGGAGGCCAAAATATTTGTTATTGGAAATCAAAATTCAAACCTAACATTTTCTAATAGTGTGACAGTGTGTACACACACACACACACACACACACACACACACACACATTCTCTCTCTCTCTCTAGCAGATTATAAATGTATAACTTATGAAGTAGCATAATGAATAGGCTAAGAAGAATGTAACTATTTTATAATTAGTCACCATGCATTATATCGTAACAACCTCTGACTAAGCAATAAAATAAGAAGACTGTATTCACAACAGTAACAAAAATTTGAAAATGCAAAGGTTGTATGGGAACATTATGAAGAAAACTACAAAAGTTTATCGAAAGATTAAAGTAGCAATCTAATAAGTGGATTTGCATGTTACGTTTCTGAAAAATTGTAAAAATGTCAGTTGTTGGCATCTGAATTTAATGTTTTAATGTAATCTCAATAAAAACTCTAAAGGACTTTTCCTAGTTTGAGGAAAATTTAAATAACATGCATATGGGAATGTAAACCAAACAAGAGTAGAGAAATGTCTGAAAAAGCTGTTTAAAATAAGACAATTTGAAGTAATCTTTCCCTAGTAATTTCACTTGTAGCAATGTGTGAGAATAAAAATAAAGGAGTTTGAATTTTGAATAAACACTTGTTTACAAAATGATTGATGTTCATACTATGGAGAAATTAAGTTCATTGAAAGATCTCACCATGGAAATGGTGAGACTGGGCATGCACATGCTAGACTTCTAGGCAATCATTAAATGTCATGTTTATAAAGCATTTTTAGTGATATGACATATTAATAATAGTGATCAATGCCAAGTGAAAAGGGGAATTGTAAAGACATTGAGCATGATTCCATTTTTAAAATCCTTGGGTGACATAAAATTTCTAATTGGTTTTTCTTATTATTTTCTATGCTTTATGAATTCTAAATTTATAAGGTGAAAATGCATATCATAATTAGAAAACAATAAAATGACCCTGTCTTTTTAAAAGGAAATAGTAGCACCCTTCCTTCGCAGAGAAACACCCTTCGATGGTATGGGGCTTTGAGACAGACAACCTCCATTCATCTGATTACTTGTGGTGTCTCCCTGTGTGACCTGCCCTGTGAGGTCATTTGTGTAAGAAATAGTTCTTGCCAGAGAAACTTCCTTTACCTTTGGTGGTCTGGTGAGAAGTTACTGTTTATATACAATGCAAGTTCCCGTGCCAGCATGTCCATACTTCAGCAGATCAGCTCCAACTTTTGTATTTTTAATGAGATCTTATCTCCTCATAGGCCAGCAACTGCTGGATCATTTAGAGACGGTCCTGTAGTGTTTATGACAGCACCAGCGGTTGCCATGGAAAGAACTGAGCTGTCCCCAACCTCATAACAAATGTGTGTTCAAAGCAGTTGATCTGGCTGAATTTAGAGCCTCTGTGAACCCTGGGAGTTCCAAGTTTCCAGTTAGCTTGAACTACTGGACGTTTGTTTGTTTATTGTTAGCAACACAAGACTCTGTTTTGTTTCATTTTTCTTTCATATTCTTTTTTTTTTTTTCAGAAAGGCTGTAGCTTTTAAAAACTAAAAATGTTAATTCTATCACAGTGGATTTGGGTGATTTTTAAAACTATATACATATTCACATTTTTATATACAATTTTATATTTTTATATTCATAAAACTATGTACATATCCATATAAATATATAAAATGAAAATAGGGCAATTCGAAAATGTCATTTCCCAAAACTTGTGCTCTAGAATACTGATAATGGCAGAGCAGCTTTTAATCTTGGTAGTTTCATGCAAGTGGGGAGGAAAATATGGGAGAATACAATTTATTATTCAGGTGTGAACATTACTGACAGTGAGAGGCACTGTCAGTAATTAAGTAGGAATAACGCTGTTGTGATCAATGTGGGGTTAAGGGTGACCCTAACTGGAAGAAATTAAATATGGGTATTATGGGTCGAATTGTCTCATCTAAATATTTGTATGTCCAAGTCTTAACTGTTGCAGATTGAGACCTTGAAAATAGAAATTGTTTCAGATACAGGAAGTTAAAATGAGGTCACAGTGGAGTGGCGTGGGCCTACCTCAGTTCTTTCCTATTGCTGTGATGAAACATTGTGACCAAGGCAATTTATATACATTCATTTGGGCTTATGGTTCTAGAGCACTGGTTCTCAATCTTCCCAATGCTTTTAATATGATTCCTCTTGTTATGATGACTACAACTATAAAATTATTTTCGTTGCTATTTTATAACTGTAATTTTGCTTCTGTTATGAATCAGAATGCAAATTTCCGACATGCAGGATATCTGATATGCAACCCCTATGTAAAAGTTATTTGAGTCCTAGGGGTCATGACACACAGATTGAGAACCCTCTAGACTCTAGAGGGTTAAAGCCCAACGTAACAGAGTGAAATTAGAGTAGGAACAGATAGCTAAGAGCTCACCTCTTGAACCATACAAGCCAAGAATGTGAGCTATAAATTTCCTACCTGTTTTAAGCTCTCAAAGCCCACCTCCAGTGACACACTTCCTCTAACAAGACCAACCCTCTTAATCCTCCCCAAACAGCTCCACAAACTTGGGACCAAGACTTCAAACATCTGAGCCTGTGGGGGACATTCTCATTCAAACCCCACAGCCTCTCATCCAATATGATGATTTTCTGACTGAAAGGAGAAATGTAAACACTATGGAGATGAAGGCGGAGACAAAGTGATACATTCCAAGCCGAGGAAGTTCAAGATGGCTAGAAAAGCATGAACACCAGAAGACCAAGGCTGAGTGGTCCTCAGAGCCCTCGGAAGAAAACACACTAGCAACATCTTGATGTACTTTCAGCTTCCAGTACGGAAAAATGAGAGTAAACACATTCCTGTTGTTGGAGCCTACTCTGTGAAGTCTATCTGCCCTGGCAAAGGAGAGGCAGAAATGCAAGCCAGAGTGTTTTCCGTGTCTACACTTATTAGACAGGGGAGTTTACACTACAGCACCAGAGAAAAGCTGGGGAGAACACCACCAGGTTCTGATAAAGTTTTGTGGAAAGTGATAAAAATAGAGGTTCTTTAAACGTCCACAAGAGGATCTGTAGATCCTAAAATTCCATCGGCTAGTGCCAATAGACAGATGAACAGTCCCGGCTCTGCTTGCTACTACAACATGAGACAAGGGTTTAGAGTCTCAGGAACTGAATCAGAAAGGGTCTACATTTGAGGTCGATGGGCACAGAACCAGTAGAGCGCGGCTGAGGGAAAGGAAAGTTGGAGCTAGAGTAAAAGCCATAACCAGTTGTCTTTGCTCCCAAGCTCAGAATGCAGCCAGGTCTTAATTACAGTAAGACTGGGAACAGCATTCTCTGTTCATACAGGGTTGTCTGTCCTGGAACAGCATCTCTGTGCACACTGGATTGTCTGAAGATACAGACACACAGGAGTACAATGGTGATGGTGATGGCTTATTATTCTACAAGTAAGGAGCAAATATATTTTAGTCTTGTGTGTGTGTGTGTGTGTGTGTGTGTGTGTGTGTGTGTGTGAAGTGCTAGTGCCCATGGAGCCTAAAGACGTCACAGATTAATGTGAACTAGCTGATATGAGTTCTGGGAATAAAATAGATCTGGGCATCCCACAAAGGGCAATTGAGACGTAAACTTCTGAAAAGCCGATTATTAGCAATACTGTCAGATATATACTATATACATGAAATGGGCTGAGAATATATTAAAATATAACTCAAATTAATTAAAATATGATGGTAGAGTTAAAATAGTTAGGTTCAATGAGAAAGCAGAGGAACCAGAAAATATAATCAAAACACAAAGATGAAAAATCTAAAAATATGGGAAGGAAAGAAACAACCCAATAGCCTATCAATAATCACTACAGAAAAGGGGCACATTATCTCCATGAACCTTTTTTTTTTTTTTTTTCAAGAGTTGGAAAAAAGAGGCTACCAGTGTCAAGCCAATGACCTCAGGTTATAAGAAGATTCACGCTATGGCACAGCATAATGAAACTTCTGAATGCAAGGAATAAAAGCGACATTTTAAAATCTGTCAAAGGTAGAGGGCTGTTTTCAGATTTTCAGGAACAAGGGTGGCAACGAACTTGCCAGTTCCTGAGTTGGAAGAACAGTGATTGCCAATGACTTCATGCTCGTAAAAAATAACATTTTAATTTAAATATGATACTCAGGGTAATTGTCAGTCAAGAGCGATGGCTGAATAAATGTATTTTCATAAAGTAAGATCTTAGTAAAGGTCATCTCTCTTGTATTTTTTCTCAAGAAGCTCTTGAAGGATGTTACAGTGAAGTACAGAAGTCCAAGGAGAAAGACACAAAATTCTGGAGAGAGGAGCCACGAGAATACAGAGGAGAGAACTGCACAGGAGATTAGAGAAGGCAGGCGTGTGGGGCAGGGGGATGTATACTCTCTCCACTAGAGAAGGCAGGAGCGTGGGGCAGATGGATGTATACTCTCTCCACTAGAGAAGGCAGGAGCGTGGGGCAGATGGATGTATACTCTCTCCACTAGAGAAGGCAGGCGTGTGGGGCAGGGGGATGTATACTCTCTCCACTAGAGAAGGCAGGCGTGTGGGGCAGGGGGATGTATAGTATCTCCACTAGAGAAGGCAGGCGTGTGGGGCAGATGGATGTATACTCTCTCCACTAGAGAAGGCAGGCGTGTGGGGCAGATGGATGTATAGTATCTCCACTAGAGAAGGCAGGCGTGTGGGGCAGGGGGATGTATACTCTCTCCACTAGAGAAGGCAGGAGCGTGGGGCAGGGGGATGTATACTCTCTCCACTAGAGAAGGCAGGCGTGTGGGGCAGGGGGATGTATACTCTCTCCACTAGAGAAGGCAGGCGTGTGGGGCAGGGGGATGTATACTCTCTCCACTAGAGAAGGCAGGCGTGTGGGGCAGGGGGATGTATACTCTCTCCACTAGAGAAGGCAGGAGCGTGGGGCAGATGGATGTATAGTATCTCCACTAGAGAAGGCAGGAGCGTGGGGCAGATGGATGTATACTCTCTCCACTAGAGAAGGCAGGAGCGTGGGGCAGATAGACTTGTAATATCTCCAGGGAAAGCTCAGTAAATAGAAGACTGTCTAGCTTTTATTGTGGAAGATTGTGTCAAGGGATTAGCAAAGCTCCTGGATGCCAGGGCATAGAAGATAAATAAATGAAAACATGAGGTAAGGCTGAAAGTTAAGTCAAAGAACAGTTCTTGAGTTTGCTATTTGACATCGGAGAGCCTTCCCCTAATATGGCCCCAGCACTCTGCTGCCATCTGAGGTCACCTTGCTGACACTACTCTCAGCCTTCATCAGAGTAGGTGATAATTATGCAGAAACCCTTAACTGACCCAGGTGTCTAAGGTAAGTAAGCAAGATGCCTATGTCATTCCCTCCAAGGCTGGGGGAAAATCACAGAATAGGGGACAGAAGGGATGTAAGAGCCAGAGGATGCAGAGATATGCATAGCACAAAGACGTCTTCTGGACATGGCAGAGCTGTTGCATTCAGAACTTGCTGCAGCTGGGATTATCTGCACAAGACCTGTACGATGGGTTTTTCAACATGTCACCATGAACGTGAACCCTGTCACAAGACAAAAGCTCACAGCCTGAGGCACTCGCCCTCCTTATCTCTTTCCTGAGACTCACTTCCCAGCAGCTAATTTCTGTGTTTGCTTTCTTTTGTGAGCTGAGCCTATGTGCCATCCCACAGGGACACTGAGTGACCGCTGGCATCAAGAGGAGGAGACACCAGCAAAGACCCAGTGTCATCGGTGTCATCATGGCCATCGCTCCTATGAACGTAAATAGTTGCTTTAGTTTACAAGTGCTGTGATACACTGTGAAGTTTTGTTGTTACTTGTACAAAGAGAATTTCATGCAAAAGAGCTTTCCTTAAAAAGAAAAAAAAATCCACCTCAATCTCTGGGATTCTCCTTCCCAGTTTCTGAGGACATTGCACTTGATTGGTAGCCAGACCCTAAGAATGGTTTTGAAGGATTTAACATTCTCCTTATGATTATTAGAGAAAAAAAATCACCTTTGTGAACAATAAATTAATTCATATATAGCCATAGTCATGAGGTTTTTTGTCTGCTTCTCTTCTTCCGTAAGAGAAATAGAAGGCTGGTAATAAAAACTCTTTCCTGGAACGTTACAACTAGTGAACTTGTGGACTCAGGACCTGGCCTGTGGTTGGCTTATGTTGTATCAAGAAATGGGTTATCATTCTGGTTCCTTTGCTAGCTACATCGACCACTTGTAAAACTTTATAGTGAGACCATTTGAAACCCCCTTTTCTTTAGATTAAAATATACTATTGTGTATATAGCAATGGCACATGATTGTTAGCTAAGCCATCACAGTATGCAGTAGATCGGAATCTATGGCTCCTGTCCTAACTGAAACTATGTGGCCACTGCTCCAGGCTTCTCCTGATTTGTCCCTCTGTCCTCTCCAGCTTCTGGTAACCACCATCCCACTGCACTTCTATGAATCCCAGACCTCTATTTAAGAATTATGAGACTGTATATGTTTGGTTTGGTTAGAAGTTGCTGAAATTGATTACTTCTGTCTGCCTTGGCCAGAAATGAGGAAAGCGCCTGTTCTTACCCAATGTACTTGTCAGTCCCAGAATTCGATGATCTGAAAGATTTATTTCAAGTTAAACATCACCCTATTCCAACCCACAATTTTATTTTCCACTTTAGCCTACTCAGTAAAACTCTCCATGCTCTCCCCTTTCTCCATAGTGCATATATTAGATTATGGATAGTTTAAAAGTAAAATTTATATAGTGCACTTAAAGGAAGAAAATCCTGTTAAACAGAATTTTATGAAGCCAATCAATTTGTTTTATACAAGGTTCCCTTGAAATACAGCTTTAAATGTTTTTCTCCATCAAATTTAGTATACGTAATGAGTCCTTTCTCATGGATATATTACCATAGAACAATACAAGGCCTAATACTAAAGGAAAATTGGAGTGCATCACTCAGTGGGTGCATTTCTTTGACCTTAGATAAGCTGCTGACTGTAATGATCACAGATGGGATTTCCTGATAGTTTTTAGAATATAGATTTTTATTAAAATTCATTCTTTCCTTTTTGAAAAAAAAAAAAAACAAACATGACATCCTGTGGGGCTCAAGATCAAACTCATCTCAAATCACCTGGGGAGGAAAGCTGCTTTCTCCAAGGTTCCTTTGAATTTGCCCATGACCCTTTCACTTAGCCATCTCCAGTATTTTAGAGCCAGGAACTCTGGGTCTTTGGACATTTCCTGTCATGTATACATCTGTTGTTCCAGTAATATTTGGGGGAGTTTGTAAGAGTCAGTTAATAAAACATGAAGATGGAAAGAAGGTCTAATATATGATCTCTAGCTTCTTTTCTAAAACAAATATACTTTTGAAATAACATGCATTCCCTAACTGTCATTATTAAAGTGTAAGAGAGAGTATACAGAATTAAACCGAGACAATAGTTCAAATGTCTAAGCACATGGTGTAGCACCTTCCCGTGTCCCTTCAGCTGTCCCTGGACACTGTCCGTGAGTTCCGAATCCCTGCTCTAGGCTGGGTCAAGTCCTGGGGCGATGCAGTGTGGACTGGAGCTGAACACTTGCCAACTTGCTCTGCTGTCTGTGTGACAGGTTTTGACACATTTGAAACATGCTAGGTGTAAGGTAGGAAAACCCTAGCTTTACCTGGAAACCATCTGAAAAGTTCATCTGGAGACTTGCTTGTTCGAATGATTGTCACTAGGATTTTATCTGTTCCTCTGCCTCATGTGTGAATATTATTCCTGTGAGTGAGGGACATGGTTCCACGTCTCTCAAGAAAAAAAAAAAATCACAGCACCTCCCAACCACTTGGGTTTTGTACGGGTATGTGACTACCTTGCCAATCACTTTACTTACGTGAGACTTGTGTTGGTTTGAGGACAGGGCTGCATGAAGTCTGTTTTGTGGTCATGGTATTCTGGGCATCCACTGCGGAGGATAGCAGGAGTTGCGAAGTTTGGATGCTGGAAAAATAACATGCTGCTGGTTGGTTACTGTCAAGTCCTGGCAACTGCATCCCCAGGACATCCATGCTTGGCACAGTACGACCTTCACAGCATTTTCCTCCTCAGTCAGCTTTGGATGCGGGCTGGGCCTCCTTTCTCAAATCCTCAATCCTGTTTCCAGACATCCAGCAATTCCATAATCTATATAGGACCCTTCAGAAGATTCCTCTGCCCTTGAGGCATGAGAAGGGGGCTCAGTTGACTGAAGCCCCAGCTGACATTTTTCTTCCAGAAGAATGTGCTTTCTTCAAGGTCCTTTTGTTGGGTTGGGTTTTGGTTTTTTATTTTTTGCTGGGAAGTTAGAATCATCAATGGAGAGGTTAAGAAAAACCTAGGTCAGCAAGATGACTTAACCAGTAGACAAGCCCAATGACCTAAATGCACTCCCTGTATTCTAAATAAAGGTGGCAGACAGAACCAATGTCACAAAGTGTCATGAATGTATATATTAAAGTAGAAATAAGGTTGTTGAAGGGAACAAGGGAGAGAAATGGGAGAGGGTGGGATAAAGTGACGTCAGGCTCAGCATATAGTATGTACCTGTATGAAAACTGGAAAATAAATGAGAGTCTTAAAAGAGTTTGGTTACACAGAGCAGTATAAATAAATTCTAGAGACCTAATGTATACCATGGTGGCCACAGTTAAAAATCCTGTATCATAACATTTTGCTGAGAAAAAAACTGTATTAGGTATCCATCATTCATAAATCATAACAAAGAGATGGATATGTTCATTTGACTGTAAGAATCAGTTTATTTTATAGTATGTAAAACCAATTTTAAGAAAATAGAAAACTATGACAAATGCTTCAGTATGTATGAACCCTGGGGACACAGGCTAGTTGAAGTAAGCCAAACATATTAAAACAAAATTGTATGATGCCTTGATTCACAGACACCAAAAGTAGAGTGGTAGTTACCCAAAAATAGGAGAGGGGAGAGTAGAAAACTGTTTAGTTGCAGCAGAATAGGGAGTTGACAAAGTTCTAGAAATGGATAATGATGGTTTTACACTATTGTGAATATTGAAGGGCACAGGACTGCACACATCAAATAGATAAGATGTTAACCTTCATGTTACATTATTATTTAACATACTTAAAAAAAACTCTGTTTGGTTCAAGATAATATATGGTACCATGAATAGGGATAGGGAATTGATTTAATGACTGAGAAAATTCCACTGGTAGTCTACCATGACGTGAAAGAGTATGGGCCCAAGGCATCATGCTCCTGTCTAATGGCAGTGTGATGGTTAGGTAGCCCCTCTGAACTTTGTTTAACCTGGTCAGACCTTAATTTCTCCATCTATCAAATGGATAGGGTGGGGGAGGGGCACTTCATGTCTACATGCTCTAACTCTTGATTTACTTACTCTTAGAGTCAAAGTCAAGTTCACCCTTGGCTTCAAACACTCAGCCCTCTGCTGATGAATAAACAGATCCTCAGGACATTAAACCTTCCAGAGGAATGGATTCAATGGGTAAATTCTCAAGAGCAAACACAAGTGTCCACAAAGGCAGGCCTTTGAGAACTCAGAGTATTTCCTGAACTCATATTCCTCCCTCTGAGAAATCATCTACGTTGCAGAAATGCACTTCCCACCCGGATTTAGAAACCCAACTCGTCAGTGACCTGCTAAAATGGAGGGAAGCAAAACCATACCAGTGTGCTTTGAATTTTACAAGACAAAATGCAAGCCCACACTTTGGTCTTAGAGCTAGTTTACAAAGTTACATCTTTCCATCTAATGCTTGAATCTTAAAGCCTTTAAGATTATACACACAGTATCATTTCTACCTCCTAGAACTGAGTCTACAAGACTCACATTATTGTCACTCAGACAGTCCTGACCAAGGCACTGTTTTTTTTGTTGTTGTTGTTTGTTTGTTTGTTTTTGTTTGTGTGTGGGGGGTAGTGGATCAAATCACTGGGCTCAGAACTGACACTCAGTCCCTTCTCTACATAGAAAGTTACCTCACTCAGTAGGCCTGTACTTCCAGAGGCTTTTGGGGATAGTCTGAATACAAACAATCTCTGGGAATCAATGGCCCAGAAGGCTGCCTAGGGAAGTATGCATTGTTCTTTAAAAGGACACCAGTAGGAAATGTAAACATAGACTGAATAAAGATCTCAGGGACTCATTTTCCCAGGAAATAGGTGCCCAGAACTGAGGGGTTCTGGCACTATTGTTTGTCATCCACCCATTTAAAGTAGTTCAGCCTCTGGTGACTGGGATTCACTCTTGTGCCTCATAGGAGGCAGCCAACTTTTATAATCAATCATCCACTAGAGGGTGACAACCACATAGATTTCGGGATAGCTGACTGTTCAGAGGCACAGTCACTCTAGTTCATAGGTCTAATGGCTGGACTTTAGGGTCCCAACAAGCAGGAGGAGAGGGGTCACTATACACTTCTCCCACAGTTATGGTTTGAGTTGTACCTCCTTTTTAGACTTCACTAAGAAAAAATTTATATACAAATGTAAATTAAATAAGTTTATAATAAATTATATACAATATGCATGCATGTACCTGGTATGATGCTGAGATCTTTCTTTTCCTTGATATGATTGTGGATCTTTGGGATTATTGTAATAAATTGTTTCAGAGGGGACTTGATTTTTACACTTGTAAAATGTGGGATATGTATTATAAACCTGACAGCAAGTACTTATAGTAAAATAGGGAACTATGAAACCTTTCATTGAAGTCTTTGTTTTGTTTTGTTTTTAGTAGGGGGACTAAGACTAGAAGGACCACAACATGCAGACTAAAATGTGTGAGATGCACTGGAGAGCCTGAACTTTGGTTGGGACATGGGTCTTGGATCATGGGCATGAGAAATAATAACTCTTTAGCAAACACATGGTTGTCTCAAGCCAGTGGTCTTCAGGTGTGTGTGTGTGTGTGTGTGTGTGTGTGTGTGTGTGTGTGTGTGTGTGTGTGTTCCAGTTAGCACCACCCCATACTACATTTGTGCTGGGGTGGGGTGGGGCAGTCATTCTGGCAGCCCTTCATAGTCCTCTGGATCTTTCTCTTAATATTTCATTCTATAGGAAGAAATCCTTGGAAATTCATACTGTTAAGTAGACACTTGGTGTATTTTTTGGAGATTATATTGAGAACTGTGCCACAGTTTCATGAGTTGCAAGCATAAGCTCCTGGTAGCTGCCCCCAAACTGTTCCCCACTCCTGTTCCTCATTCAGACTTCTACACATAGTAAGTCCTTCATGATTGCAGAATATATAATCCATAGCTGTTACACAATTATAATTTTAAGAACATAGTCCAGTGTTGTTTGGATGAGGTGTCTATGATGCATGCTATATCTCTTTTAGTTTCTACACAGAAACCAGATTAGGTGCCCTATCTTCTTCACACAATGTTGGCTAATTACCAGTGTCTGGCCTCATGCTTGTTGATGCTCTTCCTTGCCTTTGTGCTTTGCATTGGTAGCATCCTATGTATGTAAAGGAATAAAGCTTTGAGAGCCTAATAGACCTGGGCTAGGGGCTTCACACTGCTGGATTTCTATAAGAACAAATACATGCTCAGTGCCTTGCATAAAACGGATAAGTAAAATTGTATTTATCAGTTATTGTTATTACCCATGTTATTATTAATAATAAATAGGTATGTTGGAAGTGTAGAGGATGCAGTAAGAGGATAATGGCTGTGTGCATCTTAACTCACACTTGAACTTGGCCAAGGCAAGTCTGTTATTCTTCAAGATTTCTCAAATGTGCTACTTGCTCCGACACCCCAGTGTGGGGGAGTTTATATAGAAAGGTGCTGAGTATTTAACAACAGAACATAGGGGAGGTAACAGAGTAACTTTCTGCTTCAGCTGCTGCTGCAAACTCCAGCTTTAACTTTGACATCTGCTAAACTGTGGAGCCCAGGATACAATGACATATCTTACTTCTGAGCTCTCTTCCTTCCCAGACCAGACCTTTTATTTCATGTCTGTGTTGTTTGAGGAACTTTGCGGAATTGGCCTTAGGATGGACGTTTACAGTGATGTCCAAGGAACGCATGAAAGAGCCAAGCAGAGAGAGGGAACGAAACTCAAGAATGCCAGCCAGGGGATTTTCACCAAATCAGGACAGACCGGGGCCATTCCTGATGCTAATGCCTGATGGATTGAACATTTGTCACAAGGGCTTGGTACCGTCTAGCACGTAAAGATACGCCTGAGTTTTCCTAGCAGGCTCCAGGCTCTATTTTATTCTCACTTCCTTTCTTCTGGCTTGACCCACGATAAGTTATAAACGACTTATCAAACGTCCACATTTAAAGAGTAGACGGCTCCATAAATACCTACTTGGCCTCATTAAAAAGCCCCAGTGATTAAAGAGAATGATTAGTGTGGTGCCAGAGGGGAGAGAAGAAAATCCAACATCTGCCTCCAAACAGGGCCAGATCTCTTCTCAGGGAAGACCACTGGTGTCAGGGAAGAGGGCCCGGCCTGTGCTGAAATAGAACATCAGGCTGCCAAGCCTGCACCCTGGGCTTGTCACCCAGAAAGAGTTATGAAAAGTGCACGCGTTCTCAGAGACGATTACCCTCTTGCCCTCCACGCCTCCTCCTCCACTCCCTGTTGCCCCCATTGAAACTTAGAGCATAATTAAAACGGGGAACCTATAACTGGTATGAAATGACCCTCAAATGACTGCTTAATTACAGCGAAAAGAAAGCCGGGGGGCTACAAATAACCAGGAACTGTCCCAGCTGTCACTGAAGAGGAGTCTGCCCATGAGTCATGAGTCATGAATTAGCCGCCTGCCTCTGCCCTGTCCGGGCTGTCCCGCCTGGTCCCCCAGGCCAGGCCTGTGGAGGAACCCATCACCCGAGGCTGTGGGCCGGATCGGAACCGGGCGTGGGTTTCTGTTCCCAGGGCTGGGGAGCTCGGGGCCAGCTCCCCCTGCATTCCCCGGCCATCGGTGGGCGCGGGAAGTCTCCCAGGCTGCACAGGAGACAGGCTGACTGAAGCAGCGCAGCCAGCGCGGCTGCAGATAAGTTAATGTACACAGAGAGGATGTAAATTACCACGACCCTCAGCAGCAGGACATTGGCCAGGGCCCTGTCAGTGAGAGGACAAGCGTCGGCAGGCTCCGCTTCCTGACATCCAGCCCGGGATGGAGCCGCCAGGCGGCCTGGCCGGGGAGGACCTTTTGGAGCCAGGCTTGCCTTGAAAACAGCTGCGTGTCCCTGACACCTCCAAACTAATGCATTTTTAATCAGGGGAATTAGCTCTAGGCGACCCGTGTTTTCCCGAACCCCCCACCCCCCAATTTATGGACCAGGTTTCTCCTCTGCTTCTCAAACCCGAAGGGCAAAGTCCCTGGCCATGCCTGATGCCGGACCTCTAGACCTAGACATCTTTACCATCTCCCTCCCCACCCCCACCCTCCAGCCCTGCCTCCTCCACCCTCTTCTCCAGGGCGCTTTCGCCCCCACCCTTCCCTCTGTTTATACAGTGACATCACAGCCTCTGGCTCTCCAAGGCGCAGAGAAAACAAGAGTTCAAAAAGGCAAACAGGAAAACCCGCTGGTCCTGGGCACCGGAGAGGGTCAGTCCACCCCAGGAAAGGCGCAAACCAGCACGTGCTGACTGTGACCGCCGAGTTCTCCAGAAAAGGCTGCCCAGGCTGACGCCAGTGAAGGGGGAGCCTATGACAGCCACTCATGGGAATTTTTCTTCCCAGTAGTTTCGGAAGAAAAGTAAAGAGAGGAGCACAGGTGAAATTAATTTTGATAATTTTATTTAACCAGATATATCCAAAATATCATTGAACATGCAACGTAAGCAGTTATTGAGACATTTCATATTCTTCCCATGTTGTCTTCAAAGTCCAGTACACATTTTAACACTTGCAGCACAAGCTAGTGCACTGCCAATTTTTCACCGAAAATAGTTAATCTGTGTCTAGTTCATGCTAGACATTTTTAAATGTTTTCCAAGGACGCCATCCCTCGTTAGTTATTAAATTTAAATTAAACACTATACAATTGAATTAATATTAAAGTAAGTTTTAAAATCGCTTGATTGCACATTTCACATCCTTCATATCTACTGGCTGTTGGTGGCTTCTATGGTGGATAACCCAGAGGTCACAAAAATTATCCAAGTTACAGCTATTTTTAAATCATGACTTATTACTGTATTTAGCTTATGTAGAAATTAAATGGCATATGGTATGGCAATTGCTACATTTGGATCTTGAATGTCCCGTGTGTTGAAAGTTTACTCCCCAAATGGTGGCACTATTAGGACAGCTTAGGAAGTTAAGTTATTTAGGGATTGTACCCTTGCAAAGGACATTGGTGTATCTTCTCTCTTTGCCTTCCCACGGTGTCCCACCAGGGTGTTCTGCCTCATGAAAAGCCTGGTAACAGCAGGCCAGTGGAGTGTGGATTAAAACTTCGCAAGCCAGGAGCCACAATAAGCCCCCTTTCTCAAAACTGCTTCTTTCTGCTATCCGTCTTAGTAATAAGAAGCTAACAAACATGCATATTATATTCAGCATGGGAACTGGCATATTTGCTCATTAATGAAAGTTACTTTAAGGATTAAGTCCTCCACTCCATTAATTTTTTTTATCCTCATTCTTGAACCTACTGTCTTCCTCCAGAGCTTAGGTCTAGAAAAGGATTATTCAGTACATTTCCACTAAGTTGCCAAGAATGAACAGAATATTCATACATGCTTGCCTCCTTTTACTCTCTCGTTAGTGGGCACGATCAACACCTCCAATGCATCTACAGCTTCCTTGAGCATCTTCCAGTACCATGTGCTGGAAACTCACAGTTCTATGAATAGAACGCAATTTCAGTTCTTTTGGAACTATATATCCCCACGCCCAGTGGAGATCTTCACTGAATATCTCTGGAGATCCATCTAAATCATTAGTAAGAGCCTTTGCTCTGTGTCCCCACAGTGCCGGCACAATGCTCCTTTTGGTTGTCACAGCCAGAACCTAGCAGTCACCTGGTCTCTTTTTGACCCCTCACTGTTCCCCTCATGGCATCTCTTGCCGATCCCACCTAGACATCGCTCAGTCCCGGTGGCTATCACCATCACTGCCAACCTCCTTCTCTCCCATGTCATAACCGGACTCCTCAATGTTCTACAAGAGCCATTTTTCAAAAGCATGGATCCCATTCTGCAGAAAACTTGTTGGAACATGCAAATAACCTTGCATCATCACAGCCTCTGAGTCCTTTGCTGAATTGTCTCTTCTGGCGTTTCTAAACGTCCACAGGAGCTTTTATAGCCTCCCCTACCCCATTTGTTCCCTCATCATCCCAGCCTCCCTGGCCTCTTCTGCTTCTTCCTCTTGTTCTCTGATGGAGAGCTCCCAAGGCTCTCCATCATTGGATTACACTACCTTCCTAGGAACCCTAGGCTCTGAGCTCCTAATTAAGAAACTCCGGCTCACTGTCAAAGGTCTGGGTCCATTTAGGTCATCGAGTACACACACTGACTGTTGTGTATTGTGTCTGGTTTCAGTGCACAGGAGTTTATGCTTCCTTTCTTTGTTTAACTATGACTGTAGATTCTTTGACACTAGAAAGCGATGAGGAAAAAAAAAAAGATCCCACTTTGCAGGGTTCTAGGGAAGAATGGAATGTGAAAAGTTAACTCACAATGGTAAGTGTCTAGGCAGGAGCAGGGTAAAACAGTTCAGAACTGGCTAGAGCCTAATGAGCCCTACCAGAGCTCTCAGCAGGCGACATCGGCTGGCTCTCTGCCATGCCTCTTGCCCTCGAAGACACACTCAGTGCTGGTAGTCAGCACCGCGCTGTCATTAGAGACAGGCAGGCAGCGTGAGACTGGCAGGCTGGGGCAATGATGGCTAGGTATTTTCCCAGAAGCCCGGGGAGCTGGTTATGGACATCTGGTTTCTGCCTCTGGCACCTCCAGGCCTAGGGATGGCTTCTCAGTGATCTCCTTCCATCAAAGGGCTTGATCCCAGGAAAGGTGGCTGAGGAGAAACTTCAGCTCCTTGTCTGTTTTTGGGTTAAAGCTATGTGAAACTGTCAAAGCGAATATCATGTTTCCTTGGAAAACCGTAAATTCCTTTGGCTGTGGGTCCAGGAGGGTTGCTGTGTGATTGGAGGAAAGATGAGTCCATAGATCGCAAGTCATTAACTGCACGCACCGTTCTGGAGTTTGAGCCCGTGTCCGCAGGGCAAGCAACTGCCTTCATGGCAGGCTTAATGCCAGGTTCAAGCGGTCAGTGTTCTTTAGTGACTGCTGACGATGAAGACAGAGAACTAACTTGGAGTTTGTCACATACTTGGCAACTCCTGACTGTGTCATCACACAGAACAGAGGTGTTGATAAGCTCTGTCGAAGGGGCTGTAAATAAAAACGGAATACTTATCCATGTTGTTGTAATAGAATGTGCCTGAAAATCTTCAAAAGGAATAGAGAATTATAGAACACTGTGGTATGTATTTGCTGATCCTTGCCAGACTCTTTATAGCTTGAAGTAGCAGTAACATTAAATGCATGGTTACAACATTAGGTTGAAAGTTAGAAATGGACGTAAGTTAATGCCCTTTCCGGCTTCGATGGGTTGGGAACCAGGAGCCACAGCCACGTTTCCCAGTGGTTTGTCTTTCTTTGCTAACATTGCCGGTCTTCTTGTGCTGTATTTACAACTTTTCACCCTCGTGATTGAATGCATGCTTCCTGTGTTATTTCGTGTTCTTCAGGAACACCATTTTAATGTCTGCTGCTTGTTCTAGTGGACCTGCCTGTCACCTGGCCCGCCTGTAATTTTGGTTATCTCCATTGTTGAATTTTAAAGAAAGAATTTCAAAGGGATTCCCAAGGGATGTCTCATCATCTGTCTTATACCGACAGTGCTAGTTACTGCTCATATGGCAACGCCTAATTAGTGCCTACATCATCTGGCAAAAGTTAACAGAAGAGTTTTACATTAAAATATTGTGAAAAAAAATCAACATAGCCCAAACCACAATGGCTCAGTTTTCCGTGTTCCTGAGTTCAGAGAAAACCTGGAGCTGCACCCTGCGAGCCCTCCTCCAGCTCCTGCTCCAACGGGAGGAGCCATAGATTAAGAACAGAAGGAAGGGCCCAGCAAGCAGTGGGAAACAGCTGGTTGGCCTGGGAAGGGGCCCCTGGAACTGGCAGGGCAGACAGCTACCCTGACATGCTTGGTTCTGGAAAGTAGGCTGCTAATATGTAAAACTAGACCTAGATGTTCTTATTCTTTAAATGTAAGTGTTCAGGATTCACTAGGAAAGGTGAAATACGTTGATGTACTAAACTTTTCACCCTAACACACTGTGCAGTAGAAGATAGGGAAACTGTACACCCGAATTAAGGGACGGTTGTTATGAGGCCTTCCCTGGAGTGTATAGCGCATCGTCACTAAGACGCATGCTCAGAGTGACTTAGTGAGGCGGATATTCTAGAACAATCACATAAACAACATGCCTGAACTGGTTCGGGGAACAAAAGAGCACCAAGTTACTTAGGAACGGTTTAAAAATTGAGCAGAGCCTGGACGTTAAATGACATCAAGGAGGGGCTGGAGAGAGGGCTCGGGTTACGAGCACTTGGTCTTGCAGAGGACCCAGGTTTGCTTCCCAACCCCCATGTGGCAGCTCACAGCCATCAGTTAGTCCAGTTCCAGGGCGTTGGTCTTTGGGCTTCTGTGGATACCAAGCACACGTGTGGTGCACATTCAAAGGTAGGCAAAAATACCTATACACCTAAAATAGATACACTTTAAAAATGACACCAAGGGAAGAAATTGATGTTCACGCGTGATAATTGCATTGTGGTTTTGAGGCAGAATACTCTTATTTTAAGGAGCTGGATGTTGAAATATTTATAGCCAAAATGTTATGATTAAATGTAATGCACTTCCAAGTATGCAAATACATATGTACATATGTGTTTCTGTTCACAGTCTCATGCTTTGTAGTTGAAATTATTGCCATTGAACAGCAACCCAGACAATAAATAGCACAGAACATTATTGCAAAAACCTACAGACACACACACAGCAAACACTAAAGTATGTGTAATTATAGAGTATGGGAAGAAAACACAGCAGTGTCCATTGAACTTGTCTCTTAATATTTTTGTATTTGAAAAATCTTCATAAAATACTCTATATAACATTACTTAGAGATATAGATAATACCCTGTAACAGTTTAGTGATTATATTAGGATAGATTTATAGGTGATTGCTATTTTATTTTTATAACTCTTGGATGTATTTTTGCAGCCAATATACATTATTTTTATTTCCAAAAATTAAAACCATATTCTGTTGAGCATTTGTTATGCTCTCCGCTTTGCATAAATTATCATGCTTAATTCTTTCCACAGCCCCCAGAGGCTGCTTCTCTTGCTTAGTTTTGCAGTTGAGGATACTAAGAGATTTTAGTATTTATGCAATGTGACAACAACATTGAGACCCATAGTGATATATTACTTATGATTTATTAAAGCTTGCCTGAAGATTTAGAAAGCAAAGTCAGCCACAAGCTATAGAAGTCAGCCAGAAGCTAGGAGGAGGTGGTACACACCTTTAATTCTAGGACTCAGGATTAAGAGGTAGCTGGATCTCTGGGAGTTCAAGGCCACCCAGATCTACACAAGAGTGAATCAGTCTAAAAGAGAATTGTAGCTTACACCTTTAATTCTAGCACCACTGAAGTATACAAGACAGAAGCAAGGTCTCAGAGAGGCATCCATTCTCCAGCCACACTGAGGAGAGGTTACAGTCTAAGAGGGTTGGTGAGAGCTGGTGGAGACAGGATCCGCCTGAGACCATTCAGCCTGAGGTAAAGGTAGTGGCTGCTTTGCTTTTCTGATCATCAGCTTGAAGTTTGAACCCTTCTGGGTCATTTATTTTTCATGTTACAGGGACCCATGCCTAAGCAAAACTTAAATAATTAAACAGTAATGTTAAAAATGTTTAATAAAAAGCGTTTAGCAAAATGAAAAGTATTTACCTGTATGGCTGGAGATTTACCACAGAGGCATTGAGGCTGTCCAGATGTGGAAGCTGAAGTCAGGATTCCAGTCCCAGCTGTGCAGGGAGCTGCCTGCTTGATCACTTCAGAGCTGCACTGTGGGCCCGGCCACCTTTCCTGACCCTCCCACCTGAACCTGAGAGGGCACTGTGAGCGCTGAGTTGACCAAGTCCCTCCCATTGCTTTGAGGTCCAGTGGAGTGTCCAAAGCTACATTTGCCTTTTGAATTCTGTTTTAGAGTTTGATCCCCTTGTTCGTTCTGAAGACATCTTTAAGTATCATTGGAGCATTTATAATTTGTTTTGTCTTTTACTTATTTACTTAGTCCTTTTTTCCCTTGTCACTGCAAGGGCTAAGAATGAGAAAATCATCATCATTTTTTCCACTAAGTTCTCACAGAGAGCGACTGCCTTTCTAGGAGTGACTCTGGGAAATGGTGTCAATCTAGGACAGGGGACAAAAGAGGACTGAGTGTATCGAGGTACTAGTTTTATCTAGAGTGGGCTTCACTCATTGTTCTGGGGGCTTGAATCTAGGCTCAAGCCAAAACATGCAATCTGTGATCGACCATGGCTTAGGCACCAAGCTATGACCAACCATGGCTTAGGAACATTGGGAAAACTTGGTGCATGTATGCATGTGTGTGTGTGTGTGTGTGTGTGTGTGTGTGTGTGTGTGTGTATGTGTATGTGTGTGTGTGAGAGAGAGAGAGAGACTTTCTGTACCCCTCATGACAGCTAGAAACTGCCTCTTTGAAAGCTTGAGTGTAGGTAGTAGTGCAGAGAACTAGCACTTGGCAAAGCATTACCAATTCTTCATTCGGACAGACTCTGAGCTTCACCCATCCTTGTCAGACGCTAAAGACCAAGTTTATTTTGGAAGTTCTGCTCCAACCCCAGGTATCAAGTTACTAATTGTAGGATTTGGGGGTGGGAGGGATGGAAAGAGAAGCTTGCTATTCCCAGACACACAGCAGTACTGTTTGAGGCCTGCAATGTTTGTTTTACTAATTCCAACAGAATAGAAAAATGGTTTCTTAGCTTAGTGTTTAAGAGTTTGTTTTTCCAAGTCTTATTATCAATACCATTACAGAAGGTCACTGATGTAATAAACACTTCTCTTGAATGTGACATGAGCCAAGGAATCTTTCACTAGAATCCACCACTCTTAAACCTCTCAAAGTCTGTGTTCGTTTGTGGTTTCTTTTGTTGATGTTACTGACAGAATCAATATCCGACTTGTCCTTTGGGGGGGTATGAAAAATAAAATTTGGGGTCTGTGAGTTGGGCACCACCCCCAATGACCCAAGTTTCATTTCTGGGACCCAGGTGGTAAAAGGCAGGCACTGACTGCCAAGTTGTCCTCTGACCTCTGTGGCACAGCTCACTATCTTACATATTTGCTCACATTCAATACACACATAGATTCACATTATTAAAATGTGATAATTTTTTCAAATGAAAACTTTCCTGTGCTGGGATAAATGGGGGTGGGGGGTATCTCAAAGTATGTGCAAACAGGAAAACTAGTCAGCTTCTCTTACATGAAATCATCACACAAAATTAATGTTATACAAAGCTCTGTAAGGATAAGGCTGCATCCCTGGGAACCCCGGAGCCAGTGATTGGCAGCAGCAAACAAAGACTTGTGATTAATTGTTGGGAGCCTCTGGTAAGGGCATTGGACACCAAGACACTAGGGCAATGTTGGCTGTGACTCAGGCCTTGTGAGACTCATTTGGCCGTTTCTTTTATCTGCTTGTCTTGAAGATTTCAGTTAAACTTACTTCCTTGACTGACTGTGAACGAGCAGTTCAGTTTTCTTAAAGCCTTTGACTCCATCAATAAACAGCTATGACTGTGTGGTCAGAGCAGCTGGGGAGAGCTGCTGAAAGTAAGCTGTCCACCCCAGAGTCAAGTCACCGCTGCCTGCATCCGAAGGCTGCAGCTGCCTGCCGCTGCTCTTCGGAAACGCCCCAAGCTCGTGCAGCTCCTGATTCAGGCAGCTTTTCCGTAACATACAGCAGCTGTGCAATATGGCTTTCCTTTGCAAACGATCCAGCGCTTGCATTGTTCCCCTGGTTACGTTTTCCGGGCTTTGATCTGTTAGTTGCTTTTTTTTTTTCTATTTATTTTGTACAAGTGTGTAAGTGTGTGCAAAAGTGTGCTCGTGTACTTATGTGCATGGGGGGGGCAGAGGTTGAGGGTGTATCTTTCTCAATTGCTTTACTGGCTTGTCTTCTGAGACAGGGTCTCACACTAATCCTGGGAGGTCACCCATTGGCCAGACGAGTGGCCAACAAGACCACAGTAACCCTCTCACCTCCCCCTCCTC
Source organism: Phodopus roborovskii (assembly GCF_943737965.1). NCBI lineage: Eukaryota > Metazoa > Chordata > Mammalia > Rodentia > Cricetidae > Phodopus > Phodopus roborovskii. Next base: position 12,151,153 of record NW_026126563.1, read on the forward strand.
ATCTGGAGCCACACCACATCCAGCTGCTTATGTGGTTCTAGGGATCTGAACTCAGGACCTTGCTACACTGTGGGCACTTTGCCAACTGAGCTCTCTCCAACTCCTGATAATTCGTTTAGTGGTAACCTGTAGTGAGATACTCACTTTATTTGCACCTGTGGCACAGACCACGCCCATTGGGGGGTGGAGACAGGGATGGACATTACCTGGGGAAACTAAGGCTGAGCAGGGGGCTCCAAGGGCTCTCTTGCTTGCAGCACGGGGATAGGAGAGCATCCAGAGGCATCCTTGGGACCAGGAACCTGCTGGTGTTCATCTGTTTATGTTGTAAGTTATTTCTTCCTGAATAAACATCTATTCTGCCTATTTGTTTCTCCTGATCCTTACTAAACATCAGTAGTAACCATCATATTTATTCTCTTAATGAGATGACCTAAGGTGTTTTGGCACTGGTTCAAGGCATGGACCCTCTTCCTGAAGTTGCTCACAACTGGAACACAATCACAAACTGTGTCAACAAGAGATAAGGTAAGGTCAGTGCTGTGTCATGGCTGTTCAGAGACCTAACAGGTGTCAATCTTTCGACAATCACCCCATTCCTCATCTTCATCTGGAATGTGTAAAAATCATTTCTAAGTATTGCCTGGGTTGTGATATAATCAAGGGTTGTGATATTGTCATGGCCACCCTTGTCTCTACTGCAAAATCTATAGATTGGTCCTTAGCCCTCATTTTACATGAATTATCTGAACCATGGCCACAGTTGATCAATCTCTTAGACAATGTCTTTGCTTGGCCCTGGGACCACCCATTGTGCTCAGTTTCCTCTTTCACTGAATAATGTCTTGGCCTGAGGGTCCTCCACTCTCCCTGGGGAACCCCATTTTCCTCCTTAACTGCCTGGCCCTTTTCTTTTCCTTTTTTGGTTCGTCTCTTCTCACTAACATTAGATGTCAGGCCAAGATCTAAGCATGTGACAACACAGAAAAGACGAATAATGACAACAAAAATAAAGACGCAATAGGAATACGCAACTGCAACTCCAGCAAACTTTGAATATAACCAAGCACCAACCAGACGAACATCAACCTGGCACCACAGACTGATACATCATGCCAGGCTTGCACTAAAACGTTGCAAGGTAAGAGAGATGCAACCCAAAGAAACAAAGTGAGTTTCAGAAGCAGACCTCCATAGCACAGGTGGGGTTAGCATGAGGACGGGGTTTGACTGGGTCTCCAAAGGCAGCATGAAAGAACACCGAAGCGGAGAGACTGGAACTCTAAGAAAGGACTGGAAAATTTAAAACTGTGTAGAAGAATGAAGAACATTTCAACAGGTTCACTGGTATGCTGAAAATCAATAAGGGGAAAGAAATTCTGTGTACAAACAAAAACATAAAGCCTGCAGAAGACATGACCATAGAAATGAAAGGAAGAGGAGCAGAGGTGGCATTTAAAGTAATAGCATCTCAGGAGCAGCAAGTGGGCAGTTTAAACAGATGTTCATCCTTTACTTTACAGCTACTCGCCATTTATGAGTGAGTACATGCTGCACCTGCACAGCTAGAACACCGAGCTTGGCGGAGGGTGTCGGGATTGAAACACTTAACAGACCACCACAAGAAGTGAAGAAGAAGCTGCTGCCACCACTGTTCATTACAGAGAGTGATGGGCTGATATATCCAAGCCAGGGAATGGGCTAAGCATAGGAGGAAGTCATGCACCACCCACACCTGGGGTCAAGGCACGGGCACTGCACACCGGAAAGTTATGAGAACAATCTTGTTTCATCAACCTTGAGAGCACCGGAGTTCTACAGCTGGGTGGAGAGGAAGACAGCTGTAAGGGACAGGTACTTAAATTTCCCAACAGTACATACGATGTTTGCCTTTCAGGTTCTGAGTTACCTCACTCAGGATGTTTTTGTTTGTTTGTTTGTTTTATCTAGTTAAATCCATTTGCCTGAAAATTTCCTGTTGTTATTGTTTTAACAGCTGAATAGTACTCCATTGTGTAAATGTTCCACATTTTCTTTATCCATTCTTCGGTTGAGGGGCATCTAGGTTGTTTCCAGGTTCTGAGTATTATGAATAAAGCTGCTGTGAACATAGTTGAGCAAATGTCCTTGTGGTATGATGGAGTGTCCTTTAGGTATATGCCCAAGAGCGGTATTGCTTGAGGTAGATTTATTCCCAATTTTCTGAAAAACTGCCATACTGATTTCCAAAGTTGCTGTACAAGTTTGTACTCCCACCAGTAATACAGGAGTGTTCCCCTTGCTCCACATCCTTTCCAGCATAAGCTGTCATTTGTGTTTTTTACTTTGGCCATTTTAATAGGTATAAGATGGAATCTCAGAGTCATTTTGATTTCAGGCCCAGAATGGCTAGGTAACAAGGAGGACCCAAGGGGAAGGGGAATAAAAGAGGTCTTCTGGGTGGACTGGGGGCAGGGTGAGTGGGGATGGGAACCTGAGGAGTCTGGTTTGGGGTGGTGGAAGGGGAAGAGTACCAAGAAAGATACCTTGATGTGGGGGGGGTGTGCATTTCAGGGTCAGGTAGAAAACTGGTTCAAGGGAAACTCGCATGAATCTTCAAGGATGACCCCAGCTAGCACTCCCAGCAATGGTGGATACATAGCCTGAACTGACCGTCTCCTGTGATCAGATTGGTGATTACCCAAATTGTCATCAGAGAGCCTTCATCCAGTAACTGATGGAAACAAATCAGAGACCCACAGCCACACATTAGACTGAGCTTGGGGAATCCTGCTAATGAGAGGGAGAAAGGACTGTAGGGGCTGGAGAGGTCAAGGACATCACAAGAAAACCCACAGAACAACTAACCTGGCCCATAAGAACTCACAGAGTCTGAACTAACAACCAGAGAGCCTGCATGGCACCAACCTAAGGTTCTACATTTATGTGACAGTAATGTACCTTGATATACTTGTGGGACTCCTAACAATGGGAGCAGGTGCTATCCCTAATGCTTTGGATGGCTCTTGGGAAACTATTTCTCATACTGGATTGCCTTGCCCAGCCTTAATACAAGGGGAGGTGCTTAATCTTACCTCAACTTGATATGCCATACTTTATTGATATTCATGGGATGTCTGCTCCTTTCTGAATGGAAACAGGAGTAGATTGGGGTGGCGTAGGGGAATGGATTGGGAGGAGATGCAAGAGGGGAAACTTTGGTTGGATGTAAAACAAATTAATTAATTAAATTTAAAAAGTGTATGATAAGGGAATAAATACACAGCATGATGGGGAGGGTGAAATCTAGTATTTTGTCTAATTAATATAGGCTAATAAAAGAATTTAAATAAAAAGTATTCATGATTAGTAGAGATGTTTTCTGCATATATATGTTTCTCTTATTGGTTGATGAATAAAACACTGATTGGCTGGGCAGGAAGTATAGGCAGGGCTAGGAGATGAGAAGAATTCTGGGAAATGTAGGCAGACAGAGTCATCATGTAGAATCCAGGAATAGAGGATGGGCAAGGTGTTCTCCAGGAAGCCATGACCGTGTGGAAACACATAGGTTAATAGAAATGGGTTCATAATTAAGACAGAGCTAGCCAATGAAAAGCCCAAGCCACTGGCCAACAGTTTTATAATTAATATAAGTTTTGTATGTTTATTTGGGGTTCTAAAGGGATGTGGGACTCTGCCAGGACAAAGACCTCTCATTATACATATTCAAATTGGAAAATAAAAAGATATGAGTATATCGTGTTCAAATTGGAAAACAACAAAAATGAAGAAAAGTTAAAAGAAGCTAAACAAATAAAATGCAATATCCCCAAAGAGAAATGAAAACAAAAATTTTGTTGGCTTTCTACTCAGAAATTATTCAGGCAAAAATAGAGGAGATGGAAATATTCCAAGTGTGCTTACATAACACTTGTGAAGGACGAGTGTCCAAAACACACAAAGAACACTTAAAAACAACAGCAAAAAAATAAGCAAACAAATTAAAAAGTAGAAAAAAGACAGGTGCAGACACTTACCAAAGAGAATATAAAGGAATAAGCAGCAGGCAGATGCTCTTCAGGGAAGGGGAGATTAGAACATATCCCTGAGAGACATAATGAGATGCTGCTGCATCCTGTAGATGGTGGGAAGTCCAAAACCAAACAAACTGCATGCTGGAGCAGGTGGTTGGGACTGGGGAGCTGCATTTGTTTGTGTGTGTGTGTGTGTGTGTGTGTGTGGGTGTCTGTGTATGTGTGTGGGTGTCTGTATATATATATATATATATATATATATATATATATATATGTTTAGTGTGGGGGGTGTATGTATCTGTGTGTGCAGGTTTCTGTGTGTGTGAGTGTGTATATGTGTGTGTGGGCGCCTGTGTGTGTGTGTGTCTGTGTGTGTGTGGGGTGCCTGTGTGTGAATGTGTGTATTGTGTGTATGTGTGGGGGTGTCTGTGTGTGTATATGTTTACTGTGAGGGTGTATGTATTTGTGTGTGGTGGGGTGTCTCTGTGTGTGTGTGTGAGTGTGTGTATGTGTGTGTGGGTGCCTGTGTGTGAGTATGTGTGTGTTTGTGTGTGTCTGTGTGTGAGTATATGGGGGTGCCTGTATGTGTGTGTGTGTGTGTGTGATGTCTGTGTGTGAGTGTGTGTTGTGTGTGTGTATGTTTTGTGTGAGTGTGTGTTGTATGTGTGGGTGTCTGTGTGTGTGTCTGTGTGTGAGTGTGTGTATGTGTGTGTGTGTCTTGTGTGAGTGTGTGTATGTGTGGGGTATCTGTGTGTGTGTTCACATGTGTGGGCACATCTTTGTGTACATGTGTGTATGAGGAGACTTGGGGTTAACATTGGGAGTCTTCACCACTCTCTACCCTGATCTTTAATAGACAGGTCTGTGAATTGAATCTAAACCCTCCCTCATAACCAGGTTTGCTCTGGAGAGTCCTGTTGGGTGCTTCTAGTTGGGTGTAATAGTTGTAACTCATGTACCATAGAATGCAAGATGCTAATACCAGAAGTGTGTGCTGTATTATTTCTTTACACTGTGTAAATATATGTCACTGTGACTGGCCAATAGCTGGACAGGATAAAGTTAGGCAGGAGAACCAGATGAAGGACACTGGGGAGAAGGAAGGCAGAGTCAGGGAAGTTGCCAGTGAGACATGGAGAAGGACCAGGAGGTGAAGATAAAAAGAGAGGTAATGCCACAAGGCAGAATGTAGCTTAATAGAAATGGGTTTATTTAAGTTTTAAGAGTTAGTAATAAACCTGAGCTATCGGCCAACATTTATAATTAATATTAAGCCACTGTATTCATTATTTGGGAACTGTAAGGCAAGAAAGAAAATTCTGCCAGTGTGTGTGTGTGTGTGTGTGTGTGTGTGTGTGTGTGTGTGTGTGTGAGAGCATGCGCATAAGCGTGTGTTGAGGATCTGGGTTTTGTGAGAACTTTGCTGTTTTGCTCAATTTTCCTTTAAACCCCAAGCTGCTCAAAAAAAAAATCTGTTTTTCAAGTGAAAAATAAAGACCTTCTTAGACAAAATCAGAAAGAAACTCATATCTAACAAATCAGTCCTGAAAGAAATGATGAGTTTCTCCTGAAGTCCATATGGATAAAAGACCTCAACATTAATCCAGCCACACTAACCTTATAGAAGAGAAAGTGTGAAGTAGCCTTGAACATATAGGCACAGGAGACCACTTACTAAATTTAACACCAGTGACAAGACACTGAGAGCAACAATAAAGAAATGGGACCTCCTGAAACTGAGATGCTTCTGTAAAGCAAAGGTCATAGTCAGGAAGCGGGAAAAGGTCATCACCAACCCCACATCTGACATAGGGCTGATCTCCAAAATATACAAAGAACTCAAGAAACTAGACATCAAAAGACCAAATAATCCAATAAAAATATGGGGTATAGATCTAAATAGAGAATTTTCAATAGCAAAATCTCAAATGGCCAAAGGACACTTAAGGAAATGCTCAACAGCCTTAGTCATCAGAAAATGCAAATCAAAACAACCCTGAGATACCATCTTACACCTGACAGAATGGCCAAGATCAAAAACTCTGATGACACCTTATGCTGGAGAGGATGTGGAGAAAAGGGAACACTCCTCCACTGCAAACATGGGTAGTAAATCGATAATGTCATGCTCTGCCTGAATGTGGGTGGGGGTGTTAACTAGAAAGCTGACAGAAGTAGTCTCAAAACAATGGGGGGTGGGGTGCATCTGATGTGAGGACTGGGGCCCGGACCACCAAGAAGAAGCCAAAGTGACATCTTCACTTCCTGTGACTATGTCACAGCAACTTCAGTTGACTAGCAAAGGGATTTGTGACAGTAGCAGTCTTTAATGATGGGTTTAGTTGTGGACATTTGATTCTAAAAAAAGGTTTCAGGGCATGGAGAGAGTTTATGAACCTAGAACTCTAAAGAGAAGTTTGTGTTGGAGAGAGAAGGCCTGGAAGTTGTTGGGGAAAGGTGGTGAAGAAATTGTTGGCTGTATTTTTACCACAGATGAAACTTTCTGATGGGAAAACAATTTTGTCTAGCAGAAGTAACTTCACAATGAGGGAGAGGAAGATACAGGAGCTTTAACTTGAGCATCTCCATCCCACAACCCTGTTTCTCTATCTGCCTATACTGATCCTGTCCATGACTCTTCCCATCTTGAAGAATTCTGGAATATTCCTGTTTTTCAAAGGAATTCCCTCTGAGGAAGCTCACTGTTTACAATCCAAACATTCCTGGTTAGAGACAAAGACAGGGGGACTCCTTTGTCTGGGCAGGAGACTGCTTTTCTCTGAAGGCAACAACCCACCCTTCTAAACTAGACCCGAAGGCACACCTGGGTGGGATGCTGACACCTCCCTCCTCCGTACCCTTGTGTTCCACACGTCACTGGTACAAGTCTGGCTCCATGACTGGCCATCCTCTCCTGTGAAGTAGCCACTGACATCACTTGTCCCCTCCTAAGGGGGTTTCCCCACATTTCACCCTACCTGACCCACAGCTCCTGTTTCCTCTGGACCCCAGATGACACTTTAGTCTAAAGCCTTTTCTAATTTCCCACCAGAGGGAAGCTGAATGTCCATTGGAAGTGACCTCATTCTTGGCATCTTCGCCTTCCACCCCCAGGCACATTGTCATTTCATTTGTATTGCCTCTGGGGTCCTCAACTGTGCAGGGACCTGCTCCAGGGCGGACACCAGGGCTCAGGCTCTCACCTCTCACACTTTCTCATGTAACAGCTCATCTGCTTGTGGAATACATTTGTTTGTGATTACAGGCTGCAAACCGTACCACTGCACAGGGCCTGTGGAATGGCCCAGAGCCATAAGAAAACACATTAGTAATTTTTATGACCCTAATACACCCATGCAGGATTTCCCCCAAACAGAAAACACGCACGGATTTTATTGTCTTGTATGATTAGATACCCCTTATGGTTGACATACATATATTAGAACTAACACAACACGGCTTTCCAGACTTAGTGAACTTGTTTTTCTCTCTGAGGGAATCTGAGATACACAAGGAAATTGTTTTTGTTTTTTTAACTGCCAGACTGCTTGACCATTCCCTCATTATAAGTAACTAACTTTTCCTTAATGAGAAATAATTAGTTGCTTCTGAGAAAACAATGCAATGACAAGACTGGGGACTCCTGGAATTCTCGTTTCCTTTTGAAAGTCATCACTAGCCCAGGGCAAGCTCTGGCTGTTTTAAGGGGGTCTCATCATCCAGTCAAGCTGTCTGCATAGAAGATGACAGCTCCTCATAGGTCTACTTAATCAGGACTTAATAAGGAATATACATACTACATAGAGAAGCCATTACACCCAGGTGTGAGTACACACTTTTAATCCTAACACCTGGGAGGTGGAGGCAGAAGGTCACATTGGGCTACAATAGGAAGCTCCAGGCTAGCCTGGCCTACAGAGTAGATAGTGAAGCCCTATCTCACAAAAAAAGAAAGTAAAACACAAAACCAAAAAGGAAGAGAAGGAGAAAAAGGACAAGAAGAGGAAGAAGAAAGAGAGTTGGGAGGAAAAATGGAGGAAGAGGAGGAGGAGCCTGTTACAGATGGCTATGGCTGCTGTGCTGTCTTCCAGGAGGCTTTGGGACACAGACAAGAGAGAACCGGAAAGGTCTAGGTCCTCCCAGGAGAGCTTCGTCAGAAACTGAACTGCTTTTCCACAAAGAAGAAACTCACTCTGAGCCTGGCTGTTCCTGAAGCCAGCACGAGCTAATGTGGAGTATGCTACCCGGAGTGGGGAGCCTGGCCATTTAAGAATATGAGTGGACGGCAGATATGATACTCCAGGGAGCAAACCTGCATGAAGCATTTGAATGCATAATCAGTAGTTGGCATGATAGTTCGAAGGCTATTTAAACATGCTGCCTGCCTCTCCAGACTCTTTGAAAAGTACGCACTTCACTGCGTGGCAAAGGGTGAGACCCTGACTAGGCACCCTGGTTTTAAGAGCCAAGGGTAGACTAAGCAGAATAATAAAGGGCAGTGATATTTGTGTTTTACTACATGAATTTGCTGCAGCTCTGGCAATATATTTGCTAAGGCTCAACTATACGAATGTATTTGGGGAGCAAGAGGAGGGGCGATACAATGAAAGAACGCGCGCGCGCACACACACACACACACACACACACACACACACACACGCACACACACACACGCACACACACGGGGGGGGGGGGAGGAAGGGCAGCTTCCAGCCCTGTATTCTACTTCCTTTTACTAGCCTCCTCTTCCTCGAGTTTCTAAAACCTTTCAAAATACCAGCACACCGGCCAGAGACCAGGTATCCGGCACATCAGCCTCCCTTTTTTTCTGAGATTTCCTGCATTGAAGAGTGAAGTGATGTCGACTAAATTCACCCACCGTAAGGAATGGCATCTGCACCTAACCTCGTGCGTGCTCAGGCGAGGCTGCCCAGCACATGAGTAGGATAAGGATCCACGTCCAGGTCATGCGATCTGGGTGACACCTTAGACGCCTCACCCTGAACTTACAGCGGGAAGCCCCTTTGCATCCTGTTTGCCTCCTTGTTCTTAGTTTGAGGTCATGTGACCCTGGAAAAGCACCCGCTGATTGGCTTGCCTCACCAAAGTTCACTTGTAGTTTATGAGATGAGGAGGCGGGAGCCGTGACCCAGGCCACTTTGCTCAGTTCGCAGATGAATGCTTAGTGGTTGGTTTTGCTAGCTCCTCTCCGCCCCAAGTTTGGATATTCTTAGAAAAGGAATTAAATCAGTGAAATCTTCTCAGGTTTCCCTTCCCCAAGGGAGGACAGATTGAGAACTGTTGGGAATCAAGTCCGCTCCTCCCTAATCAGCCAGCCCCGAGAAACCCGAAGTGCCCCCTTCCTTTACAACCTTTCCAGTGTAGCTTCCCCTCTCTGCTGCGTGTGCGGGGAACCCTCTCGGAGAGCTCACACAGTGAGTGTGGGTTGTGCACTCGGTATTAGGATCTAATCATTGCCCCGGGAGGACTGAGAAAATGAAAACACTGGCTTCGAGCCCACCTCCTGGCTTCATGCTTGTCAAGACCGGGATCTACTAGCCTTTTAAAGAAATACTGATAATAAAAAGCAGACAAAGAGAGCTATGTGAACTGGCATCTAATCAATAATTTTCTGAGCTTCCCCCCCCCCTAAATTACTCAGAGGCATGTGAGCAAACAAGATTTTAGTGTTCCAGGGCCTGTTGCTTTCTTCAGACCTTGGATGACATACAAGCCTCCGCATGGCCAGGAGCCTCTTCTTTTTCTGAGATGTTTCATTATTTCCATCATCATAGATGAGGTCACATTCAGTGTCATTGACGAGGATACAAATAGAAACTGCCACCCTATGAACCCAAAGCTTAAAGTACTTAGGACAGGGGTCCCCTCCCCTTTGCCCATGGGCTGGGACAAGGGTTCAAGGTCCCAGACTCTTTGCCCAGGCCATGTTGGGTTGTACCCAGGAGTAGGGAGTGTGTGTGTGTGTGTGTGTGTATGTGTGTGTGTGTGCGCGTGCACACGTGCATGTATTATTGTTGTGTTTGTTAAGTTTGTTCTGGTTTGTCTCCTGCCATCTTACCATCCCCCCCCTTTCTCTCCCCTGCCGTCTTCACGCCCCTATTTTATTTCTGCCACAATTATTGAAAGCATGCATCTGTGATTTTCCCTGAGTGCGGGCTAGTTTCCCATTCTAACGTGGGTGTGCCTGGTTCCCTAAGATGTTCAACAGCTTGTTGAAGCTGATGTTGGTTTGACCTCTCATCTGCAGTTGCTATCCCTGAGTTTTCGGACTGTGACTGCCCTTGGCCACCTTTGTTAGAGGAGAGCTACAATGCCAGAGAAAGGGTAAGGCCCAGTGCATTATCTTAAAAAAAGACTGTATTTCTGTTAATAATAATAATAATCCACTCAGTCGCCAACCTTGCACCTGAGATGTATGTGGCCACTCCCATCAGCCAGTTTCAGTCACAAAAAAACATCCCTTCTTTCAAAATGAGATCAAGAAAACTCTATTCCTTCATGTAGCCTGCCTTCCAGAAATTTAACTGCAGCTTTCCAAGGCCTGATGTAAAATCCTATGGCAAAATTCCAGCCAGGCTCTGACCCAGAGGGTTGTGAGGGCCAAAAGTGCTGCACAGAGTTGCCTATCGTGTCTGAAGCTCGAGTTGAACTCGGTGTAACTAATGGGAGCTCACTTCCAGCCCGCCACTGAGAGAGACCACGAAGGCTTACCACGCGATGCACACTTTGCTAGTGGACTCCCAGGCCTCTCCTACAGTCTCCATGCAGCACACAAATCCTCCCCTTTTGTGGCCCTTTCCTAGGCCCACTGATACGTGACTCCTCCCTGTTTACACTCTGGAAGTCCCACATGCTCACATTTGTGGGTGCTGAGCCAGGGTGGAGCTGGGATGCCATCCTGTGCTGATTCCTTTGTCTCAGATCCCTTGGGCCTCTGTTTCTCAGTCAGTATCCAGGGGCAGAAATCAGTTTTTAAATATTTTCAGTATTATTAAGTGATTTGAATACATACATTTAAAATGTCCCAAGCCCAACATGTCCTCCTTTTCCAGTCATTGTCCTCGGCCGATGAATATTTATAGACTGTTTTACAAGGAAAGGGCTTGCTGTTTTAGTTTTGAACTAAAAAAATTAAATGAATGTGTATGTATGTGTGCTTGTTTACTTGTATGCACACTACACACATGCGGTGGCTACAGAAGTCAGAAAGGGTTGCTGGATTCCCTGGGACACGAGCTATAAGTGGCTGTGAGCAGCTTGATGTGGGTGCTGGGAACCTCCGTAAGTGCTCTTAACCACCGAGACAGCTCTGCAGCTCCTGTTTCCAAACTTTGTTTAGCAGAGCAATGAGTCTGTTGTGACATTTTGACAATATGCTTATTATATTTTGTTTTTAATTGTCTCCCTGCCCACTGCCTTCTCCTGTTCCCTCTTTCTTCCTCTTCTGGTAATCCACCCTTCTGCTTGTATGGCTGAGGCGTTCCATTACCTCCCCTGTTTCCCTTCCTCCCCTGCTTTATATCTCTTCTTCCTTCTCATGGTCTTCTTTCCACTTTCATGTCCTATGAACACACACACATGTGTACACCACATACATACACACATACACATATTCACACACACACACACATTCTAGATTGCACATACAAGAGAAAACATGCCATATCTGTCATTCTGAGTCTTTCTTGATTCATTTGACATAATTACATCCAGTGCCATCCCTTCCTGCAAACACCATAATTCTATTCTTTGCATCTAAATAGAATTCTGTTGTGTATATGTGCCACATCTTTCTTATCCATTAATCTGTTAATGGAATCTAACCAATTATTGTGGAGGTTCTTGGCTCTTCGGCTGAGCTCCCCTCTGTGCCCTTTTATTTGCTCTTTACCAGCAGCCCTTGCTGCAAGGCTCAGCATAGGAAGCCCCACTAAGTTGCTCTGGCTAAATGGATAACTTTGTGCACATAGGCACTAACCTATCTTGGATGCTGAGAGTTAGTATCTACGCATTTGTACTGGCCGGCCTTTGGAGTTCTGACAGGATACACCCTCAGCTGCTGCCAGTAAGAGCACCGCCTGTGCACATTCAATGTTCCCTTTTATGCCCACCCCCAGTCTCTCTCTCTGCCTCTCTTCCCTCACCCACTGCTCCTGTGCCCTGAAGCCAGTCTCCCCATCCCCATTCCCCTTTTTACAATCCTTAATAATAATAATAATAATAATAATAATAATAATAATAATAAAAACCTCCGCTTGTACTGTGCCTCATGGTGTCTTTCTCGAGCTGCTTTTTAAAATTACAACACTGAGCAAAACTGGAGGCTGATGGTACGAAGTGATGTGTCTAGTGGAGTGTGGCCTGACTTTGTCCCATCAGTCCCTGTTATTGTCTTTGTTGGTCTGTGACTCTTACAGCCACTGTCCAGCTGGTACCGTAAACAGGATTGCTTCACACTATCTTATTGCACCAGAAACTCACTGTGCTATTTATGGAGAGAACAGGGATGAGTGACCAGTGTGCTTTTGCCTCTTGGCCTTTGGAACGTAATCTAGAGTTTGTTCCAGAAAACCTCACACAGATTTGTATTTGTGTAAAGAGGTCCAAAGACTTCATTATTTTTTGGGAGCTCCAGTATTTGTCCTGTGCTGTGCAGGGTTCATCCAGCCCTACTCAGTAGAGCTGACATGCCACCAAAAACTTAACGCCTTGCCAGCCTCAGGCCTGAACAAGTCCAAAGAGACACCAGAAAGCATCTCTCCCTAAACCTGGAGGAAAAAGAAGGCTAAACTTAATTGACCTTGAGCTGAATGGGAAGGCAGCCGGTAGTTCACACAAAAGGAAGGAAGGTGGCCTCCAGGAAACATTGCCATAACCTCAGCCTTCCCCAACCTGCAGCGTCTCAAAATGTGTGTCCCTGCTGCCATCACTACCACTTGTCATGCTTGTTCACGATGAGAAGCTGATGTAGAAATGCCGGTAAGTAAAAAACACTGTAACTTCGCCATTTTAGTTAGTCTGTTTGGCCAACAGTTGTTTTACAGATATGTCCACACAACTAACATTCTTGCTCAAAATTCCCAATCTCGCGAGGGAAAGTTACAAAGGGGCAGTTGGGGGTCCTCGTCAGCGTCATAGTCTTTGTCTCCAGGCTGGACATCTTTACGTTGTGTGGAGTGGTGTGCTAGCATGCTAAGACTCCAGCAGGCTCTGCAGAAAGAAAGGTATTTAGGTGGAAACCACCACTCCAAAGTAGGTTCCAGCTCCAAAGTGGATTCATCATTTTCTAGTCTTCTCCGGTGTTCTAGTTTGACTCAGAGTTTACCCTTCTGGATGATAATCTATCACTGAGGGATGTCAGGGCAGGGACTCAAGCCAGAACTAGAGTAGAGACCCTAGATGTGGAGTGGGAGGGAGAATAACTATTTGCTAAAAGTGAATTATTCTCTAGGTATGTTACATAGGATAAGGGCTGGATTGTACTCCTCCCCCCCCCCCCCCGAGTAACACTCATATATGGAAGTCGTATCCTCAAGTAACTCAGAATGTGTATTTTGAGGCAGAACATTATTTTTGTTAAGATTTACTTATGTATTTTATGTATGAGGGCATCAGATTCCACTGAGATGCTCGTGAGCCACCATATGGGTGCTGGGAATTGAACACAGAACCTCAGGAAGACCAGCCAGTGTTCTTAACCCCTGAGCTATCCCTCCAGCGGTGGAAATTATTATTTGTTAGTATTTTTTCTTAGTTCTTTGGGAGTTTCATACAATTTGTTTTGATTATATGTAGTATGTAGTCCCTCCCCCAACTCCTCCCAGGCTCATACCCTTTTCCTACCCACACAGCTTTGGGTACCTCCCTTCTCCTTCATTTAAACCCATCAAGCCCAATTCTGCTACACATATACTCTGGGATGTGTGTCCTTCCACTGGAGCATGGGTGACCTATCAGAGACCACATCCTTAAAGGACACTGAATCTACTTCTCCCAGTAGTTATCAGTTACCAATAGCTTCCCCGGTTAGGGCAGTTAGGGATGGATGAGGCGTCTGCCTCCCCTCTCCATGCTGAGATAGATCTGGCTTGAGGTTGCATATGTCTTGTGCTGACATAATCACTGGGCGTTCATGCCAGCAGCTGCCCTGAAGTGTCGGGAAAGCAGTTCCCTCAGGGTCATCCATTGCCTTGGACACTGGCACTCCTTCAGTTCTGTCTTCTGAAATGACCGCCAAGCCTTGTGGAGAGATGTGACACTGTTCTCTCCCAAAGCTGAGCATCCCAGGACCTTATGCTTAGTGACTTGAGCAGCTGTGGTCTCTGTATTAATCCCTATCCACTGAATGGCAGCTTCCCTGATGAGGACTGGGAGATGCAAAAGCTATGGCCATGAGGGCAAGCGGTTAGGGGTTGGGTTAGCACTGCAGCTATTTAGCAGAAAGAGGTGGGACTTCAAGGAAATGACTGAACGCACTGGCATGTCCCACCCTATCTTGCAGACCTGAATATTTTAATCCTTGTGGGACAGAGCATCATGAACCAGATCTTCTCTTCCAGAAGTCAGGAGTCATGGTGAGGTCCTCCCAAGTGCCTCCTGTCCTAGTTGAAAGAGGAGATGAGGATATAGCATTCCAGAGAAAAGATTATGAGAAAACATGGAGAAGAAGGCATCACGAGACAGCAGAAGAAATCAACAGGCCTCCCTAGCACAGTGGTACACACTTGGAATCCTAGCATTCAGAACGGTGGCGCTGACACATCGTGAGTTTGATGCCAGTTCCATGCCAGTTGGACTTTCTAGTAAGACCTTACATCTAAATCAACACGCACACACACACACACACAAACACACACATGCACGCACGCATGCGTGCACACATATGTGCACACACACACACACTCACACACTCACACACCAAAATGAACAAACAATAAAAACAAAAGAAAAAAGAAAACTGATTCTGTCAATATCTTGACACTGAATTTCTAAACTTCAGATCACCAGAAAATAAAATTTCTGTTTTTTTTTTTTGTTGTTGTTGTTGTTTTTTGTTTTTTGTTTTTTGTTTTTTTTTTTTTTAAACAGTGCCCTGGCTATCCTGGAACTGGCTCTGTAGATCAGACTGGCCACGAACTCACAGAAATCCACCTGCCTCTGCCTCTCTAGTGCTGGGATTAAAGGTGTGCACTACCAAGGCCCTACACAAAAGTTCTGTTTCTTAAGCCCCATACTCTATGGTACTTTGTTTTGGCTGCCTTAGCTAACAAATACAATATATGTTCTCCAAGTGAGTCATTCCTACAAACCAATACCATTGCCAATTTATAGGTAAGCAAACTAGAAATCTGAGAGATACGTTAACTTGTCTAGGGTCTTACAGGTGGCCACACAGCATGGCCAAGCTTCCAACCCTACTCCACCTAAGAATATCTGACATATGGTAATATTTTAGTAAATATTACATTTTAATAAACATTAACCAGTATCATTTATTACTGCTATGGACTTCAAAAGGATATTGGCTAACTTAGGTCAGCTAAATTTTACTAAGATGACTAAGTGTATACAGATCTGTGTAGATAGTTGACAGAAAACAGAAAGGAAACACACTGACTTAGAGAAAAAAAATATGTGGCCTGAGTCCTATAAATACTGCTTGAACTCAGCAAAATATTAGCTTCACCAACTTATATGGTACAGGATGTTAAAAAGACCTCCCTCCCCCAAATGGCATTCTAGATGTCAAATTGGCTACAGGCAGACTGAGGCATGGGGGGGGGCGGTGTGCTCTTATAAGATCAGTGTTAGAATACACCCAATCTAAAACCCAAAGCTCCTTCTGCAATAAGACATTAAAGTTCCCCGTCGCGTACTTTACGGTAACCTCTAGCACATCTGAAGATGAGCCTTTGTGCTCACAGTTGCTGTACGCTGACATCTCGCTCTCTGGCTTGGCAGTCCTCTATTAGTTTTTCTCTCGTGCATGGCATCAGAGCACGTTGACTAGAACAAGTCATTGAGAAAGCAGACGCCAAAATAGCATTCAAACTTAACTTCCAGTGAAGGGACTGTACTGTCAGACAGGCCCAAGTCATGGGGACCTCTGGTAACTCTAAGAGGTTTTAGTATTTGTGGAATTGACCTGTGCATCAATTTTTTTTTTCTTGATTTATTCAATTTCTAAAATCGTCCATGAATTTCAATCCTACTCTCCCCGGCCAAGACTTTTTTCCTGGTGGATTTCTCGGTTTTCGGCCAGAGGATGGTTTACTTTTCCATGTCTTTGCCTCCATGCAGCCCTGTGCTGCCTCACCCATGCCGGGTCCATGAGAATCAGCGGTGCCTACCAGTGGGCCATTGCTCCTGTCCGGGCTTCCGGAACAGACAGCGGAGGGGGCCGGGATGCCAAGCCAGTTACAAATGTCTCATTTGCTCATGGGCTTGTCAAGAGACACTGTGTAGTAATTAGATGCACTCATTTTGGAGGTAGAGAGTTGGTTCAAACTCCGGCAGCCTCTATAAGCCATGCAACTTGGGGGGATATGATTTCATCCCTCTTGGCTTTAGTGCGCAACACTAAATATAGCAGCACAGACGGAGCTGTAGGTCCGACACAAAGTAGGTCTATACTAGACAGAGACTGTCAACACACTTTGGTTAATACAACTTCCATGCTTTCTGCTGCTACACATTTCATGGCAGCTTGATGTACAGTGGGGATTTGACCTCATACAAGACCCATGAGTCCCCACGGAGGGCATTATCCATGTGACTCAAACTGGGTGCATCATCCTCCAAGCATGTTCCCCTCTGGAAAAGCAGGAGACCGCCCAAGGTTTGGACAAGTTCAGGGAAGCATCTGAACTTGGTAGCTGTCCCATCAAAACTGGAGTTGTCTGGGTTTTTACCACTGGGGCCAATATTCTTTTCTGTCTGGAGTTTTTAAAAAAAGATCAGAAGGCTGGATTAGCATTCCCTGTTCTTCATGGCATTAAAAGCTCTTTGGGAGGCAAGTTCCACTGATCTCAACCAGAATTCTGAGGATTAAAGAGATGAGTAACGTGAGAAAATGAATGAGGGAATTATTTGATATTCGCTGGGAGAACTTGGGGACTCTAAGGAGAAAAATAAGACATCTTCACCCAACATTGCTTTGGATCTCTCTCTCTCTCATCACAGAAGGATTTGGACTTGAATTCTATTTGTAATATTCAACAGATGAGGGAGGGGAACTTATTGAAACCTCCAAAAGTGTCAGTTTCCATACTAGTCCATTGGATATATTAGTAAGTGCCCTGCAACATTATATCTATGCATTCATTCATTCGTTCATGTGTTCATTCATTCATTCACCAGTATCCGTTAGACACTCTGACACACACGAACATTTGATGAACGGTGCCCTGAAAAGCTGCTATGGAACACTCTTCTCTCACACATCTAGACTTCGAGGAGAACTGCACTAGACTGGAGCTATTTTCATTTTGCTCAGCAGTATGTTCTTGTCTTTGTGAAAATGCAGTTGACCCTTTAGAGGAAGCACGGAAATTCTTTAAAGTAAAGAATTTGGCCTAAAATCAAGCCAGTGCTACTAATTCTCACAGAGAAGCAAAGCTCACTCCGTTCACACCTGTCACAAGCAGTGCTTAGCTAGACATACACTAAAGGTTACTCTGGAAATTCACTGCTGTGAATATCACTACATTTAGTCACTAAACAAAGACCCGTGCCCCAAGCCCCAACACACTTGCTCCCAATTCCCTTGTTTTCAGCCTTCCTTGTGGCTCCAGAAGCTTCCGTCCCCAACTGAGGTTCCCTGCATTGCTGTAGAGAGGTGGGGGGTGCATTGAGTCCTTTTTCTTTCCCAGAATCTGGGGAGGGGGCTCTAACACATCTCCTAAACAGTACCATCTATTTCACAAATTTAAACAACTTTGCTTGACGTGCTACTCATTAGCCTGTCCCCCGTTTTGATTCCCGTCCCTCTTTCTTTTAGAGCCCTGGGTACACTGGTGATTTATTCATGGCCGAGTCTCGCATTGTTCTAAAGAGAACTGTGATGCGAGGGAATACCACACATTGCTTTCATTAATGTCATATTAAATTTGAAATCTAAAATCCAAATCAAAAGTTGGGCCTCTTAACATTGTTCATTCCTTGGGAAAGCAAAGGCTGGGAATAATTGCTTTGTGAGCCAAACTCTCTCCCTCCCTCTCCCTCTCTCTGTGTCTCTGTGTGTCTGTCTCTCTCTGTGTCTCTGTCTCTCGCTCCACATTCTAATAATTCCTGAGATTTTGAAAACCTCCCTGCCACCACCTGTACACTGATTTTCCTCCTCAAGGATAGTGGTTTGAGATGAATAGGATATAGAAGTCTGAAAAAGACCCTCCTCTCACTATGGAGCATGGTGCTCAACCTTCCTAAACTAAGACTCTTCCTCATGCTGCAGTGACCCCAACCATAAAATTATTTCACTGCTACCTCACAACTGTAAGTTTGTGAATCATGAGTATTTCTGTTTTCTGGTGGTCTTAGGTGACTTCTGTGAAAGGTCAAGAACCCTGGCCATTAGTTTTAATTACATTGCAGGAATGGGGTTTCTTCTGCTTGGCATGGTGGCTTGTTGGCTAAAGCTTAGCCAGAATCAGCATGCTTTGACGAAGCAGTCAGTACCTGATAACTTTCGAAGACAGAGGATTTATCTTAGTCTGTGACCATCTAACAAAATAAGGACACTGGAGAATGTATGAAGAAAAGGTATTTATCTAACAATTTGAGAGGCTCAGAGTACAAAATCAGGCAGCCACTCTGTCACTCAGTTCAACTTCTAGTGAGAGCTTTCTAACTACATTAAGACATGGTGAACGACATCATGGCATGGGAGAAAGGGAGAGATGGAAATAGGTAGGTAGATGATAGACATGAATGATATGTAGATAGATAAATAGATACATACATACACAATTCTAGTCCCTGTGAGCTAAAGCCTCCGGTCTGCTCTCCTGCAGGGAGGAAGGTGTGTGTGTTTGTAGACTTCCTGTTGCTATGATAAAGCAGCATGACCAAGGGGACCGTGGGAAGAGTTTATTTGGGGCTCGCGGTTCTCCAGCAGTGAGAGTCCATGGTGGAGGGCTGGAGGCATGTCAACAAGCAGCGGCTGTAGTGACAGCCTCACAGAGAGAGCTGAGAACTCATGTCTTCTCCACAGAGCAGGAAGCAGAGGGCAAAAGGGAGCAGGCGGGGCTTCTCATCTCAAAGCCTACCTCTGGTGACGTACTTCCTCTAGCAAGGCTAAATAACCTAAACCTCCTTAAAACAGTGCCACCAGCCAGGCACCAAGTAATTGAAGGGCAGGACCTATGGGGGACATTTCTCTTTCAAACCACTGCAGAGACTTATCACTTATCAGGACGTAAATGAAACTCACATGGCGTAGGAATTAAACAAAACTCACCAGTCAGAAGGCACTGGAAACTTAAAAGATTGACACACAGCCCCAAGGTAGCAATAGCCATTGCTGGGAGAGGAGACCAGGCAAATCACACAGGGAACTCCAGTGCTCAGCCATGTTGGGAGAGCTTCTTGGCGATATAACCACATTTGAATTTCCCACCTTCCCGTGAGTAGCTCCAATGAATTCACTGGTTCACTAAGCTTTACTTGGGTGGAATCATTTCTCTGGCCTGTAGTCAGATGTTCTATCTGGGTGAACAGGCAGATGTGTGTTACTCCTCCCCAGGAAAATCACAAGCGCGTAGTGAGGGGGAGCAAAACCATCAGAGGAGGCAGGTTCAGCCTCACCGTGTTCGTGAGTCTCCATCTTGCACAAACTAATCCATCCCTACAAGAACGGACACACTCCCGAGAGACAGCATCATCCCATTCATGATGGTGGGGACCCCATCGCAGAGCATCTTCTGCTAGGCTCTGCCTCTTAAAGGACCCAGTACCTAAACATCGCTACGTCTTTGGGAGAGGAGCTATATCCAAACCACAGCACGGCCCTGCCAGAATTCCTTCTTGGGAGGTTGCCCAAACATTTACCCTTGGCAATGCCCCTGCCACTCACAGCCCTTCTCCTGACATCATGCACTGGAGACTTATTGCTAGGTCATCAATGCTTCCCAGTGGTGCCAGGACATCTCTTCCTAGCCAGCCCCTACAGTCAGAACAGAGGAGAGACACGAGGCAAGAGTTTCGGCTTTCCTTATGAAAACAAGTATGTTCTAAGACATGGCATAGTGGGCCCAAAGTAAAAACAAGCAAGGACAAGAAAAGCAAACAGGATGCTTTCCCCTAATATTCATAATGTCAATACTTTCCCAACCACAAAGGGAGTCAAAGAGGCTCCCGGAGCAAGCACAGCAAGCAAATCTCTTCAGGGACAGCTCTGAGGATGCCTCTTTCCTGGACTTTCACGAACCAGAGCCTCTGAGAATATATGAAATGAAGTCATCATTCATGGTCCCCTCTCATCACTGTCAAGTATTTTATCAGAATAGACACACACACACACACACACACACACACACACACACACACACACACACACACACACCTCATGGATCCACTTCCTTCTGCTCTGAGCCCTTCCTGTTTGTGGGAAGTGTTTCCTCTTAGCGTAGAGTCACAGGTGCAACACTCAGAAAACCTAGATAACAATAACAATAAGCAATCAGGTACTATATAATTGTGGCCGACACTGTCATTTTCCATGAAAAACTCTTATCAATGAAATAGTAAAAGTCCATCCTTCAACTTCAAATGTATTGTAGCGGTCTTCATAGGCAGGAAGAATTGCCCTTCGCTCCCATTTACCCAGTTGCTTGTTACGGCTCAATTCTATTTTCATGTGATGGGTTTGGAATTACTGTCAAAATTCCATGAAAGCGGTAGGAGTCAGTGATCAGGCATAAGAAAATCTGGTAAGAAGTTCTAGGGTGCTGCTGACACTTCCACCATGGGACCAGTGTCCTTGCGCACAGGGACATGAAATCTCTACTCATCATGGGGTAGTGGGCTGGGGTCGGACGGGCAGGGTGGGGAGCTGTAGGGAGTTTCTTAGCACCCTGATACTCTATACTTGAGAGAATGTGGTATTATTAACTTGGCATTATAAAGAAATCCAAAGCTTGTCTACTAGTCATAGGAGCTACATGTGCCTAAAGAGGTGAGCTGCTGCAGGTGACAGGCCCCAGGAGTTGTCCCCAGGGCAAAATGTAGGCCAATCTGGAACAGGGGGATGGCCACAGTTTCTTGCCGTATGTTAAAATAATGTTCTGTTAAATGTGATATTAGTATATCATATTTCTCCGTGGGCAAGCTGAATCCTGCAGACTTCACCTAACTGATCTGCTCACGTCCCTGGGAGCAGGACATGAATGGGAATTTGTTTCATTTGGGTATATCTGGAAAAGTTGATGAATTCTCAACAACAAGAATAATATGACTTTACCATACTGCACATGTAGAGACCATTTTTTGGGGGGCGGGGCATTAGCAGATGTTAAAATGGGTTGGGGTAAATTAACAATTATTTGAAACTTGTTTTGAAAAAGTAGGGATAAACTACCCCAAGGGCCTTACTGAGCCCAAAGCAGAAATCTTGGATGCTCTGTGTCATGGAATGATCCAGAGAGACAGAGAGCAAAGGCAATGAGCAGATTTGACATAGTTAGATATTGTTTGCATAGAAAAGGAGCTGTCCCTTCTGATTGGTTTAAGACTGATCCTAAATCCTGCTTTAGTAGAAACATTTTCTTTACAAATAATAACAGTGAGTGTGAGCTTTTGATGCATCGGAAGGACCTGTAGCCATGTAGTATATTTCCAACTTACTGACATCCATAGCCTTGTTATTCTCATCAAATTATGAAGACCTCAGTGCTAAACAACTTCTGATGTCACGTGGCATGTGGGGTAGGACCAGTGGTCAGGCCCGTTCCTACTTGCTGGCAAACTCATGGTCCTACCTGCACGCTATGCTACCTGCTTTCACGACAAGTAGGTGAGAGAAAATGGGAAATTCAGGCCCATATAGGGACTGAAAAATGGGGGAATCCTTAGTTTTAAAGTTGAGATTCTAAAGCGTCTAAGTAAACATGGCATTTCTAGAAGCAGATGAATGCGATCAAAAGATTTTTTTAAAAAATCTTTTGTGGTCATGATGCCTTTGCAACTTATTTTTTTTTCTGTCACCTGCAAGAGAGATGTGCAGCAGTAGGGGTGTGGTGGGCCATGTGCTAGCTAACAGGCTACTTTCCTCAGAACTTCTGTGATATCAGCCGTTCAGGCATCAGCAGCACTCAGCTGGTTGCCAGCATAGTCCTGGTCACTGTCTCGGTCAGGCCCAGCTACCAAAATGGCCCAAACTGCTGAAAGCATCGACTCAAGGCATCTAGTGAGTCCACCCACCTGTCTGTGTCCATGGGTCCCTTCCTGTGTCCATGGGTTTCCTGCATCCCAGAGCCCCTTCTGCATCCCATTCAGGTTTCTCCCATTAGCTCCCGGCCTTTCTGATTAGCACCCCAGCATTGTCTATGTGTGTGTACTCTTTGGGTCTTCATGAAAAAGCTCACTTGAAGCTACCTGCTCTTGCTGGCTTCTGCTCCAGGTGTGAATCTTCATGTTAACACTGGACTTCAAGGCCTGAAAAAAAAAATCACCTAAGAACTCAGCAGCTTGGAAGCCGGGGTTTCTTTATCTGTTGTGCAAGGGTTCCCGCAGGCAGCTGAAAAGTAGCGTGGGTAGCAAGCTTCAGAAAAAAAGTGAGTAGTAAAGCCTCACCCAGCCCAGCTCTGTGTGTTGAGTGTGACTCCTTACCTCTGCAGGCTGCATGAGGGGATAGATATGCTTCCACAGAGCCTGTCATCTTCCCAGCCTGCTGTGTAGGTGGTAGCACCCACTTTACAGAGAAGGAAGCTGCGACTTAGATCTAAAGTGACTGGCCTGGGATCTCTGGTTCCCAAGCGGAGCTGGTCCTGAAACCAGTATCTTTTGGCTCTCACCCACTTTCTTTGTCCTAGGGCCCACAGCACTGAAGTCACCGATGACCAGAATGATAATATAAATTATGATTCCGGGACTGGAGAAAATTCCAAATCTTCAAAGAGAGATTTGGTTTGATCCTTCTGTTGTACTGGTAACAACGTGGGTTGGGAATCCTTAGGGATTGTCCCATGGTAGTAGCAGATGAAACAACACTGATTATAGAACATTCCATTTCTTAAACATTCTCACTGTAAGTCCATGCCCCAGTCACTCCTGTGGTGGTGGTGCTTGGCTCTGCCATGTTAAGAAAGGAATAGACTAGCTGTTACGGAAACTTAAAACAGCGCATAGGAGGAAATGGGAAAACCATCATAGACCAGAATCCTGTCTGGGTCTCCAAGGAGCAAGCTCGAAAGCAGATGCCTACAGCTTTAAGAGAAGCGGTCATGCTGGGAGAGAGCTACAGGTGTGAAAGGTTTTATGCCTCCATTGTGGGATTCCCAAGGGCCTGAGTCTGCTTCCAGCAGCCACAGACTTAGTGCTGTCTGCTGTGAGCAACTTAGGAAGAGAATCTCTGCACGCTAAGCTACTGAGCACATCACCTCTGCTTGCTATGCAGGGAGTCTGTCCTGTCCTTACAGAGAGCCTGCTCTTCCTCCTCAGTCCTGCCTTCTTCCTCTCCAGCATGCTCATCAGGCTCCTGAGAGCTTTCCTGTTTCTCTGCTTTTGAAGAAAGGACCCAGCAAGAGGCCACTGAATGAGACACACTGAAATATTCCCTAAATCAAGCCTCACTGTTGCGAACTCTTCCTGTCCACCAGAGGCAAGACATGGCTAGATGTGAATGCCATCTGCCCTTAGTCCAGTGACCTTTGCTGCTACAAGAATCCAAATGACCTCACATCCTTGCAAGAGAAGGAGGAAATGAGACACATGAGCACTGTGATTTCCCCCTTTGCTACCGGCGATGTCTATACTTGATCAGAGTCTTGACGCTTAAACTTTGGATAGAAGTTTGTTTGTTTGTTTGTTTGTTTGTTTGTTTTTGTTTTGTTTCGTTTTTTTGTTTTCATCTTTCTACCTCTATAAATACAACCTCAGCAGATTCCTTCACGCTACCACTCTTCTTCTCTGGAGAGGAGTACCACATACAGTGGGCATGAGCAGGGGGTTGCCAGGAAACAAGAGCGTAACTCATCACCTACTCTGACTTGCCACACCGGTGACTTCAGGCCCTCTAGGGAGCCTAATTTTGTGGCCTTTTACCAGAACTTCTCCACTTGCCAACATTATCTACATGAGATATTAGACATGTTATCCTAACCAGGGTCCTGAGAACTCCATCTTGCCAACATGGTCATCCTTGGTACAGCCAGACCCATTGTCTGGCTTTTCTTGGTCACACTTCCTATTCTAGGTTCTCCTAGAGATCAGCCATCTTGGCTTGCTTGACCAATCCCACTTCCTCTGTCCATCTTTGCCTTTCTTGACCTCTTGTGCTAGACATCACTGTTGGAGTGGTCACGCCCTTCGATACTTGTCCTTCTTCCAGGCGGCATGCTTTAGACTCCATGGTGGGGTCCTTTGCTTCTTTAACTGTGTCTGTGACCCTCAGTTTTACTCATAATCCTCTTTATTTCTCCCCACACACTCCCTTTTGGTAAATTCACCAACTGCTACAATTGACACTTGAATCTGTGTTTCAAGTCCCACTGTTTTCCATAGTAACAATATCCAAGGCTATAATGCCCTCTGTCAGTGGTCCTCAACCTAATGCTGTGACACTTTAATACAGTTCCTCACACTGTGGTGACCCCCAACCATAAAATTATTTCACTGCTACTACATAACTAGCTTTGCTACTGTTATGAATTGTAATGTAAATATCAGACATGCAGGCTCTCTGATATGTGACCTCCAAAGGGGTCAGACATAGGTTGAGAACCACCGTTGTATGTGAAGATTTGAGACCTGGAAAACATAAACCCCAAACCAGAGAATCCTAACAATTGCAGGTTTACTGAGAACTGTCTGAGGCCTCACAGTTTCATTATGGTGGAGCTCTTAACGGCTTTGTTAATCTCTTTTCTTGTTGGCATCAAATTTCTGACAAGAGGCAACCTAAGGGAGAACGGGTCTATTTTGGTTTATGGTTTGAAGGGGTACAGTTAGGAGTGCAAACTCCAAAACTTAACGTGTGATTTCTGTTGTATGTTTCACTTTCCCACCATAACAAATCAGCTGAGGCCCAATGTCGAAACACGTGAGTCTATGGGGGACGTCACATCCAAATGCGCAAGACCTCCAGTCCGTTTTTTCCACCTGTCTTCACCAACCTGAACCACCCCAAGCTGCTCTGTCTTCTCCGCCTGGTGCTCACGATTGCTCATCCTGTTTCCTTCACGGAATAAACATCCACTTCCCAGGTTTTAATTCGGAGCACATGTGGTACTCATGTCTCTCCCCCGCCTCTCCCCCTTTATGTGGTGCCAGGACAGTGAGCCCCACTGGACCAGCATCCTTAGGGTCAGTGGAGCCAGCCCAGAGACTCGCCGTGTGGACCCCTTCCTTGGTGCTTGTCTCCCGCCGTCCACGCCTCCATTTACAGCCTTTCGCCGATTACATGTCAAAAATGTTCCATGGGAGGAAATTCAATGAAACTTTTAAATAATCTTTAAAAAAAAAAATCCCACTCCAAAACAAATCTGTTGGTAATTTAAGAGGCCTTGCCAAGGTTTTGACCCTGTTAAAATTCCTCAGACAATGACTTCTTTTAGACAGTATTGAGAACTTTGGGTTAGGAGCAGCCATTGTTTAGCAAGAACATCCACCCGACCATTTATTCTGTCTGCCTCTCCTCTCTACCTTGCTCATTTGTATGGTTGAAGTACCCATATGTCTTTCCAGTTCTTTTTTCTTCTGATCCTATTGTAGTTCTGATTTAATGTTAAATGTTGGGTTACCAGAAGTGTATGTCCATTGCCCTTTTATGAAAATATGTTAAAGAAAGAAAAATAGGAAATTGTGTTAGTAAATAGAATTAAACAGAGCCTAATGAATATTCCATAAACAAATGCCCTTTTTAGATTTACATTTAATCATTAGCTATACTGGACAGAGAAGCTGGTGGCACATGATGTTCTATTTCCAGGCATATTAAAACTAGACTTTATTCGCTGTATCAGCCTGCATTTATTAATGGCCTACAATAATTCACAGTTACCCACTATTTGAATACAGATGGCCTCCAACTCACAATGGCTCCACTGACAGTATTTTGACTCGTTATGGTGGGAAAGTAATACATATTTAACAGAGATCATACGTTAAGTTTCTGGGTTTGCACTTTTCCTATCCTGGTAGGCGCAGAGTAATCATAACATTTGGCAGTGACAGTGAGTCACAGCTCCCAAGCTCCCAGCCACATTCCTGCACGGGGTGATCGTGATCTTCCATGGTGCGCTCTACTCCTAACATAGGCTATCTAGCTGGTTGGTAGGTCAACATTATTAAACACATTCTGATGTAGGACATTTCTGATGTGCGATGGGCTTAGGGGGGTGTGACTCCACCACAAATTAAAGAGCATGCAGACCTACATTTAGTTTTATTGCACAGTGGCTTATGAAATGATTTTAACATCAGTAAAATGGTGTGGTCCCCAAACTCAAGCTGCAGTGTCTGGCTGTAAAACTAAAGCCATACTCCTGAATGTAACACCAAGGCAATTAGTCTCTTCTCTCCCAACAGAAGACGTGGTAGGGCAGGGGGTAGACACAGTTAAGATAAATTTTGTGATGGTTTGGCACTTCATAACAGCATGCTGCCTGCTGGGCCTGGAATTCTTGCTACTAGTGAAATGATGCCACAATTACATGACATGGAGGTTCAGTTAATAATCACATTTGCTTGTAATGAATTCTTATGGTAACTTAATGCAACACTAGCAAATCACTCCAAATCTCATTCTTGCCTTGCCGTCAAAGCATGGTCTGCTTCTAGAAGGAGCCCAGCCTTCTCACTCTAGTTTATAGTCCTCAGCCTTTCAAAAGTGGCTGTCAAATGTCTGCCCTGCCTCAAGTGAGACAGAGCTTACACCGGCCTGGTCACTACTGCCTCACCCAAATCTACAAAATGCCACCCATTCTTGCTATCAGCAAGTCCCAGGGTCCCAATAAATCCCTTTCAGTTGACAAAACCATCTTCTTTTGAAAGTTATACCTTTTCCTTATTGACTTGTCACAATTTAAAAACCTACCTGGCCTTTGATTTTGGAGAGATCATAATTTGGCCTAGAAACCACAGATCAGGCCCTGCTGAAGTTACCTCTTTGGCTAAACTCACTGAGGCCTCATGCCCAACACATTCTCTGGCATCTGGGACAGTAGGTAGCCACTCTTAGCACCTTAGCACCCAGTGAACTGGATCCTCTGCCCCTATATTTTCTCCATCCTCAGATTTCTGCTTTGAATAAAGCTGTTCTCATGGATTTCACACAGTTTGACTCATCTTCTCCTACAACATATAAGAACTTTGCTGTGGGACAGTGACTTGGCTTCACTGAGTCTCTCTCCCACACAGTACCCCATGGGACATGCTGGAAGGCCTTCTCTTTCTGTCCTCAGAAAAGAGATGGTCAAACTACTTAGGTGGTCTCAGAGTTTTCTGGAACCAAGAAGTTCTATAAATGACCATCTCATTTCACACGGCTCAATAAACACCCTGCAAATGGTAATGGCCATGAGTTAATGTCTTCAATCATATTGTACTGTCTGGGTTATGTTCTCCAATTTATTTGAAAGGAATGAGTTTCTAGGGTAATTAATTCAACTTTTCTGTTTTCCATCAGCACCTAACCAAGGACAAGGGGAGCCAACAGTTACTTTATGAAGCTCTTTGTTGCCAATGCCGTCAAGTCCTTCTCATTGTGGCATACTCACCCATTGTTAGTTACACTTACTGTGACTCCTAATAGAGTAACAAACAACAGGTAAAATTGGCCCAAGAGCTTGGGAAATCTCCACTTTGAGGACAGACAGGAAGTCACAGCCTAGCTTGATTGACCCCGAGTTTTTTCTCACCTTCCTGCAAACACACTCACACTCTACTAGGATGCAAGTGACAGAGCAGAACTTCAGTCAAGGTGGGAAGGTATTTTTTTCTAACAATATAACGCTCTGATTTCATACAATGTAGGTCCAAATGACTAAGTGATGGGGCTAGACCAGGATTGCAATCTGCAAGGCAAGTTGTAATTTTCTGAAGCTTTCACCAGGACCTCAGCCCAGCTCTGGGTTCTACTGCCCACTCTAAGCTCAGGTGGGGTAGAATCTGAAGTAAAACATGTTAGTGTGCTTTTTCTTAATTTGACCTGATAGCATTCTAATTTCTGAGTCATGCTGTTAAAATAGAAATGGGGGGGGGGTAACCTTAAGTACTTAAGCTATACTAGAATTCCTCTTAGTTTTATTTAGCTATGTAATGGCCAAATTGTTATCAGGGTGACTTTTATGAATGGTTGAATGACCTAATTAATTTTTAATAGTAGCCCAAAGAAGTCCCTAATGATGCCCAGGTTTTGATGAAGCTCAAAGACTACTAAGATCAAAAGGAGATAAGATAAAATTGGGATGTTAAGAGTGTTACACTGAGAGCCACCTATAAATGGGTAATTGATGAGCTGTTTTCAAGCTGGACTCCTGACCCTAGCGACCATAACATCAAGGACAGAGATAAGCACAGTCTTGGCAATTGAGAACTTGGCACAGAGCTCCAGGAGAAACAGATAAGAATCCAAACACCCATGATTTTGTGATGGTCTGGGTGACAATTCAGACTAGAAGTCAACTACTGCATGTCTTATAGATTGGGCCATCAGAAAGAAGTTCACCACACTTGGGGAAGGTGTTGCTGCTCTCTGCAGCCATGGCATTCCCCATTCTCCTCCTTCATTGTTGTGTATGTTACACTCAGCATCCAGGCCATCATGCATGCTGCCGTCAACCATACCAGTTATCAGCGTCGAGGCTGTTAATCTTGCTAGTGTTATATTAGCCCCACGTTCTCATCAAATCAATATTAGCTGCAGATGACATCTCATTTAAAGGTCACGTGGTTGTATTTGGAGCAGAAGACTTTGGCTGAAGCATCAGCTGTGTGTCCTTGGGAATAACACTTAAGTTTCACAATCTCCTCGTAAAAGGAGAAAGAATGTCTCGTGAATGATACATTTGCTTCTTTTTGAAGCATTGTCACATAGCAATTGTACTTTCTGTGTTATATTCCATACGTGAATATAGTGATAAGGGCAGCTCACACAGCTACGACCTCAAGCATTTATTAATTCTTTGTGTGATGGAAACATTAAAAATCTGTTTATTCCTCTATCTTGAGTAACAGTAGTAGATGGCTTGATAAGTAAAGATGCTGGCCGCCTGGTGATGAAAGTTTGATGACCTGAGTTAGAATCTTGGGACCCACATTAAGGTGGAAGTAAAGAACCAACTCACAAAGTTATCTTTTGACCGCTCTGTGTGTGCGCTGTATCATGCGATCACTACAGTGATTAAAACATCTTAGATTGAACTGTTTATACATGTATGATTAATTATGGCCGACTCCAGATACCCTACATTGTTATAGAATGCTATAATATGCAATCCCAGTCAACTGTTTTATGAGAGTTTGGTTTTTAGAGTTTCTCTAATTACATGTATGTATTTACTTGTCTATTTGGTGTGTATGGCATGTGTATTGTAGTGTGTATGTATGGAAGTGAGAGGACACTTATTACCATCAGGCATCTTCATCATGTTGGTCCTAGGAATTGAACTCAGGTCCTCGGGCTTGATGGTAAGTGCCTTTACACACTAAACATAGGTTTTGTCTCTTAATGATTCCAAAGACATATCAAAGTACTTTTCCTTTTGAAAAATGGAAGCCTCTTCAGCATGTGCTATGTTAACTAAACTTACAGTTTATAATCATATAAATGTTTTTCCTGTAAAAAAATATCAACTAGTAAATGAGTCATTAACCTCTGAGCAGCTATAAAGCTTTTGGCATGTCTAAATAAAACAATATATTTAATTTTTAGGTGTCAAAGTAGATATGCATGTATAAAATTTCAAATAATCCTGATTAGAGATTCATAAATTTTTAGAATATTTTACTTTGACCCATTACTATACTCTATTAAGGATTTCTAATAGTCATGATAGATTTTTTTCAAGGAGTACCCAAGTTTCTGTAAATATCTCACAATTATACTATGATCTATGAGTGGTTCAAATAAAACACTGTGAAGGAATCACTTTTTGTAACATATGTTCAGTGTGAACAACCATGATAAAAGAATGTTAGCAAGAGCTCAAAGAGAATATATCTTTAGGCCTGTTCTAAATGAAAGAGTCTGAAATTCATGAGAAATGGTCAAAAAAAGAGAATATTCAGGCCAGTGTTATTTAACATTTGTGTAAGAAAATCATAAATTTGTCATTTCTGTAGCACTTAAGTTTTACCTCTAAAAGGATCAAACAGATCTGTTACAGAGAGTCATGCAGCAATGTGTGAGTCTTTGAACATGTGTGTTTAATGGACAGACTAGCAGACCATTCACGGATGTGCAGTGGCTCAGCCTAGTAAATCAATAGAGCTTTCAAAGCAAGCACAGGGCCCTTTCTGGTTTCAACTTGTGGAGGTCAAGATCTTCATTGTAATTCTGACCGAGAACCTGATCCATCAAGAGCGTTTTTTCATAGTGTGCTCCAATGTGGCTGCCTGGGTTCTCTAAAAGCCTCTACTCTCTAGATCACAGGCCCTGTTTACATACTAGACCACAGGACTGCTCAGGGACATGGGTGCCATTCCACTTGTGCCTGGTGGACATGCTGGCTTCTTCTAGGAAGAAGGAAGAATATTGCTCATGTAATTGAGAAACACTTTGACAGATTTGTAGAACAGTGAGAGATTTTCCTTAAGGGCAGATGACACATCAGCTTCAGAATATACCATGGCAACATCTCAGACAGATTTCTATTCCCCAGTCTTAAAAATCAAAGAAAGAAATGGAATGGAGATGAAAAGATGGCTGATGTTAAAACGTTCAAAGAAATACAAAGATTCCAAAATTCTAATATATTTTCTTTTGAGAAGTAGTGGATAAATGACACTGTCTTACCCATGGGCTGGCCTGTTTTAACCTCTGAAAGCAGTAACTGAAAACCCAGGTTACTATGCCCATCATAAATGAGGGAGAATGAAAACTTTGTGTGATAAATTAAGCCTGTCTTATTGATCCATGAAGGAATCCTACACAGCAAAAAGAAAGATAAACATATACATGAGACACAAGAGAAAATGACCTACACTGTAACAGTCAGTAAGACATTGACAAGCAGAGAATTACCAAGCTTTACAAAGAAAACAAATGACAAAATGTATATACATCTTTCAATAATAGCCCTGAATAGTAATGTACTAAATTCTCCAATCGAAAGACACAAACTAGTACATAGGATTGAAAAATAAGACTCATTTGTTTGTTGTCTGAGGAAACACGCCTCACTGGCAGAAACAAGCACAGCCTTGGAGTGAAAAGATGGAAGGAGGAATTCTAGGAAAATAGAACTCGAAAGCAAGCGGGTGTAGCTGTACTAATTGCTGACAAAATAGGCTCTGAGACAAAATGACTTATGACTGCTTTATTTGAGTGTCAGTAGCTTGGGACTAGATAAGTGGGGACAAGTTAAGAGAGTTCTAGATAAAATACAAGCTATCCAGATAGATTTGAAATTCTGGTAAGCAATCTATGTTTTAGTGTAAAAATGACCTTGGACATACCTCCTCTGAACAGAAATTTACTCTGTGCTTATCTGAAATTCAGATCTAACTGGACATCTGCATTTTTATATGTGAAATCCCCAAACTCTACAGGAGCAACGAACTGCAATATTTCTCTGATTCTATTATTGAAAAATTTCTAACTTTCTTTTTATTTTCTTCAAGACAGGGTTTCTCTGTGGCTTTGGAGCCTGTCCTGGAACTCGCTCCATAGACCAGGCTGGCCTCGAACTCACAGAGATCCACCTGCCTCTGACTCCTGGTGCTGGGATTAAAGGTGTGTGCCACCAATGCCTGGCCTGACATTTCTTTAATAATCTTCCTATCCGTTGGGATGACCATGAGCTATCACAAAAACTTTCTTAGCTACAGTGTGGTGTTTTCCAATATATCTTATTTTTTGTGAGATCATGAGTTGGTCCTTCTGAGCAAGATGGTAGACAGTCTTCTTATGTGTGAGGTAGTAAAGGAGAGTGAGAACAGGATTGTGGATTTTATCTAAAGAGAGAAGTTGAGGAAATGTATATAAGTTCACAAAAGAAATAAAAGGAAGTTGGAAATGAGCACAAAGACAGGAAGTACTGAGAGGCAAGCCAAGACCAGCTTCCTCTGCACAGTTCCCAGGTACAGAGAAGTTTCAAGGATCTGCTTCCAAAAGGTAAGCCCGCAGTCAGCTACCATGTTGAGAGAACTCACTGTTAAAACCTGAGTTACTCCTGGGCCCCATTATCCAGGAATGGACATAGTCTGGGAGCCTTAGTTTGGGCTTGTTGTGATGCTTAGGTGAGGAAAGACCACAGAAGCACTCATGGCTAGAAGGATGGCCACAGGCCAGTAAGTCCAATAGTACAGGTAACAGAGTCTGGCTCAGGCTGGAGAGTGCTAAGAAGAGACAGCACCACTCCTGGTGACTGGAAATTGATCTCAACTGAGAGTGAGCTGGAGTTTGACTGCTCTGAGCCTCAGGGCAGCAGCAGGTATACCAAGTTCTGGACCCACCTCTTTGCCATTCAGTACTGCAGAGGTGAAGAACTTTAAAGTTGCATGGATTCCCATGACACCAGCAGCTATGTCCTGCAGCAGACTGAGTAACACTTAAGAGGTATGAAAATGTGAAGACAGGTCCTCTTGTGAGTGCTGTGTTTGCTTCTCACACTCCAATGAACCAGGAAGGTACCCAGTTTACGTATTAGCCACCCATGGTCTAAGTTCTGAGGAATCTAAAGGATCAAAGCTAAGTCTGTCCACCAGAGGCCTTTGGTGTACAAAGAAGCAAAACTGACACCATAAGGAGAGTTCTGACAGATGCCAGATGCTCGTCCAGAACAGACTCAGCAACAACTTAAATCAGAGCAGAGACGAGCCACAAGTGCAGCTGCCCCTCCCATACATATCCAACAGCCCCTACCATACACCCTTTTGTTTCTTTTTCTTTCTTTCCTCCTCTGCCCAGACTTCCCTTTCCCCACACACTTAGCAGGATTAATTGCTTTATTTCATTAATACTTTTCTTTTTGGCTATTCCCCTTTGTCCTTTTATACAATTTTATATATACATTGTCTTAGGATTTCTATTGCTATGAAGAGACAGCATGACCATGACAACCCTTATAAAGGAAAACATTTAATTAAGGGAGTAGCTTATAGTTGCAGAGGTCTAGTCCATTACCATCATGCAGAGAGCATGGCAGGTAGACATGGTGTTGGAGAGGTAGCGGAGAGTCCTACATCTGCAGCCAACAGGAAGTAGACTTAGTGTCACACTGAGCAAAGCTTGAGCAGAAGAGACCACAAAGCCTGCCCCTACGGTGACGCACTTCCTCCAACAAGGCCACGCCTACTTCAACAGGCCACACCTCCTAATAGTGCCACTCCCTTTGGGGGCATTTTCTTTCAAACCATCATATACATTTTCAACCATTATGTAATTTCTTGACATTTGCCCCTACTTTTTCTCCTTACCAGTTCCTGCAGTTAGTAATATTTTGTATTTACTTAACATTTTGAATTGGCTCCAAATATTTCTGTTTTGTACTCCTTATATTTACCTACTTTTTAGCGAACTCACTCACTTGTGAAAAACCTCCATCTCTTCTCCCTTTTCCCCTGTTCTAATCCCTTGTTTTCTTCTCTTCAATAACACTCTTCTCCACTGGCCATGGATGCCCAGTAATCTTTCCCATCTCCCCGCTGCTCCTAAACCTACACTTGTGATCTCTTTCCTCACATTCTTGCTTTGTGATCTACTGCACTTACCCAGGACCATCTGTGTGACCCAGGGTTGCAGCCATCCATTGGTGCCTTGTAGGTTCAACAGTGGTGGCACAACTATGTCAATGATGCCTCTTCTCTCAGACTCTATCATAGAAAATAGCTTGGCAATAAGGAGT
Organism: Phodopus roborovskii; assembly: GCF_943737965.1. Classification (NCBI taxonomy): domain Eukaryota; kingdom Metazoa; phylum Chordata; class Mammalia; order Rodentia; family Cricetidae; genus Phodopus; species Phodopus roborovskii. Next base: position 12,185,414 of record NW_026126563.1, read on the forward strand.
AGGACCTGTTAGTCCCTCCCCTACCTGTAGCTGAGTGTTGGCAGGGCCATTCTTGTATAGGCCCAGAGAAAACAACTGCAATTAACTATTATGAGTTCACAATTACAGGGCTGTGTCTAGTTTAGAGAATACATTATATGCATAAGTAAAATTGTTAAACAATAAATTTAATTAAATTGAGCATTATTTTTCTAAAAAATAATCTGTGGTGTTCACATTCTTTCCAGAAAATGGTAAAAGTTCAATTTTACCCTTTCCACGTGTGGTGGTTTGAAAGAAAATGGCCCCCAAAGGGAGTGGCGCTATGAGAAGGTGTGGCCTTGTTGGAGGAATTGTGTCACTGGGGAGGTGGGATTTAAGGTCTCATCTTAGCTCATGTCATGCCCAGGGAGCAGAGCTCTTCCTGTTCCCTGTAAGCCAAGATGTAGGGTTCTTGGCCATTTCTCCAGTACCATGTGTCTGTCTGCACACCACCATGTCACACTATGATGATAGTAGACTAAACCTTTCAAATCGTAAGTCACTGAACTAAATGTTTTCCTAATAGAGGTTGTCATGGTCATGGTGTTTCTTCACAGCAATAGAAACCCTAAGACACTGTGCATGCTGATTGATTTTGGTTATGTTAGTAAGTGTAGATTGCTTTTTAAGTAAGATTTTATTGCATATTCTCTGACCCCAAATGGTATTGAGGCCCTTTACTTGTGTTCATTGATGACTGTTAAAAATGTTTCCTCCCCGGCTCTGATATCTTTGTTCTCTGTGTCAGATTGTGTCTGTTCACCCATATGTCTGGATTGTGCCCATGGCCCCAAGCAATGCACAGCCTCTAACTTCACATGAACAATGCCTTCAAGGAAGTCAGGCTTCCGGGTTGCAGAGGGAAAGCATGGCCCTCTTTTTCTACTTGCTGGACTTGAATTTCATTTACCCCACAGAGATCATGACTTTCAGCAGTCACCCTGAGGATTCCTGAAAGCTGACTGCATGGTGTGGTGAGTGTCTGTGTACCTCTCAATTCTATGTGGCATAGATCAAGACCCCACTGAGGTCCCCTGAACTTCTCCCTGCTTGCCGATGTGACTAAAAGCTTGTCCCCAAATTGTGGTATGTTGAAAAATGATGAGGGCGTCACCTACAGGGTCCTCTTTATCATCGATGCCAAGGGTGTGCTTCAGATTACAGCATGAGCTACCCTTGGGACCCAGTGAATGAGGCTCTCCACCTTGTCCAGGCTTTTAGGATACAGATGAGCATGGGGAGGTCTGCCCTGACAGCTGTGATACCATAAAGCCCAATGTGGATGACAGCAAGGAGCACTTCTCCAAACACAACCAAGATGGCTAAACATCCATGAGCCTGAATTCTTCAGTCTCACCTGTACCCTAACTGGATGTCCAGTGCTATCCCAGAAGAGGCTAGATTATCATCCTCCACATTCTGTGGAGGTGCTGGAGGCTGGGCCAAGCCTTTCTCATTCCCCACCTGGGGTCTGGTGAATAATACCCCCTGCTCTGAGCCCACCCAGCTGCCATAGGTCTATAGGAAAACAAGAAAGTATTAGGAACATTTTCAAAAAATGTCCTTTCTAAAATGTTTTTCTTGTGGTGGCTGGAAGGAGAGTGGCCCCCATAGGATAATCTATGTGCATGCTTGGCTTCCTGGCAGTGTACTGTTTGAGGAGGGTTAGAAGGAGAGTGGCCCCCATAGGATAATCTATGTGCATGCTTGGCTTCCTGACAGTGTACTGTTTGAGGAGGATTAGAGGGATTGGGAGTGTGATCGTGGTAGAGGAAGTGTGTCACTGGGCGTGAGCTGTGAGGCTTCGAAACACCACACGGGACCCCGTGTCTGTCTCTGCCTGCTGCCTGCGGATCAGATTGCAGAATTCTCAGCTGCTGCTCTAGTACCAATGCTGCCATGATTCCTGCAGTGGTGAGAATGGGCTAACCCCCTGAGACTCTAAGCAAGCCCCCAGGCAAATGTTTTCTGTTGTAAAAGTTGTCTTTGTGTCTTCTCCCAGCAATAGGCGTCTCTAACCCTGTGCCAGTGTTAGAGGATATACTACTATTTTTGCTCATAAACTATGTATCACACACACCAGCTTTTATCACGGTGTCTTCCAGGCTGTAGCCAGTATTCTAATTTCAAGAGAGCGTTGCAGAGGGCTTTATGTTTATTAGAGCGGATAAATAAATAAATAAGGGCGGTCTCCCTCCCTCCCCTCCTCTTCATCCTCGTGTTTGATCTTTCTTGGCTCTCTTCCTTTCTCCCTTACGTCACTGTTGCTGTTTTCACACTTTTAAACGATTTCCAGTTTTTGTAGCACATCCTGCACTAGTTTTTCCATTAGTTTTGTGCTCATTGGTGACATGCCGGTGGACCGTAGCTGATTTTACGCGCCCGTCTGTATCTGGTGTAGTTTGACAATGGTGCGCCTCTAGCAGTCTGCTTTCTCCTTGCCAAGCGGCACTGGCAGTTCTAGAGTAGGCGACTCAATGAGGAAACCCCGCAGCCCTCAATCCACAAGAAATGCCCAACAGCACACATGCGGGAAGCTCAGCACAGAAGCAAGAACCATGGAAAAACCAAGCTATCCTCCAAAAGAGGCCACCTCCCTTAATCAGGGAACACGGACATACTGACCAGAGTAGAGTGCCAGGCGAAAACTCCAAGGTGTTTTGGAGAGAGAGACTACGAACAAGCAGCTGAATTGAACCCAGGGCCTGGAGAGGAAAGCCAGTGGCAGAGGAAACAGTCAGGTAAATGGGTGAAAAATCAATGCATGACACAGATGAGAAAGGAAACAGATTTTGAAAAGCAACCCTATAAAATGTTGGAAATTTAAAAAACTCAACAACTCATATAGAACATAATAGAAAATAGATTAAACCATGCTGGAAAAAAAATTATAAGGGGTAGGGAACACAGCTAATGAAACGGCAAAGGTGAATAACAGGAAGGCATGAGCATGGTCACGGTCTTCAAAAAGTCTGGGATGCGACCAAGAGAACAGACCTAAAACAACAAGGGACAGAACAGCTGTGGGTTGCAGACCCTTGGGTTGACAGACCCTTTCACAGGGTGTGCAAGGTCAAATGTTTCCATTGAGAGTCAGAACAGTAGCAAACTTACAGTTCTGAAGTAGCAAATGAAATAATTTTATGGTTGTGGGGCACCACATCATGAGGGCTACAGTGTTAGGAAGGTTGAGACCCACTGGGGTAGAAGAAGGAGCTCAGGTAGTAGCAAAACTTGGAGTAGAAGGTGCATAGCTCAACACAGTGAAGGTTGTATGTGACAAAACCACAGCCAACATTAAGAGAGATGGAGAAAATGTAATAGCATTTCGCCTGCACTCTGGGACGAGGCCAGGTATCCACGCTGTCCACTCTTAGTCAATGCAGAGCACAAGGTCTTAGTTAGAGAATGATAGGGCTACAAATGATAAAGGAAGAAATAAAATCAGCCCTATTTGCAAACAACACAATCCCGTACTTAAGAGACCCCGAAGACTCAGAAAAATCTCAGACCTCTTAAACACTTTAGAAAAGTAAAGGGACAAAACAAAAAAAAAAAATCAATATGTAAAAATCAATAACTTTATTACACACCAATAATGAACTTGCCAAGTAAGAAATCAGAAGAAATAGTTCTTTCACGGTAGTTCAAATAAATTAAATACCTAGTGACAATCCTAGCTAACTAGGTGAAAGGCCCTTATCATGAAAGCTTTAAAACTCTAAGGAGATTGAGCACGAAAGGCCCCAGACCTCTAGCTAAGGCTGTGCTTAGCAGGAAGAGCAATGGGGGAGGGGGAGGCAACACAATGCCCAATCTCAGATTACGTTTCAGAGCTGCAGCAAACAAAAGCAGCATAGTGCACGTAAAAACAGATGGGGAGCCAAATAATTAGAGGGTCCAGAAATAAACCTATGCGGCACAGCCCACCCAATCTCAACAAAGATGTCAAAGCGTGCATCAGAGAGAACGTGGCCTCTTTAACAGCAGCTGCTTGGATAGCGGGGCTGACACATGAGTGGAGGAAGAAGAAATGCCAGGGACATAGGACACAGTGAGGAACACAGGCCCCCGTGAAGAAGCAAAGCGGGCAGGGGCTGGGGTGATATGAGAAGCAGAGGTTCTGAGGGAAAGGATGAGTGAGAAGAATAATGACCCATGTGTGAGGACAGATGGGGGACCATTGAGCACGTTAGCCTAAAAAGCTCCCTTTTCAAGTGAATGGGAAAAAATACATATTTAGTGATATTGGGATTATTGGGTTACAATTTAAAAATATCCAATTTCTCTTGCTAAACCGTTTTCTAAAGGAATGCACTAATCTAAGGTAATTTATATACTACTCCACATGCAATTATAAATTGCTTTGCTCGTTCATTGTGTTGGGGGTCTGGTAATGAAAAATGGACAAGAACGCAAGTGTGAGTTAACAGCACTTGGAGCCTTTACAGAGAGGATCTGCATGCATGAATAGACTTGTACTGCAGGGCACCACGGAGGTTCTGTGCCCAAAAACAGAGCTGTTAATCTACTTCCTGATGCTCAACTGTCAGTCAGCAATCAGATGTTGATAGAACGGGAGCAGGAACAACCTTTCAATCCATGCAGTGACAGACTCAGATAACATTTCTGAAAAGAACCTGTGATTTGTAATTACCATGCCACTTATTCCTTTATACGTTCATCTAGCAAGCATTCATTGGCTGTGTTCCAGAGACTGCGCTAAGTGTTAAGGACACGGCTGCTACTGTCCCTGGGGAATTGCTGCCTAGCAAGGAAGACAGATAATAAAATAAGTAATTAAATAATGGAGGGCCTAAGACAGGGTAAGAGTGTACAGTAGGAGTGAGTCACTTAGTGTAGGGGTCAGGGAAGACTCGCCATAGGGAATGACGGTAAAGGCATGGCTTGAAGGATGAATAAACGTTAGCTAGAAAAACTGGGAAAGAAGGAGAAAGTGAAAAATGATTCCAGGCAGAGGCAATCCTACTGTGCAGCTCTATGCAAATCACGCTTGTGTGATCCATTTCAGACAGTTCATTCGCTTTTCTACCATCGAGGCAACATCTAAGCTTTCCAAACCTGTTCTTTTATGAATCGAGCAAAGGCGATCCTATACCCTCTCCACATTCAAATTTGATGGGATCCTAATCCAGTGGGTTTAATTGTGCTGTTGGTAAAACCACCTTGTTTTGTAGGGAATGTTGTGTGCATCTGTAATTAGGGAGCTGAGCCACAAGCCATCATGTAGAGCAGAGGCAGACCTGAGAAGGACCCAGAACCTGCTTACTGGCTGAAGAACTTGTGGAAACCATTTCACTTCTCTAGGTTTCTCTCTCTGCTTCTATAGAAAACATGTCCTAAATCCTTCAAGGATCGTTATGGGAGTAACCTAGATGACAAATGTGATGTCCCAAGGATAGAGGAAGAGTTTGCAGTTCTGACTTCTTTCCCTGTCCTAGAGGCCTTGTGCCAGGAGATCACCCATCACATTAGGTGCAATGGCTTTTCTGGGCCATCTCTTCCTGATACCTGTGCCTTCCTAATGTCATCTGGTCATCCAATTCTTTCTTAGGCATTCATTGAACATTTACTGTGTGCTAGGCAATGCCTTCAGGCCTGTGTCCAGCTAACTCCTGACTCCCTGAGAATTGCCTAGTTCTGGTGGCTCAGCTCAGAAATCAGAGAGATAAATGTTCTGTATAGAAAATAAATATAAACATTTCTAGTAAGGACTACAAGACTTGCTCTGTCAAACACACACACACACACACACACACACACACACACAGAGAGAGAGAGAGAGAGAGAGAGAGAGAGAGAGAGAGAGAGAGAGAGAGATGCATATGCTCGTGTGGGTACATGCACCCATGCATGTGCATGGCGGTCAGAGAAAGCTCTGTAAGCAGAGGATGTTAGAAGTGGTCTGTCAGCCAAGGAGCTGGAAGACACACAGCATCACCACTCATCACAACGGAGGCTGATGTCCGGCCCAGAGCCTGGTCCCTGGTCCCTTGTGAGTCATGAGGCCTTCCGCCTTGGGGGAGATTGTAGGACATGTCTCTATAGCATTACATCATCCCCCAAAGGCAAGAGCTGATAGTGAGTTTTTGCTGGCTAAGACCTCAGGCAAGGACTTGGTGTTCTTGATATAGAACATCTGTCTTGGAGTCACTGTTGGGAAAGAAGCAAAGCTTTTTCTGGACTCTGACTGGCTCCCTGAGCAAAGTCTAGGAGGCATTTAGGGGAAAAAGGAAAGGTTGAGATACATAAACAAGACAAATGTGAGCTTCAGCTGCCTGTCTGTGTAGATGAACCATAGCCACCTCATCTGAGGCATGGGACAAACAGGAAAGCTTGGAAGACATCTATCCGTGTTTGTTTATTTGACTCCCTGGGTAGACAGACAGGTATACATATAGATATACAAACATATTTCCTTTTATTTCTATGTGTTGTATCTGTAGATAATGTGTTCTTTAAGAATTGAAGGGCTGGGACTATGCTATGTAAAGCATGTCCATTTGGGTCATTTTCTCCAAGACCTTGTGCTCACTCTGTGTCCCTGTGTCATAGTTTGATAATTCTTACTGCCTTTGGAGGTTCTGTTATCACTGTAGCTGTTAGGGTGATCTGTGAGCAGTGGTCTTGGATGATACTGTTGTCTTTGTTTGGGGCAGCAGGAGCCATTCTCCATAAGCTGTCAAGATTAATTGATAAATGTGTGTTCTACCTGCTCTGTCTACCGCCTGCTTCCTCTCTCCCCAGACTCCTTATCTCCTCCCACACAACTCTATTGATCTTACATCACTTAACAACCCTAAATGGCCACTAAGTGTTCAAGCCAAATGAAAGAGCCACATATCTCTCTTTAAATAAGAAACTGGAGGGGCGTTGAGGATGTACACAGTTCTTACAGATACAAGTTCAGGTCCCAACAAAAACCACATCAGGGATCTCTCATCCTTCTCTGGATCCCACAGGCACCTGCTGCTTGTCTGTCTGTCTCTCCGTTAAAAATAATAAAAACAAATCCTTTTCAAAGCTAAAAACAATTATACTTAGTGAGAGAGAGTCATACTGAAAGCCCAGAGAGGCCATACGATAAGTCCTTTGCATTGGTTAGCCAAGTTGTGAATTCAAAGAAAAAAAAAATGAAGGAAATTAAAAGTGTCACTCCATTGAGCACATGATTAGAAGAAAAGAGAGCAACCTTGGTGCTGATAGCAAGGACATTTTAGTGTTCTGGATGGAAGATCACACCAGCCACAGAGTTCTTATGCCAAAGCCGAGGTTCAGGAAAGGCCCTAGCTCTTAGCAAACTGCGGGAGAAAAGTCGCAAGCTAGTAGAGGTTGGTTTATGGTATTTGAAGATAGCAGCTGTCTCCATGACAAAAAATGCAAGGTGAAGAAGCAAGCACTCACATAGAAATGGCAAGTTATGTGAAAATGCAGCTACGATGACAGTGGCCACCCTCAACTAGAGATTGTCATTGTAGATGAGACACTTTTACTAGAGGAAGGTGCTATCCCAGGCTGTCAACCCTGGAGAGACATCAATGCTGGCTTCAAAGCCTCTCTGCAGAGGCTTCCTCTCCTGCCAGCGGTTAATGCAACTGGTAACTTGAGTTGAATCTGATGCTTAAGCACCATTTCAAGGATGCCAGAACCCTTAGAAGTTAGACTGAATTCACCATACCCGTGCTCTGTAAATGGAATAAAAAAGCCTGGCTCACAGCACATCTGTTCATGACATGGTTCACCGGCATTTTTAAACTCACTATTGGTATCAACTGCTCAGAAGGAGAGATTCTTTTGAACATATCACTGCTCACTGACAGTGCACCTGGCCACCCAAGAGCTCTAATGGAGAGCACAGCCAGACTCGGAGGGCTCTTGATTTCCTTCCAGCTCCTACACGTAGCATCTATTCTACGGCCCAAGGATCAAACAGTTATGTTAGCTTTTGAAACTTATTTAAGAAATACATTTTTTAAGGTTGTAGCTAACACAGATAATGCTTTCTCTAAGGCATCAAGCCAAATTGAAAACTTCATTGAGAGACTTTGCCATTCCAGAGCCAATGGGAACACTTGTGATTCATGGGAGGAGGCCAATTGTTAATACTAACTGCAGTGTGGAAAGAGTTCATAAAGCCTCAGCTGAGAACCAACTGCAGATGTGACAGAAAAAGGAAGAAAGCCCAGCATCAGGTAGCATCTAAACATGTCCTGAACTGCTACATCTCATGAGAAAACATTGATGCATGGTGGGTGGGGGGCTGCCTACATGGATAAGCAGCAAAAAAAAAAAAAAAAAAAAAAAAAAAAAATGGCTTCTTTAGGTGCAGCTGACTCCTCTGCAGATCTTTGAACACAGTCAAAATGACAACACGGGATTTAGGATGTTCCATAAACTTAGCTGGTAAGATAGCAGCAAAGTTCGAGAGTAGAGATTTCAGTTTTCAAAGATTTATATCCACACATGTGTATGCTTGCTTATGCTGACTGTAGCATGCTGGGGTGTTGGGGCACAGGAATTTGTGGACACAGCACACCAGGTTATATCTAACCCGTTCTGAAATGAAAACTTCTTCTCCCTCTCAAAAACCTTGTCAGGATCCTCTCTCTGGCTCCCACACTAGATAGACTACGTGTCTTTGCGGCCTCACTTCAAATAGCCACAACTTTTATAAGACCTCTATCTCTGATTCCACAGTTTTGGTCAAGTGTTCTGCCTTGGTGTTTTTGTAGTCAAGCATCTAACATGGTCCCGAGTGTACTATCAAAGATATGTTCTTCTATCTAAATGCATCTTAGTTTCTTCATGTCTATATCTAGGTATAGACAGAAGAACTACAGTGTGTCAGACATGTAAAAATAGACAAACTACACTCAAAGTTCATTTGTGCATTAAAATACCAAGATAGCCAAACAAAGGCACACTTTTCAACATACAAAGTATTGCATTTCAACATGGCATCTCACATACACTTCGCTCTTACTGGTCTTCTTACTCTCCTCCCCTGTCCCCTTCTTCTCTGCTGCTGGTCCCTTCCTTCTCCCAATGTCCCCTTCAGCTCTCATACCACAATATTCTGTCACCTTCTGTCCTTCACCTCAAGCTCTCCTTTCCCTTCTCACTGCCCCCGGCCCCATTCTGTTCCATAACATACATGTGCGTGAGTATAAAATTAGAATCTAAGATCCATGTGTGGGAGATAATGGTGTAGTTGTCTTTCTGAGCATATTTTACACACCATAATTTCCATTTCTATCTAATTTCCTGCAAATACAAAGACACACATGTTAAATCAGTATTTTCCAAGGTGGCCTTGGGTGGGGCTTGTGCTCTCTAGATTTTTCAACTATGCTTCTGTTGGACTATAACTACTGATTTAAGAGGAAAAAAATTTGAGGGACATCTAAAGATAATTTTTTTCCTTTTATGATTAGTGATTTTTGTGTCTCCAAAATATCTTGCCTGCTTGAAACATATAAAAATTTTCTCCTAATTAGTCTTTTCTAGAAGTTTACTAAGTTAGCATTTGTATTTAGTCTATACTCTATTTCAAATTAATTTGGGTATTAGGTGTGAGGTATGTTCAAGGATTATTTTATGTACAATGATTTGTGCAGTCAGATGCATACATTAAAAATGAATAGTTCAGGGTTGGTGGTATATCTCAGTGATAGACTACTCCCTAATGCAAGTAAAAGCCCGGGTTCTGTCCACAGCACAATAATTCATAAATGCATAAATAAAAACAGTTCATTTGACAACCCCATGTCACCACCAAAATCAAAATTTAGGACATTTCTAGAACTGTCCCCAGTTTCTCCTATACCCTTTATAGTTTGGCTTAGTCTCCACCTGTGACTGTGGGCAAGGGCTGCTTTGTTTCTCCATGGTTTAGACAGTCTAGATGGAATCATATGGTGTATAGTCCATGTCTTCTAGATACAGTGTGGCTTAGGTTCATTCACATTCATAGTATAGTTTGTATCCACAATTCACTTTTCAGCACTCAGTAGTATTCTGTATGTGGTGTTGCATAACTTCTCTTGAGCAGTGGTGAGCAAATGTCTCTACTCTCCAGCCTGGGCACTAATGACAAACTAGAGAGTCAACTCTATCCAAGTCTAGTTTGATTGAATTTATTTGAGTTTCTTATGGGAATATGGGTAAGGAGCATGGGTGATTCAAAGGCAGCTAGATCACTGAAAAGCCCACCCCAACGTGGGCAACAGCTCAAGAACTGCAGCCCTGGAGCTCCATGTATGCTTTGCAGGTGCTACAGTCTTCCCTGCCTGGCCATCAATGGTGACAAGTCTTTGCCTAGACTTAAGATCCATCAGGGTTTTCTCATTCAATGTTTTTCTGCGTTAACGTCTGTATAAATTGTAGACTTACTTATCGATATACGTGGGTATCCTACTGCTTTAGCACCACTTAGTGAAAAAGAATGCTGGCTCACACCTGTTATCAGGTAACTTTGGGGTCAGCCTGGACTATGCAGCAAGACCCTGCTCCAAGAGAAGAAAATCAGAGAAAGAAACAAAATGAAGCCTGAAAGCAGGAAAGAAAGGTGTTTCTATGGACTCGCCTTTCAGCCTTGTCAAAGCTGAGCATGTCTAGGAGTTGTGGGGCCACTTTGGGTGGCTGCTCTGTATTCCTCTGTCACTGTGTGGCCTGCATCACTGTAGCTATGTAAGGCTCAGCTGAGACTGAGCCCTCCCACCTTATTCTTTCCCAAAAACCGATGATTCTCCCAGTTCCTTTACTATTCCACACAAATGCTTCCATCTATTTCTACTCACCCTAGAATTTTGATGAGAAGTTAATTTTAAGAGAATTGAAGTCTGTTGTTCTGATTCATCCAACCTACACACATGCCTTGTGTTTTCATTGGTTTAGATATTTGATTTCTTTTGTCAGCATTGTATGGTTCCCAGTATACAAATCTTGTATGTCTTTTTTTTTCTTATTTGCTGTTAGTGTGTGGGGGTATGTGTGTGTCATAGAGAGCGTGTGGGGGCCAGAGGATGAGTCACAGGAGTCAGTTCTCCCCTTGCACCTTATTGAGGCAAGATCTCTCTTCAGACCCCTGCCGCTGTGTGCTCCAGGCTAGCATCCTCTGAGCTTCCAGACCATCCTCTTGCAATCCACCTCCCATCTCACTGGAGGAGTTCTGGGATTTCAGATGGAAGCCATCACATCTGGCTGTTTGTACATTCTGGATGACTCGGGTCATCAAGAAAGCTTGTGCAGCAAGCGCCTTTCTCCACTGAGCCCTCTCCCAGGCCCCTACACATATTTTGTTAGACTGGAATCTATGTATTCTACTTTGGGGAAAATCTTCAATGACGCTATGTTGTGAATTTTACTCTTCATATGTTCATTGATACTATAGCAATATACAATTAATTGTTGTGTGCTTATCTTTTATCTTGGCACTTTCCTGAACACACTTATTAGGTACCGAGGTATCATTTGTAAATTCCTTAAGGATTTTACTAAACCCATCCCCATCAAACAGAGACCATTGTACTTCTTCCTCTCCTTGCCTGGTTCCATGGATACAGCTTCTGCCTTAGTCAGAAGCACCAATGCCATCATTATCAATCAGTGTTGCACCGACTGAAGAGTTAACAAACAGGGCTCAAAATCACACTTGACAGCTTTAGAGAGAATCTCCCTAGTCCCATCCTCAAAGTTTTTGTGATGTTGACTTTTACCAGATACTTTTCCTTGGTGTGTGTGTGTGTGTGTGTGTGTGTGTGTGTGTGTGTGTGTGTGTCTGGTGTACATGCACATGTATGTGTGGAGATCAGAGGTTGACGATGCTGTCTTTCTCTAGTGTGCAGCACATTACACTTTTTCATTTTTATTCTTTGAGAATGTCACAGATGTGTACCATGCCTTCCAACCATGTCTTTCCCATCCTTTCCTCTGACTCCTTGTGGAACTCTCTGCCCCCATATGTCTCTCTTCCATCTTCAAATCCTTTATAAGGTTAGAATCTACTGAGCCAAGTGAAGGCTACCCATATGAACATGACTATGGGCTATGCACTGAGGCAGGGCATGCTGCCAGTGGCCCTCCAGAGAACTCCCCTCCCACAGAAGCAATCAACTGCCAATTTAACCTCAGCTACTGGGAGCCCTCGGGATCCTCTCTGTATTTCTTGAGACCAGCTATCTTCAGAACTTGGAGTGGACCATGCCAGCTACGTTGTCTGGCCAGCAAGCCCCTGCCTGTCTCCCTGTGTGCCTGTCCTCCATTTTGAGGCAAAGCCTCATTTCATAACCCAGGCTGGCCTCAAAGCCTCTGTGGTCTCGCCCCGCTTCTGCACCCTGACAGACATCTATTTTTAAAGTCATAGAGTAGTAGCTTCAGAGAATGAATGGAGTGAGCGTCTTCCTGTTATTTTTAGAGAGATTATAGAATTGTGATCAATTCTATTTTAAGTGTTTAGTAAGATTTTTCAGTGATATGAGGTGTGTCTGAGAATTACCTCTTGGCCATTTATAAATTATGAATTCATTTTCTCTGTGGTTTATGTGGCTTTGTTCAGCTGATGATGCCAGGTGTGGTGAATATGGACTGCACCCCTTGAAAGGCAGTCGATTTTGTCTAAGTTGTTGAATTTGTAAGAAATGTGTATTAGTCTCTTGTTATCCTTTGGATGCCTTCTGGTCCATAGTAATGTCCTGTTTCACAGTAGTAGGGTTTTATTTTTGTTTTTTGTTTGTTTTTGTTTTTGTTTTGTTTGTAATGGGAACTTAGAGTATGCATTTGAGATCTCTCTAATTCCAATGTTTGTCTTTGGAGCTACAAAGTTACTCATGACTGCTTCAACTGTATCTCATAAATTCTGTCACTGTGAGTTTTCATTTTAAGTCAGGTGTGAGTGTGTGTGTGTGTGTGTGTGTGTGTGAGAGAGAGAGAGAGAGAGAGAGAGAGAGAGAGAGAGAGAGTTACTTGACACTTTTTATTGGATCCTACTGTGGTTTCTGCTCATACTTTTGATGTTCCAAACTATTTCAATTTATTTTTACTATATTTCTAAAATATAGATTATCCTGATGTCATAACATGGGGATTTGCAAGGGACTGTATATTCTGCTTCTGCTGGGTTGCCTTTTATAGCTGTTGATTAGATCTTGCCCTTTGAAAGCACCAAGGTTGCTTTCCTTCCTGGCTGCTCTTGGCTGCTCTGTCCAGTTGCTGTCAGTCACAGAGAGGCTGCTCTCACCTTGAATTGTTTCTTCTTCCTGTGCCCCGGGATTTTGCCTCATGTATTTTGTGGCTTTGTTGTTTTGTGAATAGAGGCTTACAGATTTTGTCTTCCTGATAGGTTGGCAGTTTTACCATCATGTAAAATTTTATCCCTAATACTTTTCTTTGTCATGAAATAAACTTTATCTGGTATCACTACAGATATCAGTTTACTTTAATAACATTTTATGTTTTTCTTCATCCTTTCTCTTACCATTTGCCTATGTTATCTTTCGAAGTGTGTTCTATATAGACAGTACACACTTGCGTTACATTTTTAAAGTTCCTAGACAGAAAGTATACCTACCCTGAGCTGCATGATTGAGAACTGGACTTGTGACCAGAGCATGTGACCAGAGCATTTATTTCATTTCATATGTGTCTCAAAACCCCCTGAACTCCTTTCTCAATAAAAGAGAGCCCCTTTTCCGCACCCTCTGAGATACATTTTAGACATCCAGCTCTCAGTGCTGTGCTTTGGAAATCATAGTAACAGATAGAAGGTTGTATGTAGGCTCAGTATGTTCATGCTTACTTTACATATAGATATGGGGTCCTGTTGCCTGATAGGGCATATTCTATACATCGTCCTTCAGTAACAGAGTTCCATGTTCTGCATTGGCTCCTTTTCCTTCTTTTCAACAGCCCATCTCTCCTCAGCCCTCCAGCAAGCAGCCCTGTGTTAAGTCTTTGCCTTCTCTCCCTGGAGAGGGTCTTCCTGGAGCTTCTTGAAATTCTTCATGGTTTCAGCATAGTGTATGTGACACAGCTACTTCTCCCAATATTTTTATGTCACCGAGACTTTCTGATCCAGAAGATAGAAGAACTATGGAGAGAAACAAGTAATTTCTTTTTCATAGAAGTATATTGTTATTTCATTTAAAGTTTTCTACTCAAAAATACAGTGTCCTGCATACACACCTTTGTGGGGCACTCTTCAAATGTGAATGAGTCCTGCCTGAATTTTGTTTCCACAATCCAACTCCTACCTGCAGGGATGGCCTTGGGAGAACCCATCCTCATGCAGGCGTTGGCTCTTCCCAATTCCAGTTTCACTTCCTTTCATACAAGGTAGAGGCTACAGCGATTCAGTTCCCTTCTGTCTGTGTCTGGTACTTCTGCTCATCCTGTGTTCTTTGGCAGGTTTTGTTGGCCGTGCTAGACTTGCATTGGAATGTCACATAAATCTACAGTGGTCAAGTAACAATTCAATCTCCCATATCCTAAAAAGGAGTTTAATCATCAAGAGAGGAATGAATAATAGAGCATGACATAAACTTCTCAACTTGGACTTGAGGCAGGAGAGAGGAGATGCTTGAGAGAGCCTGTCTGTCTGAGGCCTAAAAGAGACCTCAGGAAGCCACAGCTCTTGGGTTAACAGCCTGGAGTTTGAATTTTAGCCTGAAATGTTCCATTTTGCTTATTCCACCCACAGACAGTAAGGTCCAAATTGCTGGAGAGATTCTTAGAATTCCAACCTGTCTGAAGCTGCCTTGAAATGGAATTGCTCAGAGGCCACAGAAACAGGGCTAGCACCAGTGTAGAGCTGGGAGGGCATGAAGTGTCACTGGCGTCTTCTGCCATCCCAGCAGCCTCTGAGCTCTGTGGCCCTTCCCATGCTCCCAGTGTTCCCCCCATGTGGCAGTGAGCTCTTTCCTTCTAGTCTTTTACAACACAGCCATCTTTCCACAGCTTGGCAGAATCATCATCATTGTCAGATAGTCCTGATGTCCTATGGGAAGCACGAGTCTGTCGTACTTCCTAAGACTATGGAACGTCTCAAACAAGCTAAATGAATATCTTTGGCGGTGAAAGTGAATGTACTTAGTACAGCCAAGCAGTGGTGAGTAGGATGGAGAAAACAGTAGCTGGCTACCAACTTGTAGAAGACAAATCTTTGGTGTAGCGTAAGTTATACCTCCTGACATTGCAAAAGACTTTAGTGCCAGAAAATGCAGCTTTTAGAGAGTCACAGGCCCGTGTCTAAAACCCACTGCAGTCATCAAAAAGACCTCTATTTACTCAGCAAGCCACACGCTATGGGTATTAGGAGACCCCATAAAACATTGCCTCTATTCAAAGTTCTCTTCAGATAAACCTTTGAAAGCATGAGAGTACACACTTGCTAAGGAATTTTCGCTGCCTCTTATCCCATTGACAAACTGCACATGTGCAAATGCATACACACACACACACACACACAATGTCACAGTATATATTTGAAAATATTTTGCAGTGTAGGGAGACCATAGCATTATATTTATACAGCACAGACAATAAGGAAATAGTTTTGATAGGTAATCCATTGATACAGGATGTTCAGTCATGCTATCTGGAATTTCTTCATGTTCAAGTGTGGGCAGATCACACGTCTGATGTTAGAGAACAACTGTCTTTGAATCGTTGCTTCATCATCAGTTGGTTATGTAGCAAGCTGCTCCCCTTTCTGGCCTTCGATTCCTCATCTGGAATGTATGGGAAGGGAGCTAAGTTCCCAGCTTTCCCTTGGCTCTTGGGGCTGGGATTCTCAGCAGGAACCGTAGAATGGAGTTCTGCCTCTGTTTTCCTACAGGATCTGGAGTTACCAGTGAAGGAGACTATGGCACTCAGGGCACACAGCGAGAATTGTGCTGCTGACCATGGTGCACCAACCTTTACCTATCTTGTTTTTGGCTTTGTGTGTGTGTGTGTGTGTGTGTGTGTACATGTGTGTTACATGTGTACATGTGTGTTCCTGAGCTTATTTGTTTATGACAACTTAAACACAGAGAATTACTCTTTAGAACTGAGAATGCCTTTAGCATTCTTAATTTTTTTTAAGCATTTGCTTTCAAATTCTTCATAACCAATAACATTTATTACTTAATAACATCCTGATGCTAACCCTGAGCACATATAAAAGACAAAAGTAGATCTCTGACCAGAGTATGCCAGAGCCCAGTACTCTCTGTCTGTCTGTCTGTCTGTCTGTGTGTCTGTCTCTCTCTCTCTCTCTCTCTCTCTCTCTCTCTCTCTCTCTCTCTCTCTCTCTCTTCCTCTCCCTCCCTGTCTACCTCCAGCCTAAAGATCTCCAGAGAAGTCAAAGTTCACAGTGCTCAGCAGAGTGATTGGAAAGAGGGCACAATGACTCTTGGAGAGATGGGAACTTACTCAGGTCTATACCTGTGTGGAAAAGCTAGACTTTGAACACTTAATGTCACAGTTCCTTTTAATGGCAGTTTTTCTGAAGTTGTTTGGAGCTTTACAAATGGAAGACAGTCCTAGCAGTGAATGTGTTGAGACTCAGGAAGCTCTGGACAGAGTGTCCTCTCCTCACACTGACTGTATAGGTCATGCTGTGTAAAGACAAATGTAAACAGCCTTACTCTTTCAGTGATTTGGAAGCTGAGTTACAGATTCTAAAAATAATCTTGTTTAAGATTCATTTCAGCGTCCATCCATTAGGTTGGCTATTATCAAAAAAAAAAAAAAAAAAATCAAGAAAAAAACATGTTGGTGAGGGTGTGAAACAGGGAACAGCTAGACGTAGTTTGTAAGAATGTACATTTGTTAGTCACAGAAAACAGGACAGAAGTTCCTAAAGAAATTCAAAATATAATTACCATGCGACCCCACAAGGCTCTTCTGGGCATTTACCCAAAGGAAATGAAGTCACCACCTTGCAGAGATAGCTGTACTCCCAGGGTTGTGACAGCTGCATCCACAGTAGCTGCGACATGGAAACAGCCTAAACGCCCACCAGTGGACAAGCGAATAAAGAAGCTGATGTATTTATCTGCCTATCTTCTGTCTATAAGCTGTACTAATAAAACACACACACACACACACACACACACACACACACACACGCACACACACTTCAGTCTCATCAAGGAGGGAGAGCTTACCATTGGCTGAAGCACTGAAAAACCTGGAAACCTGTTCTAACCAAAATAAACCAGAGACCCTCCCCTCCACACTATTGTACCGTGTGACTTTTGCGTGGGTTCGAAACAAAAGGCAAGCCCAATAGATGTACAAATGTAGGAAACTAAATAGTGGCTTGTAGGCATGTCAGATGTGTGGAGGAAAGGGGAGGTAACCAAAGGCTGCAGAGGGGCAGATATATAGGATGAGAAGCCTAAAGGACCACCATAAATCACACTGTGTTTGGAATTCCTTCTGGATGAGATGATTCTGGCAGCTTTTGCCACAAAACACAAAAATAGCAAGAGGTAAATCTGTGAGACGATGGCGGTGTCCCTCCTCTCCACCGGCCCTTCTACTGTCTATGTTTATCTCATAAGTATGCACAATGTAATTAATTTTGAAAGACAAAGAATGGCATTGTGTTTCTTTTACAAATGGATGATGATAAACGTTCACTCTATGCGAGTTTTGCAAAGATGGTTCAAGGAGAAGCGGTGTGGAGTGTTCCTGAATGTGGCACTGCGGTGTGAAGACTTTCTGGAAAACTCTTCTGAGTTTAGATGGCAAAAGATTTCCTGATTTGGACTTCAACTCAACAATAACTCAACAGCGGAACTCAATAGGAAACGGACATTGAACAAGGTATCCCCAGAGAGGCCAGGGCTGTCCAGGAACCTCAGCGGCAGGTTGCACAATCATAATCTACGTCCTCTGAGTACTGAATGAGTGTTAGAGATGCCTCAGCCCCCAAGACCATCAGTCCACACATCCAGCAGAGGAGTCAGGAGCAGAAAGAAGGAGAGGGATGGCCCCACAGTCATTGAGTGAGCTAAGAGCAGAGCAAGGGCGCGTGTAGAGTAGTGATCTGGGTGCTTCTCATGACTCTGACTTCAAGTCAAGAAAATTCTTTTAGTCTGTCGATTTGGGTGATGGGACTTGAACCTGGGCCTTCAGGCATTCTAAGCATGTGTTTCAGCCCAGAGCTACAGCTCCAGGCCTACTTCTTTTAGAGGGCCCACATCGCAGTGAGGGGAGTTACTTTCTATTGTTGACTGGTATGGAGCCTGCACTCAGATAACAAAGATTTACTGATCACCCACAACACATGGAGAAGCTCTTCAATAGTCATGCAGTCTGGAACAGTAACAGATGCTGAACAAACACTCCCGAATGATTAGGTAGGTAACAAGCATGCAAACAGCTGGGTGAGGGATCAGCTCCTATGGGAATGCTGTCTCTGGGGCTGAGACTGGGTGTTGCCATCCAAGGTGGACCATGATTGGTTGACCCTTTAGGATGACTCTCACCCTTGGTTACCTCTCTCAAATCTTTACATAACGTGGGTGTTCCTTAAACCAGCGGGTTCTATGTTTTTTGCTTCCTCTGCGTAGTCATTGTACCTCTAGGAAGATAGGTGTCATAGACAAATTAAAATCCCAATAACCATCCCCATCCTTTCCTAAACTACTCCCACTGGAGGAGTGGGATGGGTACTCGGATTAACTGTGAGTTATATTTGTGTTATTCCAGGGTTAAGACACACTGTGCTCTGAATTCTGTCACCCCAGTTACCCAGGTCTCATTATAAATTCCTTCCATTTATGGCAAAAGCTTACCTGTTTTTCTTCAGAATTGAGCACAGTCTTGATACTCAATTTTCCTTTTCTCCACCCCTCTCTTAAACCACCACCATCACCATCATTTCACCAGCCTGCTAAAGCCATCCTGTAAACACAGTCTTCTTGGAGGACCCATCAGGATCCTTCCATCAAAGTCCTTGTACCTAATCCCAGGAGTCCGTAAAGAGGAAATGTTTACACATGGGCCTTTCCCCAAAACACTAAGCAACAGGACAATTTTCTACATCAAGAAGGTTTGAATTTGAGATCCAAGTCCCACCTGGAAGAGCTCAGAACTGATTCAAGTTTCTTGGTGTCTTTCCCCAGTGAGGGCTCACCTGAGATTATCTCCTCTTTCAATCTTGTCAGTTACATCCATGACGTTTCCCTGAGCATGCTTCCTTTTCTTTTCCTTTGTCCCCAAGTTTACCCCAATCATTCTTTTTTTTCTTTTCTTTTCTTTTCTTTTCTTTTTTTTCCCAAAAATGACTCCCTACTGGAGTCTCCCCGCTGCCTGGAAACCTCGACTCTCCGTGGGTGGCCCTCGTTGCCTCTCCTTCCCCTTGCCAGCCTTCCTCTCTGTACCCTTTCCCAATCATGAACACTGAAGACAAGGTGGAACTGGACAGTAGAAGTAGAAAGAGCTAGGCGTCCTTTCTCTTTGCATTTCCTGTCCCCACCCAGTAAGTATCGTGGGGAGAGGATCCTGGTTGCCTGGCAGAAAACAGCATATCCAAAACAAGTTGGCCCTGAGTCAGCATTCAGTCCGGGTCGCTGTGGTGAGAAACTGGGCCAAGTTGGGCCAAAAGCCCACTCAGAATCCAGCTCTGGAACACGAATCTATTCCTCATCTGTCAACTTTCCCCGGAGAGCTCAGGAGGCCAGAGGAGCTGTTCCCACACCGGGCTCTCAGCAGGGTGCATTGACAACACTTCCTCTCCAGGAAAAGAACTAGAGTTGAACTTTCCTTTAACTTTTCTTTAACAAAATCGAATAGAGATCTCGTCCTAGAGCGTGGAATCCTTTCCACAGAAAAGTCAGCCACGGGAGTGTTTTCAGCAGGGCATACCTGGGATAAACTGAAAACACAATTCAATTACAAATGCTTCGAAGACGTTTCCAGAATTAATCTTCAACATTGTGTTCAGTTATGAAGTCAAAGCCTCATTATTCAAACAAAGCTTTGCCTGGGTGGGGATGGGGTGGGGATGCAGTGGGATAAGGATCAGGGGAGAAGGTGGGGTCTTGCTTGGTTACCTTTGCTCTTGTCCTGACCTTCTTCCGTGTCTCCTCTCCATCTCTCCCTCCTATCCTTCTCTAAGGTGTAGCTATGAAATCTAACCATCACACTGGGATGTAGCAAGGTAGGCCTCCACCACACATTATTAAAATAAGCTAACTTGAATTACACATTCAAATAAGGATGATCCTTTAAAATTGGTGGACTTAAATTTATTACAACAATGCTGTTATTACTTAAAACCTCATCTTGTAATTTATCTCTTTGAATTACTTTAGAATTACATCCAGACCCAGTTTATGAGCCAGACAAGAATTATAGACTCAAGGAGAGGTCTCAAAATATAATCTGGTATATATGAAGAAACTGAGAACCCACAGGCTTTATAAAAAGATTTTTTCCCAACATCACAAAATTTGTGATTTCATTCTCTTATTGAATAGCCCACCCCCCAAATGACAGCCCTGTTTTCTCATTAGTCATTTGATTAATAGACTCAAATGTCTTTATTAAGCCTGCAGAGAATACAGCATCTGAGCGAACATTTATTACACATTTTTGTGTGCCAACACCTGTGAAAGTCACTTATCACAACAGAAACCACACACCAGTGATATCAGAATGTCCAGTTCAAGGAGGTCAGTGAAGCTCAGAACCACACAGTTACAGCCAGTGACAGAGTATGAATGAAGCCCTCTGCTTTCAAAGTCCATGCAATAATCACAGCTCAGGGTACACAGAACAAAGCCATGGGTGGGGTGGTTAGAGTCAATGGAAGACTGTTATTGTTGTGAGAACCTGAAAAAATTCCAGCCTTCACCAAAGCTTTTACTGTAAATCACACACAGCACACTTACACACTTGGTGTACAAGAGGTTACAGAAAAAGTTGGTCTAGATGGAGCATTAAAAAGAATCTGATCCAAACCATTGCATTTGAAGTGAACAGACTGTAGCCTAGAGGAGTTTTGAGTCTCATTTGCAACCACGGTAGTAACAAATTGTGGACCCAGAATTAAGTTCACTCTTATGGTTCATACCCATAGCATCAGCCTGTATTAAATAAGATTCATAGCCATGTTGTCGGTTCCGGGCAACAAAACCTGGAGGTGTGGAAACTTCAGCACACCACCCAACCCAGGCATTATCCAGGCCCTTCTCAATAAATCATTGCCAGACATTGGAAAGTCTCTCCAAGCAACACACCCAAGCATTGCCTCAATTCTGAGGCCAGTAGTCTTCTCGTTGACACGCAGAACACAAGACAACTCACTGAGCAACTCATTCTTGCTAGAGTCCTTCAAGCAAAAGGCATCTAAAAAGAAAACACATGACAGACATCAGATCACACAGGGCCCTGCATCTCACATCTCTGGCCATTTTCTTTTATAAATTAGGGCCCGGGACAGGGAAAGACTGATGATTTACCAAACTGAAGCAGTTAGCCCAGGGAACATGTAGGTGGTAACTGAAGACTTCTCAGAGCTCAGGGTTTCTGTCAGTGTTACCAACTTGCCTCGTACCTCATCTGTCTAAGAGGGGCCTTTACATGCAGCTTGGCAGTTCTTAAACACAAATCTACCCCAAAGAGAAGATTGCCATCACATCAGAACTCCTCATACAAATTCACCTCCTTGGGGGAAGTTGACATGGCGAGAGCAGGGCTAATGTGGTCCTGTTGATGGAAGTCACATTTTAGGGACAAGCACTGTTTACCATCTGTACTGGCTAGCTTTATGTCAATTTGACACAAGTGAGTTGTCAGAGAGAAGCCTCGATATGAGAAAATATCTCCATAAGATCTGGCGGTAAGGCGTTTTCTTAATTAGTAATTGATGGGGGAGGGTTCAACCCATTTATGGATGGGTCAACCCTGGGCTGATTGTTCTGGGTTCTGTAAGAAAGCAGGCTGAATAAGCCATGGAGAGCAAGCCAGTAAGCAGCACCCTCCATGGCTTCTTCATCAACTCCTGCCTCAGGTTCCCACCCTTCATGAGTTTCTGCCCTCACTGCTTTTGATGAAGAACTTTGTATGGAACCACGAGCTAAATAAACCCTTTTCTCCAAGTTGATGTTGGGCGTTGTGCTTTATCACAGCAATAGTAACCCTAACTAAGACAAGTGGGTACCAGAAGTAGGGTATTGCTGTGATACACCTAACCATATTTTGGGGGGATTGTGAAAGGATTTGGATCTTTGGGCTAGAAATGCCTGTGAGTGCTGAGAGCTCAGTGGGATGTTCTTCAGGAGCTTGGAAAATAAGAATGTTGAGATCAATGTGATTGGGATGTCCTTCTGTAAGCTTGCAAATATGTGTTGCTTTTATTGGTTGATGAATAAAGCTGTTTTGGCTAATGGATAGTCAGATGTAGTCAGGCAGGAAGTAGAGGCAGGGCTATCAGACTAGGAGAATTCTGGGAAGGGGAACACAGAGAGTGAGTCTTGAGAGAGACTAGGAGAATTCTGGGAAGGGGAACACAGAGAGTGAGTCTTGAGAGAGACTAGGAGAATTCTGGGAAGGGGAACACAGAGAGTGAGTCTTGAGAGAGAAAGAGGGAGGGCCAGGCATCACCAGTAAGCCAAGAACACCTGGAGGTACACAGATCAATAGAAATGAGTTAATAATGAAGAGAGAGCTAGTCAATGAGAAGCCTGAGTCATTGGTCAAACAGTTTATAATCAATATACGCCTCTGTGTGTTTATTTGGGACTAAAAGGCCACAGGACTGGACAGGACAGAAACATCCATCAACAGAAGTGTAGAAGATACAAGCCTGGCTTGTTTTCCTGGCTGGCTGGGGCTGAAGGACCAGATGATTAACAAGATACCAGAACTAGTAAAGCGAAACCTTTGCTTTGCTGGGATATTCAATGCTGGTCAGCTGTAGGCGAGAACTATCATCCTTGCCGTTCAATCCTGGAAGCGTTTCCTGAGAGTCAGCACACAGAGCTGTGTTCTAGAGGAGGCCAAGGTTATATCTCATACTGGCAGCTGAACTTGGTAGTGTAAGAGTCACCCAGGTAGTGCTGGTTTTGAAGGCATGAAGGAGTCATGGAGAGCAGCCGAGACTTGGCACTGTGAGAAGCCAGGGGAGGTGAAAGTGAAGCCCGGTTGCAGCAAGGGACCCCAGCAGTTTTGGAGATGACAATACCATGGGATGACCACCAGAGACAGCAGCAGCAGTGGAATGGAGACAGACAGAACCTGGAAGACAAGTTGTGTGCGATGCAGAGGGTAGAGCCAGAGAAGTCGCTCGAGCCCTTTGGAGCAACCAGAAGATGGTGGATGGATCCCAGACATTGGACACTGAGGTTTTACACTTGTAGTGGGAGTTTGGTTTTACTTTGTTCAGATTGAGACTGTGTCCTGGTTCTTTCCACTTGAAGTAAGGAATATTGAACTTAATTTTGATGTTTGCAGGAGCCCACAGGCAAAAGACTAAACTTTTAAAAGAGATGTTGAGTTTTTAAAGAGACTAGACTTTTAATGTGTATAAATATGTAAGGACTGTGGGACTTTTAAAGTTATTTATATTTTATATTGTGATATTAATATTTATGTTCCATCTTGGGGATAAATGAGAAAGGAAAGGTTCTAATTGAAAAGTGATGTGTTTGTGTGTCAAGTTGATGAGAGGCTAGTTTTATGTCAATGTTATACAAGCTAGAGACTCAGTTGAGAAAACGCTACCATAAGATCCAGCCAGCTATAAGGCATTTTCTTAATTAGTGATCTATTGGTGGGGGAGTCCAGCTCATCGTGGATGCAGCCATCCCTAGGATGGTGGTCTGGGTTCTATAAGAAAGCTGGCTGAGCAAGCCATGATGAAGAAGCCAGTAAGCAGCACCCTCTATGGCCTCTGCATCAGCTTCAGGGTTCTGCCCTGCTTTAGTTCCTGTCCTGACTTCCTTTAGTGATGAACTGTGACATGGGAGCATAAGCTAAATGACCCTTTTCTCCACAACTTGATTTTTGGTCATGGTGTTTCACCACAGCAATAGAAACCATGATTAAGACGCCATCATAACTCATATCACATGAGATGAGATCTTTGAGGAGGAGACATAGCTTATTCTAGATACCAAAGTTTGCTGTAGAATTTTTTTCTGAAAGCTTAGATCCATAATAATATTAAATCATGACATTAAACATGTTTTGCTGCTCTATTAACAATTTCTAGGAAATGGAAATAATTCTCATAAGTTTGTGTATAATATAATATTTTTCCTTACTAATTATGTTTTGTGAGCTTTTGAAAGTGTCTACAATGCGCACGCATTAGTTTTATAGTTTAAATAAGGGAAAAATGAGCTCCCAGAAGGCAGCTCTGGAACTTCCTAACATAACAGGGACAATGATTGCTTAAAACTTGCCATGCTGCTCCCTAAGCTACCAAATAATTGCCTATTTCCTGTGGAGTAGAACACAGAATCTCGGCGCAGCCAGGAGACAGGTGAACAGCCTTGCCTACTCCATTGCTTGCTTCCTGACGGCAGTTCCCTATAGTTCCTCCGTGACGGAAGCCTGTGTTGGCACCGTTTCTTCCTTCGCCCCCTCCTCTGCCCGTCCTCCTTTGACCACGGGCAGTGGATCTGTCAGCATGTAGTTCAGCGTGCCCTCTCTGCAAGGACCCAGCATGCCTTCTCTCTGCACACCCACCCACCTCACCTCCCATTCTCATCCTGCTGGGTTTAAATTGTGTGTCCTGCTCTTTTTTCAGTGAGTCATGGTGCTATTCATCCTTGCTAATCATGGCATGAGGATCGTTGGATGTCGTAGGGCTTCACCGTGCCAGTAGATTGCAAGAGGATCAAAGCCCTGACCCTCAACCCCCCACTCCCCCCAAGAAGCTCTTGCTGTATCCTGAGTAATGATGGAAGTCTTTTGTGGTGAGATGCAGCACAGTCATGCCAAGGGTCTCCTGGTCTTACTGCAGCTTCCTGTGCTCATCAATTCCAGGTGTAAACTTTCAGCCCTGTTACTTCATTTGATTGGTACACGCTGGCTGTCACTTGCTCAGGAGCCCTGAGCTAGAGTGTCACTTCAGCCCTTTAGTCTACATCAGAGCTATGTGTGTGATTCTGTAGGACACTACAAATAACTGGGGGATTTCACACCTTTTGGCACATATAATTTATATATGCATGTATGCTATATATGTATGTAAGCACGTGCATGGCATAGCACACTTGTGGCAGTCAGAGGACAGCTTGGAGGGTTGATCTTTCCACTGTGCTGCTGATCCTCCACTGGCTGGTTCATAGGCTTCTGAGATTCTGTCACTCTGCTTCCTATCTCCCTGCAGGGGCAATACAAGTGTAGACTACACCACTTGTCCACATTTGAACTCGGGTCTCCATGCTTACACAGCAGACGCTTTAACCCACTGACCATCTCCCCAGCCCACTATCAGGTTTTAATTTTCGTTCAATATTAACTCAAATATATACTCTTACTAGCATCAAGTCTATCATTATGGCGACACCAATTATCCATTCTAAACAGTTTCCTCTGATTGAAACGGATGCTTTGTACTCAGTAGAAACCATTTCTTCTTATGTCTCAGTCCAAAGCTAGACAGCATTAGGTAGTCCTCCTTGAAGTTAGCTGTGGCCATGTGACTGTGATCTGGATCACATAGGCGTGGCAGTGGGAATATGCTTGCTGACCAGCTCATGAAAAACTCCCTTGAGTGGCTGGCCCTTCTCTGTCCCTTTGCCTTCTGGTGAGATGTTGACATTGGGGTGATTTGGAAAGCTGAACATGGCCCCTTCAGCTGAGGCCCTGTGTGTCTGTGGAGCAGAGTGGTCATGCTTCATAGCTGCTGAGTGCATGGTGCTATGTTATCCAAGAAGCTTTAGACTCGTCAATGGCATTTAGAATGATCTTCAATGTTGTTCCAGTCACACGTTGGCCATGTTCTGAGCAGTACGGAACATAGTGTGATGTGTTTAGTGACACTGTCGTCATTTAGAATCATGTTTTCTCCAAGCAGAAGAGTGAGTCCTCTCATCAACCCTTTCATAGGAAGGCAGGAGGCAATGCCATTGTTATTTACTAGGCACACACTCAAAGTAGCAAAGGTCACTTTTTCGCATTGTAAGCATGGAGTTGGTAACATTTTTTTTTATATATAAAGTTTTCAGTAGTAAATATTTTAGACTTTGTAATGCACTTATAATCTCTATTGCCTGTTCTTCATTTGATTATTGTTGCTTTTTAAAAATAGTCCGTTACATATATAAGAACCATTCTTAGCTCATATATTTACAAAAATATACTAATGCTATATTCAGCCCCAAGCCACAGTTTACAAGTTATAGGCTTCAGGCAAGACTAGACCCACAAGGCTCTTGACCTATGAGGGTGACCAAGCTCCAGTTCAGTTCCTCCTGCTGTGTTCAACATATGGCAAGGGAATGAGGAAAAGACAGAAAGATATACTGACAGAAAGCTAGGCTCTCTTCTAGAGAACCCATAGCACCCCAGAAGCCCAATGTGTGTTTTATACAGTTCAACAGAGAGGTGGGTATCACACCAGCTGAGTAAGAAGGCAGGGTTTATGGTGTCCAGCTGGATTGAGTAGACATGGCTAGCAGTCTTCAGGCCGTGAACATCCAGGGGAAGAAAGCCACAGTGGATATTTTCTGCACACACTGTCAGCATCCACACAGTGGACCAGAAGGGATGGCTTTGCCCTTGCGTCTTCTTCTAAGACAACAAGCCAAGAAATGTGCTGTGAATGGAGTCCCCAGTGTCTACCTCCTGCACCATCCTTCCAACTCCTTAACACGAGGGCTTGCATTCACCTCCTTAATGTGGGGGCTGGCTTACATTCATAGCCTTTCCCCAAGGCCATCGAGGGACACCAGGGAGCATCCTTAACACATTTTGGTGAATAAATAAACACGCACATCTTTGTGTTCTAGAAGTTAATTTTAGTATCTGAGAACTTAAGTGTGACAAAATGAGATGTTACAGAAACATGAAGCCTCTGTTAACCTGCTCCTTTCAGCCAGCTACTCTGAGTACCTGGGTCCTGTATGTGGACATGGAGGGCTATTGCACTTTGAATCTTAAATGTCCCCATGGGAATATACATATATATATTGAAGGTGTGGTCCCTAGTCTTTGGCACTGTTGGGGAGCAGTGAAATCTCTAACAGGATGGACTTAGTGCAAAGAATCGTGGTTATTGGTCACACCCTTGAAGGGCTAGTGAGACCCTGAGCCCTCCTTAGTCCCTGGACACTGTAAGGTGAGCATGTTTGTTCACCACACATCTCCTGCCATCAAGTTCTACTTTACCAGTCCCTAACCAATAGGCTATGTGACCATGGACTGTGAGCCAGAATGGTACCTTTCTACACCAGATTTATCCCCATTTTTTCTTGTGTCTAGAAGGGGTACTATTGGCGTCTAATGAGTGGAAGGTAAGTCCACCAACTACAATAGCCCCTAGACAAAGAGTGTTCTTCTCCTGCATAGTAGTAGAGCCCTGAAAAATTCCTGTGGAGGAATCAGTCCTCTCAGTGTTCATAACAAAACATTTCCAGTAAAGTTAAGTTCTGGGCAGCATGGTGACAAGCTCTGGAGGAAGGATGAAGGTCATCGTGGTGTCATAACATCACCCACGTGATATTTCTGTGGAAAACCATATCTGGGATGAAAAATAATAGAGACTGGAAAAAAGAAGGGCTTGGCTCTTAGTGGTGGCAGGGTTTTGTTCTTTTTAATTTATTTATATTTTATTTTATTGAGACAGGGTCTCATATAGCTAAAACTGGCATAAAACCCACCATGTAGCCAAGGATGACCTTGAACTCCCAATCATCTCCTGTCCACTACCCAAGTGTTGGGATAACAGGCTCCCACACTTTCGTGTCTGATTTACGTGATGTTGGTGCTCAAACACGGGGCTTCATGGCACTAGGCAAGCACCCATCACCAGAGCTGCATTCCAACTCTGTGTTCTTTTACTTTGTATCTGAAGCACTGTGAGAAGCTTGGCCTCTACTTTTCTCATGGTAAGAATGGAAATGTGTTGATGAGCTAGAACCAGCTGACCTGGGGTAGCTGAGCGTGAGCAGCTGAGCTTCCTCCTCCTTGGGAATTCTTCTTCCCTCTTGGGAAGAACCTTGATGCTGTAAAGTCATTGCAGGAACCAGTGTTCTCAATGACTCAATCAACAATAGGCCAAGGGAGCATCTCTTGGCGATGCTAAATCTTAAACTATAAAGAAGGCAAAGGTGAGTGTGGCCTTTCACATCCATTCCCCTGAAAGTCAATCAGGCACCTGGCACCATCAAACAGGCAGGGATGGGAATGCAGAAATTCAAGCAAACACTTGGAAGGGTGTCTAGATTTGTACCATTCAGGATTATGGGTGGCTGGGGTGTCCTTTGTATGGTGCTAGAGACACCGGATGGGCACACTGATGAGACTGTGGGACAGACAGCTGGAGGAGGGTGTGTGGTCATAAAGGTTGAACTGGGCCCTCCCTCCCCCTTCCCTCAGAAACATCTCCATATGGATTCTACTCACCAGGCAAATCTGTACACATCGCTAACTTCTCTCAAAGGAGTTTCTCATTACAACAAAGGAAAGAAGAAAGGAGGGGAGGGGGGAAAGGCAGGAAACCTATGGCAGACTCTGCCAGAGCCCTTTCTATGCATCCTTGGTTCCCACTATCGGCTTGCACATTGGAGGGCCTCATTGCCAAGCATGGGCGGCTCTTCACTTTGGAACCTTCGCTGGCTAAGGGAACCTACGGGGCAAGGGTAGCAGTAGGGTATCGAGGTAGAGGTGGCTGGAGTGACTTACTAATGGCAGAGAGGAGTTGACAGACCAGTGCTCAGCTTCCTTGTTCTTAGGGAAGGAGAGCCCTGGTGTGTCCTTCCCGCCTCCAGCTGCCCTCCGGGACAGCCTTCTCCTAATGCGCTGTATACTGGCTGTCTGCTGCTTCCAGGCGGCACACTCTGGCATCGCCACCCATATCTACTGCTTCCATTCAAATCTCAGTCTCAAGGTCAGCCTTGGAAAAGGCTGAAGGCAAAACAAGTGCCCAGTTACACGCTGCTGAGAAGAGGAGAGTTCCCACATTGTCATAACAAGCTGATGATGACTGTCCAAGAACAACACAGAGGTTTAGACAAGACTAGAGGGGTCCTTGACTCTCTTATAGGGAGCCTCCATGTAGGGCAGTGATACTGGCATGTGGGTGTGAACTGCTGTGTAGACAGGGGCAGTGGCATGTGGGTGTGAACTGCTGTATAGACAGTAGTATTGGTGTGTGGGTGTGAACTACTGTGTAGACAGGGGCACTGGTGTGTGGGTGTGAACTGCTGTGTAGACAGTGGCACTGGCATGTGGGTGTGAACTGCTGTGTAGACAGGGGCAGTGGCGTGTGGGTGTGAACTGCTGTGTAGACAGGGGCAGTGGCGTGTGGGTGTGAACTGCTGTGTAGACAGGGGCACTGGCGTGTGGGTGTGAACTGCTGTGTAGACAGGGGCAGTGGCGTGTGGGTGTGAACTGCTGTGTAGACAGGGGCACTGGTGTGTGGGTGTGAACTGCTGTGTAGACAGTAGTATTGGTGTGTGGGTGTGAACTGCTGTGTAGACAGTGGCACTGGCGTGTGGGTGTGAACTGCTGCGTAGACAGTGGCACTGGCGTGTGGGTGTGAACTGCTGTGTAGACAGTGGTATTGGTGTGTGGGTGTGAACTGCTGTGTAGACAGGGGCACTGGCGTGTGGGTGTGAACTGCTGTGTAGACAGTGGTATTGGTGTGTGGGTGTGAACTGCTGTGTAGACAGTGGCACTGGTGTGTGGGTGTGAACTGCTGTGTAGACAGTGGTATTGGTGTGTGGGTGTGAACTGCTGTGTAGACAGGGGCACTGGCGTGTGGGTGTGAACTGCTGTGTAGACAGTGGTATTGGTGTGTGGGTGTGAACTGCTGTGTAGACGGGAAGTGGCGTGTGGGTGTGAACTGCTGTGTAGACAGTAGTATTGGTGTGTGGGTGTGAACTGCTGTGTAGACAGGGGCACTGGTGTGTGGGTGTGAACTGCTGTGTAGACAGTGGCACTGGCGTGTGGGTGTGAACTGCTGTGTAGACAGTGGTATTGGTGAACTGCTGTGTAGACAGTGGTATTGGTGAACTGCTGTGTAGACAGTGGTATTGGTGTGTGGGTGTGAACTGCTGTATAGACAGGGGCACTGGCGTGTAGATGAGCAAGGCTGGTTCCCACTGCTCTGCTGGGCACAGCCCCATAGAAGTCATAACTCCATTCGCATGAACCATCCTCACAGCACTTAATTCAGGATATGACTGACAGGTACAACCGCACGTCCTCACGTCCCCACAGGCATTCCGATGCTTGTGTTTGTGAGTGGTGGGAGACATCTTGATGACAGAATTGGCCTTTAATTAAGCTGTTATTAAAATTAGTTTGAACTTTGATAGCTGGAGATGCAGTGTATGGAGTCACAACTAATGGGGATAGACAGTCCACAATTAAAGCATCACATGGGATAAATGTTACAGCAGCGGTCCCACACTGAGGGACTTATGGCTTGACGGCCCCCTTCTCATCTCCAGCTCCTCAGTCACTGCTGACGGGCAGAGGGAAACCATTTTCTGCCATCTGGTTTTTGCAACAGTCAGGCAGAAAGCTCCCAGGGACATGGGTCTTATCTCAAGCCGTTCGTTAAGCATGAGTGCATGACTGTGTCCACTCGATGGGCTCTATTAGCACTGAATGCAATCGTAAAAATAGCCTGAACGTGGAGATTTGATAACGTCAGCTCCAACCTGAGTCACCACGTCTGAAGGGCACCGGGCTCCCCGGCTGGTGCCTGATGTCCTGCAAACTGGGAAATAGGCTGATAAGTTCACAGGGCTGTTGTGGACATCACACAGTAGTTCCCAGGCTCCAGAAAACAGCAGTGATATCACAGCATTTTTTGTTTTCCCTCTTGGTGTTTGATTTTGGCACTGAAATCTCTTAAATGAGAACTATGCCAAACATCTTGTGTGAACCCTTCTACTCAGCAAGTATGCAAGCCGCCTCTGCTTCATGCCAGAAGGCTAAGAAGGGAGGGTGTTGGGGAAGGCACTGTGGGCTCAGAACCCTGGCTCTGCAAGCATAAGCCAACTCAGAGCATCACGAGGAAACAGGGCAAGGCTAAACAAGACATAGTCCCCAGGCTGGTGTCATGGCTCTAGAGGCTGACTGGCTCCAGGCCCCCAGGCCAGGCATCTTTGCTTTTCAGCAATGGCAGGGATAGAAGCTGTGTGTAACTGTCTCATTGTTTGGGATCTGGAATGAATTCTCTTAGAACTAGCTATGAAATCACTAGAGTCCAAGAGGAGAAAGTTCATAGGGCTAAGAGACGGTTTTCAGGGAAAGGCATGGATGCTCTGTGATCCTGGGTGTGAGCGTTGGCAAAGTGTCACTGGCTTTGTGGGTGGACAAAGTCTGTCCTCAGATGCAATTGTAAAAGCAGGATTTCCTGGAGCCATCCCTCCCAGGTGAGTAAAGGCTTTGCTCGTTCTGTGAGGAATTGGAAAGGGTGTCTGCCACACAACCACCCTAGAGTATGGCCCCAGGGTACTGCTCAGACCCAGAGCTCTGTGCTGGACCAGCAGTGAGGGATCATTCCTGGCCAAGAAAGCATTCCCCAGGCCCAGCCCTTCCCAGTTCCCAGCCAGCCTGGGGGCTGCAGCCCTCAGCGCCAACATGTGAGTTTCCAACTGCAGGGAAAGTGTCCTTCCTAATTCCCAGAGCTAGCTACTCCTCAGAAAGAGCGGAATCTTGGGAGGAAATCACGTCGCCCGAGGGGAGAGCCAGTTCTGCTGGACTATTTTTCAGGGCTGCCTTCAGAGCCAATGATCTGTCATTCCTTGAGTAAACAAGCACCTTATCATATCACAAACATTTATTTAACCCTTTTCTCCTGCACTTTTACCAGCAGGGAGAAAGAGAGCGGTTAACAGGGCCGCCAGCGCCCTGTGGCAAAAATGCTGAATTCCCTGAACATTACACCCAATCCATAAAATGTCAGCTGGCTCTTCCCTTAAAACACCAGGGCGGCTCACCCAGACTCACCCCAGGGCCACCTTCCCGCCTCCACATTCCCACTCCACCTCACCTCCATTAATACCCTCCTCCTTCAACAGACAGCCCCTTAGTCCCCCCAAATGGAGCCCGTACAAATTTGTTAGGTCCTTTGGGGGCTGATGAGGGAAACGGAAGGGGTGAGACAGGCCAGTCAATGTTTAACATTTCTCCTTTAGTGACAATTCACTTGACAGAGCCGGTGAGCCTCCACATTTTTGGAAAGTGTCAAAGGCATATTCTTTGTCTCTTACATCACCATGAGCAAAGTATGTAAATTTCTCCAAACTCCCACATTCTTTAGTTTTCTTTCTGTGGGTAGACTTTGTTTTTCTTTGTCCATGTTGCTCCCACAACATGGGGCCAAATCTTGTTCAGGACAAGGAAACATATAAATAGAACATGCATGTGGTATGCAAGGGAATTCGTGTAGACCAGCAAGAGTCTGTTTGGACGGATGTCTGAGGCTGCTGGGGAGACTTGAGGTCTTGGCCTGAAGGGTTCAGTATCTTCGGTTATGTCAGAAATGTCAAAACTATTCTCATTCTCGGGGACATACTGCAAATCCTGAAAGGGATACAAATTTAAGATAAGGATTTGGATGATCCATGGCGGGTGTGTGTTGTGTAATGGATGCCTACAAACCTAGTTAAGGGGCTGAATGTTCTGTATGCAGGCAGTTGTGTGTGTTTTCCTTTTCAGGCTCATGGAGCATCTTACTTTGCATTACTTACATGCTGTTGATTCCATAGCCACTGCATCTCAGCGGAAACTTTCCTCCACTGTGTTCTCCTGTGTGATTATCTACAAGTG
Source organism: Phodopus roborovskii (assembly GCF_943737965.1). Lineage (NCBI taxonomy): Eukaryota > Metazoa > Chordata > Mammalia > Rodentia > Cricetidae > Phodopus > Phodopus roborovskii. The sequence continues at coordinate 12,218,411 of NW_026126563.1, forward strand.
TTGCCCTGTCAATCATCCTCCAACTCAACCCTTTCCTCTCGTAACTACACACCAGAACTCTTGCCAAGAAAACTTTTATCAGTGCAAGCTTGAACACGCTAATGCCTGTGGACCCTAATAGTTATTTTTGTTTCCAAGTTTGGACATAGATCACTTATGCAGTCTCCTGCTGGGTTCTATCAAGGGGTTTTAACGTGTAAATCTCTGATAAGGGGGCTGGTTAGTCTGTGTAGGTTGCCTCTGCCCAGTCTCCATCGCGGTTGTCATGCCTGGTCTTACTCATCACAGAGTTTGAATATGGTCTAATTCTACAACTATTGTTTGTTTCTTAACAAAAACAAATGGGAGCATCTATGACATTCCTGTGGGAGCTCTATTGGTTTTGATGTGTGTGCTTTATAAGTCACACTCAAAGCATGCATGCTCCCAGCATGATGAGAGCTTTTCCCTTCAGGAGCTTGACCAAGAAGCAATTGGTTACATTAGTACATCCTATGCCTGAATTTACAGATCAGGCCAGGTCTGTGAATAAGCCTGTCATCAAAGATCTCCTCTGGTTCCTAGCCATCAAGTAACCCCAGCCCAAGCAGTCATAAGCTGCCCTCAGACTTGTGATCTCAAGTACTGGTTCTTCAAAGTTCTTTAATGAGTCAAAGTCTAAGTCTGGGATATAAGGTAGAAACAGAAATTAGTTCATCGGCTCAGGACTGGAATTATGATTCAAGCAGGGCCCTGTTCTTATCTGGTCCCTCTCAGAGTATAGGGCAATGAGGCCCCAGATAAGGCTAGTCTCCCTGTTGCTAATTGTCCCCTTTCCCTGACATTCTTATAACTGCCCCTGACCTCTCTGAAGTCTTTCCTTTCAGATAAAAAAAAATCAAAAAAAACCCAAAACAAAACAAAACAAAACAAAACAAAAAAAAAAAAAAAAAACCAAGGCAATGTGAAGCAAGATTCACCCTGGCTTGGAGAATGCCCATTTTGTATCCTCTGTCATCCCCTCATGCTCCTCCTCTCCCCTCCCCTTCCCCCACAATGAACTTTAAATCCTTTCATCCGTGGGGACTAGAGATGAAGTATCTGGCTTTTCTTTCCCAGCCAGCCCACTTGCCAGTCTGGCTTTTCTCCTCCTCTCTGTTTGGATGCTCTTCTCCGTGGCTCCTCGCCAATGGACAGATGTCAATGATTGTGTGATTATTAAGGGAAAACAAGACGCACGAAAGCACACGCATCCCCTCCTATTTAATGGCTCTAGCATTGCCTGCACAAGGTCAAGTCTTTGGTTCTGATTGCAGGACAGCCCTGCTGCTGCCCCACGTCTTAGACTTCCCTCTGAGCTGTACCCGAAACAAACTTGAGCATCTCTGTGCCCTGGAGGCTGAGCTGGGCAGCCCTCAGCGGCAAATTTAGTCCTTACTACCACTCGGCCCAAGTTCACGCCCGATCCCTTACCACCCTCCCCAACCTAGTGATAGTAATCTCACATTTGATCTTCCTGGGCCAAAGCCAGAGAGCCCCAGCCACACACTAATAGAGAGAACACTGGGCAAGAAGTCATACTGCCCCCTCCTGTTCCTCTTCCTGGTTGCCCTGCCCAGGGCGACTTCTGCTCACTGCCCAGTTGCGAGCTGAGAGGCCTGAGCAACACACATTCCTCCCATTTTTCTTTAAGCAAATATTTACATATGCCAGACATTGAGGGTAGAACTGAAACAGGACAAACAGAGCCCTTGCCCCCATGGCAAGGATGGGACAGTGGGAGATGAAAAACGTAACTTACACACCAGCTGCCTTCTAACTCTGGCAACCTGGACGTGTGTCGCTGACAGTAGCCTAATATGTTGTCCTTCTGACGTATTGGGGGCCAGGCCTTAAAGATGGCTCTGCTGGGAGTCAGTCAAGTAACCCAGTGGCCCTGGTGGCACTGGTCTCTGCCTCCATACACGCCTGCTGTTCCGTGTGCCTCGCGTGTCTGCCACCTTCACCCACTGGCCGCTTTAGCTGGGGAATTTTCAGCAATGGTGGCCAAGTGTGACGGAAGCTGGCTTTAGCCCCACCCTTCAGAGGAACCGTTATATGTAGGGTTTCCCTTCTTTTCACAGTCATCTCTGTTCCTCCCTCCGTGACTCATGTTTGTGGGAAGCACCATGTCTACGTGACCCCTTGAACACGGGACTGGCTTGTTTTGACAAATACCGTTCACATTCCTGCAGCACCTAGGGGACCCTGCCGCGGGAAGGAGGCTGCTGCCTGGAGGCAGTCCCGGGAGAAGCTGAAGTACCGTGGTCTCCCCGCTCTGGAGCTTCTGTGCAGAACTGGGCGTTTTATCTCTGTTTCTTTCCTCTGTGCTCATATCACAGGACTTGACTCAAGTCTCAGGCAGTCAAGCTTTTGGGGCCCTGTCACTCAGGCACCAGGCATTGAAATCATGCTCCGAGCAATCACACTTTGCTTGGTTATTGGTCATTTGCATCCGATGTTGAACTTTTAAAACATTCAGAATGAAACTGGAGTATTTCTAGGCCATTTATGAATCATTTACTTCTATCACCATTCTGACTAGATTTTTCTCCTTTACTCATGGGGGATGCTTTTGTATCAATGTTCAATATTCCAGGTGACATGGCATGACCGACCACAGCATAGGCATGTGGATCCAGGCCAGTGTTTCCTTACATGGAACGTGGCACCAGAAAGCACAGTCTTGGTGACAATTCCCCTTTGTGGTAAGCGGGCCACTTTCCCGCCATGCTCCACCCAGAGATCTCCTCACGGTGTGTGTGAGCAGACACTGCTCTTAGTATTGGCTTACATGCTTTATTTCTTCTCTCTGTCTTCAGCGCTCTTTGTCTCATACAAGAAAATTCTCTCTCCAGACCAACTCATTTGTTTGGGCTCACGGTCTTGTTTCCCAGGAGCCTTTTCTCTTTCTCAAAGGCCTCTGGATGCAGGTGTCCGTCTCTGTCCTTCAGGGTTCAATGTTGTTTTCTAGCTCTCACCACAAAGATTTCAAGTGATTATCTAGTCAGTTAACTTCCAAATGTTTGTCTTCCTGGAGAGATTATAAGCATCATGGAGACAAGTCTCTCCCCGAACTGCTCCTGTTTTAATTCCCAGCAGAAAGCTGTGGCATGGGGAGTTTGTGTTGAGCCTTATCCTTGTTCTCCAGACCCAGAGTCTGAAGGAAGAGACCGCTGAGACCAGTGTGGCATGCTCATTGTTGTATAAAGATGTATAACGCAAGGGCCAACATTTGAGCTAGGATTCTGAGTAAGATCAGCATTCAGGAGAAAAGAAAGGGAATTTTGAGAAAAATATGGTGCCAAGCAACCAAGAACTCCGGAAAGTACAGAGTCAATGTCAGAGAAAGCAGGGTCTCAGTTGTTAAATTAGAATGCCCTGGACAGGAATATAGGAAACCAATCCAAACACATGGGAGATGGCTTGGATTTTCGTATAATTTTATATCATATTATATATTCATATGCAATATTATGTGTATATATTATTATATTTGTGTGTGTGTGTGCGCGCAGATGCCAGAGGACAACATGTGGCTTCCGGACGCCACGCTCAGCTGTTGGGATTGTCAAGGACCTTTTCCTGCTAAGCTGTTTCATTGGCAGTCTGTCTTCATGTTTTAGGGAACCAAACTAGAAGTTTGAAAGTTTGCAAATGCAATTCTCAGTTTTCATTTTAGCAAGATTTCTGCAGCAGAAGAAAGATAGCTAGATGCTGAGAGAGTGTGAGCATTATCCAGAAGGCTCTATGGTAGTCCAAGTTTAAAAAACAAAACAAAACAGGAAGACTTCCTCCCCCCCACTCAGTCTGGGTGGCCTGAATAGCCAGAGGGAATGAACAAGAAAGACAACAGGGATGGAGGAGGAGAGGAGACAGAAGACCTGGTGTAGTTAGCTCAGCAGAGGGAGGCTGGGGAATCAGGTTAAATATTCAGGTTTCCCCAGCAAACATGTGGCATTTGCAATGACATTAGCTATGGGGAATTGGCAGTTCTTCTGAGGTTGGATGAGCCTGCCTTGGCAAGTCTCCTTGGCTGATGGAAATGTCCTAATTGCTTTGGTCCCATGAGATTTTGACTGTTAATGAATTGCTTGTAGACATTAAATGAGTGGGATTTATTGATCTCCCAATGAACCTATTTGCTGCCCAAGTGATGATATTGTCCCCATTGAAATGGCACTGGGAACAGACACTGAGGTGACACTTTGGGGCACTTTAGAGAACAAGGACATGCTCTTAGAGGTGCATCAGCAATAGTTCGAATTGTGGGAGCGTTAATGGACAGGTGAAGGCACAGAGTGGCTAAAATATGATAGGAAAGACTTTGGGAGGAAAGAGAGAAGATGAGGCTGTAAAGGACATAGAAACCCTATAGCACTGTGAGAAGTACCATCCAAAGTAAGAAAACACCTAGAAAGTGTGACTTCACCAGTGTGCCAACAAGGGGGACTGGAGAGGAGTGCTCAGGAGGCCTAGGTGAATCTCACAAATGGAGAGCTCATTAGCGACCCTTCCATGGGCAGTTTGACTAAAATGAAGCAGGTATAGCAGGAGTAGGAGAGTCACAGAGCAGATATCTCTGGTAGCAGAGAACACATGCAATGGGTTTATAGAAAGGAAGGAAGTTACTGAATTACATTAGGGATTTGTGAGACAAAGGGGGCAGGATCCATTTCATTATTAAGCTAAGGACTCTTGCTGTCCTGGCTTCTCCATCAGTAGACTCACTCTCCTAATTCCCTATTAACTCAGACATGGGATCTGTTTGTAACTCTAATGGCTATCAGTGTACCTTGTGCTGTGGACATGAGGCCATACCATAGGCCATAGGACACAGTTGGCAGGAAGCTAGGGAGACCAGATTGTATGAGTTTGTTTCGCAGATTCTGTCCCAAGCTCTGCATTTCACTCATTGACCAACATATCTGAAAGACAAAAGTCCTAGAAACTGCTGGGTCAGTGGACATGAGATTCACCTGGGCTGGAGAACCCAAGCTCAGCAGCGGTGGGAATGAGCTCACTTCCATCTCCCCCACGGCACAGGGTCCTAGCAAACATGCCCGCCTTCGTCAGTCTGATAATCAGAGAGCAGCCCTACATTTTAGTTTAAATTTGCATTTCCCTGTTTCTGGACGGGGTTGAGTATCTTTTTTTGTGGGTAGAAGATAGTCTTATTTTTGTGAGGTGATTTGGGATTTTGGGGCGTCTTGTATTTATTATTTGCATGATGACTTACACAGGTTCTTTGCTCATTAAGGAAAAATTGTCTCCACTCAGTGAGAATAAGTCGCAGATTTTGATGACTCATTTTGTTCCTTTGTGATTCTGTGTGAGACATACTTCAACATTTCAGCAGATGCGGTCACTACAGTAGTGTACAGTGTCTCCCTTTTTCCATTGTCCATGCTACTGTGGGTTTGTTTATTAAAATAGAATCCATATTTTCTTTTATTACTTTATTAAGTTTATTTTCCTCCTATATTCTGAGTGCACTTAGAATTCAATTGCAATAATAAAATGCCTTCCAAATGTCTGTCCATTTTGATAGAATTCTGTCCTTTTTGATAGTTGTCTTTTGAACTGCCAATTTTGGTCACATATTGAATTACTTTTTGTCTTTATTTGTGGTATTCTACACTATTACACAGATCTGTTTGTCTGTACAAAGTACTGGCAGGTTAGTCCTATCCATTAATACTCCATTAACACCCTCCCCAAGCACATACTTGGTTCTTCTGTTTGTCTGCATACTCTAAAATCTGTTTGTGCTATGTCTTGATGCAAACCTCTTTTCATTTATATATATATATATATATATATATATCTTGCTTTTTCTCCTCATTGTCTAGGACAACAATTCAACTCTGTTTTAAATGAACAACAACTGATTTTGAAAAATAAGATAACAGTCTTAGTGTAGTTTGTTCACAAAACTGATTTCTTTTTCATTTTGCCCTGTCAAAATTGGTGTGTAGTTAAAATTTGATCATTGGCTCAATTACTTGATCAGAGTGACTTCTTTTGCTATCATCATTATTGTAATGTGGGTATGGATCACATCTCATGAGCAGCTATCAGTATCCTATCAATCAATTCAAGCTTCAAGCTTATCAATGAATTAAAACAAGTGTTTTGTGGCCAAGAAAGTTGGCTGTTGCAGAATATTCCTTTACACCATGTGGAGATGCGTCACTACGATTGGTTTAATAAAGAGCTGAATGGCCAATAGCTAGGCAGGAAGAGGTTAGATGGGACTTCTGGGGACAGAGAGATCTCAGGAAAGAAAAAAGGTAGAGTCGCCAGCCACATAAAGGAGGGTAGGTAAAAAGCCATGAGCCACATGGTGTAAGGAGTACAGTTTTTTCCGCCCGCCACTGCTGGTCTTGTCCCGCCGCCACGCCACCAGCCCCAAATAACACACAGAGACTCTGTACTTGATACAATACTGTTGGCCCGGTTACTTGTTTCTTATCGGCTAGCTCTGCCTTAATTATTAACCCACTTCTGCTGATCTATGTATTTCTCTTACCGGGGAGGCAGCTGGCGTCCAGCTCTCTCCAGACTCTCCATCTTGACTCCTCCTTACTACTTCCTATTTCCTCTTTGTCTCCTAGTCCCTCCTATCTTCCTTTCCTATTGGCCAACAGTGCTTTATTATTAACCAGTATGAGAAACATATACAGAATGACATCTCCCATCAACATGGCAGCATATAGATGAATAGAAATGGGTTAATTTAAGTTATAAGAGCTAGTTAGGATCATGCCCCCCTTCTGACCTCCTCATAGTGCACATAAACCCATAAAGACACACATATACAGGAAACTAATAAAAGAATAACTTTTTTTTTTTTAAAAAAAAGTTACACTTAAAGATTGGAAATGAACTTTTTACAAAAGTAACAATCACAGAAGAAATTTTTGTGTTTATTCATTTTTACTTTCAAAGGGAAAAGAAACAAGATGCATATAATTCAAATGAACCCCTTTCCGCTGAGAAAGCAAAAGAGATTTCTTCTTTTTTCCTCAGCTAGTTTGGAGAAAAGATCAACTAACTACTTTTACTCAGAGCCACAGGACTTTAATATATAAGAATGTTCAAAATATTTTAGCTAATATGTTCAAGTAAGAATTCATAAAAACTAGCAGGATCATTTCTGAGTTTTAGCATATGCATGCACTTGGGTAATGTAATTCGTCACAGAAATGGAGAAGGAGCCAGGTGTGGTGGCTTTTAATCCCAGCACTCTGGAAGCAGAGGCTGTTAGGAGGTGTGGCTTGAGGGGGACCTTGGTGATACCATGGCTGCTGAGAGACAAACATGCCAAGCAGGCAGAACTTACCTGGGAAGTTTATTGGGGAAGTGGAGGGAGGGAGAGAGAGAGTGGGGAGTCAGGAGGGAGGGAGGGAGAGAGAGAGAGAGAGAGAGAGAGAGAGAGAGACCTGCCTGCCTCCTCAGAGAAATGGCAGAAAATGAGGAAGGAGGTGGAGCTTGTCTCTTCTTTTAAAGAAGAGGCCTTTTGAAGTGTTCCAGAGTCCTACTTGCCATGTGTGGAGAGGTGACACACTCTGCCAGGTCCCCAAGGGGCAGGACCAAGGTGTGCCTGAATACTAACAGATGTCTGTGAGTTAAAGTTATAATTAATAATTAATAAAGAATCAAGATAACCCCCCACTTGAGGCCTGCCTTCCAGAAGACTCTAGGCAGTCAGTTATCTCTAGGGTGCATGTAGGAGTGTGGCCCGGGTTATTATATTCAAAGATGGCAGGAGCTGTCCTCAAACACAAGGCTGTGTGGATGAGGGGACATGCCTGTTTTTTTTTTTTTTTTTTTTCTTTTCCTTCTCCCTCTGTCTTACCAACACACTTCCCTTGAAATGTCTTCAAACGCTATGGCTTGGATCTGGAGTGTCTCCCAGGGCCCATGCTATTAACAGCTTGGGCCCTGGCTTGGAGCTGACAAGAAATGTTAGAAATCTCCTGGGACCTAGTGCAAGGCTTTAGGTCACCGCGGCTGCACTTTAAAGGGATTGTGGGACTATTGCCAGCCCCTCTCTCTTTTCTGCATTTTGGCGATGACTTGAAACACTTGCCCTTCTGTGTGTCTGCCACTATGATCAGCTGCTTCAGAGCACTGGGCCCTGGGAGCCAGTGTCTGCCTCCTGATGTTCACAGTTTCCTGTGGCTACCAAGACACTGCTTGAAATACAGCTCTGATCCCTATGACTTGCTAGGTACTCCCTTAGCATCCCTGAGGCCTCCCATCCCTGAGGCCTCCCATCCCAGGATGGGAGTGTCTGCTTTAGAAAGATATGAATATTTAGGAACAAGGGACTATATATCTTTTAGCAAATGTGCAACCCTATGGAAATGCTAATGAACAACAATGCTCAGTGATGGCATTTGGACAACACAAAGACATCTTGCCAGTTTAGGGTGTAGTCACCAAGAATATTTAAAGAAACCACCAAACACTTCTTGCTAAGGCCTAGGGGGCATTCTTTCCATGGCCATCAATCTGCTTCGGGGGTTGTTGTTTGTTTGGGCTGTGCTGTGGCTCTCATCTATCCAGGGCTGGTCACAGGGTTTTGAGAATCTCAGCTCTCTGCAACCAGCCTTCATCTGGGATGACAACTTTGACAAAATTCTTTCCCAAATATTTCCGTCCTTTGCAACAACCTCTGCCCCTGAATTGACATACATGTTTCCAAAATCCAATTACCCATGTTAACTAGGGACTCTAGCTGAATAAATGATTTCCATCAGTGTTTAGGAAACTTTAACCATAATAACTTCATCATAATTAATAGCTCTAAATTAATCTGCAGAGCCTTTCCCTAGAGTTGCCCAGAAGAATACAGCTGACTTCCCTAACAGCCTCCCCACAGACTGCACTCCACGTTTCCGAGGCAGCTCCCAAGCATGAACACATGGGGAAGGCTGTCGGAGTCAGGGATGCAGCAAAGGGCTGCATGTGGCTGTGCTGGTAGAGTGATCCACCCAGCACCCGTGAGGTCCTGGGTTTGATCCCCAGGTATAATGGCACACATTCATGCAGAGGCTGATCAAAAGCTGAGGGCCAGTTTGAGTGACACACAATACTTATTAGATGGCAGCCTGGCCTAGACATTCTGTCTTTAAAAAAAAAAACAACAACAAAACAAACAAACAAAAACCAACAGAACACCATACCCCAAAACAAAACAACGAACTGAAGGAAAACAAGATGGCCGTGGTCTACAAACTGGATGGTCATTATAGTCACCCCAAGTGAAGGCTTCTGCATCTCTGCCCCTCCTAACACCCCACTGAAATGCTGTCCATGTCCTAGAATGCCATTCAAGGTCACTGTCCTCTCTCTCAAGGGCTTTGAGAGGTCATAGTTAGACCAGTGCTTCCTACTCTTCTGAGTTGACACAGCACCTACATTCTGTCTCTATCGGGGTTTTAGTTCTCATTTTCCAGCTGGGTTACGTGCCCCAGCCCCCAAACAAAAAGTTTCTAGGGCACTGGGGCTCTGAAATATCTCCCCAGAAGCTGATATATCTTTTATAATGGACTTATTACCAAGATGTTTTAAAGCAGTAAAGTCTTCATTTGTACCCTTGACATAATTTTAGACAGTTATTACAGTTTCAGTCAAGGGACACAATAACCCATGAATGCCCCATCTCAAAACAGCTCACACACAAGGACAGTATTAATGTTTCTGAAGATCCTTGACCCCAGCAAGCAGGCTCTCACCTACCTCTTCAAATACTCTTCCAGGGAGTTCAGAATAAGCACACGGCAGGGAAATGCCACCCAATGGCCCCCATGAAATCACATCTTACTAACCTAGCATGCTTATAATACGCCACCCCTGTCCCTGAAGCTCTCTACCTGACCTGCAGGAGTCTGCCTGGATGGTCTCTTCCCTGACATGATCCTGAGTGCTCACAGCGCCTTGGAGAGGGAAGGCCTTGTGAATGCTGTACATTTCAGAGATTTCCTGAAACTCTTGGGTTGTCTACTTCCTGAGTCTGAATGCTCCTCCCACTAGGATGGAGTGTTTCAGTTCAGAAAAATTTGCACACCCAGGCTGAAATTCGTAGCTTTGACATTGAATTCTCAGCTCTTGTTTTTGTTTTAAACTGGGAGCAGCTGTGGCTGCCTGGGACTCAAGACTGTTTCACTGTGTTGCTGGGTTCTAGGCACAGACCTGTTTGTTGTTGTTATTTGTCTTACTTTTTAACTTATATTTTACTGAATTAATTCTAGTATACTTTTAGAATCAGGGTTCAACACAAGGACCATATTTAAGGGCAAAAAATGTCTCAGTCTGGCAAATACTTGCCAGGAAAGCCTCCATGCTCCAGAAAAATCCCGCATGGACAGTTCCTACCTGAGTCTGTAGTGGCAGAACTGAGCCATAAGATTAAGCACCAAGCCCCAATGTGCCTCCCACCCGTCAAAAGCTACAAAGCCACGAGCCCCGAGTGCCACAGTGCGCAGTGTCCACTCCCTCAAACTGTGGCCCTTCGGTTGCTCTGGTTCAAAGCGAGTCTGCTTCTGGGAGCTCCTGTGTGCTCCCTTATCTCCATGGCTTCCATCAACCCTGATCTAACATGTCAAGTGCCTTCTCTGCTGCGTCTTGACCAGCTTTTAGTGACACATTGGCCCCATCCCAGTCACAGTCTCAATCCTCGTGCATTGCCCGGCTACCTCTTTATCTGATGCTGTAACTTCACTAGGAGCATAAGCAAGAGTGCCCCAACAACCCCAGAAGAGCAGACACCCCAGCCAATAGAAGATGGAATTAGAAGCACTGCAGGGGACATTTTCACGTGCTAGACGATATCTTAAGTGGCTCCTTTTCCAGAATTTCTTTCTGTAGCTGAAAAAAAAAAAAAAAAAAAAAAAAAAGATTCTTGGAATCCTTTCTGTCAACAAAATTGAAGAAGTTTTGGACCTGGGTGAGGGCATGTCCCCATCGCGGCAGGCCATCCTCCCACACTGCTGATTTCCACACAGCAGCCTGCACAGAGCCACTACCGCTCTGAAAGGTGGGAATAAAAAGTGTTGGGGTGAGTTGCTTCGAATGGAAAAGAAGGAAATGGCAATGCTTTGGTGTAGGGTGTGTTTCTGAGATTGGGAAGGTAGGAAGTGGTGTTGCTATTATAAGAAAGGTTTGCAGACTGGAGATCTACAATGATCAAGAAGATACTGAAATTAAGAGTTGCTAGCCAGGGCACATAAGAAGAGACTAAGGCTGGAAAGGTGATGGATAGCTCAGAGGTTTGGTATACTTACTGCTTTTGTAGATGTCTGTAGTTCAGTTCCCAACACTTCAGTTCCCAGCTTATAACCTCCTATAACTTCTGCTCCAAGAGATTCAGTGTCCTCGTCTGAGTTCCATGGGCACCTGAGCTCACTGCACATACCCCCCCCACACACACAGACATGACACACACATGCACACACTCACATCCACACACCGACACACGCACGCACCAACACACACACATGCACTAGAACAGACACACAAATGTGCACATGCATACACACACAGTCTATAGATTTGTGCACATGAGGGACTGCTCGGTGTGGCTCCAGGCAGGAAGCATTGAGCCATAGCTGGGCAGCCTGCTCTGCCTTACAGGACCTGTGTCATCTGCTTTTTGAGGAACCCCGGGAGTAAGGAGCTCGGGCTGCCAACTCCTGGACAGTAGGAAGAAACTGAACTTACAGGCATTAAGAAATATGACCAAAGACACAGAGGGCTGGGACTCACACTCAGAAACAAGAATCTGATGGCAAGGGCACACTCTCCATTGCTGTGAGAAGGATGACCACAGAATAGCTAAGATGTGCATATTCACCTGGCATGCTTGCTGGGGCATATCTGCTGTCCCTTACCAAGTCCACTTCTTCAGTGTCCGGCTAACACGTTCCGTTCGCCATCTCCACCTGCACACTGCGGTGACCCAGACTGCTGGCTGTGACTTGGTGGAGATGTCTCCGTGGAAGCCACTGTGCAGACCTTGCTGTTAACTTATGCTCAAAACCCTGGCTTCCACACCACGGGAAATGCCCTTGCCTCTTCAGATAAGATGGAAATTAAGCCCCGGTGGAAATCAAAAGGGGTTTATGCTGGATAAAAGTAGCACTCTTCTTTCTCAAAAATTCCATGAACTTTACTGTCAGTTTGACTTCTGGAAACTTCTCGTGAAACTCATCTACTTTCTGAGCTGGACCGACCATTCATCAATATGATCACTTTATGTTTCCATCTCTTCCAACAGGATTTTTGCAACCCAGGGCTCGGGATTATTGCCTAACAGCATTAACAGCTAATAAATTAGTCTCCTCCTTGTTTTTTTTTTTTTTTTTTTTTTTTTTTGAGCAGGGCTAGCAGCATGAGACCTTGTAGGATTGGGGGAGGGGCCTCAGAGGTTGATTCTCTGTGTGAACTATGAGGTCAAAGGTCAAGATTCCAACAGGAGAGCCATGTTGCCTTGGGAGGAGGGACCTGAAATTAGTCTAAAATATTTCAAACCAAAGTAATTCAGAATTTTCTAGTTTTCAGAGAAACTATGCGCTTATACTTACACTCTATAATATTCTCTAGAAATCTACAGTTCCATTCCCTAATAAAATACATATTCATATGCCCTCATCTAAATATATAAATATTTAAACTAAGTGACGTAAGCATAGAAAATGGTCTAACATCCATTCAGGTCAGCTTTGATTCAGACAGTCTTTGGGTCAGATCAGTCTTTGTCATCAAGTGAGTTTTCAGATCTTTTCATTTTCAATGTTTTTTGGATGTGGGAGTTTATCTGGAGGAGCTTACGGGACCTGCGGTGAGGAGGGTCTTCCAATGTTATTGCGGCTAACACATGCCTATGGGATCCTAAGAGTCTGCACAGGAGGTGGAGTTTGTGGCTACATGTTAAGAGAGGAAACACCCAGGTAAATTCCAGAATTGTCTGAGGTTCCAGAGCAGGTTCCAGTACGGTCTCAGGTCTGATGTATCCTGTTCCAGACCTGGGCTCCAGCCACCAAGGTGTCCTAAGAAAAGAACCAGCGTGGCATCCCATCCTTGAGTGCAGGCTCCTGGCTACCTCTTTTGGAGCTGTCCTGAAGTAGCATCATCTGTGAGGGGTGTCAGGAGGGCACAGCCCCCTGCTTTTACCGGGGCCTCTCTAGTTGTCTTGCCAAAGGCATTTTTAGAATAGTTTTAGTGCCCCAGACATTCTTAGGGCAGTCATTTCCTTCCCTTCCCTTCCTCCTCCCTAGTGTTGCTCTGAGGCACCCCTGAAAGGCTGTTTATTGCCTTTGGCTGACTCCACCTTTCTCCCTCTCCAGCCCTGAGCTTATCTTCTCTCTGCCAGGGGACTAACCTTTGTGCCTTTCCTCCTGCAATTTCACGGGGGAGCCTTCTACCCGGATGGCTACACATGCTCCTGGCTGTGATTGTGGAGAAATTGCCCTTTGGATGGAACATGTTCAAGAAGTGTGTGAATGCACTGAGCTACTGAATTTCCCTCTGCCCGTGCTCTTTGGCAGGGCTGGGATGCACCCCCCCCCATAGCGGGCTGGAACGGGGGCTCCGGGTACAATCCAGGCTCATATGCCACTTAGGCAGCTTTGCCTGACACAGAGGAAACCTGGGGCCCACTGGGGATCACAGGGTTCTGTCCCAGCCTCAGGATAAACAGGCAAGTAAAGGTCGCTGGAGAGGAGCTCGTGACTCCCACCCCTCCCAGAGGATGTAAAAGCAGTTGCTGTTGCTGGAAGAAACATTGCCTTCTGTGGAGCCTCTGCCCAGTTGCTTGTAAATTGCCCATGTTTCTGTAAATAGCCTTCACCCTAATTAAACACATTGGTTCACCAAGAGACTTGGGCAGAATCATTTGTTTGGTCTGTTGTTGATGCCCTTTACTCAGGGAAATGGCATTTGTTTATCTCCCCAGGAAAGGGCCATGCAAGAAGGTTTTCCTTCCCTTCCTAAGGTATGTCATGGAGTCACCCTGAATTACTGTGAGAAGGAAGATGGCTATGTGAGAAAACCCCAGGAGCATCCTGCTCACACACTGCTCTCCTCTCCCCTCCCAGAAGTCCCATGCTTTGGTGTTGCAGTGGAATGCTGGGTGAAGACTCTCCACCACCAACGTTCCTACACCATCATCTGTGTGCTCTCGACTACCGAATGCAATCCATTTTGGACCAAACAGGAGCATCATTCAAGAGAAATGTACCCATCAATCAGCAAGGCGGGGACTAGAGCCCATGCTCCGTGCCAGGATGACCAGTCCTCCTGGTTCACCAGACACTCACACTTCTTTCTTAGAACACCTCTCAGACACTGGCCCGTCAGAGAAATTGGTATTGGTTAAGTCTTATCCCTTTGTTAGCTACAAGTATGTTTTGTGTGTTACACTTTTGCACAGCAGAGGAGAAACTCCACACTCTCAAACATTTTTAAGCCAGTGGAACCTGAAAATTCACAGACTGTTTCCTGAGCTGGCTTGCTTTGCTTTTTATTAGCTTACTCCAATCTGATGTGTCAGCTGATGCTGGCTCTTTTGAGGTAGGACACATGCTTTCAAACTGACTGGGAGTGAATTCAACACTGCTAATATAGAGAAGTTCCACAGAGTTCTGACTGACTCTTGGGAGTAGCTTACAATCCATCAGACTTAATCCTCTATGTTTGAAAATTTTGGGCCTTCTGAAACACATTAGAAGGAACTTTAGTTGCAGAGCACAGATGGAGCGGAAGGGCTACACAAACTAAAACATCAAATGGCGCTATTAATCCAAATATCTTACCACAGTGGCTGTTTCTTTTGGAAGAGAAAGAATAAATCCCAAGGCTCACTTGGCCTGAAATATGCAGGTACTCAAGGCAAGTGATTATTGCTCCCTCTGGTTCAATCTATAACAAATGTTTATTGCATGCTTAATATATGCTTGTCATAGGTGTTGGCTATTGACATAAATTATTTTGAATGAGAGAAAATGGCTGCCATGCTTCTGGAGCTTTAGTCTAGTGGAAAGGGTGTTTTCGGTCAGAGCTTTGAAACAGAAAGCCTGGCGCCCTGGGCATACTTGTTGGGAAACCAGACCTAACCTGAGGAAGGCATGTGAGCAGAAACCTACAGGTGAATTTAACCAGGTTCAGACTTAGAGAAACAGTATTCTAAAGTGGGGGGTGGGTGGGCGGCTGGGCACATGAGAAAGGGCTCTGAGTTGAAGACAGGACTTAGCCCACATTGAAAGCAGAAACAGGGTCGCTGGGCTGCTGAGCTGACAGGCACTGCAGTGAGTTCATGGTCTGCAGTTGGAAAGGATAGCACTATTGAAAAATCCACAAGTGGTCAAACCTCTTTAGTATCATCATCACAGCACAGCCTTGAGCCAAGTCCTTCCAGTTGATTCCAATCATACCTCAGCCTTACTGTTCCTGGAGGACACCGACTGACACAGATACTGGCCACCTCCTTGGGCTATGACTGGGGCTTAGAATGTGAGCAGGCCAGTCAGGGCAGTGGGGGTACAAGCCAGGTTTCTTGATCTTAAGTTCAAAGCCCTTGCCACGTCTCCTCTGTTACTGTCATCCTAAGAGCACGGTTTTCTTCTCAAGTCTCCCAGAGCTCGTCTTACGTTTGCCAACCAGAAGTGTGCGTTTCTCTCTGACCCTTGATGCAGCAGCAGTGTCGGAGCTGGGTCCTTCACCACACGAGCCCTAGCGACTGTCTGCCCCTTCCCAGTGTCTGCAAGCGAGTTTGTGGGTGTCCTCCAGAGGACTCAAAGGAATCACTTGTATAATCGTTATCTTTGTCTCCCTCCCATACAGTCTGTGGAGAGCAGTATTCATGTTGTTGACAACCATCACTTCCATCCTCTGAAGTTACACTCCTCGCTAGAGCCCGGTCCCTGTTTATGTCCTATGGTCATGCGTGACCCAACCAGACCTTACTATGTGGAGATAGACTCTTGTCACTCACTGTCTCAAAATAGGTGTCAGGAACCACCAGCGTGTCTCTGAAACCCAAGTCACATGAAAGCTTTTGAGAATAAGATTTGAAAAATGAACACATAGAAATATCAAAAAGAATCCAGCCTTTATCCTGATGTATCCCTCTAAGGAAACCCTGGCATGTTTTGTCCTTCTGAGAGAGACAGATGGGGGCCACTGCAGTCTCTGGCTGGAAAGGGTCGCCTGCCAGGCTTTCTTGGGAATATGTGTCACTTTGTAGTACCCCCATTTTCCTCCCCAATAAAGTAATCATTTGGACGGGTTTGAGATGAACAGAGTAAATCAGTGCCAGATGGCCAAGCTCAACTCCTCAGCAAAATGGCTGAGTGCTGCCTAGGGCAAGAAGCACCCCTGCACTTTGGGAAATCAGGGAGCACCCCAACAATGTTGTCAAGTCATTTGAAGCCACAGGGGTGAGGCTGGGCTTTCATTCTCATGGTGTCTATGGAGATGTCATCAAGAAAGAGTGCTAGAAGGCCTGGGAACATTCTAGCTTCTGGAATCACTAGTTAGCCATGTTTTGCAAACAGCTTTCTGCCATCATTCAGTGTCTCCAGACTGGATTCAGGAGAGCTGAACCATGTGAGCATTTCCTAATAAACCCAGAAAATGGAGGCAAAAGTGAGTAGTTCCAAGCCATTATCGTATTCTTAGTACACTGTCAGAGTAAGTATCACCCTTACGTTTAGGGCCAATGTGTGTTTCAATTACTCATACAAACAAGTTGATGTCCATATAAAATAGACCTTTATTAAAAAGTGAGAACGACTCCTCTCAAGAACAGATTCAATTGCTAAAGTAAGACAGAACCATGAATACAAAAGTGCTATTAAGAAATGAGGTTGGTTCCTGCACAAAACACTGATAGTGCAGATGCTAAAATCAACAATTAATAAATGGACATCTTGAAACTGAAAAGCTTCAGTAAAGCAAAGGACACCATCAGCAGGACAAAATGGCAGCCTAGAGAATGGGAAAAGTTTTTTACCAACTCCACATCTGACAGGAGGCTAATATTCAAAATACATAAAGAACTCAAGAAACTAGACATCATCAAACTAAACAATCTAATTAAAAAAATGGAGTACAAATCTAAACAGACAATTCTCATTAGAAGAAACTCAAATGTCTGAGAAACACTTTAAAAATGCTCAATATCCTTAGCCATCAAGGAAATACAAATCAAAATGATTTGGAGAGTCCATCTTAACACCTGTCAAAATGGCTTGGATCAAAACCAGAAGTGACAGCTCATGCTGGTTGGGTGTGGGAGCTCACACAGGGTGGAGCGGCATTCATGGAGCCTGCTTAGGTCCCTACATGTATGTTATATTTATTGGCACGCTGTTTTGTGGGACTACTGACTCTGACTCATTTGCCTACTCTTGGGAGCCCTTTCCTCCTACTGGATTGCCTCATCCAGCCTTGATGTGAGGGTCTGTGCCTGGTCTTGATGTATATTGCTGTGCCATGTTAGGTTAATATCCCTGGGAGGCCTGCTTCATAGGGTGGAGATGGAGAGAGGGAATGATCTAGGGGAAAGAGGAGGTAGAAGGAACTGAGAGGAGTGGAGGAAGGAGAAGCTGTGGTAAGAATGTATTGTATGAGAGAAAAATACACCTACCAAGGGAGGGAGGGAGGAACGAGATTGATGATAGATCAAGCAGTGCGGTATTTGCATGCGGGCACAAGTTAGATCTCCAACAATCCACGTTGTTGTTTTTTAAAGTTTTTATGGCACATGTAATCCCAGGCTTGGAGAAGCAGAGACAGGCAGATCCCTGGGATTTGGGCTTGTTGGCCATCTACATAGCCTACTTGGCAAGTTCCAGGCCAGTGAAAACCCTGTCTCAAGAAAACAATATGGATGGCACCAAAGTTCGCACACACACACACACACACACACCACCTTGAGGAGTCTTGATGTAACCCTTGTAGACTGAGATCAGTTTGCAGAGGTATGGCAATCGAGAGGTTAATTAAGTGGTTGCAACCTATGTGGCTGATTAGGTGAAGCAGCAAAAATACTCCGCTGGAAAGCAGATCAGCGAGACCAGATGTACACAGGGCTGTGGCTCCACATGGGTGGAGAAAGAGCTACATCGCAGACTTGGTGTGTTCAGAGTGGCGGCCCCTCCATCCAGACGTAGCCCATGGGGTCTCCTCCAGCTGCCATTTGCTTTCTCCATTCATATCTATCTCTTTCCAGCTCATTCTCACCTGAAAGCTTTAGAAACTGTTGGGTTTTATGAATGGCTGTACAAACGAAGCTGTCCTCTAAACACCTCTAAATACCAAAAGGAACTCTGAAGGACACTGGGCACTCTTCTGCCCAGGTTGGCATTAATTCCGGCATTAATTCCTTACATTCCCTACAGCTTCAACCACAAACAGGGTAGACAGAACAATCCTCCTTCAGGAAACAAGAGAGTTCTTATATTTTAGTAACACCTCTATGAAATCAAATGCTAAAATCTCTCTTATGGGAATTTCCTATGAAAATACATGTTTTGATTGATTTATATTTCCGCTGCTATGGGGCTCCCCCCAACCCCAACAACTATATTATGGTGTATTTGGTTTTACTTGGTTTTGTTTTCTTTTGGGTTTTTGGCCAAGCCATGAAAACAAGTAAGTTATTTTAGGAAACAAACTGCGGCATTGAGTATTTTCTCTATATTTTGTGCTACTGTTTGAATATTATTTGTATCCACCAAAATCATATTGAGGTTTGATGCTAATTTTAACAAAGCAGAGAGGTGTTGTCACCTTGATACAACCTGGACTTACCTGGATTTGGCCTGTGAACATGTCTCTAGGACATTGTCTTAATTAAGCCCTTGATTTGGGAAGACATGTCCACTGTGGGCAGTACCATTCCCTAGAGGCCCATGAACTATATGAATGGATCAGTCAAGCTGAGCACAAGCCAGCAAGCAAGCATGCATACATCCATTTCTCTGCTCCCAGCTGAGGATATGACCTGACCAGCTGTTTTAAGCGCCTTTCCCCAACAGTTCCCCAACAGTTCCCCAAGGTAAGGGGCTGTAACCTGGACTTAGGAACTAAAACAAACCCTTTCTCATGGCATGTCATCACATGAATGTTTTTCTCCAGAGATTGACTTCTGACTCACAAGAAACTAACAGTTACCCCTAGTGGGTTCCATAAAAATAAACCCTGTCCTCCATGGGTCTCTTTCACGCTTGTTTCTTATATACATACCCACCCTTAACTCATTCACACATACCCACCCTCAACATACACACTCTCCTGCCCTGGGAAGCCATCTACCCCTCAGACAGCTACCTGATCTTGCTCCTTGGTTCCAGAACTGTGAGGTAAACGTGTCTCTTTTCTTCACAACTTACCCAGCACAAGTGTTTCTTTATTTAAAAAACAAACAAAATAAAAACACCAAATGCATCAAGACGTCTTTCCTGCCTCTTCTGATCATGCCCGTATCTCTATGCCACTTGCTATGTGGCAGCGTGTTTGCTTTTGCTCATGCCCTCTGCTGGGAACACAGTTTCTACATCTACTCTTCCTCCCCAGATCCCAGATGATGGCCATTTTCTCCCCCCTCAGGTGTGCAGGATGATTCTTGGTATTACCTTAATTTGCATTTTATAACTCATGGTGTGACCTAACACCTTCATTGGCATTTCTTGTCATACTCATATTGCCCATACCTTTCACACACCTCACTATTGAACAGTTTTCTTCTGTGGCGTTCATAAGATGTCTTCACATATAGCATTTAAGAGGCTAACCCTTACCCAACCCTGGAAGTTGCAGGTACCTTGAGGTTTCTTAAAAATCCATGCTGCCTTGCTTTTTTTATATATAATATTTTACAAATGCATCCATTTTTGCAATGTCATTTTTAAGTGTATGGCCTCTGTTTTTGATGGCCTTCCCACTCACTCATATCTTATTCTAGAATTTTATCATTCAATTTTTCCCATTTATACACCAACTCATCTGGAATTGATTTTGGTATATGACTTGAGGAAGAGATTAAATTTCTTTCTTGCCAAATGGTTAGCCAAACATTCCCACAAAATTTATTGGATAAACTATCCTTTCCCAGGTGATTTATGATGTCAACTTTACACTAAATACACAGTTCTAAGTCCTACTTGGTAATATTATTTTATTATTATGTCCTGTGATTCTTTATTAAAAATTTTATTTACTTACTTATTTTATGCATATGGGTGTTTTGCCTGCACATATTTGTGTACTATCTGTTCATGCCTGCTGTTTCTGAAAGCCAGGAGATGGTGGATCATAGAAGTGAAGTTATAAATGATTTTGAGCCATCATATGATCTCTGAGAATTAAACCTCGGTCCTCTAGAGGTGTTCTTAACCATCTCTCCAGTCCTTTATAATTATCAATGCTCAGTAAACTGCATGATATTTTTTCTAGATTAATATTAAACTTGCTTTTTCAAATCCTTCCTCAGATTTCATAAAATTTCAACCTGTTTCTAGTACTTTAAGATAGATGTATCATTCTAGTTAACCTAACATTTATTATCTGTATGTTTGTCTATCAAATAAGTAGCATCTAATTACTTGCCTATCTATCAATCTATTATCATCCATTTATTTGTTCATTATATATCTATTTAGCTAGCTATCACCCATCTGGGCCTTCTTTCACTCATAAGACTTTAATATTTGTGATTCAGCTAAGCCACAGAAATTATACTTACTCTTTGTCCATTGTCACACAGCCAATATTTTGAGTCGGAATTTAAACACAAGTCAGACTGGTGGTGTCTTAGGGTTCTATTGCTTGATTAAACATCATGTCCAAAAAATAAGCTGGGGAGGTATGATGGTTTAAATAGTCATGGCCCCATACACTCATGTGTTTGAATTCTTGACCCACAGTGAGTGGCACTATTAAGAAATGTGGCCTTGCAGGAAATGTGTCACTGTGGGGGCAGGCTTTGAGGTCTCATATGCTCAAACTACTCTAAGTGTGATACACATTTTACTTCCTGTTGCCTGTGGATCAAGATGTAGGACTCTCAGCTCCTTCTCCAGCATCATGTCTGCCTGCATGCCACCATGTCCCACCATGATGATAATGGACTAAACCTCTGAAACTGTAAGCCAGCTCCAATTAAATACTTTCCTTTATAAGAGTTGCTGTAGTCATGGAGTCTTTTAACAGAAATACAAACTCTAACAAAGATAGGAAGAAAACATTTACTAGATTTACACTTCAACATTGTGGTTCATCACTGAAGGATGATGAACCACAGGACAGAAACTCATACAGGGCAGGATCCCAGAAGCAGGAGCTGATGCAGGGGCCATGGATGGGTGCTTCTTGCTATTGCTCACTCACATTGCTTTCTTATAGAGCCCAGGACTACCAGCCTAGGAATAGCCCCACCCACAATGGGCTGGGCCCTCCCCAGCAATCACTAAGAAAATGCAGATTTGCCTACAGTTTGACTCTATGAAGGAATTTTCTCAACTGAGGCTCCCTTGTCTCTGATGACTCTAGCTTGTATCAGTAGACATCAAACTAGCCAGTATACATGGCAAAGCATAGAAACTTAGAAGTGATTTTATCTTGTATAAATTCTTCAAATGATTTTAGACAATTACAGAACTGAGTCATAAAGCAACAGATTTGACAGACTGTGACTGCAGAGACTCAGACTCTGTCTGTGAGTGTGACTGCAATGACGTCTCTAAGGGGTTTCAGCTATCCTTCAATAGTAGCTGAACAACTTTCAATGACTCATCCTAACACATCATAATAGATATCTTGATTCTGTCTTTTAGTGAAATAACAAAGCATTTGTTTTCAATTAAAATTTTGATTTTCATTAAAATTAAGTTTTACTGCAAAGCCTAAAAATGCAAATAACTACCTGGAGCTGTCTGAATTAGCCTACTTATGAATACTATAAGAAAATCACAAGAGGTTCTGTTACTATTGTTATTACACTAATTATTATACTATTTGATATTATATATCATATTTGATAATATCTTTTTCATATACCCATTTGATTCCATTTTACAGACACAGGGTGTTAGCATTCATGGAGGTGCTAATAAGAGAACACTAATCGAAGTACTTGCCTGCTACCCTAAGTCACAAACAGCCCCTCACCAAGAACATTGGGCTAACCTGACCTGCACTTCCTCAGGACACTGAGTCAGGAAGATTGCAAGTTCCAGGCCAGCCAGTGCAACTTGGTGAAACCGTGTCTTAAAAAAAAAATAAGATAAAAAGTAAAAATAAAAGAGGGTTGAGGGGGGTGGCTCCATAGGTAAACTACAACCTGTGTAACCGTGAGGATATGAATTTGGATCCCCAGCACCCACACAAAAGCTTGACCTCAGCACGGGACTGAATGGAGGCAGCAAAGACTGGGCAGCCAGTTTAACTAGAACGGCTAGCCTCAGGCTCTATGAGACACTCTGCCTCAGAAAAAGGCATCCAGCACTAACCTCTGACTTCCACAGACCAACACATAGATGAGTATACACACACACACACCACACATACACATGCACACACACACACCACATACATACACACACACATACACACGCACACACACACACCACACACATACACACACCACACACATGTACGCACACACGTGCACACACACACCACACCACACACACACACATACACACTACACATACGCGCACGCGCACACACACACATACACATGCACACACACACCACACCACACACACACACACAGGGCTCGGGATGTAGCCCAGTAGTACAGTGTTTTCCCAGCACTCAGATGGCTCTAGGTTCAGTCCTTACTACTACTGGCCACTGAGAAGATTAAGCAAATAAAATCCGCTTTCAGATTAAAAACAAAACAAAAAACCTAAAGCACTTCCTTGTGTTTTAGACTAATGTCAGGGTCAGAGCAAAACGGAGCAGAAAGAACAGAGTTTCCAAATACTTCCTGCCTCGGCTCACATACAATCTCTGCCTCTGTCACTATCCCTTATCAGAGCCATATGCTAGTTACAATCAAAAAAGCCAATGCAGACAAACCATTACTACCCAAAGTGCAGTTTCCTGGTGGCTTTCCCTTTGCTGTTATTCCTTCTGTAGGTTTCATACATGCACAAGCATGCAACCCAACGCTACAGCACCATGTGCCCTCACTGCTCCAAGCAGCCTTCACCAGTCTGTCTTTGCCACTTTCTTTCCCAGAAAACCATTTACTGGACTCATACGATTTGTAGCCTTTACAGACTTGTTTTTTTTTTTTTTTTCTTCACTTAGTAATATGAGTTTGAGATTCTAGCATGTCTTTTCATGTCTTCATAGGCCAGTTCATTTTAAGTGCTAATCCGCCGTTGCTCGTATGCATCACTGTCTGTTTACCAATCCTTCACTTACTTTGGGTTGCACTGGTTGCTTCCAAGTTCTGGCAATTATGAACAAGTGTATAAATACCGCCATGCAGGTTTTGTGGGGGACATAGTTTTCAAGATATTCATATATCTATCAAGGAACATGGTTGGTGGATTATTCAAACACATTTGAGTTTAAAAGCAGCTGCCAAGCCATTTCCCAATATGTCTGTACCATTTTGCAACCTTACCAACACTCACTCAAGACTCTTGTTTCCCCCTAGCCTTGCCATCATTTGGTGATATTTTCACCACTTTAAAAGTTTTGCCGTAGTGAATTTTCCAAATGGCATATAATGTGGAGTATCTGAATTATAACTAACATCTATCTTTTGGCTCAGAAAAACTTTCATATCATTTATCCCTATTTTAGAAAAGGTTGTACTTTTACCTGCTGGTGAGATTTTTTTATAGATATCTTTTACAAGTATTTTTTACCACCTGTAGCTTTTTTTCATTTTCCTGGCAATGTCATTTGCGCAAGAGTTTTTAAGTTTTTGATGAGTCACAGCTTATTTTTTGTTTATGTCACAGGTTATACCTTTGATATCATATCTAAAGCATATCTAAACCCAGAACCAGCCAGAATTTCTCCTGTGTTATCGTCTAGAAGCTTAATAGTTTTACATTTAAGTCTATGATTCATCAAATTGAATCTTATGAACACATAATGTCTGTGTAATGAATTTGTTTTGCATGAGGATAATTGCTTGTTCCAGAATCATCTGTTGAAAAGAATTATCTCTTCTACATTCTATTGCTTTCACAAAATTGACAGAAATCGCTTGACTGTACTCCTAGTCCTAGCTTTCCTGTTCTGTTTAATTGATCTTTCATTCATTTGTCACTAATAACACACAGCACCTTGCTTATAATGTTCTGAAGTCTGATGGGATCAGCCTTAACATTGTTCCTCCGCCCTTCAGTATTATACTGCTTCTTCTGGGCCTTTACTCTTTTCATTGTCAATTTCAGAGTTAGGAGTGTTTTTGATGGCCACAAAATAACTTGCTGGGATTTTGATTGGGATTATGTTGTACAGATCAAGTTGGAAAGAATTTACATCCAGAAAAATTTGAATCTACTATTCATGAACATGTATGTAATGTCTCCCCAAGTGTTTAATCATTCATTTTTTCTTTCAGGGTTTAAAAATGCTCTTTGTATGTATGACTTATATTTTGTTACATCAGTATGGATTTTGATGGTCATTTACTTTGAAAGTATTTCAGAACCATCTTGGTGATAGGTCCTCTCCTAGGTATAGGTGATCCTGTGGGAATTGGTGATAGTTCCTCTCCTAGGTATAGATGACCTGTGGGAAACTCACACACATTTGGTGCCTTTCCTCATAACAGTTCACTTAAGTGAAGCATGTATACACTGAAATAACCAAAATAATGTGAAATTTGACTGTGACATCACTATAAAGAAGGCATAGCCCTACAAGATTATATAATAAGAGAAGGGGACAGCTGATGGCTTGAAGAGAGGGGGAGTAGAAAACAGCTAGATACATTCCATCATCGTGCTTGCCTTTTCTACTGGAGAACATGCACTGTGGTGGTGGTGGTTTGGTTGGACAAACTTTCTTTGAATGCTTCTCTGCTTCCTTGTTTGTGGTTAATAATGGTGTCTACTGTAAAGAATGTCCATGAAATTAAACCTTGCTTGTAAAACATTTATCACAGTGTTTAACACTCTGGGATGGATAAACATTACCTGTCAAAGAATGAGGCCTGTTATCAATAAAGGATAACAGTGTTTCTCAACCTGTGGGTCAAGACACTTTCATAAAGGGTGCATACGACCATTGGAAAACACAGATATCTACATTATGGCTCATAACAATAGCAAAATTACAGTTATAGGGCACAATGAAAATAATTGTATGGTTGAGGGCCACCACGACAGGAGAAATGGTATTAAAGGAGGATCACAGCATCAGGAAGGTTGAGAAACACTGGTGTAGGAGCTGGAGAAAGGGCTCATCAGTAAAGGCCCTACACTCCTTCCAAGGACTGGAGTTTGGTTACCAGCACCTGTATCAGGAGCTCACAGCTGGAGGGGAATGTGACGCATCCAAGAGCCACACACACGCCCTAACACCCCCATACAGACACATGCACATGAGATAACTTAAGCGACAGTATTTAGAGTTTCAAGCCATCATCAAATAGACCAAGTCAGAATACTTCAAAGACAAAGCTGTCTTCCTACCCTGCTGTTTCTAAAAGCAGGGAGAATATATTCAGCTTGAATAAATAAGCATTAGGTCATAAAAAGTACAATGACCATTATTTGTCCTTTGGTAATCCCTCCCCTGTACGTAGACCTACTTAGGATGCTTGGTGTATATTACACAGCAGAATATTCTCTAATGTCCTCATTAGGCCTCTCCTAAAACTCTAAAGGAATTTGGAAGCCAATCCTGCTGTGAGTCCCTAATGGTACTTGTGAAAGTTGGAATTTTGTGTTTTTATATTGCAATGAAAATATAGAAGAAATTATCCTGTATCAGTTTTGAAAT
The DNA here is from genome assembly GCF_943737965.1 of Phodopus roborovskii. Taxonomy (NCBI): domain Eukaryota; kingdom Metazoa; phylum Chordata; class Mammalia; order Rodentia; family Cricetidae; genus Phodopus; species Phodopus roborovskii. The sequence goes on from NW_026126563.1 coordinate 12,244,418, forward strand.
GTAATTCAGTAACAATAGCCTTCCTATTATTTTTATATGATCTAAAAAAAGATATAAACATGATATTCCTGAATTTTAGCCACTTGGGCCATAGTGGATAATACAAGTATCTAAAATAAATGATATTTTTACCCATCATGTACTCATCAGCAATGAAAATTTGTTTCTGATATTTATACTGCTAATTTCAGTTTTATTTTAAGACTTTATGCATATATGTGTATATGTATTTATCAACTATTCAAATAAATATAAACATAAATTCTTCATATAAATTCTTCAAAATTATTTTTGTGTATGGACCCATAATCATATTGTATTTATTGAGTCTATTGAACGAGCTATATTGTATAAAACTTAAAGCAAAGACTGACCTATTATCTGTCAGCACAGGTCTTTCAAATCCATTCTTGACTTTGTCTCACCTTGGCTTGTGTTGCAAGTGTGTCTTTTTCCAATAATAAAAGTTCAGTACGACATAATACTCTCCTATCTTCAGCTGTCATTTAATAAAGCATCATCCCATGCCTGGTAGCTTTGAAGCCTGGACAGGAGCTCTGATCAGCTTCTCTTCTCACATCTGATTCCGCCACCTCATCTGCTTACAAGCTACGCTCCAAACCTCCCTGGGGGATGAGCACTGACTGAGAATTTGGGGAAAGGCAGAATATAAGAAGCCAAGGACAGAAGCTCTTAGTTAATTGATGCGTATGTGACCTTGATGGTTTGGAGATGACTTCTTTCTTAGTGTCCTCCCGTGAATTCTTCGTGTTTCCTTCTCTACAATCCTCAGTGACCATTACTAAGATCTGTTACTCACAGCTCCTTTCCCTCTGACTCATACCACAATTTCCAAAGGTTTACTGAAGGAATCACCTTGCCTGGAGCCTCCGTGGAATGTTCAATGGAACTATACGCTAGCTGTCTCATCACTGTAACGGAGTGATGTGTGTGACAGTGTCCAGCACAAAGAGGAGATTTCCCTTGCCCGCTGTCTCACAGGGTTGAGTCTGTGGTTGTTCGACCCCATGTGCATCAGCAGAGCTTCACAGCACTGGGGATGTGGCAGGAGCAAACTATTGATGTCATGAAGGCGGGAAGCAGAGGCTGGGATCTGGGGACCAGGGATAACCTCCAGACGCATGCCCTCGGTGGGCTGTTTCCCCTGTGTACATCCAACCACTCAGTGTTCCTAGACTTTCCCTACCTAGGGATGAGCCTGTGGGGACACATTTCGTATTCAAATCACAATGAGGTCCATCCTTTGAGCTTCCTGGTCGGCCCATGGGGAACTAACTCACATATTCTTCTTAGACTCAGCAAACCAGTTAGCCTGTATGTTTACGATCGATTCCTATAGTTGGCCTTGCTGACTTGAAATTCATAATCAGACACAGCCCCTCGCCTTTAATCCTTTTAGGGGCCAATCAAATATCAGTCCTTTCTGATTTTAACCAAAGTACCAACATCAAGCTTTTCAAATGATGATCCTGGACTCTTCATGACTTAAAGCTCTCCCCACCCCCCGGCCCCCATGGAAACCATACATGACCCACTAACTCTCCTGAGACAATAGTTAATGCAGCCCTCTTTAGGCACCATAATTGGTTTGTTTTCTGTGTAGTCTAGAGAAGAGCGGTGAACCAATACTGGGGGGCGGGGGCGGGGGCGGGGGGCGGGGGGCGGGGCTATAGTCTCATAGTCTGTTCCACATACAGTCTAAAAACGAGAGAGCCATACTGCAGACACTCAATAACCACTTTATTTTGATCAGATTTGGATTCTCACAGAAACTGAGTCAATAAGAAAGGTCTCATCTTAACATTGTGTGTGTGTGTGTGTGTGTGTGTGTGTGTGTGTGTGTGTGTGTGTGTGTGTGTGTGTGTATCATGAGCTCGGTCTGGAAGTTCTTTAATTCATTATGATTTAAGTCATGTTTCTTGATAAAAATACATTTAGAAAACACTGCTCTATTGTTTTTCTCTTAAGTATGATGTAAGTTAAGCTATTGGTTTGAAATCATTTTTTAACTATATCAGGAAGAGTATTCTGTATATAATTTAACTTTTATCAGAAATGGATGTTGGATTATGTTGAATGTCTTCTGACATTTATTAAGATGAGAATGAAGTTTGTCTCTTTTGACCTATTGATGTAATGGTGATATCTTAATATTTCCTAATACTGAGTCATGCATGAGTTTCATATAGCAATGTTTTTAATATAATGCTAGATTACATTTTCTTGTATCCTGGGTGATTTTTATCTGTAGTTATAAGTGAGTTTGATGAAAAAGCATTTTGTTCTATCTTCACCAGGATTTTGGTATGAACTAGCTTTTTATAAGAAAAAAAAAAACGAAATATTCCACATTTTATTCCAGTCACAGCCTTTTATAAAGTTTTAATTGAAGATTGATGCATGTATTTAAAAAACATACACCTCGGTTGATTTTCACAATATAGTGATTAATGAGGATCCACATAAAGAAACTTCCCACAATAGTTCATGGCCAACCATAACCACATCCTTGATTTCGGCAGTAAATTTTACCTGCTTTTCATACTCCATACAGCTCTAGATACCTAAAAGAGTATACATATATTCTTTTCTGTTTGTCTTTAACTCAGAATTATGCTGTGAAATTTCATACATGTATATATTATATATCATTTAATCATTCTGAAATTAATATTTTATAATTTCGACGTTCCCTAAATTGCTTATCCATTCCACTAATGGGCATTTAGGTTGTTTTCAACTTGAGGCTATTACAAATGCTACTTCTGTGAATATTGTATTTCTAGCATATGCTCTTTCTTTAAGCATACCCACATATCTCTGCTACAATGGTGAACTACAGTTGCTTGGTTATGGGAAATACATATAGGATGACTACCATTTTTATTTTTAAATCATCCTTTATATTTTCAGAAATATACAATATGTTCTTTGTATTATTTATATGTAAGAAAGTTGGAGTGGATGGGTTAATATCAGACCAACAAACTTAAAAACAAACATGTTGCAAAAAATCAATTTTTGCAGAAGATATAACAAACAAGACCCCAAATAGACAAAGCAAAACTTGACAGAAATGAAAAGATAGACAATTCAAAAGTTATATTTAGAGATTTATATTTATATGTCTAACTTCCAATAATGGAAAGTTAGAAAGAATGGAAGCTTTACTAAAGATTTACAGGAGAGGGCTAGAGAGATGGCTCAGCCATTAAAGGCTAGGCTCACAACCAAAGATATAAGCTTTATAGGAGTAGATCTTTAAGGCAGCATTGGCCAAAGCATTTGTATCTAGGACACTAAAAGTACAAGCGACAAAAATGAACAAGGAAGCAAAACCCCTGGGCAAAGTAGACCTGACCAAAATTAAACATGACAATGCTTCAATAAAGACCATCAAGGAGACAAAATCACAGCACACTGGATGGGAGAAAACAAAAGACACAGCATCACAAAAGGTAGGTAGCTAGAATGTGGGGAAGGCCTGCAACTCAATGATGAGAGAGAGAGGGAGAGACAGAGAGAGACCCATATTTAAATGAACAATGTATCTAAAGGAGACATTCTTCAAAGAAGATACACAAATAGCTGATAATATTGTTCAACGGTATTAGTCACAAGGGGACACACTTCAAATTCACTGCCATAGATATAGAAGAATAAGGACAATGATCCTGGGGAAGTAGACTGGGAAATTAAAGCACCCCCATACTACTGATGGTATATAAATGCACAACACTTTAGAAAATGGTTTGGTGTTACCACTAAAGCTCAAACATAGAATTACACTCTTTTAATATGCAACCAAGAGAAATGGAAATGTTTGTATCATTTTTGGTAGCAAACACTTTACACAAATGACAGTCAAGATGTGAGCGCAACCAAAGTGTCCATCAACTGATAGGTGGGTAAGTAAATATTATATATCCACATAATGGAATATTATTCAGTAATAAAAAATAACAAAGTACTGATAAAATGTTTCATCATTGATGAATCTCAAATACATTATGCCCAGTGAAAGAAGCAGTCACAAAAACCACATATTGATCCTTTGCATAAAAGGCATTCTAGATGAAGCAAAACCATAGAGAAGATAAATTAGTGGGTTGCCTGGGTCAGGGAGGCTTAAGGAAAGGAAGCTGAGAGGTGATTTCCATTGGTATGAGATTTCTCTCATAGATGATAAAACATTGTCAAAATGATCAGGGTGATGATGAGACTCAATTCCTGACACACTACAAACACTCTCAATGGATGGATTCCTTGATACGTGAGTTAGATCTCAATATAGCTGGTGAAACACTAAATTCAATCTTGAACCGACCATTCTGGCTTTCATATTTTAGAGAACTGCTCTTTGAAATGTCCCAAAGAGCTCAGCACACACTTGCTGAGAGGCCAGTAGATGCCTAGAGTAAAGCCCCTTACTAGACAAGTCCAACGAATAGACTTTACCGTCTACGAACACCATGCAGGATTTTGATCTGATGAAGAACAGAGCCGTTCTCTGGGCTAGATGGAAGGAGAAGCACCCCAAACAGTAAGACGAGCCAGCTCCAAGCTGCACTCCCATGTGCATGACTGACACGGACCATCTGATGCCTCCTGTTACTCTGTCAGGCCATTCTTTCCACAAAGTCACAATATTTATTTTAGCGCCAGTGAGTATTGAGTGTGTGTGTACATCTATATAGAGATAAAACACTGCTCTGATAGGAAGATGGAGGCTGTGCAAAGTCACTTCATCGGGACAATCAGGCAGACCTCTGAATGAATGTTTGGACAGTGGGTTGATAGGGCCACGCGATATGAGTTACAGAGAAGCACTGTCTAGTGCTCATAAACCATGATCTATACTTTGCAACACGGACATTATATAAATAATTAATGGTATGCACTAGAGATAGCACTGATGGGAAGACAGAAAGACAGCATGTAGAGAAGTCTGCTCAAATCCTTTGCTCCTTAGGAGGTGGGAGGGGAGCAAGCAACCTGATGCAGTCCATCACAAACTTTGTGGGTACACTTTCTCTCCACTGCCTTGTGGGATGGCTGCTTCTTACTAATCTATGAATGTCATTCCCATGGGCACAATTTTGAAACGCTTTATGTTCCTGCTGTCTATTTGTATGAAAGTCAGTGTGCAAAGAAATTGCCCCAGGAAAGGACATAGTAAGACATAATTGTTTGAACTGCTTAGATGCCAGTGTTTTTCTCAGAAATGTACTCTTCAGGAATAGAGTAAGCTTAATTGGTAAGATATTGACTAGCCTGTGTGTAATTTATCTTTCAACCATTACTCAGTGCTCCCTCAAGTACCCTGTCATCTACCTAGAGAGAAGTACTGGACTGATATTTAGCTCATATCCCCAAGGGCCTCTCCTTTCCCTAATACATATGTATTAATTCCCATTAACCTCATTACAGCAAGAAGTAATGTGGGTACGGAGAGAAGGTCAGACGGCCAGATGGCTGTGAGCATCTGTTACGGTATGTGAGTAACTTCCCATTACTATGCAGCCTTCATTTACTCTATGAGTTCATATTGTGACAGACTCCTTTTTGAGAACTTGTTGACTTTCACTTAGGAATCCTACAAGCAGAGACACAACTACCCTCATATCATCTTCCACACTGGAAAGCCATGGCAGCTATGAGACACCATGGAAAAGCGATGCTCCAAATCAGCTTGTGGTCACTCACAGACATTTATGACCATGGCTGGCCCTGACAATGCACACACTGGAGGTTGGGAATTCTCTCATCCCGTTTCTACACACTTGGACCTTGGTGGGAACTGGAGCAAGCATACTTGTATGAAATCTCAACACCCAGTGATGGAACTAACTCACTTCTGTACTCTCAGCTTAATAAATGCAATGAAGATGAACCAGATGATGACCAACCTTGACACCCAACTTATCCCTTTGAATCTCTTTATGTCCCCAGTGACCAAAGGTCTAAGGATCAAGAAAGAATTTACAGTGACATTTTATATAGGTCTTCTGATTAAGGACATGGTCAGAGGTGCTCTGCCCAAATTTTGAAGGTACGACAACTCTCTGAATGATTGTTCTTCAGTAAAATCACTGGATGATGCTTCCTTAAAAGTATTACCATGGTCCTTTAAATGGTTAAAAATAATCAGTGTTAATTTAAACAGGAAGCAAAGAATAGAAGAGGCATTTTATAATGGTGTTAGGAGTCAGTGAATTGAACATGCATGGACACAATTAATCCTGACGATAGTCTTGAAAGGCACCTAGAGATTAAAGAAATGGATAGAATAATAAGGAATAGACAGGAGACTTAATCACCATATCCTCTAAGCTCTACATGAACATCATGGTACACAAATGACTGTGCTTATAAACATACATCACATACAAAAATAATGAATCATTAATTTAAAACATACACAGTAAAGTTCTAGTTAGCCATAGAAGGAAATCATGTCACTTTCAGGAAAAAAAAATATGGATGAACTGGAAACATCGTGTTAAGCAAAATAAGCCAGCCCTGCCAACAATCTCTTTCCATGTGGAATCAGATCTGAGGAGTAAAAGATGAGCTGTCAGGGATAGAGAAGGCAAAAAGAAACAGGGGCAAGGAGACTGGAAAGGGTAGCAGAGAGGATAAGTATGACCAAAGTACATTAGAAACAGGCATGTTACTGTCATAATGAAGCCATTGCTTTATACAATTGATAGACACTACTTTTACTTTTATAGTGTGTGTATATGTGTATGCGCACATGTGTGAAGATGCCCAAAAAGTCCAGAAGAGGGCATCAGACCGCCCAGGGATGGTCTTACAAGTAGTTCTGAGTGGACCAGCATGGGTGCTGAGAACTGAACTGTGATCCTGTACAAGAGCAGCAAGCTCTGTTAACTGCTGAGCCATCCCTCTAGCTCCAATGATCTGAAAAGTATAACAAAATGCTTGAAGTCGAATTCAAATCCTTTCTTTTTCTTTCATTAAATGGTCTCTTTCTTACTGGATGAATATAAATTATTAGCTAAAAAGAAAGGAAGGAAGGAAAGAAGGAAGGAAGGAGGGAAGGAAGAGAGTGAGGGAGGGAGGGAGAGATTTTTTTCTTCTGTGTTCAGCCTACCTCCTCAAAGTTGGTGCAGGTAGCACCTCCCTAGTGTGGCTGCAGAGTGCAGCTGTCTGGGTCTCTGGGTTATGTAGGCAGAAACAGCAAGTTCTCTCCCAGTTGTTCTTTATCTGGTTTACTGCACATTTCTTTTGCCATTCACTTTTTATTGTGCTAAATTGTGGTGAGATAATAGTTGGTTTGTCAAAGTGCAAAGGCTAAACTTTCTGATAAACTTCAGCTGCTACCAGTGATGGACACCACCCACATGGCCAAAATAACCATGAGGTCACTTCCTGCATGGCGTCCTGCAGGCTTCTCCAGGAATTCAGAAGCTGAAGGCAGGTCTGGCCTGGGTCAGAGGCTGGAACCAATGAGTCACCGACCAGTCTATCAGTCAGCTCCTCTAAGGAAGAAGTATACAGGGAGAATTCTTTACTACCCCTGTCACTGCTGGTATCTTGGGAGGTCTGTGGTCAAAGAGACTTTCAAAGACTTGATCCCCACCGGTTCCACTCATGAAGCTTCCTTGGAGCTTTGTAACAAGCCAGGGCCAAACACGGCCTGGTGCAGCCGAGACACTCATTTCCTCCCCACAAATAGGTTTCTCAGGTGTAGGGTAAACACTTCCATTTGAAGCATGGCTTGGCCAAAAGCACATGTATTTAATTTGTAGGATAATATAGAGTGTTTCGGGACTTCAGAAAGCCTGTGAGTTATGCCAAGTGTTGGGGGAGAGTTTTTTTTTTTTTTTTTTTTCAAAAGAAAAAATAACACTTGATCTTGAAGTTCTAGTGCTCCTGACACAGATAAAATTGAATTTTATTTTCAGGTCCTAAAGGTGAATAAATAATATCTAGAAACCATGTAGAATTTTGAGATGAAGCTCAGTAGTAATAGTAGCATAAATTAGCATTACAAGATCCTGGATTCAATCAAAAGAAAGAGATGAGCTAGAGATGAGATGATAAAGATAGAAATTATAAAGATAGAGGTAATAGAAATAGAGATGATAGAGAGATAAAAATAGTGATAATAGAGATGGTTGAGATAGAAATGATGGAGATAATGATACACACATATGTATATATGACACATACATATGTCATATGCACACATATGTATATATGACACAGATAGAAATGATAGAGATGGATAGATAGTGATGGTAGCAATAGAGAGATGATCAAGATAGAGATGGTAGAGATATAAATGATAGAGATAGGGATGATAGAGATGGAGACAGAGTAAGACTCAGATGATAGGAATACATAGGGATAGAGATGACAGAGACAGAGATGAGAGGAGAAATTGGGATAGAGATAGGCATGAGGATAGGTAGATAGAAAGATAACAAGTCTAGTTGGCTAGAGAGATAAAAATTGACCTTGACCTCTGTCTAGTCATTTTCAAACACTGTTGAAGAGGCTAAGTCAAAGAATGTACAGATGTCAAGGGTGGCCAAGACTGCATTAAGCACGCAGGCTGAAGAAGTGAGCAAGGGTCATAATCCAGGGGCCGAGGCTGGTTTGGGGAGTGGGGAGTAAAGACAGGATAAAATTTATATACAAGCATGTCATACTGAAGGCTTGTGGGGATCTTATTGAGGTCCAGTGACGACAGAAAGTACTGGTGGAGGAGTTGCCTACATGGGAATCTTCTATGGGAAGTATGGAGCAAGTATACCAAGAAGACAAGTGGCTAAAACAGAGTCCAAATGAAGGTTGCTGGAGTCAAGGATGTCAAGAATGATTGACTGCCATGTGGACAAGGCTATGTGTTGCATGGTGGTGTTCTTCTCAGTGATGACAGGGCACATATAAAAAAGCCAAGTTGTATAATCTCTACAACCTTCTGAATTGCAGGATGGGTGCCATTGTCTTCCTGGTTATCCCCCCATCCTCCTTTTCTTCATCCTTATATCCAACTAGAGAATTCACTCACAGTGACTAGTTGTACAATAGCCTGGGATCCCCAGCCAGAGGAAGGGTTCTGGTGGCACCTGGGCCACACAATCAGGCAGGCCCAGAAGAGTTGGCTCCTCCTATTCTAGCCACTTTGTGTTCCCAGAGACCATGTGGTAGACTTCACTTGCCTTGATTATGAAAGACTGTATATTAACACCAAGCCCAGAGGGCTATGTGGTCAAATATGAGCTCACACTGAAGTCACATAGGCCACCATCTGGTACAGTGGAAAACCTATGAAGACAATGCTGCAATGATGATAGCTGGCAACATGGTGGTATCGATAGTATTCTATGGTACCCTGGAGTGCTACACTCCAGAAGATGTTCTTCCTTTTGGCAAAGTAACAGTGATTATCTGGGGTGAAAATTGAGTGTATTGGGGAAGAATATAGGGCCTACTATAAAGAATAAGGAAAGCCAAATGCACTGGCACTCACGAAGCTGAGACGGTAGGGTCCTGAGTTCAAAGCCAGTCTGGAATGCATTTTCTGTTACACCGCTTCCCCAAGGTCAAGAAATAGGAAGTTGAGGGTGAAAAAGGCAGAGGAACCTTTAGAGAATTCACAGAGGACGGAAACTCTAGTTTCTAACTACCATGTGGGCGTGTGACAAACAAGGGGGCTAGAAAAGGAGGAGCCAAGACTCCCAGGTCTGTTGACTGCATGACCCCAGCACCACCGGAGCTCACGGCCACGCCTCCTCCAGCTGGGGGTCCCAGGCTATTGTACAACTAGTTAGGCTGAGTTAGGGGGAACCCCCGACAACAGGGGAGCAGACAGGTAGTCTGTAATCAGGACTGAGGGTCTGTCTCTGTGGGGCCTGCCCAAAGAAAGTTCTGGAATTGAAGAGGTTGGCAGAGGACTCTTGCCATGCCATCCAGCTGGAGCAGCTATAGGTGCTGAACAGGAGTGGAATCAAGCTGGTCTCCCAGGCTGCCTCCTCATCCAGCTCAAGCTGGGGAGTTGTGGGAAAGCTGGGATCAAATCCTACAGTCAGCGTGCATGGGCTTTTATAGTTCCAGTGAGAGGAACGGGCTCAGGCTCAGCACATAAAGTTCCCCAGGGAGCGTTCGCATGATGAGATCTGTCTCAGATTCTCTTAGCAAAAATCTCCCATGTGTTACCTTTCGGAAGTTGGGCCATGTTTTAAATGGTTTTCTTTGCATTAAATATGTGGATATGAAATCCCCGGTGCTCCCCTGTGTGGCATCTTGCTGTCAAAGAAACAAAGATGTGTCATGGTGGTGGTAGAGCACTGAGAAATGCTGTGTAATAGTTAATCTTCTCGTGTAACTGTGTGGCATTTAGTCACCTACCTCAAGGAATGCTAGGGAAAGAAAATACTCTAACCAGTGATACACAATGCGACTAATTACCTAGGGAAGTTCTCCATCAAGTAAATTGATTGGGAGATTACACACAATGAGAAGTTGACTTGTTTGGAGGTGATCATGGCTCAGGCATCCCCACTGCCTGGCTGACTAGAGATGAAGTCTTCCCCCTACAGCTTTCCAGTAAGCTCTTCTGAATATCTACAAGGATAATGCACAAAGGCTTTCTCCATTCATCTGAAGCCTTGACAGATGTGCCTTTGCTTCCTGGGGCTCCCAAAAGAAAGGTTAAATGAAGTCTGAATGGAATACAAATAGTCCTCCCTATCAAGGGCTTTGTGCTCTCACTTCTCAAGCCCAAAGATGACCATGTGGGAGCCTCCACTGGTGTTTGGTGTTCTAATGCCTGGGACTGGAGGGGTGTATGTGTGTGTGTGTGTGTGTGTGTGTGTGTGTATACACACATGCAACACACATGCATGCATGCATACATACATACATACATACATACATACATACATACATTCGTTTCCACCGTGTTCCTGGAAAGGCATCTAGCTAGCCATAACAGGCTCCTCCTCTGCCCCCCTTTTACTGAGCCAGTAGACAGCCCAGGGGCTCAGCCCTCCTTTTGCTGCCCCCTTCTCAGTCAAGCCCATCTTTCATTAGAGTTTAGCTCCTCAAGTCACCCGCACCCTCTTCCTGTTCAGGCCAACCAAGCCAAAAATGTTGAAAGGAAACAAGTGCCTGTATACAGACAGGCACCATTTGGGGAAAGAAGACTCTAAGCGGATGGAGTTAAAACAGGAAAAAGATCCTGGCTGTCTCTGCAGATGGCATGATGGTGCAGTAGAGAGAGACACCCTACAGGGAAGGAAAATCGATTTTCATTAATGATTTTGAATGTGCCATTGGCCCTGGGTTAATTATTTATTTGCATGAGGGTTTAGATTTATCTCGTGGATATGCCATATTATTTGAAAGGGTTTTTTTTTTATTGCCTTTGGCCTCTGCTCGATGGATCTTCTTGACCAATATTTCATTTCACATGCAAAGACAGTAGGCTGAAATTGGTCATTTATTCTACTTACTTCATCGTTTCCATTGACAAATAATGAGGCTTACTATGTGCTCAACACTACTCTGGGTTCTGGGAATAAAGCTTCAAGAGTAATGCCCCTACTTTCACATAGCTGAATATTCTAAAGATGGGAAAGGCAGCTGGGCGACTAAAACGAGACATGAAGATGAACCCTGGAAAGGATACATTACATGGCCCTAGCCCATAGCTCCAGGATAATCACGAGAAAAGCATCAGACAGATTCTAGTAATGGAAGTCCTGCGAAGTACCTGCCCAGTACTCCTCAAATGTCAAGGCTCTGAAACAAACAGAAAACTGTCTCATCCAAGAGTTATGTAAAGAGGCATAGCAACTACATGTAACACCTCTGTATGAGATCCTGGGAGGGCAGAGACCATTAGGTGAAACTAACAAACTCTGAATAAACTGTGGGCTTCTGTTAATGGGAACAAATTAATGTGAGCCCATCATTTCAGAGAGTGACCTTCATAATCAGTGTGAGTGGGGTGCCACTAAATCAGACAGTTGGGATACCAATCTGCAGTGTAGAGAAGAGCATCTGGAGAATGGGACCAAGCAGGAACAAAAGACTCTCTGAAGGGGGGTTGAGCTGACATATTCAGCAAACATAGGAGTGCTCTGTATCCAGAAAACAATCCTGCTCCTGTAGCTAAAGATAGGTTTCAGATTTCTCCAGATCTCATAGCCATGGGGAGATGAGTCGAGATTAAGCTAGGTTTCAGATTTCTCCAGATCTCATAGCCATGGGGAGATGAGTCGGGATTCCACTTAGAAAGTGTAGACTGAAGGATGTGTTAGACAACCAAATGACAGTTGTGCTGTCGTCAATTTCACTGTATTGTCAGAACTGTGTGTTCATTGAACTATAGAGAATGCATCTTGAATTTCATTGACCATTTGGCAAGAACTTGGAGACCCAAGGACTCGAAGTTCCTAGAAAGATTAAGTATAATAAAGAGAAAAGGCAGGAAATCAAAGAATGTTTCAAAATAACACCAACCATAGCCGGATACTTCCTATGCGGCTGACACATTCCTACATAATATAAATAATATCACTTGCTTCCCAAGAAGCCTTGTAATGTGGCCTTTAATACCACATTTTCACTTTCCAAGGGAGGAAGGAAATGGAGATTGAGAAAGTTTAAGGCAATTTGCCAATGTCACACATACAGCCAGGATTTGAACCCAGATACTCTGGCTCCAAAGCCTGTGTGCCTCATCTCTGAGCATCTTACACACCAACTGCTCAGTCTGTACTTGAAAGTTTATACTTTAGAGTGATGCTTTTCAAATCAACATATCCCTTTCAAAAACACAAAACTCTTATGCCATCTTCAAAGAGATTTGTATGTTCATTCTTTCCCTTTCATGCATTAAAGTACATCATGAATTGACCTGGGTTTTCAGGCGTTATCTCCCTCCCTGAGGTTCTGAGATGCCTAACCCTGCAGGAAGCAATCTTCCAGAGTATAACTCTCCTTTTGGAGTACTTCAATGGACCCCTGTATGACCAGTGTTCAGTAGAATCTTGGTGCTGACGGAACTCTAGTCCCCGCAAGCTCTTGGTAAGTTGAAACATTTCTCAATATTGCTCAATCTCCACATAACTTTAGCTGAGCAGGTCTAGTGTTGGGGTCAAAGACCTCCCAAAGCCGACTTCCTATTGTGTAAGGGAGGGCAAGTCACTAACTAAGCCTCTCATTTGGCAAGCAGAGAAAACACATCCCCAAAGAATAAATGGGACTCATTGTGGTTCGGCTATTTGGAAATTGAGTTTTTGTTTTTAGAAGAATTGCCCCCAAAGGATAGAAAATCCATTCCTGTTTCATTTAGGAAGACCGTGAGGCTCCAAGGACACTTTTGCTTACTCCTTCTCTCTCTTTTCATACAATTATTCTGCAGGGCAAGGGGCACATTGCTAATAGCCCTTGCGCAGAGTTGAATCATAAATATGCCAGATAAGATTTACAGTGCTACATTGGTCAATGTCACCGTTCAGTATAGAAGCACCACGTGTACCCATGGGACTGACCCTGCCTCTGTAACATCCAGTATCTGCACCCCAGCTAAAGATCACTCAGAATTGCCATCCAGGTTGCAAATGGTAACCTGGGCAATACATATTAATATCTAGGCTGCCGCATGTCAGTCTACAAGACAGGACTCAGCACGGGCCCCTCTCCAGTAATGAGTATGTTATTATGACATGTATTGGAAAGCTGGTGTCATCATTTCTCCCACCCTGCCCTCAAATAGGTAGTAGTAGTGGTGGTGGTAATGTAATACTCCCACCAGAGTATTTATGTTAGCGAGAGAACTTGGCTGATAGTCTTAAAATTATGCCTGTGTGGAGAGTTGAAATTCTCACTTCTGTTTGATCACTGTTGTATATTGTCATCTTCAATGTTAAGTTAGCAGCACAGAAAACTGCAAGGTTTTATAGAACTACTCAGTACATATGGGCAACATGCAAATATTCGCCAGTATTAGTGTTGTTACTGTAGTTGTAGTTAGGTGAAGAGCTCAAACAAGGTAAGAGGGTCCATCCAACAGCCTGTGGGTTCCTGCCAAGAGCTCTTAGGAGTCTGTCTTGGCTCTTGTCACCCAATCCCCTTCAGCACTGAGGAAAGCAGTTTCTAAGGAGCAAGGTGACAGAGCTTTGACCATTCAGAGGATGTTAGCTGTAGCAGTACCCTTCTCTCCCCAGGAGAGGCAGCGTGGCCACTGACCCCTTCCTTCAGTCTGCCTCATTGGCAAGGAATCATGGGAATTTCCACAGTTTGTGATGTGGACACTTGCCAGCTTTGACAAATGTCAAAGCACTCTACACAGAACAAAGGGCGCTAGATTCAACCAGAGCCACGCACATGCTTTGAGGACATCTCGCTTGGATGGGCCAGGTTCTTTGCTGTAGTCAGATTAGAGACTTTGTGATTTCAAATTGCTTATCCCCTTTGGTCCTCAATTTTATTTCAGTTTCCCAAGTAAAGTGAAAGGATTGAGTATAGGATTGTGCTAAGACTGATAATACACACAAATCAGGCCCTATACCATGAAATAACCCTGAGTTCTCTAATACTGCATTCAAAAACACACAAACCAGATATGTTTGTGCATGCTTGTAATCCCAGGAGGCTGAAGTAGGAATCACACAAGCCCAGGAGACTAGCCTGAGCTATGTAAAGGAACTCCATCTCAAAATAAAACAACAATGAAATACATATATACAGCTACAAATATGCACATTCACGCAAAAGCTGAAATTACACAGGAAAAACAGAAAATATCAATGTAATAATCATCATTTATTCTGGAATAACCACTTATATACAAAATAAAATAAACTTTAAAAAAATAACTGCAAGACTGGTCACATTAATTTCTAGCCTGATGAGTATGTTTTCCGCATGTTCCACCCTTTTCTCACTAGACATTTATTTTCCCTGGAGTAAAAATCTTGATTTTATTGTCTTCATAATTCATACATAGTTCTAAAGGAAACAGGATTGTCTTAAGGTTTTACTTTAAAAGGTCATATGTGCTGTTCTCTATCTGGCTTTTTCATGCCACTTGGTTTATAAAATCTTAACATTTTTCTGTGACTGCATCTGCTTTTAACTTCTGTATTTTTATAGGAATAAGCCATGGTTGACTTGGTGATTCTGCTTTGGATGGACCTTTAGTCTGTCCTAATGTTTTAATTTCCTATGACACCACGAAAAACCCATGTACCTCTCCTCTCTGCCCATAGATGTTTCTCTAGCAGGACCTCCCACCCACCCACCCACATGGGACTCTCTTAGAAAGCTGGGTCTATATTTAGTTCTGATAGACACTTACCAAAATCCCAACAAAACGGCCATCCTTCTCAAGAACTTTCCCAGACTTATGGAATCAAATTTTAATGTGTCATCCAAACTGATGTTTAGAAATGTGACCTCAATATTTTTGCTTTGCTTTGTTTGTATATAAATATGTATATGCTGTGTTTTCATATCTGTCTATCTGTATATATTGTTAGCTCTTTGAGAAGTTTCTCAAGTCATAGGAATTTGTGAAGATAGTACAGAAAGGTCCTAGGTGCTCTTTAGCCCCTGTGCTATTAACACATCATTACATCTTAGTTTACATGTACAGTAAGCACAGGGTCAGAAGATCCACATGGTATCAAATTCATGAAGATCCATGCATTTCTCATGTTTGTCATTAGTGTAAACATAGCTATGACCAAGATAGATAAGTATGCCCTTGTTACAAGGATCTCTTCATGTTACCCTTCCTAGTCACACATGCCTTCCCTACCATGCCTTAAACCCCATAACATGTATGATTGTCCTACCTGCTGAGGAGTGGCTCTGGAAACCCTCTACAGATAACAAAACCCAGTGCTTGGCTCTTACTTTAAATAGCACATTTGCCTGTAATCTGTAGTTATCTGGAGCATACTTACAATAAACAGCACATGTAAATGCTATGTGGGTAGTTGTTGTACTCTGTTATTTAATGAATAATGACAAGAAAAGAGACTGCACATGTTGTGCTGGAATACAATAATTTAAAATACATTTTCAGTTCACAACTGGTGGATTTTCCTGTTGTAGCCTCTCTGAAAGAGTCTTCAGTTGCCACTCAAACTCCAGAAGTACCCGAGCTGCAAACACCACAGAACTAACCTATCCTAGACTGGCTGGCTTTGCCTTCAGGCCACCACACATGTGTTTCTTTTCTGAGGAAACTCTTGTACTTTTCCACAGCTGACTCTCTCTACCTCCCCTACCCTTGCCATGGGTCTCAGGCTTTCCCTAACAGCCCTTGTCCTCCAGCTCCCACTCGCAGCTCATAGCTACAGACTACTTCTCCAATCAGACATGCCACACCTCACAGTTCAATGGCATCCTCAAAGATTTGGTAAGACAATTATGGAATTCTTAAAGGAAGGAATTAGTTAAAAGTGAGAGGTTTTTTTTTTTTTCTCTCACATTATACAATGGGAAACACTACTACAATGCAGGGATTTAGGTCTGTATGCTGGACGGTATGAAAATGAAACAATTAAGTGAGGGAATAACTAGTATAGATGGGACTTATGTAATGTCAACTATAAACATTTTTCATTCTTACCATTTTTGTTTTATCACTAAAAAGTTGGTTAATCTGAGTACTAAGATACACATTTTAGAAAAACTTAATAAAACGAATCATAGAGATATTCAGTCGAGACAGAGGAATTTAATGGAGAACAAATTTTCAAACTACCAACCTTAATATATTTAGTAACCTTACAGGAAGTGCAAAATAATAGAGGCTCTGTAAGAGATAATTGGAGTCATGTGACAATGTTAGATTTAAGGAGATTCAAGGAAGCCATGGTGTCTTTGGCATGCTTCACCATTTGTGAAGCAGATGTTAAACTCATGGTCAACTTCTAAAGATTGAATATGCTTGGTTAAAGCTGTTTTAGAATCTGGTCCACAATTACAATGGAGTACCTGGTTCAGAGAAGAGGCTGAGACTATTGAACAATGGTGTATATCTAGAGGTATGGAAATCTCCCAAGTTGAACTTATTGGAGAAAATTATGCTACTATTGAAAGGTAATCCCTATATGATGGCCACACCTTGGCTTTATGACACACAGCAGTTTTAAACAGAATTGAAGAAGTAGGAAAAAGATTGAATCATTTACTAATGTTATACAGAGCCCAAAGGAAGCCTTCATGGATGGATTCCTTAAAGACTGACATCAGCACTAAATAGAACCATACCAAATTCAGAAGCTAGACAAGTAACAACTGACCCTCTGGCTTTTGAAAATGCTAACTGTCAATACAAAAGGATAATTAGGCTGCTAAAGGCAAGGTCAGCACCCTTGAAGGAATGGGTCTGAGATACAATCAATACTGAATTTCATGATCATGATGATGATGCTTGGATAGGAGAGGTAATTTCAAGAGGTTTGAAAAGAAATCAAAATGTCAGGTGTTTCAATTGTCACCTGCAGGTCACCTGCAGGCAGGGTTTTCCTAGAAACCATGTTTTTGTAAGCATAATCCAAAAGGAACACCCCTCCCTTCTAGATTATGCAGAAGGTGTGACAAAGACAGGAATTTGACTACTAAATACAGATCACCAAGGGACAGTCAAGGTAACCCTTTGCCACTGGGAAACTCCTTGAGGGGCCTCTCTAAGGCCCCCATGCCAAATTTGGTTCAGTCACTTCCTGGCATTGTGGAGGAAACTCCTTCTCAGAGCAATTAAAAAACATAATGACTGTTGTAAAAGAAAAAAAAAAAACATACTGCTCTGGATGATAAAGGAGCTTTAGAAGATAAAACTTCAGGAGAAACCATAAGTCAAAATTGATAAAGCTTAGATTAGGAACCTCCCCAAAGTCATGGTTGGGGAAGGGTTTTGTTTTTGTCTTTTCAGGAAAATAATAAATACCTTGAGGAATTTAATGACTTTTGGACAAATAAAACTCCAAAGTAGGAGAAGTACCTGTACAAAATTACCAATAGAAGGAAAGATCTGACCTAATATGATCTCTGAAGTCTTCAAAAAGAAGATGGAACCCCACAATGACAATTCCAACAGGACTGTGATAACACCATTAATCTGAAGAACACAAACTAAAGATCAGCGTTGAACTACAAACTGATCAGGACAAGGTGGCAAACTGAGATGGTCCAGCCTGGCAGACTGCTCTAGCCAGGACTTGAGACAAGCCCTGCACATTCCCATCACACAGAGACTCAACGACAAATGATGCAGCTGCCTCTCCCAGGACTTGACAATTAACACAAAATTTTCTTCTCAGGGTCCCCTAAAGATGACATCACTCCCAGACAGCAGGAAGTAAATTTAAGAACATGATACCCACATTCCCAAGAGGTGGGGTGGGTGTTTTTTTTTTTTTTTTTTTTTTTTTTTTTTTTTGGTCGTGGGGTGGGTTGTGGATATTTGGATATTTGTCATTGTTTAGAGGGATTGGTTACAAGCTGTTATTGGAAATGGTCAGGAAAAAAAGCTAAACAAAGATTAGATTCAGGGTTCTTTTTTTGAAAAGAAAAAAAATGGGGGATACAGATATGGAAGGATAAAAGGGTAGATTATTGAATGTACTCTGCAAAGAAAAAAGAGAAGCTATAGATATAAGATAAAAAGTTAGATTATTGAGTCTACTTTTAAAAATAACTACTAGTTTTAAATATTTTACTCTGGATTGGACTTTTGTATATGGCAAATTTTGTATATTGACACAATTTTGAGACTAATTTTGTTAAAACATACTGTACATTATGTTTCTAATATTTTTTAAGGTATTGTACCTATACAGCTCATTTAACAATATAATGCAAATTTCTAGTCCTTGAAAGTTATTACCAACTATATAGGATAATAAGAAAATATAGGTTAGTAATTAGTCACCTATTACAATCGAATTTGTAATATTATGTATGTTTACAAAGTCAAACAGAGATATATTTTAGATAGATCATCTTCAAACGCTTTGGAGATCCACAGAATATGGCATTTAAGATGTTTTAATAACATAGGTTCTTTTTTTAATGACAATGAGATATGTCTGCTCTTTTTCTTCATAATTACTTATTTATTTATTTTATAACTTTATTTTTCTTATTTTACATATTGATCCCAGTTCCCTCTCCATCCTTCCCTCCCTCTCTTCCACCCTCTCATCACCCCCACCCTCCCATCCCATCCCCCCCAACTCCACATGTACAGTGATGCCTTCCTGGAGGGGTCATCTAAATCTGTCAAGTCATTTGGAGTAGGGACTAGGCCCTTCCTCCTGCCTCTAGATTAAGGGAGTATCCCTCCCTCCATGGGGAACATGCTCCCAAAGTCCTTTTCAGCATCAATCTACTTAAGAGAAGATGATGGACATCGAAGAAAATCCACATGGAATTTACTTTCTTTGTGACAAAAGCAGCCACTGGACAAGAAAGTACTCTTGCATCAACTGCTGACAGTATGCTGTCCAAATTGAACAAGCAGTACACAAAAGACCAAGACAAGGTGAGATAGTCCTTCAATAATCCTTCTTCACAGAAAAGTCTGTTAGATATAATAGGCCTGTAGGCTGAAGATGGGATGCCCCACCATTGCAGAGGAACCTTGGATGACTGTCCAGGGAGCCAGCTGTTTATGCCATTTCTCACATATTTTGGAAGTTGCTTGCTTGCACGTCTTACTACTCAGGTCTCTGAGTGAGTTGAAAACTAAATGCCATTTCTCACATATTTTGGAAGTTGCTTGCTTGTACGTCTTACTACTCAGGTCTCTGAGTGAGTTGAAAACTAAATGGTTATAGTTATAGCTTTGCTTTTTATCTTTTTTTTTTTTTACCAGATTTCATTACACTCACTAATGAGAGACATTAAAAAATAAATTGATAATGGAAATTAGAATAGAAAGTAAATTAGGTACAAGATAATGGAGTATTTTCTCTGAATTTGTCAAATACAAATGGACTAGATATTGTTGATGTACTTATTGCCTGTATATATGTATGTATGTATAGTATAGTATATAGTTATTGCATATAGTTTTTCTTATATTGGTTATAACCTTTACTTTTATTTTAGACAAAAAGTGGAAATGTGTTGATATTTTGTTTATGTTATAACAAATAAAGCATGCCTGAAGATCAGAATGTAAAGCTAGTCACAAGCAGTGGTGGCCACACCTTTAACTCCAGCACTTAGTAGACAAAGGCAGAAGGATCTGTTAGTTCAAAGCCACTCTGAGCTACAGAAAGTTGATCCAGTCTAAAAGAGAAACAGCTCACACAAAGGTGATCTCAGCATTTGGGATCCTACACTTTTAATCCCAGCACTAGAGAGGAGTATAAGAGAAAAGACAGGAACTGTGTCACACTATAGTCACATTGAGAACAAAACCTTCCCTCTTTGATCTTAACCTTGGTAGACATAAGAACTTTCTAGCAATTCGGTTTTGGCACTCTTCTTATCTCAAATGCTTTGATTACTGTGCAGTGATTCTGTGCTAAGGTCTTTTTATTTTAGTGTGTGTGGTGTATGTGAACATACATGTGTGGCTTTACCTGGCATTGTGGAAGACAGAGAAGGACATCCAGCTGTTTATATGGGTGCTGGGGATTCAATTCAGCCATAATGCTAGCATGGTAAGTATTCTTAACCAGAGAGTCATCTTCTGAGCCTATTTCATGGTCTTTGTAGTTGTACTTTCTTCGGATTTCCAGCTCCCTAATAATGACACAGAGACTTCTTATTAATTATAAAAGCTTGACCTTAGCTTAGGCTTCTTCCCAGTAGGTCTTATAATTTAAATTAATCCATTTGTATTAATCTATATTCTGCCACACGGCTCAGTACTGTGCATCCCATTTCTTCCATGTCTAGCTGGTGAATCCCTCTGTCTTCTCCCCTGAGTTTCTCTGTCCCCAGATGTCCCTCCTATCCTCTCCTGCCTAGCTATTGGCCACTCAGCTCATTATTAAACCAAACAGAAGATGCCTTAGCATAGACAACAAAATGATTATCCCACAACAGTCTTAGTCATCATTTCCTTAAGGCTAATGATGTTGAGCAGCTTTCCATATTCTCCTTAGTTATCTAAGTGTCTGCTTTCATGAAATCCTGTCTTATTTTATCTTCTAGTTGACTGTTAGATATTTTACAGTTGAGGTTGAATGTCCTCTATTTGTCCCATATATGAGTTCTTACATGGAAGTAGAAGTTCCTAGGTCTGTTATTCACTTTGCTGTTGCTGTGACAAACTATCACAGAAGGAGTGTGCCTTGGTTTACAGTTCAGAGGGATAACAGTCCATCATTACAAGACAGCATGGCACAAGCAGCAAGCATGTCGCTGAGAGCTCAGGTCCTCAGCTACAAACATGAAGGCAGAGAGTGGACAGAAAGTAGGGTGAGACAAAAAACACTTAAACACACACACATGTACACACACACACATGCATGCACACACACGCACACACACACATATATGCACACACACATGCACACACACGCACACACACATGCACATACACACACATGATGTACATGCACGCTCACACACACAGTGCATGCACACACATGCACACATGCACACACACATGAACCATCATCCAGTGATAGACTTCTTCGAGCAAGCCTTCACTTCCAAAAGGTTCCACAGCTTTCCCAAACAGCCTGACCAATAGGGGGCCATCCATGTCTTCTAAAACTGGGGCCACAGGGGGCCTTCTCATTCATGTCAACACACTGAATGTATGATCATCACCATCCTTGGTGGCTTTTATTTCTTCTCTCCTCTGATTCTGTTAAAGCCATGTTCATTACTGGGAGTCATCAAGAATTCCTGATGGTTTTTGCATACCTGTGTTCCTTTCTGTCAGGATAGTTTTCCTTCACTGTTGAGCACATTTGTCCATGGTGTCAGGGAGAAGTGTCTTTTCTGGAAAGCCGTATCCACTCCCAGGCAGTGTGTTCCGCTCACACAGTGAGAGAGGATGGCAGGCAAGACTAAGGAGGCTTTTCTAAGTGTTACTAATGTGCCATCTCCATAGAACTCTTTTTAGAGTTGATTTCTAGAGACTTCCATTTCTAGATATTTCCCATGGTTAGAGCACTATTCCTGCGTCGTTTGTTACTTTTATTTATGGTATTCATTCCACTCTACTAGCTTCATGCAGTGACTTGAATATTGTGTCTCCTCCAGAATCCATACAGAAACATGATCCTTGATGCAACAATAGCAAGAGGAAGGCTTTTAGAAAAGCTACAAGGGCTCCACTAACTTGGATGGGGTCAGTTTCTGATATAATAAGGGGTTGAAAGGCAGTTTGATCTTTGTTGCTGTCATGATTGTTTGGTTTTCCTCTTTTGTTTTTATTAACAGGGTTTCCTTATGGAGCCAAGGCTGGCTTTAACTAGTTTGGCCTTCCCATTTCTTGTTTTGTGAGAATAGAGGATTTACCCTTTCTGCTATCCTTCTGTCTTCCTTCATATGAAGACCTAGAAACAAACACCATCTTAAAAGGATAAACCCAGCCCTTACCAGACACTGTATCCAGCAGCCTAGAGCTTAGAGTTCTAGCCTCTCTAAACCTGACCAATAAATGTATGTTATTGATGAGGACTCAGGTGTTTTGTTACAGCACTGGGGGCATATTAAGGTCACTGAGTGTGACAAATACTACAATCATGTCATATTTTCTTTACCACCTTTCCCCAGAAGTGCTCTGAATAAAACGACGCCTTACCTAACACTGCTTGCCTTTAGTCAGAAGTTTACTTCTTCGGAGGGAAATCTGCATGAGAACCTCCCTTCTGATGGTGTAGAAGGATGACAGGGATCTTTCACTGAAATTCAGTTGAATAAAACAACTGAACTGCTTGGTGTCAAGAATGTTTCACAGACTGTCCTCTGAAATTTCAAAATGACGGCCCTTGTCCTTCCTTTAGCTATCAGCTTAGGTGTCATTTGACAATATTTTCTTAAAAAGCCTTTCTTCCTACCCCACTGCAAGGTGTCCCCATGTGTTTACCCTTATTTGCATTGCTGTATCTGAACAGTGATTACCTGTATTTATTTCCCACTGGACAGCAGGTCCTTCAGGAAAGAGACCAAGTCCAGCTCAAAGCTTTACAAGTAATTGTCTCTCAGTATCAACCAGTTCAAAATGATTTTTAATTAATGTATTTAATTACCAAAAACAAAACAAAATAAAAAAGTTTAACATAGAAAAGGTTTTGACTCCCAGTTCCAGAGGGACACATGGCTGGGGAGGTATAGAAATGAATCACCAACAGAAGGAAGCTGGATGAGCACATTGCATATGCACCCAGGAAACAGAGAAAGATAACAGAAAATGGGACTAAGATATAAAACCTCCAAACCCACTCCCAGTGACACGCCCCCAGTGACACGCCCCCGGTGACACGCCCCCAGTGACATGCCCCCAGTAAGGATCTGCCTCCTAAAGGTTCCACTGCCTCCCTACCTGGGGACATCAACTGGGGACTGAGTGTTCAAACATATGAGCCTGTGGAAGACATTTCATACACAAAGCACAATAATAACATGTATGTGAGCATGTGTGTGCCACAACACCCATGTGGAAGCCAGAGGTAGCTTTGTAGAATTGGGTCTCTCCTTCCTCCATTATGCGGTTCTAAGGACTAAACCTGGGTCATGAGACTTGTTTGGCCCAGCCATCTTGCTGGCTCAAAACTGAATTTTTAACAGCTTAGTAACATTTCCAAAGTTTTAAATGTTCAGAAATAGCATGTCATTGCCAAACTGATTCTCAGCATCGCATCCTTTGTGGTTTATTGGAAGGGAGACATACATGCATTTCATTCATGAAAGTATGATGAAGTAGACCAGAACTTTAATGGAATCTGGTAAAACACTGGAGTGAGGTTGCAGCCTGAGCCAGCTGAGAAGCCACGGGTTTCATCAAACTGTTATTAATAACTCAGTGTTGTCATTGTTAGTTCACTATCCCGCCCTGAGCATTACTCCTCCAAGATGAAATCTCTGCACTGAGGCCTTAGAGTTTATCGTTCTATCATCTTGTCACTGCCTGAAGGTGTCAGTCTGTGAATAGAGTAGAACACGCACCTACCTCATTAAGGTGTTGAGAATTAGTTAGGCAATGGCCAGTGGCCAGTTGTCCTCAGTATGAAAGTGCATTTAAGCAAGCATGTTACCCATCTGTTCTAATTACATGTCATGTGTGAGCAAGGTGACTAATACCCAAGAGCTTCGCCAGGGCCTTGAGTGTACTGCAAAGCCTGTCATCTCTACATATGAAGTGCCACCAGGAGGCATTAAAATGTCAGCGCCCTTTGAGGGCCTTAACTCATTAAAACAGCTGCAAAAGCATCTTCTAAATAAGTAAGTATAGACTGTTACCATCTAAACTTAGCACAAAAAGGGGCCTCTAGAGAGTTCCAGAATATTTCAGGAGTGCAAAGAACCAGGGTTTGAAATGGTGGGTACCATGATGAGAGGGTGCTCGCGGAGAATCTGAGTTTGCCCAGCACTCCATCCCCCAAACACAGCAGTAGATCAACTTGACACTTCCCAGCTCTAATTTACTTCCTCCTCATTTTATTTCACGGCATTCCCGATTATGCAGCTGCCAGGAAAGGAAGCAATGGAATTTCAATACAGAAAAGACCAGGCCACTTCTTTGTGGACAAGACATTTTGCACAGAGATCAGTGGGTCACATCTCTGGCTGGTTCTGAGACAATTCCAGAACAACCTTGCAAGGTCAAGTAGCAGTACCAGCCCTTTGGCTTGGCTCTTTCTTCAATGGCCACAGGTTTTTCAGCTGTCTGGGAGACCCATCCATAACAGGCCATCTTATTTGGTAAATGTTTCCTTACTTACTGAAGACCGTTCATTATTGATGACCAGAAAGGAACTCCTGCCTCCCATGGCAGAAGTTGATACATTTGCTTCGTATAATTGCTGTGTGTAGTTATCCATGTGGTCGTTCTGCTAAAATAAATTGCCTTCTTCCCATAAGAGTCCTCCCCAGTGTCATGGGAGAGCTGGGGGGAACTTGGCCACACAGACTGAGTTCTTTGCTAACACCACAGGCGGGTCCAGAAGCAGCGGGCAGATGGCAAGTTGGAGATGAATAGTGTTTTTAATGGCCACAGAGAGCTATGTCTGTAAACTGCCCCACTGAATGGCAACATGAAGTGAACTTTAATGTATCTATATTGCTGTCAGTGTTGGATCTTCTGAGAATGTCTCCCCAGTTCCTCTAACACACACAAAAAAAGTGATCTTTCTTCAAAGGGAGGTTACAGTGGTAGGTAAAAGAAACAAACAGGGCAGTTGGCTAAGAAGAATCTACTTAGATGAGATGAACGGCAGGCATTCTACTACGGAGAGAAAGGGATTCTGTGCTGGACTCTAGTTGAACTCTAGAGTGAAATAGATCATGGTCAAGACAGCCTACCTCACTCCGCCTCTAATTAATAAGAATTTGCACTCCACTGGCGAGATCAATCCCTTATCACCAAGAAAGCATGTTCAGAAATACTGCTATTGATGAGGGCTCTCTGTAAGCAGTCAGGACAGAACCCTGTGAAAGGCAAGCAGTGTCAAAACTAAGTGAAGAGATAACTCCAGACCTGTGATTTTCAGTTCCTACAGGGTCTAGCAAAGGTCTTATAAGAAACAGCCTTTACTCCACACATGAGTGACTAATAGAAAATACAGAGCACCGGGCGGTGGTGGTGCACGCCTTTAATCCCAGCACTCAGGAGGCAGAGGCAGGCAGATCTCTGTGAGTTTGAGGCCAGCCTGGGCCACAGACTAAGTGCCAGGATAGGCTCCAAAGCTACAGAGAAATCAAAAGAAAAAAGAAAGAAAATACAGAGCAAGAGCAAACAGTCAGGCAACAGAGAAAGTTGAAGCAAGTTTAGTAAAAGGAGGTGGACTGCCTTTCTGAATTAGGTTTACTCCTTTTAAAAACTTGCACAGTAATTAGTGGCCACAGGAAATGTATGTGTGCTATCTTACTAGAGCATTACCTTAGCTTCCTCTGTCTCTCTGTCTCGGTCTGTCTGTCTCCCTCACTCTCATCTGAAGTTCAAACCTGAAATAAGTTTGATTGTTTGGCCTATATTATTCAAGTCATTTGTTTAGATCGCTACGGATTACCTGCAGTGTTCAAAGCAGTTTTATTCATTGATAGAACTTCCAGGGTGCGAACAGAGTCAAGTAATTAATTCATATGGGGCAGGGGAGGTAATTGAAACCAGGACTGGGGGATGCCTCCGATCCCAGCTCTCTGGTGTCTGGACAAGAGGATGAGAAATGTAGTCTCCAAAGTGAGACCTTCTCAGACAAAGATGCAATGACGGAAGGGAAAAGAAACAAAAGAAAAAATGTGTGTGATCACATTACAAGCTTGGTGCCAGCAATGAACAGAAAAAAATCCTCAGGAAGAGATATACAGACGAATAAAATGAATTTAAAAATGTACAGTAAACAAACAGTTCCCAGTAAGATATAAATAAAGCTGCTAACCCAAGGGCCATTCCTGCCAGGGCAACAAGTAGGCCAACAGTGAACCCACACCTCCTCTGCTTCTCCAGATCCAATGTCCTCAGTTTCCTCCCCAGCTCTGTAGCAGGGAACCTGTGGCGGTCTCTGTTTTCTCTCTGACCCCATCCACAACAGATCACAAAGATCCTCTCCCCCCAATCTTCCTTCCCCCAACTCATCCCAGTATCCCAGTCTCCAATACCAGCAGGCATTCACTGTGGTGTTCACAGACCAGGTAAACAGGTAAGGCTTCACCACCCCTCCTCTCCTCCAAATCCATCCCTAGCCTTATCCCTGGCTCTGCAGCCTTCCTTCCCCTCTGCCCACATCTCCTGTAGACCCATCAGCCTTTCCCCACCTAACCCTCTTCTCCCTACTCAATACTTTATCCCAGCCCCCAACTCCAGCAGGCATCCCCTCCTGTCTCATCTCCAAGGCTCTGGAGTAGACGGATCCTCTGAAGTGACCTCTCTTCGCTCTCTACCCCATTCCAAGGACATAAAATGAACAGGTCCTGCTAGAACAATCTGCTCTTCTCTTTCCTGTGAACCCTTTCAGATGCCTAGCTGAAATCCATTTCCAAGTGTCAGCTCCCAATAACCACAAACACATTTTACCAGGAACTTCCAGTGGCTAAACTATCAGGTCCAGAGAAAATTCCCTACTGGGCAACACACAGGCATCAGACTCTCTGAAAATCCAGTCAGGAAGCCAAAACCAAGGAACAAAACACCCACCCAGCAAGACAAATCCAGAAATCAGCACCTAGATCTATAATCACTTAAATCCCAGATGCCCAGACACAAGCATAATAACACAATCAAGAACAGCCACGGGACCAGCTATCCTACTACAGTAGGTCTTGAATATTCCAACATAGCTGAAACACACACACACACAGAGGAGGGAGAGAGAGAGAGAGAGAGAGAGAGAGAGAGAGAGAGAGAGAGAGAGGAGTAATATGTTAAAACCACCCCTATGGAGATGATAGAGGTCCTTAGGAAATTAGTAAATCCCTTAACACAAACAGTAAAATAAAATTAATAAAACTGTTCAAGACCTAAACATGGAAATAGAATCAATAAAGAAAACCCAAACAGAAAATTCTGGAAATGAAAAATGTAGGAATTTGAACAGGAACTACAAAAGCTAGTTTCACCAAAAGAATAAGAGATGTAAGAGAGAATCTCAGGCATTGAAGATCCAATAGAATAAATGAATACATCAGTCAAAAGAAAATATTAAACCTAAAAACTCCTGAAACAAAATATTCATGGAATTTACAAACAAATGCATGGAAACTGAGCAACTCTCTATTGAATTCCAAAAAAAAAAAAAAAAAAAATGTATCAAGACCAATAAAAAAGAAAGAAATTAGACATTTTCTGGAATTCAATGAAAATGAACATACAGCCTTCCCAAACTTATGGGACACAATGAAACAGTTCAAAGAGGAAAGTTCACAGACCTTTATGAACATCATATAGAAAAACAAAACATCCATGGTAGCTAAAACAATCCTGAGCAATAAAAGAACTGCTAGAGGTCTCAATATTCCTGATTTCAAGCCATATTACAGAGCAATATTGATAAAAAACTGCATAGTACTGGGTTGAAAACAGACACACTGATCAATGGGATTGAATTGAAGACCCAGACATAAATCCACATACCTATGAACACCTGATTTTCGATAAAGGAGCCACACTGGAAATGCACTGGGAAAAAAAGGTAGCATCTTCAACAAATGGTGCTGATCAAACTAGATGTCTGTATGTAAAGAATATAAATAGATCCATATTTAGCAACCTGCACAAAATTCAAGTCCAGATGGATCAACATAAAACCAGATACACTGAACCTATTAGAAGAGAAAATGGGGAATAACAAACTCATTGGCACAGGAGACAGCTTCCTGAAAAGAACTCCAATAACACAGGCACTAAGATCAACAATTAATAAATGAGACCTCATGAAACTGTAAAGCAAAGGATACCATAAAAATGACAAAACAGCAGTCTACAGGCTACAGAATAAGGAAATATATTTTATCAATTCCACACCAGATAGATGACTGTTATGCAAAATATATAAATAACTCAAGAAACCAGATATCAAAAAAAAAAACAAATAATCCAATCAAAAATAGGGTGCTAATCTAAACAGAGAATTCTCAACAAAGGACTCACAAATGACAAAGAAATATTTAAAGAAATGTTCAAAAAACATCCTTAGCCATCAGGAAAATGCAAATCAAAACTTTGAGATTCCGTCTTACACCTGTCAGGATGGCTAAGATCAATACACAAGTGACAGCTTGTGCTGGAAAGGATGTGTAATAAGGGAAACAGTCATCCATTGCTGGTAGGTGTAAATTTTTACAACTACTATGGAAATGGATATAATGGTTCCTCAGAAAGTTTGGAATGAATCTACCTCAGACCACTGTTGGGCATATACCCAAAGGATAATCTGCTAACAGAGGGACACTTGCTCAATCATGTTCACTGCTCTCTATTCATGATAGCAAGAAACTGAAAACAACCTACATGTCTCTTAACGGAAGAATGGGAAAAGAAAATATGGTACATTTTCACAATAGAAGATTGCTCAGCTGTTAAAAAAAAAAAAGATAGACAGCATGAAATTTGTAGGTAAATGTATAAAAAAATCATAACCTAGACCCAGAAAGATAAATATTGCATGATTCACTTATCATGGATACTAGCCATTAAGAAAATTATTACCAACCTACAATCCATATACCCAGAGATGTTAGATAAAGAGGAAGAGTCTAATGCAGTGTTTCTCTACCTATGGGTTGGGACCTCATTAGGGGATTGAAGGACCCTTTCACAGGGGTCTCCTAAGACCACTGGAAAAAACACAGATATTTACATTATGATTCATTACAACCCAGACTGTCTCTAAAACCATAGGTTGCTCTCTGCAAACCAACAGCAAGACCACATTGTGGAGGAAAACACCGCACAACTCGTTGAACATGGAGAGGTAGATCCTACCTGGAGCCTTCACTCCTATATCCTAGTGTTTTTAGTGGGGGGAGGTACTCTGCAGGCTACCAGAAGAGCAATGTAAACACCAACCCAGCCATAAAACGTTTTCCCTACAATCTGTCCTGCTTTTAAAATATACTAGGACAACACTGGCACAGAACTTGTGGGAGCAGACAACCAATGTGTGATTTGACCTTAGTAAGGCCCACTCCATGACATGAAACCAAGAACCAGAGAATGGATAGCACAGAGACCTATAGTAAAACCAAACATGACTGGCCTAAAAACAAGTATCAATAAAATGACTCCTAATGATATTCTGACATGCCCATGAATTGGTGCCTTACTCAGTCATCCTCAGAGAGGCTTCCTTGGCAGCAAGTAGGAACAGATGCAGAAATCCACAGCCAGACATTTTGAGGAGAGAGAGTCTTAAATGGGATGGTGCCATCAAATCCCTTCCTTCAGAGTTCAGGGAACCCTGGGAAGATAAGGGAAGACTGTAAGATCCAGAGGGGATGGAGGACACCAGGAGAACCAGACTCTCTGAATCAATGAAGCTAGGTGCATATGAGCTCACAGAGACTGAAGCTTCAAGCACAGGGCCTACACGGGTCTACATAAGGCTTTCTGTGCATATATTATAGCTTTCCGCATAGTGTTTTTATGGGACTCCCGAGTGTGTGAATGAGTGGGCCACTGATTCTTATTCCTGCTTTTGGGTCTCTTTTTCTTCTATTGGGTTGCTTTGTCCAGCCTAATGTGATGGTTTTTGTTTTATTTTATCATATTTTATAGTATTTATTATATTTTATTATGTTTGGTTGTTATCTCTTAGAAGCAGGTTCTTTTCTAGTGAAAGACAGAAAGGGAATGGGTCCGGAGGGGAAGAGAGGTGGGGAGGAACTTAAAGGAGCACAAGGAGTTGGAACTGTAATCAGACTATATTATATGAGCATAAAAATGCTTCAAATAAATAGTATCTTGATTTTTTAAAAAACCTGTCCAGAGTCCCGGACCCATTACTCACTCATGGCTCACTGTGTGACTCTGAGTAGATGCCTGGAGACTGGAAATCTTGGTTTGGCATAGAAAGGGAGAGAATGCTGTCCCATCAGAGTGTTGTGTAATGACATCTTAGAGCCATGTCTGCAATGTAAGAGCTGCTCAAAAGGCCACGTTGGAAATGCATCCTGAATTCCTTGTAACAATCACACTAGACTTAGAAAGGCAGTTGTTTTGCTTAGTTTTTAATTGTCAATTTGCCATCACCTAGAACCACCTTTGAAGAAATTAATGAGAAATTGCCTACATCAGGTTGGCCTGTGGACACGCCTATGAAGGCTTGTCTTGATTATTAATTGATATAGGAAGTCCATTGTTACGAGTATTTTTCCAGCCAGCCTGGCTGGTCCCAGAGCCACGTCAGCCCCAAATAACACATAGAGACTCTGTATTAGATATAAAGCTGTTGGCCTGTTACTAGTGTTTCTGATTGGCTAGCTCTGTCTTAAATATTAACCCATTTCTATTAATCTAAGTATTTCCACGTGGTCTTGGCTTACCGGAGAAAGGATCTGGAGTTACGCTCTCTTGGTCCTGCATGTTGAATCTCCTCCTACCTCTTCCCGAATCCTCTTTGTCTCTTAGCCCCGCCTATCTTGCTTTCCTATTGGCCAATAGGGCTTTATTCATTAACCAATAAGAGAAACATATTTACCGAATGACATCTCCCATCAGTCCCTTGTGGGAATCACCATCCCCTAGACAGGGCTTCCTGGACAGTATAAATGAGGGGAGGCTATCTGAGAGCACACAGGCAGTATGGGTGCATTTGTTTCTCTCTACTCTTGACTGTGAGTGCGATATGAATACCTGCCTGAGTTCCTGCTTTGACTTCCTGAAATGATGAGCTATTACTGGGGAATGTAATTAGAAATAAATTTAACTTTCTTCTCTTGATTTTTGCCTTTACCACACAACAGAAATGAAGCTAGAGAAAAAAGAAAAAAAACAAGGAAAAGGTAATTTTTTAAGGTTGTTATTTGAGAGGTTTGAGGGGCAAGTTTTTCAGAGCTGAAGGCTGTGATGAAGAGAAAGGACCTGCTCAGAAATGAGAAAGAGGTAAGCCAGGGATATATCTCAGTGTTCAAGCATTTGTTGGTGTAAAGTTCTGGATCACACCCCCAACGCTGGACTCTGAAAATGGGAGAGAGAGTGGGACAGAAGACTTCTGGTATTCCAACATCATTAGGACATTTTAGGACAATCAGTCAGCGGAGGAAAACAAGTAGGACGTTAAGGGGGGCCAAGAACAAACTCTTGGACAGTGCTGATATTTAAAGGAGGACATGTGGACAGGAAAATCACAGCTACAGAGCTGAGAGACTAGAGAAAACTTGATGAGAAGAGCAGCACAGAAGCCAAGATAGGAAAGAATGTCCAAATGGAGCCCGGTGCTTCAGTGAGGTGGAGGAGAACGGAGCCCAGAGGAGGCCAGCGAGTTCCCCAAGGTAGTGGTTAATGGGTCTATGACAGTAATTCTATAACAAAATTACGTCATTGTTACTACACTGGAATCTCTTTCAGAGATGTGTTCATAGTGCTAATGTTTCTCAGGGCTGGGGAGATTCAGGCCATGGGTCAAGACCTTGCTCAGACTCTCAGGAGAGAGTAAATGTGTGAGAGTCGGTACAGCTGGCTATCTAGTGAAGACCCTGGGACTTGGAAGCAAATGTAAGAAAGATCCTTTGGTTTCAGTTCCTTGAATGTATAAGACTCATCACAGCATCGGTCACAGAGCCCCTCATACTGAAAGCTTTAGAAGAAAGCTCTACTTTGTTGAGTAGATAACTATTTGTTTAACCCAAATCTTCAGTCTTATCTGGCATAAAAGTTTCTGGCTGGTTTTACATACATCATGAGGAATTATAAAAGGTGTGGTCCAACTTCCTCTATACTAGAGAGGGGAAAAGAGCGTGGTACTCCTTGAAGCCCGCTGAAATCCAACCAAGGCAGACGTTTCTCTCCAGAGGATGTCAGCTCACATAGGCCGTGAGGGAAAATGAGATAGGAGAGTAGTGCTAGAGACAAAGATGAAAGGCTGAAGAGCTTCATTCTTTCCTTAATGAGGGTCCTGCACACCTGGACGAGAGGATGCTGGAGGTGCCTGTGGATGGGGAATTCACTTCTAATTGACACATGGCTGGATGGAGCTGGAGCTTAGTGGTAGAGAGGGCTTGCTAGCATGTGAGGTTCTGCATTCCTAGGACCATAAAACAAATAAACAACCCAACAGTTTCTGCCATGTTCTCAAGGAGCCCAGGAAAATAACAGACTTAGAAACCATCTCATCCCCACATCACACCTTCCATCTCACTACAGACACTTACATGCTGCCTCCCCACACATCGGAGGGATGGTGACTCTTACTAATTCTTTGTAGAATTTGAAGAAAAGTTCACTTGAGAAAAGTATAGGTTTTTTTTTTTAAAACTGTAAGAAAGAGGAAGTTAAAAATCACATGGCCATTGCCCTCTATGCAAAGCAAAAGATGAGACCCTGCAGGGTATGGTAGAAGCCTGCAAGTGCTGCTGGGAAATGGCAGAGAAGGAAGAGGAGCTACATGATCTCAGGTTGCTGTGCACAAGTATGTATCCATCACCACCGAGAGACAGCTGCAGAATGATGGGCATCAGGCCTTTGGAGAGATGCCTATGGCTTGTGGCCTGTGGCCTGTCTACTGGATGGACTAGCTTAAACCCCTGAGAAAAAAACTTCTCTCAGGTGGTGGCCTCAGAAACTAAAGGCTGGAGACAGGAGAGAATGACATCAGCAGCTAAGACCAGCACATTGAACTTTGTTTTGTGCAGGGAGCTGTCCCGACTGCTTCCCAGACACTCAACACATTGTTACTCAACCATGACGAGATCAAGTTTAAAGACCAACTCCATGGTCATGGATTAAATTTTCCTTCCTTCTCTCCCTGCCCCCCCTTACTGTCACTGTTTTAAATATGTTTCATCCCTAGAAGATGGGCAAGCTCCTTAAATGCAGGGGCTTTGCATAGCCCAGATGCTTCAATCTAGACTTCACACAAGCCCAGCCCTACACTGTAAGGGGGCTAGGCCTCCATGAAGACAGCTCTAAAACACTGTTTCTTCATTCAAGTTCTCCTTCATTGCTGTTTAAATTGTCCACAAGGAACCTTTTCTTAGCCTCTATATAGTTCAGCTGATTGGTTTTCATATACTCATTTGGTATGTCATTTCAAATTTACAATAAAGCTTTATTTAGAGCTAACAATGAGTACATGATTTATGGAAATCACAAGTGAAAAAGATATACTTCATTTTGATTTGGGAAAATTTTGTTTCCCTCGTGTCCTTATAAAATTTTGATAGATATGATAATAGATAATTGCCAATGATGATGGTAATAGATAGACAATGGATATATGGGTAAATAGAGAGATGGCTGGTGTATGGGTAGATAGGTTGATGATAGATTAATGGATGGTGTCTTAGGGTTTTTATTGCTGTGAAGAGACTCCATGACCATGGCAACACTTAAAAGAAAAATATTTCATTGGGGCTGACTTACAGTTTAGAGACTTAGTCCATTATCATTGTGGCAGGTGGTGTGCAGGCAGACATGGTGCTGGAGAAAGAACTGAGAGTTCTACATCCCAATCTGCAGGAAATAGGAAGTAAAGTGTCTCAGTGAATGTGGCTTGAGCATGTATGAGACCTCAAAGCCTGCCTCCAACAAGGCCATACCTCCTAATAGTGCCACTTCTTTAGGAGCCATTTTCTTTCAAACCATCATAGATAGATAGATAGATAGATAGATAGATAGATAGATAGATGGATGGATGGATGATGGATGGATGATAAATGGATGATTAGATAGATTATAGATAGATGGATGGATGGATAGATAATAGATGAATAGATGATAGATAAATGGATGAATGGATAGATAAATTATAGATGGATGGATAGATAGATGATAGTTGGATGGGTAGGTGATGGATGGAAAGATAGATAGATGATAGATGGATAGCTAGACAGATGATAGATGAATAGATGATAGATGGATGAGTGGATAGATGGATGGATAGATAGATTATAGATGGTTAGATAGATGATGGATGGATGGATTGATGGATGGATGGATGGGTGGGTGGACAGACGGACAGACAGACAGACAGACAGACAGACAGACAGACAGACAGACAGATTCACAGAGCAGCAACATTCATACTGCATTCAAAGTGCCAAATTCCAGGCCTTTGCCTCAGATGTGGGTTAGAAACTTCATTTTAACAAGATCCCAGCTAATACCTTTGGCATTCAGAATTTAAACCCTTGATCCATTGGTTATAAACAAACCTTATAAGGCTGGAAATATGGGCCAATAGTAGAATGCTTGCCTACCACATATGATGCCCTGGGTTTGATCTTCAGTACCATGCTGGGAGAGGGGAGCTTGATAGGAAAGGAAAGGAAACTTACTGAAGTTGATTTCTTATTGTGAAATATGTAGTCTAACAGTTTAAATCCAGTGTCAGGACCAGAATTTCCAGAAAATCTGGTCCTGACACTGAATTTACCTTATGTTTTCGTAAAAACCATAAGCTGATGACTGAAAGCTCAACATTAGTTTACTTGCCTTGATTAAAAACCTTTGAACCTCTGAAATCACACACAAGGGCACAAGACAGTAGCCCCAGTGCCCCTGGATGCTTACATATAAGAGCCTGCACTGCTAGTTTGAAAATGTGTTACATTTTCATCAAACCCTCCCCTCAGGGATCAGGGGTATATGAGGAAGAAGATAAGGAAAGATGTCAGCCAAAGGGGATGGGTGACACTGAGTGTGTCCTAGACACAGTAGGACTGACACACATACAAACTCATAGAGACTGTGATGGCATGCACAGAGTCCAGCCAGACAGGGTCCCAGTGCTAAGAATGGGAGTTGATGCAGCCTCATGCCCTAACCGAGAAGCCATCTGTAGTTGATGCTTGCAAAGAAAAAAATCAGTTTTCTCTATTGGAGTCTCACCAGATATGTTAACCACACTTAAGAGTAGTTGGCCAACACAAGACAATAATCTTTTTGTAGATTGTTTTCTGATTTTGTGGGGTTTGTTTTGTGTGTGTGTGTGTGTGTGTGTGTGTGTGTGTGTGTTTCTTGTGCTTTTGTTTGTTTGTTTGTCTTCTAAAGAGAGTAAAAAAAGGATGTGAGTTGGGTGGGTAGGAAGGGAGAGCCTCTGGGAGGATTGGGGGAGGAAAAACATGATTAGTATATAGTGCATAAAAAATCTTTTTCAATAAAAAAGAAGAGAAAATATGTTGCAAATGTGTTTTTTTTTTTTTTTTGTGTTAAGCAAATTCTGCAGACAGATTGATGTAGAAGCCGATTGCCCTGGCTTAGGAATGAGGTTATTCATATGGAAAACTTGGAACACACAAATAGAACAATACAAATTCTTTTTATTAATCACAATTTTAAAAATTATTAAAAATTTTTTCTTTCAACTCTCCACCCTTATAGCACAGGGAGCCGCTTAGACACCCTGCATATTCAGTGTAACCAACTGGAAGTCTTTTAAATGTAAATCCAAACCAATATGTCACCTGAGACACTTTTTAAACACATCTTGATACCAACACCAAATCAAATAGAACTCTAGGAACTCCTTAACATCATTTTATTTCCAGTCCATCTTCAGGTTTCCACATAGTTTCAAAAATTATTTTAAGGGGCTGTATTGTTTGGGGGGGGGGACCTGAAACATCTTCATATTGCAAATGTTTGCATGAATTTAAGGACATCTATTTTGTTGTTTTCTTTAGATGCCATTTATTTGAGGGAACAGAACAAGGTCTCCTTGCTGTAAGATGTCCTGTGGTAAGTGCCAGCAAAGAGACAGAGGTGGTGTTCTTTAGATTCAGGGACAGCAAGGTTACAATCCACATTTATCTAGTGGTGCAGGTAGCCATAGGGGATTGTCACCTGAACCATGTGTCACCAGCAGCAACAAAGGGTGATTTGCTTATCCTCGCCCTCCTTCAGTCTAGTAGCTTCCCCTCTGCCATTTGCCAGCCCTGAGACACACAAAAGGGAAGCAGGGGAAATAATTGTCTCTTTGCTGACACTTAGCACTTTCAGAATGGGTTAGCATCTTCCCAAGGCCCCATGGAAACATTCATTACAGCCCCATGTTGCAGAGGCTGAGACAGAGCACTGACTGGGAAGAAGACAGAGGTCAGTTGGAATGGGGAGTTAATGTGGGAATAATAGCACAATATATTTTTACATGTGTCAAGTTATCTTTAAAAGAATAAGAAAACCTTTCTTTTTAGATAATTTATTTATTTTTTATTTCGTGTGCAATGGTGTTTTTGCCTGCATGTATGTCTGTGAGGATGTCAGATCCCCTACAACTGGAGTTATAGACAGTTGTGAGCTGCCATGTAAAAAAATAAAACAAACAAACAAAAAACAACAACTTTTTCTCAAGAGAATTCATTCCTAGTGACTCAGCAACACTCCTCCACGGAGTGATTTCAATTCTACACCTGCTAGGGTGGCTACTAGAAGCAAGGATTGATGAGGACATGGAGGAATCTTGATTCTGTCTGCCATTGATGGTCCTGATAAATGCTGCATTCCCTGGGAGACAGCTAAATCACCTCAGGACGTTAAAACAGAACTTCCATTTGACCCAGCCAGCCCACTTCTGGGTATTTACTCAGAGTCCAAGGCAGTGTCCAGAGAAGGCAGGGGCACTTCTGAATTTACTGCAACATTAGTAACAATAGTGAAGACATGAAGCTGAGGGCCTGCAGAGATGGCTCAGTGGGTAAGAGTACTTGCTTGCAAGCAGAGGAGCCCTGAGTTCAACCCTTCACCACCCACGCAATAGGATGTGTGTGTCTATAACCCCATGACTGGGACCAGCTAGCATAACAAAACTCCAAGTTTCAGGTTCAGTGAAAACCCTGTCTCAATAGAGAGGGACAGAGCCCTTCTTTGGCCTTGCATGTGTGCACATGGGTACAAACACAGGCACATACATGTCCTCACACACGAAATGCACATACACTTATACAACCACACTCCCAATGTATTCACACACACAGTACCCGATGTGAAGGTGACCTAAGTGTCTTTCAACAGATGGATAAAGAAAAGGTAATATATACAAAGAGTAGAATGTAATTTGACTTTTAAAACAGGAACTTCTAAAACATGTGGTAACATAGATGACTCATGAGGTCATCGTGTCAAATGAAATAAGACACAGAAAGACAAGAATGCATGGTTCTCTTACACAAAGTATCTAAAATAGCCAAACCCACAGGGCTGTGGGGATGCAGAAATTAAAAGCTATTGTCAGCGGTTATGAAATTTCAGTTGTGCATGACAACTAAGTACTAGAGAGCTACGGTACAAAGCAATACAGTTGCACTCAAAAAGTAAAGAAGAAATCTTAGGGACTATCCTTCCTCAATCTAAGCTTAGAGGTGGGGAGGGGTGGAGGAACAGGGAAGCCTCCTGCCCTGGGCACCCATGTGGAAGACTAAGCTGAAGAACTGTTTCTTTTCCAATAAGCTCCCGGAAAGTATCCAGCGTACTGTTGCTAGTGTTAGCAGAATGCCCATGAGAATGAATCTGCAGAAGTTACCTCTGTTGCCATGTCAAGAGCATGCTTTTTCAGACAACACCTGACTGGTTGGTATTACTTCAAAATGCCTTACTTACCACAAAGAATTGACTAGTGGACTTTCTAACTAAAACAGGCATGAGGGCTAGCATGAACTCTTGGTAAATGCACTCTTCCACATACCTTCAAACTCCTGATGACAGCAAATTCAAAACAATTGCTGCATATTTCCTTGAAGTGTTGAGCATAACACTATCCAGGTGCCAGTGAAGAGGTCCCATGTCCAGGAAGAGTCAGAGGCCATCGGAGGTTGTTTTTTAACCCCGTGAGCTGTCCTGGGATGCCGTGGATGCATGTATCGGATAACTGTAATAACGATAACATGACGAACCTGGAGGGATGCTAGAGGTGAAGGCAGATGCCCAAGGGTAGCAGAGACACCGGAGTGCTTAGGTGTAAATAGAGAATCACAAAAGGGTGTGGCACTGGCGAGGTTGCAGTGCAGGTGCCTGAAGGTTAGAAACCAGAGAAATGAGAGGGTCTGTGCCTTTAAAAGCAAGTGATTCTGTATGTAGCAAGGGTGTGTCTGCTGAGTGCACCCTTGGTACCACCTGCCTGTGCTGATGCCTTCCCACATGGTGCCCTTTGCCTGGGGAGAGCCCGTTTCACAGAGAAAGCTCCAGGGTTGAGATCTGTGTCCCATATTCAGTAGGATGGTGGCGCATCTGCCTCTGAGTGTATACACATGCACACACACACACATGCACACACACACACACACACACACACACACACACAACTTATTTTAGTTTTAATTACATATAGGTGTATGTCTGAGCGTGTGTTTACATGAGTGCAGATGCCCATAGTGACCAGAAGAGGGCATCTGACCTACCGGAGCTGCAATTACAAGGAGTTGTAAGCAATCCCATAAATTTCTTGTATCACTCATGGGAAAATCACTTAAAATGCATGCTCTGGGCTGGACCCCAGACCTAGTAAATAAAAGTCTCTAGACTTGGGCCCAACGGTGAACACATTGTGCCACTTCCCATGTGAGCCGGGACATACTGAAGTCTGAAGCTGCAACCTGCAAAGTGGGAATCTGTTTTGCTAACTCCTATGGAAAGGCTTATCTCCTGTTTGTACTCCGAGTTCTCAGCAGGCCTTTACTATGCTAAGTGGTGGCCAGCAATGATGCAGCCAGCTGCCTGGTGAATTTTGAAATACAGCCACCTTCACACAGGAAACATTAGAGGCCTATAAAGAGACCTGGCTTTCTCAACAGGAAAACAGAACACTAATTTGAAGTCAAACAAAACTCTCATGAAAAAAATATTCATAGTATCAGTGGTTTCCGTATACACTTACTCATTGTAGGCATTCATTCACAAAGAAAACTGCAAGATATATTTTAATTTTGTCTATATGCGTGGGTGCTTATGTGCATGTATGCACATTTGCAGGTGCCTACTGAGGCCTGAAAAGGGCCCTGTGGATCTGGAATTACACATGGCTATGAGCCACCCAACAAGATGGATGCTGGGAGCCAAACTCCAGTCCTCTGCAAGACAGGCAAGCATTCTTA
Organism: Phodopus roborovskii; assembly: GCF_943737965.1. Classification (NCBI taxonomy): domain Eukaryota; kingdom Metazoa; phylum Chordata; class Mammalia; order Rodentia; family Cricetidae; genus Phodopus; species Phodopus roborovskii. The sequence continues at coordinate 12,284,309 of NW_026126563.1, forward strand.
ACTCTGAGAGCTCTCTCCAGGTCTCAGAGTGTACATCTTACTGAGCTTTCCAAAATGGTCATGGCTGTGGAAACCACTATGCTGCCAAGCAACAGAACACAGAAAGTATGGCTCCGCCTGCCCATCCTGCCCGAGGAGAGCTGCCAGCCTGACCCTAACACCACAGATGTGTGCTGCTGCCTGGTTTCTCAGATTCACTCTTGCCTCTCTGTCTGTATGGATTTCCACTGTTGTGTGTGACGCTATTCACTTGACTCCATCAATATGTCTTCATCACTAAAGATGGGTCTTTATTGAGACTATCATAACTGGTGCTGCTGTTGGCCAATAGGAAAGCAAAATAGGCGGACTAGGAGACAAGGAGAATTCAGGGGGAGGTAGGAGGAGTTTCAACATGTAGGACTTGAGAGACCAGAGGTCGGATTCCTCTCTCTGGTAGATAAGACCAAGTGGAAATACTTAGATTAATAAAAATGGGTTAATATTTAAGACAGAGCTAGCCAATAAGAAACACTAGTAACAGGCCAACAGATTTATATCTAATATATTGTCTCTGTGTATTATTTGGGGCTGGAGCAGCTGTGGGACCAGGCGGGTGGAAAGGGAAACTGCTCATAACAAAATGGCTCCCAATGTGTGGCTCGAACCCACAACCCTGAGATTAAAAGTCTCATGCTCTACCGACTGAGCTAGAACTAGCTCTACCCTAGAACTAACTCTGTAGACCAGCTGGCCTCAAACTCACTAAGATCCGCCGGCCTTTGCCTCCAGAGTGCTGGGATTAAAGGTATGTACCACAAACACCCAGCTTGGATATTTTTATGTATGTCTCTTAGTAAACACATGTGTGCCATTCTATTGTGTATTTAGTGAAATTGCCAGTTTCTAGGATATGATGTCTGTCTGTCTGGAATAATCCTGGTCCAATTTTTCCTGTTTCTTTGTGTGAATGCCATTGATGTGCCCTCCTGCCCTGAGGCTGGGCTCTGGTATATGACTTGCTCAGGCCTTGGAGAGTAGAAAAGCAGATACAAATGGATACGAACACATGCTGGGTTTTGATCTGTCTTTTGCTTCTCTCTGAAAACACATCCAGGGTGCTCTGCTCCAGGATACGAACTACAAGAGAAGGGTGAAGTCATTTGGATGAAGTCATCCTAGCACCCAACGCAGGACTCTACCAACTGCCCACAGGTATGAGTAAAACCAGGTGAGATTAACTCAGCCTAATTCAAATAAGTAATACTGCCTGCTTGACTCCCTTGTTTAAAGGGAGAAATGGTAGGATTTTAGGAAGCAAAACTTTTGTGTCATTTGTTACACATTACCCATTAGTATTTGTTATGCAGCAATAGCTAACTGCCACATTGCCGGATTTCCGAAGGATTATGTCAACTGACACACCACTGACATTGTCTGGAGGTCTGAAGTTGTGTGCCCTTATCAATAAGTGGTACACAAAACTATATGGAAAACAAAGTATTTAGTCTTGTTTTCCTTTTAAGCATCCCCCAGGAGCATGTAACTGTATGGAGTAATAGATTCAATTTACATTGTACTAATAATTAATAGTGTTGAGTACCCTTTTATTAATTTGTAGCATATCCTCTGAAGTATCTTGGCTTTCTTTATCTTTCTGTTAGATGCATTGCTTTCTAGCTGCTGAGTTTTACAAATGAACACATATCTACAGACACACTTTTATTACATTTGCTTATTTGGTGTGTAGGCATGTATGTGGAAGTCAGAGGACAACTATAGTTCTGTGCTCTCTCCTTCCAACACACAGGTCCTGGCAGCAAGCGCCTTTACCTGCTGAGCCATCTACCGGTCCCAGATGGTAGCCCTTGGTAGGCATATCTATGCAGACATCTCCTGCTCGGTGCCCCATTTTACTGTAACCAAAGTAACCCCTATGAGTGAGCATTTGTAATTGTTTACACATCTTATCTTTTATAGATCTTGGCAATTTTTTGAGAACATCAATCATTTTGTTGTTGTTGTTCCCTAAAAGCTCTATCATCTTTTATGGTTAGATCCTGGAACTGATTTTTCCACTCATGGTACGCAATGGCAGTCAAAATATTCTCTGGCTCCTAATGGGTATTCAGTTGGCCCACACATTTCTATGAACCACAGTTAGTTGTAGACTTTAGTTTGCACAGCTCTCAATGCGAGGCAGAATGGAATTATGGGAAGAGTTGCTAACTGGGCTCTAGTCTCAGCTGCGGTACCAGCCCACTGACTCTGTCCTTGGTCAGGTCACTAGAGCTGTGTCTGTCCATTCATTAAAAAAAAAAAAAAAAAAAAAAAAAAAAAAAAAATGAGGTAAGCTTAGATTGTCTTCAGTGTTCCATGGAGAAGTGAGGTCAGATTTCAAGAATCTCAGGGGAAGTGTTCAGCATATTGGTGACCAAATTTCCTTTACCTGTTAAGATGGAAAAAAATCACACCCACTTGTCAAGCTATTGGGAGAATAAGAAAAATGTATGTGAAGTTTTATGCTTGGTACATTATGCCGTTCAGCAGGAACATAACGAAGCTGTTGGTAGTCTTCATGCTGTGAAAGGGAAATGGTCTTCATTTACTTTCACAAGACACAACTGGCATCACACTTAACAGACATCACAGGCTTGCTTGGAAATAAAGCTGCCTCATCCCATCCGTTCCTGAGACATTATTTTGTCAAGATATAAAATCAGATTTCTAGAAATCATTCTCTATCATCCTGGATGTTGAAAGTTTGCCATGTGTAATTTGTAGAGTCCTGAATGCCACAGTGACTCGGCTGCAATGGCACCTGCCCGGGGTGAACCGGGAGGCCTGAAGTCCTTAAGTTTCTACAGGGATCCTCAGGGTTTCCCTGATGTCCACACTACTCCACCGAGGTAGTGCTCCTCTGTGCTCTGCAGCTCCTTTCTTCACAGCAGTTACAGCTGCCTCACAGACCCCTACCTTTGTGTTACTCGTTCGTCTCCTTCAACGAGAATGTAATCTCCCAAGAAACAAAGCTGTTAACTTCACTACATGTCTTCATTTTCACGCTTCATATAGAGAAGGCCTAGCTCACAGTAGGTATACAAGAAATATTATCAAGTAAAATGGATGACAGCAAAATAAGGGCCACATAAATTACCTGTAAAGAGTAGTAACTATATTCAATTTGCTCCATTCGCTACATAGCGTGACATAGAACCAAATATGGGTCGACTCTCATGGTGTCCGTCCCATACTCCAACTATAGCAGGTGTTCAGACCCAACTTTTAGATAAAGAATATTAGCCCTGCTAATAAACATATATTTGTGAAGTGTGCCTCTGGGAATGATAAAAAGGAAATTGATATTTCTCACATACATGTGCTGTAATTGTTTTTGTAGAGAGGAACTGTTTAATAAATACAGTTGCTGAAGGCACAAGCTATCCTGAAAACTATTGTTTTCCCTTTAAATGAAAACAGACACCAGAACCATGTTTACACTATAAACAAAAGCCAAGTTTTGAGTGTTGATTACTAGAAAGTTTCCAGTTTTGTCCTTTACCCAAATAAGTTGTTAATTAAGATAGACAAAAACCAGGAAGCATGGACATTTAGTCATTTCATTTCCTCACCCCGGGCTGCCTGGAGTCATTTCCTGCAGGAATCCAGCAGCTGCTAAGAAAATCATCAGCCTGGGTGGGTGATGCTCCAGGCTTGGGTTACAAATCAGTGTTTTGTTCAGACGTGGATGGAGCCAGGTCAACTTCAGAAATAAATCGAAACACGGCCATGAATACCGCTTCTGCATTGCTCTGACAGGCACGTTGACCTAGTGGAAGGAACTGTGAACAAAGAAACCCAATGTCTGTGTTTGGCTAGGCCAAACACAGCTTTCACCTCCTGTGCCCTAATATACTTGTCCATTTGGGAGTAACAGCACTTAAATTCTACAACCAAGTTTGTTTGTTTGTTTGTCTTGAAGAGGGAACAGCCAAATTCAAAACATACCTATTTTTGTACAAGTTCATGATTTCAACAAGTCATGAGGATGGAGCCTTTGGCAGGTAGTGTCAAGGACAGAGGCCTTTAGAGAGTCCCATGTGTTGCACATGAAGAAGCTAATGGTAAATAAAGAAACTGGCATCTTTTATAGTCTTACACTGTTTTGAGTAATTGTTTCTTACAAGTATTGCATGTACAAGTTTTTCCCCCATTGCTACATTGCCTGCCCCCTGGGAAGTAGAAACTAGTAGGTTAATCACAAAAAGCAAAAGAGGAAAATGTGTACAGTCTATCTGAATTTGGAGTGGGTGGGTGAAGGGGGGAGTTAAAATACCATCCCCCAATTCCAGGTTCAAATCCCCAGTGTGAGGGTTATGGAAGGTAGGTATTTGGGAGGTGACTGACTGGGTCATGAGAAAAAGACCTTTAAAAGCACACCCTCTGTCTCTCACCCACATGTGGTGGGTTGGGGCACTATGAACTATCATTGATCTGGATTATCATCCAGACCTAGAGCCTCCATGCTTGATCAAACATACTGTCATATTTACCTTACCTCACCTTCCCCTTCCATGTAAATGTTGTTTAATAGGTTACATTGTCTAGTTTGGCAGTCAGAAGGGATAAAGCAGACATCATATTTCTTGGATTAGTTTTGGAAATCCTGAGTTTGGGAGTGTTTGAATCAATACGCTTAAAGGAAAGTCAAAACTTGTTAAAATGGGAATTCATCTGTATTGTGAGCCACCCGTCTCCAACAAGTTTCCCTGTAAATAATCAATAAGTAAATGAACTTCTGAGTATAAAACGTAAGTGTAATATATTCACATTGACCTACAATTAACTTATATACTTTTAGCACTTCATGGGTCTCTCTCTCTCTCTCTCTCTCTCACACACACACACACACACACATGTGCAGTTTCACGTGACCTATCAAGTGTCTCTCCAGAAGTCTAGTCAGATGGAAGTTCGCTTTTGCTTTTCACACAGTGGCTAGGAGATGGGGGTCTATGATGTCTGTCACTCTTAGAAACGCCCAAGCAGTGTAGACTCTTGGGAACTCTCTTTATTTTGATTAGTCAGCGTGGCCCACATTGGTACCACAGTGAGACAGTTCAACCCTTCAAAGGGCTTTCAAATGCCAAGTGCTTATAGCACAATTTACAATTAGAGGTGTTTTTCTACTGAAAGGGGTTTGGGGCTTCTTTTTCACAGATTGATGCAAATTGAGTAAATGTTTGTGTCCATGTAGTGCTCTTACATGTGTGCCTCCTATTATGGGTCTGCTAGCAAATTCCAAGAGATAAGAAATGGTATTGAAGGAACCAGACCCTCACCCTGCCCCCTACTTTGGCAGCCATGACAGGCTGCAGAAAAAACCCAGCAAGATGCAGGCCTCTGACTCAGCAACATGTGCTGAGCTTTTGATCTTGTCTGGGAAGCCAGAGCTCCTCCATGTGGTGAGGAACCAATCAGAAGTGAGCTGGTGGGCTCTGGATGTGATTTACAGTAACAGTGAAATATAGAGCATAGCAACCACCCTGGGAGGACTTTTAGACCATAGCAACCTTCTTGCAGATACAGTGGACCAATCAACACAGGACAGGTCACCCAAGCCCAGAAGTTCACCAATCCTAAAATGGTTGTGGACTCCAGGCACTCCCCATGCTCTACCCCAATATATTCCCTGTCCCATAGTCCCTCCAGTCCCTTCTTGCTTCACCTGCTGTGTCAGATGGATGGAGGACCTGAGTTAATACAGTTAACTCATTAATTAATTAAAGACTTTTTGCTTTCGCATCAGATCAGGTCTTTTGGTGATTTGGGGGTTCAGAGTTTGGGTACACAGTATAATATAAACTCATAAATTACCAATCATTACATTTAATTTGTGTGTGTTTGCATATCCATGCTGAGTTCCTTGCAAACACTTTTCTGCTGTGTTTGAAATTAATGCCGGAATTCCGTGGTGCTCTCCAGTAAGTGTGGTGGAGACTTTTCTGTAAGGACTATCATTATTTCCAGAAACTTCTTTACTTAAATATTGAGAACCAGATAACCTTCCCAACTTTAAATGGAATGATAAATAGATTAATTTGAATGTAGCATCAGAGATGTGTTTTCCAAGCCAAAATATTTTGGCATATTGATCATGCCTTTCTATCATTACTGGAGAAGAGGCTAAGCAAAGCAGAGGACAGTGTCACAGCAGCTCTGTTACCCGCTCTCCAAGAACATCAGCTACGAGAGACGGCTTTCTTATGACAACTAAAGATGCTTTACAAACCAAAAGGTGACATGCATACACTTAAACCACACCTGGGAAGTACCTAGTATAACATATGCCCCTTGAAGCATCCACCACAGCCCCTCAGAAGGCCCTAGGATCCTGTCCATTTGTCCCCAGAAACACCCTCATTGGTATTCCTCCCTGTGTGGTTCACTTCATCATAGTGTTTCCTGCCCCTGGCTTCCAAACAGGCACTCAAATGATTGTACTGACTGACTGCATTTGGTAAATTTAAAGCAAGGTACTAGAGTTCCCAGATCACATGTCATCAATCCCCGGAGTAGTTCAAGGAATGATAGTAGTAAGCATACACTTACTGAAAACTAATGAGCATCTTACTGGGCTGGGATTTAGGCCTAAAGCCTTTGGCTTTTGGTTTACTGTAAGTTCTTGCAAGAGTGCCTGTTGTTGATGCATTCATACCTGCATTTCAATTATGATAACCAATGCGTTAACACCAATCATCAACCCAGGCATTGAGTGAAATAAGAATCCTGGGTGACTACTTCCATCTTCCAGAGAAAAGGTCCTCCAGTGTGTTTTTTCAGCCTTAAAGGATTCCCCCCCCTCAAGGAATATTAAATCAAGAAGTTAGTAATTGAAACAAAATTAAAATTTGACTTGGACTAATTTCATTCTGATCCTAGACATCCCAGATCTTCGAATCATAAAAACTAGTATTATAGAATTTGATTTATTATTTAAAACCTATTTTACTTTCATTTTGACATAATGCTATCATAATTACTTATGAGGGGTTATGTGATATTTTTGCATGTATACAATGATCCGTCAGACCAAGGCTTCTCCATCACTTCAGACATCCATCACCACTCACTCTTCTCTGCTGCTGTATGAAATGCATGACCAATTGTCAAATCTCAACTATGAGTCTAGAGTCTAGGGCGCTTCTGTGTCAGCTCAGCCTCTGGGGCCTCTGGTAGCCCTGCTCAGCAGTCACACTAGCATTTGTGCCCGGCGGATCCGAGAGCTGATTTGGAAGAATCCAGACAAGCAAATGCCAGTCTCCCTGTGGCGGTGTGATTCAGCCATTGAGCAGGATCATGAACCTCCCCAACCCCCACCTGGCCTCACTTCCTCCCTCATTGCAGGGCTGGACCCTTCTGGTCTGGCATGTAGCTTTATTCCCGCTCTCCTTACTGCATAAGCTACTGTTGATTGAAATAATAATACACGACTCTGTAGACTACATCGAGTCCACGGCCATCTGCTATTAACATTAGTTTTGTTTTGTTTTCACATGGAAGCTTCTGGTGTCACAGTTTGATGTGTCTCATTCCACCCCTTTCCTGATGCAAGAGAAGCCTTCGTGTCTTAGTGGCTTGATATCACGGAGTCTCCAGGACTGACCAGGTTCCAGATTGTCTACGCATTGTCTTCTACAGGCTTGGGGGGAAAGGGAGCCTGGCACAAAAGAGAAAGTGAGTTACTAATTGGATTTATGGCCATTACTCCCAGAGCAGCCCTCTGCCCTCAGTAATCTTGATAGCAGTTCAGATAGAATCTCTCTACAAAAGATGCAGGAAAAAGCTGGCGTGTCTCCTACTCACCCAATAAAAAGTCAGATTGTTATTAAAATGTCCTTGAAGCTACTGTGATTTACATTCATGTTAATGGCCCTCTTTGTAGCCCTGTCCCTTTCATGGGGGCTGCCCTCTCCTTACTATTGGTTGCATTTAAAGTAAATACTCCACCAACTCCAGCTGTCAGCCTTCCTTTCCTGCTTTGACTTGCCACGGAAAACACATGAAGGGATATTTCCCTCTGAGAGACTCACTGCCCAAGGATGCCCAGCACATTATTTGTGTAGCTTAGGTTTCACCGGTAGAAGAATGTTGAGATCTTCTGTGCAGTAAGATACAAAAACATGATATAAATCAATATACGGGGAACTTCACATCATCCAGTAAAAAAGAAATGGGATGAAACATGAATGAATGCTGTGCAGGCATATACATTAGCTAAATAACGAATGTTCTCCAGCACAATGCTATGTAAAATAATGCTTTATATATTTGCAAAGATATGTGTATACCCAAGGCCATACACTCAACAGAGTGATTTGGCACCTCTGGGTAAGGCAGAAGAATTATAAATTAAAACTTGAGGTATCTTGCAAGGAGCAATGAATTGAGGATGATGCTAAAATTCATGCCTCACTTCTGAGAGGGAGCAAACAAATGACAAGTGAATAAAGGCGTAGTCCAAAGTATTCTTCTTTCTGTGTGACATGGTCACAGTTCTGCTCCATGACCTTAGGCAAGTGACTTCTGAGATTCATCTTCCTTACTGGCAAAAATAAATAAATAAATAAATAAATAAATAAATAAATAAATAAAATAAAAATTAAAGAATGAAATGGCAAACAAGGCATAGAACAACCTACATCCACACTGTTAGAAGGTGTCTAAATTTTTGCAAGATTCAGACACAGTGGCATCTAAGGCCTGGCACCTGGCTGGCACTGGATCAGAAGGCGATTTTAGTCATGTGTGGAGAATGGAATCAGTGTTGAGCCCAAGCATAGAGCTGTCAAGCTCTTTAACACATATTCCTAAATTAACTGGCACCGCGGTGATCAGAGCAAACATGTATGCCTGGTACACGATGCTTGGCTGTTACCCATTCATGTGTGTGACAGAACTATCTACCCAAACTGTCCCACCACCCATCAATTACCAGAAGTAATCTTACTCAGGAGCAGCTACCTCCCTACCTGAGGTGGGACGCTTATTATTAAGTCAGTGCTCCTAAGATTTGAGCGTCACCATCACCCCCCCAAGTTGTTGACCCCAAGTACCTGAGGTCTCTGTACTTGTCCCAAGCCTTTCTAAAAGCAGCCTTTTGTGAATTGGAAAGGAAAGTGGTGTGTGTGCTTGCCACTGCTCTCCTGTGGAAGTAACAGGCTATGAGAACCTGAGGAAAAAGTCCCCACAGACTGAGCAATCGGAGGCTTTCACTAGAAACACAAAGACCCTGGACAGCAAGCAAAGCAAGGGTCCGAGCCTGGGGACAGAGGTAGCCTCACCTCCTTGTCCTCTCTGGGGACATGAGCATCAGGTTGGTTCTGAGCCTGGCCTCTTCATCCATGGAGGTGTCAGGTGCCCTGCAGGACTGGGATGATCAGGAATCTCCCACAAGGCTCCTGGATGCTCCCTGACCAATCCATCTTTAGTCCAGGCACAAGAAGTTCAAAGAATTGTCCTAGCCTCATGGTTAAGTATGATCTGGTGCATCCAGATTCAGGTGCAACTTTTAGTCTAATAAAATAGCTTTGGAGTGCCTCCATTAGTCAGGAAGACAGTGCCAACATCAAGGCAAACTTCAAGATCCCGCAAAGTCCCTGAAATTGATGACAAAGACACCCACGCTTCAGAAGAGCCTGGAAAGCAAAAATTAGAAACAGTTACCACTGTAACTGGCAGCAGGAGGCAGCAGCTAAGGGCACCTAAGGATGAGATCAAAACTCTTGAAGTCCCGGATGACTCCAAAGAAGTAACTCAAATGTCAGAGCACACTGAGAAACCAAGACATGATACCAGTAGCGTTAAAAACACTCTCCAGCAAATGCCAGACCCCATAAAACCTCTGAGAACATCCAGGAGAGTGCTAAGGGCCTCTAAAGAGGACACTGTGAAAACAACCTTGGAAATGGTGGTGGATATCAGAGATCCTGCAGAATCACAAAGCAAAAGCAATACTTCCCTGCCCCCCAAGAGGAAGTCTGCAAGAGATGGAAGCATTTCAAGAACCAGGGGGCTGTGCTCTTTGTTTCCTAAGCAAGAACCAACAGATGAGAAACCTGCACCTAAGAAACAGAAGACTGCTTTCAGCAAGAGGCACCTGTCACCTGAGCCTGTGAAGATGAAACAGCTGAGAATCATGTCAAACAAAATTGAACCAGTGGAAGAGCAGATTAGCAACATCCTGGAAGAAAAGGAAGTCCAAGTAGAAAATTCAGCCCATCCAGACCAGAAAATGCCTCTGCCCCCCAGAAACCAAAAGAAAACCAATAAAAAACAACCAAGACCCAAGATTAGTGCATCTGCAGAGAAGGCTGGGATAAAGAAAACTGAGAAGACTGTGAAGACCTCCCAGGAGACAGAGCTGCAGAACACAGATGATGGAGCCAAGAAGTCTACATCCAGGGGCAAAGTCAGTGGGAAAAAGACATGCTTGAGGTCTGGAGGACAGAGTGAGGTTCCCCAGCCTCATGCAGCAGAAGAGAAAACAAGTGCGACGGGTGTAGAAATCTTGGTAAAGACTCAGAAAGAGAAAGGCATCTCTGGAGATTCAGATGTCAGGTGTTTGGGATTCAGAAAAACTGTAGCCACTTTGGACAGTGAACCTAAGCCAAGAGTAACTCGGGGTGCCAAGAAAGATACAAAAGTTCTAAAGACGGATGAAGACATTGTATACACCAAGAAATTAATGACAAGAAGTTGCCAGAATAGTAAGAATATGTAGCAAAGACATTTAAGAAGGCAATATTAAGTTAGCTTAGTGATAAATTCCAGGGTGGTTTTCACCTCTTGTGTAAAGGTAAACTGTAAATAATACTGCCCATGTTTAAGGAAGGAAGCTTTGAGCTTTTGTGGTTATTCTCTCTTCAAACTCCAATGGAGATCATGAAGGGTGTCACCAGGATCTCAGAGCAATAACAATGTAAAAGTTTGTGGGTGGGCAGGCAGAAGTGTGGTCCTCTGCCCTGCACAATAAAGTTCTGAAGTTCACTGCCAAAAAAAAAAATAATAATAAAAATAAAATAGCTTTGGAAAAAACTACGATCACACAGAGAGGACTCAAAACCATGGTTATATTTTTCCCTTCCTTTACCAGGTTGACAGCAATCCCTCATCTCCAATAGAGCATGCAGGAGCAGTCAGCAGCCACGCTGGGTTTTCTACATTCTGTGTGTTCCAGTAGAAAACTTTCACGCCTGGCTTGATCAGATTAGCCTGTGGTTCAGGAGAAAACCTTTGGTACTTCATCTCGCATGATTTGGGTACCCAGGAATACTGCCAGCTTATTCCCACCTCCTCACCCAAAAGTATCAACTCCCTCATCTCTACCTGAGCATTCAGACTCCAAGAACATGACAAAAGTACCACTTGTCAACTTTTAATAAAAATGAGGTCTAGTTCACTGACTAGATAATGTCATTTTAGTTAGTCAGTCCCCTCCAGGCCTGAAAGTGGATGCAATTTGGAGCCCTCTTACCAGCCACCCTAGTTTTCTTTTGAAAATATTGACAAACAACACAAGGCGGCTTTGTTTCTTTCTGATTCTGTCACTGGGAATGGAACAGGTAGTGTGGAACAGGGAAGCCAGCATTTGTTGTGTGCTTTTGAACCAAGAAAAAAAGAGAAGGTATTTTGTTGAGAGGGAAGGAAGCTGGACCATGAGAAGCCCAAGATGAAATGAAATTAGATTAGCTTTCAAGGAGTTCAGAACCTGAGGAAGGGTAGAGATAGGTCATGGAATAGTTGCCCTTAGTCAAGAGATGTATTATTAAGGAGACACTAGATAATTCCAACATGCCAAAATGAACAGATAGCCATTGAAGAATCCACTAGCAAAAGTTGTGAAGCCTCCATGGCATGGGTTTGTGTAGATATAAAACCTCACTGGTGAGAAGGAGGAACAGGCAGGGATGCTGAACACTCAGTTGCCGGAATCTTGTACTCCAGCGCCGGAAACACACAGCATAGCTTCCATAGCAAAAGGGATTTGAGGACCACTGATGAATACACCAGCACTTAGGAGCATTTACTTTGTCTTAGTCACAGTGACAACCTACAAAGATGTTTAAGACTCAGTCCCCAGTCTAAAATAAGTTCATATTCTGGTGGGAAAACCAAGTTTAGAAATACAGTGCTGACTGTGTGTGATCGTGGACTTGTATATTTAGAGGCCATGGAGCTCCTCTGGTGGAGTCCTGGGGGATGAGGGGCTGACTTCATCCGATTTAATTTCCTGAGATTGAGAAGAGGGCTTGCTGTTTAAGTCAGCACTCCACTGTCCATCACTGTGGAGTTTTACTTTATACTGTTGAGCTCATAGGGAGTACATGGAGCTTGCATAGAAGATTGCAGAGGTCATGTGAATCGATAGCCAATGGTGTCTGCAAACAGTGGCTGAGAGTCAGCATCCCTGCATGGAGGTGAGCCAGGTTTGGGAACCCTTGCCTGATCTGAAGAGCTACTGAAAACTCTGGGCTGGAAATCACATGCAACTTTTATCCCCGATTCACTAACTAAAACTGGGCACAGAGCCCCACTCATCACAAGGATGGAAGGAAATGCAATTTCCACTGCATACATGGAAATGGGGAGAACTACCTAGTAACAAACAGTATCATGCAAGGTAAACAATAGGAAAATAGTCATGTAATCTGTTATGGTCAATCTTGATGGTTAATTTAATTGGGTCGAGAGTTGCCTAGGAATTAGTAAAGCACACCCCTGCTGTACTGCTGCTACCCCTGTGAAGACATTTCCGTATAGACTTTATTAGTGCATTGGCTGAGCACTCAAAAGGGAGAAGGGGGATATGGGAAATGGTTTAGCCCATGAGGTGCTCATTGCACAAGCTTCAGGACCCGAGTTCAGATCCCCAGCACCCATATAAAAGCCGAGCACATAGGCACACATCTGTATATATGGGGTTTACAGAGTCAGGTAGGTGATTGGCAAGCAAGCTTAGCCAATCAGTAAACTGCAGATTTAGTGAGAAACACTGGCTAAAAAAATAAGAGAGCTAGAGAGATTGTTCTGTGGATAAGAGCTCTTGCCACATGAGCATGAGAATCTGGGCTTAAATTCCCAGCATGTCATGGCCACATATGTCATAATCAGGGAAAGAAACAGGAGGACCATGGGACTTCCTGGCCAACCCAACTCCAGATTTGGGAGAGACCCTATCTCAAACAATATGGCAGAAGGGTGTTAGGTTATGTTTTTCCTCTCTGGTCTGGTCCCACAGCCACACCAGCCCCAATGAGTAGGTTTTTCCTGGCAGCCTGGAGCCACAGCTGCATCAGCCCCAAATAATGCACAGAGATGCTGTATTTGATATAATGCTGTAGGCCAGTTACTAGTTTCTTATTGGCTAGCTCTGTCTAAAATATTAACCCTTTTCTATTAATCTAAGTATTTCCACGTGGTCTCATCTTATAGGAGAGACATGGGAGGGGCTGGCGTTCTGCTCTCTCCAGTCTCTCCATGCTGACTCCTCCTAGTCTTATAGTCCCACCTATCATACTTCCCTATTGGCCAACAGTGCTTTATTCATTAACCAATAAGAGAAACATATTTACAGAATGACATCTCCCATCAGAAGGGGATAGAGCAAGACACAAGACACCTTCCCCCGACAGTCATATGCTTACACATTCATTTGTATTAGGCCACACACACCACACTCATGATCTCACATGTGTAACATGTGTACACGTGTGCAAGTGTACCTGCACGAACATGTGTGCACATACCATATGCCTCCCACACGTGCACACAACAAAGGAAGAAAGGAGAGAGCACACTAGTGCTGCAGGGCAGGCATGTTCTTCTGCCTCTCTCCATCCCTCTCCTTCCTGGCCACGCCCTCCCATGTCCTCCCAGCTCTGAAGGATTGAGACCTCAGACATTACAAGCAAAACAAATCCTTTTTCACTGCAAATTCCGTCAGGGGCTCTGTCATTGTGATGACTAACACAAAATTCATTAGGTGAAAAGGGGGCGTGACAAAAGACTGCACTGTCCCAGGGAGAATGTGATGGTATAGTTAGGGCATGCACTGAAGTGATTGCCAAAATTACCTGATGTTCGTTTCAGCACCTGATGACAGTGACATCAAACTGGTGAATTTGCTTGTGTACAAAGGTCTCCTTCTGAACACTACTCTTTAAAGTTAATAGCTTCATTTTCTAAAGGGAGTTTCAAACCTAAAAGTAAGACGACCTTTAAAGAGAGACCGAGTCAAACTATGAAGCTATGCTTACAGTCAGTCATGATCTGAACTATCACTCCCAGTAATCTTCTTAAGACTTTTTGAATTGGGTTTTGAGGGTTGCGTAAGTAATTATTACAAGGTTCATAGCATAAAAGAACAGTTCTATTCTTCTTGATAGTAATCTAGAGTCCAGAAATCTGGAATCAAGGTATCTATGGTGGTTTGAATGAGATAACTCGGTAAGTCCTGGGCATTTGAATGTTTGGTTCCACATTAGGGGAACTGTTTGAGAAGGATTAGGAGGTTTGGCTTTGAGGTTTTGTATTGGGAGCTGCTGCACAGAAACTGCAACAACAACAAAAAATTCCAAACTCACTCAAAAGCTTGGGGAAAAAAGACAAAGAAAAAAAAAAAAAAAAAAAAAAAAAAAAACCCTAGCCATTGATGTGGTGACCCTAGCAGGAGCCCAGTGTGCAGCTCTGGTATGTGCCTATGTGCCAGTAGCTGCAAAGCCACAAGCAAAAGGCTTTTTTTGTGAATCCGTGCCCCAAAAGCTGGGCACCAGATGTAGCATGAGTTCTAATTGGTCTTAATAATAAAAACCCGGCGTCAGATACTAGGGGGTGAAAACTGAAATATCAGAAAAGTAGCCAGGCACTACAGCTCTTACTTCTAAAAAAATCCTCAGACTGAAAAGAGACTGAGCTCCTGCCTCCTCCAGCCATCTCACTTCCTGTCTGTCTGTCTGTGCAGACCTCCAGACCTCTGTGGTTAACTAGTGGCTAGCTCTGCCCTCTGATTTCAGGCAAGTTTTTTTTTTTTTTTTTTTTTTTGTAACTGTAATTCTTGCTTGATAACTATGCTGAAATTGACACTTTTCTTTTTAATTAGACAAAAGGGATGGAATGATGTAGAATAATCCTCTTGTACACTGTAAAGACTTGTCACTCGATTTGGTTTAATAAAATGCTGATTGACCAGAAACCAGGCAGGAAGTATAGGAGGGGTGATGAAATTAAGGACGATGGGAAGGAGAAAGGCAGAGTCAGGAGTTGCCAGCCAGATGCAGACGGAGCAGGAGATGTGTGTGCTGTGCTAATAAAGGTACCAACACATGGCAGAGTGTAAATAAAAATGTGGGTTAACTTTAAGTGAAGTAGTTAGCTAGTAGCGAGTCATTGGCCAATCATTTACAAGTAATATAAGCCTCTGGATCAATTATTTGGGAAGCAGGTACTGGGTATTTGGAAACAGTCAGGTGGGAGAGAAACATCTGGTTACAAGGTATCAAAAGTCTCATGCCATTCCCAGTGTGCTCTCTGCCTTTTGCTGAAGATGGAAACTCTTAGCTGCCCATGCCACTGTGCCTTCATTCCAAGATCATGTACTCTACCTCTCTAAAAGCATAAGCCAAATTAAATACTTTCTTTTATAAATTGCCTTGGTCATGGTGCTTTATCATAGCAACATAAAATAACATCCATAACTGGGATGCTTCTAATTTAAGTTATTATTTAGCCATATGCACGATCTATAGTTCATAATACTCCTTGTTTTCTAATTAAATTGATACCTCCCCCTTTTGTGTTAGGGATCAAACCTAAGTCCCCATGCAAGCTAGGTCAGTGCTTTATCACTGAGCAGCTACAATCCCAGTCCTGACTTTTAAATGAAGTATTTTTATTATTAATCACATTAAATGGAGCTTGATACTTGATTTTAAAACTGTTTGTTCTGGGAATGCCTCCCAAGGCTGTAGAGCTATGATTAGGATACTACTTGAACATATTAATAACTCTGAAAGGATCCTGTCTCTTTCCTCATTATTCTGAGATGCATACACCATATTACCCGTGCAAGAACAGTGTCTACAGTCCTGGGTGGTAAAACTAACTATGCTGGGACATGAGCAGCTCAGAACAGCTAATATCGTGTGGCCTGTGGTGGCTTTGATACCAAGCTCATTCATTCTGCGCTAGTCAATTTGTCAGGCCCTGTCTGAAGCCTATGAGACACACGAACATTGTTTATCACAAATTTGCATTATTTGAAGTAAACAAAGCAAATTTTAGGTTTGGTGTATGTGAAAAATGTGAAGGAAATATAGACCAAGTATTTCTATCATGGGACTCAGTCCAACTGCTCCTGTCATCAGAATCTTGTAGTTATTGCATAGTGTGTCACAAACAGGGCTGCATTTTTACTGCTTACTACATGTTAATTTACAAATGCTTCTATAAGCAAGGGATCAAAAGATCAAGTACGCATTGAATACAAATTTAAGTACTAGATTCTACTAAGTTAATTCTTCTTAAGTATTGATGACAACACAATTGACACACACATTGACGACCATCAAAATGTCTAAGCATAGAATTGCTGGGTCATCCTCTGTCTTTTAGTGAATTGTTTCATTTTGTTTAAGTTGTTAAAATTATTAAAAGTTATTTCTAATATTTTCTGAATTTCTGTGGGGCTGGTAGTAATGTCTCTTTCTCATTCATTTTGCAAAGTTTTGTCTTCACTCACTCACTCACTCTTTTTTATTGGTTGGTTTAGCGGGAGGTTTTTATTTTTCCCTTAAATAAGGAGGAAAAGAGGAAGAAAAGAAGGGGAGTGAAGGGAAAGGAAGGGAAGGCAAGGGACAGGAGAGGAGGAGACCACCTTCTCACACCTTCCCTGCACTGACTGCTGCTCTTTTCCACACTGTTTGTTTCTGCTCTATTGTCCTTATATTTATATATATTACACAATACATTTATTTTGGGGTTAGTTTGCTTTTCCTTTTATAGTTTCTTAAAGTGAAAGTTCTTTTTCTTTTCTTTCTTTTTTCTTTCTTTCTTTTTTTTTTTTTTTCATAGTATTTGCTTTTCTGAGTCTTGGGTGAGTCTCCTACAGTTATCATAAGAGTTCAGCACTGCTTTTCATCTAATGTTTCAATCCACTGATTCATTTTTTTCTTCTGCCATCTTAAACCTGCTATTGAACTACACTGTTCTTGATTCCTGTTATCTGGCATGTCTTATAACTTCTGACTCACTGAAGCGCTCTGTCCAATCCTCCAGTTATGCCCTAATTCTCCCGTAAAATCTGCTTTCTAAATCCAGTGTTTTCCAATTACTGTCCCTCCCAAGAAGGGAGATATTTTTCTGTTCCTCTGAAGACATCAGACTACTGTTCTTTATGTCCAAACTAGATGAACTAGAAATTTTAGATTGTATAACAACTTCAGAGTCTGGTTGCTTTGCTCTGAAGGAAACTGCTGTTGTTGTTGCGGCTGCTATTCTTTGCTTATTGTTTTGGAATTTATCTGAAATAACCCGTGAATACGGTTTCCCTGAGTGTTTAACTACTGGTGTTCCTGTGTCTTCGTGGTGGTGGTTTTAAGTCTGGCTCCTCTGGTTACCCTCATGTCTGTGCCAGTGATGGGAGGGAGGTTTGCTTCTATCTTGTTCAGGGATCTGCAGAGAACTAAAGGATAGGGCCATTATCAGATATGGCCAGTCACTACTCTCCATGGAGCCCTTTGTGCCTCTTCTTCATAGACACATACACATGAGGTTAGTTGGGATTCTCTCTGTTTTGAGCAGTCTCTTGTCTGAATTCATGTAGTCCCCCACCAATGCATCCTCAGGCTGGGGCCAAGGACATGCTTCCTTGTCTGTCTTTAGAATCCCCTGTTCCCTCTGTTTCTGGCCCAGTGTTAGTAATTTTTCAAATATAAATGTTTCTCCAGTTGTCTTCATATGCCTTTAGTCAATTCCCAGTGTGTGGAATGGCTTTGGATTTGTTTTCACTTTCCCATGCTTTTTAAGGGTGGAACTCTCTGTGTTCTGTGCTATCCACAGTCAGAGCTGCCTCTAACTTTCTGTCGAGAGACACAGAAAGGACCCGAAGCCTTAAGTTCTTAACAGCATCACTGCGAATTCTTCTATTGTCGGTGTTATACATCAATTGTAGATAATGGGAAACATCGTGGACAGTATTATTTTAAGCTCTGCTTCTCTTTAAATAGTTATTTCATGTAACCATTTTGACACCTTGGCGTAACTTGTGGAATGCCATCATGTTCACATTCCATGGATGACAGCAAGCTTTTAAAGTCCACCAACACATGATCCTTCCAGGTCTGTATGTCAGTTTGGAAACCAACTTCGTTCTTTACTGGGTGCATGCGGTGCTTCTCCCAAGCTTTATGAAATAAATATTCCTGACACCATCTTGTGGCTTCTTACAGATTCAACACGAATAATGTCTTACAGATTGGGGGGAAAAAATCCTAATATTCAGAATGTATTCTTGACAAGCTTTAAAACCTGTCTCCTCGCTGAGCTACTGAGTGGCCGCAATAGTTACAAAGTCACTTCACAGTTTGTAACTATGATTCACAGCGCTCTGCACACGAAGCATTCGATTTGCATATGAACTTTCACAATATATCCTGCTGCCATCTATAATCTAGGTCTTTCTGTATCTATGTGTATACAAAGTGAAATTAGTGCTATCTGACAACTTTAGAGATAACTTAGTTATCTACATGCTGGTTTGCCCAAACCAAGTGTGCCCATCAGATTACAGTCCTTACCACTTTCAAGATGCACTAAGCCTGTAAAAAAAAAAAAAAAAAAAAAAAAAAAAATTAAATGCTTTAGGCCGAAGAGTACTCTAGTACCAGAATTCCATATTTCCTAAAATTTCAAGAAGAGGTGTATTTACATTTCGTGCTTACTATTGAACATACTAAAGTCATTGTGCCTTGCTTTCTACTTACAACTCCATTACAACATAAATCAAATTGATTTGGTGTGGCCTAATGGTAGCACACAATAAGGCACCAGGAAAAAAGTATTGGAGGGGGGGAAGCAAGAAGAAACATAAAGAGGTGACAGTCTTTCCCTAAGTCCACATGTGGTAATAAATATATCAATCCTACCTGTGGGTTTTAGAGAAAATTTTTTAAAGTTCTTCATAAAAGCCGTGCTTTAGTTCTCTAACATATTTCATTAGTGAACAGCTGTTTAAGATTAACCAAAATAAAACCCCACTATATTTTAAAGCATTGATTTCCCCCATCAGCACGGTGTAGGCTTGAGGACTTATTTATTTTTTAAAATAAATGACACAAATAAATGGACAGAAGGTAAGACTTGCAGGCAGCTCCTATGAAACTGAAGAACTGACCACAAACAAGGTCATAACCATAAGGGGATAGTCCTACTGACCTGCGTAGCAGCACCAGGCACATAGGAACACAGGCTGAGTGCCAGGCACATGTCACAGCCACACACAAGCGGCTGAAGTGGCAGATGGAGTACTACATAAAGACATTGTAAATTTCAACATCAAAGAGGAAAAGATACAGCAGTGGAAAGCAGTATTAAGTGTCTGTCGTTCAGGTTCTGTCTCCAAGGCTTGCCACTATTCAGGCTCTCCGCCATACCCTCCTTCTCCCTGATAACCAAACAGGCTCTTCTGGGTTGCCACAGAGACCCTTTGACCTCAGGAAGGTCCCATCCAAGTCCCAGCAGAGAATCAGTAGACCTAACCTCGTTCCTCAAAGTGAGTACTAATTCTAGCTATGGAGAAGTAACAGTAATTAGAACTTAAGGGAATTTGATTCATTACAAGAAGGGTACCACTTACGGGCACACCCTTCATTCTCTGGCTCTTCCTCCTGTTTGTTTCCTGAGCACACAGCAGCCAGCTCCTGTGGACAAGTTGATAAGCCTGGACTCCAACGAGGGAACTCTGAGGATGGTAATGAAGAAGCTGCCTGTGTGCTTGAGGGCTGTGCCAATGAGAGTGTCTTCCTGAGAGAAACTTGGCCTTGTAAAGCAGAAACAAGCTTCTGTGTTCCTAACTGCCACTATGGGGTCTTATGCAACCAAAAAACACACAGTTGTGGCAGAAAAGACAGCATATCTATGGTTTTCAGATATTCTAGATGGGGAAAGGGGAATGTGGGTGTAAAGGTTACAGTAAGATAGGGTCGGTATCAGAAATCATGTCCCAGAAGCAAAATTGCTGGAGGGGTAAGTTAGCTGGGGAATTCAAGACAATCCGACTGTAAACACGCTCCGTAGGAGATGGCTGACAGCCTGTAAGGAAGATTCTATGCATCAATCAAGAAATTCCAGAGTCCCCTTTCATCTTTAATTGAAGTTCCAATATTTTATACTTGGGAAAGGCACTTCTGATGTCTGTTAGTCATGTGATCCAAAAGAGTGGCAGATACCCAATGATTTGTTCGGACTTCAGGAGCAAAACCTCTGGTATGCTAGTTGAGGATTTGATTCAAAGGTTAAGTGATTGCACAGCATGTCTAAGGTCCTGGGTTTGATCTACAGCATAGTGTGTGTGCATGTGTGTGTGCATGTGTGTGTGTGTGTGTGTGTGTGTGTGGTGTGTGTGTGTGTGTGGTGTGTGTGGTGTGTGTGTGCGTGTGTGTGCATGTGTGTGTGTGGTATGTGTGTGTGCGTGGTATGTGTGTGTGTGGTGTGTGTGTGCATTTGCGCGTGTGCGTGTGTGGTATGTATGTGGTGTGTGTGAGTGTTATGTGTATGTGCGTGCGTGTGCGTGTGTGTGTGGCGTTTGTGTGTGGTATGTGTGTGTGTGTGTGTGTGGCGTTCGAACGCACAGTGCTTTGCTCCGAATTACTCAGCTTACTTCTCATTGCAGTTCCCAGAAGAGCTCATTTTCTGTGTGACATCTCTCCAACAGCTCCAGACATCCTATGCATGGCTGTGCTCTGCTCTAAAAGGCCTCTCAGCCTTGCTCAAGGCCGCCCCATGAGCCACTGACTGTGGAATTGTGAGCTAGGCTCCACACATAGACAATATGGTAGCAGCGATACCCTGGCTACAGTCTGGGTTCCTTCTGGAACTGTACTCTAGGTGAGTTAACATTCACTTTGACTTACAGGTGTGACACAGACAATTAGTCATTAATTCATCATATTGACTGACTATCCACACTCACATCTCACACCATTTCTTAAGTGTGAGTGATGGGAAAGGGGGATTGTTGCAGAGACTCACAAACAACAGAACTATAAAGCATACTGGAATACTTGAGACAAGAGAAGCCACGGCTATGGTGCCTTGGACTTGTTTGCAACGCTTCTTAGGTCACGTGTCAGGAAGGACATGATTGTTCCCATTTTAGAGGAAAAGCTCCAACAGCCGGGAGGGAGGCACATGATTCTTACAGTCAGAATGGGACAGAGTGACTTCATAAGGTGATGCACAGATCAGCAAAGGTCAGGGCAGACTCCAAGCAGGTTTCTGTCATCAGCATATGACTATCTTCCTGTAGCATCAATGTGTGATATGAATTAAAGTAAAAAGGTGCCTGGGGAGGGGATGGAGAAAGGGCTCAGCAGGTAAAATGCTTGCTGTGCAAGCTTAAAGTCCCAGGTTTCAAGCCCCAGGCCCCCAGCCTCATTAGTGGAAGTTTTAACCACAGTACTGGGAAGCTGGATGATTGCTGGGACTTGGTGGCCAGCTGGTCTAACCTAATTGAGGAGCACCAGGTTTGGTGAGAGCCCCTGACTCAAAAACTAAGGCTGGAAGTAATTGAAAAGTAAAGCTCTGCCCCCTGTGTTCATATGAACACACAGGAACATGTACCCCCCCCAACACACACACACACACACACACACACACACACACACACACACACACACCAGGGAGGAGACAGGGATGTCATTCAGTAATAAGAGTGGTGGAGTGAATATTTGTTTAGTATGCACAAGGTCCTGAGTTCAATCTCCAGCAGGACACAGGGAAGGAAGAAGGGAGGGGGGGTGGGAGAGAGGAGGGAAGAGGAAAGGAAAGGAAAGGAAAGGAAGGAAGGAAGGAAGGAAGGAAGGAAGGAAGGAAGACAGAATAAGGGGCTTTACCATCTGGAAAGTCCAGTTTGGCAGTTAAGTGTCATGTGTTCTTTCCAACTTCCAGAGCCCTTGAGATTTCAGGGTGCAGAGAAAGAGTCACAAGCCAGTCCTAGCTGTTAAGAACACTGGAGGATGCAGTCCAGGGAGATGTCACAAGAGCAACATCTCGAAGCCTGGTTAAGTAGACCAGGTTGGTTAGTAACATCTATAAAGTGAATACAAGAAGAAGAGGAGACATTCAGTTAGCACATGCTCCATGTGGTGTCCATCAAGATCCCAAAGGGGACTGAGAGCTAAAGTCCCATGTCCTGGGGGGCTCACCACTGCAGCTGAGCTGGGACAGGTGCTCACCTGGGGACCTCCTGGCCCACTTTCTTTGTTAATGGGGAAATCTCTGTCACCGTAACTCAGAGCCATGGTTTGGATTTGTGTTGTCCAGTATTTATCGAGTGCCAAAGCTGTACCATGCTGAAGGTTGTGGTGTTTGTCCCAGAGGAAGGATCTAAAGATGTGGGGCAGCACCTACCCCTGCAGAAGGGTTCACAGCCCAGGGCGGCACCAATCTTTGTTATGCACCTGTGGAGTCAGACCCAGAGGGCACAGATGAACACACAAGGATTTCAAAGACAGATGCAGGAGGAAAGCATTTTAAGTCTCTTTCTCTCCAAATAACTTAGTCTAGATTAAACAGAAAAGGAAAAAAACTAAGAAGAGTTTTATTTGAATAACACCTGTACGAATTGTTTGAGGAGTGTTTGTTCATTTTGTTTTGTTAATAATGGCTGTTAATTGAATAGTAATGTGTTTAGGGGATCCAGCAAATGCAGCTCTGAGTCAAAAAGCTGGACTATTTTGTGAACACACAGACATGCCTCAGCCCTGGTGCTGTGATCACTTGGAATTAGGCTCACGGAATGAGGCAATGTGCTTAGAGCATGTCACACACAAAAATGTAAAGCTGGATTTAATATAGAAAATGATAAAGAGCCAAATCCAGATAATGTGTCCTCCAGAAGAAGCGAGCAGGCCCGGACAACTTGGCCGACACCTCTTTTCAGCCATAAGGATTAGATTAATTGCCACCAAGTGGTCTTGTCCTCTGCTAATAGGACAGTGCACAGTGTGTTTCCTGTCTCTGGCTTCCCAGAGGACAGAGAAAGAACTGCCACTACACCCGGTCCAAGCCCACTCGAAATCCAGACGCAGGCAGGCACGCAGCTCAAACGCGGGCCTGACGGAGCCCGGCCAAACACCTCCCTAATCCTAATGGCATCAGGAAAGGTGTTGATAGGAGCTGTTTTAATTCCAACGGTTCCCGAGCTGTGCATACTCTTTACGTGACACAACCCAGGACTGACAAATGTGGGCGTCTCAGCACTGAAGGGTTTTTGTAGCTCTCAGAAATAATCATAACCACAACCTTGGGCAACATAAATAAGAAAAAAGAGAAAGACACACCAACAGTGCAGACTGTACCAGGTCTTGTGTGACCCGACTCTCCTTGTCGCGTGCTTCGAGAAGCATCTGGTTACTACAAGCAGGAGTTTACCACACCCACTGCCTTATTGTGGCCAGTGTGGGACAGCTGAAGCATCTTTTTATTTATGCATTTGGTCTCTGTCACTCAGATGTCGATGTTTTGTGTCTCTGATAGAGGTTCGGGCAGTAGTTGGTGCTTTGGAATTCTCTTTTCCTTGCGGTAGCTGTGACGAAACGTTCTGACCCAAAGCACCTTCAGCAAGGTATGGGTTTGTTTCACCTGACACGTAACAGTCATCATTGAGGGACATCGGAGCAGGAACTCAACCAGGAACTTGACAGCAGGTCTGTTTGGTATTACTTGTGCTACCACTGATGAGGAGATTTATTCACAGCTGAGGAAGTTCAGCCAAACACTAGCGTGAATTTTAATTGGTCTTACTAAAAAATCCTGGAGTCAGATATTAGGAGGTGAAAGCTGAAAGATCAGAGACACAGAGAGGCCAGCACTAGAGAAATCCTCAGACTGAAAAGAGAGCCAGTTCCTGTCTCCTGCCTGATATTCCTCTCTCTGCCCAGTCACCTCACTTCCTGTCTGTCTGTGCAGACCTCCAGACCTCTATGGTTAACTAGTGGCTAGCTCTGCCCTCTGATCTTCAGGTAAGCTTTATTTGTTAGAGTAGAAACACGGTATCACCACACACATACATACAAAGAGAGAGAGAGAAAGACAGAGAGAGAGAGAGAGAGAGAGAGAGAGCAAAAAACAAACACACACACACACACACCATGGGGAAAGGAGCCTGATGACTTCCCAGGATCCTGCTCAGCAGTTTAACTAGCTTTCCTATACAGTCCTGTGCCACGGGTGCGGACAAAGTGAATATTTCACTACAGATACGTATTGTCCCCAGTAGGCTGCTCCCCCCAATTCTATTAATAATCAAGACAGTCCCTTACAGACATGGCCACAGAACAACCCGATAAAGACAATTACTCAATGCAGACTCCCTTTTAGGTATCAGCATCTCACCCCATGTGAAGTCATGGAAAGTAACAGGCTTGGATGATTGCATTTAGAACATCTGAAACATGCCCAAAGCAGGCAATACGTACGTCTATTAAGCAGTGCTTGACACTCATTGCCTTTGCCCTAGTTTGACTCCTGGATTATATACTGACTTCCCATCCTAAACTGGCTAATTTTTTGTTTCCCACAATTCAGTGTTATTTTTGAGAAGTCTGTTTTTGCTCTAATTACCACCCTCTGCAGATGATCTGTCTTAGTCCTCCAAACGTCTTTACTATTTCTTTTTCTTTTGAGACACTCACTGCTCTCAAACGCTCTATATAGCTCTGGCTGGCTGGTCTTGAACCCATGCCAACCCTATTGCCCCAGCCTCTGGAAGGCTGGGGTTAAGGCTCAGATCACTTCACTGAGCAGAGAGTCCTTTGGATAAGGAGCAGCATGTTAGCCAGGGTGGCCGCACAGGAGGAGGAAGAAGTCAGAGGGACAGGTCAGTCAGCTCTTCTCCGCATCCTTACAGACTGCTTACTTGAGGAGACAGGAGGAGGCAGGCAGACCAACAGGAGCTTCCGACGTGGGGAGGAGGGTGCTGACAGTCATGAGATTCTCGAGCGGAAACTGCACAGCTTCGCTTCTGTACACTAAAACCAAGCGTCCCCTTTAAACTCCACCGTCATGTCTCCTGACCATGGGTTTTAAATGTTTGTTATCACGGTCCACAGGAAAAGGATAATTTTTTCCTACCAAGAATACTAGCATTTGGACATCCAATTTTCCTTTAATTGAAATTTTTTCATACAGTATATTCTGATCATGATTCTCACCTCCATTTCCTCCCAGATCCTCCCAATCTCCCCATATATCCAACCCCATGTCTTCCTTTTCTCTGTCTTTAGAAAACAGGCCAATAAGCAAGCAAGCAAACCAGAGCGCCCAGTTTCTGACTTGGGCATATGCTAGGCTTTCCATTTGGGCCACCATCCATGTTATGCAGGGCTTAGGTTTGTTTCTGTTTCACTCTGTCTTGTCTGTTTTCCAGAAATGAAGCGGTATCATTCATTATATGCAATTGCTTGCAGATTGCCTCCATTAACAACCATATGGAAATCCCTTGCGCTTACCTGGCAGAAGTCCATTGCATTCTCATTGGTGAATACATGATGTTGTGTTGTGGGACAGGACCCTATCACCAAGCCCTTATTGTTGGGCTGTGAGGTTTATTTTACGTTTGTGTTGCTACCAAACGTAATAGTGCTGTAATATATTTCCAGCTATCCCATTCCTAGAAATCTGTCTCATGGGGAGAGAAAAAGAAAAGCAATAAAAATAGAAAGAAAAGAATTCCTAAAACGGACTTTTGGTTAAAAAGGCTAGGAACTTTAAATGTTAATAGATTCTACTAGCTAGCTTTCCAAAAGGTCTAAAATTACTCCGATTTCTGTCTGAAAAATTCTGGAAAGGACTTGGTCCGGTTTGAATGATTAGCAACCTTGCTCACTGTAAGCATATGTAGGTGGTTGGGAGTGTAAAATCTAAGGAGGCGGGGTTGCTTATGCCTGTTGTGGTTTTCAGTTCAACAAAACATACCTGTTACTAAATATTTAACAAATAAATAAAGCCTTCATAAATACCCTGAAGAAAAGGAGACTTTAGAAAATCATAAAAATGTATGCAGACACACCTGCTCCATTTAAATATAATATAAATATGTAAATGTGATGCACTACAGTACTGTGAAGGGTTATTCAAAAAATTTTAAAATAGGTATGTATTTTTTAGCAAAACTATTTTAATGATTTTAAAAAAATCCTTCTATTCAAAGGCCAGGTAGGGTGGTGTATGCCTTTAGCCCCAGCACTCAGGAAGAAAAGGCAGGTGGATCTCTGAATTTGAGGTCAGCTTGTCAACAGTGAGTTCCAGTTTAACCGACTACACAGTTAGACTCTGTGTCAAAAAACAAAGAAACAAACAAACTCCAACGATTTGCTATCAGAAAAATAAAAACACACTTAAGTGACAATGATGCCATGGCGGTTTTATGAACTTTTGAGTATTCCTATAATGCTTTGGATTACAAGTGTTTTAAGAATGTTACCTACAGCCGGATCGTGATGGTGCATGCCTTTAATCCCAGCACTCAGGGGGCAGTGAGTTCAAAGCCAGTCTAGTCTACACAGTAAGTTCTAGAACAGCCAGAGCTACAAAGAGAAACCCTGTCTTGAAAAATAAAAATAAATAAATGACATAGAAATGAATAAGAAGAATATTATTAAACATAATGAGATATCTAGGACTAGAATTTAATCACACTATTAGTTTTGCTTCATATACACTTGCATACTCACCTTCTTTGCATGTAGATGTTATACCATGTTTGACTGCACCTGTGCCATGACTGTGAGCTATCCACGAGTTCAAGTGTGGCACTTTCACCCACAGAGCCACTGGAGTGCTCAAAAGGCTCCAGAATTTGTACTGTTCAGATTTTAGAGTTGGGGTTGGAGATGTTCAACTCATGTGTTTCCACGGGGATTTGAGTCTTCGAATAAAGGGGGAGGGAGAGGATGAAGGAGGGAGGAAAGAAATACTCAAATGAAGGGAAAGCGATGTGGGGTGATGGTGCATTCCGTTGGAAAGCACAGTAAAAGTCAGCTTTGAATCATTGGATTTCTGCACACCGGCGGTGTTTGTATAGGGGCAGTTCCCTCTGCAGTCTTTAGCAACTCATGAATCACCACTCTTACCCTCACTTAGAGACGGCTATGGGGACAAATTAATGGGAATGGGAGTGAACAGACCCCAGCTCTCCTCTCAGTCCTTCTCAAGCTCCCACAGGTCTTGTGCTCACAGTTGAACCTTTATCCTCTCGTGAGAGCTTTGGGGAGCCAACAGAATATCATTTCCAGGTGTGAGGGAACAGCCCACTGTTACCTCTTCACCCCAACATTCAGATGCTAGCAGGGTCCCCATCATTCTCAGACACGTTGTACATTTAACGTGCAAGCGCAACTGGAGAGTCCTTGTTGCTTGAATGTGCTGGGGTTGGAGCCACCCTGATTTCAAAGTCTACTCTCTGAATTACCGATTCTGAAACTGGAACAAAGCTCTTTGCTCTGAAGACTCTTTTTGTCTGTAGAGTGGATGTCATAGAGACTGTGATCCACCTGTGGCTTGTAGCTGCACTGAAGTCTGTGAGACCATGGGCTTAAAGTGACACACAAGGTATTGTATTTATTTCTAGAATGGGAAGAAACACAAGACTTACTGAATTTCTGGCGCTGAGGAGGTGGCCTGAATACTGTGTGTCCTGTGGGCCTTGAGGATTCCAGGAACAGTCCCTTGCTCTGTGTAAATGAGCCCGCCCCTGCTCCATCCCTTTAACTAATTCACACAGACCATGCCTTTAAAGGCTATATGAAGTCCTATCCTCAGCTTGCTAATCAATACATTGGGGTGGGATAGTTGATCGCGGCAATGTGACCTGTCACTTAGAAATCTGAGACAAAAAGACTGTGAGTTTGAGGCTAGCCTGGGCTACATAGTGAGCTCTATCTGAAAGATGACAACCAAATAACGGTGTTAGCATCTGCTAAACGGTTCCTGTTCTCAGTGTACAGGGAGGAAACGCCTTACAGTTTTTGGAGGGTGTTTTCAATGTCAGAATGACACATCCCTCTCCCTGGGTCACTGAGTTGCTGCTCTGCTCCATAGCCTTCTCTATTTGCCCCTGCTTCAAAACGATAACCTCAAATCCTGAAACTGTCTGACAGGCTAAGCTCACCAGGAGGCCCGGTCTGTAAGGATGCCTGCTGCCTGCGGCAAGTACGGAAAGTTCAAACACGGTCCTGCTGGGAGGCGCATGCGGTTCGTGGCCACGCTTAACATAGCTGTTTGCTGTATTAACTAGCGTCCAGAAGACCAGTGTTTCATCTGTGGCCACTTCCTGTTTCCCTTTTTTGAAGGAGCAGTCAAATCCCTGCTCTCACACCAGCAGTGTGCCTGAGCTGACTCTGCCCCTTGGAGAGCAGAGCTGGAAACAGTCCCTCTGAACTTCTGGAAGATCCTGGCCAGTCATCAGGAGAGTGGGTGATGCTCCTCTAGGGCTGTGGATCAGCTTGCATAGGACCTATTATGCTAAAACTTTCTTCTTGAGATTCAGGGCCTGGAGCTGCACTCTGGTCTCAATGGGACTTTCAAAAGGGTTTGATGCTTGAACCTGGTCCTGTGCCACGATGATCATGAGGAACAATAAAAATTCCAAGGAATGGGTGGGGGGTGAGGGAATGAAAGTAAAAAAAAAAAACAAAACAGAGGGAGGAAATGTAGATGGAAAAAAAGGAGGACATTTTGTATACCTCAGAGCTGGTTAAGAATAGAAGTATTGACCTTGACTCTTGATGAGAAGGTCAAAACCTTGCACATCAAGTATATGACAGTATGGCCTGGGGCGGTTGGAGCTACATTCAGTTCAGCTACTTGCAAAAGTCCTGTATTTTATTAAAGGTTGAGTTACATAGTGAAACTAGACTACCTGGGATTAAAGGAGTGCCCAACCCCCAAAATCTCAATGACTTCCA
Source organism: Phodopus roborovskii (assembly GCF_943737965.1). NCBI lineage: Eukaryota > Metazoa > Chordata > Mammalia > Rodentia > Cricetidae > Phodopus > Phodopus roborovskii. The sequence goes on from NW_026126563.1 coordinate 12,313,531, forward strand.
GCACCTAAGATCCAAGTTTCTCGACCAAGAACCATGGATGAGCTGTCTTCACAGTGAGTTAAATGAGTGAGTGCAAATTCAATGCACAGAGCATGAACTGGGGAGGAAGAAAGCTCTACACAGTGCCTCACCGTCACCGCCAGCCGCACTGTGGACACGGCTCAAACATGAATCTGGGGGATAGAAGACAAACAAGCAGAGCGCAGAGAAGAGGACGAGGCACACAGCAACGATGGGAGAGAGAGAACACACAAAGGGCCCTCACACTGAGTAAGGAAATTCGACTGCCTTCATTCACCTTGACATTTATGGAACATTTATCTGCCAGACTTTGTGCCAGACACAGGGCAAGAGTAGGGTCAATGATGAACAGATGCAAGGTCAGCTGGTCACCAAAACACCAACTAATCCAATTAAAAAGTGGGTTACAGAACTGAATAGAGAATTCTCAATGGAGGGATCTAAAATGGCTGAAAGACACTTAGGAGAGTGCTCAGCATCCTTAGCCATCATGGAAATGCAAATCAAAACAACTCTGAGATTCCATCTTGCTCCTGCCAGAATGGCTAAAATCAAAAACACCAAAGACAGTTTATACTGGAGAGGATGTGGAGAAAGGGGAACACCCCTCTACTGCTGGTGGGAGTGCAAACTCGTACAGCCACTTTGGAAATCAGTATGGCGGTTCCTCGGGAAAATGGGAATCAGTCTACTTCAAGATCCAGTAATTCCACTCTTAGGCATCTACCCAAAAGCTGCACATCCGTACAACAAAGACATCTGTTCAACTATGTTCATAGCAGCATTATTTGTAATAGACAGAACCTGGAAGCAATCTACATGCCCCTCAACTGAAGAATGGATGGAGAAAATGTGGTACATTTACACAATGGAGTACTACTCAGCGGAAAACACAATGGAATCCTGAAATTCACAGGTAAATGGATGGAACTAGAAGAAACCATCCTGAGTGAGGTAACCCAGTCACAAAAAGACAAACACAGTATTTACTCACTCATATATGGATTTTAGACGTAGAGCAAAAGAGAGCCAGCCTACACTTCACACTGCCAGAGAAGTTAGGAAACAAGGAGGATCCTAAGAGTCCCTCAGAGAATGGGAAAGGGACACGATCTCCCAAGCAAATTGGGAGCACAGAGGGAAGGGAGAGGGAGTTAGGGGAAAGAAAGGGGGCGAAGAGGACAGGAAAGGTGGGCACGAGGGAGCAGGAAGACTGAGACAGGGGAAGAATAGAGAAGAACAAGAAAAGAGACACCATAATAGAGGGAGCCAGCATAGATCTAAGGAGAAAGCTGGCACTAGGGAAATACCCAGAGCTCTACAAGGATGACCCCAACTAACAACCTAAGCAACAGTGAAGAGGCTACCTTAAATGCCCTTCCACTATAATGAAATTGACGACTACCTTATATTCCATCCCAGAGCCTTCATCCAGTAGCTGATGGAAGCAGAAGCAGAGACCCACAGCTAAACACTAAGCCGAACTCCTGGAATCCAGTTACAGAGAGGGAGTGATGAGCAAAGAGGTCAAGACCAGGCTGGAGAAACCCACAGAGACAGCTGATCTGATCAAGGGGGAGCTCATGCACTCCAGTCTGATAGCTGGGAAACCAGCATAGGACTGACCCAGATTCCCTGAACATGGGTGTCAGTTAGGAGGACTGGGCATTCTATGGGGCCTCCAGTAATGGATCAGTACTTATCCCTAGTATACGAATGGACTTTGGGAGCCCATTCCACACAGAGGGACACTCTCTAGACACATGGGAGAGGGCCTAGGCCCTGCCCCAAATGATGTGACAGACTTTGAAGACTCCCCATGAAAGGTCTCCCCCTCCCTAGGGAATGGAAAGGGCCTGGGTTTGGTGGGGATCATAGGGGAGGATGGGAGGGTGAGGGAACTGGGATTGACATGTAAAGCAACTTTGTTTCAAATTTAAATTTAAAAAAAAATGGGGAGGAAAAAAAGATGAACAGACAAAAGGTCAAGCTAACCTACAGCCCTTAACCTGAATCCTGGGTCAGGCATATCTCCTTCCCACTGTGCAGCTTCTGTGTCTGCCATTTGTGAAGTCGGTGTCCCTCCTCACCATCCGAACCTTACCTGTCCTTCAGGTACAGTCCTCGGACTGCCTGTATCCAAAACCTCCTGCCTGTCCTACTCTTGTAGTTCTCAGGGCAACCGTAGCCATGTGACAAGGTTATGTCATTACAGGTGACATTTCTGGCTACTTACCCAAGTGAATATCTCTGTTTGTCACTCTTACACATACAAATGTGTCCATGCACACAAAGGACACAGGCAGGATGGGGGGGTGCAAGGGAGCTCACAGTGTCACAATCAGGCCAGTGGCACAGACTGGAGAGTAATTAGAGCAGGCTTCAACAACACCTCGGCCCCAACATGTTCATGAGACCTTTGCCATCCCAGCTCAGAACTGAGGGTAATATTATGCACTTGTCTTGCAGGATGACTGGAAAGTTAAGTGCCCAGCTTATACATGGCTAATGATAATTATTGTAATTTCATCTTCTTAAACATTTAATTTAGTTTTCTTTCTGTGAGCCCCTATAAGCCCGGGTTAGTTGATTCTGTGGGTTTTCTTGTGATGGCCTTGACCCCTCTCTCTCTTCAGCAGGCTCCACCTAAAATTTGGCTGTGTCTCTCTCGCATCTGCCCCCATCAGTTGCTGGATGAAGCCTCTCTGATGATGAGTATGCTAGACTCCCGTCTACAAGTATAACAGAATATCATTAGGGATCATTTCATTCTTTCCTTTTCTTTCTTTTTTTTCCCCCAGTCATGTTTGGTTCTATCCTAGGTCTCTGACCACCCAGCCTCTGGGACCTAGCCCTCCAGGTAGTGTTAGGCACAGGTTCCCTCTTTCGACTAACAATGGATCTCAAGCTGGACCAGTTACTGTCGGAGTCTTCTCTAGGCTCACTCTCATAGATTCCTGAGTTTCCACTGCACTAGGTTTCCAGTGAGGCCCTGAAATGACTCCCAACTCCAGCTATCTTCCCAGTATTCCCTCAGCCCCACCTGGCCCTTCCTATCCCCATCTCTCCACCCCGAGTCCACCCTTGAAATCTGTCCTTCCCAGAAAGATTCATGTTCCCCCCCACCTGAGCACTCTGCCACTTAGCCTCTCTGGGCCTGTGGGTTGTAGTATGGTGAGCCTTTCCTTTAGGGTTAACATCTACTTATGAGTGAGTATATACCATGTTTGTCTTTCTAGGTCTGGTTTACCTCACTTAGGATGATTTTTTTTTCTAGATCCATCTATTTGCCTGTAAATTTCATGATGTTAATGTCTTAAGAGCTAAGTAGTGCTCCGTTGTGTAAATGTACCACATTTTCTTTATCCATTCTTCGGTTGAGGGACATCTAGGTTATTTCTAGTTTCTGGCTATTATGATAAATCTGCTATGAACATACTGGAGCAAATGTCCTTGTGGTAGAATGGAGTATCCTTTGACTATATGCCCAGGAGTACTATAGCTGGATCTTGAGGTAGCTTGATTCCCAACTTTTTGAGCAACCACCATATTGAGCCCCAAAATGGCTGTACAAATGTGCACTTCCAGCTGCCATGGAGGAGTGCTCCCCTTCCAGCAGCAATGAGGAGTGCTCCCCTTCCAGCAACAATGGGGAGTGCTCCCCTTCCAGCAACAATGGGGAGTGCTCCCCTTCCAGCAGCAATGGAGGAGTGCTCCCCTTCCAGCAGCAATGGAGGAGTGCTCCCCTTCCAGCAGCAATGGGGAGTGCTCCCCTTCCAGCAGCAATGGAGGAGTGCTCCCCTTCCAGCAGCAATGGAGGAGTGCTCCCCTTGCTCCACATCTTTATTCTCACCAGCAGGAGCTGTCACTTGTGTTGGAGACCTTAGCCATTCTGATGGGTGTAAGATGGAATCCTAGAGTCATTTTGATTTGCATTTCCCTGATGACTAAGGATGTTGAACATTTCTTTAAGTGTTTCTCAGCCATTTGAGATTCCTCTGTTGGGAATTCTCATTATTTCTGTATCCCATTTCTCAATTAGATTATTTCATTTATTGATGTCTAATTTCTTGAGTTCTTTATATATTTTGGATATCAGCCCCCGTCACATGTGGAGTTAGTGAAAATCTTCCCATTCTGTAGGCTGCCATTCTTATAAGAAGAATGCAAGACAGTTTTGTGTGGCGGACGGAGCTGAAAGAACAACGTGCATTTGTTCCAACAGCTTTCTCCAAGTTCTCATGTGGAGCTAAAACCAAGTCTTCCATCTTATGTGGGGGCGGGGAAGGGGATGAACGAAATGTTCTCAGATGGAGCTGGTTTCAAAATGTGTTCTAGGGAAGCAACTAGCGGGATGTAGCGACAAGCAAAGGGTGGGTGTATTATTCTGGTCATGCCTAAGGAACTTGGAAAAGAGAGTGGGGAAATGGGGGGGAGGGAGTCGTGCAATGACAACTTGGCAGCCAAACAAAAGGGAACCAAGGGAAACAACTCAGTCTAAGAGGATCGAGGAGGCCTCTGGAGATGAGGGGCATCAATTTGACAACTTGGCCAGAAATCTGGACACTGTAAGAGACAATTTAGTGCTGGGTCATGCCCTAGGCGGAATTTACTGTTGCTTTCCTTGTTAACTTGCCTCATGTTTAAAGTCAAAACTGCCATGGCTCCAAGAGGCTTTTATCTTTATCATTTGTATAATCGGCTTCAAAATATATACTCGAAAAGCCAGGGCCCTAACACCCTTCCTCTAGACTTCAAGGATATTGAATACGACCTTTTAAAGGTTGTGAGTTTGGAGACATTCTGCACGAGGTTTGTGATCTGAGAAAATGGTGGATAGACGACAGGAGCGGGGATGAACGCTGAGGCACCGCACCGTGGCCCTGCAAAGCCACACAGAGGAGGACACCCCCGAAAGTGTGTGTCCTAGGACCCAGACCACTGGGAGCAGGCTCTCTGTGGACCTCAGGCACACTCCCATTTGTCCTGGCAGCCCAGCAAGGGGCAGCATTCCACTTTCTGAAGCTGCACAGGCAGATGAGTTAACCTCATCGCGAAGCCACCTTTAGGCCCAGTCCAGGTGAGTAGTGAAACTTACTCTTGAGCCAAAGATAACATGACAAGTGAGTCGCGGGAAGAAACCAGCAGGCGGCCCACACAAGTGAGCCTCTTCTCTGGGCGCAGTGCGGGAGGCGGGGAGCCTGGGAATGTCATCGAGCCGCCAGTGGCCAAGGTCTCCGTCCTGTCCCGCCCCGCCGGGCGGCCGCGCCTGCTGAAGCGCAATTAGGGCTAAGGATGTTTATCCAGACATACCGCACGGGTGGAACCCGCCCCACATTCCGCGCGGAGCTCCGCAAGGACGCCACCGGCGGGTGCGCAGCCCCTCCCCCGCCGCCCCGCCCCGCCCCCGCCGCCTTCCTGCGCCGCAACCTGCACTTGACCCCCGCGAGCCTGGCGCGGCGCTGCCCTGCAGCCCAGCCGGAGCCGAGCGCACAGACCGGCCGGGGCCGGGGCCCGACGGCGTCGCCGCTCGAAAGTCTGGACCTTTGCTTTCACCGGAGGGGACAGTGGACCGGGAAACAGAGATGGGCCACAGGAGACTCTTGTCTCCCAACGAGGAGATGCGAGACCCAGGGCGAAGGCATCGGCCGTCCCTGCGTGGTGACAGGCGACTCTGGGGACCCTGGGCCTCCCCAGCAGCACAGGGGTGACTAAAGCGCTTGTGCTTCAGTGTCTCCTCAGTGTGTCCAGCCAGGTCATGTAATCTAAACCCGTCTGATCTGTCCAAGAAGGAAAGCAGTGCTCAGCTAGAGACCAGCTAGAAACTCGACCAGAGAGAAACTAGAACACACCATAGTTTACTTACCTTTTTCACGCTTGCTTCTCAAGTTGTTTTCTTCTTGAGGAACGCAGCTGATGACAACGCTGAGCGTTTCCTCTTGTCTCTAAACAATTTCCAAGTACAGGCTGCCACTCTTCCATGGCTCCCTTCTTCCTAGAATGCTGCTCTGCTTCCCAGCACCAGTGACCTTTTTCCTCCGACCCCCAGGGCCTCAGAGCCTAAATAAAGCCCGGGAAGAAAGAGTCCCACTTTAATGCTGCAGGCTGGGAAGAGAAACTTAGATTTTATGTTGAGATTCTGAAGCTGAAACGAAGTGATCTCTCGTGTCTTAAAAGGGACTCTACCACCCTAAAACTGTGATGCTGTCCCTGAGACAGCCAGCAGGGGAGAGGAAGAGGACGTGGAGAGGAAGACTGAGGATGTGCCTGGCAAGGGGCTGCAGCTGCTTTGGTGACAAGGAATAATGAGACTTGGGTTTCCTTGAAGAAATTGTTTTGAGTTGAATGTGGTGTTCAGAGCACTCCAGCCAACCTCTGCTCTAAAGTCCATGTGTGCCCCCACCGCGGGGCCAGGGCCATGGGCTAATAAGTAAGACCCACATCCCAGGGTCAGATGACTCGTGGTCAAATATCACTTCTGCATCACCTCTGTGGACCCGTGTTTTCGGTACCTGCAAAACGGATTTGATGACAGCTCCATCTCAGAAGACTTCCATGTGGTTGAGCTTAGAAGGAGCCTGGTGCTGTGCTGCTTTCTGAGAACATCCAGTTATGGTTTTGTTCTGGCTTCATCTCCCCTAGAGCTGTCTACTCTGCAGCTCAAAGCTTACGTCCCACCCGGTCCTGCAGCCACTTATAAAATAATCACTCAGTGGCTTAAAATTAATTATAATTGTTAGGCCAATGGCTCAGGCTTAATGCTAGCTAGCTGTTACACTAACCCCTTTTCTATTACTCTGTGCGTTGCTTATGGGCTCTGGCATCTCGCTCCTCTGCCAGCTGCTGGTGTCTCCTAACTCTTCTTTCTTCCTTCTTGTAGGATTTTCCACTTAGCTATATTCTGCCCTGCCATAGGCCAAAGCAGCTTTACTCATCAACCAATAAAAGCAACATATATTCGCAAAGGACATCCTGAAAGACCCCCACTATGCTTATTGCCTGTTTGAGTTGCTCTTGCTAATTGCCAAGGTCAAGTTATGAGAAAAGTACAGGAGGGAACCAGGTGCTGCTCTCATCCAGCGCCAACCAGATATCTGTGGTCTGCAGCTTGGACCAAAGCAAGGTCAGCAGGACAGTGTCCAGGATGCTGAGAGAGTCATAACTGAATTCTTTGTATTCTTTGTGCCCAACCTGAATAACCAACTGTCCTTGGTTAACTACAACTGCTACATTTAGATGAAACAATGAAATCCCTGTAACCATGCTTCTGCTTCTGTAAGCCTGTTTCTTGCCACCCCAACCCTATATAAACTGCCTGAATTTTAACCTCAGCACGCTCAGTCCCCCGAAAGACTGAAGCGTCCACAGGTACCTGTGTAAACAATAAATAACCTCTTGCACTTGCATCCAGTGGTCTGGTCTCGTCTCTTGGGGGCAAGGGCCTTCCCCCTGACAGGCTCCAAACTCTTGGGGTCTCTTGGGGGTCTTGCAATCCCAGGTCACTACTCTCTGCAACTTCTTGCCTCTCTAAACAAGGATCCGACTTTGTCTTCCGTTCCTGGCCTGAGAGTCTATCCACAGCATAAGCTCCTCCCCCCTGAGTGCCAGCTGTGAAGAGCAAGCCCCAGCCTCAGTGACTCCCACTGCCACAGGCCAACACGGAGGACTAAAGACCTATTAAGAGCCTCTCCCATGGGAAACAAAAACAAGCACAAGTCATTGCTTTTTGTCCTTGAATATTTGAAAACTAAGAATTATTTTTTTCCTTTTTTTTTTTTTTTTTCTGGTGGTTCTTTTCCAAGAATAGTGGGAGAATGCCACCATTGAGACTGGGTGGCCTTCTGTCACTTGCCAAAGGTTCTTCCTCTCTCAGATGCAGTGTGACATGAGGCCATCCTGCCAGTTTTCTCCTCAGCCTGAGTCACTCAACCCCACGCAGAGCCTAGGACTCGTGGAAAAGAAGTTCCTGGGACCAGGCTGGCAGTGAAATGGGGCGCATGCATCCCTGCTCTACAAGCACAAATATGTTGTTCACCCTTAGAGCCACAAGTCCATTTCAACATCAGTTCCCAATGACCCCCGAACCTTGACCTTGAAGGTGCTAATGTTCATGTAAAGCTAGCTACTGAGGCTTCTTGCTGCTCTTTTGCAAAGGCTACCATGTTCATGGTCTCCCCCCCCCCCACCTTTCCACCAAATAGGACCATATCTAGAAGTTATTTAGAGCATCAAAAATAGAGCACTAACCTTCCACCTTAGGAATCATCTGAGAAGGTCAAGAGAATTTCCTTTGGAAACAATCAATAATGTGAATTCCATCTTCAGTTTTAGCACGTCAGAACACTGATGCCTTTGTTTAGAGTTTATGTTGCTTACATAAAAGCTGGGATGGAAAGGGTTTATTTTGGCCTACAGTTCCAATCACACCAAGAACTCAAGCAAGGCAGGAACCTGGAGGCAGGAGCCGATGCAGAGGCCGTGGAGAGGTCTGCTTACCAGCATGCTCCCCATGGCTTGCTCAGCCTGCTTTCTTATAGAACCCAGGACCACCAGCCCAGGGGTGGCTCCACCCATAATGGCCTGGGCCTTCCCTCTCCCATCAATCACTAAGAAAATGGCTTACAGCTGGATGTTATGGAAGCATTTTCTCAATTGAGGTTCCCTCCTTTAGGATAACCCTAGCTTGTGTCAAGATGACATCAAGCCAACCAACACAAACTACTCCCAGCTACCCTTTCCATGCGCCTGATTAAGGCCTCTACATGCATTAACTCATCCTTGCCACAATTCTTAGCAGCCACTGTTGCTGTCCCATTCTACAGATGAGACCAAAGCACAGAGACATTAACTAACTCAACGAATGTCACCCAGTAACTAAGGACTAGAGCTGGGATTTGAACTTGGGCATTCGATGACTGGAGTCTATATGTTCCTAACCACTACAAAATCCCACAATTCTCAGTTTCAGCAGGAAAGTCATCTCCCTGTAGAACTGAAATGTAACAGAGACATGGCAAGAGAAAAGGCCCAGGCTGCCTAGTCCAGCCTGACTGCTATGTATTTGTTTAACAAGCAGCCTTGCCTTAGCTTCTTATTTGTTTGTTTATTCATGCATGTGTTTATTTATTTGAAACACTCTTATTATGTAATGAAACTGGTCCTCCTGCCTTAGCCTCCCAAGGGCAGCCCCACACATGGCATATAGTTATCCAGATACACACTCCACCACGATGCTGAGTCCGGGGTGCAATTTGGAGCCCAGTACCTTCTCTGCCGCTATCAGCCGATCATCAGTGAATGCCAGATTCACAGCCAGAGAATTCTGCTTGTGTGTCACAAGGAGCCTTCCAGATGGAGAAGTGATTTACATCGAGGTGGGTACTGGTGGATGCATGCGCTGCTCCCCACCCTTCCCGGCCTGCTGACCAGGAATGGAGAGCTTGACTGGCTGCCAGTCTGTGCTATGAAGCCACTCCCGTGCTCAGAAGGCATAAGAAGATCCTCCCTTCTATCACAATGGCCTTGGTGTCCCTCTGTAGAGCATCTCCCTTCCTGACTTTCCCTAGCGCCAGGGACTGGACTCTGCCAAAGCCCCTGCTGTGCTGTTGTCGATCTGCCTGTTATTAATAACTCGTAATAAACTCTTTTCCAGCAACCCATGTCAGTGCCACCTTAGCACTTCTGCCTGAGACCTTTAAGTTACCCACCATTCCCGTGGTAGGGATTAAGGGCTGTTTTGTGAGAATTTGGGCTCAAGACTAGAGGCTGGGAAGGGAAAGCCTGAGTTCCAAGCTCATGTCTCTTGACTCTATTATCTGCAGCCCCTAAACATTCTGGACATGCCCCAGAGTGTGGACAAGACTTTGAGGCATACAACAGAAGCAAGGGCAGGGTCTTGGGGCTACTGTAACTCATTTGAATCTCTGTCACTGTAATTCATCCTCAGAAGATCATGCTGCCCTTCTGGTAACAGAAAACCCGAGCCCCAGTGCACACAGCCTCCATCTGCAGTCAGATATGCCATGCCCGACAGCCCAAAGGGGCCATTCTGAATTGGAGAGTGAGGCAAACAGGAGCCCTGATTATTACAGTTAATTCAGTTTAATTAAAGCCATAAATACAAGCCGCAGTCCTGTGGTAGCTACTGACCACTCTGACTGCTTGGAGGAGACTGCCACTCTCTTAACAGATGGGCAGAGACCCAAGTTGCCACACATTCCCACCTTGCACCAAAGGGCCTCTTACCTTCATTCAGCCTGGTTGATCTCATGCATTCTGGTTTTCTCTGGAGGCTGTGGTTCGGGGCAGGGGAGTGATTTCTGGGTGTTCTTTTCGCCTATGGCCAGAAATTGACTTTATTCCCCTTTTCCCCAGCTGGATGAACTGTTTTACTTCATTTCCCCTTTTAAGTATTTTTCTCCTTGCCATCTCTCGGTATTCTGCCATCCTCTCCCTTTGTCCTTTTTCCTGGTTCCCTTTTTGCCAGGTCCTTTTGGAACTCATCAAACCCTCAATATGCTAGAAAGCTGTGTGGCTTCTGTGTAATGTCGTTGCAAGGGAGCTGTGGTATGGTAGCCTTGCTTAGCTGCTTACAATCCTCCTTCCAAGTTCGTCTTCCAAACACAGGTCAAGTTTGTCTTACCTGTTTCAGCCTCGGCACCTGCCATCTGGAACTCTTTCTATGCTGGCCACCCCTTACAGAACTCGTGCTGACCTAGCCTCTTGGTTTCCAACTTAACGTCTTTCCTCTGGAGCACATGCTTGTCCCACTAAACCTTGGTGGAATCCCATTTGCTCATTCCACTGTACCCTGCACTGAGTACTTAACCTCAGGTGACATTGTTACAACCCTGTTTGCACTCCATTTGGGATCACAACCTCTATGGAGGTCGGAATGGTGTCTTTCTTATTTATCTTTGTACCTCAGTGCTAGAAACAATAGTCACCACGTAACAGGTGCTTGCTTATCCAAGTGGCTGGGTGCGTTAGCAGTTGGAGAAAACAGTGAAATAGTTACTTTTTCAGTTGCTATAACATAATACCTGATAAGAGCGACTAAGCGAGGATTGACTTTGGCTCACAGTTTGAGAGGCTGCAGTCCATCATGCTAGGGAAAGCATGGCGGCAGGACTGTGGACGGCTGGCCACACTGAGTCTATAACCAGGAAGCAGGAATACTGGTGCGCTGTTAGCTGCTGCTGCTGCTGCCCAGAATGGTGGCCCCATGGGATGCTGTCACCCAGATTTAGTGCATTTTCCTTTCCTGGCTAAGTCTTTCTGGAAATACTCTCACTGGTATCTTTCTGGAAATACTCTCACTGGTATCTCTAGGGGTGTCGCCCAGCAGTTCTAAATCCTTTCATGTTGACAGTCAGTGAGGGCCCTGCATGGACCCCAGAGGTGCCTTGAGCACGCCTGAAGCTGTTGGCTGGAACTTCTTGCCCCCTGCAGTTGCCATTGGTACTCTTCCTGTTTTGCTAACATACATCTGCTGGGGAGGAGGGAAGCCTGAAAACCCTGTTGTTTTCCACTGTGCTGTGAGTCAGTATATAAGCCCACTCCTTCCCCTCAATAAACGGCATTCAGTATTCGACATTGCTGTTGAAGGAACAACCCACTGTCTTATCTCTTATTTCAATCTCTGGGCCTTCGTCCGATTAGTGGAGCAGATCGTAGTGCTGGTGCTACAAATCAGGATTAACCATCATGCTTAGGGAAAGGTGGCTTGAAGGTTGGGTGGTGGTGGTGTATCCCTTTAATCCCAGCACTTGGAAGGCAGAGGCAGATGGATCTCTGTGAGTTCAAGGCTAACCTGGTCTAAAAAGCAGATGCCAGGACTGTTAACAGAGAACTCTGTATCGAAAAAACAACAAAGGATGCAATGGTGTGTTAGCTGGTTCTACGTAAACTTGACACCAACTAGGATCATTTGGGAAGTGGGAAGCTCAGATAAGAAAATGCCCCTCCCCCATGGGTTGGCCTGTGGGCAAGCCTGTGGCGCATTTTCTTGATTAATTAATTGGGGTGGCAGCTCATTGTGAGCAGTGCCATCCCTAGGCTGGTGGTCCTGGGTTTTCTATAAGAAATCTGAGTAAGCCATGGAGAGCAAGCCAGTAAGCGGCATCCTCCATGGCCTCTGCATTAGCTCCTGCCTCCAGGTTCCTGCCCTTCTTGAGTTCCTGTTCTGGCTTCCCTTGGTGATGGAGTGCAGCCTGGAACTGTAAGCTAAAATAAACCCTTTCCTCCCTGAGTTGCTTTGGTCATGCCACAGGAGTCCTAATTAAGACAAGGAGTATGTGGGATCAGACCGTGAAGCACCCTGGATGCTGTGCCAGACAGATGGGGCGCGGCCTGCGAGAGAATCCTCGCTGAGAAAAGCAGCAGAAGCCAGAGAAGGCTGGGCGCCCTAATGAGACTGAGTTATCTTCCAGAGGAAGGGAAGAGCTGCAGCCAGCCCGAGCCGTCGTGGATCCTGGCACAGCCAGAAGTCAGCCGTCACAGGGAGCTGAAATACCTCGGTGTCGGCCACTGATTCATCTGTGAGTGACCGTAAGTGGCATCTGTTTCTATCTTGAAGCAAATGAGACACTTCTGGGGACATGAAGAGATATAAGAGCCACAAAGAGGCCCAGGCTGTCCCATCACTGTGATCAGTGAGAGTCTACTGCATCAAGCACAGCCGGGCACTTTCCTTCCCAACCCTGGTACTATCACCTCTGCAGAGGCTGCTCTTAGCAGCCAGCGCCTACTGCACCTGCCCAGAAACTGTGTCAGAATCGCATTCCAGGAGCAGACTCACGTGCAGGAGAAAAACCTGCCGCCCCTTGGCTCCTGAGCAGGACAACCTAGAATTGTGACCTTCCTGTCCCCCTGAGAGCCCCTGTTCCGCGTCACCTCTTTCCTTGGCACTTTTCCATGCAGACCCTGTGCCCCACACCCCTGCTTCCTTTTCTAGGAACACTCATACAAAAAGAAGAAGAAAGTACCTGGTCTCTGAGAGGTACAAGGAACCGAGCTAACGGTAGACGTAGTCCCCAAAGGTCATAGCAGAAGCCTACACTGCTGCAAAGGCGTCCAGTCATGCTTTGCCCCAAGAGTCACATACCTATTGTTTCCATTAAAAGTGTGACCGGAGGCTGGGAGTGGTGGTGAGCAATCCCAGAACTTGGGAGACTGAAGCAAGAGGGTCAGGAGGCTAGTTCAAGGCCAGCTTAGGCCATTGAGCAAGACTGTGTCTCATCCCAACCCAAGAAAATGCTTATGATCATCGGAGTGATGGACACATGCTAAGAATAACTTCCAACCGAGGGCTTTCTAAAGACCGATTTTTATTATTTTTAAATTCCGTGTGTAGGGAGGTATGTGCATGTGAGAACAGATGCCCATAGAGGCCTGAGGCACTTGATTCCCATAGAACTGGAGGTGCAGGTGATGGAAGCTGCCGTGGGTGCTAGGAACCTTGGGGTCTCTGCAAAAGCAATGCATGCCCTTAAGCACTGAATTATCTCTCTAGACCCCCTGAGGGGTGTGTGTATGTGTGTTAGTTTCTGAAATAGGTTAAATGTCTCACATCCCAGAAAGAAAGACTGCCAACAGAGATTTGAAGGCCTGGAGCTCCTGAGCATCTTTGATTGGAGCACTCACGCTGCACCCTGGGCAAACGAAGGCTTTCTGCTGAGCATGTCTGGGAAGCTTAACATGTGATACCATGCCAGCTTCCTCAAGAATGTGGCTGAGTGTCAAATGCTCTTGGGGAGAAACAGTTGTGTTTGGGGTGTGTCTATTTAATCTCAAGAAAAGCTGGAGCTGTTAACCGGACAGCATCTCTGATTTTGTGTGCCAGGTGTTTACCAAAGGAAAAGTTTCATACGTCCAGGTGGAGAGAAGAAACCACAGAGTTCTGTGGCATCAGAGCTGGGATGTGGGCATCCACGACAAGTTCCGGAGGCTGACACTGGTCAGCACTTCCCACAGCTCCACACACTTGCAAAGCCCATGCCACTGAAAAGTTTGTAACCTCCCCTTTCCTTAAGTCTCCACCTAACGCCATGCCTAAAGCTGTACTGGAAACATTTCCTAACAAACTCCAGGCTGCTACAGGCAGCATCAGAGTCTCCTCCCCCTGCCACAGCCCCTACAGTCAAGCCTGAAAACTGTAGCAGATTATTTATATCCCTTCTCACCTGTGAGAACCACACACACACACACACACACACACACACACACACACACACCAGGGATCTCTTTCTTCCCTGGAGTTCTTATTCTTGGAGGACTGACTTGCATTGTGGCTGTAACTATCAAATTTATCTTTTCTGTGAATTTCTTGTGTTTTCCTAAAGCTTTATTTCTTTAACTTTTGTTGTTGTTGTGTGTGATTCGAGGTGAGGGCACTTATCATGGCACATGTCCAGAGTCCAGAGAACAACATTATGGAATACATTTTCTCCTTCTCTAACCCTGGGCTAGAGGAGATGGGAGGGGGAATGAAGGATAAGAGGAAGGGTAAGAGGAGAGAAAGGGTAAATAACAAAGCTGGGTTGAGCCAGACTGGGCTATAGTAACCTAGATGGGGAGGGAGAGAGGGAGGGAGGGAGAGAGGGAGGGAGGGAGGGAGGGAGGGAGGGAGGGAGGTCCTGTCTTAAGGTAGCATCTCCCCCTACACTGAACATCACAAGGTTCCCAGAGAATGCAATGCTCTCTCCAGACATGCCACAGGGCACGTGGCAGGAAGCTGGGACAGGGAGGTGAGCAGTGGACCTGGGCCCACAGGATAAACATCACAGAGGGCCTGAAGCCCCTCGCCCTCTTTCTTCAAGAGGCAGGCCTGTTCCAGCTTCCTGTCTCCATTCCTGCTCCATCCTTTGAGGCTTCCTTCTGTTGCCTGTGATTGGTTCTCATCCTTCGTGCTGGGCCATCTTGTCATGGGCAGCTCCCCCAGCAGTACCAAACTGTCCCTCTTGACAATGATGCTCACCTTTCTCCCCAAGACTCTTTGTTGGTCATATTCATAGTCCCCATTTTCAGACAACACCCTGTCACTCTGCCTTCTTGTTTTCCTCTCTGACTAAAGCAGGCAAAGAATGTCTGCCCCACCCCCCACCCCCAGGAGCAACTCCACTCTGCAGGGTGACTGGCTGAGGTGTTCCAGGGGGTCTTGTGGTGTCATTAGAGTGTCAGAGACATCTCTACCTCTCCTGTCCATATCAGTTGAGATGGCAGCTGTCCCAGAAAGGGATTTCTGGCAGATAAATGCTCTCCCTGCTCCCTCGGACTTTCCCATGCAAAGCTAAAAATAGCAACCTGTTTCTGTTCTTAAACTAAAGTGCAGAAGCAGCCCCCCCTCTCCAGGACCTTCCTGCTCATTGTGTGGCTCATACCCTGGGAGGCAACAGCAACAGCACGAAGGGACAGGAAGGTTTGTGATGGACCCCTGTCACCACAGGAGTAGAAGAAGGAATTCTCACATGATCTGGCAGTCAGTTGGGGCTTTCCAAAAGGCCTCATTAGCATGCCTTCGCAAAGTCAGCCGAAAGGAAAGGAAGAGTTCATCACATAGGGAACTGAAGCCCCGAGGAGGCATCCTCAGACTCTAGAGATGTGGGTCACCTTGGCCTGTGCTAAAGAGCTTTGATGTATGCAGCCTCGTGATCAGGGGCAGATGATGCATTTGTTCCCATCCTGTCGTTTCTTTGTCTTCTCTGTGAAATCCTCCTAACAATTCTATCTGCATGGACCACTGATGTTTCATTAGGCAAGGCTTTAATGTCTATCTGCTATGCTATATTTAAAGTGGCTATGTGAGTATGCATGCATCTGTGCGTGCGTACCTGCATGTGTGCGTGCATGGCCTCACTCAGGAGCATGGTGGTCACTGCAGTGTAAGGGGAACACACGTTTGAGTCAGAGGGACTCAGCTCCGCACCCTGGCAGGGACTCTGGCCATGTGATACGGCTCTCTGAGGCTCACCTGGAAGACGTGCTAAGCAATGTGAGAGTAAAAAGAAATGGTCCCTTCCCAGATTTGTCCACAGGAGACAATTCCTGTCTGCTTAGCCAGGAAAAATTATGAAAAGTTAGAGCAAGCTTCAGAAATATATATTTTAGAGAATCTTGAGAAAAAGCAAGTAAGCCCAGATCATGCTATCTGGTAAGCATGTATGTTGAACAAAGCTATATATGAGAGATAAAAACATATAGATGGAGGACAGGTGGATGGATTGATAGATGATAGATAGATGACAGATAAATAGATTCTAATCAATACCGACGTGCATGCATACACAGACCCTGTTTTGAGCAGAACATTAAGGAAGACCCCCAGCTTGATGAGGCTGGAGGAGTCAGCCATCAAGGAACATTTCCTGAAATGGCCCATGAATATCTCCAGTCAGTCATCAAGAGTCCCGTGATAGTACAAAGGTCCTCTCAACATGTAAGGGGCATGTCATCACAGCACAGCTCGGCAGGCTTGAGTCTAGAATGCCGCATGTTTGAACACCCAGCCGCTAGCTGGTGCCACTGACTTGGGAGGCTGTAGAAACCTCAGGAGGTAGGGAGGGAGTGACTGAGGATGGGCCCTTGGGAGCATAGTTCCTGAGACTCTTCCTGCCTTGGGCTCTGTCACATGTCAACGAGTCACTGTGCCCTACCTTCTCTGCATGACATCACGGGGCAGAATGAACCCTTTCTCCTCCATCAGGCATTTTATCACAGTGACAAGAAAGGTAACTAATGAGGCTGCTATAGTTCCTAAAGAGCCTCCAAGGGAGGAAGATGCTGCTGAACATTTTTCTCTGTCTCACTGGTCCCCCTGGACCAGTTTTTCTCCTGCTGGCTAGTCCCCATAGCCACTTATGAAATAATCCCTTATAGGCTAATATTAAATACAATTGTTTGGCCAATGGCTCAGGCTTATTACTGGCTAGTTCTCTCTTATAAATTAACCCACTTTTGCCTGTGTATCACCATGTGGCCATGGCTTATTTGTAATGTTCTGGCATCTTGCCCCTTCGAAGGCTACATGTTGTCTCCCTGACCCTTCCTTCCTTCTTTCTTTGTCTCTGGATTGCCCACCTGGTTCTATTCTGCTCTGTCATAGGCCAAAAAGGCTTTATTCATCATCCAATAAAAACAACACATTTGAAGAATACAGAAGGACATCCCACATCACCCAAGGCTGTGAAGTCCTATACATGGGTTCAAATAAGGAAACAGGCATCTATACCTTTCTTGTACATGTCTATATATGTGGTCTCTCTTCAGAAAGCTCTGGTTGACAATGCTAACTGATCTCAAGTGTGGAATGGCCTCCCCAGCTTCCCACTCACCAGCTCCTATGACTCTTGATGGTATCAGCTCAAACTGTTGAGCCACAGTTGTGTGATAGGAGATGTCATTTTGTATATGTTTCTCATACTGGTTAATAATAAAGCCCTGTTGGCCAATAGGAAAGGAAGATAGGAGGGACTAGGAGACAAGGAGGAACGAGGAAGTAGGAAGGAGTCGTCAAGATGGAGAATCTGGAGAAGGTGAAACCGCCAGCCGCCTCTCGCTGGTAAGACCACGTGGATATACATAAAAATGGGTTAATAATTAAGACAAAACTAGCCTATAAAAAACTAGTACCTGGCCAATAGTATTGTATCAAATACAGAGTCTCAATGTGTTATTTGGGGCTGGCGCGGCGGCGGGCAGAAAAACCGTACTCCTTACAGTTGTGTATGTACACTGTGTTGATCAGTCTGCCTCCTGCGCCCCATGGAGGCTCTGAGAGTACATAGAAGGGCGGTGGGCTGCAGATGCCTATCTACATTAGCTGGGTGGACCTAATCTAACTGTACAGGTCCTTAGAAAACCAGTTTAGTGTGTTGGTTCACACTTCCTGTCTCAACACTCCAGGAAGCTGAGACAGCACCAGAAGCTAGAGCCCAACCTGGCTACGTTTTCAGATCTTTTTTCAAAACAAATAGAAAACAACAACAAGGCACCACCACCAAGGGAAACCCAAAACTGTTTCTGTCTGTCGTCAACAAGCCAGATGTGATAGCAGAAGATCAGAGAGATGCAGCTGTGCTGATGTTGAAGACAGAGGAAGGGGCTCGGAGCCAAAGAAAGTGGGAAGCTTCTAGAAGCTGAAAACAGTTAGAGAAGTGGATTTCCCCCCAACTTCCTCAGCCTTGCCCATATCTTGAGTCTAGAGGAAAGCTGTGACCACTTCGGATCTGTAGGGCCCTGGGGTTCCCAGCTTGAAGATAGAAACCCCTATCTAAGCAAACAAACTAACAATCCTCTATCTAGCGTTTAAGAAATTTTAAAACATTTCATAAACAATTCAAGTCAGTTTTGAGCTATCAATTGGGAAAAATCCAGGAAATACACTAACTCCCAAATGGATTTCCCCAGAGGAAAACTAATGCTGAAAACACTTATATTACTGAATTATAAAAGATAAAAACAATTTGCATAAGGCACGAAGTTGGAGAAAAAGACAATAGCAGTGAAGTTTATGGTAACTTTTAAAAAATTTATATTTTTTTTAAATGAGCCAATTAAAAATACTTTATTTGACATCTGCAAGTGTTTCACCTGCAAGTATATCTGGTACCCGAGGAAGGCACTGGACCCTGTGGACCTGCAGTTACAGGTGCTGTGAGCAGCCATGTGGGTGCTGGAAATCAAATCCGGGTCCTCTAGAAGACCAGCCAGGGTGTCAGCCGCCGAGCCTTCCCCCTCACTCCCATAAACTGTGGCTGAGGAGAAGGGTTCAGCACCCAGGTCTGATTATAGATGCCCATCCCAGGTTGCAGTACATGTGTGCTAAATTCTTTGCCCCTCATTTGTTCTCTTCCTTCCTTTGCACATGACAGACAGGCAGGGAGATGGAGAAGATGACAGGGTGTGATCTCGTCAAGTCAGCTGGCCCTCAGAACTGGGCACCTCTGGGACGGAGGTGCTCAGGGATCTAGCAGAACTATAATGGGCGTGGCCTCGAGCCTTCCCTCTTTGAGGGTTTGGTTTTGTTTTAATATATATAGGAGTTTCGTCTGTATCTCATCTTGCACTAGAAGCCAGGCATCTCTTTATGGACAGCAGCAACCCCTTTCTCCTCTATTATTCACTGCCACTGGTGGCTCTGTGGGACGTGTGGCTCTAGAATGACCCTGTACCCGGGACAACGTGCCCTGGTACCATCTATGTCCCTGAGCCCTTGGTCTTTATATACCCCATGTCAGCAGTCAGCACTGAGCTCTCTGGGGACAGGCCACAGGAGATGCATGTACATGGGCAGGCACACATGTGTAACATGAGAATGTGGGCAGTGCATTGTGTATGGGGATTGGCAGAGTGCATTTCTGAAGGACAAAAAGAAAAAGAAAGAAATCTGTACTGTGTGAGGCCAGAAGGAATATCAGATTTCCCCTGGGAATTCAGTTGCAGACAGTTGTGAACTTTCATGTGTGTGCTAGGAATTGAACCTGTGTCCTCTGGAAGTTCAGCCAGTGTTCCTAACTACTTAGCCATCTCTCCAGGCACTCTCTGGTTCTCATGGGGATGCCCCTGGGCCCTGTACAGTGCAGGGCCACCACCATTATCATTTCCTTCCTCTCCTGGGTCCCCATTGGCAGCGGAACTGGACCTCACTGGGGTGGGTGAGAGTCTGCACCTCCAGTAATTACCACCACATCCATCATCCAGACTAAGGCTTACCAAATGTGACATCACCCAAGTCCTCTGACTCTTGGTGACGTCACCAAATCCATCACTTGACTTCAAGAGAAAGTCAAATTAAGTGAAAACAGAGCAGAGCAGCTTGGAGAGGCTGAAGCGAGTCCTTGGGGGCCCAGCCTTTCCCACGGGGCTCCGGGCTGCTCCCCAGTAGAGATGTGCCCACCAGGTCATCAGCATCCCGTGTCATCATGGCTTCTCTCTGTACTTTAAACAGAGAGAGGCTCCAGGAAGGCCCATACTCCCCAAACCACAACTAACTTCCCCGTGGAAGTGACCTGATCATCACCGTCCCTCTTTGGGGGGAGTACTTATTTGACTACACTAATCACCCGCTATTTTTTCTCTTCGTCTTGGTTGAAAATGCCACAGTCCTGGATTCTGGGCATTTTATCGGCATTTTTACCATGATCATTTTTCTAGTGCATAAGATGTTTTCTTGCTGAAGCTCATTTCTCCATGCTGAGTAAAGCATCTCATGGTCTACATTTTAAGTTTAGCATCTCATCGTCCATCCTTTCAGTGGACCCCATATGCAGAGAACTGGTGTTGATCTCTAAGTATCTAAAAGGTAAGGAACAAGGTTCCATTGCATGTCCAAAGGACTTGTCTCCTATGAGCCTCAGATCCTACTGATCTCTGGGAGGAAAGAACCCAAACTTCTGTGTTTGCACACAGCTCTGCTAGTGCACACAGGTGTTGTGTTTGCACACATCTCTGCTAGTTCACATGGATGTTGTGCTTGCACACAGCTCTGCTAGTTCACACAGATGTTGTGTTTACACAGTTCTGCTAGTTCACATGTATGTTGTGCTTGCACACAGCTCTGTTAGTTCACACAGATGTTGTATTTGCACACATCTCCGCTAGTTCACACGGATGTTGTGTTTGCACACAGCTCCTCTAGTCCACCCCATGTGCTTTTTGCAGTCCCCCTCGCTGGTGGCTGTGCATCCATCTGGAGGATGACTGCCTTCTAAAATAGGTCGTGACAACCTTCCAAACACACCAGCTTTCATCTCTCAGCCAGAAGACATCAGCTTGCCTCTTATGACATTTTTACCTTCTAGGCTCAGGCCAGAATGGTCCCAGTGCTCCCCGAGCACATCTCCCTGCTGGAGTATCACTCCCCATCTCCTTTCTTCCCTTGGCTTAGCACTATCACCTCCTCCTTCCAACACTTACACTTCACCATCCCAGCAATAATTTAGCTCAACTGAGAGCAGTTCTGCAGCTGACAGACAGCGAGAGTCTTTGAAGTGTGCTGGCTTAGGATAGCTGGCTAGGGAAACCGCTCCCTGGAATGACTTAGAATGGTCCCTTCCTCTTGTTTCCTTCTCTGTGTTTCCTCACAGATGTCAGGGGCTGTGAGGGAAAGTACCTGTGGGTCACCCAAGGATTCCTGTCTCTTGCTCTTTTTTCTTCAATCACAGTCTCTTTCTCTCCACCATTCTCCATTCCCAGCTGCCCTTCCTGAGCCTCAGCAGGACCCCTGCTTGGCACAAGTTTGAAAGGAGTCAATGCCAGGTCTTGCCACCTGGTGAGGAGTGCCTGAGCAGGACCCCCACCCCACCTGCCAGGAGACATCTCCTTTGGCTTTACCTTCTTCACAGCCTTGGCAAATTACAAAGACTCACGCAGGCCCTGATGGGTTACAAGGGGATTTGTTTAACTGCTCCAAAGTTATTATTTGCATGCAGAAGACCTTAAGACAAAAGCCCTAGTGTTTGAATATGAAAGTGCATGGGATTAAGCCTTTGTCTGGGTCCCTTCTGATAAAGAAGCTTGCCCACACAATAGCATAGCCATTAGAGCTCGGTGAGCTATCCAATGACCCAGCAAACTGCTGAAGAACCAGGTCATGCAGGCAATCCTCAGTTGCTGCTGCAGCATGGCACACCTGGCCTCGGGCTTGCACTGTAGCCTGGTTTACCCCCACTCCATGCATCCTCTGTGGCAATCTGGGACTCCACATCTTCTCTCTCACCTACATGCCCAGCATTCATTAGTGGGTTCTACCTCACCACTGTCTCTCCTGTCCCTTTGGTTGGGGTCTCAGTCTCCACAGGGGCCTGCTGATTGACAGGGGATGAGTAAGGGTATGGGACGATTTGAAGATGTCACTCTGTACAGGAGAAGCTACATGAAAATTAGAAATCTGAGCAGTCCAAAGTCCTCTCCTCCCCTGGACATGGAGCTGGCAGCTGAGCTGGGGGATGAGGGATCTCACATCGACTCATACCACTGTTGTGAATGGATTAGAAATCTACATTATTATAGTCTGACCCTCACCTGCTCACACGTGAGTTCTAAGAAGGGCTTTTTGTAAGGTTCCCTAGCCAGCCTTCCAGTCCGCATATGAGGATGCAAACAACCATGGGTCCAGAGTATTCTAAAAACAATTGTGCCCGTACTGAGCATGGACTTTTTATTGTCACCGTTCCAAAAACAGTTTAGGATAACAACCATTTACATAGCATTTGCATTGTGTCAGTGGTTACAAGTCAT
The DNA here is from genome assembly GCF_943737965.1 of Phodopus roborovskii. NCBI lineage: Eukaryota > Metazoa > Chordata > Mammalia > Rodentia > Cricetidae > Phodopus > Phodopus roborovskii. The sequence continues at coordinate 12,335,788 of NW_026126563.1, forward strand.
CTGGAGATGATTTAAAAGATATAGGAGGATGTACACAGGTCATGTACACATGTTACACTTGAGCATCCACAGACTTCAGTACCTACATGGAGTCCAAAAATGTATCCCTCATGACACTGGGATTATCAAACTATATTCATAAAGGCTCACATGTACAGGTATCATGTGAAACAGATAGGTACCATTAGCCCACTGAGCAACTTTGAATCAGCTACACACCACACAGAGACCCCAAACTCAGCTTACTAAGCTTGTGTTTACAACATAACTTGTTTAATCCCCTCAGCGTCCATTATCGCCTCGGTTTACCCTCCCTCCAACCCATCCTCTACCCTGCATCCTGTGGAAATAGCACAGGCTCGAGTCTGCTGCTCTCATGCTGTGGAAGGTGCTCCCATGGGTCTTAGCAGGGAATTGGTCAACCCTGGCCCTCCGTGACCTGCTCTCTGCCTTCGACTGCATCTCCACACTTCCTTCATCCCACACGGAGTCTGAGGTCCTCCTCGCCGCTGCCTGGCCCCGACAGTCCTCCTCCTGGCTATGATGGCTCCTAGCTGAAGTATGTCCACCCTTCAAGGTTCAGGTCAGGGTCTTCTCCACCAGGAAATCCTCCTTTACTGCCACAACTCCCGTGACCACTTGTGTACACCCAGTGTTGTCATTTTACAAAGCAGCTCAAGACACAAAAACACAATGTGGCAGGGGTCAAGCAGAGCTTTTTTGGTTTTGGGGTTTTTTTTTTGGTTTGTTTTGTTTTTTTTGTTTTGTTTTGTTTTGTTTTGTTTTGTTTTGTTTCGTTTTGTTTTAAATTAGAGAAAGGGATCATAAAAAGGGGAAAGAGGAGGGGAGAGACTAGCTTCCGGGGACAGGAGTGGCAGGAAAGAGGAAAGGCACGCACACGCGCACACACACAGAGAGAGAACAGACAGAAAAGGAAAAAGAGAGAGGAAGTTGGAAGGTGGGCGGGTCCTTTAAAAGGTAACACAGTGAATAGTGCTTGCAGCTGAGGGCGTATCCTGTCAGAACCCCAAGGACAAGCCAGTACTGATGCCTGAATACTAACGCCCAGGCCATGTTGCCGAATGGGTACTTTGGGAGTTAAAAAAAAAAAATAATAATTCTAGAATAAAAACAAGCCTCTACTCAGCTTCATATCCAGCAAGTTGATGACAAATAAAGGCTGCATAAAAGATGCTGGTCCATTAAAAGTTTCCAAATCAACTTACTAGATGCCAACTATGTACCTAGTCGTAGAGCTTTGGGTAGTAACAGACAAGACATACCTGGCATGGTGGTCCATGTCTGTAATCTCAGCATACGGAAGGTTGAAGCAGGATGATTAGCAAGTTTGAGGCAAGATTGGGTTACTTAGTGAATTCCAGGCCTGAGCTATGGTGTGAGACCATTTCTCAGGTGGAAAAAAAAGAAAAAGAAAAAAAGAAAAGAAGGAAGAAAAGAAAAGTGAACAAAGCAGAAAGGCCTCTTGGCTCCGGAGAGATGGCTCAGTAGTTAAAAGCACCGGTTGCTCTTCTGAAAAACCTAGATTCAATTTCCAGCACCTACACAGCAGAAAAAAACAAAACAAAACAAACAAACACACATACAGATCCCCACTCTTCTGAAACCTACAGTACAGTAAGAAGATACAACAGTAACTATGCCTAATCATTCTGTGGAGAATGCTAGAGAACTACTTTAGAAGGTAGGCTCAGAGACAGTGGACCTGGATGGCCTAAGGAGTCCCATCCCATAAAAAAGAGCACCCCAGAAATGGGATGAGTAGGCACCACGGTGCTTGATATTTTTGAGGAACAGCAAAGGAGGCTCAAAAGATCTATATGCAGCACTCAATAGACTACAGTGTGTGTTCATGTTGAAGAAATGGCCAGAATATTAGACCATGTGGGTCCTTGCGGCCACAAATGCAGGTACCACAAAAGCATTTCTTCAGGAAAGAGCTGGTGAAGATCGAGCTGCAGGGGGGATCGTGTAGGGAAGCCAGTAGGTCGCCATGGGTCAGTATCCAAGCTCTTGGGTTGCTTGGTGGCTCCACAAGTTTTATAACATGATTCTGTGACATAGGCCACACATTAATCAGAGATGAAAACATGTCCTGAACCAACAATGGTCACTAATCTGATTCTGCGAACCAGAGAGATAGACCACCATCTCCCAGGGCCTAAAACAGACACCATTTCAAAGTCTTTGTCTGTATTTCTTGCATTTAGAGCAAAGTTGTAAGTTCTGTCTGCTTAGATGGGAATGATTCTCCAAGGTCTAGCCAGGTTCTTCTTTCCTGACAGGCACAGTCTTATTTCCCAACAGGATACACTGAGTGGCATGTAGATCGGTCCCCCCATGGTTGAATGCTGACGGTTCCATCCACAAAGATTCCAATTCCAAATGAAGTGACATTTTCAAGTTCTAGGTGAGCACACATTTTCCCTATTCTCAGAAATAATAAACTATAACTTCAAGCTATGGTGGCTGAAAGGGTGATGGGGTAGGAAACGACCCCTCCTGCTGTGGGCTTCTTTCCTGAGATGGGAACAGAGTTCAGCAACAGATTGGCAGTCACACACACCTCAGGGATGTCCACTCACTGAGCCGAGGGACTTGACTTGTGAGATGGTGACACACAGATTCTGCATCGCTGCAGGACAAAGGCAGTCCCTGCTTTAGAAAAGTCGCTTCCCTGAGGGGAGGAAGGTAATGCCTGTCCTACTGAGAGAGCTGCTCGGTGACGGTTAGGACCAAGAGCTCACTCCATCTTTACACACAGTGGATTTCCACACTTGTCACCTCTCCTATCACCTGCCCAGCCCACTCTGAACCGGAAGTATCGTCCGGCTCTCGTCTAGTATTCTGAGACACACCATCTGCTGCACGCATGGCTGGTCAGCTTATGCCCTGGTGCTGCTGTCTACACAGGAGAAAGAGTTGGAACCTTACTTTCCTCCTGCCTGGCCGCCTATTGCCAATGTCCCAACACAGACATGGCAGCTGTCCAAGACATTCAGTCACTTCGAGGGTGTGCACATACACCCAGGACAGGAAGAACTGGGGAAATCCAACAATAACTTATGCAACTCCTGGGCTGGTCTACTCACCCTCCCTACACCAATGGCAAGAAAGCAGGCATCCTCTGAGAGGCAAAGTACTGGACACTCTGGGTTGTGTAGCAAGCGGTCTGTGGGGCTGTCCCACCCTTCCCCTGAGGGCCTGCCTTGTGCTCTCCCAGTACAGCCACCCCTTTGAACAGCCTTGGCTAATTCTTGCCTGGGCACCACACTTTCCGGGGCTCATTCACATTTTCCTAACAACGGGAGTTATTTAAGAAACGAGCCCTTGTGAATTTAGCCAGCTATTGGGCTGCATCTCCCAGGTGCCACGATGCCTTATTGTAAAATACCTACAAGAGAGATGTGCACAAGACTCAGCTGGTGGGTTCTCTGTGATTGCTGCATGGCTGGCTGCTCCCCAGCGGGCCGAGAAGATTTATGGGGAGTTTACACTCCCCTCTGTGCACTGAGGAGGTTGTCTGTGAACTAAGTCCTTGAGAACCACTAACAGAGAGCAATAAAATCTTCCAGGGGTAAACCACCTCTTCTCTCACGAGCCCCAGCCCCAGGCAGGGGCCAGGCTTTTGGTCCCTTGTTCTTTAGACTTGTGGCAGCCACCAACCTGGACGCAGCATTGACACATTTAAAACCAGATTCCAGGCTCCTGGGATTTCCTTGGGCTGAGAAGCCCGAGATCAACTGTGTCTTGCTTACCTGGACCCACACTGTGTCTGAAGCGCATGGAAGAGCTCAGATTTTCCTGGCACACCCTCTGTATTGTAAATCTGACATGGGAATATTGCTCAAAGGAAGAGTGTTAGCTTGGCACGTGTGGGCTCCGGGTCTGGTCCCAGAGCCACACTCACAAGAGAAATGATACATTTTGGGGGTGGGGATGCAGCTCATTGGATAGAGTACCTGTTCAGCATGCAAGGGACCCTAAGTTTAATTCCCAGTACCACATAAAACCAGGTGTGGTGGTGCATGCCTGTAAGCACTGAAGGTAGAGGCAAGAGGATCCAAAGTTCAAGGTCATCCTTGGCTGAATAGCAGATATGAGGTCAGGCTGAGCTACAGTGAAACCCTGACTCAATTGGAAAATAAAATAGCTCTTGATAATAAATACTTATCATGTATGTGATTTGACTAGACTTTTAACTCTGAAATCCCCTAGTTTTTCCTTGCTCAATATCCTCAACAACACTCTCTGCTGTCATACTATGAATTTTATTAGCTATTTATTTTTCACTATCCTTTTAATTCTGTCTGAAATGCATGGAAGATCTCAGTTGTTGTGTGTATACCTAATATCTTCCTTTAACACTTATTGATGTATTATGAACCTAATAATAGCTTTTAAATATATTGACTATGTGAGGTCTTTTACATGAGTGCAATCACACATTTCCATATGTATACTAAGCCACCCATCTAAATGCATGCATGGACGTGCACATACACATACAAGTGCACCTAGACTTATGATTCTGCTTATATGGAGAACTTGAAGAGTCAAATTCACACAAACCAAAAGAGGCATGGGGTCTGAAGAGATGGATCCTTGGGCAAGAAAACCCACATGAAAGACTGGGCATGGATGCACATGCTTGTGGGCCCAGCACTGAAGGGTGCAAAGACAGAGGGGCAGAGGGGCCCTGAGAGCTCCCTGGCCAGATAGTCTTGTAAAACAGTGAGCTTCCAGTGTCCCATTGCATGTCCTGCTCTGGATTCACACACACACACACACACACACACACACACACACACACACACACAAAGAGAGAGAGAGAGAGAGATACATATACTTGTGCACACACACGTACCACACACAAAAAGAATTGTGGTTAGAAGAACTAGGAAGAGAGGAAGGGGGTTCGGTGTTTAAGAGAGCAGACTTCTAAAGATTGTAAGTGGCAATGATTGTCCAATAAATAGCATGAATGTACTTAATGTCACTGAACTATCCATTTAAAAATGGCTAAGATGGTAAAATTTATGTGATGCGTATTTTACCACTAATACGTATTGCATATACATCATCCCATGTACAAACACAACCTCAACTCTGGCCACATCTATCTTGTAACTGATTTCAGACTTCTCTTTTGAATCTCTCTCCTCTGCCACACATTGTATCTCAGCTTGGGTCTTTGGTCTCTGGGTTGTTTTCCAGATTTGGCTTCTAGTCAATCAGAAGGAACAGGGCTCCGATAACCCCACTCTAGCCCCGTTTCGTGTGTGTGTGTGTCCTCCACAGCCACCTCTGCTCAGTTGCTTTTAAGTAGAAAGTCCATGGTTTTGCAGCAGTACATTTAATAATTCATAAATCACCAGAAGTTCAAATGAGTTCAAAGTTTAAAAGTTTAAAAGTTTTGTTGAAGCTCTAAGTTTAAACTGTCAAAGGCTTTGACAAAAAACTTTTCCTGTCTGGAATATTTAAGATTGTTGTGCCATATTAGATTCAGGGTCTCTGCTAGCCTCCCATCCCAAAGTGGGGTCTCCTAAGAAAACTGTGGCATTGTAGATTGTAGAAGACCAGTATTCTCTTTTATAGCAATGAATCCACATGGACCTTGCAACTGCAGACGGAGGGGGCTAGAAGTTAAAGGGCAGCGGTGGGTCCTCAGGATGTTTGGACATTAGTTCCAGGACTTGGAGGAGCTGCTGTGTGGAAAGTTCTCTTTAAAAGGATGGAAACTGCAGCCTGGTGTTGATGGCACACACCTTTAATCCCAGCACCCAGGAGGCAGAGGCAGAAGGATCTTTGTGAGTCTGAGGCCAGCCTGGTCTACAGAGCGAGTTCCAGAACAGGCTCAAACGCTACACAGAGAAAACTCTGACTCAAAAAAAAAAAAAAAAAAAAAAAAAAAAAAAAAAAAAGGAATGGAAACTGCAGTGTGGTCCTGGCAAATGTGCACAGTGCATAACCAGGTCTCGCGGGATGGCAGCAAATTGTATCTAACCTGCTATTTCGAAGTCTGGAAGCAGAAAGGTGGCATATTCTGCTGCCCCCTCCCCAGGTGCTCCCTGATTTTCTAGGCATAATGACTGTATCTGCATGTGAACTGAGGACAGTGTCAGCTGCTCACCCAGGTAGTTTCTGCAGTTTCTTGGAACCCAAACAGTGTCCCTTGTCAGACTGTGAGAGTAAAGCAGACAAGGCACCCGCCGTTTCTAGCATCCTGACCTTGCACACTAGCTCCACACAGGCTGCTGTTTGGATGGCTATTTTTCAGGGGCCTGCCTTGGCTCCCCGAGGCCTCTTGAGTCAGATGCCAGCACTCGGCCATGAACTTGTCATGCCAATGTGTCCACACGGGACTCGCACTCAGACAAGCAAAGCCTCCCCTTCCTTCCGTCTGCCTTGCTCCCCGCCCCACCCCGGCCCATCCACGTACTGTTGCTCAGAGCTGAGCGCCTCCTCCTGCTGTTCACCAAGCACTTTGTCACGTACCTTCCCACTGTCCTCCCATCCAGCACCACCAGCCATGCACAACAGTACCAGGAACAACTCTGGCATAATCAAAGCCTTTCCCTAGCTTCCAGAATTATGTGACAGGATGTTGTAAAATCACCCGTGACGTGAATGTTATAATACTCAACTCCCCGCTTCAGGCCCACTCTTTATAACTATTATAAATCACTTCCTGTGTTCTTAACAGCCTCTCCTCCGGGTCCCTACTTCATATGATGAGTCCACGATCCTAGGTGACTCTACTGGATTCATTAGGGTCCCTACTAAGAAAACTAGCAGTTAGTTCCCAAGTGTCTTTTAAGCACTGACATCTGACACTACCCACCACCCTCAAGTTCTGCTGGCTTTGTGCCAACCTCCACCACCCCACAGGCCCCCTCCCCATGTAGAGCGTATTCACAGCCCACTCTATTCAGGGTGAGTGCCCGCCCCCACGGCCTATGGCTGCAGTTCCTATAAAGTGGCTCCCGAGTCTGAGTTGCTTCCAATATGGAATCAAAATTATCAAGACCCACACCCTGTGTGTGGCTGGTTCCCACATTCCTTCCAAACTCAGTGGTGCCTTTTCTTCCTACCAACACCGTTTGGACTTTGTACTGAATCAAGTATCTGGCTGCCCTCAGGAGAAATCTCGGCCAGTCTTCACAGCTCCCTCCCCTTGGCCTCAGAGGAGCGCTGAAGGCTACACCAGTAGCCTCCCTCCGTCCTCAAACCCTTGCCCACCACAGTGCCCCCAAGCCAGCCTTTCACAACTCCTGTTTTCACATTGCAGCGACATCCTTTCCCTGTCCCATCTTTGCAGGGTCCCCAACTGATGGCAGCCCCCTCCTTCCCGGAGCTGCACTCCACATGAAAATACCAGGCCCTTCCCAGTGTGACCCAGTGACTCTGTCAGTTACCCTTACTGCCACCCACATCCTCTCTATTTCTCCACCCTTGACTCTAGCCACACCAGACTTCCTGCTGTTCCCAGCACATAGCCTCAGATTGCCACACCTAAGCAAATACAGTCAATCCTGTGCGGCCGCCTTTCTCTGGCTGGCTGGTAAGCCCCTTCTCTTTACAGAGCTACCAAGCTTCCACCATGAGCCGGCATAGGACAGGAAATTTTGATTCTCACCACCCCCAACACACACACACACACACACACACACCCTACACCCAGACCACCATGTACCATTCCATGGCCATCCATGACATACATTTCCCTTGCCAGTAGACATCTGCTGGTTGTCTGCGAGCATTCTGTCAACTACAGCAATCTCCCTTGGGGGTGAATTAAACTAATGAGCCCCACCAGGTAAACTAAAAGCTACTCCTAAGCAAAGAGCTTATTTTCACGTCTCTGTTCCTGTCCACTTTGCAACTTGATCAAATTTTAACTATTCCCTGATGCTACCTATGGTTTCGATCTACTGAATGTCATAAGTTCCACCTGTTTGAATGCTTGATCTCTGCAGCTAATTGTGTGCTATGCACAAAGATTGTAATGCTGACTGTGTGCTATGCACTGAGGCTGTACTGACTATGTGCTATGCACGAAGATTGTAATGCTGACTGTGTGCTATGCACTGAGGCTGTACTGACTGTGTGCTATGCACTGAAGCTGAACTGACTGTGTGCTATGCACTGAGGTTGTACTGACTGCACTATGCATAGAGATTGTAATGCTGACTGTGTGCTATGCACTGAGATTGTACTGACAGTGTGCTATGCACTGAGGTTGTACTGACTGTGTGCTATGCACTGAGATTGTACTGACTGTGTGCTATGCACTGAGGCTGTACTGACTGTGTGCTATGCACAGAGATTGTAATGCTGACAGTGTGCTATGCACTGAGGTTGTACTGACTGTGTGCTATGCACTGAGGTTGTACTGACTGTGTGCTATGCACAGAGATTGTAATGCTGACAGTGTGCTATGCACTGAGGTTGTACTGACTGTGTGCTATGCACTGAGATTGTAATGCTGACAGTGTGCAATACACTGAGGTTGTACTGACTGTGTGCTATGCACTGAGGTTGTACTGACTGTGTGCTATGCACTGAGATTGTACTGACTGTGTGCTATGCACTGAGGCTGTACTGACTGTGTGCTATGCACAGAGATTGTAATGCTGACAGTGTGCTATGCACTGAGGTTGTACTGACTGTGCGCTATGCACTGAGTTTGTATACTGACTGTGTGCTATGCACTGATATTGTACTGACTGTGTGCTATGCACTGAGATTGTACTGACTGTGTGCTATGCACTGAGGTTGTACTGACTGTGTGCTATGCACTGAGGCTGTACTGACTGTGTGCTATGCACTGAGGCTGTAATGCTGACACTGCTGTGCACTAAGGCTGTAGTGTGGGCCTTGCTGGGGGAAGCGCATCATAGGAGAGCCTTTGGAAGTCATCCCTAGACTCCAGCCATTGTCACCACCTCCTCCTCTTTATCACGCTTCCCCCTCTTTTTCTCTACTTCCTGTCCACTATTAGAGAAACAATATCCCCTCTGACATACCTCTTCTGCCACATGTTCTATACAAGTGTCACATCAGGCCAAGCTACTGTTAGGTTCCAAAGAAAGCTAGGACAAATGGGTAGCTGGGTTGCCTGGTAACATGCCAAAGCATAAGCTGGCTCTCCCAGCTCTGGAAAGTCTCTGTTATAGAGCCCTGGCCCCTCCCAGCACTTCTCACCCGCCCCTCCCCTAGACCTTTCCAGCCACTATTCTCTTCCTCTCTTGTTCCCTTCCCCCTCCCTCATGGCTTAGTCTATTCTGCTGGCCATGTTCAGTCTGGACTCTTCCAGATTCCTCTGGCTGTTCTCTGCATCATATCTACAATGAAATCTTCACCTCTTCCATACTTAGGAGTGGCCATGTCCTCATTTTCATTCCATACCATGGACTGGACCCTCTGCAACCATGAGCCAAGATAAATTGCTCCTCTCTAAGGCTTGTTTCTGTCAGGGGTTTGGTGGCGGTAACTATTACCATCAGTGTGGACTCTTGAAGAGAATTTGCATGCTGAGGCAGGCTTCCTCCCCAGGAGAAGCATCTCCCTTTCTCTGTTAGTGATAAAATCCATGCATATAGTGCCTTGCATCAGAAATCAGTACACGCTCAAACCTGAGCACCACCAGGGCTGGAGCTCAGTCTCCAGAGTGCTTGTCTAGCATGCTTGAAGGTCAGGGTTTCAACCTCCAGCAACGCATAAGCTGGGCATAATAGTACAATTAAGGAGGGAGCAGGGGGCAGAAGTTCCAGGTCATCCTTGGCTACCTATGAGCTCTAGGCCAGCCTGAGCTACAGGGTCTGTGTTAAAGTAGGTAAATAATATTAAAAGTCAAACAAATTAGACAAATATTTGTATGCTTCATAAAGAGCATTTGGTAGAAATTCTGGTATGTGAGTTAAGGATGGTATCTGTCAAACTCCTTTTCTCCTTTTCATGTTAGACACCCCAGGGTTTAATCCCTGGCTTCACCAGCATTTGACCTGTATCATGTCACTTAACTTCCAGCTACAGTTTTCACATGTGTGAAAACAGGAAATGAGATGGCTTTGGGCTGCCGTAAAGATGAAACAAGGTCATCTCTTGGAAGCACGTGTCATAGCTGAGATCTTACTGTAGCACATCGATTTACCGTAGCAAAGGCTGATATGTCCTGTATATGCACACACAGGAATATGGAAATGTGTGCACGCATACACATTGTATGTGACCGTAAATGCTTCTGTGTATATGCACATTTAGAGAATAGCAGTAACAAAAACTTTCCAACAACCTTGTGAGATGCACACTCTCATTAATTCCACTCTACAGAGGAAGAAATTGGGGTGTGTTGTGTGACTTGCCCCCAAATCACATAGCTAGTAACTAGTAGACTCAGAGTCTAACCTCGGGCAGTCTGAATTACAAGGCTGGCTCTCAACCATTAGTCATAATGTCTCCCAGTGTCCTAATCCCCTTGTCAAGACAATCCACATTGCTGTCCCCAACCTCCTCATCGTTGTCATCATTATCGAGGACGCAGCCATTCCATCCCAATTAGAAGATGTGCTGGTGAGCTAGCTGCTCAGCTCTAAGGGAATAACCGTATTCATGTGGCAGCTCAGGGGCTACAAGGTCAGTCCACTGCAGCACTAAAAGTATTGTCAGAAGGCCTTGGAATTCCAGAGTCAAGCCAGGAGACAAACAAGAGGGCACGGCCCAGGCACAGCTTCATCCCGGGCTTGCTGCCTTCCTTCCCTCAGATGGAGAGACTGGGGAGCCCAGCCTCCCTCCCAGCTCCACACTGGACCGGCCAGCCCAGCCTCTGGGGTTTTGCACTTGTGCCTGTCTGCCTCCTGTCAGGGGGCCCACAGAAATCAGACATTCATTGCGGTCCTGGGCTGCCCTTAACTTAGTGTCACTGTTTCGCTATAAAAACCGCAGTTACTTGTAGAATACAGAGGAGAAATTAAACATATCTTGTGTCCTGGGTTTGTTTACCAGAAATGTCACGTGGCTTGTGTTTTCTTTTCCCTCTCCTCATCACCTACAGTTAGCAAGTCACCTTGCTCACTTTTCCAAGGCCCTGTTTCCTAGCATGTTGTGGGTGTCGACGGCTTAGAACCCTGCCTACTTGTGGTGAGTGTGGAGCTGCCTTCCTGGTCTCTTTTCACTCCCAGGGCAGATGGCTCCGTCAATCAGTCCTGGCTATGCTGTTAGGCCAGGTGCTCCCTCACAGCCAACGCTTTCGCACAATTAAAATGAATATGATGAAGAGCCCGTTGGTAGAACGACGGTGCTGATTACATGAGACTAGAGCGGCAGCCACTAACGGGCACACACAATCTCACAGACCACGCTGCTGTGAGATTTAATCTTCCCCCAAACCCTTAGAGAAAGAATCATTACACGCCTATTTTTCAGAAAACAAACTTTAATTAGATAACAGTGCACCGGGTATGGTGGCTCACGGGAGTCTGGTGCAGATGGATTGGTGAGTTCAAGGCCAGCCTTGGCTACGTGGGACACTGTCCCAAAAAACAAATGATATCATCTGGGCTGTATTCGCTCCAAAGAAGGGTAGCCTCTCTCAATCACATGTTTTGTTGGCGAAATTCAGTTTCTTGTGTTCACAAGCCTCCCGGCTTCCTGATTAATATTGTTCATACACAACCCTCAGTTCCTAGGAGATCCCCAGTGGCAAAAGAAGTCTCATTTCAGAGAAAATATTGTGTTTTTTCCCTCATATACAGATCCAAGCCTCTAACTGATGAATACAAATATCCAGGTGGGAGGAAGGGACCGTAAGTAAAGAGGCTCTAAGGGAGTGGCTGGGGAAGATGATAAGAGTATGTGGAAGCAGGAATGCTAAGGACAGAAAAAGGGTGGGCGGGGAGAAGAGAAAACAAGGTTGGGAAGAATTAAACAAAACCAAGTATGTGTGGAAACCCCACATGAAAGCCTATCATCTGTAAACTAATCTTTTCTTAATAATTAAGATTAATTAATTAGTTAGGGTTTTCTCAAGACAGGGTTTCTCTGTGTATCCGTGGCTGTCCTAGAACTCATTCTGTGGACTAGGCTGCCCTCAAACACAGGCCTGCCTCTGCCTGCTTTGTGCTGGGTTTAAAGGCCCGCCACCGCCACAGGCTTAAATTTAAAAATTTTAAAAGCAAACATCATCACAGATAACAGGGCCTTGTTTCTGCCATAGTCCACTTGTTGGATCCAAGTCATGATGCCAGCCGAGTGCAAGGGTAAGTGATTGACAGCTGGCCCATCAGAAATCTGAAGATATCAGGGAAGTGTATGAAGAAAACTGTCCAATATTTAGATCTTTGTCAGTAGCTACATCCGCTTAGCAAATGCTCCTGAGGTTCCTCAGACTTGCAATATAAAATGTATTCTTTTAGCTGCTCAGAAGAAACCAGAGGGATGACTCAGCAGCCGAGAGAGCCGTTCCTGCAGAGGACCTTGATTCAGTTCCTGGCACCCACATGCTAGCTGGCAACTGCTCGTGACGCTCGCTTGTTCTGGTGATCTGGTGCCCTCTCTGGCTTCTAATGCATGCATGCATTCAGGCAAACACTCATACACAAAAAGAAAACTGTATCTCTAAACGATGTTCTAGGAACTATAGGGAAAAAAATCCAGAAATAAAAAAGGGGCATCGAGTCATCAAAATCAGCGTTAGAAATAAACCTTTATTATTTTCCCACTTCATTGTTTGTTTGGTGGAGAGACTGTTATTCTTATCTTGGTTCTGTTTTTAGAAAGCCCTCAAAAGGCAAGTCCTGGGGTGACAAGAAGCTATAGTTCTGAACACACACACACACACACACACACACACACACACACAGATGAAATTCACAGTGAATTTTCAACTCTCTAGACTAAAAGGAGCTGGCAGTTTCAGCCTGCCATTCTTGACAGGGCAGGGATGGGGTGATGAGAGAGTTCAGGGGTGGGGTAAGGAGAGTGGGGTTATGCTGGGTTTGCTCACTGTATTCAGTAGGGTGGAGTTTGTAAGTCCAGTTGGAGATATCCAGGGGAAGGGAAGGCTCGGACATCAGCCCCAGTGATCTCATTTTGCAATGATGTGTTCATAGCACTTTGCTCCAAGCTGGAGGAATTTCACCACCGCATGGTAACAATTCTCCATTTACCCGGAGGTCAGCGCCTGAATATCGAAAACACTTCGGATTTAGACAAGCTGAGGGCTGACGAGACTAACAGGGTCTGTCAGCAGGAACTAACCTATATATGGGAACGCTGGGTGTTTCGCTGAGGTCTTCGCAGGGCAAACCTAAGAATCCTTCAAGTCTAGGAGGTGTGGATCACATCAGCTGAGGGCAATAGAAAAAAATGAACCGCTTCGCAGAAATGTGATAGGGTTTTCCAGATACTCTTCAGGGGAATGAGCCAGGCTGTTGCTTGCTGCTCAAGCCTTTCAGCTGGGTCCCGGGGATTTCTGCTCTAGTCATGCAGGGAGGTCAGAGGTGCCACCTTGGGGCTGGCCCCTCCCACAGCCAGCAGCCAGGGCTCCCCTCACCAAGCTTGCTGCCTAGGAGGGGGCTGTCCTTGGGAGCACACCAATAGGGCTCCTCGTGAAGGCTCCTGGATGCCACCTGGCTGGCTGACTTGAAATCCCACCTTAGGAAACTGAAAAGCCCTGCTCCAAAACATATTACTCTTTAGACTATTTACACTTCAAAGCAAATGTGTTTTGTCAGGGCCTTTGGCCAAAGAGTACCCCCTAAAATCTCTGAGAGAGAAAATTGTGGAAAGGCACGAGAAGACAGCATAGGAAAAGCAATGCATTATGGTCAGATGAACTCAGCTTCTTTGGAGAGAGGAGCATATGCCTGAGGAGACGAAGGACTAAGGCAGACATCTCAGAATCAGCCGGGGCCATGGACCAGACCTGGCCATTGCCCAGTGTGCAGGTCTTTGCACCTAAGGCAAAAGGCGGAGGTCGTAGGACACAGACTCTGGTTTGTGTGTGAGAGCGCCTTCTCTCAGAACAGACAACCTCATTAGCAACCTTACCCGTGCTGGCCTAAGGAGGAAGGGTCAGCCCCAGCTTTGCTTTCACTTTCTAGTATCACCTAGAAGTTTCAGACTGCTTACATATACATACGGCTCAGGCTTTCTGTGCTCAGAGGTGAGTGGTAGTTGCCCAAGAAAATGTGATCTTGTAGACTGGGAGGAAGGAGGCCCTGACCCAGGACCCACCCTCAGCCCCTAAGGCAGGCCTGAAACCTCAAGCCTGCCCAGACGATTGTTTGTTTATATAACACAGGGAATTTCACAACACCCCACCAGCGTGTCCAGCCCAGAGCTTTGAGTGCACAGGAGGGCAGGGAACTCTAAAAGGAATTTTGAGGATTAGTTTATTGCTTTTTTCAAAGTCTTTATGGCCTCCAAGAATTGATAATTATTCCTGAGAATAATCATCCAGGGTATGCCAGTTCAATGAGTCCCGATTAACCAAACTTGAAGCCAGCATAGGCTACTCATGATGGTTCACACACATGGGGTGGCCCAGGCTTAGACAAAGTTTGAGCCACTGGCCAAAAGCAGTTTAAAATACTCCACATCCGTCCCTCTATACAAATAGTCATAGTTTCATTTTCAGCAGTAGATGTTTGCATAGTTCTGTTTAAAAATAAAATACATTCAAGGAATATGAATAAAAGATTTTTGAAAATCTTTTCATTACATTTATTTATATGTTGAGATGACACATGCCATGGAGGTCAGAGGACAATTTGTGGGAGTCAATTCTTTCCTTCCACCCTGTAGGTCCCCGGGATGGAATTCAGGTCATCAGGCTTGGCAGTAATTGACTTTACCTGCTCAACCATCTTGTCAGCCTCAGAATGGAAGATTTCAAATGATGTTCTCCGGGCAAATTTGATTGCTAAAATCTCCAAGGAAAAGCCTAGAGGAAGAAGCTGTAACTCTCTTAGATCTGTTTAACGTCCAATTCTTGATCTAAAGTATGCTATTCCTCTGGCTCAGGGACTGGAAAATAAACATCTCTCTTGGGCACTAAAGTTGAAGACTCTCCTTGTAAACTGGTTGCTGTTTTGGTATTTTCTGTGTTGTGTGGTACTTTGGTTTTGTCTTTTGAAATAGAGTTTCATCAGTATCTCATAATATCCTTGAACTCACTATGCAGCCAGCTGGCCTGGAACTTGAAGCAATTCTGCCTCAATCTCCTAAATGCTTGTACCAATAGTCACTCTGAAACTCACTGTAAAAGGGACTTCATGGGGCTCTAGCCCCTAACTAACTAGCCTGTGCTCTCCCTCACAGTTAGACACTGCTGGCTTTCTTGGGTGTCAGGGGAGACAACTGGCCCGGCATTTTAAAAGCAAAACCAGGGCTGAGAATACTGGCACATGACTTCAATCCCAACACAAAGAAAACAGAAGCAGAGAAAGCTCTGTGAGTTCTAGGCCAGCCAAGACCACAGAGTAGGAAGACCCTGTCTTAAATAAACAAATTAATTAATACTGAATAAACGCTTCCTTTGTGTCCGGGAGATTCTAACTCTGCTTCTCTCTGAGAGAGGATTGGTTCTGGAAAATGTTTAGAGGCGTGTTTGCAGCGTGCAGAGTTCTGCACCTCCCACACTTGAGCCCTCAAGTCTGAAAGACTGCATCATTTCTGGTTTGATGTATCTCCAAAACTGAGAACACAATGTAAGGGGCGGGCGCCATATTTCACTCTGCAGTGGAGCCGCAGGTCTTCCTTAGACATGGTTTTAGCATAAAGTAAATTGTATTTCCAGGATCGCCGCCAAGCACAACAATGCGAATAATGATGACCAAAAGCAGTGACATGCTCGTGAACCAGAAGTGATGATGTTTCAGGAGGAAATGTCCTGAATAGGCTTCGGTTCACTTGAAGATTAATTAATTAAACCAAGTTGGCAAAACCTCAGCACACAGATCTGTAGTAGGAGCTGGTCCAGTGGGAGCCCACAGCGGTGTAAACAATTCCTAATGTATCCCGTTGTAAATAAGGAGTCAACTGCCAACCATCAATGACTCTGAAAATGGGGTTTGGGAGACTCTACCTCCTCCCCTCCCCTCCTCCCTCTGCCCCCCTCCCTTCCCCCTCCCCTCCCTTCCCCCTCCCCTCCCTTCCTCCCTCCCCCTCCTCCCCTCCTCTTTCCCCTCCCCCTCTTCCCCTTTCCCCCCTCACCCTTCTCCTCCGTCTCCATCCCCCTCTTTTATTCACATACTTATTTACGATATTGGCACAATAGTAATGATTTTCCAGAGTCTCTATATTATTTCACTTCTGGATTATAGAGCTCTCTAGCAAATCACTACATCGGCATAAAATCACTCACCAGGCATTAATTTGAGTCTCCCTCCTTGGTATTCTTCAGTTCAGAGCAGCAGGTTGGAGATGTTGGGGAAGACAGGAATAGATATTTCATACATGAGCTTCTCTGGCTGGCCCATGACTTTTCCCATGTAATTCTCACCGCAACACTAGGCAATGGCTCTGCAAAGCATAGCAAATTATTTACATCTAAATATATTATAAGTTTGGGGAGTGTGAAAGGGAGATAGAAAGTTCTGGGAGTATGGCTTCTATCTATGGATCCTATTTTACACTGTTCAAGAAATCCACAGAACCAAAGTTAAAACTTCCTTTGACTGCCAACTGGGCATATTAGTCCATTTCTCCTCTATTATACCAAAATACTGGAGGCAAGCTGAATACACCAAAAAGGAGATCATTCCACGCATAGATTTGAAGGCTGATGAGATGGTGCAAACAGCATTGTGCCATTTCTGTCAAGAATCCTAGTGTGAATGGTGGCGACACGTGACACGGCCAAACAGGAAACAGGCAGAGCTCCCACCGCCCCTTCCTGTGGCGTGCTTTTAATTAACCCAAGAATCTCCCACCTAGGCCCCTTCCTTAGGGCTGATGGGTCCACACTTGGATGTCACCATGCTGAGGACCAAGCTTCTAATATGAGTCCTAGAGACAGATCACATCCACACCATGGTAGCTGCCATCTCGTCCAGGAGCCACGAGGGTCCAGCCTCAAAAATGTGACACCTTTTTATTTGTGTAAGGTTTTTCAAAACAAGGGAGGAAACATGGTAAGCCACACTATAAGACAATACAGTATTAGATAACATGCAATCAAAATACAATTCGTATATCATAACTCATCATTTTTGCCGTTTTCAACTGGGCAGATCAGGGGTCCTTCAGAGGGTATTAGTGTCATGCTAGTCTTCGATAACTCTGTGTCTTAAATCTTGTTTGTGCCCCTGACATTCACACTGGAGTTCGATCCTGAAGAGTCGGTACTGAGAAGAGAGGCACTGGTCTAATTGAGATAGTGTGAAGAGGGGCATTTGGGAGGGAGCTACAATTAACGGGCTTTTATTTCTCCTATGTGGTGTGTGTGTGCGCGCGCGTGTGTAAGTGTTCATGTCATGGTGCATATGTGGAGATGAGAAGACAGCCCTGGATGTTGGTCCTCAGCTTCCTTTGGTTGAGACTGACTCTTTGATGTTCTCCACTACACGACACATTCCTTGGCCCTGAGATTCCAGAGAGTTCCCTGGCTGTGCCTCACACTTCCCTTCAGAAGCACTGGGGTTACAGGTGTGTGCTGCACGCCTGACTTCATGTGGATCCTGGCTATTCCAACGCTGGTCCCTCTAATTACATGACAAGCATGTTCCCCATGGGACCACCTCCCTAAGCCTAAGCACAGTCTCTAAGCCTGGAGCCCCCCAGTTGAATCCTGGTTTGTACTCCCTGTCCCCCATCATGGGGCTCCACCAATGGAAAGGCCATCACCAGATGCAGTTCACAGACCTTTGACCTTGCACCTCCCAAACCATGGGTCAAAATAAACCCCTATGTATATAACCCCTCCAGTCCATGTTATTAAAGACAGAAAACAACTCACATGGAAGGAAGAGACAGGGAAGACCAATGTATCACATAAAAAAGGCCAGTAAAGGAAGAGACTGGGAGGGATTGGGTACATCAAGGGACAATAGGCCGGTGCTTGGAAAGGCCGGTCTAATAATAAATTCATGGTTCTGGCCTCTGAGCTTTCTTCCCCACTGGAAGCCCCTAGCCTATCTTGTCCTCCTCGGTAACGAGGGAAACAACATGTTCGTGCAGTCAGTTGTAGATCCATGGCAGACAAGGCCTGAGGAGGAAGCACAGGCAGACTATGAGGTTAGTCAGGGAGGGGGCTGGGGTGGGGGAGGCAGCTGTGAGGGCAGAGGTGTAGCTTAGCAGCTGCAGGCTAAAATCAAGGCCACTTTTAGCCTCCTAGATACTGTTAAGGAGGGAGGTACAGAACGGAGGTGTGGTTGGGGCTCTGGGGGTGACCTTTAAGGAGTGTTTGTCCTTTTGCCCTTAAGCTTTCAGACAAGACTCCTAGTGCGAGGCCATGGTGTGGGAGTGGATGTGTGTAATGAGTGGCCTTCCCGCTGACAAATCTGCTCCCAGGCGCATTTGTGCAGAGACCTGGCTGCACACTCAGAAGAGAGGCTGTGCTGCTGGGAGACCCTTCCCTGCCTCCAAATCTGTTTCCAATGATTCACCATTTGTAAATGGAACTTCCATCCCAGGCTCTTCATTAGTAAGAGGTTATCGAGAAGAAAAACGGGGCACCCATCTGGAGATAAAAATCCCTGATGTCTAACAGATTGTCAGCAAGATTTCTAGCCCGTTGGATCTGAAGACAAGGCATAGCACACTCACATGCACTCAGATACAAACATGTGCTTGTTCTCTCTCTCTCTGTCTCTCTCTGTGTGTCTCTCTCTCTTTCTCTCTCTCTCCCCCTCTCCCTCCTTCCTTCCCCCTCCATCCTTTCCCGACTCTCTCCATCTTCTTCCAGAACTAATCTTAGCTGAATAACCATTTGTTGTAGGCACTGAACATAAACCAGACAAACTACATGAAAACGAAGGTCCTCCTCAAAAACTGTAAGCAAGCAGCCTAGGGTAGGTCATTTGCTAGAATGCTTGCCTCACACACCTGGATCCATGGGTTCGATCCCCAGCACCACAAATAATAATAATAACAATAAAAATAAATATGAAACACACAATACAGTAAGGAAGACTTCTGTATAAAGTACTTGACACCATGTCAAGCCACGCCTTCCCTGATGGAGTTCTTCCTGGTCCACTTGTCCATTCTTCATCTTCCACACTCACTCCCCTGTGGCATCTATCCTTACCTGCCACACAAGCCTCACCAGTTCCTGGCAAACCCAATGGTCACATCTATGTCCCTGCTCTCTGGGTTCTTGGTAGCAGCATGTGGCTGCACTCTGACAGCACACTCTCTCCCCTTAGCTGCCGTTACCTTCAGATTTTCTCCCTCTCCTGTGAGCCGTTCCTCTCTGCACTCCTTGTCAAAGTAGGAGAAGCCAGGTGGTCTTGTCTCCTTCCTCATATCCACCTACTGTTATGCCTGAGCCATCCCGCTCAACCTAAGTCACACCTCCCCAGCTCTGTGCCCTTAGTGGGATGTCTACCATGCATGTCACGCTTGGCGCACCCTCAACAAGATGCTGGTACCCCCTCCTGTGACTTCATTTGTCACAATGCCCAATTAGTCTCAAACCTAAAACCATCCCATCTTATCAGGGCTGTCACCTTCTTGCTGACTGTGGTGGCTTGAATGAAAATACCCTCATAGGCTCAGAGCTAGTAGGTGGGCCCTGGTTGGCGGCACTGTTTCAGTAGGGTTAGGAGGTGTGGGCCTTGCTGGAAGAGAAGTATGTCAATGAAGTTTCAAAGCCATATGCCACTTTCCAGTTCACTCTGTTTCCTGCTTGTGGTTCAAGATGTGAGCTCTCAGCGTTTGCCTCCAGCCACCATGTCTGCTACCTGCTGCCATGATGCCCTTTAACCCTCTGGAAGATAAACCCAAGTCAACTTTCTTCTGTAAGTTGCCTTGTTTGAGGTGTCAGCACAGCAATAGAAAAATAGCTAACACACTAATTTTTTGATTCTACCCAAGAATTTCCCAAAAGCTTCCTACCTCAAAATAAGATCCAACCCTTGCTCTTAGTCTGTATTTTACTAGCACCTACCTCTCCTTGACCCCATCCCCTCCCACTTCCTCTCCGGTCCCCTGTTTCTACACCACCCTGCCCTGCCAGCACACCAGGCACTCAAGCTTCCATGCCCGCTGTTTCCTCTTCCCAGGGTGCCTTGACCCCCAACTTCAGAGTTATTCACTTCCTCATCTTCTTGTTCAGCCACCACCCATCAAAGACGACTCCTCGGTTGTCTTATCTAAACCTGCTGTCCATGTCCCTCTTTACTCCCTCATAATTTTCTTTACTTCAAAGCTCTATGGCGGTTGATTGATAAGTCGTTTATTTACCACCCAGCTCCCCTTCAGAGGGGAAGGTCTTAGAAGCAAGGACACGAGCTGTTTTCATCACTGTCCTATCTCCAGCAACCCAGCAGAGCGCCTGGTGTACAGTGGGTATTAAATCAACCTTTGTTTAATTAATGAATACATCTTTATTCTTCTTTCTCACACTCCTTATGCTCAATTAATCTGAAAAATTCTTTTTATGTAGACCCAAAGCCATCCAGCTTCAATCTAGCTTAGGCTAAGATTCAATTACACTGCCTGAATATTGGCATGGCATTCATTAATATCAATGCTTAAACACTGGTGGATATTCAGCAACTATTTATTAAACTGAATTAAACTTGGTAGCTTATTAAAAAAAAATCTCTCTGTTTCTAGTAAAACCATTATAAATCTTAGGAATAATTGAAGACACCAAAGTTTATCTTAGCCAGACTAACTGGTAGCAAGTCAAACCAGCAATGCTCTGCCTAAACCATGGAAGTGTGTTGTATTTCCATGCCAGTTACTGTCTGCGCAGGTACCAGAATCCTAGTCTCTCCATGATGCTGATGTCCACCTTCTTCCCAGCCTTCTGACTGTCCACTGAGACTTCTTGTATAGTCCACTTGAGAAAGCCAGGGGCGTGTCTCCATGGAGATTCTGATGGCCAGTCCCAGAACTGGAAGAAACATCTTTTTACCACCTTCCAGGGACCAGAATTGGTCACATGGCTCAAACTAAAGTACAAAGAGTGTGGGTATGGAGGTAGGGTGGGGCTGCCCAGAGGGAGAAGGAAATAGACACCATCTTCCTACGCTCTGCAATAAGATTTTAATGTTTGCAGCCGGCATCAGGTGTTTGCCATCTGAACAAGTTGGACCACCTCCTTCCAGGTGTGTGACGCTTTCTGAAGCAGATAGACCAACCTTAGCAGACAGGGCATCTGACGCCCTGATGTCCTCATGAGCCATCGTGCCTTCAGCATTCGTTGGTGTATAATATTTGGGCCCCGATGCTATTAATAGCATGAGCCTAGCTAACACACTAGCTGGTATTTCTGAACTCAAGTGTCTGCTCTCCCACAATATAGATGAACCTTGAAAGTGGCAGTTCTAAGTTCCTGTTAGTGGCTGCTGTGTTAAAAGCTCTGAGAGACTTACCCTTTGGGGTGTGATAATACATGGTCTTGTCCAATAGCAGGCAACAGCCCGCATGAATTAATCAAGACTAATTCAGGTAGGCTTAGGACACAATCAAATCCACCTTACTTTGGTCTTTAAAGTAGGTCTGAATATTTCCAAACTTATTGAGAATTAAATCTATCAGAGCTATTGCCTCTTAACTGTTCTTAGCTTAATCACATTCACTTTGGGTTGACTCTGCAGACTGTATTTCACCAAGTTATCAGTGGAAGTTACAAAGTCTCAAGATGAGAAACAAATGTTTACCTAGGTAGGAATAATATAGAATCTTGTGAATAAAACGTAAAAATCTAGCCTGTAAAGATGGTTCAGTGGGTAAAAGTACTTGCAGCCAATTCTGATGGTGTGAGTTTCATTCCGGAGAGAATTATACATGCGCACCTGCGTGCACACACACACACACACACACCACAGATCATTGTAAAAAAAAAAAAAAGAAGAAGAAGAAAGAAACGTATTAAACTCCAGTTTCATTCTAATAAACAGTAATAATGTAGGTTGCCAATCCCAGCACTTAAGGTTTTCACCCAGTTTGGTCTCCCTGAGATTGTCTAAGAGAGAAAAAGAAAATTATAGCAAACTGCATGGAAGATGAATTTCATATCCTATGGTTTAATTTCATTAATTTTATTTACTTACTTACTTACTTATTGGCTTTTTTGAGACAAGGTTTCTCTGTATAACATCCCTGGCTATCCTGGAACTCACTTTGTAGACCACACTGGCCTTGAACTCATAGAGATCCACCTGCCTCTGCCTCCCTAGTGCTGGTATTAAAGGCATGGGCCACCACTGCCCATCTGTTTTGTTTTGGTTTTTTCCCAGAAAGATTAAATATCAACTAACTTACATTCAGATAGGCACATTGAAAAATAGATCAAAGTAACAGCAGTGACGATGTGTACAAGTAGAATATCTGTATGACAAACCTCAAAATAATCTTCAGTTCATTTGAAGTCATTTTGTAATAATAGGCAGAAACATTTCATCTGACGGCAGAACTGCTGGGCGGACTGGCTGGGAGGAGGAAAAGGAGGAAGTGTACAGACACTGATAAAAAGGCATCCTGTGGGGCGGGAACCGGGAGGACCTCTTCAAGAGGGACACAGTGTGAAGGTGGAAATACATGATGAGTAAACATTTGCTGATCGAAATTCAAGGAGACTAGGAGACTAAGACCTAATGGGAAAAACCTGTGATTATCGGGATGCCTTACCCTGATTTATGCTGCTGTAACGTAACATCACAGATGAGGTCACTTAGAGCAAACTATAATGTATAAAAAGCTCACAGTTCCAGAGAAGTCGAAGAAGCAACGTGTGGCACCTCATACAAGCTTGGTTCTGCCTCAGTTCATGGGAGAAAGGCTAAAGGGCAGCACGGGAGACAGCAAAGAGGGCGGACCCACTCCCACGGTCCCGGACCCACAGTAATGTCACCGACCACTCCTGGAATTAGTGTCCCGGTGACCCAAACATTTCTCATGAGGTCCCCCCTCCCAGCGCCACCATGCCAGAGATCAAGAGTCCGATACTCGAACCTGTGGAGATGCATCCAAACTATTGCACAGGCTAGGGAGCCAGATTCGAGGGAGTCACAAAGGTCCTGGTGCTGGGCCTTAATGAGAGGGGAGGGGCAGGAGTCTGGCAGGAGTCAGGGGTAAACTGATAGGGGGGACATGGAAGAGGGTGTTGCAGTGAGTTATAGGAGATGGCTCAGGGAGGTGACAGCCGAGGCTGAGACCCGAGCACAAAGCCAAGAGACTACAGAGAAAGGGAAGATACTTGTGAGCGGCTAGATAAAGAAAGAAAGGGATGAGCGAAGCTCTGGGGACTGGGGCGCTGGTGGTGGCGCCGAAGACAAGAGAAATGTATGAAGCCCATGAAGCACTCTTTTTTTTCCCTCAGATTTAATTCTGTAGCATTTATGACTGAGTTAGTCATACATGGAATATTCCTTTTTAATTTCTAATTCTGAGACACATGGTTAAAATTAGGGTTCATATTCTTGTTGGCTCTCGTCTCATATAACTTTGAAATTTACAAGGTTGAGGGGGTGGAGCACACACATCAAAATGTTATGGAGTTGCCAGGTCATGTCTTCATCTTAAACAGAACTGCAGAACACGGCTTACATGCAATCAAAACACACTGTGCTAGGGGAGCATTCGGCACCTAAGCTTAAAATGATTTCCGAATAACTGCAGCTTGTGTAAGACAGCTAACCGATCTCTGAGGTAGTGTGTGACCCTCTTGCCTGAGGCTCTTGGTGGGCTTCACTTTTTGTGGGGTGGATTTGCAGTTTCTTCTGTAGCAATGCTTCAGTGAATGCCAAGAGGCAAAGAAGCGTAGCCCCTCCTCCCAAAGTAAGGTAGATACCAGGGAAGGTGTTGCCAGAAACTTCAAAAAAGCAAAGCATGCAGATTTTAGGAGACACATGTGATGTGACTGTAAACATGAGGGTCTGCTGGGAAGAAAAGGGAAAGGCCCGAGAAGGATTAAAGTGGCCCCACCCACGAGCGAGAGCGCAGGAGCGAAAGCTGTAGCGTCTCAAAACAATCTGGAGATGGCAGGTCTGAGGTGGGTGATTGGCAGCAAATGGAAGTGAGGAGAGCCTGGCAGAGATGCTGGGCTGCAAGGATGGCATTTCTCTCTCAGAAAAGGCACAACAGTTGATGCCAGCACAAGATGGCAGGACTCCAGACATTGTAGAGGTAGGACAGAGCCCACGGGGACACATGTAAGTTCCTGGTTGAAAGAATTACATTCAGGATCTCTGCCTCTCACCAATTGTGGGTGCACGGGCAGTTATAAAAAGAGGGGGTGGGGAGTTCTTCCAAGTTGAGGTGTGTATGAGGGGTTTCTGATTGATCTCCAGTGTTAGGTCTCCTCTGCCTGCTCGGTAGCAGATTCTACAGATGACCGTGGGGCTCCAGGCTACTGAAACTAAGGACTGTATTCCCAAGCCTTCTTTGCAACTAAGAAGCAATTATGATGGTGTTTTAGACTCTGGACTGAAAGGAAGTGATGTGTGCAGTTTCAGGGGGTTTTGAGAGCCTGCTCATGGAAACATGCACATAACTGCAGAAATTGCCATTACAGATTAGTAAAAGTCATATGTTGCCCAGCCTGGTAACACATGTCTGCTCGGGAGGCTGAGGCAGGAAGATCATGAGTATAAGGCCAGCTTGGGAGATTGTGTGTGTGTGTGTGTGTGTGTGTATCTCAATATATCATGTATATCGAGACCTTGCCTCAAACAAACCACTGAACCGGGAGCTGGGAATGCAATTCAGTTAATGGAGTGTTTGGCTAGTATGCGTGAAGCCACGAGTTTGGTTCCCCAGCACAGCATAAACAGACCATAGTAGCAAATGCCTGCAATCTTCTGCCCTTAGTGGGTGAAGGCAGGAAGATTTGAAGTTTAAGGTCATCCCTGGCTCCATAGTAAACTAGAAGCTAGCCTACCTCAAAAAGATAACGTTTAAAATAAAAAAGGCACATATTGAGGATGGCAAAGCAGGGCTATAGGAGCCTGATGGGAAGGAGCCCCACACCACCCTGGCCACTGGTGGCATTTGTTCCGCCTTTGACGGAGGTCGCTGGCAGTTACATACCTGGTGGAGTTCTCTGTGGGAAGACTGGAACATATATATGGCACACTTAACCTAAACTGCATGGGCAGGGGGGTTCTGTGATGAAAGGAGGAAGGTGTCTTCAAAGGAATGGCGGGATCAGTCTGACCAGTGTGAATAGACATGAGGGTTAGTGTGACAGGGTGGCCTGGAGACAGAAAGGTCACCATACCTAACACTGTGCTTGAATGTGCACGCACTAGAAGAGAGGCTTAGAGTCCTGGGTGCAAAGTGAACACAGCAATCACCAGCCAGAGGCGGCCGTGGAAATGGGAGAGAAGGGAGGGCCGTGTCCTGAGAAGAGACCCACGGTGCACAACAAAAGCCACAGGGACTCTGGACACTTCTTGCAGGGCTACAAAAGCAGGGTGCCGTTTTTCCTGTAAATTAAGTTGGGGTCTGTGGCAAGAACCAAAGCTCAGGGAGACCAAGAAAATCCTAAGTGAAAGCAACTGAAACACAGAGCACGCTAGGGAGACAAACAGTGGACCTCACTCGTTGATGAGGCACAACAGACTCACGTGGACATCAGACAAGTGTGTGTCCTCCAGAGTTCATGGAGGGAATATTGTAGATTTGGTTTCTATGTCAGATAACAATTTATACAGAAAACATTTTCAGAGGAAGCAATAGGCAATCGTTGTTACAACACAGTCTAGTTCCACAATCTGGCAGAAAACTAAAAGAAGAAAAAAAAAAAAAAACTTTTATACACTTACTCAACCGTCAGTGGCAAACTGGAAACAATAACAATGGCAACGGAAGAAACATTACAAAGGAACCATATTAAAGGGTTTAGACTCCAGGTTGTTTAAACATCACTAGAGGTCTGAGGGAAATGTTGGCCAAAAAGAAAAACAATCTGTATGATGAGAAACAATTAAAAACAAACAAACAAAACCACTTCTGTGTTAGAAGTGCCTCTTTTTCATTTTATTTTGCATTGCTATTTTCAGTGCATGTGTGGGAGGGTGTGGTGCATGCTTGTGTGCATGCGGGCACTCGTGTTGGAGATACAGAGTCCCCATGCCTGTGAGGTAAGCAGTTTTCTGTCAAGCCATCTTCCAGCTCCTTGTTTTCCTTTTTAAACATGAAGCCTGATCAACTGGAAGAATAAAAGAGCAACACAGAACTTGAAGGACAGGCGTAAACCACAAATAGGACAGCAAAAACGTAAGGTCTTCAAATGCAGTGACAGGGGGCTCCAAGTCTGTAGGACCCACTTTCCTCTTACTTAACTTTTTCTAGTCTTTTATACATTCCAGGCAGGTCTCAGACCTACTACAAATTCCCAATCTCTTGTCTTAGCCTCTCATTTGCTGAGACAACAGGCACAGGGCACTGAGCCCTGTTGATCTAAATCTGTGCTATAAAATGGAGGGGGCAAGGAAGACCAAATTAAGATTTAGGGGTAATTTTGCCTCCTAAACTCAGTGTGGAAGCCCACTGACAAGAGATAATAGAGCAAATGCCACAAATGCCTAGAATGTTCTTGAAGTATCTAATAGAACAAAAAGCATGAACACTAAAGGGAATCACTCATAAGTTCTGAAGGAACCATTGCCCTAAATGTATAAGAAACTACAATTTACTTTGACTATCCGTTTCCTAAGCAAGAGCTGTTCACTCTGAATCTCTAAGAAAGGCCAGGCACAGTGGCACACTCTTTTAGTCCCAGCACTCAGGAGGCAGGCTCATCCCATCCTCTGTGAGTTTAAGATCAGTCTAGTCAACATAGTGAGACTCTGTCTCAAAGGAGAAAGAAAACTCTCCGAGAAAGCAGGCAAACTTAACAGGTACACTATATATAAAATTGAGCAGAGACCCTGTTTCGTTTGCGGAGTTGGGCCACGAATCCAGGAATTTGGGCATGCCAAGCAAGGGCTCTACCCCAGCCAACCTGCTGTACTCTTCAAATGAGATGAAATAGGAAGAGCACACTACCATAATACAGCGTGTTAGCAGAGAAGAAAATACGGACAGGTGAGTTAGTGGGTATAATTAGAGTGCCAAGATTCTTTACGTGGAAACCTGAAATACACCTGGGCCTGCTTTAAAAAGAGGACTCAGCTGAAGGTGATTCAGCAGGTGAAGGATCCGGAAACACCACATGCTGTATGGAGAAGTGATTCTAAGTTGTCCTCTGACCTCCACATTCGTGTTGAAGCACGTACCCCCGGCATGTGCACATGCAAGCACACACATAAACAAATAAATACTTAAAAGAATATTTTTAAATTTTAAATGTTTAAGAGAATCTGAGCTTTTGAAAACTCCGATCTTATTTAGAGAACATTATTTTCTCATTTTAATTGTTTCAGAATTGCATGCATCTATATAAAGTGTTATCTAGCTGTACTACTGTAAGGTGACACCATTGTGGATGGAAGTTTCTGTTTCATCTGGTCCCACAGCTGTTTAGTTCCAAGAAATTATATTTATTATATATTAATTATAAACTGCTTGGCTGATGGTTTAGGCTTCTTATTGGCTAGCTCGCTCTTAATTATTAACCCATCTCTATTAATCTGTGCATTTCCACATGGCCTTGGCTTACCAGTGACGCCTGGACCTCTTGCTCACTTAGCATCTTCCCGGTGCCTCACTCTCTGTGCTCCTCTTCCCAGAATTCTCCTGGTCTGGTAGCCCCGCCTATATTTCCTACCTAGCTACATCCTGCCTGTCCATTGGCCGAAACAGCTTTATTCATCAACCAATAAGAGATACACACATTCACAGCATACAAGACCTCCCCCATCATACTATGATGAAGGCACTTACTTTTTTTTTTAAAAAAAAGGTGTTTAGTTGGAGGCTTCTTACAGTTTCAGAGGCTTAGTCCATGAGCTTCATGCTGGGAGCATGGCATCAGACAGGCAGGCAGACGCTGGAGCAGTAGCTGAGAGCTACATCTGATCCACAGTACAAGGCATAGAACAAGAGACTGGGCCTAAGGTGAGCTTTTGAAATGTTAAAGCTCACTCTAAGTGACACGCCTCCTCCGACAAGGCCACACCTCCTAGTCCTTCCCAAAACAGTTCTACCAACTAGAGACCAAATATTCAAATGTCTGAGCAACAGGGACCATTCTCATTTAAGCTACAGTATGAAAGCTGTGGCATCTCATAGCAATCTGGAGGTGGCTAGAATATCTTGCCCACCTCTCCCCCAGAGTTGCCATTGGTACTCTTCCTGTTTTGCTAACATACATCTGCTGGGGAGGAGCTAAGCCTGAAAACTTGAACTGGGTTGTTTTCCCTCTGTGCTGTGAGTCAGTATATAAGCCCACTCCTTCCCCTCAATAAACGGCATTCAGCATTCCTATTGAACGAATGACCCACTGTCTTGTCTCTTATTTCCTTGTATTCCAATCTCTAGGCCTTCACCGGATTAGTGGGACAGATTGTGGCTTGGGCGCTACACCGTGTAAGGGAGACGGAGGCCAAGAAGAAAATACTGGGTTTCTTGCCTTCAAGACATATAAGGCATAGAGACAGTGTATGTCTCAAACATGAGAGGTGTGATTTTATGCTTTTATAGATGTGAAATTGGTCATACCAATCCTGTTATATATAGTTTCTTCTTTCTTTCCATTGCATCTCAATAACTATATCCTAGATCACACACCTCTTCTTATTTTCTAGAGACAATGCTGTTTGACTCTGTTCCACTACAATACAATGTCTTATCAAAGGGATATTACTTTCTTTCTTTCTTTCTTTAAAAAAATATTTATTTATTTTGTACTCACACATGAGTTCTGCTGTGGGACATTCCCTCCACATGTTATTTTTTTTTATGTTGAGACAGTGTCATGCTGTCAAGGCCTAGGCTGGCCTTGATATCCTTCTATTTCAATCTTCCAAGTAGCTGGGATTACAGCTACTTGGAAGCTTTCAAGGGTATGTATTCTTCAGAGAGAGACACTTATGTTCCAGTCTGGACCTGAGAGTTGCAAGGCCACTGATGCATTTTGTCACTTTAATGTATGTGATTCAATAGTTGGTAAATAAATTCACACTAGTTACACCCACTAAGGGGTGAGTCATTATCCTGAAAGGACGGACACTCGCTCAATTACAGAGAACAATGAAACATCCAGGAGCAGTGAGGGCTCGTGTTTGAGCAGGACACAGTGTTTGGGATAAACTCACCTAACAGACACACAACAAACACAGCACCTCCTTGCTGACAGTCAGTGCAAAGCTGTGTGTGTGCCATCTCATGATGCCCCCCAGAAACTCCTGTAGATGAGGAATTTGCCTCCATCACCAAGGTCTGTATTGGGGATAAGACATTCCGCTCCTTTAGCGGCCAGAGAGACAGCGATGAATTCTTACAGATAAAATTTCATTTCCCCATTATGATAGATTTGTCCTATTTGACTTGTCACTTGGCTCAGAACTGCGACATTTGCAGGCAGCTTTGTCAGTTACATTTTAGTGGGTAATCTTGATGACATCAAATGAATATGAGCCCTGTACCACTTCAGCTAAGAGCTGAAAGCCTCCCATGAACGCCTAGCTGAATGGTTTCTGCACTGACTCCTATGGAACACAGGACACTGGGTTAGAAGTGGAGGTATGAGGAAGTAGCGGGCCAGCAGCCTGCCCCCCCCCCGGAGGAAATTTTGAGTTTTATTGTTCTCTTTTTTAATTTTTTTTCCTTTTTCACTATAACTTTTAGCTTATTCTTTGAGGATTTCATACATGCAGCAATATATTTTTATCGTATTCATCCATCCTCTCCCCATCCAGTTCCTCCTGGAGCCCTTCTACATGTCCCCCCCCCCTCTCTCTCTTTAAACTCTCTCTCTCTATGTTCTATCATGTTTCTTTAATGCCAACCCATTGTACATGAGTATGGAGTTATCCACTGGGACATGGTCAACCTAAGAATAACCACACTCTTAAAAGACAAAGCCCATGTGATCATCTCATTAGATGCTGGCAAAGTATTTGTCAAAATTCAACACCCCTTTGTGATAAAGGTCTTAGAAAGAATAGGGATAGAAGGAACATACCTAAACATAATAAAACCAATATACAACAAACCAACAGCCAACATCAAACTAAATGGAGAGAAACTCAAAGCAATCCCACTGAAATCAGGAGCAAGACAAGGCTTTCCACTCTTTTCATATTTATTAATATAGTACTTGAAGTTCTACCTAGAGCAATAAGACAACAACAACAAAAAAAAAAAATCAAGGGAACACAAAATGGGAAAAAAAGAAGTCAAACACTTGCTATTTGCTGATGATAAGATAGTTTACATACATGACCTCAAAAATTCTACCAGAGAACTCCTACATCTGATAAACACCTTCAGTAATGTAGCAGGATACAAGATAAACTCAAAAAAAAAAAATAGTAGCCCTCCTATATACAGATGATAAATGGGCCAAGAAAGAAATAAAACAAGCATCACCCTTTATGATAACCACATAACATAAAGTATCTTGGGGTAACTTTAACCAAACATGTGAATGACAAGAACTTCACATCTTTAAGGAAAGAAATTAAAGAAGATATCAGAAAATAGAAAGATTTTCCATGCTCTTGAATAGGAAGGATCCACACGGTAAAAATGGCAATCTTGCCAAAAGTAATCTACAGATTCAATGCAATCAAAATCTAAGAAAATTCTTCACAGAACTTGAAAGAATGACACTCAACTACATGTGGAAAAAGAAAACACCCAGGATAGCCAAAACAATCTTGTACTATAAAAGATCATCTGAGGGCATTGCTATCCCTGACTTCAAGCTCTGCTATAGAGCTGTAGTAATGAAAACAGCTTTGTATAGGCATGAAACAGACAAGTGAACCAATGGGATCCAATTGAAGACCCTGGTATCAACCCACACACCTATGAACACCTAATTTTTCACAAAGTAGATAAAAATATAAAATGAAAAAAAATAAAATATTCAACAAGTGGTGTTGGTATCACTGACTGTCAACATGTAAAAGAATGCAAATAGATCCATATCTATTGCCATGAACAAAACTCAATTCAAAATGGATCAAAGACATCAATATAAATCCATCCACACTGAACCTCGCAGAAGAGAAAGTGAGAAATACACTTGAACACATAGGCACAGGAGACCACTTCCTAAGTAGAACACCAGTAGCACAGACACTGAGAGCAACAGTTAGTAAATGGGACCTCCTGAAATTGTGAAGCTTCTGTAAGGAATACGGTCAACATGACAAAACATCTCCCTACAGAATGAGGGGTGTCCTTCTGTATTTATGTGTCTCTTATTGGTTGGTGAATAAAACACTGATTGGCCATAGCAGAGCAGGAAGAATAGGCAGGCTAGCAGAGGAGGAGAATTCTGGGGAGGGGTCAGAGAGAGGAGCCGTCAGAGGGACACCATGTAGCCGCTGAAGGGGTAAGAGGTACAGGCATTCCCTGGTAAGACAAGATCATGTAGAAATGCATAGATTAATAGTTAAACATCTGACAGAGGGCTGATCTCCAAAATATACAAAGAACTCAAGAAACTAGAAATCAAACTACCAAATAATCCAATTAAGAAACGGGGTGCAGAGCTAAACAGAGAATTCTCAACAGAACAATCTCAAATGGCAGAAAGACACTTAAGGAAATGCTCAATGTCTTTAGTCATCAGGGAAATGCAAATCAAAAACATTCTGAGATTTGATCTTATACCAATCAGAATGCTTAAGATAAAAAAAACACCAATGACAGCTTATGCTGGAGAGAATGTGGAGAAAGGGGAATACTTCTCCATTGCTGGTGGGAGTACAAACTTGTACAGAGGCTGTAGGAATCAGTATAATGATTTCTCAGAAAATAAAGGATCAACCTACCTCAAGACCCTGCAATACCACTTTTGGGCATATACCCAAAGGAGGCACATTCACACCACAAGGACATTTGCTCAACTATGTTCACAGCAACATTGTTTGTAATAGCCAGATCTTAGAAATAACCTAGATCCCCCTCAACTGAAGAATAAAGAAAATGCAGTATACTTACACAGTAGAGTATTACTCAGTGGTAAGAAATAATGACATCCTAAAATTTACAAATTAACAGAACTAGAAAAACAAAACAAAACAAAAAGAAACATCCTAAGTGAGGTAACCCAGAACCAGAAAGTATGTACTCACTCACTCATAAGTGAATATCAGACATGAAGCAAAAGGTACCCAGCCTACAAACCACAACAGCAGGGAAGCTAGGACCCTCTTCCAGAAGCAGATGGAAGCAGATGCAGAAATCCACAACTAACCATTGGGCCAAGCTCCTGAAGTACAATCGAAGTGAGGGAGGAATGATAATATCAACAAAGGAGTCAAGAGCATGATGGGAAACCCACAGAGTCAGCTGGCCCGAGCTAGTGAGAGATCACTGACTCAGGTCTGACAGATGGGGAACCTGCATAACTGAACTAGACTCCCTGAATACAGGTGACAGTGGTGTGACTGGGACAATATATGAGGCCACTGGCGGTGGGTCCAGGATGTCACTCTAATGCACAAGCTGACTTAGTGGAGCCCATTCTGTATGGAGAGATGCTTTGTCAGCCTAGACACAGGGGTGTGGGGGTGGAGAGGAGCCTTGGTCCTGCCTAAATGAAATGATGGGGACAGACTTAGTAGACTTCCTAGGGGAGACCTTACCCTCTCCAAGGAGCAGGTGGGAGGTGGAGGGGGCAAGTGGGGAGAGTAGGAGGAGAGGAAGGAAGGGGGACTGGAATGTAAAAAATTAAAAAAATTCATACATTGTATTTTTATCAAAAAATACAAAATATGGGCAAACTGAGCTAGTTTATACACATATTGCCCTGCAGTTATAATTCTGTGGCAAGAACAGTTAAAAACCTCTTAACATCTTTTAATAACCATCCCTATTAAATATTGCTAGCATGTTTTATAATAAACTAATTGAGTATTTTTTAAAAGGAACCAATTCAAGCAATTTAAGGAAATAAGGATAAAGCAATAAGCCTATGTGAGAAGTTAGAGCTCCTTCTATGGTTGTGTGTGAGTGGGGTGTGTGTGTGTGTGTGTGCATGCACATATATGTGAGTGTGTGTGTGTGTGGGTGTGTGTAAGCACATGTGTGTGAGTGTGTATGTGTGTGGGTGTGTGTAAGCACATGTGTGTGAGTGTGTGTATGTGTGTGGGTGTGTGTAAACACATGTGTGTGTGTATGTGTGTGGGTGTGTGTATGCACATGTGTGTGAGTGGGTGTGTGTAACTGTGTATGTGCATGTATGTGTGTGAGTGGGTGGCAGGTATGCATGTGTGTGCCCATGCTACAGGGTATGTGTGTGTGTTGGGAGGGGGAGACAGCAATATATGTGCAGAGAAGATGGTGACTTTGACATAACTTAGAGCTAAAATACATAGGACATGGCCAGTGGTAGGGGGAGCCCAGGACTCACTCACATGTTTATCCCAGCCAGAAAATGCAGTGGATGCCAACAATGAGCCAGGTACATAGCTAGGGGACTTCATCAGACAGCCAAGCCCCTGTCCTTCCTGGAATCACATGCTAGTAGGGGGTGACCACACTGATATGCTCAGGACATGTCTGGTAAGTCATCTGTAGGTTCCCATTGTTTCCCTCTCTAGAGATCATTTTCCTGGACCAGCTGCTGGCATTGTAAAGGTATTCACTAGGGCTTCTAGTGCAAGGATACAACACCATGAGTACAAATAACTTGAGGGAAAGACTTACGTCACTTCCAGCATATAGGTCCATCACCGAGGGAAGCCAGGGCAGGAGCTGACACAGAGGCTATGGCAGGGGAGCTGTTTGCTGGCTCATTCTCCATGGCTTGCTCAGCCTGCTTTCTTATAACCAGGACCACCAGCCGAGGGATGGCCCCATCCATAATGGGCTGGACCTACAACAATCACCCATCAAGAAAATGCCCTATAGACTTACCCATAGCAAACCAGTAAGCAGCTCCCCTCCATGGCCTCTGCATCAGCTCTTACCTCCAGGGCCCTGTTTGAGTTTCTGTCCTGACTTCCTTCGATGATGAACAGCAAAATGGAAGTATAAGCCATAAACCCTTTCCTCCACAACTTGCATTTTGATTATAGTGTTTTATCACAGCAGTAGAAACCCTAACTAAAACAGTGGCAAACTTTGTCTGCTGAGCCATTTCATGTATGAGTGTGTGTGCGTGTGCGTGCCTGTGTGTGTGTGCGTGTGAACACATGCTGATTTTCTCTTCTGCTTCTTTGCTGTGTTGTGACACAGCTGATGGATCCTCTCTGGATACTGTCACTATATTTTAGGGACTTCCTAACCACTGGAATCATCAATCAGTCAAACCTCTTTTCTAACTTATAAAATTAATTTCTTAGATTAGCATGTAGAATAATGGATTTTATTATGGCATTTTCTACACATGAGTCACTGTACTTTACTCACATTAATTTTCTGCTCCACACTGACCTCCCTTTTCCTTATTCTGCTATAGCAAGATAAAATAGAATAAGATAGGTTACATAGTGCAAGTGAAACAAAATGAAACTTGTCTGATGAAGCTACCCCCCAAAGAGGGCCAAACACCTCTCTTTAATTACACTTAGGTAAGGAAATGCTCTCTGTGGTTGTCTCCTGAGTAAAAACAAGCACAACAATATAAAACTATTATTATTAATGTTTAAGAGACAAGGAATGTGATATTTTTCCAAATTAACCACAAGTGATCAATAGCTACTTCCTGTGTAGACCCAATGGCTTCTTTCATCGTTGTAGGGCAAAGGGCAATTGCTGTGTTTTACATCTAAAATCCCATCTCATTTATCAAAAACACATTAATTTCAAAAGTGTGACATAATTATTTCCATAACATGTTGACACTGTTATTACGCTGTCAGTTCTCATCATTAGGCCAGAATTGGAGTCATGTTCCAGAAGTCTGAAACGGTGTACTGCGGGGTGGGGGGGGGGGAACACAGGTTTGTCATTGTAATTAAGGTTCATTAAGGTTAAAAGTCCCCATCAACACATGATGGCAAATGGTTCAGCTCACAAGAAATTTTGTGGCAAGGAGTGTGATTGGGATATCATAATTTGTGGTACATATAGATCAGATAGAAAGTTAGATAGATGATAGATAGATAGATAGATAGATAGATGATAGATAGATAGATGATAGATAGATAGATAGATAGATAGATAGATAGATAGATAGATTAAGCATTGGCTAAGCGGAAACACAACCCCTTAAAGGCAGAAAGTACAGTAGTTCAGGGCAAGGTGAAGGAGAATTAGACTCATTATAGACCTCAGTGTGAAAGCGCCTGCTTTTCATTTCTCAGATGGCATCGAGACTCATGGAAAGCACATGACTCACTCAAGGTGTGAAGTGGGTTCACTGTGCCATCCTCATGGGATACCACACTCTCCTGTGTCCCCCATCGTGTCTTACTTGCTTCCTTTGCTTTCTCCAGCAGAAAGAGTTGTTTCCAAATTCTAAGGTATTGTTTAAAGATTTTTAAAGGTGCGTGTGTGTGTGTGTGTGTGTGTGTGTGTGTGTGTGTGCAGGGCACTCTCATGTGTGTGAATGCAGGTAGCTGGGAAGGTTAAAGTCATCAGATCCTCTGGAGCAAGAGTTGCAGGTAGTTGTGAACTGTCCGGTGTGGATTTTTGGAACTGAACTCTTGTCTGAGGGTTATTTTTCAACACAAAGAATAAATGGAAATGCAGGATAGAAACCCATGAGGGGGACTTTAGATTTTTGAGGCTTATGTTACTCCAGACACTTTTACAGCTACTTGTGTGTGCTGTGAAGCCCTTTGAGACCTATTCCCATCTGCAGATGAGGAGACAGAGACTACAGAGACTGAACAATTTACTGCAGGTCACACAACTGGCAAAGGATACATCAGGACAGGAATTTAGGGTTGGAGGAGTCTCATGGGTAAAGCACTTTCCACATGTGCGCAGACCGGAGGATGGATGCCCAGCACCCACATCGCAGACCGGAGGATAGATGCCCAGCACCCACATGAGAAAAGTAAGTTTGTATGTCTGCACTCTTGTACTCCCAGAGACAGAGGACTCCCCAGAGCAAGCTGCCTAGCTGGGCTAGCCAACATAGTGAGCTCTGACTGCCTGCATGCATAAGATGGAGAGTGACCAAGGACCTCAGGCCTCCACACACATATGCAAATGTGCATATATACATGTAATCACCACACACACACACACACACACACTATAAGAAATACAAGGTAAAAGAAGCACAAGAATTTAGGTCCATAACTCTATGTACCTTTCCTTTCCATTATAGCATATGAGATCACACTTTCTGCCCAGACTGGCCATAACCGGAAGCAGTGCAACACTTTGCAGTGTAGTTATGCAACTGCTATAGGGAATCCTGGTGGGAAGGGAGAAGGCATGATGAGCAGAGGATGCCAGAAGACTGCAAGGAGCTTTTGGTTGTGAAATTGGAGAAAACCTAGATGCTGGGAACCATAGTCTACTCAGAGTAAATTCTTGATGTTGATCCTTGGAAAACTCTAGAATAAATTACTAATCATGGTTTGTGAGGCACTTAGAGGAGAGTGCTCTGCTTCCTGAGAGCCAGTGTGTGTGTGTGTGTGTGTGTGTGTGTGTGTGTGTGTGTGTGTGTGTGTGTGACAAGCTAGCAAATGTGCTTATTTGGAAATGAGGTTCGCCTGTTTAATACTATTATGATCAATTTGGAATACGTACTTTAGAAAATAGGACCATTTGATACATTACCAATGGACTGGTGCCACCATTGGCTACCTGCATGGCCCTGCCTTACATCAATCATCAGCAAGCATAGTAGTGATTAAAAACAAAAACAAAAACAAAAAAAAAAAAACACTGACATTTGTCAGGATTGCGGATATCTCAAGGTTTAAAGAGATAATATGTTCAATGAGGAAGATCACTGTGACATACTGAAGTGACAGTTGATTTAGTTTTAAATTAACAGGAGAAACAAACAGGAAGCAAATGATGGGTAGGTGATAAAAGACAGAGAAAGAGAGGGGAGGAATAAAGAGATGAAGAAGGAAGAAGGTACCATCAGACGACAGATGGAATCATGAGGAGGAAATGTAACTGGATCAAAATTTGTGAGACTGGGCCACAGTTATGCTGTGAGGGACATGTTCATCTGGACAAGCTGTGCTAATGACTGCTGCACTGCTTCATAGATACACAACCTCGATCATCTGGCTTAACCTTGGAGCCTCTCCTGCTAGATGGGTGTGGGGTGAGTATGTTCAGTGGCAGAACAAATGTCTGGTTCCTTATCTGGTTCATTTTGCATAGATGACTATCTTCAAATGTAAAGACGTTTATGGTTAAATAAAAAGGATTAGAATTATTTATTTAATAGGATCCTAGACATCCAACCAACACCAGATCAATAGAAGGACATTGAGAAGCCAACTTAGTGATCTGGAAGACAGGTTGGTCAAAACAGAAAACAACAATAGCTTCAGACAGAGAAAGAGAGAGAGAGAGAGAGAGAGAGAGAGAGAGAGAGAGAGAGAGAGAGAGAGAGAGAGAGAGAGAGAGAGCATAGATGGGATGTAATAGCCTTGGGGAAAGGTCTAAGATGGATCTAAGATGGATCGTCTAACACAGTGGTTCTCAGCCTTCCTAACGCTGCAACCCTTTAACACAGTTCCTCATGTTGGGGTGACCCCAGCCATAAAATTATTTTGTTGCTACTTCATAACTGTAATTTTGCTACTGTTAATGAATTGCAACATAAACATTCTGTGTTTTCTGTGTCATAGGCAACCCCTGTGAAACCGTTGTTCAGGAACCAAAGGGGGTCTCTACCACAGGTTGAGAAGTGCTGATCTAACTAAAGACACAAAAGAGGAGACACACACACAGAGCAGTCTATGATGGCTTAACACCTTACATATGTCAAATATTTACAAAACCCCATAAGAGAAAATTCAAAATACTCTATAACTTAAGTAAAATAAACACAAAGGGCACCTCATTGCTATATATCAACCTAAAACTTGAAAAAGGAAAAAGAAAAAAAAATCAGGCACATACTTTCAGAGTAGAAGCAAAAAGTACAAAAGAGTAACTGTATTTCTCAACAGACACTTGAGTTGTTACAACTCAAGTCTGTAATTCTAGCACTGAGTGTAAGAAAACAACAGACTTTCAGGCTAGCCTAGGCTCTACAATGCATTCGGATAACCTAATGGAAAGAAAAACTGACTCAGAAAAGCAAACCAAAACCAGCAGATGATAGATGGACAGACAGATGAACGGATGAGTGGGAGGGGAGAAGGAAAGAAGGAAGGAAGGAAAGAAGGAAGGAAGGAGGAAAGAAGAAGGAAGGAAGGAGGAAAGAAGAAGGAAAGAAGGAAGGAAGGAAGAAAGGAGGAAAGAAGAAGGAAGGAAGGAGG
Organism: Phodopus roborovskii; assembly: GCF_943737965.1. NCBI lineage: Eukaryota > Metazoa > Chordata > Mammalia > Rodentia > Cricetidae > Phodopus > Phodopus roborovskii. Next base: position 12,374,460 of record NW_026126563.1, read on the forward strand.
AAAGAAGGAAGGAAGGAAGGGAAGGAGAAAGGAAAGAAGGAAGGAAGGAAGGGAAGGAAGGAGGGAAGGAGAAAGGAAGGAAGGAAGGAAGGAAGGAAGGAAGGAAGGAAGGAAGAAAGGAAGGAAGGGAAGGAAGTCAACTGTAGTTAATACCACAACAAACCCAAAGCAGTTATGTAGCAGATGAGATGTGTGCCTAAAACAAGACAGAGGGTGATTTTTTTTCTCTTTTAAAAGAGATAAAAATAAACCATAAAATATAACTAAAAACTGAGTGTTCTAATATCAATCAAGTGAAGTTCACTTGATAAAGATAAATGTGATATTCATAGTTGTAAAAATGTAATTCTTCTAGGAAAATACAATAATTCTAAGGATATGTGCACCTAACAACATTGCTTCAAAAACTTGCACAGTGGTGCACACCTTTCAGTCCAGCCCTCAGCAGACAGAGGCAGACAAATTGCTATGAGTTTGAGGCCAGCCTGATCTACACAGAGGGGTCCAGACCAGTCTGGTCTACGTAAAGAAGTCCTGTCCAAAAGAGAACTGATGGGTAATCTTTATTGTCAGCTTGACAGGATTTGGAATCACCATGGAAATGGCCTCTGGGTGTGTCTACAAACCACCTGAGCGTATGTAACCATTATCTCAAGGCTCAGTACCCAGGACCTGGGGCCTCTGACAGACGTTCACTATCTTTTATTGTCCGTTGAATCTGTAGTGATTGTTTTTTCATTCTATTGTTGAGATTGGTGAACTTTGCCTTCTAGATATCATTATTATACTTTCAAAGAACCAGCTACATTGATGTATATTCCACATTTGTTTTCTATTTTAATTAATGATTTTGTTTTATTAATTTTTCACATTTTATTTTTGAATTTAGGCTGCCATTTTTGTACTAACTTCCAGAAGTGGGGAGTTAAATTTCCATACTTTCTCTTTGGCATTTAACACTATTTTCCTTTAGCCACACTTTCAGCCATATTATACAAATTGATCTCACATTTTCACTTTGACATAGTTTTTTTAAATTTATTTATTTATTTATTCTTATTTTACAGATCGATCCCAGTTCCCTTTCCCTCCCTCTCATGCCCCCTGACCACCCTCCCATCCCATCCCTACCAACTCCACATGGAGGGTGGTACCTTCCAGGAGGGGTCAACAAAATCTGTCAAGTCATTCCCTCCTGTCTCTAGGTTAAGGGAGTATCCCTCCATAGGGAATGTGCTCCCAAAGTCCTTTTGTGCACCAGGGATACATCTTGGTTCCACTATCAAAGGTCCCTTAGACTGCCCAGGCCTGCTAACTGAGACCCATTTTCAGAGGTCTGAGTTGGTTCAATGCTGGTTTCCCAGCTATCAGTCTGGGGGCCCATTAGCTCCTCCTTGTTCAGGACAGCTGTCTCTCTGTGTTTCTGTAGCCTGGTCTTGTCCTCCCTCTCTGCATCTGGATTCCAGGAGCTCGGCTCAGTGTTTAGCTGTGGGTATTTGCTTCTGTTTCCATCAGCTACTAGATGAGGGCTCAATCAATCTCATTATCAGGGAAGGGCATTTATGGTAGCCTTTCCACTGTTGCTCACATTGTTAGTTAGGGTCATCTTTGTAGGTCTTTGAACATTTCTCTAGAGTCAGTTTTCTCTTCAAACCTATAGTGGCTCCCTCTTTTATGCTCTCTCTCTCTCTCTCTCTCTCTCTCTCTCTCTCTCTCTCTCTCTCTCTCTCTCTCTCATATATTCCTCCCCTGACTCAATCTTCCTGGTCCCACGTGCTTTCCTCTTCTCCCCTTCCTTTTCTCCTAGCTCCCTCTCCACTCACAGCCCCCCCCCCTCCCAATATGCTCAGGAGATCTTGTTCCTTTCCCCTTCTGTGAGGGACCTTATGTGAATCTCTTAGAATCCTCCTTGTATCCTAGTTTCTCTGGTGGTGTGAATTATAGGCTGGTGATCCTTTGCTCTATGTCTAAAATCCATATATGAGTGAGTACATACCATGTTCCTCTTTTTGTGACTGGTTTCTTCAAGTTCCATCCATTTGCCTGCTAATTTCAAAATTCCATTGTTTCCCACCCACCCACCCACCCCCCCGCAATGTAGTATTCCATTGTGTAAATATGCCACATCTTCTTTATCCATTCTTCAGTTGAAGGGCATCTAGGTTACTTCCAGGTTCTTGCTATTACAAATAATGCTGCTACGAACATAGTTGAACAGATGTCCTTGTTGCATGGATGTGAGTTTTAATCATGAGCTACTTTTTGAAATAACAGTGCTGCTTTTTCTGGAGAGTGGGGCTGTTAATCCTACCAGTTGAGAATAAGACCCACTACCATAATTTTTGAACCAACTTTGAAGCAAGCTTTAATGAAATAGTAGCCAGGATGATGGGCTCAGGCCAGCTTCGTTCCTGGCTTCTCAGAAAATGGTCATGAGTCACATTTTACAGAGGCTTGAGAGGCAAACCCATAAGGCCACCACCCTATTTCCCACCAGACCCAATCAAGGGCAAGCATGTATGCTGACATACTTCCTGCCTGTGTACCTCCTGCCTACAACCAATCAGAGGCAAGCCTGCCTGTGAACCTCCCACCCACATGTGATCAAACACATCCGGTGTAGCTGAGTCAAATAAACTTGTCTAAGGGAGTGAAAACATGTGGCTGTCATCGTACATTAACGGCCCCTGGTGTTTCAGAGAAGTCTGTCCTTGGGCAAGGGGCTTACCGGTTAGAGGCATTTTATTTCATGGGTCTTTTAGGCACAGTAATCAAAACTTAAACCATAACTTTGGCTCTCACAGGGGGACTTGGGGATTGTAAGAGCGTGCCATCTGTTTATAAGCTAAGACATTTATAGGGCAAAAAGTGAGGAAGGGAAAGGTTGAACTTTTTTTTATTTTTTGCACACAGTTGGATATGGCAACCCATGGTGAGTTGTTTCTTGCCTCGGGGTATGTTCTAAAACATTGATTCATTTTCATAGGTGAATCCTTACCTCACAGGCATCCGAGCATACTGTTCTGATCAATCTGCATACTCTGGATGATTTGAACAGCTGGAAATGTTCCGAGAACATACTTATGGACAATAGAAGGTCAGTATTCTAAATAGTCTGTGTCCCTCTACATAGGCCATCGTAGTGCCCTAGGTGGAATCACCATTTTGTACAGCCAGTGTGACAGCTTTGGGAAAAGGACCCCCTGTAAGGAAAACTTAGATGTGAGTCTAAGCCAGGGACACTTCAAAACCTGAGTCTCTTATGTAAATACACAGTAATCAGGGCTTGGGAGCAGTGGGAACGCTGAGGCATACACACCTCTTCAAAAGGCGATTGCACTGAGAAGTCAGAGACAGAACTGTTGAGAGAGATAGCACTGAGGACACATGGGTTCACCAACGGTTGGCCCCAGGATTGCACAGATACCTTTGACCCCACAGGTACCTGCATATTCTCACACACACACTCACACGCACACGCGCGCGCACACACACTCACACGCACACACACGCGCACACACTCACACACTCACTCATGCACACACTCACACTCATGCACACACTCACGCACACTCATGCACACACTCACACACTCAAACACACACACAATCACACACGCACGCGCGCACACACTCACACGCACACACGTGCGCACACACTCACACACTCACTCTCACACACTCACACTCACTCATGCACACACTCACACACTCAAACACACACACAATCACACACACACACACACAAAGAGAGAGACAGGGCTGCTGGGGCTAACATAGCGGATCAAGCAGGCACTCTGGATACAGCTATGGTTTGAATGCTTTTACTGCATTCTTATGTGTGCAAGATAAAATAGATTTTTAAATGCAGAGTGTGTTGACGAATGGCATGCTGGTTATTACAGCTCCAAGTCACAGCAAAAAGGCTTTAGTTCAAGGCCGAATGTCCAGTAAAGCAGCACAGTTTCTAGAAGAGAGCACAGTAGATAGAAAAGAGCAACCCTGAATAAAGAGTTAGCTCCTCAGTCCAGCTGCCCAAGCGTGAGACTCAGTTAAACGCCAGCAGCCATCATGAACAGCAAATACAATGAGTATACAATGAGTCGTGAGAAGTCTGTTCCTGGCGCCCGACGCACCACAGGTGTCTAAGGAGACCTTTCCTCACTGTCCCCTGGGAGGCTGCTTTCACTGTGTGGACACCTTTGTTAGCACTGTGACTTGGGGTTAATTTATTTATTTATTTGCATCTGTGTACATGTGTGAGTAAGGGTGCTCTTGGAATCCAGAAGAGGGTATCAGATCCCCTGGAGAATCAAACTCGAGTCCTCCAAGAACTGCCAGTAGCTCTGAACTGCTAAGCCAACTCTCTTCCACTTATGGCTTTTTAGAAAAAGAAAAGATAACCTTGGATATATTCGTACTGGAGGCACTGCTCCACATTGCACAGCGCCTACTAAGCACCTGCCTGCCGGTCTGCTGGACTCAGGCTTGGGAACAGGAAAGGACATGAGGAAGCCCTTAGACATGGACGCGACTGATAAATCTTACAGTCACCAAAAGCTTCCCAGACACTTGAGAAAAGGCAAGACAATACTTACAGAAGTCCATGCTTCCACTAAGTTCACCGGAGAAACCCCACCAAGTGCTAAGGCACTATTTGCACATATAAGTAACATTCTACACCAAGAGCATCGTGCTTGGGGAGCTGAAGGGGGAAAAATCAAGCCTAGAAGAGGTGGTTAGACTGAGTCAGAGGAGCCATGAAGACATGCCCTGGAATATGACTTCCCAGAGGTGTCAACCCCTGTCTCTGGCATGCTTCGCTATGTTTGCTTAAGAAACACCCAGAACTGGAATTGCCTGGGCAGGGATTACAGGTTTGGACGAGGAAAGTCCTGGCAGAGAGGAACCAGAGGAAGTCAGCTGGTGAGGGGGGGCACCCTCCCACAGACCCTCTCTGCTGACGTCATCATCCCCCAAGGTGCTCCATCAACTGTCAAATGATAGCTCTTTCTGTACATCAGGACGGTCACACTCATCTGTTCAACAAAGAAAGTGCGCGGCCTTCCTTTCCCACTTAACTAAATTCTAGGTGGAAACAAAACACTGGTTAATTTTCCTTTTATTTTCTTTTTAAACTGTATTGTTATTATTATTATTATTATTATTATTATCCTCTCATACATTATATTCTGACTGTAGTATATATTCTGTATATAGTCTCCTGCTATATAGATCGCCCTATCTAAAAATATAACATGCCTACCTCTAAAGAAATGCAATCTATAAAAGAGACAAAGCATTTTATGGAATTGATCCTCACAAAGGGACTTGCAGACTTGAAATTTACAGACTTAACTAACCTTCTGGCCGACTCTCAAATGTATCTTAATTGTCTCTAGGTCTCAGCTACCTGGCGCTCACCTGTCTGAGTTGAACGAGTGAAAGAGAAGTTTGTAGTCGTCAGTCCCAGGCTCCCTTCTCCCTTCGGCTGGCCTCCCATCCTTCCCTAGGACTGGCCGCACACAGACCTCTCTATTAAAGCTGTAGCAATCCCTTAGGCACACGATGCTTCTCTCGAGACCATCTATGTCCAATGAGAATATGTATTGCCTTCAGAGTGACCTTCAGCCTTCAGGACGAAGGTCAGAGGCTTTGGCAGCTTTTCTTCCCGTTTCTTGCCCACCGTCCCTCGATTTTCATTGTTCATTTTAGGTTCCTGGCGTGATGGAGGAGCCCGATGTCTTTGCAAGTTTCCCATGTCCACACCATTCTCATCACAGAGACCCTCCCCGACCCATTCACATCCTTCTACACCTAAGTTCTTCCGGCCATCCTACTCTGCACTAGCTCATCCCTCAAGCCTGCTCGTCTCCTCTACCTTACAGGGACTCTTGTTTCTCAATCAACATCGGTCACTCCATTACATCCACAAATATACCAAATGAAGAGCTGCATGTAGAACTTGTATCTTTAAATAGTTTTGAAGTTAGGTATGTAAAAATACAATATACAAGGAGTAGAAAACAAATATGTTTTTGAAACTTTTGCATGGCTTTGGATCCAGAGCACAGAACCAACTCTTTGTTCTTCCCACAGATCAGTGGCATCTTGCCAATGCATTAGATTAACTTTGCTTCCTGAACAATCAGAGTAAACATAGATTGCATTACTTATTAAATGCAGACACAGCACATGGATTGTCTCATTTCAGCCACTAAACTAGCCTACAACATAATACCTACTGGGGGGAACTGAGTCCTCGTAGAATTGGTATTGTTGGTAGAACTTTGGTTTGGGGATTTGACCTCTGACCTAAATTTCATGTCCATGACTGTTAAGGTTTCCATGGGAGTCAGGTCAGAAAATAGCAAGCTGGTGAGAGACTACAGAGGTTAGCTTCATTTTGGAAATTCCTTTTCATCAAAATCTGTGTCTCTTTGACAAGAACTTGGAATGCATGCTGAAGCTCACAGGTGCGCCTCGGAGTACAGCTCACGGCAGGATGGGTGTTTGGAGTGGGTGAGGCCCTGGTTTCCATCCCCAGCATGCTTCTCCCCACCCCCTGAAAAAAGCAAACACACCATGTCTGACTTCTCCAGGCCCAACTCAAATATCATTTGAATCTTCACCGAACTCTGACATTCATTTGACTCGTGATTTTCATCTCACTCAAATATTAGTCCTGCTAGAATGAGCAAGGCCATGACTGGGGGCCTCCTGGGGGAAAACCAGACCATCTCTCAGCTCCTGTACTCAAGTCCCCAAGGACTACATGAAGCAGATGGCTGCCATGTGTGAGCCACACTCCATGTCCAGTAGAGCTGTGGGAATCCCACCTGGAGAGTGAGCTCTTTTCACGGACAGCGTGGGAGAAAACCCCACTGAGGGAAGAACAGACGCTCTCGTGGCCCCTGGATTGAATGACTGCCAGCTCCCCCAGGTGGCTGACTGTCCACTCACTCTTGAGAATCTGCACCTGAGTGCATGCGGGTTAGCCACTCAGGTACAATGAATCGGGGGGCTTCAGCAGTCTCCTGTTGCCCTGAAAGTTGGGGCATCAGAGCAGGGCAATAGCAGCCATTTTTATCTTGGGTTTTCTCTTTTGAAGAAGTGTGCAGCTGACCTTCTTCCAGAGCTAAACCCTTTAAGCTGCAGGAGATCATGGCTTCTACCTGTTCTCTATTGTTCAGAGGTGGAGAGCTGGTGCCTCTGGCCAAAAGAGTTACTTGCCACTCCAGAAGAGGCATAAGCAGCATGTGGTTTTGTTTGTTTGTTTGTCTGTTTATTTTTAATAAGAGGAATTCTGAAGCCTGAAAAGTGGTAGAGGATGCATGGATGCATGGATAGATGGATACATAGATACATACATACATACATACATACATACATAGCACATAGATGATGATGATGATGATAGATAGATAGATAGATAGATAGATAGATAGATAGATAGATAGATAGATAGATGATAGAAGTTTGAATGTAATTGGACCCTGTTACAAGCAGTTTTCCTGCCGGCCTTGTCCCACCGCCACACGCCAAATAACACACAGAGACTCTGTGTTAGATATAAAGCTGTTGGCCAGTTACTAGTGTTTCTTACCAGCTAGCTCTGTCTTAAATATTAACCCATTTCTATTAATCTAAGTATTTCCACATGGTCTTATCTTACCAGAGAGAAGGCTGGGACCTTTGCTGTCTTAGTCCTACATTTTTAATCTCCCTCCCACTTCCTCCGAAATTCTCCTTCTCTCCTAGTCCCACCTATCTTGCTATCCTATTGGCCAACAGGGTTTTATCCATTAACCAATAAGAGAAACATATTTACAGAATGACATCTGCCATCATCTCCTCTTTTCTATCTAAAATAAAAAGAAGGGTTTTAACTTTAACATAGTAAAATATATAACAAAACAATTATCCAATGAGAACCACAGTTAACAATATTTAGTTCATTAACATTTAGTAAGATTTAAAGAAAATATTTTATCATCTATCCTATCTGTGAGTCTAAAGTCTTATATGTAACTTATCTTTAATCCTAACTAAGGAAAACTATAACCATAACTATCTATCTTTAGGACTCCATAAACTCTTAGAAAGTGGTACTTTTAAGAGAGAGGTGTGGCCCTGCTGAAGTAGGTGTGGCCTTGTTGGAGGAAGTTTGTCATTGTGGGGGCAGGCTTCAAGGACTCCAATGCTCAAGCTATGCCTAGGATAAATCACTTCCTGTTGCCTACAAGTCAAGATGTAGGGCTCTCAGCTCCTTCTCCAGCACCATGTGTCTGCCTACACACCACCATGTCACACCATGATGATAATGGACTAAACCTCTGAAAACATAAGCCACCTAATTAAATGTTTTCCTTTACAAGAGTTGCCATGGTTATGGTGTCTCTTCTCAGTAACAAAACTCTAACTAAGACAGACAGATGATTGATAGGTAGATAGATAGATAGATGATAGATAGAAAAAGCATACATGTACATGTATATGCAGAAATAAACAGATGATATAGAACTAAGAATGTGGGCCAATAAATTTTTTCAATTCCTTTCAGAAAAATTTTAAAGACTACTATTTGGAGCTGGAGAGATGGCTCAGCAGTTAAGAGCACTGAATGATCTTCCAGAGGACCCAGGTTTGATTCCCAGCACCTACACTGTAGCTCACAACTGTAATTCCAGTTTCAGAGGATCTAATACCCAATTCTGGCTCCCTTAGGCACTAGACACTCATATGTTGTGCACATATACATGCAGACAAAACGCCATACATATAATTTCTTTTTAATTAAGTAAAAATATGAAAGTAAAAGCCTACTCTTTTCCCATAGAAATTTATGATTTCCTGGACCCTCATATTTATACCAGTTCACTAAACTCTAATTACTTTAGGTAAAAGAGGTCAAGAAAAATAATGCCAAATTAACATCTAGGAATCATCAACCCTCCAAGAACATAACAAAACTACTATAGAACTCTATACTTTGAGTGGACAGAGTAGCTTAGCAACACATATATAGGCCCTGTAATAAAAGAAGATGATGGCACACACCTTTAATCCCAGCACTCGGGAGGCAGAGTCAGGTAGATCTCTGTGAGTTTGAGGAAAGCCTGATCTACAGAGCAAGTTCCAGGACAGACTCCAAAGAAACCCTGTCTTGGGAAAAAAAAAAAAAAAAAAAAAAAAAAAAAAAGATGAGTCCTAGAAGATGAAGAGAGCCCATGAAGCTCTAGCTCTTTAGAAGTTATGCAGTCAGGACCATAGCCATCCTCCCAGTAGAAAATGCATGCCAGTAACAAAGTTGAAAATAGAAGTGAGAACTCCAACCCACTCAAAGACCTGAGAAGAACCTTTCAAATGCATCAAGATTATCCTGACTGACTGTCCGTGTCTTCAGTGCTCATCACAGCTCAGGGAGCCTGTCCGTCTGGAGAAACAGTTGATTCATTCCATCTAAGTCAAGCCACACTTACTGGACTGCCCAGCCTCATCCCACACTTCCCTCAGGCAGCTGCTTGCTACCTTCCCTTCTCCGGTCCACTTAAAGACCTGTGTGTTTGGTGGGGGGGGGAGGAACTGTGTAAAAATGCATGTAATATAAAATTTGCTAGCTTAACAATGTTACGCTCACAATTCACTAACTCTCAGTACATTCACAACATTGTACAACCAGTCTCCATAACTCATCTTCTAACATGTCAATTCTACCCATTAAACAAAATCCATTCCTTCTCTACAGCCTCAAACATGGAACATCTACTTTCTTTTTTCCTTTCCTTTCCTTTTTGTTTTTAAGTGTAGGTTATTTGTTTATTTACATATGTGCATACATACATTCATACTGGTTAGTTACGTGGAAAAGTGTTAGGGAGTCACTGACTTCTTCCTCCCCACCCAGGCTGGCTTTGAAATATCTGTGTAGCCAAAGATGACTTTGAGTGTCTGATCCTCCTGTCTCCACTTCCAAAGTATTAGGTTACAAGCACCACACCTGGCTTATGCTATGCTGGGGATTGAACCCAGACCTTTGTGCATGCTAGACAAGCATTCTACCAGAGTCCTATCTCCAGCCCTCTACTTCTGTCTCCATAAATCGACTTCTCTAAGTGTATAGTGTAAGTGGAGTCATACAATAGCCATCTTTTACATCAGGCTCATCGCACATTAGCCCATATTTCATAATCACCTTGTCCCATATCCCATTTGCGGGATGTTTATGGGAGAGGGAAACCAGATGCAGATTATTTAAGTTGTTTTCTACTCATCTCAAACTATGTAGTGTGAACTTCATAACTGGGATGTAATTTTATTTCCCTCACTCATTGGACCATGGAGCATCCCGAAGAAAGGTCTGTGGTGATATTTTGTTTATGATCTAACAAATAAAGTTTCCCTGAAGATCAAAGTGCAGAGCCAACTACAAGAGAGACTTCTTACCTCTACTGAATCCTCAGACCAAAAGGGCAATCCTGTCCCTATAAATCCTCATATGGGATGCAATGAGTTCCTGTCTCCTCTCTCTTATCTTCCTCTCTCTTCCCAGCCATATCACTGCTGTCTCCACCTTGCTAATGCTGGGATTAAAGGCCTGTGACTCCCAAGTGCTGGGGTTAAAAGTGTGAGCTGTGTAAGGAGTAAGGTTTTTCCTCCTGCCACTGGTCTTGTCCCGCCTCCACACCTTCCCCAAATAACACACTCAGACTCTGTATTTGATATAACAGGCCAGGTACTAGTTTCTTATCGGCTAACTCTGTCTTAATTATTAACCCATTTCTGTTAATCTAATATTTCCACGTGCTTTCATTTTACCGGGGAATGGGGTCTGTATCTGGTCTCCCCAGTCTCCCCATGCTGACTCCTCCTTACTACTTCCTCTTTCCTCCTTGTCTCCTAGTCCCGCCTATCTTGCTTTCCCATTGGCCAACAGTGCTTTATTCATTAACCAGTACAAGAAACATATTTACAGAATGGCATCTCCCATCAGAGCTGTTTCTCTTTTAGAGTGGATCAATCTCGAGCAGCCCAGATTGGCCTTGAACTCACAGAGATCCACCTGCCTCTGCCTCCCACGTGCTGGGATTAAAAGTGTGGCCAACACTGCCTGGTTTCTACGGCTAACTATTATGACTAGCTTTGAACTCTGATCCTTAATGAGTTCACAGTTGGGCTTTGGGAAGTTTGTGAACTACCAGAAGCTGAAAAGAAAATGTGTGCCTTTGCTTGTATTCTGAGGTCAGTCTTTCTCATCAGGGCATCTTTGATCTCAATGCTAAGGACCACTGATCTGAAGTACATTCTATTAAATATAGCTAGATTGTATTGCTCCTGTCCATGGTGTCTCCCACTCCCCTGGAACATCTCCACAGTGGACACACCCTCTGAAGACTTGAACCCCAGGAACACTTGTCCCCTTCGGAGGTCAGATAATTGTAATGCAAGTGTGTATGTACTCAATATCCTCTACTGAAACCATACACATTATATCAGAAAGAATATATAGCCCATCGTATTTTCCCCAGGTTAAACTTCAAAATGATGTGATAACAGGTGGTATAATGAAACAGAAACAGACAAACCCAGCCAGTCCCTGACCTCAAAGGGCATGGTATTATGGGATAGAGGAATGACTTGGACACTGCCATGGAATGTAACCTATTGAGCAACATTGGGATGAGCCAAATGTGACAGAGACCTGAATTAGCTGATTTTCTGTAGGTCACTGTGTTTAAGCGATGCTACCTGGAAAGATATTCATGACAATACCGAGTGTGGGAGGAGCCAGGCGCACAGCCATGCCTTCCACAAGGCAATCTCTGCAAATGACCTCACCCTCCTGTGAAATTTGCCACCTGGAGGCTCAGGGTGGTATTTCTGCCTCAGCCACGGTGGTTTTGTAAGCCTGAATGTCCTTCCAATTTTGTTATTTTCTGGCTCACTTAAATGTGCCTCTGTGGCTCTCCTATTCTCCTCACCTCCTCCACCCACCCCACTCCCCACCCCTGCACAGCCTTCCATATTTAAGGCAAGTACTCTCTCACTGGACTGTGTCCTTAGCCCTTGACTTTCGAAGAGACAATCTTACTGGATAATCCAGGCTGTTTTGAGCCTGTTGTCTGACTGCCTCCACCTCCCAAGCACTGGGTCTATTAAAAACCAAGCAAACAAACAAAAACCATGGGGACTAGAGAAATCACTCTGTGGCTAAACAGACTTTATTGCTCTTGTAGAGACCCAGGTTCCAATCCCAGCACCTACATAATGCCTCACAAACATCTGTATCTCTAGTTCCTAGGAATCAGATGCAGTCTTCTAGTCTCCTTAGGCACATGCATGCAAATGGTGCACTACATATGTACAGATGCGTACACACACACACACATATACACACAGACACACACACACAATCTAAAAAACTTTACAAACTATCTTTATTATTTTTGTGTGTGTGTGTATGTGTGTGTGTGTGTGTGTGTGTGTGTGTGTGTGTGTGTTGGGGGGAGTTATTCATGGACTCCATAAAAGGGAGTAGAATCCCTTATGTGGATGCTAGGAATTGAACCCAGATCCTCTGTAAGAAAAGTATATACTCTTAACCAATGAGCAATGACTAGCTTTACATTTTTTTTTAACATTGTTAAATAAGGAGCCAGCAAGATGGATTAGTGGGTAAAAGAACCTGTTGCAAAAGCCTGAACACCTGAGTACACACACACACACACACACACACACACACACACACACACACACACACACACACGCACGCACGCACACACACACGCACGCGCACACACACACACTTTAAATTGTGAAATAAATGGATAATTAGAAAGAGTAGTTTAAAAAGCCCATAGCTGTTCACCGTGTCACATTATTTCCTGAGTTAACATTTGACCACCACAAGGTTAGTCTAAAATTCATGTCGGTGCCATCTCCTCACAGCTGGTTGGGCTGGCCAAGGCCTAGCTGAAACACTTTGCTGATAGAAGGAATCCAGTGAGAATAGCTGATCCAGGGAGGGTGGAGCCTAAGGATATAGAGATACAGGATCACTGAGTACACGAGTCACACCCTTAGGATTGCTTCAAGATCAGTGGAGGTCACTCACGCCTCGCGCTCACGGGGCAGTGAGAAGTGTCTAGCAAGAGGGCAGACTTGGGGATGGCTATTGAACAAATGGAAGGGAAGGATGTCCAGGGGCAGGGCATCTCTGGTGGAGGCAGCAGGGCAGTGAGAGATAATAAGGAACATCGCACAAACGTGACAGCCCCGTTTTATTTTCATCTGCCCTAGTTGGGGTTGCTGTGGCAACCTTAACAACTGCTTTGCTGAAGAGGACTGCAGTAACAGGAGGCTTTTGAGCAGACTCAGTGTAGTTTGGCAGAACTATAAAAACTTCCATTTGAATCTGCTTAGTGATCCTAACTCTCGAGGTCCAGTCCTCTCTCCTACGATGTGGCGCCATTGACGGTTCCCAGGGCCTAACCCTGCTTGAGATATTGGCTGTTTATGCATGTAGCCTGGCACATACTATACATTCTTTTCTTTTTCTTTCTGTGCTTAACTTCTAAAGCAAACCATGAGAGGACATCAGCCAGGCTACCCCGAGAAGCTGATCATAGAGGCTCCTGCCCTGCCGGCTACGACTGAAGTGATGTGTCGTCGCTAACAATTTGGCCACGGGTTTACATCGCTGGTTACAATGATGCTGCGTTCTGAGCACTTCCCCTGGGGTTGGGTTTCGTCTCTTCCATGTGTCTTCTGTCCTTGAAGCTGTGTACAGATCCCTCCATATGAAAATTATTGAAAACTTAGATGGACACGGGGCTTGTTGAAGAACTCGAAAGGACACAGAAACAACAATGGCTGGGCTCTGGAGCCCCTCTCTCTACAGGGACCACCAGACCTTCTCACATGGCGTTTGGGGCCTTGTTTATTCATTTACTTTCTGGAGACAGGATTTTATGCAGCCCTGGCTGGCCTCGAACTCAAGATCCTCCCTGCTGCCTCAGCATCCCAAGTTGCTGGTACTGGAGGTGTGCACCAGTGCCCATGCTAGGTTTTCAGGGTTTGTCTAGACATAGTTGCTTCCAAGAACATAAAACTCAATGTAATGAAAACCTCGTGTATGTTAGTAAAACACACATGTGTGCGTGTGTGCACACACACACACACACACACATTATATATGTATGTATGTATGTATGTATGTATATGTATATATGTATACGATTTCTAGGATAAACTCTGACTACTAAATGATGACGTCCAGTTTCATTTTGAATATTTAACTTAAAATTGAGTGTTTGGCCTCTTGGCCCCTTCCAACCTGTGCTGGCACCCAGCAGCCCTTGAGAACTGCTTCGTGTCCCATTGATTTTGGTAGTGCTCTCCTCTAAAACATCACTGAAAGTCCTGCCTTGACTGGTGATGTTTGGATTGCTTCTGAGCACTGTCACCAAGCCTGTACCACCTCCTTGACACATCCACAGACACTTTGTGAAGCTGAGCAAAAAACATAAAGTCGAGACAAGTAAGCAGTGGTGTGTCCTGTCCCTCACTAGCGTGTGACCTGACAGGCAGGCGAGGGGTCTGAGTGGACACACAGACACCCATTGATTTGAAAACTTAAAGAAGGGTAGGGCTTCTCCTTTTAGTTTTAGTCTCCGATCTTGGGTCATTTAACCTTGCTTAGCCTTGTTCCTCATAGAACATGCCCATGTCCAAACCAAACTGCCACATTCACTCAGTTTGTCCTTAAAACACCCTGGGAGAATATAAACGCCCATTTATGGTTCTATACTCTTTAGCACCTACCAAGGATGTGTGATGTATGCACCTGAAGAGGTTAGCGGGGTGGATATGCCGACATATGCTCTATTAACACTGGAGAAAACCAAAGCAAGTAAGTCCATGAGCCAAGGACAAGGAACTATTAAGTCAAAATTTAAAATCTGGGTCTCGGGTTGTGTTAATTATTTCTCTCATCCCTGTGGCCTGCCAGAAGCAACTTAAAGGAGAAGGAATGTATCTGAGCTCAGTTTCAGTCCATCACGGCAGAGCGAGTGTCAGGGAAGAGTGTGGAGGAAACGCAGTAGAACCCACAGCATTGGGAGTGTGTGGTGGAAACACCTCCTATCTTGGAAAACAGGAAACAGAGGCCAGGACTGGACTTGGGGCCAGACTGCAGCCCTCAAAGGCTGGCCTGCAGGGCTCCACCTCAACCTCAAAGGACAGCGCCATCAGCTGGGGACCAGCTGTTCAGACCCATGTGAGACACATAGCAGATTCAAACTATGAAGAGGCTAATATGTATCTCTTTCCCTTCTCTTTTTCAGTGCTGAGGATTAAACCAGGGCCAGGGCCTTGCACAATCTAGGCAAATGTTCCTCTACAAAGCTATACCCTCAGCCCTCCTCCCTCTCTCTCCATCTCTCTTCATATATGTGTATGCATAGTATGGCATATACATATGCATATTATACATCAAAATAACAACACATACATTCTTAAATATGTGATTTATTCTAGCACAGCCACCACTGGTGGAAAGGAGGGAAAAAATGCACAGATACAATTTGAGACATTGTATCTCTCCCTGCTCTCCCACAAAGGAGGGAAAAAATGCACAGATACAATTTGAGACATTGTATCTCTCCCTGCTCTCCCACTCAAGGACACCCTGCTCCAAGTGGCAACCCTAAGCAAGAGCATTTTCACACGACTTGCCCCAAGTATGGCCTTGGCCGTTCTTTCTGGCAGTCACTTTGTTTCAACACACCTGCTGCTCTCAGGACCCACAGGGCTGCACAAAAGAAGCCCTTCTGTGGCCCACAACACGGGTCCTCTCCCTCTCCTCCCTATCCTCCCTGTTCTCCAGGCTGAGATGTGGCATGTGTTGTCCACTGTGTTCTCAGACGAGGGAGTAGATGCTCCTGTCCCCAGGCTGTAGAAGAGAAACTGAGACTAGAAATCAGGAATACTGACCATGCCCCACATCAGAACTGGGACTCGAGTGTCACAAAGGCTGACCCTCTGTTATTTCCACGGACACACAAACACATGGAAAGCCCCATGCCATCTAGCGGAGACCACAAGTCTCTCCAGATGGGAAGGGGGGGGTCGAGATTGCCTGATGTCCACACCAAATTCCAGCCCTGAGATCTCCTCGTGGCCCTCAGGAAGAAATCCAGAGGTGGACAGGGGATCTCACCCAAGTAGGATGGATGGTCAGGGAGGGGTTTTCCAGATGTGGGGAGATCTGTCAGGTAAACATACAGGTCCACAGCCCTGACTACGAAAAGGGGGAAAGTACCATAATTCACAGCGGGCTGAAGGGAAAACAAAGGAGGGAAAATTGAAACAAAAGCTATCTCTTTGACAATCTGCCATTTCCTAGTTTCCACTTGCCCTTCCCCCACATCTTGGGAAAACATGGGCTGCCTCTCCTCTCCCCAACAGCAGAACATGTATGGACAAGGGCCTGTGGCACGACACACAATGGGGCACTAACGTGCTGTGGACGTGTAGCCAGGCTCCCTCGGCTCAAGGGTGGCTGACTGCTCCCTCCCCGTCATAGAGCAAAGCTCTTCCTGGGCCTGAGCCTCGCTGCCACTCCATGACTGACAAACGGCCAGGGATTTTACAGGCTCTCTCAATTTTATTGCCTAATTCTGTATTATTTTACTAAAAACAATTAACTTTCCTCAATATTACTTACACTAGGCAAAAATAATGTAAAAGTGTTATTGAACACTGTACATTTAATTCTGGAACACAGTCTAGAACATATAGTCTATAATCAGATACAAAAATACCTCTAGGACCAAAAACAGATATCTGAATTATTATATAACATATGTGTTATTAAACTATATTTCTCTCATTTACTTGAATCCTGTGGGTTCAGGAAAAATGATATAATATATTTAGAAAGCAGGGTATATTGACACGTGTCTATAATTCTAGCATGTGGGAGGCAGGGGACTCATTAATTCAAATCCAGTAAAACAGCTCACAAAAAAAAAAAAAAAATGTTATTGAACAAAAAAAGGCCAGCTCGATGGTTCAGTAAATGAAGGTGCTTGCTGAAAAAAGAACCAGACTGTGGTCCCAGGAAGCCACATGGTAGAAGGAGAGAACTGATTCCTACTGTCCTCTGACTTCTGTTCATAAGCTACAGCCTATGCACACACACACACACACACACACACAGAGACACACACACACGCAGAACACATACACCGTCACACACAGCTACACAATGTAATCTTTAAAAATTACTTAACAAAAGTGAGGTTAAAAAAGAGGTTAAAACTTATCAGAAACAAGTAAATAATGCAGAAAGGAGAAAAATAAATATCTGGGCATTTCCCTTTTTAAAAATCTATTATGTTTTGAATCTTTTTTTTTTTTTTTTTTTTAGGGAATCTGGCCAAGTTGTCCGGACTGGCCTAAAACTTCCTCCTTCTGCCTCAGTCTCCTGAGGATTGCGGTTTTAGGCGTTTGCTACTAAAGCAAAGCACCCACCAGGCATGGTGGATTAATCCTATAACCCCACAGAAGAATAAGAGGGCGGGCAGGAAGGTCAGGAGGTCGGGGTCACTCTGCCTCAAATGGTGGCTTTAAGTCTGAGCTCTAGACGATCTCGTCCCCCCCCTCCCCTTCTTCGCCATTACCCACTCAGCTATACCGCACAGCAGCTATGCGTTACACTAGACACTGTTCATCGTCTAGACATGCTGTATCGTCATGCTTCGCTCAGCAATGGAAATAGTTCTGAGAGAAAGGTTGTCAGTTACCTGCATGGCTCAAGTGTCACAGTCACAGGGTGGAGTACACTGATGAATATGGTGACAGTGTCTCCAGCTGAGGGTGTTGTATGTGCAGTCCATCACTGATAGAAACATCATTATTTGCTGCATGACTATACAGGAGAGGAGATGCACACTCTAAGCAAAGACTATGCCATTTAATACAGCAGATGTCAGCATCTACTGGTTAAATATCTGTAAGCAGCCTAGAACTGGTCCCCTTCCAATAGCACAGGGTAACTACAGTGGATTTTTTCATTTCTGGCCAGTGGGTACCAGAGTTTCAGCAATTTGAACATTCTAGGCGTAATGTGAACTTATCACAAAGTGTAGTGTCTTGGTCAGAGTGGAGGGTGTCACCCTTCCTTAGCCCTACGGAATCCCTCTTTGGCTTGTCCCTTCAACTACTAACTCATTTCTCAGCTTACTCCATAAATGTTCCTCTTTTTTCTAGCAACCTTCCTCTATGTCAAAATCTTTCCAATTCAATTTATCTTCTTGGCAGCAGTCACAAGGGCCAGCAAAGAAATATTACTGGGGAGGGGGAGGTATTACTAAAGAGTTCCCTGTGCTCCAACCCCGTCTCCCCTTGATACTGAACCCATTTCACATCAAGGGGAAGCAAAGGGAGATTGGGGGAGGTTCCAGGGGCATTGTGAAATGCAAAATTCCATACTCGGGCTTGTGTATTTCATCCAAGGTCTCTTCCT
The DNA here is from genome assembly GCF_943737965.1 of Phodopus roborovskii. Classification (NCBI taxonomy): domain Eukaryota; kingdom Metazoa; phylum Chordata; class Mammalia; order Rodentia; family Cricetidae; genus Phodopus; species Phodopus roborovskii. Next base: position 12,392,988 of record NW_026126563.1, read on the forward strand.
AGTTGAGGTCAGCCAAAGACTTAGCTTACTCCTTGAATATACTCGAGCTTTCATTTAAATCCAACAAATACTTCTCGAGGGCCTCCTACATGTGCTAGGCACGGGTACTAACAGGATTCTCTTGGAGCAGGGAATTTTGGCACCGGTAATTAAAATACAGTCACCTAGCTGACTTAAGATTTGGCAGGAATATTGTTCCAATGCATTTGCTTACCCAGAGCAACTGTGCAGCAAGACTGGGAGGTGGGAGGTGAGCTGCAGTGAATCCCACAGGACCCACGAGGAAACCTGTGGGCAGCTGACTCTGCAAATCCCCCTGAGAACTTTCTCTGCCTAGACTCCTATCTGTGGGCATGAGGACCCAGACAGAGAAATGACAAGACTCTGTTCTCCAGAGCTCTCAACCCAGAGGAGGGGCCCACACCTCTCTGCTTCTTCAAACTGCAGCCAGACAAATCACTGAGCCTTCCACTGAATAAAACTCTTCTGGCTGCAGATCCAAAACCAGAAGGGGAGGGTTTGTACATCTAGATTTCCTGTGTTTCTGCTTCCACTATCTGTCTCACAAACATGGTCTCCCAAGATTCCAGCTGCGTGTCCTCTTACAGGTGGCTCCCTTGTACTGGGCCTATGAGCTGAGTATTCGATGACAGTTTTTCTGGCAAAAACAAAATAGTGATTGGATTAACAACTCCATCTACAGATCAGGTTCATTTCCTACCTGAATCACTGGATCATCAAGGATGAACTTGGAAGCTGCTTTGTAAAGGTGGGCTGACCCTGACACCTTCAGAAAACAAGTCTCTATCCACTGTTTCTAAACCCCCTTCCAGGCTGTCTTTCTATTGTCCAGTTAATCTATAAAACGGAAAATGCCCCATGCCAACATAAACATTGCTTCTGCTGATCCAAAATATTTGTACACAACACCCACCGTAGCTGGCACGTGGTACATAGTACCTGGTAAAACTGCGCTTTCAAGAGGAGGGTTGCAATGATTGATTCTGTTTATCTACGAATGGACCAATCCAGAGCTTTACTGCCTTTTACATGGACGACAGCGAAAGCTATGGTTTTCATCTCTCTCTGTGCCGACCTTGCTACAACCGTCCTCTCCGCTCCAACTTAACCTCAAATGCCGCAGCAATGCTCAGGGTGGTGGCTAAAATCCTTCAATGACTCTCTACTGTCAACCCACAGTACCCTGCTGTTTCCCAATCTTGTCCTGTCCCAGCCTTCCAACCCCACCTGCTGCCACTCACTCCAGCTACACACTCCAGCTACACACCCTTCTTGCCATTCCTTGGGATCAGCATTCTCAGAATTCCTCCCTCCCTTGGCAAGCCTTCTCTCCTCTCTTTAGGACGTTTTTCCCGTCCTGTTTCCATGTGCCGATTTGCCCCCCACCCACCCCTACCCCCACCAAGGGTGGATCCAGACCCCCTCTCTGATTTTAAGTCTTCAGTATCTGCATCAAAATAAATGTCTTACGGCTGAGAAGGTAGCTCAGTGGGTAGTGTTTTTTTCTATTGTGCACAAAGCCTCAGCCCTGAATGAAAACTAAGGACACACCTATGACCACAGCATTCTGGAGGTAGAGTCAAGGGGATCAAAAGTTCGAAGCCATCCTCAGCTATATAGTAAGTCTGAGGCTAGCCTTGAGCTACATGAGACCCTGTCTCTAAATGGCATTTCCCACCAGCTTTAATGAGACAATAGTTCACGTGCCACAAATTCGCCCATTTAAATGAACGCCAGTGGTTTCCAGTATAGTCACAGGGGTGTGCAACAATCTCCACGAGCTCCCGTGGAGTACTTTTGATCTCCCTAGGGTTCCTCTCACTATCAGTCAGTCACTTTTCTTTCATCTGCCTGAGACCTGAGCAAACCCTAATCTCCTTTCTGTGTCAACATGCTTGCCTCCCATGGGCCGGCAGTTCCTGTGGCTGGAATCTTACTGTTGTTCTGGCTGGCTCACTGGGACGTTTTTTAGGGGTTATCTGTGTACCTCGTTCATTCTAAAATGCTGCAAAGTGTTCTGTCTGTCTGTCAGTGGGTGGAAATGTGGGTGGTTCCTCCTCAGGGGGTTAGGAGCTCTGTCGCTGTGAGCACCCTGCATGTTTGGTTTTGACTAAGAAAAAAAGAGCCAGGGGTAGTAGTAGCACATGGTTGTAAAGCAGCACTTCAGAGGCTGAGGCAAGAGGGCCTGGGAGTTCGAGGCTAGCCTGAAATGAATGAAGTCATCTAGTAAAGGAAAATCAACTAAGGAGAAGAGTTTGGCAATGGACCCAAAGGCAGACACAAATCCCAAAGTCAAGTAACCAAGTGGACAGCACAGCACACTCCCCCATGTCCATGTCCTTGTCCCCGTGGACTTTTGGAAGCATGAGCTCCTTTGGAAGTGAGAGACCGGAGCGATGCCCTGCCGCGGAATGTATGTGAAGGACCGGGAGACTCTTAGGAAGTGTGCTGGTCACCCTTGACTGTCAGTTTCTCGGGATTTAGATCACCACGGAAACATCCGTGTGGGATATGGGAGACATGTATCAGCCCATGCTTGGGTCCTGACCCTGAAAAAGAGGAAAGAAAGCCAAGCGCAGGACACCTGCATTCATCTCCCTGCTTCTTGACTGGACACCATGTGACTAATTGCCTCATGCTCAGGCTGACATGATTCCCACTGTGATGGGCTCTCAGGCTCCGAGCAGAATAAAGTTACCCTTCTTTAAGTTGATTTTGTCCAAATCTGTCACAGTGAGAAAAGTAACTAACACAAGGACTTTTCCCTGTAGTGAACTCCTGGTACCTGCCACAGCCACCCAGCAGGCCGAGGCAGAACTGGCCTGGGTCCCAACTCCTACTCTACCTTCCATCATGTTGTTATCTGTTCTTTTGGGGTACTGAGACCTACATACAGTATTCCAATCCCATGATTTTAGTCCCCCCCAAGGCATGGGTATCTATCATATAGCAAAGGCGTCACAGGGCAGCCCCTCGGTGCACCCCTGGGAGCCAGCAGGGAGACTTTTCTGGAGGTGAAAGGTCAGGGCTCTCACACAGACACTAGAGACGTAGTGTCCAGCGGAGCACCGGCTGGAGTTTTCATCTGCCTTCTAAGTCATTTCTGGACAGTGCAGACACAAAAAGATTCCTGTGAGCTTGTCTCCAGAGCAGCCCAGGGTTCGGCACAAGGAGTGTGCCCCATCCCTTTTAGCTGATTATCCATGCCAAAGCACATTAAAGAAAAAGAACGCACGCTGGCTGGTGCTATTTAGAGACCCCGATAGGCTGCCTGGCCTCTGAGTGCCTCAAGGCCACCTGACCCTGCGTGCTGAGAGCGCAGGATGATGTTCCTGGCTGGATACCTTCTGTCACCCCAGAGGTTCAGGAGGTTCCTGGTGACAGCTCACGGCACACAGACCCTAAAATAACTGATTAGGAGGTGGATGCTATTTCTAAAAAGTACAGCCTGTTCTGTCGCGGATGCCAGTGGATTACGTCACTTTGTTCCCATCACAAAGAGATACTTTTCTGGCCTGCCAGTTCCCAACACCTACTTCACCAGCTGGCTCCTGCATTTGTCTGGGCCAGGACTACTATCCAGGTAAAAGGTGGGGGATTTGCCTTCCATCTGAAGGAGGGAGATTCACAGACGCCAGCTCCGGAGAGAAGGCGCTGTGGTGCGGTGTGGGGTGGGAGATGGCACCGAGCCCCAGAAACGAAGGGCCCTGGATGCTCGGGCACAGCTGGAGACTGACTGCCAGGCAAGGCAGATCTGATTCCCTCTGCAAAGAGCAAAGGGACAGGGGAGGGACAGTATCCAAACCCTTTGGCCCTATGCCAGGAGTAAGGGTCAGAGTGTGACCTTAGTGTTCCACAAGCAGCGAAGGATGTATGTGACCACGGGTCACCAACCACAAACAAAGAAGGAACTCTGAGACAGGAAAATGGGGCGGTGAGACCCAGACCCCAGGCGCAGGCTACCTGGCTTTGAGTCTGATTTCTTTCACCACTTCCTAACAGTGTTCCTTATGTGGAGGTCTCTGTATAGAGAGGGCATTGTTACTACCTTCTGTGAAATTATGTAAGAACCTAATGAATTAATATAAACAGTTTATGCCTTTTAAATGCCTCACATAAATACAAAACACAAAAAACGATTCTGTTTTTTTTTTTTTTTTTTTTTGCTTGTTTGTTTGTTTTGTATACCATAGGGTCTATGTGTGCCAGGCTGGCCTTGAACTTACCTTGCAGCAGATGATGACCTTGAACAACGTCTGACCCTCCTGTCTTCACCTGGGAACATTGGGATTACAGAAGTGCACTACCAAGCCCAGTTTATTTAAACCCAAGGCTTGCTGCGAGCTAGGCGGGCACTCTACCTGACCCGGGTGCACTCCCCTACCTCCTGGAAAGGCGCATGTGCTGTTTGTTCCTGGGTTTGTGAAAGTCTCAGGTCTCAGCCATCCTAAATCCCATCATGCATCACCAAATAAGTAAATAAATACATACATGCACATGATCACTTGTAAAACAGTAACCTACTGCTACTGATAATGAAGGAAAACTTTAATAAGATTTCTTGTTCTTGTTGTGGGGAGGGGGCATTTTCGTGTGGGGGTAGTGCCCAAGGAAGGCAGGAGTGTTGTAGTACTAGAGGTACAGACAGTTGTGAACTGCCTGACGTAGTGCTGGGAAGCAGACTCAGGTCCTCTGCGTGAACAGTGCTCCATCTTAACTTCCGAGTCCGGACGATCATTTCCAACAGTCAACAGGTGTGCTTAGAGTGTGGGAAATGCTTGCTTGGTCTCCAGCACTGAAAACACAACAACCATAACGAAAATTAAAAATTTAAAAAAAAAAAGTCAAAACAACTGTGGTGGCCCAGACCAGTAATTCTGTATTTCTAGCACTCAGGAGTCCGAAGCAGAAGAATCATGAATTCAAGCCGGCCCTGGGCTAAATAGCAAGATAGGTGTTCAAAACAAAGTGCAAATGTGTAATAAAATAAGTGTGATCTGTACTTCAAAGCCCTCACTCACAGCAGGGGGACCTCACCTCTTCTGTGCTGATGGCCCAAAGACAAGGGTCACGGTGGTTCGGGCTCCTTCTGAAGGGAATGTGGGGAAAGAGAGAAAGACCTTTGCTCAACGCCTAAGTCTTTCAGACCAAATGAGGGATTCCAATATGATCTTTGGTTGACAACAAGAGGCAGGAGAATCTTTAGGGCCAAAATGTTAAATACTGTGTCACCCATGTGATACTTGGGGGTGTGGAGAGACTCCCTTAGAAAGAATAAGAGAGTGAGGAAGGAAGGGAGGGAGGGAGAGAGGAGGGAGGGGGGAGGGAGCTGAATACACAAATAAATAAGTAAACAAATATAGTTTAATGATTAGAGTGATCCTCTGAGCCAAATTTCAACCCTGGGTTCCTAGGCACACCTGTGAAAACAGACTCTCCTACCTGGTACTGCCAATGCCTGCAGCTTGAGTGGCTGTCGCCATCGCATGTAGTGTGGGAGGGAGAGGGGCAGGCAGACCTGAGGCTGAGCATCCACCCACAGCTCAGCCAGGGTGGCTTCTCCCGTGCGGAAAGGTGAGCCCCAGCCCAGCAGTGGGTCTGACTATAAAATACTCCCTACCCTCACATTTTAGTACTATTTTAAACATAAATGTGTACAGCCACTCTGAGCACTACCTGGCACCTGCCATGGGGATTTTCAAGAATGAGCGAAGTCCCGGCCATTGTTAAAGACACATACCAAGAGGGTCAGGAATGTGTGTCTGTCTCCTCAGGAGGTGACAAGCAGGGCTGTAAAGCCACATGCACCGTGGATGAAGTTGACCAGGTCAATGAAATAAAAATGAGCAAAATTATGTTCAAAAGGTAAAGAAAGAGCCAAGAGAAAGAAGAAGAGGAAGAGAAAACTCTAGAAGACTAGGTGTAACCAGCCTAGCAACGCAAATATTCAATAGTATTTTTGTTTATTTTAACACACAGGTTTTAAAGGGTGGGCAGAATACTCATTTGCTTTCACTTGATGAAAACCTATGTGCAACCTGTCATGTTCAGCCTTGTTTTGTTTTGTTTTTTTGATGAGATTTCACTATGTTACCCTAATCGAGGTGTAGATCAGGCTGGTCTTGAACTCAGAGATCTGTCTGCCTCTGGCTCCCAAGTGCTGAGTGCCAAAGAGTCATCTAACATTCAGTAACTTATTTAAAACTGAGCAGGCTGGTGGCTGGAGAGATGGCTCAGCAGGTAAGAGCACCCAATGCTCTCACAGAGGACCCGGTTTGTTACCCAGCACCCTTGGGGTGCCTCACCACTACCTGGAGCTCCAGTTCCAGGATATCTGGCGCCCTCCTCTGCCCCCTGTGGGCACTGCATGCACATGGTACACAGACACACAGGTAAAGCATCCATACACATAAGAATGAATGCATCTTTGAAAATAACAAGAAAAACAACCATATCTCATAGGTGTGAAAACTTGCTTTTATTGACAATAAATAGTAGAATATGTATATCGAGAATTTTTTTGTGATTTGTTAGCAGAAGTGTTTTAGTTGTACACCTATTTTATAGATCTGAAATCACATGAACATTTTTCAGGTAGAAGGGAGTCACGAGCAGAACAAGTTTAGGAGGCCTTGTTCGAAGTGAACCACACACACTGATGCTGGGCTCTGGTGGAGGCTACAGCACTGATTGGACCAAAAGTCCAGGGCCTCTTAAATACCTAGAACAAGATCAGCCCCACACCGAGAGAGTGCATTGGGTGTTGGGACACATCTCCTTTCCTGAGGACAGATCTCCTTTCCTGAGGGACAGATGTCCTCTCTTTACCCCCCACAGAGGTGCAGTGGCGGCTAGGCTCTATCCACAGGCATGGACAGGAGACAGGAGTCAGTGGGAAAACGGGCTGCTGCCCTTAGGTCCAAGACCCTGGAGCCAAGGAGGAACGATGTGGCAGGTGACTGGAGTTTTGAGACCCAGGGACAAGTGACTCACACACCAAGAATGGAGGCAGGCCCAGATGTACAGTTGGCCAGATGTTGTCATGGTGCCCATGCTGAAAACAGTGCAAAGACGTGTTGAACTTCAGAGCAAGGAAATAATAAGCAGATTGTGAGCGAGAGAGATGCATCATATGTTTGCCCACAGTTTTAATGGAAAACACATTATGGGGTGGACATGAGGTGACCTTACTGAGATACTTCTGCAGGAAATGTGGATCAGATACAAATGGATGGATGGATGGATGGATGGATGGGACAGACGGATGGATGGTGGCAGGGGTGAAGACACATTCCCTGAGTGTCTTCTACATGCCAAGCATAAGGCAACAATGGGTGAGACACAAAAATAGAAACCCAAGACCCACTCTCAGTGGTATTGTGGTATATGATTGCAATGCCAGCCCTGAGGGTGAAGACAACCAAATGCCTGGGCTTGCTGACCAGCCAAACTACTGATTACACTACTTGGAGAGTTCCAAGTCCTGTCTCAAAAAAATCAAAGTGGGCAACCAAGAGTGTCCTCTGGCTTACACACACACACACACACACACACACACACACACACACACATCTGTACACAGGAAAAAAATCAACAATCAGAATAAAATTAATGCCAAACTATATTCATTTTCTAGGAAAATAGAAAGATAATATAAACAGATGTAGATGTTATAGTGAGCAAAAATTGATACTTTTCATATTAAAAGCATAGGAATTAAGCCAGGTGGTAGTGGTGCGCACTTTTAATCCCAGCACTCAGAAGGCAGAAGCAGGAGTATCATAGTGTTCAAAACCAGCCTGGTCTACAGAGTGAGTTACAGGAAAACCAGAGCTACACAGAGAAAACCAGCGTTGGAAAAAAAGAAAAGAGCATAAGAATTGATGGCAAAACAACATAAAGTGAACAAATGGAGTCATGTAATTTGAAATCTTGAAAATTAAAAATGCAGTATGAAGTATAATAACAATGGTGTGTAAACTACTTTCTGCACTATCGTAGGCAATGAGGCAGAAGATGTGCGCTGTGGGAACAGAGATGGACAGATGGGGCCTACGGGCCAGCTACTCTACCATAAATGGTGAGAGAAACACAGTTATCAAGAATCAGCTGTTTCTGCTTGAAGCTATACTAGATCACATCAAAAAACAGGATTACCATCATTCCTACTTCTATAAGATAGACAGAGAATCACGTGTGGTGGTGCACACTTGTAATGTCAGCAATCAGGAGGCAGAGGCAGGAGGATCTCAGGGAATTCAATACCATACACATACACAAAATAAAGCACCTTAAATAGTGTGTGGGAATAAGTTGACCATCTGGAGAGGGGGAGGAAGAGGCAGAGAGGGCTGCACAAGCATTCACGTGTGAGAGGGTTCTTGCTCTTTCGGGGGAGGGGTACTATTCTTGAGACTTCTCTATATGCTTCCAGTGTATTCAAATAAGGCAGTCAAATGTAAATACAGAGGACTTGATGGTTTCCTAATGGGACTTAGCGCGACCTTGAACAGCAATAGTGAGTAGATTTTTGACACCAGTATTTCCTCATCAAATTTGAAACTGTCAAAGTACCAAAGCATCGCTTGTAACAAGTTACCTGTTTGCCTTAAGAACAAAATAATAAGTGTGCCCATTTGGCATCATTCATGAAATCAAAGAAACAAGATCGCCGTGGAGTCAGAAACGAACTGACTGACCCCTCGGTGGTCTGAGTGCCACAGGTTGTCACTGTCCTCGGAGTCTTCATTTTGCCTCCTTTATCCATGCCATTTGCTGAGGGGCTCTGCTGCTCTTCTCAGTGTGTGTGTGTGTGTGTGTGTGTGTGTGTGTGTGTGTGTGTGTGTTTGAAGTTAACAATAAGAACGAAGTGAACCTCTGAAACCCGTATGGTGGTGTAGACCCGTAATCTGAGCATTAGAGAGTATAAACCAGGAGAATTGTTATTGCGAAGCCAGCCTGGGCTAAATAGAGAATCTGAGAATCTTGGGCTACTTAGTGAGATCCTGTCTCAAACAGCAAACAAAGTGCTTCCTATTCAGCAGAAGTTCTCTATTTCATTTTTCTTTTGAGGACTAAGGGGGAATTAAGTGCCGGACAGTTATGCACAAAACAGGGTGCTGTTTCAAGTATATAACACCTGAGATTTGTTTTAAGTAGTGAGGTCAATTAAACAACTTTATTATTGTCCTGTCGTCTGTGGTGGTTGAGAAATGGGGCTGTGACATTTGAGTGATAAGAGTAAATGAGATGTTTCCTGAGGAAGCCACAGCAGAGGCACAGCCTGGGAAATGAACACCCAGGAGGAACAGTTGGAGGAAATGAAGGTGTTTATTCTAGAGAGATGACTTCAAGGGAACAGAGTCGTTACAAGTATCCAAGGCAACGCCGTCTGGAAAGGGGACTGTGTTCATTCTGCATAGCTCAAACAGGCAAACTAGCACTGGCTCATGGCATCCTTAGGATGAAATATTGGAGATTTTAAAAGAGAAAAAAACAGCGAGTATCTGAAGCTCGACAGCATGGGCTAACCTGTAATCCTGCAAGCTGTGGGCTCAGATTCCTAGTTTTCACAAACATTGGAGCTTTGGAGAAGTGAGCCCCAAAACCATACACACACACACACACAGACATATGCACAAACACGTGTGTGTGTGTGTGTGTGTGTGTGTGTGTGTGTGTGTGTGTGTGTACACCAAGTGATAGCACGGAACTATTCCAAATCTAAGTTGCTTTTACAATATCTCTAAAATGACACTCACTTTTACTTACCATGCTTACTACTGAATATTAAAATGTCTACATTATATCTAAGTTTCAGAAATAAACCTCATGTGGTCAGTCCACACATAAGTCATGTTTATGAACTTCCAGGGCATCAGGGACTGAGAGAGGTTAAGAGGTTATTATTGAAGAAACAATTACTCATTTGGAAAAGAACGGGTCTTTGAAGAATTAGAACAATAAAGTTATAAACTAAATGTGTTGAATGATTAATTCTTACTTTCTACGCATCTCTCAGGCCTGTCTATCTTTATCACCTGCGTGCCCACCTACCCTGTGGGCTAGCCTACCATCATCACATACTCTGTGGGCTAGCCCTCAGCTCATCTCTACTGAGAATCTAGTGGGTCTTAAAGAGGAAGTTATTTAAAGAAAGGAAATAGCTTGGGCAAGAATGCCAACTGCCCTCAGCCTCAGGACCATCCGGGCAGGACCCTAAGCTGCCACAGGAGAGCAAAGCCCTCTAGCCTTGGGCTGAAGAACTCGATCTGCCACCACAGCTACACTCTCTAGGAGGAAGCAAGCCCCAGACTGAGGAAGAAGAAGTGGATGGTAGATGATGTCCTTTTCCCTTCCCTTCCCTCCCTCTCTCCCTCCCTCCCTCCTTCCCTCCTTCCTTCCCTTTCTTCTTTCCTTCCTTCGCCCCTTCCTTCCTTCTGTTTTTGGTTCAATGGTAGTTTGAATCCAGACTTTCACAGAACAAGCCTCAGAATAGATGAGCAGCACCAGGAAGCCCTTGGACATGATTAATAGTTGCATATCTCAGGGTACTGGCATCTAAGTCTACATGTGTGATGAGATAACATATAACTACACACACAGGCAAACAGACATGTGTACGAACATGTCAAAGATAGCAGAATCTGAATAGACTGCATCTTGGTTAACAGTTTTATGCCAATGTCTGATTCCTCATTTTTTATCTGTATTTAAGTAAAAGCTGGTAAGATGGCTCAGTGGGTAGAGACCTGCTGCCCACACTGACAATCCACGCTTCATCCCCAGTACCTGCAAGGGAGTGGAGACAGAACTGACTCCTGCACACGTGCATGTACACACACACAAATAACTAATTTATAATTTAAATTTTTTAATAGACGAGATAATATTGTTGGGTGAATCTGTGTGAAAGGTAAAGGAGATCGTGGTGTTTACACAATCCCATATGAGTCCATAATTACTCCAAAATTAAAAGAAAAAACAAGAGACATGTATGACTATCGCGGTAAATAAGGATCAGGATAAACAAATAGGCCGAATAGATGTTTATTTAGGGAGAAATAACTTACAACCTAGACAGATGAACACCAGGAAATTCAACCCGATCCTCTCCTGTCCAGTCACGCCAGAAAGAGAGCGCCTTTCCTGGCCCCCTCCGACCTCCTTCCACAGGTCACTCCGCCCATGGCTCCACCCCCCCAATGGGGGTGGTCAGTGCCACAGAACTATCTCACTACATATGACAGTTGTGGTTTGCATCTGGAATGTCTCCACAGCTCATGTTTTGAGCACCTAGACCCCAGCTCATGGCAATGAAGCCAAGGCTGAAGATGCTCTGGGAGGTGGGCCTGGCCCGTAGGAGAAGCCCGCTACATCTGCTGGAAGCTTACTTCCGTGGAGCCTCCCGTCTTTCCTGGTCCTCATGTAAATGAACCACTGTTGCATGACACTGGCATCACAAACCCTGGCCCACTCCGCGCTCTGAGGGGCTGCAACCTTCTGAAGGCACAACCCGAACAATCCTCCCCTCTTAAGTTGCTTCTGTCACATATGAACTGGACACATAACTAAGCAATGAATACATAGGAATGTGGCTATGAGATGGGCACGGTGTCTCATGCCTTTCACCCCAGCACTTAGGAGGCAAAGGCAGAGGCAGTCAGATCTCTGTAAATTCAAGACCAGCCTGGTCTACATAGTGATTTCCAGGCCAGCCAATAGTGAGACGCTGTCTCAAAATTAAATTAAATTGTTATTCATATTTTAAAACAACAATAATAAAATGTTGACTGTCTATGGACATTACCCAAGGACACTTTGCCTCCTACAGCTTCTAGCACGCCTATGTCTTGGCCTTGTGGAATACTGCACACACCCAGCCATTTGCCGTCTCTCATTGGGATCACATTGATACCAGCACTTGCTACACAGTTACTTAAGTCAGGTCTTAGGCGCCCTGATCTCTGGCAGAGCTGTCTTCCTCTCAGGGGCTCTGCTTGCTTCTGCTCAGGGGACACTCTAACATACTGAATACCCATACCATCCAAGCAGAGTAGAGACCCACAATTCATAGGGAAGGTTCCGCGTGAGCCTCAGCTTGGAATTTTGTGCTGGTCCTCACAGTTTGGAATTGGTAAGTGCTACAGTTTGTCCCCCAGAGAAACACAGGTAAAGGCTTGGTCTCTTGTCAATGGTATGCTGATGAGGTGGTAGAACCTTCTGGAAATGGGTCCTAATAGAAGGAAGTTAGGTTATCGGAAATGTGCCCTAGGGGAGATGTTGAGATGCTGAGCCCTCCTCTTATTCTCTCTTTCTTCTGCCATGATATGAGTAATTCCCTTCACTATGCAGTCCTTCTGGGATATGCCACCTCCAGTGGGGCCATCAGCAGTAAACTGAAATCTTCAAACCTGGGCTCCCAAGTAACCTTTCTTTTGATGACCCCAGCTATTTTTAAGCATGTTGTGACGGAAGCTAACACAACATGTGAGTGCCTGGCTCTCTCCTTGGATGGAGATGATGAGTGCCTGGCTCTCTCCTTGGATGACCAAAACAGAGGTCCTGCCTCTTCTCTGGACCCTTGGTGCCAAGTAGAGTACCTGTGGCAGCATTGGCCCGCACAGATCTGCTTTCAGCCTGCTTGACCTAAAAGGCCGACTTTCTGACCACACCTTGCTTCCAAGCAACTGCTTTACATCCAAAACCAAGAGGTAGGATGAGCAGCCTTTCTTGAGATTATAAAACAGATAACCAAGGAGCTCACTGACATCAGAGGAGACCAAAGAAATCATGAGGTATAGCATCAGCAGAGACTCAGATGGAGGTTGTTGGGGCTGAAGCACCTGGTGGCCTGACTCCTGAGCAGAGTGGATGAGGGTGGCAACAGAAGACAGCACACAGCCAAGGAGAGGGGTCCTTAGACACCCAGGATGGAGCAGAGCACAGCTTTCCTTCTTTGCACATAAAACAGACAATCAAGCTTAGCAATGTGCTATTTATTGCACGAAGGTAATGGCCACCGCAGAGCAAGAGAGATCAAGGCTGGAAGCTAAACACATTCCAAACACTAGAAGCCGCCATACAAGAAAAAGGAAAAAAGGAAGAGGACCTGCCTCTGTGAAAGAGGCTTGGAGTACATCTAAGGTCATCCAACCGGACTCCAGGGGTGTCTAATCGAAGGGACATCCCAGTGGAGCACCAAGGATTCTGCCCCTTCCTTGTATATGAGGCCACTGCAAAGGTGATACTGCATGGCAGCCAGGGTACAGGAGTGTGTTGACAGACCTAAAGCATCAGTGTGAACAGAGGCTGCCATAGAGTCCCCTGACACAGCAGAGACCTGGCCTGTTCCATCCATCCGAGGCTGCCAAAGAGTCCCCTGACACAGCAGAGACCTGGCCTGTTCCATCCAGCCCCGTCAGGTATGCAAACAACCAAGTCAAAAACTTCCCCAGAGCATTTGATCTATACCCCCAAGCAAAACTAAAAGAAAAAAATAGTGATGTTAAAGGCAACTGGCTGAGGTATTGTGCAGAGCCATTAGTGGGATCCTTGGGGGGAAAATGGTATTGTTTTCTGAAAGGCCCACACACCGTGGGGAGCGTCCTGTGAGCTGACAGGCTGCCTGAAGCTTCCCACTTCCTGCTCAACCTCCTGTCTCCGGGATGTACATGGCGTGAGATGAGCGACTTCCTGCAGCCCTGGCTCCCAGGCTGGGCCGCCCCACACTGGAGGAGGCTAGCTGAGTAGGGAGGAGGAAATCTCCTTTCCTCTTTTCAGTCACTGTGGGAAGTAGTTCATTGTTGTTGATGCCACAGCCCAGTTCCTTAAATCACCCCTCTAATTACCTTAGAATTGAGGATCAGGAGGGATGTTGAAAGGAAGGTTTTCTCAATGGCTAGGACCTGTCATGGGCTCAACATGGTCACAAGGTAGCTACCATCAGCCACAAAATCCAGACACCCAGCCACCATTGTGCTCCCCAGCCACCATTGCGCTCCCCCAGCCACATGCTAATGACACCCCCTCACACACAAAGCTTTATTCCAAAAGCCATCAGGAAAAAAGAAATGAAGTCTGAGGAACCATCTCTCTGTAGCTCTGATAGGACCATTCAGCATGTCCATGTTCGGGAGGGGCTAGGGAAGGAAAGCATTTGGGAACCATTGTTCACACAGAAAAAAACACTCACACTGTAAACAGTATAAATGACCTGGGTGATGCAGTTGCCCAAGATCCTCTGAAAACTTTTACTCATTACTCTTGTTATTGTTGTTATCGGAGACATTCCCTCCTACACATCCTTCCTTGCTCCTGGCAGGAGATGAATCTTGATCAAAAGCAAGGAATATTCAATCTCCCCTTCCAATTACTAAGGACCAGAGGGAGCACTGGCTGCCAGGGCTGCTTTCCACCATTAGTAATGGATGGGAACCCTGACAGGGTTAGCTAAGCCGAATAACTTCCTCCAACCAGCGACTCTTCAAAAGAGCCGCAGAGAGCAACTGAGGAGCGTTTTCCAGAGTGAAGACACTAGGGCTTGGTTTCTGTTAAACCCACAGGACAGAGAGTACCGTATCTCTTCAGATGTCCTAAAGTTCTCGGGTAACAGCTTACGCTACCCAGGCCATGGCATGTGTGGGTATTCAAAAGCAGAGTCCACGCTTCTTCCCAATAATTCAGAACATGGTTAGTTTGCCAACAGTAACCCTCTGAGAAGCCCATCCCTAAAAGCTGGTCCAAGTACCACATGCTCCCTGAACCCACCTCAGAGTCCCCAATAAAACCATCATTTCTTTGTGATCAGGCACGCCTCACCTGCTTGCACATGCGTTGTCCATCAAGTCTAATGCAATGAAATGCCCAGTCTGACTCTTAGCTCCAAAGCCTTAAGTGGTTTTCTTAGCCTATCTGAGGCTCAGTGTTTTCTGTTTTGTAAAAGAGATTTAATGATGTTCCCTACTTCCTTTGGGTTTTTGTTTTTGGGGTTTTTTTTTTTAAACAAATATTTATGTGTCATCCCGTTTTAAGTGCAAAAGGCAAGGCATGGCTGGGGCTGGGGCTCACTCGGTAGACTGCCTGCCATTGTGCAGGAGCCCCGGGATTGACCCCAGTTTAGTAAAAGGCTGGGCATGGTGGAGTACACCCATGGAAGGGGGGGGGCTAAAACCTGTGTGACAACATAGGGAGTTTGAGGCCAGTCTGAGCACATGAGACCCTGTCTCAAAAACCTAAAAATTAAGAAATTAAGGGAAGCATGGAGGGAGGGAGGAAGGGAGGGAGGGAGGGAGGGAGGGAGGGAGGGAGGGAGGGAGGGAGGGAGGGAGGGAGAGCAGGCAATGAATATGAAGCTTTTGGGGGAGTGGAGACAGGGTTTCTCTGTAGCTTTGGAGACTGGCTTGGAACTCGCTCAGTAGGCCAGGCTGGTCTCAAACTCAGAGATCTGCGTGTGTCTGCCTCCTGAGTACTGGGACTGAAGGCATGAGCCACCACCACCTGGCTGAAGCTTACATTTTAGAGGCATTCATCTAAGAGAAAATATTACATATAGAAAGTTCAGCCTAGCTCATCGTAAGCATTGAACAAGTGTTTACTTAATAGATTATCAAAGCAGTACCTAACTGGTTAAATGATGAACATGAGTACAATGGGGGGGTTTCAAGGTGGACACACCGCCTTTAAGCCGTGCTTGCTCTGGGAAGATTCAGCCGCTCATTGTGCAACCTGCCATGCAGACTTTCAGAAGGGTGCACTGTAATTCACTTCCCAAAGACTGGAAATTATTAAGACTACACTCTTAGATTTAAATCTTAAAATCACATCCAAAGATAGGAGAAGAATCATCGGAGCTCCCAGCTGATTCTTCTGGTTGATAGAAATGAACACTTTCATACCCAAAGCCCCGTGTCCTGGAGAAATGACACATGAGATTTCTGTTGTGGGATTTTTCTGTATCAAGTGTTGGAGAAGACAGTAGAAAATCCTTCCGTATCTCATTTGCATGAAGGAAAAGCTCTAAGCATTTTGATGTTCACAAAGACCCTTCTACTTCCATCGGAACCCGCTCTCTATTATCAGGACCCCCCCCATCATGACCAATTCTTCCCCCAAGAATCAGTGAGGGTGGGCAGGGCTGCCTTCTTTCCCTTGACCCACCTCCTCTTCTGATGCCAACTCCTGTTTGGAGGAGAGTCCCGGGGAATTGTTTGTGTAGGGAGTGGCCCTGCCATCCCTTTCAGTCCCTGCAGCCACCCCCTCACCTCTGATTGTCACCACCTGATTCCCAGCAGCTGGCTGTGTTGCTGCAACAAGTGGGAACTCTTTCTTAATGCCGTACAGAGGTGTCTGTAGGCAGCCAATGATGGGGCACCGCTGGCCACAGCTGGTTAGATGTGGTTTTCCAGACTTGTTTGCGCCCCTGTGTGACTAATACTTACCTACTGGTTGGCTGGAATGAGACCTCTCTCCTACTCTCATCTGGCACTCGGAACACAATCAACCGGCTTGGCAGACACTGCCAACCTCATTCACAGGCAAGGTGCAGAGTGTGACTGGAAATGTATAGGAGGCCCCTAAGAATAAAGAGTGGCTGAACCCGGGTCTCTGAAGCACTGGGGTGTGTTCTGTGCACACGACGGGGGGGGGGGGGGGGATAGACAGGAAGACTTTTAGCGTTCTCAACTTGTTGAACAAGTCTTTATTTGTAAGGTAATGCACTGTTTGTGTAAAGTTTAAATTAGACCAGAATTGAGTTAATCGGGAATGATACGCAACACATGGCAGGCTTTGAAATGGAGCTAACTCATAAATAAATGGCAAGCGAGTGGGTGAGTGGCGAGTGAGTGAGTGAGTGGATAAGAGTTGGGCTGATAAGGCCAGGGAACGGGAAAGTGTCTGCATTCTAGGAATTTGCTGCATCTGCCCCCTCCCTATCTGTCACTCACCAAGGGGCACATTGTATAGCTCCCAGCACGTCTGCATTAGGGAACATGACACTCTATAGCTGTCCTAAAAGGTGAGACAACTCTATACGTGTGGCTATGAAAAAAGCCTAGCAGCCAGGTGGACTCGGGCAGAGAAGTGGGAAGAGCATACGTAAGGCCCTAACTTAACCCCCAGCGCCACAATAGATCTAGGATCCACTCTGTGAAGAAAATGCAAACAGGGGCAGAAGAGAATGGAGAGCATGCCACTGCTTGGGGGTTTTGTTTGTTTTGTTCGAGTTTTTTTTTTTTTAGATAGAGTGGTATATATCCCGTGTACAATGAGGTTCGCCGCGGTCTTCATTCACACTTCTGCCACGCCCGCCCCAGGTTTGGTCTCTCCCCTCCCACTTCCCACTGCTTCCCTTTGTCTGCCCAAGGAGCCCCCCCCCCCCCCCCCGTCTTCGTGGTTTCCACGTCCACCCAGATCCTACACACGAAAGAATCTCGTCTCTCTGAGTCTGGCGGTGTTTCGCTGGGTTTCCTGTAAATGACATCATTTGACTTAATGCTTCTTTTATAGCTGAGCACGACTCCATTGAGTACATACAGCACGTCTTCTCCGCCCGTTCATCTGGACATCTTGCCTGTTGTGAAGAATGCAGCTATAAACATGGACACAGCCCTCTGCTGCATGCTGACTTTGACTCCTTCAAGTCCATCCCCGGGAGTAAACAGCAGTGTCTTATGTTTGTTGTTTTGTGATGAATATCCATAGTGATTCCCATGGTGTCAGAACAGATTACATTTCCACCAGGAAGCAGTGTGCAAGGGTCTCTGTACCACACACGTTCTCTCTGCATTTGTAATTTTTCTTTTATTTTACATTTTATTTATTTATCTAGAAAGGAAGTGCATGCGTGTGGAGGTCATAGTGTAAAGCGAGAAACTTGGCTCTCTCCTTCCATCGTGTGACCCTAGGGACCAAACTTCTGTTGCCAGGCTTGGCGGGGGGATTATCGAGCGCCTTTACCCACTGAGCCTCTGGCTAGGGTGAAATAGAACTGCAGTTTTGAGTCATCTTCTGCTGATGTTGAAAATATTGAACACTTTTTGCCTCTCTCTGTTTACTAAGACATTATTTCTGAAGACAATTCCTTAAATAACATGTTAGCGTATTACCTACCTCTGGGGGACCCAGCATAAATAAGAGCTGTGGTTGAAAGGACAGATTCGGCCAGGGAGACTTCCCATAGACCACACACCTTTTAATATGGAGGCACTGCATGTACATTAATAGAAAATAAAATGTAAAAGTAAAGTGAGTATCTATCTTTAGGAATAAATATATTAATGGGGTTTTAAAACTAAAAAGTCGCTCATGTATAGCATGATATTTCAAATACTCAAAAATAATTTTAAAATGAAATAAAGGTATCCCGTATGTGTATATGTATAATTTATGCCCTTGCACATGTCTGTATTATGATATTTCTAAAAAGTTGTGAGACAGACTGGCAAGACAGCTAAGATGCTTGCTGCCAACCTGACAGCCTAAGTTCCATCCCAGAACCCACAAGGTGAACGGAGAGGACCTGTTCCTGGAAGTTGTCCTCTGATCGCCACACACCTGTGAGAGGCACATAGAATCCCGTGCCCCTCCCAACACACAAAGTTGTGTGACAGGAATGCAATGAGGCTTTTATTGTTTATTCTGTGTATCTCTGTATATCTCAAACACATGGAACATGTAATTGTTCAGGAATTGGTAATATACAAATGGGCTGGGTACATAACTGGGTTATGTATTTACTTAAATAAGTAATTAAATAAATAATAATGAAAAATAATAAGCTAGTTCTGGATGGATTCATCATAAATTTTCATTAATATACTACATTAGGATAAAAAGAAGGGCACAGAATAAGATATATATTATATATGCAACTAAGTGGGTCACTTGCATGCAAATGAACAGACAGTCCCTAGAAGAGTACATACATGTGCAATCAGCATTACTGTCCCTCAAGAGATAGTAGGTGGCTTAGCTATAGGTCACACTGGTGGATTTTCTTAATAGGGTATTATGCTTTGCATATTTTAGGTTTTTCCACCATATTATAGTGACCACGTGTATATGTTACCTAGTCAAACTCTTAAATTATATTACTAACTTTTAAGATTTTTAAAAATTGGGTGAATGGGGGAAGGGCACTAAGTGCATCGTCAGAACCCCAGAGATGGAGTTACAGGCAGTTCTGAGTGTGCATGCAAATGCCAGCAACTGAACCTGGGTCCTCCAAAGAGCGGCCAGCACTTCTAACCACGGAGCCACCTCTCCAGCCTTATTTTAATGTTTTTAAAACACAAAGCTTCCTTTTTAGATAGGCTAGATTATGCCAATAAATGATAGTTGAGACTGCATCTTTAGAATATTGAGATAAATATGATTAACAATAAAAATCTGTGGGACTAAAATCTCAAAATAAATTAGATCACAAGGGATCTATCCTTTTCACTGTTGTGCTCACAATTCTCAGTGTAGAGCAGTATGTTTTCTGTGCCCCGCTCGGGGGCACCCACAAAGGCATCCTCTCAAGAGACCATAACACAGCAGTGGCCACACCCTTCCAATGTGGCACCCAGAGCCCCCCATCCCGGGTCAGTGTTGGGGAGGACTAGAACCCAAGGACAGCACTGGAGAGAACTCTGAGACGTGAATAACCTGACCTGCAGTGGGCCCCTGGCTGCTTCACCCATCTGAGGCGTGTTTGGTGATTCTGACCTCCTCTGCCCACTCAGGACCTAAACGACTACTCTTGCAAAAAGGCCTCCCTGATTGTCCTCAGCAGGAAAAACCTCAAAATGATCATAAAACTACAAGCTGCTGCGGACAGAATTATCTGCTTTCCTAAACTCATTCTTTTAAAGTTTTTTTATTAAATCTATTTGTGTATATGAGTGTGTGTATGTGTGTGTATGTGTATACAAGTGTGTGTGTATATGTATATAAGAGTGTGTGTCCGTGTGTGTGTGTGTGTGTGTGTGTGTGTGTGTACATGCACATGCACGTGCACCCACACCAGTGGAGCTCAGAGAACAACTGGAAAACCTGTAGGAATTGGTTCTCTTTCCACCATGTACGGTCCAGGGACTGAACTTAGGTCATCAAGCAGCAAGTGACTGAGAGCACTGAGCTCCTGAGACTAAGACCCTACTTTTCTCTCCTGCATCCTCTGCTGGATGGGGTGGGATGTTAAGACCCTACCTTACTCGACCCCTGCATCCTCTGCTGGATGGGGTGGGATGCTAAGACCCTAATTTTCTCTCCTGCATCCTCTGCTGGATGGGGTGGGATGTTAAGACCCTACCTTACTCGACCCCTGCATCCTCTGCTGGATGGGGTGGGATGTTAAGACCCTACCTTACTCGACCCCTGCATCCTCTGCTGGATGGGGTGGGATGCTAAGACCCTACCTTACTCGACCCCTGCATCCTCTGCTGGATGGGGTGGGATGCTAAGACCCTACCTTACTCGACCCCTGCATCCTCTGCTGGATGGGGTGGGATGGGGGGGGTGCCATGAACGGTTTTTGCTTTAAAGCCATAGATTTCTATCATCTCACCCACACAACCTAAAAAGTTGGGAACCCTGTCTAAAGACTCCCTCCGTGCTTGTCCTGATTTCAATTTTATGACTGTAATGTCTACTATTCTCTCACATTATATATGTGCTTTTGCCACCTCCTTTCCCTCTGTCCTCTCAAACAGGCCAGGTGAGACTTTTTATGGAAATGGTCTGCGCACACTTGTAAAACGTGAAGGAGAAAGGGGCACACACCAAGTTTTTCTGGTTGTCAGGAAATAGTCTGCCTTTTAAAACCAAACTCCAACTAGTATGAGCCTTACAAGAAATGGTTGCAGAAAAACAGCTTTGTTCTTCCTAAGTTAGATTTAAGTCTGCCCCCTTGGTTTGTGTTGCTCCCTAAAGAACACACAGAGCGGTCTGCTAAGTGGTTATTAACATATTTTAATACTAATGTATTTGAGGCTTGAGTACAGCTCTATGGTAGAGCATTTGCTTAGCATGTATGAAGCACAATCCCCAGCATCACAAAAAAGAATATATCTAAATGTGTTTTTATAACCAAATGTATTAATAAAATTACATTACCTGCAACTAGGGATAATTTGTCTGCTTTCTTTTAGATTTCTACCCTGTTTCCACCTGTCTTTTCTTCCTGATCCAGCAAGACTTTTAAGCGTTATACTGAAGAGAGTCAAGTGCCTTGTCTCATTTCAGAGTTAGCGGTTATGTCCTGTTTCTCCCAATGGCGTGATGTTGGCTACAAGCTTGCTGTATAAAGCTTAAATTGCATTGCTGTGTGTTCAATAGATTGCTGATTTCCTCAGGACTTTCTCGAGAAGGAACGGGTCTATATTTAAAAGGCCCTGCAGCCTCCACTAGAAGCCTCTGATGTGACAGACACTTTCAGTAAAAGTTACAGGATCAACACAAGCAAGCAAGCAGCTTTCACATACCAATAACAGCATTGCCGAGAAAGGAAGGAGGAAACATTCCACCCCCAGTAACTTCAAAAACTGATAACCAGGAATAAAGCTAAGCGAGGGCATGAAAGCTCCCTGCAATAAGCATGGCAAGACCAAGCAAACGAGACCAGAGGAGAAAGGGAGACCCTGGAAAGGCCTTCCATGCTCCTGGCTTAGCAAAATCGATGTGGTGCAAAATACAGCGCTTACCAAGGGAAACCTCTGAGTCTAAGGTAATCTCCATCAAAATCCCAGCCACATTCTTCTCAGAACTAGAAAAGGCAACCCTGCAATTAATATGGAAGCATGCAATAGCCTTGCCAAAGCAATTCCAAGCAGAAAGAACTTCTGGAGGTCCCATGATGCAGAGTCACAGTGACAAAGACAGTCAGGTACCAGAACAAAAATCAGAGGTGCAGAACTAAGCCCTCATGGCTGAGCTCCCCAGATTTCTGACAGGCGTGTGCACTGGAGGGGCTGGACCTCTGCCCACAGAAGAATGGAAACTGAGCCACATCTCTCATCCCGCCCAGAAACCAACTCAAAACTGATCAAATTTGAAAACTGAAACCGTTAGATAAAAACATAGAGAAAACATTTGAAGATGTAGGCACCAGCAAGAACTTCCTGAATAGGACTCCAGTAGCACAGGAGTCAAGTCCAGGAACTGACAAATGGCATTACATGAAATAAACAGAAGTTCTGCATGGCAAAGGAAACGAGAGGACAGGCTGCCTGCAGAACAGGCGAAATCTTTGTCGACTGTATTTGGCAAGAGGTTAAATATCTGGAATACATAAAGAACTGCAAAAAATAAATGAACACCAAAA
The DNA here is from genome assembly GCF_943737965.1 of Phodopus roborovskii. NCBI lineage: Eukaryota > Metazoa > Chordata > Mammalia > Rodentia > Cricetidae > Phodopus > Phodopus roborovskii. The sequence continues at coordinate 12,415,315 of NW_026126563.1, forward strand.
CAATAAAACCCTGACTAATGTCAGTAGAAGGCAAAAGGAATAATAAAAAAATAGAAAAGCAACCGATTAAAGCCAGGTATGGTGACTAGTGCCTGTGAACCTAGCACTCAGGAGTGAGGCAAGATGGTTGCCACAAGTTCAAAGCCGGCCCAGGCCAGCCTGTGATCCTTGTCTCAAACAAACAAAAAGAGAAGGAAGGGAAGAGAAGGGAAGGGAGAGGAGAATAAGGGGAGGAGGGGAGAGGGGAGGGAAGGGGTTGAATATGGGTGTGGTGCTATAGCCCTAGAATCCCAGCACACAGAAAGCAGAGGCAGGAGGATTACTGCAAATTCCAGCCTGGGTAGAAAGGCTCTACATTATAAATGTAGGAGATGGAGAGCCACACTTGTTCTTGAAGAGGACGGGGTTTGATTCCCAGCATGCACATGTGACTCATAATTGTCTACTGGCCTCAGTGTCCCTCTCAATAGTACACACCTAGAGACGCAAATGTCTCCTCGAACTCCCCTCACATCACCTTCTGATAGCACCATAGTCTGGAGACTGCCGTCACCGTGTGGGCCTTGGGAGGGGACATTCAAGACAAGCAAACATAGCAGGATGTTCACACAGAGCAAACAGGATATTGCTGCTATTCCTCATAAGATATTTGACATTTACGAAGTAGAAAATGGAAACTTTATAGCAGAGAAATCAAGGTGAAAGAGGTAGCTGCTGTAACCACAGCAGTGAGGGAGTGTGAAAAACGCAAACCTTAGTCATCGCAGGCCGGCCACTGCGCATGAGAAAATGCCAGGCAGACCCGGGGCCAAGGCTGCAGGAGGAAAACTAGTTCTCATTCCAGCTGAGGCCCTGAAGGACGCAGGAAGACCAAAGGACGGGCCCAGAGCAAAGGGGACCGCACAACCTTGACAGCGGAATGTGCGGGCGCATGCATGCGTGTATGCGTGGCTGGATTTTTATCCCGAGCAGGTCAAAAGCGGGCAGTGACCTTGTTGAGACAGTTGGCAACCTGCAAGTGGAGACTGAATGAAATGGTGACAAGGAGTAGAAGTGGCTTGGATGCTTATTTGGTGTGTCCTTGGGAGGCAGAGAAGTCAGGTGATGAGTCACAAGCCAACAACGTGTTCTCTCTCAGGGAGTTCAGAAAAGCAGGAGCCTGGAGAGATGGTTTAGCAGTTAAAAGCACTTACTGCTCCTGCAGAGAGCCCAGATTTGGTTCCCAGTGACCACCTGTAACTCCAGGATCTGAGCCCCTCTTCTGCCCTCCAAGGGCATGGGACACGTGGAACACATACATGCAATGCAGGTAAAACACTCCTGCACATAAAGTAAGCATTTTTTTTCCCAACTGACACTTTTTAAAGTTCACAAAAACATCATGTGTTGATTATTTGCATATGCATAACATGCAAAATTCGCTCTACATCTGGAGACAGGGCAAGAGAGTATTCGGGCAAATACAAAACATCAACTACTAGGAAATCTGAGTGAAAGATACATAGATCTTCCAACTCTTGTAAATTTTAAAGTGTGTGTGTGTGTTTGTTGCAGGGTGGGGTGGGGGGAGGTAAGAGATAGAACCCAGGACCTGTAATCTTCAGGAACCTGGAGGGTCACAAGTTCCTGAGGAGCCTAGGCTGCACAGCAACACCCTGAGTAAATAATTTTTCACTTGACCAGTACAGACTTCTGAACTTGGATTTCCAGTCCTAGTCAACCTCCTAGTCTTCACTATGCTGGGAAGTGTTAGTCTATATGCTTGATTATGAGTAATTTCTGCAGTTGAAAGCAGAAGACAGACATGAAGGCATGATGAATAAAGACAAATGTCACTCAACCAAAGTATATAAACAGTCACTCATGTCACCCTGGGTGAGGGGCAGGGCTGGAGTGGACAAGGGGATATTGTGGAAGATGTTCTGTGGAAGGGGGAAATGAGCAGCCATGGTTTTCCTTGTTGCTTGCTGTTACTGAAGTCAAAGGGAAGGGTGAATGTTCTGGAATGTCCTCTTGAAGTGTCATGTTTTTGAAATGCTAGCACCTCCCCAACGTGCCTAAAAGTTGAGCAGGTGCAACCCCCATCCTCCTTTCTGGGCCTCCCAGGGGCCTCACTCACCTCTCTCCAGGTTAGATCTTTTCACCAGGAATGGGAGCAGAGCCACATAAAGCAAAGCCTTTGGAGGTTTGAGCAAATGGCCTTGATGGCAGCTGGCCACTCTGCAAGAATATTTCTGTTGCAATGTGCTTGCAAGACTGGGCACCTGTGAGGGTCACACGCTCTCAGAATCCAAACCCTCAGGGGCCTTGGACAGATTTCTCACAGAGAGCAAACATGCTCAACACTCAGAATACTCTTTCCACAGACACACTGTCACAGATCTGAAACACTGCGCTAACTGGTCCTTCCATAATGAAGGGCAAGTCACATGAGCAGCTCTCCAGAGCAGACACCAACCGAACTGTACCTCAGATGTCAGTGGGTGATGCTGGGTATCTGATGCCAGGCATGTGTGTTGCTCAGGTGGGAGGTGAGCAGGCAAGGCGTGAAAACCCAAGCTCCCTCATTTCTTTTTGGAGTTCGTTTTCATGAGTAAAGTCCAGGTTTTAGAGATCAAACCTGGTTGTAAATGTGGTCTTTAAAACCTCCGAGCGGTGCTTTACTGCAGAGTTTATGATCTGTTTACACTGAAGGCAAGGGGCAGGCCAGGGGGTAATCCCAAAGCCCTCAGTAGACAACTCTAAAGAAGAAAGGGGAACTCTGGCACATGTATAAAAATACTTCCTTGTTCCACCTGTGATTTGTGGGTGCAGAATTCTTCCAAAGAGAGAGGTCATGCCCCAAGAAAATTAGCTTGACCAGCTCTTAGGCAGCCATTAGAATGAGTCCTTGAGACCACAAAAGAAACTTCTAGAAACCATGCATTTAGAGATTTGGAAAATGACTGTGAGTAAATCTGAGACAGGTGTCTCACTGATTCGAGGCGTTGCCAGCACTAACGCCTCTGGAAACTAAAAAGCCATTGGGAGCATGGCATGGGATAGTCTTCGAACAGAGCTAAGGTGCACCAGCGGCTGGTATAACACATTCTAATTCTAATTCTAAGAAGGAACCCAGTCATAGTTTTGTTTTGTTTTGTTTTGTTTTGTAGTTTTATAACTTTCTTTGGACACACCTCAGTTCTTGTGCACATCAACTGTAGCTTTTTCTACCCTGTGATGAGGATGTAAGTTGCAAAGTATGGAATCCTTTGGTAAATTCTCATCCTTATTACTTTTCTGGGTAAACCCAAGTAGGTGACAAGAGACATTCCTATCCTTTAGCACAGATGGTTTTGTTGAGCCTGATGTTGGTACTGGCATCTGGAGTCCCCATCTTTTTCCTGGTAAACTTCTGGATGTCTTTTGGTGCAGAGGGGACATGTGTGTTGAAGCCCACTGTATGGATATGCACCTCACTCGTGGCAGAACAACCCTTAGTTGTCTGTGCTGGATAGTTTTAGGTCAAACTGATACAGGCTGAAGTCCTCTGAAGAGAGGGAGCCTCAATTGAGAAAATGCCTCTATAAGATCCGGCTGTTTGCAAGCCTGTAAGGCATTTTCTCATTAGTGATTGATCGGGAGGGCCAAGCCTATTGTGGATCCAGCTGTCTATAAGAAAGTAAGCTGAGCAAGCCATGGAGAGCAAGCCAACAAGCATCAGCTTCTGCCTCCAGGTTCCTGCCCGGTTTGAGCTCCTGTCCTGGCTTCCTTGAGTGGTGGGCTACACATCAGCTTGCTTTTTTGGTCATGGTGTTTTGTCACAGCACTAGAAATCCTAAGACACTCTCTTACCACCTCCTTGGCAGCCATCTTATCAGGCCCTCTACTTAACCCTAGCTGGCCTGGAACTCACAGAGATCACCCTGCTCTGCCTCCTAAGTGCTTGGGCTAAAGGCATGAGTCACCATGCCCAGCTGGAGGTGGGCTTTTGAAAATCAGACATTGTGACAAGTAGGCCTTGAACATTCAAAAGGAATTATTTTTAAATGTAAATCACAGGAACTTTAAGTTCCTCCCTCAAGGTTACAGAAGTGGTTGTTGACTTAGTGACAGAAGTTATGATATGAATATTATGAAGGAGAGAGATAGAAAGACTTGGTCCTGGAGCCCCTCCATCCCTCTACTCCCTCCTGCCTAATGGCATTTGAACTTTTAAAAAGCAAGTATCAGGGTGAGCTTGAGTAGCTGACCACGGACGCCTGTGTGTGTTAACGAGCCATGAAGTCAGCCCTGCAGGGGAGAAATGATTCCTGCTAATGGCGTTGGTGGCTGTGGTGGACTCTTCTGAAGTGGACTGAACTGAAGCTGTGCATTAGTGGTGCAGCACACCTTCAGTGTGCCTGCAGTGCAGTCAGTGATCCTGCATTAGTGGTGCAGAACACCTTGTGCCTGGGCCTCTTCCTCGAGTACCAAGGAATCCCAGCACTTGGGAGGGAGTAGGAGAGTTGAAGATTTACCTCACCTACACAGTAAGTTCAAAGCCAACCTGGACTGTATGAGACCTATCTCAAGAGAGAAAAAGGAAACAAGAGAGGAAGGAGAGAGGGGAAGGGAGGAGGAAAAGAGAGAAACAGAAAAATGGTCACACACACACACACACACACACACACACACACACACACACACCGCCCTGCCCCACCACCTGGAACTGAGAACTGACCCCAGGGCCTTGTGCTTGCTAGGCAAGTGCTCTACCACTGAGCTAAATCCCTGAACCCAAGTAAGCATTTTTTTTTTTTTTTTTCAGAAAGGGTTCTCTGTATAGCTTTGGAGCCTGCCCTGGAGCTCACCTTATAGACAAGGCTGGCCTTAACCTCATAGAGATCCACCTGCCTCTGCCTCCCAAGTGCTGGGATTAAAGGTGTGTGCCACCACCACCATCCCAAGACAAATGCTCTTTAACGTTATTAAAAAGCAAAGGAAAATTTCCATCTAATTAATCTTCAGCTAAGGAAACCACCCTTAGGGTAGGCATGAGGGAGACACACTCAGGCAGTAGAGATAGGAGGATTGCAAGTTAGTGCTATCCTCTCTACATAACAAGTTCAAGACCAGCCTATTGTACATAGCAAGTTCAAGTCTGATCTGGTCTACATAGTAAGTTCCATCCCAACATGGGCTGCATAGTGAGAACTGGTCAAAACACAGCTTAAAAAAAGTAGTGATGGGGAGGAAGAGAGGGGAAATGGGGGAAGAGGGGAAAGGAGGGTGTGAACCAGGCAGCCTCCAGCTCTCTACAGTCTAAAGTTATTCAGACCTTTGACCTCCAGTTCTTAGGCATGAGATAAGCCACGGGTTTCCCAAATGTTTTCCAGAACTGAATTCCCTACCCAGCTGTCAGGCCATAAGTAAAGGAACTCAAAACTAAGACACAATCAACCTCTGAACAGCTTCAGAAGCCGTACATTAAGTAACCTGAGTTCAAGCAGGCAGGGCCTATTGCAAGTTAACACCGGGCAAGAGTTAACTGGAGTTTTGTTGAAAGGGTTTTTCAATCCTTCTGCAACTCAGACCTACCCTCCTGCTGCCTGGGCAGCCATTCTCACAGGGGACACTTCCAGTGCACCATTTAAAAGACAAGATTAGAAATCCTTAATCATTGATGAAGGAAATGTGGCTTTCTACCAGGTCTCTTAAACGTTCAAGGAAGAATGTGTCAATATTTAGTCTAAAGGAAAAATACAAGCAAACACACAACCTATTCATTATAGACACGGTCCTAATTCAGAAAAGACCTAGAATGTATGGCAGCCCCAGTGCCAAGCCAGAGGAAATCAAGCAAGAAAACATTTCAGTCTACAACTGTATTCTCCCAAGGGCACCTTTGAATAATCTACTATAGTTGGTGGGGGGGGGGAGCTGGTGGAATTGCTTCGTGTGCAAAGGTTGAGTTTGTTCCCTGGGTCCCACACTGTAAAGACAGAACTGATCTCTGAAAGTTGTACCCTGAATTCCATTTTCACCCACCACAATGCACACATGTGCATTGACACAATAAATACATACATAAATAAATGTAATTTTGAAAATACTGTTTTAAGTTATATAAAGTAAGCTGGGTCCGGCCATATAAAGTATAATAGGAACTTTCAGGCCTAAATCGTATCTAATAATTTGAAAACATAAAGGGGACAGCGTGAGCGGAAGGCTACTAATATCATGCTATATACATGTATATCATGTATATCACTAGGGTATCACATGTGCTGGCCTTTGGTCCACAGCATACTTACTCGATGCACAGTTTGCTTAATCGAAATTCCAAAGGTACTTAGAGAATATGACAGATATAAAAGTCAATAAGGATCAGGATGCTTGTCTCCACTGGCTGTTTCTGAAAAGACACATCATTCATTCATTCACTCACTAACTCACACCTATCAGATGACCTGTCCAGCTGTACAAGGTATCTGTGAGTAACAGAGATTGCAGGGGTCTTCCAATGCTTCAAAAGGCTGAGACGTGAGCACCGTTTAAGCTAAAGAATTCAAGACCAGCCTGGCAACACAGGGAGAAGCTGTTGAAAAAGCCAAACAGAAAGCTATTCGTCTTTCTTTCCGCCAATCAAATTACTCAGGGTGGATTGAAGGTTTTGCCAGCAACCCCAGCGCTTAGAGGTAGAGGCAAAGGGGCAGGAGTTTAAGGCCACTCTGGACACTCCTGAGTCTGAGGCATAAGATCCTGTCTCAAAACAACAACAACCTTGTTAGAGGTTTCTCTCCCACCTTCTGATGAGCTTCCCTTCCCAGTCTCAGCGGGTATCCGCACCCTCTTATGAATCTTCAGCTTCAATTCTTCTTGCCTCCTTGTATAAGGTTAGTCAGCTTCCATTATCTTGTGTTCCCAAACGAGCACATTTCTGGTGACGTCACTTGGAAGATGTTTCCCACCTAACAATATCCAGCAAAGGTCAGAAAGTAGCTATGGTTAAGAACCAATCCCCTTCGCACCCTAACATTGCCTTTGGAGCCCACAGGAAACACACTAATTCATCCTCTCGCCCTTTGTCAGCCTGCCCACCTCCCCTTCTTCACGAAGGTCCCATGCTTCAGTGGGAGCCGAGGTCTATCAGGGCCAGGGGTGCTGTCTGTCCCATCGGAGGCAATCTGTACTTTCATTGCCAAGGCATGTCAGGAATGACATGTGGCTAATTAGGGCACTGAAAACTAAGAAAAACTACATGACGCTTGTTCTTTTCAACTGTGCATGAAGAGTCTTAGCCTCATCCAACCATGACTATCACCCTCCAACCTAAGTAAAGCAGCAGAGAGAATTGACTACAAATGTCTGGGCCTTAGAGCATGTGTTTAAGATTCTTTTCCTAAAATCGGATCTACCTCTGGGATCTAGTTATTGGCCAAATTCACTGGTTCCAGTTGGGAATCACTCTACAGTCTTCATTTGGCTCCAGATATCTAGTAACAATTATTAGTTAATGAAAGTAACCACTTTATGCATTCTGAGATTTTTAGCTATTTGGGAGTCATGGTGGTGAATTTCAACTCTGAGCCTGGAGGCCTGAACATTCTTTTACATCTGGTCCTCCATATTCCTAAGAGTTGACTTTCTCGAAGGCAGGGTCTGGCCAAGCTTTAGAATCTTGGGGGGTTGGAGAGAACTGCGCTGAGTTTGTAGATATATAGTTCCCATGGAATGTATATACTGATACTAAAGGAATAATTCAGCAGATGACAATGGAACTCAGGGGTAGAGCACTCTTAGAATGTGCAAAGCAAGACATGTGTGGGGGACTAGCCTTTAAAGGTAATTCAGATGAGTATTCTCCAGTATTCAAGAGGAAAACTAGCTTGGTCAAGCTTAGACAGATGGCTTAGTGATTAAGAGCAGTTGCTGTTCTTGCTCAAGACCTGAGTTTGTCTGCCCTCACCTTCATGGCCGCTTATAACCATGTGCAACTCCAGTTCCAGGATTTCATGCTTTCTTCTGGCCTCCTTGGGCACTAGACATGGAATGGACATAGCACACATATATACATGCAGGGAAGCACTCATAAAAATAAATGAGGGAGATTAGTCAAAAATCTGGCCAGTAAGTGGCAGCCCCTGTCCATGGTGAGATACCAGAATGGTTCAGGGGCATGCAACTAACCAAAAAGTTAGAAGCAACAAAAGCATAGGGCAAATCCCCAGTGTCCGTGTAGACCAGGACTGATGGCTTAGAGTTTCAGTGAAGGCCTTTACTCCCATGGAAAGCCTATTCAGAAGCCACACCCCTGCTCTTGAGGCCTCAGAAAATCTGGCATTTGTGATGCAGGCAAAGCAGGATAAACTTTTAGGCTCTCATAACACATTACATACAACTCCTGTCATGTGACTATGGAAGGCATCTCAGTAACTTAGAAAAGATTTCCTACAATGTCTACTCTAAGCCCCAAGTCCTCTCTTGAGCCGCATGCTGTACCAGAACTCCTGACCCCTCATCTAGAATATATTGTGTGTCGGTATTCCCAGGGCTCCAACAGTCCATCGCTCCCAGGTAGCAGTTCCCAATTCCTTGGGAAATGGAACTTGAGAGAATTCCCATCACTCAGCAATGCACAAACTGCATTCACTGTGGTCCTAATACTTCCTTCAACAAAGGTGTTTGTTAATGTCTACACTGTGTTTATCTCTGCTTTTGCCGTACCCTTGAGCAGACTTCTTGAGATCATGGATCAACTCATTGAAATTGAGCAAGTGGCTCCTGCCCGTAATTCCAGCATTCAGAGCACAGAGCAGGATCTCCATGAGCTGAAGTCCATCCTGGGCTCCATAGTGAGTTCCAGGACACACAACAACAAGAAGAGAAATGGAACATCAATGTCAGTTTTCCCTAATGTTGGTATGCTGCTTTAAGGGCAGTGTAGGGTCCTGGAGATTCACTGTCTCTGACCTCCTGCTCTCCCTTCCCCTTCCCTATTTCACAGCACATCCCAGGTTGCTCCCACCACCTTAAATCTCTGATATCTACTACACTTTCAAATAAACCACTTGGTGACTGCCACGCCTTCCTCTCTTTACGTATCCAGCTGACACAGAGGCAGGGTACCGGATCATGAAAAGGGTTGACTCTTGTGCTGGCAGTTCCGACACACACATCTTCTTAAATTCTTTTTAACACTCATTCATTTAGTGTGTGTGTCTGACATGTGACGTCAGAGGACAGCTCTAGAGAGTTCTTCGGTTTGCGTGATGGGGTTGCCAGGCTTGTCAGCAAGCACCTTTCCCCATTGGGCCATCTCATCAGCCCCTCTTATACCATTTAAATAGTAAAGCCCTCTTAGAAAAGAGCACAAAGGGCCTCACCTAAGGGAGAATGTTCTAGAGGCAGTGGCAGTTCTTTACTGTTTACAGAGCTCTTTCATATGTATTGTCTAATTTTGATGATACTGCTGATATGTTCTGTACACATCCATGGAAACTAAACACAGGAGCTGGGGTGAGCACTTGAATGAGAACCTGGGCTTGGATATGACCTCGGATACTCAGCACACACGTATAAACAAGAAAACAAACAAACAAACATAGCAGTGTACATCCATACCCCATGCTGGTGGAGCAGAGGCAGGTGAATTCCTAGAGCTCATTGGCCATCCAGTGTCCCCTACTGGTGGGCGCCAGGTCCAGTGTAAAAATTCATGTGAAAGTGGCCGAGGAAGACACCTGGCTTCCAACTGTCCCATGCTCTCCCATGTGCGTGCATGGATGCGTATGTGCTTGTGTGCATGTACACACACACACACACACACACCCCACAACATATACACAAAGACTTTTACATTGCTTATATCTCTAAGGCAATTTTTAACAATGTACGGAAAGTTTTCAGGTCTTCTAGACAGGCAGAAGGGACTTGAAGTCATCTTCATCGCAAACTCCACACAGTAAGGTCCCCACAAAAAGACACTTCCCTGGCAGGCTGGGGAGTGGGGGCGGGAGGCAGTTGCTTTTTCCTGCCACCAACAGCAAGACAAGAGGTAGTTCTTCAGGAAACAGGGCTCCCTGCAGAGGAGACCTCTGTGACTCTTTGACCCCCAGGGAACTCATAAAAGGACACGTCCTTCCTAGTCCCCTCCCCCACAACTGCATTATGCCATTTAAACGGGATGAAAGAAGTGGCTCCAGGAAGGAGTTGGGGACCCAGGGAAGAGTGATTGCTTTCCCCAGGCATTGCTGACATCTTAAACCCAGCCCAAGAGATGAGGTTCCAGCCAGGCCCTGGACAAAGTCACACAAATATAAACATCACAGGGGTGTGCCTGCCAACCCTCCAGGTGGTAGTCGATTCCTGCCTTCTCCCCAAACAGAGCCGCTGGGTGCCAGTTGGGAGTGGGAGGCAGAGAGTGGAAAGGCAGGTCAATCAGATACTTAGCCCTTGCCTGGGATGAAACACAGCCCAGGTGTGAGGCCAGAGGCCAGGTGGCTCCACATGAAAGAAAGGTGTCAGTCTTTGTTTGTCTAGAAAATTCAGGAGTGGGGGCTGACATTCTCAGAGGACCTGATCCCTTATTCTTTAGTGTGTACATATATATGTGAGTGTATCCATGTCCCTATGTGTGGATGCATGTGCATATATGTGCAGGTGTGTGGATTAGCATCGGGTGTTTCCTGCAATCATTCTCTGATATTATTTTAGACAAGGCCTTGAATGCTCTGAACCTGGAACTCGCTGAGCCTTATCCCTTGAGCAGTAGGACTGAACTCAGGTCCCTTTGTCTGTGCAGCAAACACCTTACCCTAGCCTCCCTCTTCATTCTTTTTATGAAAACCACCCCTGACCCCTTCAGTCTTTGGAACGAGGTAGGCTCCCAGACACTTTGAGTGTGTAACAGATTCTAGCTACTTATCAAAATCTTAATCTTCTCATAACAGCTCATGAGCTATAAAGGCTAAGTGGGTGAGGTTTTATGAGAAGCGTCCTAAAGAAAATGGGAGAGTATCGCACACTGAACATTGTAGTGTTTCTAAATCTTTGTTCCATGATCGGAGTATATGGGGAGACATAACAGATGGTTTCCCCTCATAAAAATCCCCCGTGCCAGGCTGGGGTGTAGCTCAGTCAGTAGAGTTCTTGCCTGGCACAGCCCTACACTCAATCTCCAGTGTGCATAGACCTAGTGGAGGGCTCACCTCTGGATCCCCAGCACTTGGGAGATAGAGGCAGGCAGATCTGGAAACAGAACCACTCTGAGATCAGACTGGGCTGAATGAGACCCTGACTTTAAAAAACAAATTCCCAGTGCCTCGTAAGTATGATCAACAGATAGATGGATGGGTGAGTGGGTGAGTGGGTGGGTGGGTGGGTGGGTGGATGGAGTCTCGGACCTCTATGTGGTTGGGTCTGGGTTCACCTGAAATCTCTAGATTTATTTTGTGAGCTCTATGTGAGTAAATGAAATGGCTTCCTTAAACGGTGTATTTAATAGTCATCCAGTCTGAAACCTTTGGGATATATTTTAAAACGTGTGTCATTTGACACCTGCCAGCTAAACAGAAGTTACATTTCTAACCATTTAAACATACATAAGATAGTTCCTAGAGTACAAATAATTGTAAATACAGGAGGAACGAAGTTAATCTAATTAAAAAGAGTAATTTTGGTATTTTAAACACATATTCCTTATCCATTATGCTGAACTTGGCTTGATTTCTTAATCTTGGGTATAGACTCCTAGCATATGTCCATCCAGACAATGATGGCTAATCGTTTCGATATGGCCAGGTTTGTTTGTTGTTACTTGATGGCCTATACCACCGATTTTTCTCTCCCTAAGACTGCTACCCTCCCCCCACGACTCAGCCTCTCCTACATCTTATCCTCTAGCTATGAGGGATCTTATAATGTCTAATGATCAACAATATGTGGTCTTCTCACGCGTGTAATGTGATGTTGGCCAATGGGGGACTGGGAATGAATGAGATTCCTGGGAAGAAGCTGTGTCTGTGAAGACCGACCGACTGACTAAAATGATGGTGATGTGGAGAGGTTGGGATGTTGCAGGTCTAATTACCTTATCTTGGGCTAGCTTCAGCCTCTGGAATAGTCATTTGCCCACCTCTGTGTCCGAACTAACACCCTGTGGCCAACAGATAAAAACCTTTTGATATCTACTAACTTAGGCGACCACTAGCTTCCAACACCCAAGAACTAAGAATGTCACCATATAGCATCTTGGGCCTATAGAAAGCTTTCCCACTTTGCTGTACCAGGTCCTGTGGGACCCCTCTGATGTACCCACCAATGTATTTTAAACCTTCTTTGTTTTATAAAACTACAGAATTTCATGAAACTGCTTCCACTTTGGAACATGGAATTTGGGGCAGCCTAAATCTGTGCTCCTGGATCATGGTCACTCATTCAAAACAGCTCCAGAATAAATAATCTCTAATTAAAACAATCCAGGACCAGCCATGGTGGTCCATACCTGTAATCCCAGCACTCAGAAAGCAGAGGCAGATGGATCTTTATGAGTTTGAGGCAAAACTGATCTACATTTGAGCTCCTGGCAAGCCAAGGCTACATAGTGAGACCCTGTCTCAAACAAGCAAACAAACAAAAAAAATCAGTATTAAAGACTGGAGAGATGGCTCAGTGCTTTAGAGCACTGGCTGCTCATCCGGAGGACTTGGGTTTGATTCCCAGAACTCACATGGCAGCTCACAACCATCTGTGACTCCAGTTCCAGAGCTCGGATGCCCTCTCCTGGCCTCTGCAGGCAACAGGTATGCCCTGATGTCTCAATGACATGTGGCACTGAAGTCAGCAATTCTGCCGAATCCCTTGAAATGAATAAGGTCAGAAGTATTAAAGGCCATTTTCTGAAAGGCATAAGGAAGAGGACAAAACACTCACACACATAAAATGATAATAAAAATTAAAAATAATATACTAAAATTTAGAATTAAGGTGCAGCATTGCTATGAAAAGTTTCATGCTAGAAATATTCCTGGGAACACTGTGATGGCTCAGCAGGTAAAGACGTCACCTATTCTGATGACCTGAGTTCAATCCTTGGAACCCATGTAAAAGTGGGAAGTGAAAACAAACTCCAAAGAGGCATCTTCACACACACACACACACCTCACACACACACACATCTCACACACACACATCTCACACACACACATCTCACACACACACACACACACATCTCACACACACACACACATCTCACACACACACACCTCACACACACACACACACATCTCACACACACACACCTCACATACACACACCTCACACACACACACACATCTCACACACACACATACACACATCACACACACATCTCACACACACACACACCTCACACACACACCACATACACACACACATCACACACACACATCTCTCTCTCTCACACACACACACACACACGTTTGAATGCAGTGCCATGTGACATGTCCACACACACATCATATACACACATGATCGTAATAATAAATAAAATCTTTTTTTTTTTTTTTTTTTTTTTTTTTTTGCCTTTTCAAGACATGTTTTCTCTGTGTAACAGCTCTGCTGTCCGAGAACTCAATTTGTAGACCAGGCTGGCCTCAAACTCACAGAGATCCACCTGCCTCTGCCTCCCGAGTGCTGGTTTTAAAGGTGTGTGCCACTGCCCAGCTAAAATCTATCTTTTGAAGAAACTTCTTACAAAGGAAGTCATCTTTCAGTGGCCATTACAGTTCCTGGGCTATATGCAGTACTAAGTAGCCATTTGTGAAAGGGACAAAGCAATGAGTAAGTTAACTTGGAAACATTTCTCCGGGTTGAATTTGCAGACACATATGCCGTGCTCTGAGTCAGTGACTTCCTCTGCTCTTCTGGGGTGTATCAGCTGCATGACAGTGGCTCCATTGATGGCAAGTGTCTCAACAGCACGAGGGCACACTAAGGGGGAGGGGACAGCTCATTCTCGTTAGTCTATGTGTTCCCTCCTTTCAGAAACGGCCTTTGATACTGCTGGTCCCGTCCGTTTCAAGGAAGTGAGCAGGACTGCTGACTTCAGTCTACATGTCATCTAGCCGTCCTAGAAAGCATGAGTCACAAACTTCTGATCACTGTACCTGGAACTCTGAGTGCTTCAGTCACAGGTCTGATGACACTGAAAAAGATGACATCAACAAAGTGGTTAAGAGCCCAGACCTTCCATTTTCAGGGACAAGGGACTGATGAAGATAGAATCAGTCAATGGCATGCATGGAAAACAGCAAGAACGAGCCATCCGTAGCTGTCGGTTGCTCTTCCGGGTGGCCACCGTCACCCTGACATTGCACCAGCCAGCAGGTGAGGAGCTAGCTTCCCCTGAGCACTGTACTTACACCTCCCACACCTACCCCTTCCTAAGGTGATGGCTTCTCTTTGCTTTTTAGAAACTACATTTATTTATTTGCGTACGTGTGTGCATGGATTTGCATACGACAGTGTGTGTCTGTGTGCGGGTGAGTGTTTGCATGTGTGTGTTTACTTCAGAGGAAGACTTGCTGGAGTTGGTTCTCGCCTTCGAGCACGTGGCTGGCAGCGGGCTTCGCAGCATGCACCTATACATGCTAAGCTATCTCATTGTCCGATACTGTTCCTCTTAAAAATGCATTTCATACGGTAAAGTGATCTACCCAGTGTCACTCAATAGCACAAGTGACAAACTTAGCTAAATTTACTTGTTTACCTAGAGAGTCCGGCGGTGTAAACCACACTAGCCTCAAACTCTATACCTCCTGCCTTACTCTCTTAAAAGTGAGGGTGACAGGCACATGCCCAACCCTAAAATGGTAAGATCTGTGTTCTGCATATTTTACCAAATAAGAAAATGAAAAAGCAGCATTACCATCACTAGCTGAAGAGCAAAACCAGTAGCCACAGTGCATTACAAATCAAGGCAGGTTTATAATAATCAATGTTTGTGGATCTCCCCCCGACTCAGAACTCCTTTAAACACATTTAATGTGTATGATGACCAAGGCTAAATGTACCAAGAGACCTGACAGAGGAAGAAAAATGAAGTATATAATCAATTAAAAATGCTATTTGAACACTTAGGACCCAGGCACAGCAATGCATGTCTATAATCCCAGCACTTGAGAGGTGACCATAAGGGTGACCATAAGGAGTTCAGTCATTCTCAGCCTCAAAGTAAGTTTGAGGCCAGCCTGGGCTCCTTGAGATATTGTCTCAAAGCCACCAAAACAAATAAATGCATGCATATCCCATGGTGAATCTCCAAACACTGGGTGTCAGGTCCTCCTAAGTCAGTGGGAATACCCTGGAAGCATCACTACAGCTATGCGGTACTTCCTGGGACCATTACGGCTTTCTAAAAGCAGCTAGAAGCACTGTCCCCTCTGTCCCATTCGTCAGAAACACATGCTTCCCATGTGTTCACGTGGTGTCTGATGGGTGCTCCGGGCTGCCTGGGCCTCCTTCCCTCTCTCTTCTACATGGGTTTCATGGGGATGCCTGGAGCTGCTTTCCCTGGCCTTCTATTGACTATTTCGAAGTCCAGTCATTGCCATGAGATTTTAACAGTGATACACGCCTGTCTTGTTAAGGTTTCTACTGCCGTGATGAAACACCATGACTTGAGGAAAAGGGGGCTTCCTTTAAACTCATACTTCCAGGTACCAGTCAGTCACTGAAGAAGTCAGGACAGGAACCTAGAGGCGGAACTGATGCAGACACTACGGAGGAGAGCTTGTTCTCCCTGGCTTGCTCAGCCAGCTTCCTTATAGCACCCAGGCTCGCCAGCCAAGGGGTACACACTCACAGAGGGCTGGGCCATCCCACATCAATCATCCGTCAAAAAAATGCCCCACAAACTTGCCAAAAGGCCAAACTGTTGAGAGCATCTTCTTGATTGAGGCTCCCTCTTCCCAGATGACTCTACCGTGTTCAAGTTGGGGGTGGGGGTGGGGGGGCTCGGACAGTCAGACGGAGAAGTAGACAAGTGGGAACAAATACATTCTAAATCCTGAAATGGCCATCTCATCAGAGAGACAGTTACGACCTTGCGTTTAAAAATCTGCCACCCAACAAGGCCTCTCGGCCTCCTTGTGGCACAGATGCAGGTAAACAAACAACTGGGTAGGAAACTGGGAAAAGGGAAACGTGTGTGAGCGTTTAAATGCTTGCTAAACTATAGACTTCTGAGTAGGCAATAACAGACAGCCCTTCTATGCAATCTGTACAAACATTGTTAAGTAGAAAATCAATAGATCTCGCCACATTTCAAATACAAAGATAGATTCTAGATGCAAAAGGAAGAGCCCACTTAAGCCAGGTGTGATGGTGCATGCCTGTAATCCCAGCACTCCAGAGCAGGGAGGGTTACAGGTGTGAGGCCAACTTGAACAATGTATCCTTGGCTGCATAGCAAGTTCTAGGCCAGCTTGGACTACATAGCGGTATCCTACCTCAAGAAAATGAAAGAAAGGAAAGGAGGAAGACAAGGAGGAAGAGGAGAAAATTTGTTATATAAATAACTTCTTCCTCTAATTGCTTTAAAGTTGACGTCAAAGGGCCTTACCAAGCAAGATTTTGACATCTCTCTCAATTGGTGTGATTTCTAGTTCCTCGTGGAAGAACTTAGCTGTAGTTATTAAGGAATATTGGACATGTCTCAACAACACCATAGGACGAAGACACAAAGGACAGATTCCACACCCTTTACCAAAGCCATGTTTTACCTAACATGTCACCTTTATACTTGAAAAATCACCTCCAAAGCTACCTTACATTCCCAAGCTGCAAATACTATTATTAGAAGTAGACATTAAGAGGCTGGAGAGCTGGCTCAGAGGTTAAGAGCTCCAGCTGCTCTTCCGGGTTCAGATCTCAGCAGCCCACAACTGTGTGCACAACTCCAGCTCCACGGGACCCGATACCCCCACACAGACATACACGCAGGCAAAACACGAATGCACACAAAAATGAATAAATTATCTTAAAGTGATATTAAGATGTTCCGGTCCCACAAACTGACAGCGCTGAAGGGGCATCCCAGAGACATTTGCCCATCCGCGCCACGCCCATGGCCTCCCTGCCACACCCGTGGCCCTGGGTTTAACTTGGCAGAACTGAAGCTCCATGAAGCTGCAGTGGAAGTTCGCATCATCGTCTCATTCAACAGTCCCTCCTCTGCTGGGGTGACACTTCCCAGTGGTCCCCTTCTTGGGAATATTCTTTTGTCGTTAGTCTTCCTGAGGAGGCCTCTGGTCTCTAGAACTCACCTTACTTCCCGGGTCTGCTCACACCTTCGTATAACGCACACCTCACAACAACACAGTGCAGCTGCCAGTGCCAACAGCAAGTTGTTGTCTGTGGCACATGTAAAGGCTTGGCCCATGCCTCCGGGGCTTGTGATGTAAGTCTAACAAGAAATAATATTTAGACAAGTCACCGATCAAGAAGCCGATTACTCAGTTGTGTGCTGTCCGATGCCTGCCCCTTCCCCGTCCACACACACACACACACACACACACACACACACACACACACACACACCCCTTCTTTAAGGACTGATCTTCTGAAAGGAGCCCAGAATGGAAAGAGATCACTCAAAGAGACGCAACCAGGTACAGTTCAGGGGAAGAGAAGCTCCGCAGGAGCCCGATAGGCAAGCTTTCAGATGGGGAGTAGTGAAAGTGAGGCTGAGACAGGGCTGTCGGGATGGCTCGATGTCAAGCCCGAAGACCTGAGTTCAATCCCCAGAACATTCACAGCGGAGGAAATACAGAACCAAAGTCGTGTTGACACACAGAGGCTGTCCAATGCACATGCACTGAAAATAAATAGTTTTAAAGAAGAAAGTTAGTCAAGTGCAGTTAACAGCATAGACGCCCTCACCAGGTTTCTCCGTTTGTCTAATATGACCTTCAGCTTAGCCAAATCCTTGGGAACATGAACATCCATGGCCAGTTGTGGGTGGCTCACAAAAAAAAAAAAAGGAGGAGGAGGAGGAAAAGAAGGAGGAGGGAGGAGAAGAAGAAGGAGAAGGAGGGGGAGGAAGTGGAATAACAAAGGAGAAGTGTGGAAGGCACAGGGAAGACAGCTGAAAGCTGAAAGGCCCGGCTAGACAGGGCGCAGGCAGAACAGTGGATGATCTTCCCCAGCACCTTTGGTCCTTACTGAAATCTCCTTTCAAATGCCGGTTCAAAACGTCTGTGCGAAGGGGTGACAGAGCTCAGTCAGTAGAGAGCTTGCTGCACACGCGTGAGGACCCAAGTTCAATCCCAGCACCCATGTCAAAGTGGTCAGCACTCACTGGTTGGCCCGCCTCCAATGAATCGGCTGGCTCTGGGGCAGTGAGAGACCCTGTACCAAAATAAATCAGCAAGCAAGTGATAAGGTAGGAGCTGAGAGGTGGCTCAGTGGTTAAGAGCTTGGACTGCTTTTGCAAAGGGCCTGGGCTCTGTTCCAACGACCATGTCAGGCGGCTCACAATCACTTGTAATCCAACTCCTGGGGATCTGACTCTCTCTTCTAGCCTCTGTGGACATTTGTGTTCACTCGCTCTCTCTCCTCTCTCTCCCCCCCCTCTCTCTCTCTCTCTCTCTCACACACACACACACACACACACACACACACACACACACACACAATTAAAAAAAATAAATCCTCCTGAGAAATTATACCGAAAGGTGCTTCCTGGCCTCCCATGCATGCACATACACACCTGTACACACATTTTATGTGTATAGTGCCAGCATATTTGTCTGTGCACCACACGTGTGCCTGAGGAAGATAGAAGAGAGTACTGGATCCCCTCGAACAGGAATTAAAGGTGGTTGTGAGCTGCCAAGTGGGTCCTGGGAATCAGACCTGGGTCCTCTGGAAGAGAAGCCAGAGCTCTTAAACTCTGAGCTGTCTCTACGGCCCCTTATTTCATTAAGTGTGTGTGTGTGTGTGTGTGTGTGTGTGAGAGAGAGAGAGAGAGAGAGAGAGAGAGAGAGAGAGAGAGAGAGAGAGTCCACAGGGTCCACCAGAGGACATCAGATTCTCTGAAGCTGGAGTTGCAGGCAGCTGAAAGCTATCCAGCATGGCCCTGGGAACTGAACTCAGATCCTGTAGCATGAATTCTAATTAGTATTAATAATAAAAACTCAGAGTCAACTATCAGGGGGCGAAAGCTAAAAGACCATAGAAACAAAGTACACAGCTACTAGAGAGTTCTTACCTCTTACCTGTCCTCAGATTGCATCCTCAGACTCATCAGACTGACTGCTTAGACTTCATCCTCAGACTGCACCCCAGACTGACTGCCTAGACTACATCAGTCTCTATGAATCCTCAGACTCCTCAGACTGACTGCTGATCAGACTGCATCCATCTCTGTCCACTTCAGACTGCTGCCTCAGACTGCCCTGAGCTCCTGTTTCCTCCCGCCTTATTATATCCCTCTGTCTGCCCAGCCATATCCCTTCCTATCTCTACCTCCCTAGTGCTGGGATTAAAGGCATGCCACTCCAAGTGCTGGCATCACCTTTCTGTGAGCTCTGTTTCTCTTTTAGACTGGATCAATCTCGTGTAGCCCAGGATGGCCTTAACAGAGATCCATCTGTCTGTCTCCCAAGTGCTGGGGTTAAAGGTGTGTGCCACCACTGCCTGGCCTCTGTGGCTGACTAGTGTGGCTAGCTTTGCACTCTGATCTTCAGGCAAAGCTTTAGTTGTTAGATCATAAACAAAATTTCACCACAAGATCCTCTGTAAGTGCTATATTGTTTCTTAACTACTAAGTCACATTTCTCCAATTTTTGTTTTTAATTAAAAAAAAATCAAAGGACAGAGACTATGGGTTGGAGAGATGGCTCAGCAGCTACAAGCACCAGCTGCTCTTCTAGAGGACCCAGGTTTGGTTCCCAGCACACACACAGTGGCTCACAGTTTGAGGACTACAGTAACTACAGTTTGAGGAAAGCCAAAGCCCCCTTCTGACCTCTTCAGGTGCTGTCCACAGGTGATGTACATTCAGGCAAAACACTCACACACATAAAATAAACTAAATCAAAGCCAAATTTAAAAACCAGAGATCAATGAACACATTCAAGATGTCAGCATGACAAATATTTGGATAAGGAAAAAAAAACGAACCTTATGAAGACAACATACAAACATAGAGAAATGTGTAGGACAATGGGTACATTACAATGGGCTCATCACAGTGTGAAAAACAATATGGCGCCTGTTGGATTTGTGAACGAAGACTACGAGATGCACACTGCAATCACAGCACACATTTGTAGCTCTGGCACTTGAGAGTTAAAGGTCAGGTGACTAGTAGTTCAAGGTCATCCCAGACTTTACAGTGAAAGTGCCAAGCCACATGGCCTACAGGAGGCCTTATCTCAGGGGGACAAAAATCCCAAAAAACTCTAGTTATATTAGGATGGTTCCCCCCCCCTTTTTTTTTCTTCACGCTTTTAACATCCATCTTTTCCACTGACAAAGTCTTTTGTGTTCTGATAAGTTCATTCATAGAGACATCTTTCTCAAATCAATCCAAGTATCTCAGAAGCAAGTTGTTTTCCTTCTGTTTCATTAATCCAGATGTTTTAACACAGTAGACAGATGCTAGTTAGTCATTTCACACCTCGGGGTAAAGTGATGGATTTGCAAAAGGATGCAGGGCTTCGGTGAGTAACCGCCTTCAATGGAAGCTGTGAAACAAAATCACTAAAGAGCTGCTGAGACCATTAGCCTCAAAAATCTAAATGCCTAGCTTGTCAGAAAGGCCACAGGCATCAAGGGTGAGAGCACCAAAGTTTCCTTGGTCCCCTCATCCAGGTGACGTCTGAGCTTGGCATTGCTAGGTCGAGACTAAACATGTCATTTGTTATTTCCCTCATATAGTTGGTTTCTTAAAACCTAGCAACCATGGGTAAAGGAAAGGAAGGCTCAGGGGTGTAGTGGTGCAGACCTGTGATTCCAGCACAAGGGAGGCTGAGGCTGGAAACCTCAAGTTCAAGGCCAGCCTAGGATATAAAATGAGAGGCCAGCTCAATAACGATAGTATGAAGAGCCAGATCTAAGTGTAGTGGTGCACACCTGTAACCCTGGCACATGAGAAGCAGACGTAGGAGGAGCTCTGCAAGTTCAAACCCAGCCTAGTCTGCATACCAAGTTTTGAGCCAGTCGGAGCTACATAGCAAGATCCTGTCTCAAACCAAATAACAATGATTCACTTAAGTAGTTCACAACAGCAGAAAAACCCACTAAGAAAAATGATCCTAAAATCCCCCTGAGAGAGGAAGTGTTGACCCTTAGAGTATCTTACAGGTGCAAATACAGGCACCATTAAGGCTCCTCCTCTTCAAGTAAAGCATCTTTTAGTTAACAGACTTATTTAGCATCCAGAACTTAGAAACTTTGGAGACCAGTGGAAAGCAGCAGCTTTGGACACAGCCCTGGTGGCCTCAGTGCTGAGTTGCTCACTTACTTCATCTGTCCCTGCTTTATCTCAATGGTGATGGAAAGCCACTTTGCTTTGCTAATGCTACTGCTTACCTATTTCGCAGGCACTCGTTTAAGAATCAAATGAGATATCAGAAGTTAAATCTCCAAAGGGGCATGGGGCGGGAGGGTAGAGAATTCGAAGCCAGACTGGGTTTCAAGACTCTGCACCCCACTAGTAGAAAGGTCATAACACATGTTAGCTGATATTAAATAAAAGGAGAAGTATGCAGGAAACATCCCAAGGAGCCACCTCCCTGGCAACAGAGAGCAAAGGCATAGGACCTCTATAAACCAAGGTCCGTGGCTCCCCGCTGTCAGCAGGCTTGTCACCCGTGATCAGCATGTATATAGAGACAAAGAGGCAGTGCTTGGGAGGCTGGAGCAAGAGGGCTAGCCTGGGCTACAGAGGAAATGAAGCCATGTATAAAAAAAAGGGAGAAAGAAGGAAGGGGGAGGGAGGGAGGGAGGGAAGAAGGAAGGGGAGAGGGAGGGAGGGGGAGGGAGGGAGGGAGGGAGGGAAGAAGGAAGGGGGGAGGGAGGGAGGGAGGGAAGAAGGAAGGGGGGAGGGAGGGAGGGAGGGAGGAAAGAAGGAAGAGAGGGAGGGAGGGAAGAAGGAAGGGGGAAGGGAGGGAGGGAGGGAGAAGGCAGCAGGCAGTAGGAGTACCCAAAGGCAGGCAGCAGAGGCGTCCCAGCCTCCAGTCAGGCACCAGAAAGGGTGCAGTCCTCCTCCAACCCGCCACCCATTCCTACACAAGCAGTGGCTGTCACAGGGTGGCACCTGAGTCACCCACACATCAACACCCCGGGCTTCCCTGGATGCCTCTCCCACAGCTGCTGCCAGATGATGAGCTCATGCCTCTCTACCACACACGCTTTCCAAGACACTTCCACACGGTTAGGCAGGGGATGGCGCAGGGTTTACCCTGCTTGTGGTCCTAGGCCATCCATCCTTAGCAAGGCTATAGCTCCCACGCTCAAGGCAGAGCTGTCTTTAGTGTTTTTAGAGCTTTTTGAGCTGAAACCTGAGCTGAAAGTGCAGAGCTTCCCCACCCCCTCACCTGCACAGCTCCTCCATGATGGACATCCCTGAAGCCCACACTAGAGCAGTACCAGGGGCGCAATCAGCGAGTCTCCGTGGATGCACCTTCTCACCCAAATCCATAGTTTACTCAAGGGCTCAGTCTTGGTGCTGTAAATACAGTGGCATTCCACCTTCAAGGGAGGAAACAGAAACCAGTTAAGAGAGCAGGGCCCTGATGTGCTTTGTGTTCTGGCTTCTCTGTCCCAGCCTCTCGTGTGTCCATTGTAGTGGCACACTGTCAGATTTGGGCAGAGGCTTGACAGGTTCCACCTCAAATCCTTCATTTTAAGAAGGAAATTAATTCCCAGTGAGTTTAGGTGATTTGCTCACAGGAACAGTTACAGTTTTCTTAGAAGCAGGAGAAGCTGAGTTTCTACCACTTTCTTTGAAAGGGTTTGGCACATAATAAACTCGGGTTCAAGAGAAAAGAGGAGAGGGCAATCAGACAGGGCCTATGTCATTTAGAGATGTGTGTTTTCCAGGGTTTGGGATTTCACAGTGCAGGGGCTGGGGCTCTATAAGCGGCAGTGTTAGCAACCTTTGACATTGTCAAGATGTTGTAGCTACTATTCACTAACATCATCACCCCATACACGGAAAGATTATTTTAATGTCCAAAAACTGAAAATGGAGATAGCTCCCAAGTAACCAGCATTATTATGACTTCAGGTGCATTTTAAAAATCTCAATCATACTCCTTTTTTTTTTTTTTCTGTACAACGTGGCCGTCAGCATGCTCGATGGTTCTTGGGTCACCTGGTGTCAGAGAAGCCTGTTTATATGTGAAGTTTCACCTGTAGGTCCAGTGGCTTCTGGTCAAAGTCACCTGATGGTAGCCGGTAACTTCACCTCTGCCTTGCCTGGAGACTCAGAACCAGGTCCCACTTCCAGGTCCCATGATCCTCAGGACCCAGCTTCTCTGAAGTATGCATGTTCTCAAAGAGAAACAGGGAGATGGTGTCACTCTACCCAGATCCCGACCATATTGCCAAACTCCTCAAGATTTTCCCACCCAAAAGCCCCAGGGCCACAAGTTGAGGTGGTTGCAGAACAAAAACCAAACAAACCCTCAATGGTATGATAGAGTGGGCACCCTGCCTAAGATGAAGGTGAAGGTAGGCTTTTCTGATAGAAATGACTGGATTCCACCCTGACCTGGTGGCTACACTCCAGGCCCAGCTAAAGATGTATTCTATCCGCAGTCCATAGTCATTTGAGGGAGTCTCGTCTGGGGAGTTGCCCAGATCAGATTGATCCGTGGCTATGTCTGGTCTGAGAGGAATTATCGGCTGTAGGTGACCCCACCCCCACCCCCCATCCCAGGGCAGGTGGTCCTGGTTACATAAGAAAGCAGGCTAAGCAAGCCTGGGTAAGCAGGTCAGTTAAGCAGGGTTCCTCTGTGGTTTTTGCTTCGGTCTCTGCCTTGAGTTCCTGCCCTGATGCTCCTCAGTGACAGACCCAGTGATAGATAAGCTGAAGTAAACCCTTTCTTGCCCCAAGTTGGTTTTGGCCGTGGCTTCCCCACAGCAACAAAAAGCAAACTAGAACAAGAGGCAAAGGTCGCACACCTTTAGGAGGCGGGGCCTTGCTGGAGGAAGTGGATCACTAGGGTGGGGCTAGCTCAGACATACTTCCCATTAGTCCTCCGTTTTCTGAGTGCAGCTGCAATGTAGTGAGCCAGTCTCCTGCTCCTGCTGCAGCCTTACCCTCCCAGCCTCTGCCATGTGCTGTCTGCCGTGGTTGAAGTGTCCCCAATGAATTGTAAGCCAGAGTTAGCCCTTGTTCCCTTGCGTTGGTCGGGATATTTTGTCACAGTAACAGTAACTATAACACCATCACAGCGCGCTTTCGGATGGCACGCATAGGCCAGACGCACCTTGCCTTCAGCTACTGGCAGTGGACAGGCAGGGTGGCCCGGTGGTGTGGCTTTAACACAGCAGGTCCTCTTCCACAATTCTTCCTATGCTGGCTTGTGGGCACCTAAGGCTGACCACACATAAAGGTTCTTATGTTCTGTGTGGTCAGCACAGATCTCTGGAAAAGGCCAGATAAGAAAGAAAATCCATTGCTGCAAGCTTCAATGCCTGTGTGTTGCAGGAAATCATACATGGAACTGACCTAGCCCTTCCATCCCCATCCCCAATAAAATCTGTGTTGCTATTCATTCAACCTGCTAAGATTTCTGGCTCTAGTATCAGCAGAATTTAGAAAACATTGGGACAGTTTAACAGATCAGCAACAGGAAGGGCCTCCCTGCAGATTTCCAAGCCTTTTTTTTTTTTTTCCCTCCAGTTAAAAGTTGGGGAAAGCCCTTACTGATGGCTGGGGTTAGAAGAGAGGCTTGGGGAAGCTGAAGATCCTTTAAATGAAAATCAGTTCTTATCTAGAAAAGACCAAGGCAGTAACAACTCTAATGTGCGTGTGCTCTGAATTCAGACTTTTGGCAGTGGGTTAAACAACCAAAGGTCCTCCACACTGCCCCTCCGGCAAAACTTCAGATAGCATACGGCTCTGTGGCCTACACCCTGTTCTCATTGGTAGAATTTAAACTGTACATATGGGAGAGATTTATCCTGTCTGTATATATCATTAAAATCAATTATATTGTATTTTTAAGTCCTTTATAATAAAATTTTAATTAAAAAAAAACAAAACAAAAATAAAAGCTCTTTGCTTTCCACGATCTTCTCTACTCAAAGCTAGAAGGGCAGCCCGCCCCGGGTCCAGTGAGCTTGGAGAGCCTTTCCTTGGCTCTTCCCCTCCTCCTGTCTTCCTTTCCTTTGTTTGGCTTCCTGTTTCCTGACCCTGGTGGAATGTGGATGTTAGACCTCCAGGGACAGAAGTGGTGAAGCGGCTCTGTGCTACCACTTAGCCTTTGTGTGTTCCGAAACTCACCGGCCAGCGCACCTCCTCCCCCAGACTGCCCTAGGGAGGTACAGATCTGAAGGTCAAAAATGAAACAATCACAGCCAGGGGCCTTTGGAAAAGTAAGGCTCTAACATTGTCACTCCCTGTAAGGAGTCCAGACAGGCACCAGCTTTAGTCCCTTCCAGCCCAGGCACTTACTGAGGGTGATTTAGGGAGCTGAGTCTCCAGAAACAAACAGTTCAGTCAGGTTTTCCTTTGTGTTTGCAACCTTATCTAGCCATCCATCTGTCTGTCTGTCTCTCCTTTCTTTTTCTTCTAGCATTTTTTTTATTAATTTACTTTTTACATTCCAATTCCTGTTCCCCCTCCCTCCTCTCATCTCCCCCCCCCCCTCAGAGAGGGTAAGGTCTCCCATAGGAAGTCTACTAAATTTGTCCCATCATCTCCTTAAGGCACCTCCCGACCCCTCACACTGTGTGTCTAGGCTGACAAAGCGTCTCTCCATACAGAATGGGCCCCACTAAGTCAGCTTGTGCATTAGAGTGACATCCTGGACCCACCGCCAGTGGCCTCATATATTGTCCCAGTCACACCACTGTCACCTGTATTCAGGGAGTCTAGTTCAGTTATGCAGGTTCCCCATCTGTCAGACCTGAGTCAGTGATCTCTCACTAGCTCGGGTCAGCTGACTCTGTGGGTTTCCCATCATGCTCTTGACTCCTTGTTCATATTATAGTTCCTCCCTCACTTCGATTGTACTCCAGGAGCTTGGCCCAATGGTTAGTTGTGGATTTCTGCATCTGCTTCCATCTGTTTCTGTCCTTGTGATGTGAGTGTGCCTCCTTTGAGTATATGCCCAACAGTGGTATTGCAGGGGCTTGAGGAAGGTTGATCCTTAATGTCCTGAGAAATCACCATACCGATTTCCACAGCAGTTGTACAAGTTTGCACTCCCACCAGCAATGGAGGGGTGTTCCTGTTAGGAATAATGGTGAGAGAGAGGGTTGAGACCTCAGGTGGCAGGTCCCCAATCCTGCTCTAGGACCACAAAGACCGAGGACCACAAGGATGGCAGACAGATGGAAAGCAGAGACCTGTAGAAGTGAATCATATTGAAAGTTTTATTGAGGAGGAGGTAAGAAAATAAGGCAAAGGGACACAGAGAGAGGACAGAAGAGAAGAGGGAGATGGGAAAAGTCCTGTCTGCCCCAAGGGCACAGCAGGAAAGAGAGTGGAAAGAAAACAGGGAGAGAGAGGTCTTTCTTTTAAAGGGGTCCTTTGCACCTGTACAGACTAGAAGTATGGAACCTGGGCTGACCAGGGTACTGCCTGAGTGCATTCTGCCAGGTGACAGGGGCAGGCCAGCGTAATGCCTGAATCTTTATAGTTCCCCCTTCTCCACATCCTCTCCAGCATAAGCTGTCATTGGCGTTTTGGATCTTGGCCATTCTGATCAGTGTAAGATGGACTCTCAGAGTGGTTTTGGTTTGCATTTTCCTAATGACTAAGGATGCTAAGCATTTCCTTCAGTGTCTTTCTGCCGTTTAAGATTGTTCTGTTGAGAATTCTGTTTAGCTCTGTACCCCATTTTTTAATTGGATTATTTGATAGTTTGATGTCTAGTTTCTTGAGTTCTTTGTATATTTTGAAGATCAATCCTCTGTCAGATGTGATGTTAGTGAAGATCTTGAGTCATTTTGTCTTGTTGACCATGTTCTTTGCTTTACAGAAGTTTCTCTGTTACGAGCACTTTCCCACCAACCACGACCCAGAGCCACATCCCCAAATAACACACAGAGATGCTGTATTATATATAAAATTGTTGGCCTGTTACTAGCAGGGTTTTTTGTTTGTTTGTTTGTTTGTTTGTTTGTTTTTGGCTAGCACTGTCTAAAATATTAACCCATTCCTCTATTAATCTAAGTGTTTCCACGTGGTCTTATCTTACTGGAGAGAGGATCCGGACCTCTCTCTCAAGTCCCCACATCTTGACTTTTTTTTCTATATCTCCCAGAATCCTCCTTGTCTCCTAGTCCCACCTATCTTGCCTTTCTATTGTCCAACGGGGCTTTATTCATTAACAAGTAAGAGAAACGTATTTACAGAATGACATCTCCCATCACTTCTCAGTTTCAGGAGGTCCTATTCATTATTTGTTGTTCTTAGTGTCTGTGCTACTGATGTTGTATTTAAGAAGTGGTCTCCTGTGCCAATGCATTCAGATGTGTTTCCCACTTTTTCTTCTATGAGGTTCAGTGTGGTTGGATTTATATTGAGCTCTTTAATCCATTTGGACTTAAGTTTTGTTCATGGAAATAGACATGGGATCTATCTGCAATCTTCTACATATGGACAGCCAGTTATACCAGCACCATTTGTTGAATATGCTCTCTCCATTTTATGTATTCTTTGTCAAAAATTCAGTGTTTTTTTTTATATCAAGGTCTTCAATTGGATTCCATTGGTCCACCTGTCTGTTTTTATAGCAAGCTGTTTTCATTTCTATAGTAGAGCTGGAAGTCAGAGATGGTGATGCCCCTAGACACTGGGGGAGGATCTGCAAGGAGCTTCAGTGGTTAGAGTCACTGACCACCAAGCCTGACCTGAGTTTGATTCCTGGGACCTACTTAGTGGAAGGGGGAGACCTGACTCACACAAGTTGTTCTCTGTTCTCCACACTCATATGCCATAGATGCCATGGTACACATAAAATTAACAAGCAAACATGTAGCTTAAAGGTCATTTTAATGACCTTTGTAGATGAGGCCCTGGGGTGGGAGGATTCAAGGGGAGGACTTCCTGTGGTGACTCATCATTTCTCCATAGGAAAAACAGCAGCTGTTTCCTACAGCACTGATGATTTTGAAAACCATTTCCTGGTCCTTAGCATACCTCTTCAGGTATGACGTGCTCCAAGGCTGGCCTCACCTTGATGTGGGTTTTGTGTGTTGGTTGGTTTGTTTTAAGAAAAAGGAAAGGGAGCTGGGTTCCCTGGGCCCAGGCTGGCCTGAGGACACCCTCCAGTTGCAGATTTCATGCTGACAGGGCCTAGCTAGGATCTTCCCAGCAGGCAAAAGAAAGCCAGCTCTGGTCCCTGTGCCCAGGCTGGCTGGAATACAACCAGGAGCCGGGCAGGCACGTGGGCCCCCTTGTTTTAAATGAACATGGGCAGAGTATTGGGAGAGTAAGAGAAGCAAAGCGGCCTGTATGCCATGGAAAGACACAGAAAGGAAGGAGGGTAGAAGATTAGGCAGATGTTGGAGGCCAGTTTGCCACTCAGGACAATGGCGATGTCCAGATCAGGTGGCTACCAAGGGCCATATGTTGTCGTCCAACAGTAGCCAGGGTCTGTGTTCATACATATCCATGGCTCCTGTTTCGGTTTAATGCCATGATCACTCCAGTGGGCTGGGCCGCCTCCTAGGGCCAAGATCTGGTTCCTGAGCCATGCTGGCACTGGGGCTGTACTGATCTGGGTGGCTTTCGCTGTCACCTGGGGCCATGGCAACATCCAGGCCTAGGCTACTGCCGAGGACCATGTCTGTGCCCCTGTGGTCCTACCGCAGCTGAGGTCTATATTGATAACATGTCACCACAGTGCCACCAAAGGGCACATGAATCCTGAGGTCTGGGCTGCATCCTACGGCCTTGTTGGTGTCCAGGGACAATGCTGCCACCAGAGCCATCCTGGTATGAGTCACCCTGATATGAGGGCCTGGAGCTGCCACTGAAAACAAGGATATCGACCAGGCCAAGCTGCCTGAGGCCATGTCTAGATCTCTGATTCAGCTACAGCTATGGCCTGCATTGAACTCTGTATGGCACAGATTACCAGTAGGGCCCATACAGAGGCCCAGGATCTGGGTCAGAACCTGCAGGGGGGCCATGATACGACAGGGGCCATACAGACATGGGTGGCCTGTGCTACCACCAGGGACCAAGGTGTCATCACCACCAAAATTCTTGTCTGGGTCTGTGACCCTGTAGCAGCCAGGGTCCTGATTGACATACTTGGCTCTGATTGACATCCAACACCATGAAGGAGCGGGGATCAAACCAGCAACCTGAGTCTGGGTTGGCGACAGAGGACCAGGATGGATCTGTGTAGTGAGATATCCCGCCCCATGGATGACCCCGGATGTTCTCTGTCTCTGACCAGGAAGAAAGAGAGCGAGCCGGGGTAAGGGACCCCACAGGTCATGTCCACACCTGTCTCACGCCAATGGGAATGGTCAGTGCAACAAGTGCAGGCAGGGTAGATATCTCACTACACATCTGTATCAGTGATCTGCAGCTGTCTGGGCCGGAGCTGCAACTGAGAGCCATGCCAGGGTCCATGTCCCCACTGCAGCCAGGGTCTATGCCGATGTCTGATGCTCCGGCTATCATCAAAGGCGCTACAAACACCCAAGATCAAGGCCCAAGTTAGGGGCTCAGGGCCATACTGATGCTGGGGGTCGTGGTGACATCCAGACCCAGCTGCTGCTAAGGACCATGTAGGGGCTGGGGGTTTGACATGAAGTCCAGGTCCTACACTGCTAATAATGTTCACATTGAGGCCCGGGTTGGGGTGGCAACCCGAGGCCTGGGTGGTGTCCATTGACTACATGGCTGCCAGAACCATTCCCACGTGAGTGGCCATTCCCTCCATCCAGAGCCAGAATGTCATCCAGGCCTAAGCTGCTGCCAAGGACCATGTCTGGGTGCATGGTCCAGCCCTAGTATTTACTCCATCTGGGTCCTGCTAGAGCTGAAGGGACTTGTCCTGCAGAATAATACCCACAAGATCTCCAGGACACGGAATACCCCAGAAGAGCTCCATGAAGATCCAGTGAGGATGGTGTACCAAAAACCAGAGGCCTTACCAGACCAACGACTCGTTGCAATGGACAGCTGCCAGTCAAGCTGATGTGACAAAGATGTATACTGTATGACACACCGAACCCTCCAGTGCCACCAGGACAGTCGGAGAGGTGATGGAGAAGCAGGAGAGAAGGAGAAGCAGAGATTTTGCTGTTTCCGGTTGGTTTATTTTGTTCTGTTTTAGTTTAATGGGTTTTTTCCTCCGCACCCCTTTCCTTTTTCCTTTCTTTCTTTTTTTAATTTTTGGTCATGTGTTTGTTTGGTTGCTTACTTTGATCCCCCCCCATGGGGAGGAATAGAACAGGGATATTGGGGTGCATGATGTAAAATCCCCAAAGAGTCGATAAAGTCGTGTGTGTGTGTGTGTGTGTGTGTGTGTGTGTGTGTGTCTGTGTTTCTAAAGAATCCTAACTAATACTCGAACATGAAAAAGTAATGTCATTATAGGTTACAGTTACATTAGTGAGTACTTGCTTGCTGAGACTGGATAGAGCTGCTGGGCCAAAGACGGGGATGCAAGAGAAATACCAACGCTGTAGCCAGGTAGAGACAGGAGTGGAATGCTTGTTTGTGTCTCAGAGCTGGGGTATGGAGTCAGGCCACAAACCCGCATTTCTGTGCATGTCTCCAAGGTCTCTGATATCTCTGTTTCACTGCACTCCTGAGCTATCTGTAATGTCACAAAAGGCCAAGCGGTCAAGAGCTCCAGGATAGCAAGGACTACACAGAGAAACCCTGTCTGAGAAAACAGAAAAAAACAAAACAAAAAAAAAAAAAAAAACGGTAAAGGAATAACAGAAAGAGGGCTGAGAGAATAGTTCCGTGGTAGAGTCCCTGTCTAACAAGTGTGAGGTCCTGGGTTCAATCCCCAGTACTAGTAGAAGAAAAAGAAAAGAGACATACAAGAAAATAAGCAGAATAACGGTTAAACACTGTACAGTCTATACCAGTCCATTGTGTCCTACAACTTATATTCCAAACGGCTTTCCCAAAGCAGATAATATACCCGAGCTTCCGACACAATTTCCAGGAATGTGTGTTCTCAATATGCAGGGTGCCCTGAATGAAGGATGATGCATTCACCAAAAATGAAAGAAAGACACTAAAGACTTCCTAGAATTCAGTGAAAATGAATTTATATCCAAACTTATAGGACACAATGGAAGTGATGGTAAGAGGGAACTACATAGCATGGAGGGCCTGCATTAAAAAACCTGGAGAAGCCAGGCATTGGTGACACGTGCCTTTAATCCCAGACTCGGGAGGTAGAGGCAGATCTCTGTGAGTTCGAGGCCAGCCTGGTTTACAGAGCTATTTCCAGGATAAGCTCCAAAGCAATACAGAGAAACCCTGTCTCAAATAAATAAATAAATAAATAAATAAAATAAGTAAATAAAGAAAAATAAATAAATAAGCTGGAGACAGCTGGTTATGGTGGTGCATGCCTTTAATGCCTGCTTTCAAGAGGCAGAGAAGTAGGCTATCTCTGTGAATTCCAGGTCAGCCAGGCATACTGCATAGAGAAACCCTGTCTCTACATTGACCCTATCCAAGAAGGGGAAAGGGACAAGAGCTCCTGAATAAATTGGGAGCACAGGGGGAGGGAGGAGAAAGAGGTGCAGTGAAGGGGAGGGGGGAGGAGAACATGAGGGATCAGGAAGGTTGAGTTGGGGGAAGAACAGAGAAGGAGAGCAAGGAAAGAGACACCTTAATAGAGGGAGCTGTTCTGGGCTTTAAAAAAATCCGGCATGTAGAAGACTGCAAATAGATCCATATCTATCACACAACTTGCACAAAACTCAAGTCCAAGTGGATTAAATGCTTTAACATTAAGCCAGACACACTGAACCTGACAGAAAAGAAAGTAGGAGATAGCCTTGAACACCCCCGCAAGGAGACTACGCTCTAAACAGAATACAGATAGCATAGACCCTAAGACGGGGAATTAATAAATGGGACCTCATGAAACTGCAGCTTTTGTAAGGCAAAGGACACTGTCAATAGGACAAAATGGAAGTCTACAGAATGGGAAATATTTCCACCAACGCCACAGCTGACAGAAGCCTGGACCAGAAATCTTCAGTAACTTGGCAAGGCTCTGATGATGTGACCAGGACACCAATCCACCCACAAAGCCTTTGACCCACACCCTTTCTACCTACAAGATGTGCTGGGGTAATGGTGGCTCAGAGTTTGTAAAAGTGCCCAACCAATGTGCGGTCTAACATGAGGCCCAAGCCACAGGAGGCGACACTTATCACTGCCTGGATGACCAGGAACTGGAAGCTGAATGGCTTAGAGACCTAAGGTGGAGCCAAACACAACTGACCAAAAAAAGAAAGCCAATAAGCCAATGAAATTATTTCTTATGATATTCTACTATACTCATAGATCTGTGCCTAGTTCAATAGACATCAGAGAGGCTTCTTCCGGCAGCTGATGGGAGCAGTTGCAGAGACTCTCACTAGACATTAGGCAGTGCTCTGGGAACTCTGCAGAAGAGGGGGAGGAAGGATTGTAGGAGCCAGTGTAGTCAAGGACAGCAGGAGACCATGACCCACAGAGTCAACTCTAAGCAGGGCTCATAGGGGCTCACAGAGCCGGCATGGGTCTGTGGCAGGTCCTCTGTATACATGCTGAGCTTGTTTAGCTTGGTGTTCTGTAGGACTCCTAACAGTGGGAGAGAGGGTAACTTTGACTCTTTTGCCTGCTCTTGGGACCCTTTTCCTCCTACTGGGTTGCCTCATATAGCCTTGATATGAGGGCATATAAGGGTTTGTGCTTAGTCTTACTGCATCACTGGGAGGTTTGCTTTTTTCTGAAGGGAAGTGGACAAACACTGGGTCTAGAGGCGAGGAGATGTGGAGGACTGGACGGGAGGCTGCAGATAGGATGTATTGTATATTAGAGAAGAATAGATTTTAAAAACAAAAGAAAATACAAAAAGAGCAGATTGGGGAAAAGACACAATTATCCAGAATGCTGCTGTAGTCAAGCATATGCTGGGAACACTGATCCAAGCCTGTGATCCTCGGCTGCCCCACAAGTGTGTTGGGTTCAAGGGCTACTCTGCTTCAGAAAAAGCAAGTGCAGGTTCAAAAGATGGTTCGGCAGTTAGGAACACAGGCTGCTCTTCCACAGGACCCAGGTTCAATCCTCAGCACCTACAAGGTGGCTCATAACCATCTCTAACTCCAGTTTCAGGAGGTCCAACACCCTCTTCTGGCCTCTGCAGGCCTGAACATGGCACACAGCAAAACATACATACACATAAAGAAATCTTTAAGGCAAGGAGAAGGAAAGAAATTAACCCGAAATTAAGAAGTATTGTACAACCAGAAAGAAACTTAACCAGAAACATACACAAGACCTGTGTGAAGAAGGAGGAATAAAAGGGTGATGTGCACCCTTAATTTCAATATTAGCAGGAAGGAAAAAATTAGGTTGCCATTTGGGAAAACATACGGTTGAATTAATACATATTCTACATGGTATAATAAAAATTTCACATGGAAAAAAATGCAAACCAGCAGCCTAGGAGATGGGTCTGCTGGTAAGAGCTCTGTCCCACAAGCTTCATAACTCATGTCAACATACCAAAGCGGTGTTGTGCATCTATAATCATAACACTCCTACTAAGAAATGGACTTGGAGACAGAAGAATTACCTGGAAGCCCTCTGGCCAGCTATCCTGGGGCCCAAAAGTCCTCAGAATGAGGCAAGAGAGAAACAGCCAGAGCTGTCCTGGCCTGCATATGCACACATGCTCTCTCTCTCTCTCCCTCCCTCTCTCTCTCTCTTTCTCTCTCACACACACACACACACACACACACAGAAACTTACTGATTAATTTTTAAAAATAAATAAAGAAAATATATCAAAAAAGCACATTTTTAAAACCAATCTTTAAAATCTTTATTAATTTTTTTTGTTTTTGTATGTACGGTGGTATGCATGTGTGGATAACTCAGGCTGTTAGACCCTTTACCCACAGCCCTTAAAAATATTCTTAGCAGTAAGGAAGCTCTTTATAACCCTGTATAAACTCTCACAGAGGTTCTCAATCTTCCTAAGCTGCCCCTTCAATACCATTCTTCATATTGTAGTGACCATCAGCCTTGAAATTATTTTCATTGTTACTTCATAACTGTAATTTTGCTACTGTTGTGAATTGTAATTAAATACTGTGTTTTATGGTGGTCTTGGGTAGTTCACTCAACTTCCAAATAGGTCAAAACCCACAGATTGATGACAGCTGCTTTAAAGCCAAAAACACCACTAAATTGAACTATCTTTTTTTAACAGAAAAGACCAAATCTGTTCATAGACTGATTTATAATTCCAGAACCCAAAAGGGTGAGGCAGCAAGATACTGAATTTGTGTTACACAGCAAGTGACAGGCTAGCCCGAGCTGTATGAGCACCTGTAAGGATTCTGGCATTATGCTGGCCTGACCCTGTTAACTGGCAGAATGCCCTCAGGCAGTATCCTGGTCAGCCCAGGTGCAAAGGACCCCTATAAAACAAAGACCTCCGCCCATTTCCGCTTTCTTTCCCTGCTCTCTTTCCTACTGTTCTCCTAGGGCAGAAACGACTTTTCCTGTCTCCTTCTTCCCTTTCTCTCTATGAGTCTGAAGCCAGCCTGATCTACATAGTGAGTTCTAAGACAACTAGGGCTATATATCATAGAAAAAGAGAGAGGGAGGGAGGCAGGAAGAGGGGGGAGGGGAGGAGAGAGCCCTCCAGGCTCTGGGTGTGGTTTTATAGTAGGGCACCTGCCTAGCATCCATTAGGCTGTGGATTTTATCCCCAGCACTGTAGAAAGAGAAAGGAAAGATTATCTGGATATGTGTGCACACATCTGTAATCCCTGCATTCAGGAGGTAGAAGCAGAAAGATCACTGTGTTTGAGGCCCACTTTGTCTACATAGGAAGTTCAAGTTCCAGGCCAGACAGAGCTCCAAGTCAAGTCTGTGTCTAAGAAACAATTAAAGCACTGTGAAAGGCCCTTTAATCACTCTTAATCACAGGAAAAGGCATTCAAGAGAAATACTAAACAAAACTCAAAGATACTAGAGGCTAGATCAGAACGGTTGATAGCAGGTCATGTGACTAAGGGAAAATAGACATTCTTGCACACTGCCAGTGGGGGTTTAAACTTGGATAATCTCTGTAAGAGCAACTTGGCACAGCTAGGAGAGAAGTCTGGCTGGGGTGTGGCTCAGCCATGCCTTAGCAGGGTATAGCTACACCAGCCTGGAGTCCCAGCTCTCAGAAGGTGGACAGCCATCCTCAGCTACACGGCAAGTATGAGGCCAACTCAGGATCCAAGAGACCCTGCTCCGGTAAGTAAATGGTCAAAACGCTTGAGTCAGCCACCCTAGCTCTAGAAGTGCATCTTAGGTTCCACTTGCATATTGTGAAATGACAAAAATGTGGTATCAATTGCAGCATTACCTAAAGGCAAAACAATAGAAAACTGATGAGATAATGAGCACACATACACTAAGAGAAAAGCTCAGAGCAGTGTTCAGAGTCTGCCACCACATCCATAAAACTGTGAAATGGGTGCTGTTACATGCCCGTGTGTGCACCCCTAGCCAATGGGCTTCATCTATGTGACCACTAAGATGGGCACCGTGGCTCAGGCCTGTAATCCTAGCACTTAGCTGGCTGAGGCAGTAGGTTTGGTGCAAGCCAGAGGCCAACCTGGCCTATATAGTAAAAAGCTCCAGCACATAGACACGCACCTGGGGAATGGGGGTGGAGAAAAGAGGAGAGGGGGGAGGGGAAGAAGGGGAAGAGGGAGCAAGGGGTAAAAGATGGAAACAAAAAGGGAGATGAATGGAAAGGAACGAAATGGAAGAGAAACAGGAGCAGAGACAGCCAAAGTGCAGAAGTGAAGCCAACCATTGCCTCTATCGCCTGGATTCTGTTTTAGTCAGGCGATGTTAGCCAGGTGGTGGTGGTTCATGCTTTTAATCCCAGCACTCAGGAGACGAGCAGAGGGATCAATGTGAGTTCAAGGGCAGCCTGGTCTACAGATTGAGTTTCAGGGCGGCCCAGACTAAATAGAAAGAGAACCCCATCTTTTATCTTTTTTTTTAATCTTTTTATTTTATTTTTATTTATGTTTTATTTTTTAAGAACCCCCATCTTTAAAAAAATAATAATAATAACAACGACCTAAAGCTAATTAACACAAAGGCCAAAACGTGTAGCTTCCCTAACCTTACACAAACCCTGTAAATCCAGATGCTGGGGGGGGGGGTGAGGTATGGACCCACGGATCAGTGCACATCTTTCAACTACTGTGTGCAGTTCTGCTGCGCCCAGAGTCACTGTCAATGAGGTTATTAAAGTAATGATAGCAACAGTTGTGTAAACTGCAAATGCACTCACCAAAGGAGATAGAGCCCAAAACACCACTGCCAAGATCTTGTAGAAGTCAAGGGGGGAGGGGGTGAACACAACAAAACTCAAAGGACTTTGCACCAGTGAGAGATTCTTATATTTTTGGGAGGTGGAGGCAGAAGGACCAAGAGTTCAAGGCCAATCTTGTCAAGTTAGGAGGTAATGTGGGCTATGTGAGAGTCTCCCAAAAGCCCAACCACACTAAATGAAAACAAACTCTCAAACTCCAAACAGCCAATCCTCCCAAGTGCCTGGAGTACAGGCCTGCCCCAGAGTGGCCACCTTTAAGTGGACATGGAAAGGTAAGGGGTTCAAATGTACGCTGGGACCATGGGACCAGGCTGTAGACTTTGTGTGAGTCCCTTCTCTTGCCTGGTATCACACATCTAGGTTTTTTTTTTTTTTTTGGTCTGAGACAAGCTTGTTTGTGTGCAGAACTTGGTATAGGAATCAGCACACAGGCTGGGGAAAGGCTTCCTTGTTTTTTTGTTTGTTTGTTTTGTTTTTGTAAGATGCTGGTTATGTAAACAGGAAGATCTGAGTTCAGATCCCAGTATAGCTCAGGTGTGTGAGCTGAGCATCAGACAGAGAGGCAGAGGTTTGCTGACTGGTACATTCTAGGTTTAATGAGAGATGCTACCTCAAAGCTAAGGTTATTTTATAAGATCATTCCCAAACAATACAGGAAATTGCCTAACATTGCTCTCTCCAGCCTCCCCATGTGTACACAGCAGCCAGTGTACCCTTTCCGACATGCATGCACCACACAAACACATCACTCCAGAAGTGTCACATGGATTTACTATTTCCTCAGGCTGGCCTTGGAATGTTAAAGGAAAAGAATCCATTAAAAAAAATAGCTGAATATGCTGGGGATATATGTTGGCAAGACCGGCACACAAAGCCTGGGCTTGACTTGCAGCACCACAGCAAAATGGAAGCAGGGTTTGGTGGCACAAGCCTGTTAATCCTAGCATTCAGGAGGTAGAGGCAGAAGCATCGGTTCAAGGCCACCCTCTGCTACATAGGCAATTCCCAGCCATGAGACTGTCCCAAAGATAAACTATTTCTATAGCTATATATAAAGTGCACAAAAGGTGTCGTGTTCTGTTGTAGAAACTGGAACACAGCAAGTGTTATCTAAGTACAATTGTATTTCCTCAGTCTGTTAAAGGAGCAAACACAAAAATATTGAGAAAGCCCATAGACGGAGGTGGGGGGAAGGGAGAGGAAACTCTGTGATAGCTAAGAAGACACAGAAGGGAAACAATGACAAATTAGCTGTTTCTAAGAAATAAAGCACACACTGAAAGACACTGAACTGATGAGCTAAGCAAAGCAAAGCTGGTTTTTTGTTTTTTTTTTTTTTTTTTTCTTCCCCTAGTTCTGCAGACCCAGAGGCTGCCAGACTTTTCCATTTCCCGGTCTGGGTCCATATGGATGTGTAAATTTTCTCTGAAGGACTGCAGACCAACAGGGTCACAGTGAGGGGCAGTGGCAAGTCTCACCAACCAAACCATCCTCTTGAACCTGATAGGATACATTCTCCCTGGACCTCCAAGACCAATGCTTGGCGTGGAGAACAGGACCGTTCACTGATGGTCTGATTCCACCAGCTTCCCTGGTTTGGAGGGCCCTTTCAGACTTGGAGACTCCAAACAAACTGGGCTACAGGCCCACTATTGCCTTAAACACAATATGCCGGTAGGACTGTGGGTCACACATACAGATGGAGGCAACTCATTCTAAAGCTGAAAAGATGTCTGGACCTTAAGAGATGGCCATTAATAACAGAAGTGGGAACATTTCTGCTAAACAGTTTATCTGTAATTGCTATAGTGTAACCACTCATTCACAAGGAACTCCTGGGCTGGCTAGGATGTTGTCATTTGAGCAGTGGTCCTAAACAGAATGCTCATAATCTCAGACAGTGCCGTCGTTGCCAACCTAAAAGGGAAGTGCTAGCTCACTGCACGTGCTAATAACATCAAATAAACCAACATGCTCCCAAAGGTCTCAAGGCAGCTTGCAAACACCACGGGCACTGTGTTCTGTGTAACCATTTATAGACACACAGCAACAAAATTAAGATGAAAAGGAAGGAACTCACTGTACAGAACACAAAAACAATTCCCTTTTTATTTCTTAAAACTCTGGTGAAATAGGTTTCCATACGACATCCCATTTAAAAAAAAAAAAACAAAAACAAAACAAAACTTAATGTAAACCAACCTGTGGGTTAGTCACACGGTACAGACTTCAAGAGTGTTTACAGATGCTTAGAATATTTACAAATGCTGTTCTTTAGGTAGTAAAGGTTTGTTGCAATTTCCAGCACTTTTTTTCCTCGGTAAAAGAAAGGGGGCTGTGTTGGTGTAGTGTTCTTGTATAAAAATTCATAAATGGAGAAAAGGCAATTTTCCTGAGAGAAGATTTGTTCTTGAAATTTTTTTTTTGTTATTGGTTTTTTTTTTCTTTTTTCTTTTTTTTTTTTTTTTCTTTTTCTTTTTTAAACAATTGGGAATACAGAAATGGGCCGTGGGTGTAAGAAGCATATGTCTAAGTTAACATTTTTTTTTAAATTATTTTAAGTACCATTAAGTTAAAATGTTTACATTCATTATAAAAAATGCTGTTAAATCTTATGCAAATGATTTAACACTGATTGCTGCAACGCAAATTGCACTTAAAAAAATTATTGTGTACATGGAAGAAAAATATCTTGTTTGCTACCCTGTTTACAAATTCCAAGTGGCCTCAGATCAGCCACTACAATGAACGCTGAGAAACATCAGTCAGCATCTGTCCGTTATAATTCGGTCTTGCAAACTAATATTCTTGTCGAGACCCCAGGACTGCATTCAGCCTCCGGGATGTACCGAATGGCTTCAATGCTCCTCTCCACGAATGCTTGTGAAATGTGCACATCAATCAGGTATGAAGAAATTCTGGGATAACCAAGGTTGATCACAAGAAGCGCATGATTTGGGGTAATTTGCATAAAACATTTTAAATCTTTCAGTCTTCCTTAGCAGACAAGGCCTCAGTCACTGGTGCAGTTTCTGCCACTGGTGCGGGCAGACCCAGAGGCAGGCTGGCTGGAGGTGGCCCAGGCTGGCGGGAGCAGGCCTTGTACCTGCCATGATGTCCCTTCCTGCAGGAGCTGTCTCTTCTTACTTCAGCAAGCTTCTTGGGAAATATATCTCTTTCAAAACAAAGGCACGGAAATCATGCATCGAAGGAATGTTATGTCTGCATTTTTGCTGCCGTCTGGACCGCTGGACAAACTCAGGCAAGGGGCACGAGGCCCTCAGAGCCCTCCTGGCCTCTTGTCATTTGTCAGCACCATCTCAGGCCAGGGCCAGAGCACACCAAGAATCCTGCCGTACGGAGGATGTGACTTCGGTGGGAGAGGACAGGCTGACACCTATGTAGAGGCCATCTTGACCTGAATACTTGAGGTCACTGTTCTCGGAGTTGGTACCCTCTCCTACTGCAGAGGCGCCGGCCTGGTAGAAGAGGAGAGCAGAGAAGGAGAGACAGTTAAACATCGATCCATTAGCTGGCCCAGTCCTCCGGCCTCAACCTCTGGGAACAAATGATATGACGGGGACAACTAAGGCCAGAGTTGACCCAGAGAACCCAGGAGGAATAAAGCCAGTTTCGTCCTTTCTTGCTCAGTGCCAGCCAGTGCCGTTCGCCTGGCGAGACGCACATGTGACAGAGGACTCCAGTTTGTCAGAGTGATGCGTGAAATACCAGAGAGGTAAAACACTATGTAGGTGTAGGTCAGACACTGTCAGAACCTGACATACACATTACAAAACATCGTAGGATGAACCCAGACAACTGGAACATTTACCTGGAATCCGCTTAGACTACAGCTTAAGGGACAAGTTTGGAAGTATCTCAAAACTCCAGGCATAACCATATACTCTCTAGTCTTCCCAAATTTCAGGCACCCTAAGTTCTTCCATTAGGGCTCTGTTCCATACTGTATACTTGAAACAGGTTATGATTCCTTAAAACTTTTTAAATATTATTTTCTGGAAGCGCCACCCCTAAAATTCCTCAGCCACACTGATGTTCTGGCTATTTCTCAGAAACTCAGGGCGCAGTTTGAACAGGGGTGTGCTAGGGTTCTGTGTGGCCTGGAGACGATGCAGTCCTATGGACGCCTTTTCTCAAGGGGGCTCTGCATTGTTTCCAACCCTCACATACCTGCGTGGAGCTGTAAGGCAGTGCTCTAGGAGAAAACTTTACCGGTCCAGTCATGTGACCTGTCTCCTCCTCACCCAAGCTTTCCAACAGGACAGACCAAACCCAACTATCCACGTCGTCTGAGTTACTCGGGTCTGAGCCAGGGGGACTGAGAGTTCAAGGTCTGGGGTTAGGCGTGAATGCCTGTAAGCCCAGCACCCAAGGGTCCAAGGCAAACCAGGCTAGCACAGTACGTCCTAGGCCAACCCAGACTATGAAATACGACCCTGATGCTCTCTATTAAGATATCTCTTTCATTGCTCTTCCACTGCATCCCTCCCTGCCTTTGGAGCCCACTCTCCACGGTGGGATTCCATGCTCAGTCTTAAAGCATGGGAAGGGGACCTGGCCCTGCCCCAATCTACTGTACCAGGCTATGTTGACTCCTCATGGGAGCCCTTACCCATACCCATGAGGGATAGACTGGGGGGGGGGGAGGACTGGGGGGGAGGACTGGGGGGGAGAACTGTGGCTGGAATGTAAAATGAAATTTTAAAAAATTGAAATGGAAAAATAAAAAACTACAATTAAGATTAAAAAATACAACCCTGAAGGGAGAGGGGAAGACAAAAATACAGTCCATTCGGGGCCAGTCTTGGCAATTTAGCAACATTCAAAGTCAAAAGTAGGCATGAGAAGGGAAAGGATGAGCAAGAGGGAGGAGGGGAGGGAAAAAACGGCACACTTAAAATTTAAATGTAGTAAGCATGAAACCATTTTGTAATGTGCATGTACAAACGGAGTGAAACTTCACGAAGTTGTTGAGATGTCAAAACTTTTGTGTTGTTGGTTTTGCTTTGTTTTGTTGTTTGAGATGGTTTCTATGTGTAGCCCTGACTGTCCCGGAACTCGCTCTGTAGGCTAGGCTGGCCTCGAATTCGAGCCACCCATGCCCAGTTTGAGATATCCAAAATTTAATAGATATTCTTGTGAAATTGTTGAGATAACTGCAATAATGTTGCCAAGCAAGTGGATGCTGCCGATAGCACGGCACTTGTAATTCTGAGGAGTACCTTCAGATCTTAATTCCAGAAACTCCATTACAAGCAAATCGAGGGCGGATCTACATTTAAGTGACACAAGACTGAGAGCCAACTGTCAAAGAATCCCTTGTGTTAGAAAGGCATTCTACAATAGGATCAGAGGATACGGGGAGATTTCCGTTACAGCCAAATTCTCACCAATCTGCTTAGTCCAGAAACAGCAAATCTGCTGGTTTCTGGCTGTGCCTGAAATGCAGTGTGCTTGGACTGCCCATATAGCAGGGTTGGCTGAGCACAAGGCTGGGAGCTCCCAGGAGCCAGTGTGTAAGGCTGGGCAGCAAGGAGCTTAACCGCCTGTCCTAGCTGACAGCTTAAGACCAGTGGAAGGGCAAGAGTCAGAAAAGGAATCAGAGGCCAAAGGCTTCTGGGTTAGGACCGAAATCAGCCTGCTTGGTGGGGACAGGTTGAATTCCAAAGTTCTGGGTGGGTCATGCAGAGGGTGCAGCGTCTCCCTAGGTCTCCTGTGTATACTGATTACCTGGCTTAGATATGGCTCAGGAGGTCATGTCTGTAATCACATCAGCATGCTGCCTTACTATGTGAGCATTACACAGGGAAGCTATGTTCTCTAATATTTCTTTATTGACATGTGTATGTGTGCATGTGCACATGTGTGCAAATAGATGTGTTCTCCACAGCATACATGTATCAGTCAAATTTACAGGAGTCGGGGTTCTCTCCTACTACCCTGGGCCTTTCCTCATTTAGCCCCCCGCTACTGTTACTAGTGAGATAGGGGTCTTCAAGAAAAGGGGTCTGCGTGAGATGGGATGGCTTGAGAATGCAGAAAAGAGAGATATGGCTGGAGAGCAGACTAGAAAGACTGGTATCAAATGCCCTGAGCCTGATTCCTCATCTATAAAATAGATTATCCAGGGCTGGAGATAGATGGCTGAGCAATTGAGAGCACCGGCTGCCCATACAGAGGTCCTGGGGTTCAGTTCCCAGCACCCACATGGTAGCTCCCAACTGTCTGTAGCTCCAGTTCCAGGGGGCTGAACACCCTCATACAGATAACACATGCAGTCAAAATGCTACATGCATAAAAATAAATGAATAAATAGTTCTCTGGGGAGGGAAGGAGGACAGAAAGGGAGAAAAGGAGGGAAATAGTCGGGTATGGTGACATATACCGTTAATCCCAGCACTCAGGAGGGAGGCAGAGGCAGGCTGATCTTAGAGTTTGAGGCCAGCCTGGTCTACAGAATGAGTATCAGGCTAGCCAGGGCTACAGTGCTTTTGTTCCT
This sequence comes from Phodopus roborovskii, assembly GCF_943737965.1. NCBI lineage: Eukaryota > Metazoa > Chordata > Mammalia > Rodentia > Cricetidae > Phodopus > Phodopus roborovskii. The sequence continues at coordinate 12,458,580 of NW_026126563.1, forward strand.
GGACAATGATTATTGTAGTCACCTGGGCTCAGGGGAGAGAATACACAGGAGAGAGTATCTTAACAACAACTTAACAACAGTACTTTCTATGTGTGTAGCCTTTACTACAGTGGAGACTTTATATACAGATGTTAGCCACTAACAATGACCGACATAGGTGCATTTAGATGTCCATTTCATTTTACTTCATTTTTTTTTTCCAGACAGCGTTTCTCTGTGTGGCCCTGGCTGTCCTGGAACTCTGTAGACCAGGCTTGCCTCAAAAACAGCAGTGGGAGTAAAAGCCAAGGGCCAAGCTATGCACTTGTCTGTCTGTCTGTCTGAGAAAGGGGTCTTACTATGCAGTCCTAACTGGCCTGTAATTCACTATTTAGACCAGAGCTCTGTTGTTCTTTTGTTACAGTTATAAGAATAAAAGCTGGAGAAGGGGTGGGGTTGAGTGGTCCTGGGTGAGGGTCCCAAGTGAGTGGGGTCCCAAAGTAAGGGACCACGTGGGAGAGCATAGCAGGTTCCAAAGGGTGACCGAGGCAGAGGGAATAACACGCCAGGCAGAGAGAGCTTGAATGAGGAGTTTATTTAGGAAGGGGAGTGAGGGGGAAGGGAACAGAAGAGGAGAGGGGGGGAGAGGGAGAGGGAGACAGGGAGGGGGAGTGAAAAAAGGAAAGCAAAAGCGATCATAAGTGGGCAGGGGTCTGGCATTTAAAGGGGTCCTTTGCACCTGCCTGCAGACTAGAACTCTTGGAACCCTGGGCTGACCAGAGCACTGCCTGAGTGCATTCTGCCAAGTGACAGGGGCAGGCCAGCGTAATGCCTGAATCCTTACAAGCTCTACCTGCCTCTGTCTCCCAAAGCTTTGCATTTTAATTTTAGTGACCGTTCTTCAGGAAACACAAGACGCTCAACAGCTGCTCAAAAGGACCCTTGGGTCCTGGCATTATTTTTCAAATAAATCATGTTTTAAAAGAAAATCTTTGGAGGCACAGTTCTTTGGAGTCTGGGGCTGGAGGAATACCATGATTTGGAGGCCAGCTGGGATACCTAATGGGATCCAAGTCAGCCTATGTTGGGGTCCTTCCTCAATGAAACAGAGAAGAGGAAGCCTCAGGCTTTCCCACGCAAACACAAGAGCAAGGAAACAGCCTTTTTAGTACTCTTCTATGTCTGAACAATGACTCCAAGTTTCTGAGTAGTAACTGTCTTCTCTGTGAATATTAAGCTACATAGGTAAGATCAGTCCTGAAAGGCCCTGCCAACCCCGAATGAGGATACGTGCTCCTGAGAAACATCAGCCCTGTGGGAGTTAAAAGCAACAGCTGAACCTTCCAGGAAACAAAGAATCATACCTTTCCTCTGTGTGTGTGTGGGGGGGGGGAGAGGAGAGGAGGGAGAGAGAGAGATTATGGGGTGTGACTATGCCACACCATGTATGTGGGCAGACAACTTCATGGAATCCATTTTTCTCTTTCTCTCTCCTTCCAACTTTATATGCTTTCTAGGAATAGAACTCAGGACACCGGGCTTGTACTGCAAACGTCTTTAGCTACTGGACCGTCTTGCTAGCCCTAAGAACAGAATACTTAAACATGAACTACAATACAAGAAGTCTCGGGGCTCAGATGTGCTGCAGTGGGGGATGCTCAGGTTTTTCTGGCACCAGAGGGGAAGAGGGAGTCTTTATAATGCTTCGAAAGGCTGGTGTCAATTAAATATGCCAGTCCATTTGTCTGTAGTCCTTGAGACTACAGTTTGATTTTGACAAAAGGCAATTAACATTAGTGCCCAGGGTCACTGAGAAGTTTATGCCCTGCTGAACTCTGCAATTTCACCTCTGGAAATTCATCATAAGGAAAGGAAAGGTGTTACAAAGGAAGCCATCCATTACTGGATGTACTTAAAATAGTTGAAATCCTGGGAATGGTCTGGAAAAGCTGGGTCATCCGCTCCATCAACTGTTATGCAATTAAAAATAATAAGATCACGTAGCAAAATGGAAAAACTCCCGTCATACAATGGTAAGTGAAAAACAGCAGGACATGAATTAATTCTATGTCCCGCGCAATAAGCCTGAGTAACACAAGGGAACCTGGACAGCTGAGAGGACTAGGCCCATCTGCCAGCTGCTCCTCCTTGAGGATTCACCTTTAACTGTTGTAACACAGCAGGCTTCAGAAACCAGAGGCCTAAGTTAAAGGTCAGCAAAGTAGATCAAATGAGAGAATGGGCGCGAATGAAGGGGCTACTGAATGGGGAGAGGCCAGAGGGTCAAGTGCATCCCCGAAACCAGCAGAGGCCTGACCACCCAAGCCTGGGGGAAAGATACTGCTCCAGCTCCAGAGCATCTGTGTCCTGCCTGGAATATTCTCACAGCTGGGGAAAATGGCAGGAAGAGTCACTAACTCCCCTGAAGAGACCTAGCTCACTACTGGTTTCCATCTTAGTCCTTTCCCCTCTTAGGTCTTATTCACGGAGCGTCTGAGGGGAAGAAAAAATTCAGAAAGCATTCATGATAACCTTGGAACCAAGTCTGTCCATGCATATTCACTGAGTATGGGTCATGCCAGTTATCTCTACACTTCGGAAATGGTGGCTGTGAGACCAGCATGGACTAATATAGTAAGGCCCAGTCTGTCTGTCTGTCTGCTTCTCTCTGTCTCTCTCTGTCTCTCTCTTTCTCTCTCTCTCTCTCTGTCTCTCTCTGTCTGTCTCTGTCTCTCTCTCTCTCTCTCTCTCTCTCTGGCACAGTATCTCATACCCAGTACTGAAGCTGGGAAAGAGACCAGCCTGGGTTTTGTCGAACAAGGAAAAGAGGGGAGAGCTGGGCACCGTGGTGAACCTCTGTGATCCCAGGACCCCGGAAGTGGAGGCAGGACGATAGGGGTCCACGCTCATCCTCCTCAGCTGTACGCTGGATTGGAGGCTACTATGGGTTATGAGACACTGTCCCGCCAGGAAAAAAGAAAAGAAGGAAGGAAGGAAGAAAGAAAGAGAGAGAGAATGAACCTGAAACAAAAAAGCAACAACAATTATCCGGTAAGAGTCTTAGTGGTGACACACGCCTTTAGTCCCAGCCCAAGGGACAGGCAGGCTGAACTGAGTTCAGAACAACCAGGGCTACATACTGAGACCCTACATCACAACAACCAAATCAAAGAATGTCCATGAGTTAACCATTTCCCACATCTAATTAAGCCCTTCAAAGCACTTTATCAAATGGTGGGCCTCTCGGTATAGCAGAAGGCTCTTCTGGAACGGAAACAAATGTTCCTGAGGGAAAACAGAGAAGAGCACTTATGGATACCCAGAGCCTAACTGTCCTTTCTCCCTCCCCCAGGCAGAAGCCCCCCCCCTCCCAGATCAAAGTGCAATGAGGGTGGAGTAGAAATCTGTTCTGTGTTTCCATTCACAGCTTATCTGCCCTCCACCCTCCCACGGACAACTGAAAATGGAGGCACTTCCTGTTGAAAGGACGCGTTATCAGCGCCAGGCTCTGCCTGGGCTTAGCATAGCAAGCAGGCAGGGTAGGTGGGAAACAGCCACACCACCAGGCTGGAAAGAAAGAAGTGCTTGCTTCCAGGGAGAACTTGAGCAGCATGGAAAATGTTCATTAGCCGGGGAGGCAGAGGGAGTCGGCCTCACCCACCGGCCTCCTCGGAGGATAAAGCCACTCTGCCCTGAACATGGCCAGGAACGTTAGTAAAGACAGGCTTGGCGCTCCCAGGCTGTCAAGCGCTCAGTGTCTATAGCAGCCGGCTCCTGGCACTAATGCTCTTTCTTGTCCTTGCTGTCACATGGTTCAGTGATGGATAACTAGGGAGAGCCTCCATGGGAATGGAACGGGAAAGACAGGCAATGCGCTGAGCAATCCTGACAACCTCAGTTCAATTTATAAACCACGCAAAAAAAGGAGAAAACCACTCTTGAAAGCTGTCCCCCACAGGGAGGGCGGAGGAGTACTTATAAACACAGCACACGTACAGGAAAAATTCCAATTTGAAAAAGAACAGGATGCTGGGCCCAGCGTCGCATGCCTTTGGGGAGGCAGAAGCAAGAGAAGCTGTGAGTTCCAGGTGACCCTGGTGTACATAGTAAGACACTATTTGAAAAAGAAAAACAACAACACAGAGTTAAAGGCAACAGAAAAAGAAAGTTTTCTGACTTAAGAAATTATATGTGCATAGGCACTTTGGAGATGGGGTTGTGCTATGAGCTCAGGCTAGCCCTGACTCACTCACCTTCCTCCTGGTATCACAGAGGTGTGCTACTGTATGACCCTAAATTTAATTTTGTAAGGAAACCCCCCCCAAAAAAAAAGATGTTAAAGAGATAGCTCAGTTAGTTGAGTGCTTGCCAAGAGTACAAGAAACCCCAGGTTCAGTCCCTCCCCCAAGTGAGCCAGGCCCCTGGCCTGTAATCCCAGCACCGGCAAGAGGGAGGGTCAAAGGGCTCAGGGGTTCAGTGTCCTCTCAAGCAGAAGCCAGCAGGAGTGGGCCCCAAGGGGCACTGTGTCTGTCAGACCAAGGGCACAGAGGAGCTCCACTCTGCAGATAGAAAGTGCTGTGCCCAGGCCAAGGTGCAGGGAATGTGGTCATTCGTGCCCAGAATGGGGCCTAGTGGACATCACACTCTAACCTTCAAGACCTTGATGCCTCCCTGTGCATCCTCAGTCTGTGGTCTTGACTCCTGTGTGAGGGGAAGCCAGTCTTCACCCCGCCTCACCACCCCCCGGTTAAACTCCTGTGGGCTCTAGCTCCATTGTGCAAAACAAAAAGTTACGTCTGAATCCCAGCAAAGGGAAAATACTTGCTTGGAAACCTTCACTTGCACTAGAAAAGTAAGAAGGATCGTTCAGGCAGAGGGGAAAATAAGACAAGACTCAAGGGTGACTCGGTAAGTCCCTTCCCAAGGTGACATGTAACAGTCATATTCCTTGAGGACATCTGAGAATTGTCCCTCACAGTACAGTCCTAATTCTCTATAAAAGCTTTAGAACGCCAGCCAGTCTGAACACCTCCCTGCCCAACAAGCAGCCAGTAACCTCAACCGCTTACCTAGCTCAGCATGCTGATTCCTTCCTGCAATGTCACTGTTTGCCCTGGGATCCTGGCTCCACTCACGCTGTAGGCCACCGCCCTTCTCTAGAGAGGAAATGATTCTGGAGCCAGGAACCATCCATGGTGAGGAAGGCTGCCAGTTCAAGACTATGCTGAGAGGCATCTATACACTGCGAGGATCTGCCCTTAACTTGAAGTCAATCCGGAAACACTCTCAATCAAAGGCTTGTGAAATCAGAATGGATTATTCTATTTTAGTCATTAATGAAGCTGCACAGGACCCTGAGGCAAACATTTAAAACCCTGTGAGTCATCGTCTTCACGGGCTTTTCAGGAGCTGGGTGAGGATCCTAAACTCTGGGCTTCGGTGCAAAAATACGCAAGCGAGGTCAGAAGACCAGACACACAGCCACCATGGCAGGAACCAAGGAGACACTGTGAAGATGCTATCGAGAAATAGAAATCTTGAAAACAAGGCTACTTCGTACAACACAGGAACCCTACATCCTTATGATTCCCTTCTAGAGAGTAAATATCTATTTTCGGAGTCTTGGGGGGTGGCATTCCATGAAAACATTGCTGTCAACATTCAAGCTTCCATTAAGTGCTGCTATTCTTCTTGGGCTTCAAAGCAATCTGTGCCATCTCCCATTTATGCAAAACAATATTCCTAAGGACCAGATGGGGGGAATGACTCTTCCCATGAAGGAGGACAGGCCTTGCCAGTTAGTTCCCTGTGGTCACAGGGAGCTGCAGCTAGCTCTTGGCTGTCCGAACCTGCCTCCTCCCAGCAACTAATCCATGAACCCCAAAGTAAATTTCAGATCATATCCAGGCTTCACTACAAATCAAGTACTAAATTTAGTGACAACATTAAACATAAAGTCTTGGTTCTTGATATAATAAAATATGGCTTGTTGTAACGCTGGTGGAAAATTATTGTAACTATGGTGAAAACTGGCCATGCCAACATATCAGACAGGCAGCAGGCTGGAGTTGATCCCCCAGAAACATCAGGTACTGTCTTGGAATTCTGTTCATCACATGACATGGCTGGTGACGGATACTTGTCACTGCTCTTAGGAAATAGAAGCAGGAAAATCGTAGAGTTCCTGGCCAGTCTCAGCTACACAGCAAGTCTGAGGCCAGCCTGGCCTATGTAAGATGCTGTCACAGACACACAAACTAGGTAGGCCATCATAAAGCCAGTTATGACAGTAGCTGAATTACAAGCCATTAAGCTTGACAACACCTGTCTATAAGGTACCTGAAAAGTGTTGGCAGTTCAGAGAAAACAGGTAACCCTAAACATGGGTGGTGCCATCAGACTGTGTCTAATGCAGGCCCATTACAGGTAACCCTAAACAGGAGCAGGGCCAGACTGTGTCTAATTTAGACCCATTAAATCTTCATTTTGCTAGTAACCCTTTTGGCAGACACCCATGAAATACATAATAAATTACTTCAATTCCAGTAAAAGAATTCATCTCAGACCACCCTAAGCCAGATTTCGTGTGTTTAGCCTTGTTTTCCCGTAACATTATTTCATTCTGTGACAATTTTGTATAATTTTATAGAGGGATTTAAAAAAATAGGTAAAGAATCTTTAATTTGGGTTCCAATCTTTAATTCCCAAATTAAAGATTAAAAAAGAATCTTCAATCTTTATTAACCCTTAATAACATCTGCCTGCACTTACTCTGGCTTTTAGAACTGAGTGGCCAGGGTCGCTTAGGAAATCGGCCTTAGTTTCAAGGTAACTGGGTGGACGCGCGTGTTACAGCAACACGAGACCTGTCTTTAACAGACACTCAAAAGCCGAGGCTATTAAAGACATAGTGGGCGTTCTTCTTCCTACTCCTCCCGTAACATACGCACACACTCTCTCACTCACAAGTTTAGAAAATGAAAGTATAAAAATCCAACTACTGACTCTGCTAGGGTGACTCTGTGAAGGCCAGTGTGCTCTCGTAGGGTTAGAAGTTACTAGAAAGGCTGAGAAGCAGCCGAGTGAGAGGTGCCTGGTACATAGGGAATGTGAAGATAAAATGCCAACAAAATATTTATGCTAATGGTTTGCAGCATGTGGCGAGTGGGATATTAATAACTGAGTTGATTGGCCAGGCTTTACAGCCCTGACTTAGATAGGAGACGTTAGTTCCAGTCCCCGCTTCAACACCCGTCTTGTGTGTGACCTCAGGGAGTCAGCACCCTGCTTTATAAATGACACAGACAGTTACAGTGCCCAAGCCCCGTGCCCACGAGCCTACTGAAAATGTCTGTTTAATGATTTCATAAAACTGAGGGCTGTCTCGGTGCTCAGTAGGAAAAGGCACTTGCTAGCAGGCCTGATGATGTGAGTTTATTCTGTGACATCTGCATATGGGGGGGGGGACTTCTGCAAGTTGTCCTCTTACCTCTCTATGCAAGCTATCGTCATATGCGCATACTCATGCACACTCTGCCATCAAAATCAAAATCATAATTACCGCACAGAGCAATTTCCTGTTTTGTAATACTCTTACAAATAAAATAATAATTTCTACCTAATATCTCCCCTCTTCATCTACAATTCATTCTATTTTCTATATGTAAAGACTTAATTTAGATTGAGAGGATCTGCTTACTAGGCAGTGGTAGCACACACCTTTAATCCCAGCACTTGGGAGGCAGAGACAGCTGATCTCTGTGAGTTTTCGAGGCCAGCCTGGTCTAGTGAGTTCCAGGGCAGCCTCCAAAGCTACAGATAATCCCTGTCTTTAAAAAAAGAGAGAGAGTGTTCATTGGTAAAGTCCTTGCTTAGAGCTCACACGGGTCTTGGGTTCAACTCCTAGTACTGAACACAGAGCAAAGCTTAAGGGTGCATGCCTGCAACCCTAGCCTTTGAGGTGGAGGAGGGTGGAGTTCAAGGCCATGGGCTGCAGAAATGGCTCAGTTAAGAGTGATTGCTGCTATGTCATGAGGACCAGAGTTACAGTCCCAGAAACCATTAGACACCACCCGAACACCTGTAACTCCAGGCCCAGCCAGGGCTTCCCAGACACATGTGCTGGCACATTTGCACCTCTGTGCACACACAAGCACACACACCTGTACATGCAATAAACTTTCAAATGGGGCTGGAGAGATGGCTCAGTGATTAAAAGCACACACTGACTGCTCTTGCAGAGGTACCAAGTTTGGTTCCCAGGACCCAAATTGGAGAACTCACAAATGTTTGACTCCAGCTCCTCGGCAAAGAGGCTTTCTTCTGGCTTCCATGGACACTTGCACTCACGAGCATATGCCCACAAAAAAAAAAACATACCTAGCACAGACATACACCTAAGACCAAACACGTACTCTTGATTCCAGGGGAAGCAGAGGCAGCAGACGAAGCTCCATGAGCTTACAGCCATATTGTTCGCAGTCATACAGGACCCCAAGGCCAGCCTTGTGCACAAAGACACACACGGTCACTATTTACTAATTATTATTTTAATGGGAAGCTATTTGATTCTTAAATTACTCATTAAGACCGGTGAAATGTAAGAAAACATTATTTTTGTCTAAAGATTTTTGAAGAAAGCAGTAAGGCACACCTAGTCACAAACCAAATCCATGACCATTAATCTTGCCACATGTTCTTGAACCTCTTCCTTGCCTTTGTGACCCCTTAGAGTATGTAAGATACTTGATGGAAATTAAACTCTTACCCCGCCCCCAACTATATCCACTCACTTGTAAGTGAGAAAGTGGGTGATAAAATAAGGCTGGGTGGACCCTCATCTGTTCAGAGCACTTGTTGCTTTTACAGAAGACCTAAGTTTTATTCCCAGCACACATACAGCAGTGCACAAGCATCCATAACTCCAGATCTGGGGATGGGATGATCTTCCTGAGCTCCATGGGTAGCAGGCACATGGAGTGGTAACAGATTTCCAGAACATGCATGCATACTACATACATACATACATGCAGAGCAACACTCAGACACACAAATAAAACAATTCTTTAGGGAAAATATAGATTTTAGTTTGAGCACCTGAGGCTCTTGTGGAACACTCAAATGAAGGAGAAGGCAGAGCTATGCTGCATCCAGCTCCTCAGGAGGCTGGGACAGGAGAACCATTTTCACCCAGAGCATAGGGAAACCCTGCTATGATGGATGGACGGACGGACAGACAGGCAGATGAAGAGGCAGGCTAGAGAGATGACTCAGTAGTTAGAATCACTTACTACTTTCCCACCATCTAGTTCGGCTCCCAGCACCCACCCAGCTGGCTCAGAACCACCTGCAGCTCCAGAAGATCTGACACCCTCTTCTGGCCTCCATCAGTTCACACATATGTGTAATACACTTACAACCATACATTGACATAAATACAATAATTAAAAACAAACATAGCAGGCCTTGGGTTGTCATTCAGGTTGTAAGTGCTAGCCCAGCATCCTCCAAACCCTAGGTAGGGTACCCCACACTAAGGTAGATGAGGGGGTGGGAAGAGAAGCAGCTAAAGTGATAACTTTCTGGCCCGGGGCCAGCAAAAGCAAGTCACACTGTCCGTCCAGGCAGTCCTTCATGGACGTGCCTCCCGATGCCTGTGCAGGACAATTGGTCTGTTTACACCTTGGTAAACTCAAGTAATTCCAACACAGTAGAGAAAAACCTTCAAATAAAAAACTTTACTCTGGTAATCCCAGCACTCAGGAGGCACAGGCAGGCGGGTCTCTGAGTTGATGACAGCCTGGTCTACAGAGTGAGTTCCAGGACAGCCAGGGATATACACACACAGAAAGCCTGTCTCCAAAGAAAAAACAAGAAAGAAAAAGAAAAAAGAAAGGAGAAAACTTTTCAGCTGACAAGTGAAATCATAAACTAAGGAACGGATGCAATGTTTTCTAATTTCACCACAGGTTGCAAACACTTCTGGGAGGCCAAAAAACAAAACAAAACAAAACCCACAGGAGGATGAGAAGTTCAAGGCCAGGTTCAGATAGATATATAGGAGAATTTGAGGCCAGCCTGGACACATGAGGCCATGTCACAAGAAGGCAAAAATGTCAAGGCTGGAGAGATGCTTCCATGACTTGTTGCTCTTGCAGGGGACCTGGAGTTCAGTTCCCAGCAGCCACATGGTGGCTCACAACCATCCATGACTCCAAGGGGATCCATAGCCCTCGTGGACCACTCGAGGTACCAGGTACACGTGCATACACGCAGACAAAATATTCATACACATCAAATAAACAATTTTTTTTAATGTCTATGAAGAGAACTTCAGATACTACTCTACGCAAGTATCTCTACTTTTTCTGAAGCTTATTCTGCTCCATCCTAAAAAGTACCTGTCCCTAAGTCACCGTCGCTGTTGAAAAGCATGTAGGGGTGCGTGTATGCCACACAGCTCAAGGGTGCCTGCAGCAGAAAAAGAGGGCGGTGAGGTACAGAACACCTCAGAGACAGGGAGAGGGGGGCTTGACACCTATTAATACTCAAAACTGATCCAAGAGGGGAGGCCAAGGCCCAGACAGTGTCGTGAATGAGATTCAGGCTCTTCTGCCTCTCTGTGTCACCCAACATGTCAGAACTCCTGTCCGTTCTGGGGTACAGTGTACACCAGCCCTGCCCACCCTTGAGAAAGTGCGCTGTAAGGGTGTTAGTTCAGGGCACATAATGTGTTTCCACGAGGGAAGAAAAATGCGCCAGTGAGACAGGAAAGCAACATCGTGCAGGCATTGTTTGTTTCAATTATCAAAATATTCCCAATCAAAACCATGGCAACTGCTGGATTCTAACATACAGGCGTACAATGCAGCTGTCATGGGAGCCGGGGCTGGCTAAAGCTCCTAATTTACAAATGAACACAGTTCCTGCCTCCTTACTGTTGACTTGATACCCCTGGCCTCTACACACCCAAGCCCTGCATTCTAACCACACCAAATTCAATCAGCCAGCCTTTGGCGCCATGACTGCTGCTCCCCCTTCCTCCACACTCCTGTCGACATTTTGTTCTCTTCATTCTTAGTTCCTTACTGATTGGGAGGGGTGCTTATGTGAATGCCACTTCATTGGTGTGGACATCAGGGCAGCTTTGGGGGGGCTTTTATCTCACGCCCGCCCTCTGCATCCCTGGGACTGAATTCAAGTTTATCAGGCTAGACTGTGTAAGCACCTTTCCCAGATAACTGATCTCACTGGCTGTCTATCCCTATATCCCTATTTTACCCGGCAAAAGCCCTACACGATTGAGGGTAGAGGATACATGAACAAAATACCTCATACAAAACCCTCAAAGAACTTTTTTTTTCTTAATGAGAAAACTACCCAACTAGTGAGACATGGCACATGCCGGGAATCCTCGCAAGGAAATCAGGAGTTCAGCGTCATCACTAGCTACATAGGACCCTGTTTTTAAAAAAAAAAAAATCAAAAACCAAAAAACTAACTGGGGCTGAACAGATGGCTCAGCGCCTAAAGGCACTGACTGCTGTTCCAGGGTTCCAGCACCCCATGGTGGGGCACAGCTGTCTGCAACTCCACTTGCAGAGACCCCAGCCTCCTCTACCCCCTCAGGGCTCCTTAGGCACCAGGCACACACATGCAGGTGAAACACACCCCATACATGAAACAAACATTTTAAAAAACTACCTAGATGAGCATTACCCACGTCAGGGTTCTTCTACTACTCCACAAGCCTTTCCCAGCTCTGCAGCCAGAGCTGACGGCCCCCCCTCCCACCCCTCCACTTTCCAAGTCTGACTGGCAGAGAATCGCTATGTATGCCTGCATTCCTCCACCACCACCTCCCCGTTATGAACGGTTCCAGGCAAGACCTTTTCCGAAATACTTCAACAACATCCAGCAAAGCAGAGGACAGTTAGATGTTTCCCAAGGCAGAGTGCAGCGCTAAAAGTTTACCGATGCCTATAATATTATAGTTTCAATATAATCACGTTTTTAAGTAATTACTGCTACTATTTCTAGGCAGGCAAAATATGTCCATTGATTCTTTACGCTCACAATTAATTCTCTCTACATAACCCAAGTTGGCCTCAACCTGGACAATCTCCTGCCTCAATGTCTGAAGGTTTGAGGTTACAGGTATGGGTCTCCACTCTAAGCGGATGGGTGTCACAGATGTGTGCACACACAGTATTATTTTCCTGTGTTAGCATTTTAAGTCAGAGGAGAGAAAAGGCTATTATTATTTACAGGATGTAGTAAGTCTCTAAACAATCACTGAAACTGAACAGGTTAAAAACATGTTAACATCTTACCCCAAATAAAAGTAATGAAAGAGTCTACATAACTCAGCCAACAACTGGAATTGTTTTGTTTTAGTTTGGGGTTTGTGGGGGGTGGTTTTGTTTTGTTTTTGTGTGTGTGTGGGGGGGTGAGACAGGGTTTCTGTGTGTAGCACTGGTTATCCTAGAACTCACTCTCAAACTCAGATCTGCCACCTTTGCCTCCTGAGTACTAGGATTAAAGGTGTGTGCCCCTACACCTAGCCAAAATAATTCTTGTTTTGTTTTTTGGTTTTTAGAGACAAGGGTTTCTCTGTGGCTTTGGAGCCTGTCCTGGAACTAGCTCTTGAAGACCAGGCTGGTCTCGAACTCACAGAGATGTGTACTCTCGTCAATGCCAAGCTGCACACAAGGGAGTCTCCCCAGTACTGGATAGGAAACCCCTGCCTCCTCCTCCCTTCGGTCCATGCATCTCACACCAGTGCAACTTCCCACAAGGAGAAACCGAGTCATAGAGTGACTGGACTATGACTGGATGACTCACAGAAGTCTCTCTGATTCTCCCAGACAAAGGGTTCATTAAAGCACACAAATCAAGATGGGAATGAATGAACAAAAGGGAGCCTCGGAGCTCGAGTGATTTCCTAGCACTGTGCTCGCTGGGAAGACAGGTTTGGCCGAGCCAGGACTGGTGGCATTCTGAAGGCTTGCCTGGGAGACAGAGTTCAAGGGCAGCCTGGCAACTTAGGAAGATGACAAACACATTTTAAAGGCCAGACATGGTGGCCCACACCTTTAATTCCAACACTTGGGAGGTGGATCTCTGGGAGTTCAAGGTCAGCCTGGTCTACACAGGGAGTTTTAGCACAGTCATGGCTACATAATGAGGCCCTGCCTCAACAAACATTTTTTTTTTTTTTTTTTTTTTTTGTTAAATTGATGGTTAGCCACATTTTAAAAGGGTTGGGGACATCATACAGTATATTAACACTTGCCTAGCATCCACAAAGGCCTGGATTCAAAACTTAGTAAAAAAAAAAAAAAAAAAAAGTAAAGATTGGGCAGTTAAGATGGCCAGCTGGAAAACTGCGGGCCACACAAGCCTGTCTTCCCAGTGTGATCTCTAGAACCCCAAGGGGGAGAGAAGTGGCTCCCCAAAGCTGTGCTCTGATAGGCCCATGACCACCTCACCATGGCATAGGCACATACACAGCAGGAACACAGCAACAATGAGTTACATTAAGTATCTCAGAGTGGCAGAGGATGCTGGGAAAGGACCTGGGGTCTAGCTCGCATTTACAGCAGTAGACAAGACAGCCTCACTGCCCCTTGGTTCCCTTGGTCCTAAGGACCCTTGGCCAAGAGCCCCCAGGAAACTGATGCCCATGTAAACGGCCCACAGGCAAGAAGTCAGCTAGAAATGCCAGCAGTTCTGCCACCACAGGTTCCTAAAGTGACACTAAGGAGAAGACGGGTGGGGGTGGGGTGCTGCACCCCAGTGACAGTATTTGACTTCTCATGTAACTCAGGACCACTAAAGAGAGGCAGACACGCCCTTTCCATCCTCACTCAGTAGAGGGACTGTGGCTCCAGCTCCATCATCTATGGAGACTGCCTGGTATCTCCCTCCATCATAGTCCAATTGTCTCGTTCCGATCTCCACCACACACACACTGAACTTTCCACTACATCCATCCTCACAGGCAGCAATGGAAACCAATAGAGGCGATCGATCCACTCTTTGGAGATCTGTGCCCTACGCCAGTGAAGACATGTAACACCAGACAGCCTTGTATGGGGAATCCCATGTTCTCTTCAACCAGAATGTTTCTGATCTGCAGTGGATCAGTCACAGGTAGCTGCTTACCAACAGACACACAACCCAGCTGGGAAAAAGACACATTTCTAATGTCAAGCTTCTGCCAGCTTGTTCACAGGTCATTCCCAGCATCCTGTCCAGAGGCTCAGCTGCCACAGTGTCACACACACACACACACACACACACACACACAAATACAAGTTCAGCACAGCCAGAGAAGGTACTGGAAAGTGCTAAGGGACCGAGAGGTGAGTGCTCCTTGGGAATAATCTGGAGAAAGCACCCTAGCCTCCTCTTTAAGTAAAACAATAAATATCCAAAGGTGGCCAACAGTTAGTTCAGCAGCTGCCAGGTACTGATTCCTCACAGCCAAGTCAGGAGCAGCTGATGGGGACAGCTATGGTAGGGTTGCCATAAAAGAGAGCCTAATGCAAGCCTGGTACTCTCCACAGGAGGCTGGTCAAGAGCAACCAACCCCAACTAGGGCTGTCAACCAGCTCCAACCCCAGCAGCTGCCACAGGCTCCCAGGTCCCATGAAGGTTTCAGGGCTTAGAGCTTGCATGCAGGTCTGCAGCCTTGTAAATAAAGAGCCTCTCAGGTGTCCCCACTAAAACCCCTTACTTCTCTGCCTCCTGGTCTCCATCTAAGAAGCTAGTCTCTCCTCTTAAGGGCCCAAGCCACTAACAGCAAGCCTAGAAGCAACCCAGTCCCTAGGACCCTCATCCAGTCACTTTAGGCTCCTTTTTTGGTTTCTTTGCAACAGACTGGATATATTAAGAGCACAGAGCAAACCTGACTCCATCCACAACAGCACTGTTCCCTAAGCAAACACAGAAACCTCGAATAAGACAGTGGTCCCAAACCTGGCTGCTACTTAGTACCCCAGAAAAAACAAGACATCATTTTGCCTCATTTAGCTACATAATCTGAGGACTGGGGGGTAGGAGGAGAAACAGGTGTAAGTAATCTTAGCCTTCCATTTCCCAGCAAGTTAACAAAATCTATTTACCACTTGATATGATTAGAGTTCCATGCAATACTCCAGTTTAATTTATACAGGAGCCAGAAGTGGCTCCGCAGGTAAAATTGCCTGCTGAGAGCCTGGCTGCCTGAATTCTACCATCAAACCCACACAAAGGGAGAGAGAATGAACTCCACAAAGCTGTCTACTGATTTCCACATGTGTGCGATAGCATACATACATGTGGACACATGAATATCCCACACATATACACAGATATGTGTGTGCATGCATTCAGACACGCTCCCGTGCACACACTCCCGTGCACACATGGAGGCATGATCTAAATAGAGTTCTGTGCCACAGATAAAAGCTTTGCTACCTTTAGCGTTACAGTCTCCAACTATGTCCATTCAACAGATATTTACAGGAAAGCGTTATAAGCCAGTTACAATTTGCTTAACTCTTTGACAGTGGCATATGTATAGGATAATGCTTGATTATTTAAATCTGTTTGCATTAAAGGAATTTGGTCCACAAAGAGACACTATGCAGTACTGTTTTAAATATGTTAATTTGGACTTGTGACTGTGGTAAGACCAAAACAGAAAGTCCACTTGCTGTCCCCAAACACCTCCAGGGCAGCTTTCAGTTTCACCAGCGCCTGTTGTATGGAAACACAAATTTCTAGGCCCCACACCCAGAAATTTTGACTAAAAAAATCCAGGGTGGGGCTTAGAAATCTGCAGAATTTCGGAAGTACCCTAAACAACCCATGGCCAAACTAAACATAGCCTACAGCTAGTCTAGTCCTGGCTGAAAAGGAAGGGCTTGGCTTAGAGTTCCACGTGAGGGCTGAAGGTGTATCTCCTGTCCTGCCTGAAAGTCGTCGTCGTCATCGTCATCGTCCCCCCCCCCCTCCGTGTACGCAGACTGAGGTCTGAGGGAGGCCAGGGGATTAGAGACTTTATAAAGTGGGGGGAAACGTTGAGTAAAACTGAGTTCCCATCACTGGAGAGAAAACAGCAGGCATCATTTGTCATGGTGCTGAAATAATGCTTCAGAATTAATAGCCCCTGGAAGGCAGCAAGTTCTCCCAGCAAGCGGGCACAGGTTACAGAAAAAGCAGGACCACAGCCCCAAGACCTTTGCCTTCTGTGGCTCTGAAAACCTAAAGCTGGAGTTGATAGAGACTACAATCAATCCCAGTCTTTTCCACACTTCTTAGACTGATCTAACCACTAAAAATGTTGCATCTTAATTAAGAGGTTTGTAAAGTACTTAAGTGCCGTTTTGTTGACATTCAAACATAATTTACTCTAAAAACTGTTCTTCGGGACCAGTTCACCAAGGTGTTGGTTCAGATTATTACACTGCTGATAAGATAAAATGTAAGATACTGTAAAGTCTTCTCCTGAGCCCTGGCTGTTTCACTTACCCCTGAGGCTGTCGGTTGTGTTGAAGGAGATGTGTTTTTGGTACAGTCATCTGAATTAGAAGAGGAGGAAGTTGGAGTCATAGGAACAGAGTTACTGCTGTTACCTGCAAGAGACAAGCCATGAGGACATCTACCTCTGCTGTCAAAGCTGGAAAATACTTGCCAGATAAGGTCGGCATTTTATTATACTCACCAGAGCAAGCCTTTGACTTATTTATGTTTTTAGGTTTTCGTTTCCTGGTTTGAATCCCTTCCTTTTTCATAGCAAGTGGTCGAGGCACCTAAAAAACGTTCACAAAAGACCTAAGTATATTATACTGAAGGAAACTAGTACTGAAAGATTTTAGTACTGAAAGCCCTTCCTTCAAAGAACCTGGGATAAAACTCAGTAGTGGAACAGTTGCTTGGCTACGTGAGGCCTTGGGTTCCATCTCCAGTACCACACAGGAGATGCGTCATTTTCTCAGTGCTAAGGGCTGAGGTAAGCTAGGAAAGGACACTGAGCCACATCTCCAGCTTTAAACTAATGAAAGACTTTATTGTAAATTCATCCATATATATATCCATATATATGTTGATATTTATTAGTGTGTGTAAATATTACATACATATTCTAAATGCATAAAGATTTACACTCCCCCCCCCAAAAAAAAGATTCTTTCAAGGGAAAATGTCGTTTACCATGGACAATTTATATTTTCAACTGCATGAATATTATCTGAAATAACTTATAAATGAAATATTTATTTATGAATAT